>NC_090294.1:39223210-40564876 GCF_037392515.1 Haliotis asinina | reverse complement strand
GAGAATTCGATACGATGCAGCATTACGATTGGCTGAAAGTTATATCCCTGATTAATATTCATGAGCTCATTCGCGAACATTTGTCAAACTTCCGCTGTCAGGGAAGCGAATGTTGTATGAAAAATGGACAAGTTTGTAATACGATCAACACCTGGTCACAGAGAACAAACCCTGAGTCGATCAAGTGAGGAAGCTGGCTCTAGTAAAAGAAAATCTAAATCAGAACGCGACCGTGATTATGATAAAAAAAGAGTTAGAAAATTTCAGTCAGGTTGGCTGCACGAATTCACGTGGCTCAAAACAGATGACGATGACAATGTATATTTTTGCGAAATTTGTCGTCTGTACCCTCAACTTGCAGACACTACCTCTGGACTGTATGTTGGAAAATCAGTTGACAGAAAGGACACGTTAACGGCCCATCAGATGTCTGCCAGACATATTTCGTGCTTGTCAAAATTTGAAGGCCAGCAGAAGAAAAACACGACTGACGGCGCGCTGTCGAAAGCCTTTTCAAAAGTCGAAGAAAAGGAAGTTGAGCGATATAAAAAGCTTTTTAACACAGCATTTGCGGTTGTAAAACACGGACGCCCATATACCGATTATCCGTTTTTATGCCAAATTCAGAAGAAAAACGGACTTGAGCTGGGAAATGACCACATCGGGAGGGATGCTTGTGTAGATTTTCAGAATGCTATTTCTGCTGTTTTAATGAAAGAAACTGAAAACCACATGCAGAGTGTGAGATTTGTTTCAATTATGAGTGATTCCAGTACAGACTCTTCTGTTATTGACCAGGAGGGTATATTACTGCGTTATGTGCATCCAGTCAGTCATGAACCAGTTACTGCAGTGGCAAGTATTGAGAAGCTGGAAAATGCCAGAGCTGAAGGTGTTGTACAGGCAATTAAAACAGGTGTACAGAAATGTGGCTTTGATCTTGAAAATACTCAGAATAACTCTCCCAAATTAATCTGTGTGAATTTAGATGGAGCAGCAGTTAATATGGGGGCCAAGAACGGTGTTGCTAAACAGCTGAGTGACTTAGTGGACAATAAAGTTATTATAACTCATTGTGTTGCACACAAACTGGAACTTGGTGTGTTGGATGGCATAAAACACATGGATTATGTAAAGAAATTTGAAGACACAATCAAGAGAATTTGCAAATTTTATTCTTATTCTCCAAAAAGGCGACAAGAACTTCAGAAACTGGCATGTTTTTTTCAAGAAAATTTGATCATGTACACCGAGATCAAGGCTATCAGGTGGGTCTCTTCAAAACTACGAGCGCTGAAAGCAGTTTGTGCAGATCTACATGTCACTGTCTCTCATATGGAACAAGTGCTGTCCACATCCAACAAGGCAGATGAATTAGGCCAGGCACGGGCCATACTCAATGAATTGAAGCAAGTGAAATTTGTCAAGTACATTCACCTCATGACTGATGTTCTGTCTGTCATTACAAAAACCTCTGAACTGTTTCAGACCAAAGATCTTCTTCTCTTTGAGGTTAAAGAAGCCATTGATACCCTGTACATGAAGCTACTTGCTATGTCAAAAGAACCAGGAGAAAATTTGTCCAAGTTCTACAGTGTTTTTGACAAGGAATCTGCCCTGTTTGATGGGAAGCTAAAACTCACTGGCCATCTCCCTGTCTTTGGAGAGGACAAAGATGTTCATGATCTACTTGAAAAAGTTGCCACATACATTCTGAACAGGTTTTCAGATTTGGGAAGACCCCCTGTCTCCAACTTTCAAGTGTTTGACTTCAGGACCTGGCCATTCAGTCTTCAGGACTTGAGCACTTATGGGTGCAAGGAAATTGGAACTCTCTGTGATGAATACAGTGACATCTTGACAGACGAAGAAAGATCCAGCATTCCCTCCGAATGGCAAACCTTGAAAGTACAAGTCTCAATGCAAAGGAAATCACACCCCCTGGCAGTCTACACTTCCATTCTGCAAAGACAGGAAGAGAGTGTTAAACACATTCTGGTCCTGTTAAACATGTTGGTAACTGTTTCACCTTCGACAGCTGCATGTGAACGCTTGTTCTCCAATATGAATTTTGTGAAGAATTCGTTCAGAACACGCCTTACCCAACAAAACCTTCAGAACCAAATGCGTATCATTGTTAGTGATACACAACTTGAGGACTTTGATCCACTTCAAGCTGTTGAATTTTGGTTGCAATCTGGACATAGACACATAACTCACAGAAAGCGTCAGAGGGCTGCTACTGTAGTTCCTACCCAAGCCAGTACAGCAAGCTGTTCTGATGTGACAGATCAGGAATCTATCCAGCCTTTTGTAGATGCCATTGTTAACACACTGGGTGGGGAAGACATTGCCAGGCAGAAGCTAAAAGACATGGCCAGTGATTCAGCTAAACAATGCCTTATTATGTGAAACCTTGTTAGACAGAAGCTGAAAATCATGGCAAGTCATTCAGTTAAACATTGCCTGATGATGTGAAGTTACCATAGAGACACTTTGCTAGACAGAAGCTGGAAAATAAAGAAATGATTCAGCTAAGTAGTGCCTTATTACAAATATGTGATATTCAGTTTAGCATTGAGTTACATTGATAGACAGAAGTTGGAAGACAGCAAGTGATGTAGCTTATTGTGTGACTTAAATACTTTTTGATCCAGCCTATTGTGTGACTTAAATACTTTGTGACATTGCAAGACAGAAGGTAGAAGATACATCTGTGCTGGCTGCTTCCATTAGGTGAATGGAAGTTCCTAATTTCAAAGAATTCAGAGATTTAGTGACTGTGTTGCAAACAAATTCATTAAAATAAAGAACTTGTGCAAAGTAAACGTGTTTGATGACCTTCAACAATGTATGCCATAGTATAGTCAAGGTAATGTTGATTTAATTGTAGTTTTAACTGTCATAATTCGGACAAGTAGAGTTTAGCTGCGGACAAGTGGATTTTGGCACTTTACTTGTCCGTGGACAAGTGAATGAAAACTGTATTTCCACACCCCTGCATTAGGTTTATACAGCAGTAGTAAAGGAGTTCGCTGTTCGAACTTGCTGTTGTGGGAATGGTGCAGGAGAAGAAAAATAGCACTCTTAAAAGAGCAACCTCCACTTGGTGAGTGCTGGCTAACACAAATAGCTCATAATATATTTGGTTCAGTTATACAATTCTTTATGTATCTAATGTGTTATGTCTTTTTCAGCTGTATTTTTCTACATCTGTTCTGCGCTATAAAAGTCATTTCAAATGCAATAATATTTAAAACGATGTTTCGTTTATGTGGTTCCGCAAAGCCTATTTCATGATATATTTGGTTCAAACATACAATTCTTTATATATCTAATATAGTATATCTTTTACAGCTATATTTTTCTCTATCTATCCTCTGCTTTCAAATGCAAAACACGAAGTCCATGGACATGTCAAGCTGCAAATGTCTGCGTATTATGCTGCGTGTCCGGTGTGTCGCCAACACCACCAGCGTATGATTCGTTGGTTAATAATGTCTACATGCCTAATGCGACTTTTAATATCTTATATTCATTAGAAAGAGCATTTCAATTCGCTTCTGGCAGTGTATGGCATGTGCATGTGCGAGGTTGAGCAAAGATGCTAGGCATGTCCGTATGTAATGCCGTATGTCAGTTCCGTCGCAACGGCGCTGGTACCGGAAGTAGACTTTCCTTCTAATTTCGTTGTCCCTCTTTGGATTTCTAATATCTATGATTCATTTGAAAGGTCTTTCCATGGGGTTTCTGGCAATGCAATACATGCACCTCTGCAATGCTGTGCACAGCTGCAACCGTCTGCATATAGTGCCGCTTTTCTATCCCGCTTGACTTCCACCGCCGACTCATGTCGACCTCGCCAATACCTCATAATTTCTCTTTCCTTTGCATAACATGCACCTCTGCAATGTTGTGTATAGCTGTCAGTATGTAATGCCGCATGCTATTTCCGCTTCAACGGATCAGTAATCGGAAGTTAAGTTCGTTGATGATTTTTATATCGTTTTTGCAATCCTAAATGTCCATAATGCATATGAATACCCCTTCAAATCTGCTTCTAACGACGTATCACATGTACATATACAACGCTTTTTGGAGACGCTACACATGTCCGTATATACCGTCGCTTTTTGCGACTGCGGCCTTTCAATGGCGCATTTGCTCGTGTTATCTTTTTTGGCTTCTAAGTGCAGCACTCTAGTCTGTAGCATACATTTTTTGGTATCATTAGAAAGCTCTTTTGGTGGCGGCAACAATGGTGTAAACAGATTTCCTCTATTCTGAAAATGGTAAAGTATATTGCACAATTTGTTAAAAAAAATAGTCGCTTTTTGTTGTACTTTTTAAAAAAATACTCTGTAACTTCTTTTCTAAAAGTCAGATGTCACATTGGATCACATTGTCACATCTTGCTTTGAAAGGCCAAAGCCTGGTTATTACCCAAAGGGAAGCAGCAGTGTAAGTACACCCGAGTTGTTTTAGTGTAATTGTACTGACAGCTTGACCAGGAAAAAAACAGAAAGGGAGTGGAGGGTTAAAGCTCTTTTGATAATTTTGTAAGATGTACTTCAGATTCTCAGAAATGAATTTAGGCATGAAGCACTTGGCATCAGTGAATGAAATAACATTTGTCCACAATGTCCTTGAATTGTTTATTTCCATGCCATCACAAGTATTCATTGTCAGTTTTGTTTACAGATGAAAGAACTGCTTCCCCATTCACACATTTACTTGTATGAGGACCAGTTGAGGAGAGCCTCCAACAAGATTTCCCTTGGTCCAGAAGGGAGAGGAGGGATGGCTCCAGCATCGTACCTCATATTACTGGTGGTTGGATTACACTCAACTCATGGAAGACAGTGAACAACAAGAGAAAGAACAACAAGATACTGAGATGAATGTCGCAGGTTACGAATGAAGAGATGATACTGTCCATTCAATCATGGAAGACAAATATGACGAAGAGAAACTCACTCTTCAACAAAACTGTAGTGTATGCTGTCGCAATAATATCCTGCATCATGCAAGTTGCAATAGTGGACAAGAGTCAAGTCAGTTGCAAGGAACTTATTGACTGTTTCTATTATCATGATCCACAGGGCATGATGGAAGATGCTATCTCTAGACTTTGAAGGTCATATCCTATAAGTGTAACTTAATTATGCTCTGTAACCATTATAAGTGTATTGTAATGAACTTTGTAAACTGAAATAGGAAAAGTAGTGAAATAAGCTGTGTTCATCCGTTTCTTTTCATTAATATAGACATCTTTTTTTTGTCAGAATATATCCTTCCTGCCAAGAAATAGCTTAATTCTGGTAACACTAGAAGTGGATGTTTACTGAATGAAATAAAATTAGACATATAAAACAAAAACATAGTTACTATCACAGGATGTCTTGCAGAAGATACTGGAAACAATTCACTTGTAACCATCTGGACCTTTGATATGTCCGTTTCCCTGGCTAAACTGTCACTCCATCTAAAAAGCACTCAAATATTTCTTTTCAATATGCTAGAAAGAAATGGTTTAGTATATGAAATGTATCCCAAAAGAAATCATTTTTAAAATTTGAATCAAAAATAGTCTTGATCGACTTGCCTTTCCAATTGGAACGATCCAAATCTTGTAATCAAAAATCTGATTACAGAACCCTGGCCAGTATACAGAAAACAATGCAGGGATGATCTACGAAGCTCCCCTAGTGGCACCCCACACCACGGAGGAAGAGCTCACAAAAATCCTCAGCGTGTTCAGAAAACTGCACCCGTGTGCGTCCCACACAGACATCGTTTTTACTAGCTTACTTCTCACATTTTTGGAGATAGCAAAATAACTGTGCCACCTGTATATAATCCGTTTTTCCATGTGTAGCCACGTGCTTAGGGCAAACTATCATCGCCCCACTGCTGTACCAATCCCTTAACTCATCTCCGTGAGTTGAACTATTATGGTTTGTTTTCATTTACTGCACATGCGCAGAGCTAGCCCCCGCCCCACCCATTCATCAAAGCGAGAAGCCACACCTAGCCATTGTTTTCAAGATGTCGTGCAGCCAATCCAGTGAAGCGATAATATATGATGATGTTTATCGCTTGACTTTCGATTCATTGGCTCTTGTCGACTGGCTGACTACATGTGGGGTCATAGGCGACTTCGCACGAGCCTATCCCCGTTGTGGTAGCGGTGAGTTAACAAAGAAAAAAGATAGCAGCTACGGTCGAGACGAGTTAGTGTGGAGGTCAAGACCTGCGGCCAGAAAGTGTCTATCCCGGAGGGGAGCTGGTTCAGCGGTTCCCACCTCACTCTTGCTCAAGTTATGAAGCATTTGTACTACTGGGTGTACAAGACTCCATCACATGTCATCCAGCAGGAACTCAGAATCGGTTCCAAACACATACTGGTGGACTGGAGTATGTTTTCTAGTGAGATCTGCATGAAAGTCATAGAGGCAGACAGTTCCCAGATCGGCGACCCTGGAACCACGGTGGAAATCGACGAGTCCAAGTTTGGCAAGCGAAAATACAAACGTGGGAAAAGAGTCGAAGGTGTGTGGGTGCATGGCAGCATCAAAAGCGAAAGCCGACAAGTTTTTCTTACCACGCTGACAGACCGGAGTGCCGACACACTCATCCCGGCTATCGAGAAACACGTCGCTAAAGGAACAACCAGAATCACAGATTGTTTGACGGCGTACTCGAAGCTGGGTCAACTTGGCTGTAAGCACATGACGGTGAACCATAGCAAACACTTTAAGGACCAAAAAACTGGTGCTCATACAAACACTATCGAGTCTACTTGGCGTGCGGTGAAAAACACAGGTCTACCCAGCTCCGGAACACAGAAGGCTCTGTATGAATCATACTTTGTAGAGTATATATTCCGGCAAAATACTTGTCTGGTGCCAACAACAAATACCTCGCTCTCTTGGATGCTGTAAAACGTGTCTACAAACCTAATATGCAACGGGTGGAGGAACATGTACAACGCAAGCCACTTGCCGAACTTTAACTCTTCATGACATGTTTCGGCCACAGTCAGACAACATCTGAAACACGCCTGCAGATTCCTTATGGAAACCAAGCTGCACTGACAAGTCCTGGTGGGACGAAACGTGTTTCAAATTCACAATGGATGTATATATCAGTCATTTTCAAAAAATGTCAAAATTCCTGTCTGTGGTTTTGCATTGGCCACACAGAGAAAATCATACAAACTTCAGAATATCTTTATCATTAGTTTTATTAGAATATCGTATATGAGTAAGTAGCAAACGGTCATTAATTGTTTGTCACCATTTTTGGGGGGAAATTTCCGAATTTGTATTCAGAAAGTGCCCAAAACCCCATGTCCCAGGTTTCAAAGTTATTTTTTGAACCTCATAAATTAATCTAAATTTCAAACATGTCAGTATGTTCTAAGAAATTATTATTTACTCTTTATGTTTTCTTCAAGTTTCCATTGCTATAATGGCATAATTTCACTTGCAAAAGTGAAAAAAAATGCTGGAATCGGTGTGTTGCCGGGAGGTACCAACTTTCTTTGATGGACCACAAGACGTCCATGAACTTCCTGGTCACCCTAAGCTTGTCCAAAGAGGATTACGACATGTTCAGGGATTACCGCCAACAGATGCTCTACTGGACAAATCACCTTTCTTCAGGAGAGTGAACGGCACTGAAGTGGGAAACATGTGTCTCGAGTTGGCCCGCTATCAGAGGACAAGAGGTTTCCTTAAACCCAACTTGGAAAACGAACGGAGGACATTTACGGCCACGGATGTTCGGAAAGCTTTGGAGACTGAAGTGGCAAGGCAGCATCCCAATGATGCTGCAAAACGTAAGATGGCCAGTGACTATCTTGCACATGGCCAAAAGACTGTCAATACGTACTACGCTAAGAAGACTCCCTCACAGGCTGTTAGTGAGTGTGCTTTTGTGCAAGATGTTATCCAACAAGTTGCGGGTACATCAAACGCTGAGGAATCTGCATAATGGCGTCAGTTCCAACAGATTCCTCCATCCAGCTCCAGCCCCAGCCCCAACACCCTGAAGGTAGGGGTAGGGGTAAGGGAAAATGGAAAAGCAAAGGTAAAGGCAAGCTCATAAAGCCCAAAAGGTGAGAAACAAGTAGATCATGGAAAGTAGGGGGAAGGGTGAAAGTAGACCGGAAAGTAGATAAAGCCAAAACCATAGGATAGAAGTGCTAGGTTATAGCCTGTAATTCCATAATTTCACTTGCAAAAGTGAAAAAAAATGCTGGAATCATCTGTCCCCAAAAGTGTGTTCTTTCCTGTTACCATGGTGGACAAGTTCTGACAACGTTTTAATCCAGGCGATCGAAGGTCACACAGGTGAGTAGTACTTTTTCAAGGGCTCTGTCCTGTTACTGATGTTCATAAGATTTCTAATGCAGGGTAATGTTTTTAATTAACCTGATTATATGGAAGGTGGGGCACAGATTAATTTGTCACTAGTCAGTTTCTAAAGTAGATTAACTGTCACCAGTAAAAAATGTTATAAGGGAGGTATTTCTTTCCTGTTACCTTCTATCCTGTTACTAGTTATCTGGTAACAGGAAAGAATGAATCCAGTAACAGGATAGAATAAAGCGCTAACTTTGCTTTTCATCCGACTTTCCAGGACCACTAAACAGCGCAAAACTGATGCAGATGTTTTTGTGAGACTAGCACCTGCATAAATGGCTGCCTAAACCACCTAGATTGACTATCCTGATATCGTTCACAAAACAGTAACAGGAAAGAATACATTGTAACAGGATAGAACCCATCTGTTAACAGGAGACAATTAGCCACAAACTGTATTTCTTGTGCCTGTTTCTGAGGAAACTAAATGATGCACATTTGATATAAATGTGTTTGTTGAACTTGCACATAGAATAAATGACTGCCTAAACCAAACAAATTTACATATTATGATCTGATGCACAAAATAGTAACAGGAAAGAAATCACCCTTTAATACGAGAGAATACAATGTAACAGGAAATAACTCATCTTGTAACAGGAAGGAATTGTCCAATAACTTTATTCCTTATCTCAGTTGTCAGGAAAACCATATGGTACAAATGTGATGCAAATGTTTTGTTACACTTGCACTTACAATAAAGCCCTTCTTATACTCAAAGCATTTATGTATTTTGTAATGCACAAAACAGTAACAGGAAATAATACAAAGTAACAGGAGAGAACACATTTGATAACAGGAAAGAATTATCCACTCACTTCATTTTATATCCTAGTTTTCAGAAAAACCAAACTGTACAAATGTGTTGGAAATGTGTCTGTTATACTTGTTATATTTCCACTTTCCTCCTCCCCCGTAGAAACATCCGTCTTGGCCACGTGAACTTCATCTAAACCAGTCCATTGGTTGTCTGACCGCGACGTGGTAATATAAGGGAATGCATTTCACTGCAATTTCATCATCACAGACCAAGTGTCTCGGTGGATCACTACCAGTCAGCGTTGACAATCACCATTGGCAAGTGAACTTTACTTTTATTTCTTCTCATTTGTTCTTAATTTCTGCATTTTTCAGTCATTTACGTTGCTCACTTTATCAAACTGATACTCAACATTACTAGGTTTATTCCCTAAATAGACATATTGTATAAGCAGTTTATTTCTTAATTTGTCCAAAACTGTGACATCCAGACCCTCTTCTGTAGTGCCCAATCATTCGCAGAAAGTAAGTGTCCCAGCAATATAGTAAAGTATGCCTGCCTTCCACAAACATATCGGTCGTTTGTCAAAAGTGTAAAACATATTACAAAGGCATCGCGCATTTAAAGCAATGTTATCCTGGTAGTTCTACTCCTGGTCTACACGCCATACACGCCCAATATTCTCAAAAAAGCAGGGCTTAATGCTGGTGACATGTGTCGCCGCGTTTCTAAGTTTTTCTATTATATCCAAAAACATGTTTTCCCAAATAGTAATATGGCTTGTAACAACTTTGATATATTTGAGCACGTAGATGAAATTCATTATTTTAACACGGTCCTTTCACAAAATGGGGTTTCTGCAGGTGGCATTAAAAATTACATGTCAGCTGTCAAATCCTTTCTCAGTTACTGTCAAATGTATGTTCAAATGTCCCCAAGGGTTTTCGATAATTTGTGTAGGTTTACAAGTGCTACGCATTGTTCATATACAGGTGTCTGTAGCCAGTATAAACGCGAAGAGGTCCGTAAATCTGTTACAGAATTCAGAGATGAAAACAAACAACCGCCGTCCATTTCTGTTGTTCAAAAGGGATACACCGATCCTGCAACCAGACAGGAGGTGAGGGACATCCTGGACCGGGCCAAGGCAGATCAACTTCCATCCGAGGACAATCAGCGCCTGGTGATGCGGTACTTGTCTTGTGGGATAATTCAACTTATACATGCCCAAAGACCTTCAGTGGCGTCGTGTATGAAGCTGGCAGATTTCAATAAGGCACGGTGTGTTGCCGGGAGGTACCAACTTTCTTTGATGGACCACAAGACGTCCATGAGCTTCCTGGTCACCCTAAGCTAGTCCAAAGAGGATTACGACATGTTCAGGGATTACCGCCAACAGATGCTCTACTGGACAAATCACCTTTCTTCAGGAGAGTGAACGGCACTGAAGTGGGAAACATGTGTCTCGAGTTGGCCCGCTATCAGAGGACAAGAGGTTTCCTTAAACCCAACTTGGAAAACGAACAGAGGACATTTACGGCCACGGATGTTCGGAAAGCTTTGGAGACTGAAGTGGCAAGGCAGCATCCCAATGATGCTGCAAAACGTAAGATGGCCAGTGACTATCTTGCACATGGCCAAAAGACTGTCAATAGGTACTACGCTAAGAAGACTCCCTCACAGGCTGTTAGTGAGTGTGCTTTTGTGCAAGATGTTATCCAACAAGTTGCGGGTACATCAAACGCTGAGGAATCTGCATCGGCGTCAGTTCCAACAGATTCCTCCATCCAGCTCCAGCCCCAGCCCCAACACCCTGAAGGTAGGGGTAGGGGTAAGGGAAAATGGAAAAGCAAAGGTAAAGGCAAGCTCATAAAGCCCAAAAGGTGAGAAACAAGTAGATCATGGAAAGTAGGGGGAAGGGTGAAAGTAGACCGGAAAGTAGATAAAGCCAAAACCATAGGATAGAAGTGCTAGGTTATAGCCTGTAATTCCATAATTTCACTTGCAAAAGTGAAAAAAAATGCTGGAATCATCTGTCCCCAAAAGTGTGTTCTTTCCTGTTACCATGGTGGACAAGTTCTGACAACGTTTTAATCCAGGCGATCGAAGGTCACACAGGTGAGTAGTACTTTTTCAAGGGCTCTGTCCTGTTACTGATGTTCATAAGATTTCTAATGCAGGGTAATGTTTTTAATTAACCTGATTATATGGAAGGTGGGGCACAGATTAATTTGTCACTAGTCAGTTTCTAAAGTAGATTAACTGTCACCAGTAAAAAATGTTATAAGGGAGGTATTTCTTTCCTGTTACCTTCTATCCTGTTACTAGTTATCTGGTAACAGGAAAGAATGAATCCAGTAACAGGATAGAATAAAGCGCTAACTTTGCTTTTCATCCGACTTTCCAGGACCACTAAACAGCGCAAAACTGATGCAGATGTTTTTGTGAGACTAGCACCTGCATAAATGGCTGCCTAAACCACCTAGATTGACTATCCTGATATCGTTCACAAAACAGTAACAGGAAAGAATACATTGTAACAGGATAGAACCCATCTGTTAACAGGAGACAATTAGCCACAAACTGTATTTCTTGTGCCTGTTTCTGAGGAAACTAAATGATGCACATTTGATATAAATGTGTTTGTTGAACTTGCACATAGAATAAATGACTGCCTAAACCAAACAAATTTACATATTATGATCTGATGCACAAAATAGTAACAGGAAAGAAATCCCCCTTTAATACGGGAGAATACAATGTAACAGGAAATAACTCATCTTGTAACAGGAAGGAATTGTCCAATAACTTTATTCCTTATCTCAGTTGTCAGGAAAACCATATGGTACAAATGTGATGCAAATGTTTTGTTACACTTGCACTTACAATAAAGCCCTTCTTATACTCAAAGCATTTATGTATTTTGTAATGCACAAAACAGTAACCGGAAATAATACAAAGTAACAGGAGAGAACACATTTGATAACAGGAAAGAATTATCCACTCACTTCATTTTATATCCTAGTTTTCAGAAAAACCAAACTGTACAAATGTGTTGGAAATGTCTTTGTTATACTTGTTATATATCCACTTTCCTCCTCCCCCGTAGAAACATCCGTCTTGGCCACGTGAACTTCATCTAAACCAGTCCATTGGTTGTCTGACCGCGACATGGTAATATAAGGGAATGCATTTCACTGCAATTTCATCATCACAGACCAAGTGTCTCGGTGGATCACTACCAGTCAGCGTTGACAATCACCATTGGCAAGTGAACTTTACTTTTATTTCTTCTCGTTTGTTCTTAATTTCTGCATTTTTAAAGTAATGTTATCCTGGTAGTTCTACACGCCCAAAATCGCTGCCGTAGCGAGTCCTATACTGCTACACAGCTTGTGTCAATGTCGGCTCTTTTGGCATTTTGTGGCACATACAGTGTCAACAAAAATCAAATCCCTGATTACATCAGGGTACTTAAACACTTCGGCCACACAATTCAAGGAGAGGACGCATCTGCAGCCTCTCCTTCAACTAGTAATCCAATGCTGAGTACCAGTGCTGGTTTAACTGGGTCTACCAGAAGTGGTACTCAGTATAATTACAAACAAAACAGTCAGGGCTAATCTTACAAACACTGGCTTATACGATAGGTTCCCTAAAAGTGAGCCAACACTTTCAGGGTTTTATCAATATTTAACCAATATTCTCAAAAAAGCAGGGCGTAATGCTGGTGACACGTGTCGCCGCGTTTCTAAGTTTTTCTATTATATCCAAAAACATGTTTTCCCAAATAGTAATATGGCTTGTAACAACTTTGATATATTTGACCATGTAGATGAAATTCATTATTTTAACACGGTCCTATCACAAAATGGGGTTTCTGCAGGTGGCATTAAAAATTACATGTCAGCTGTCAAATCCTTTCTCAGTTACTGTCAAACGTATGTTCAAATGTCCCCAAGGGTTTTCGATAATTTGCATAGGTTTACAAGTGCTACGCATTGTTCATATACAGGTGTCTGTAGCCAGTATAAACGCGAAGAGGTCCGTAAATCTGTTACAGAATTCAGAGATGAAAACAAACAACCGCCGTCCATTTCTGTTGTTCAAAAGGGATACACCGATCCTGCAACCAGACAGGAGGTGAGGGACATCCTGGACCGGGCCAAGGCAGATCAACTTCCATCCGAGGACAATCAGCACCTGGTGATGCGGTACTTGTCTTGTGGGATAATTCAACTTGGACATGCCCAAAGACCTTCAGTGGCGTCGTGTATGAAGTTGGCAGATTTCAATAAGGCACGGTGTGTTGCCGGGAGGTACCAACTTTCTTTCATGGACCACAAGACATCCATGAGCTTCCTGGTCACCCTAAGCTTGTCCAAAGAGGATTACGACATGTTCAGGGATTACCGCTAACATGTACGTGGTGACTTGCCTGAAGATGCTCTACCGGACAAATCGCCTTTCTTCAGGAGAGTGGACGGCACTGAAGTGGGAAACATGTGTCTCGAGTTGGCCCGCTATCAGAGGACAAGAGGTTTCCTTAAACCCAACTTGGAAAACGAACGGAGGACATTTACGGCCACAGATGTTCAGAAAGCTTTGGAGACTGAAGTGGCAAGGCAGCATCCCAATGATGCTGCAAAACGTAAGATGGCCAGTGACTATCTTGCACATGGCCAAAAGACTGTCAATAGGTACTACGCTAAGAAGACTCCTCACAGGCTGCTAGTGAGTGTGCTTTTGTGCAAGATGTTATCCAACAAGTTGCGGGTACATCAAACGCTGAGGAATCTGCATCGGCGTCAGTTCCAACAGATTCCTCCATCCAGCTCCAGCCCCAGCCCCAACACCCTGAAGGTAGGGGTAGGGGTAGGGGTAAGGGAAAAGGGAAAAGCAAAGGTAAAGGCAAGCTCATAAAGCCCAAAAGGTGAGAAACAAGTAGATCATGGAAAGTAGGGGGAAGGGTGAAAGTAGACCGGAAAGTAGATAAAGCCAAAACCATAGGATAGAAGTGCTAGGTTATAGCCTGTAATTCCATAACCTAATGTCAGTTTCGACCCATTAGGTTTGTACAGCAGTAGTAAAGGGGTTCGCTGTTCGAACTTGCTGTTGTGGGAATGGTGCAGGAAAAGCCAAATGACCCTAGACCAGAGAGTAGATCAAACCAAAACCGTAGGATAGAAGTAGTAGGTTATAGCCTGTAATTCCATAACCTAATGTCAGTTTCGACCCATTAGGTTTATACAGCAGTAGTAAAGGAGTTCGCTGTTCGAACTTGCTGTTGTGGGAATGGTGCAGGAGAAGAAAAATAGCACTCTTAAAAGAGCAACCTCCACTTGGTGAGTGCTGGCTAACACAAATAGCTCATAATATATTTGGTTCAGTTATACAATTCTTTATGTATCTAATGTGTTATGTCTTTTTCAGCTATATTTTTCTACATCTGTTCTGCGCTATAAAAGTCATTTCAAATGCAATAATATTTAAAACGATGTTTCGTTTATGTGGTTCCGCAAAAGCCTATTTCATGATATATTTGGTTCAAACATACAATTCTTTATATATCTAATATAGTATATCTTTTACAGCTATATTTTTCTCTATCTATCCTCTGCTTTCAAATGCAAAACACGAAGTCCACGGACATGTCAAGCTGCAAATGTCTGCGTATTATGCTGCGTGTCCGGTGTGTCGCCAACACCACCAGCGTATGATTCGTTGGTTAATAACGTCTACATGCCTAATGCGACTTTTAATATCTTATATTCATTAGAAAGAGCATTTCAATTCGCTTCTGGCAGTGTATGGCATGTGCATGTGCGAGGTTGAGCAAAGATGCTAGGCATGTCCGTATGTAATGCCGTATGTCAGTTCCGTCGCAACGGCGCCGGTACCGGAAGTAGACTTTCCTTCTAATTTCGTTGTCCCTCTTTGGATTTCTAATATCTATGATTCATTTGAAAGGTCTTTCCATGGGGTTTCTGGCAATGCAATACATGCACCTCTGCAATGCTGTGCACAGCTGCAACCGTCTGCATATAGTGCCGCTTTTCTATCCCGCTTGACTTCCACCGCCGACTCATGTCGACCTCGCCAATACCTCATAATTTCTCTTTCCTTTGCATAACATGCACCTCTGCAATGTTGTGTATAGCTGTCAGTATGTAATGCCGCATGCTATTTCCATTTCAACGGATCAGTAATCGGAAGTTAAGTTCGTTGATGATTTTTATATCGTTTTTGCAATCCTAAATGTCCATAATGCATATGAATGCCCCTTCAAATCTGCTTCTAACGACGTATCACATGTACATATACAACGCTTTTTGGAGACGCTACACATGTCCGTATATACCGTCGCTTTTTGCGACTGCGGCCTTTCAATGGCGCATTTGCTCTTGTGTTATCTTTTCTGGCTTCTAAGTGCAGCACTCTAGTCTGTAGCATACATTTTTTGGTATCATTAGAAAGCTCTTCTGGTGGCGGCAACAATGGTGTTAACAGATTTCCTCTATTCTGAAAATGGTAAAGTATATTGCACAATTTGTTCAAAAAAATAGTCGCTTTTTGTTGTATTTTTTAAAAAAATACTCTGTAACTTCTTTTCTAAAAGTCAGATGTCACATTGGATGGTATTGCCAGAAAGCCCATTTAATGGCGGAGGTACATGCAAAAGTGCTTTGCTCTATCTTTTCAAATAAAGTAAATCTAAACTTTTTTCTACACAAGGGGAACCCAAGTCCGCTTGGCCACTGCTTGGAAAATGCCTACGTTCCCCGGGCACGAACATAGACAGGACGGGAACGGCGATGCGGAAATTGCGACGCTGCCCTCTACGTCTGCCCACGGAAGTTGGAAAGATGGAAGTCCCAAGGTTGTGCATAGGGGGATAATTCCGACCTCCACCATGATCAAGCACTTGGTTGACGTGGTGGTTAGCGTGAGTAACGGTGCGCAACGTTGTTCATACTATTCATCATTCATTTTGCCGAAGACGATCCATAAGCGGCCATGGTGTAGCAGAACTGAAACCTATCGAGTCTTGACAGGGGGCTCAATGGCGAGTTTGCGAGAAGCAGAACGAAATGCTGGTGTTGCATAGGAGGAGAGGGGACGATCCCGAGAGCAGAGGCGATGATGGTGAAAGGGTAGCTGGCGCAGGCGAACCGGTCTTGATTCGCCTGCGAGCAAGTGCATACTGCCTAGAGGCAGGCGATGTCTCAGCCACGAAGCAGGCAAAACGGTAGCTGGCGCAGGTAAACCCGTTCGAGTCTTGATTTGCCCGTGAGCAAGTGTAGACTCTGCTGACTTTTGCTTGGAGATGGGTAATAGTGCCGGAAGCAGAGCGACATGCTGGTGTTGCACAGAGGTTGAGGGGGCGATCCCGAGAGGAGAGGCAATGATGGTAAAACGGTAGCTGGCGCAGGCAAACCCGTTCGAGTCTTGATTTGCCCGCGAGCAAGTGCATACGCCGGTGATTTTACCTAGAAGCAGGCGATGTCTCAACCACGAAGCAGGCAAAACACTGGTGTTGCACAGAGGTTGAGGGGGCAACCTCGAGAGGAGAGGCGATGATGGTAAAACGGTAGCTGGCGCAGGCAAACCCGTTCGAGTCTTGATTTGCCCGTGAGCAAGTGTAGACTCTGCTGACTTTTGCCTAGAGATCGGTGATAGTGCCGGAAGCAGAGCGACATGCTGGTGTTGCATAGCAGGCAAGGGGACGACCCCGAGAGGAGAGGCGATGATGGTAAAACGGTAGCTGGTGCAGGCAAACCCATTCGAGTCTTGATTTGCCCGTGAGCAAGTGTAGACTCTGCTGACTTTTGCCTAGAGATGGGTGATAGTGCCGGAAGCAGAGCGACATGCTGGTGTTGCATAGCAGGCGAGGGGACGATCCCAAGAGGAGAGGCGATGATGGTGAAAGGGTAGCTGGCGCAGGCGAACCGCTTCGAGTCTTGACAGGAGGCTCTAAGTCGATTTCGTGGTATTTGTTAATGATTTGCTGTGTCAAATATTGGCGATTCCCTAAGGTGTGGCATATGGGAAATGAGCGGTCTATTGCTGTAGTGTCTACAGCTATTTACGTGAGACATCTACTTGATGGGTAGATGCGACGGCATGACATGCCAGATGGACATTGACGTTTTGTGACCTTTTGTTATGCATGTTGATGTAAACGGTAGTGTGTGTTGTTCACGTGTAGCAACTCAACTGCCAACAGTACTTAAAGAACCACGACCTCCTTCCTACATCGACTCAAGTGTGCCTTCACAGCAATCAGACTTTGGAATGAAAGTTGTATCCTTCCAAGTTTCATGATTTGTATGATACATTTGTGTTAACATATTTGAGGTATCTGTCCATTATGTACGGCAATTGTATGGGTGTTCAATAATTCGTGAGCTATGGTTATCATGGTGCATGCTAAATTAAAAGAACAACCTAACACTGTTCCCTTCTAATCCAAACCATTAACCTCCAATCAAAATAACATAAAATTAAAACGGGAAGTCTACGTCCTTCTCTCTACACTAAATCACTAACCCATTCCGAATTAACCTAAATGACATAACCTTAAAGCTAAAAGCATCAATACCAAGAATGTTAAAACTAAACCGCTAACCCAAACCTAAATGACATAAATTTAAAGCTAAAACCATGAATACGGTGGTGCGTATAACTGATTAATAAACACTGACAATGACAGAACGTAAAACTGGAGATACATGCCAAACCAAAAGTACAAAGGTAACGCGCCTAAAACACTAACCTCAAACCAAAACATGAAAATAACGTGAAAAATATACCAACAGAGAGAAGGTGACTACGAAACTCAAACATTACCAACTCAAAACAAAAACACCAAACACTACTAATAAAAACTATTGACAATATGTTACCAGGTGAAGGTGACATATTTTCAATGCCTACAAACTGGCCCAGAAAAATTGTCTTCAATTCCAGCAGGTGTGATCCTTAATACCGGGTTTCCATGTTTGCCGATGGTTTGATGTTGCATGGAAATGTAGCCTTGGTATTGTCTTTAATTCCACTCCGTGTTTCCATGTTTGCCGATAGTTTGATGTTGTATCAAAGTTGCTTGATGTTGTATGGAAATGTAGCCTTGGTGTTGTCTTCAATTCCAGCAGGTGTGATCCTTAATACCGGGTTTCCATGTTTGCCGATAGTTTGATGTTGCATGGAAATGTAGCCTTGGTATTGTCTTTAATTCCACTCCGTGTTTCCATGTTTGCCGATAGTTTGATGTTGTATCAAAGTTGCTTGATGTTGTATGGAAATGTAGCCTTGGTATTGTCTTCAATTCCAGCAGGTGTGATCCTTAATACCGGGTTTCCATGTTTGCCGATAGTTTGATGTTGCATGGAAATGTAACCTTGGTATTGTCTTTAATTCCAGCTGGAGGGAAAGCGAAGACACTGCCTTTGTGATTCTTAGTGTTACTAAAGGTCACCCTCACACAAGACAAACACAATCACATCACATCACTACATTGTCTGGAATTGTGCCGTGATTGGTGTCATGTTTGCAGAAGCACTTGTTGGGATTGGACACACAAGCTTGGCTCTGATGTTTTGATAGTAATGCCTAATCCGTGAGTTTCTGAGTGAGACATGGAAGCCAACCAAAGTGGCGGCAATTACGACTGAAAGCACCAATCATTGATTCGTTGTTTTATCCCATAACTGAACGAGATGAGTGAGTTGTGTCAGGCTTAAGCTAACAACAGGTCTTAATCCATGAATGATTGATCCTGTGAGTTCAATGCAGAGCTCAGTACAAACACTTATCAATGACCAAGGCTATATATACTTAGCAGTCAGATACGAGCATCATGGCACTTGTGCTGATATTATTTGACACAACTCATTGTCAGAAATCGTTCGTGAAGACTAACTTCATTCAAGTCGTGGCCTGCGCACTTTTTGAAGCTCCTGTTTCAAAGCCACTGCACTTTGCCATCCTGGGGCATAGTTTCGTGCGGCGACTTGTTCAAGTCTGTCCCCCTCCACATGGCATCCTCACTACCATGCGTGGGATCGGAGGGGCGACCATCGCTCAGATGAAAGCAGAGGTGGATGCCCTTGATGCAGCTTTTCAGGGCATTGTGTTCTTTCAAGTGGGAGAGAACGACGTGTCGGCCTCTACTGATCCTCGTGACTTGGTCGAAGACCTGCTGGATCTTCTGGACTACCTTCGGTGGAAACGGCCAGGCTCCAGGGCAGTGATAGGGAGTCTGTTTCCGAGGGTAAAACCAAGGAACATGACGGTCTCTCCCTACAAGCGGAAGGTGGAGGAGGCGAACCGGCGCTAGAAGAAGATGTAGCAACGCCGTCTGGATGCCACCCTTTGGGAACACAGCCAGCACATGAGGATGGGACCTGCGCTGCTAGCCAAGGATGGCGTACACCTGACACCAAAAGCTAATGGGCAGTTCTGGCTTTCAATTCATAAGTGTATGTGTAGGTATGTTTAATCACTCACTCACTCACTCCACCCATCCACTCCTTGTGATATCAAATAAGCTGTTTTGCATCCCGCCGCACGCACAGGCTTTGGCTTTGGGTGGCTTTAAGGGTGGGAAAACATGACGGCTGCCACACGTGTCGCACATGACACGAAAGTCAAGACACAGGGTTTCCGACCCATGTCAAAGACAAAACCCTGGGGTCGATGTACGAAACATGACAAGTACCTACAACGTGAAAAACTGCCATAAATCGGGATAAATCGGGCTTAAAAGTGCCCCGGCATCGAACCCGGTAAAGACTTGTCACTTCTGATGATACGACCAGCTTCATGTCGATGTGAAACCTGTGAATAGGATGTGAATATTCAACGTTCGAGTGACGTTTAAAAGATGCTCTCAGAGTAAGGCTTTTTTCTTGGTAAAATTACATGTCTATAACAGATGGAAAAATGGACGTGGACGCCCAACCAGGCACCCCATGTCGGCCCCATGATAACCCCAGGTGCTTCATGCACGTGGCCAAATTTTCATGTATGATATGTGTGCAGTATGTCTCTTTCTCCCGGGGGGAGACAATTAGTGAACACAGGATGCATAGATCAAACCCTTGTGATATCAAATCTGAGCTGTTTGGGCTCCCGTCACACACACAGGGCTTAGTTTTGGGTGGCTTTAAGGGTGGGAAAACATGACTGCAGCCGCACGTGTCGCACATGACGTGAAAGCCAAGACACGTGGCTTCCGAGTAAAATCAAAACCCGGGGGTTGTTGTACGAAGCATGACAAGTACCCGCAGCGTGAAAAGCTGCCAAAAATCGAGTTACATCGGACTTAAAAGCGTCCCAACGTCGAACCTGTCGACGACAAGTCATTTCTGATGACACCACCAGATAGCCCTGGAAACCAGCTTTTCGTCGATGTGCAACATGGGAATGGGCCATGCATGGTCAGCGCCCAGGCGGCCGTTAAGTGACGGCACCCTACGTCTCTTGCCCCCTGATATGGGCCCATGCTAACCTTTCGTTAAGACGAAGACAAATAGATGATTGGGGCATTGACAAGCATTTTAGATATTCAACAATTTTGTTAAAAAAAACCCAGGAAAATGTCATTTGCTTCATGAAATGGATCGGTGGTCCTAAACATATTTGCTCAGTATATTTTGTTGATTCAATTCGTTGGGATTGTACCTGTTCCCAAATCGAGCGTGCTATAACAATTCATGTGTGAAACGCACGGGGGAAAATGAACTTCTCGATATTTATCAGACAACCTGTCTCCCTCTTGTTTTAAGTGGATCGTTCTGTGGGGCCTTCCCAAGTATGCAAATTGGGGTCATTTGTCAGGTCGTGGATCATCTCATATGTGTTTACCAGTAGGTCAGCTTGACAAAGAGGCGATTGTGGTGTCATGAAAGGTTATGGACTGTTAATCAAAACTGGAAGAACTTTGTATTTTCTGACGAAAGTCAGATTGCAACTGGAGCTGACAAACGTGTATACGTTTGGAGAAAGGGAGATGAAGTCAAGAAGCCCAAGTGTGTGTGCCGCCCCTCACAGCTTAAGGTTACATTGATGATCTGAGGTTGTATAACCTATCATGGTGTGGGAACGATTACCCCTGTAGAAAGTAATATAAATGCTGCCAAATACATAGACATATTAGAAAACAATCTTTGGTCGGTTGTTGTGCGACATTTCCCAAATGAAGATTATGTATTTCATGGATAACAACGCACATATACATCGGGCCCATGTAATGGAATATTATAAACAAGAAAATCATATAAATTGTACCACATGGCCCCCACAGTCTCAAGATTTAAATGTTATCGAAAATATTTGGCTCTGACTCAAAAGAGATCTACAGAACGTTGCCGCAACAATCACAAGCAAAGAACAGCTCAAGACAGAAATTCGTCACATCTGGAGTAATGTATCAGTTGACTACATGCACTCGTTGTATGACAGCATCCCACTACGAATATGTGAAGTATTGAAAATGAAGGGTCAGCACACCAAATATTAAGGTAAGACTTAATGTATTTAGCGAGATACAGCATTTTCTGTAATGCCCACACACAGTAACTGTGACGTCGTCATAACCAAAATCATGAATACTTGTGGCCTGGGACTGTCGCACATGGTCCAAAAAACAGCACATAAATACTATGCTAAAACAAACATCCTTACAGGCTGCTAGTCAATGAGCAGTTGTTGCGTTGTGTGATACAAACACTTTGCATCCACACAAATGTATTGGTGTAATTATTATCAGGTAATAAGTAATCAGTTTGCTTTAAAACAAAAATGCAATTGTTACATATCTACTTTATCAGGCTTATTCAGAACAATGGCCTGAAAGTGGACACAAAACTAACTTGTCCACGAGGTACAAGAGAGCAAATATGTAAAAAACAATGGGTGGTGTAAACATTCTGTTGTTAGTTTGTCAAGTGTTACAGACGGAGTAAGTCTAATCATGAGTTTAATCAACGGCACATTATTAAGTCTTATTTTTCTACGAATATAGGTTTCTTACAAATATGACATGCCACTGTTGATCCACTTTAAGAATTTTATGCACCATATGGGAAAGTATTCCATGATTTTGCAAGTCTGCATTCACTGCACAATACATTAGGGCAATCATATCCAAATACAGTCAATATGGTTGTAATTATAACTATGTAACATGTAATAAGTTTTTTCCTGTTTTTCTTTTGATTTGTAAATGGCATGTATCTACTTTATCAGACCAGTTTAGAACAACGATCTGAAAGATGTGGACATAAGGTAACTTGTTCATGAGGTAAACACTGTGTACAATGTAACAAGGTTAGCTAAATATGTCATTTTTCCACATAACAGTTTTCTGTTATATGTTACAGGTTTTCTGTTATATTTCACATCCACATAAAGGTATTGTTGCAATTATTACTAAGTAATAATCAATCCGTTTGTTTATTCTAAAAACCTGTAAATGTCATACATCTACTTTATCAGACAAATTCAGAACAATGATCTCAACGATGTGGACATAGAAGTAACTTGTTCATGCCACACATGTTGTGTGCGATGCAACAAGGTTAGCTAAATATTTCATTTTCCACATGACAGTTTTCTGTTTTATGTTACAAGCATTTCATATCCACACAAATGTATTGTTGCAATTATTATCATGTAACAAGTAATCAGGTTGTGAAACATTTCACACATATCTGGGACATGTCGCAACTTATGACTGAGTTGATGATTCAGCAAAAAGTTGTTTCAAATCCTAAACATGTTGATGTATTTTGTTTCTACTCTGTAAAACATATACTTTACATACCCATATGTAAATGCTAAAAATTGAAACATAACATTTGTAGATGTAAAATTAACAGGTTCATGTCTGTTTGCTTAAGCAATGATAATGACTGAAGGGAACACATAATATGTCAATTTAATGTTGCATGGCACTTGGTTTTCAGGAAAAAGATTAAGTTACTAAATAGTCCAGGGTTGATTATAACATGGCTCCCAATGTACATATATGTGAGGTTTAATTCAAATTGCACTAGAGTTGCAGTTGTGAAGCACTGGGTGTACCTCCAACAATGGGATGTGCGGAGATATGCCACTCTTAAAGGTTCACTCCAGTTTCAATACCAAGCTTCAGCTGTGGCCAGGTTCTCTCTCCATTCTGCCTGCATCATTTAGACATGAGTTGATAAACAATGCCTACAGCCTAAGCACATCTGGTTGCACTCAAGGAATGTTACTGTCGAATGTTGAATGTTTTCTTTCTTAAATGTCACACATCTACTTTATCAGACAAATTCAGAACAATGATCTGAAAGATGTGGACATAGAAGTAACTTGTTCATGAGGTACACATTGTGTACGACGCAACAAGGTTAGCTAAATATGTCATTTTTCCACATAACAGTTTTCTGTTATATGTTTCAAGCATTTCACATCCACACAAATGTATTGTTGCAATTATTATTAAGTAATAAGCAATCAGTTTGTTCACTTAAAAAAAATGTTAATGAGGTACGCATTGTGTACAATATATTAAGTTACATTAAGTTATCAAGGTTTTTCTTTCTTTATTTTTACTTGTCAATGTCACATATTTACATATTTAAGTGTTCTAGTGCCACACAGAACAGGAACTGGGAGAAAGTTCTGTGAGTGGAAAGACATCCACGAACTTCCTGGTCAGCCTAACCTTGGGCAAAGATGACTACGACATGTTCAGGGACTACTGCCAGCATGTAAACCGTGACATGCCTGAAGAAGACCAGCTAGAAAAGTCACCTTCCTTCAGAATGGCACCAAAGTAGAAAACGTCCCTCAGGTTGGCCCTATTCCAGTGGACAAGAGATTTCCTTAAAACCAAGAAGTATTACAAACATAGGACATATACATCCACAAATGTTTGGAAAGCTTTGGAGACTGAAATAGGAAAGCAGGATCCCTAAGATGCTGGAAAACTAAAGATGTCCAGTGACTATCTACAGTCCCTGGCCATAAGTATTTGTGATTTTGGTTATGGCGACGTCACTCACGTAATATCCGTGTTTTCAGATCGCGCTGTATCAATGCCATGTGTGTCAAATATTGGAAATTGGATATTCATCGAAAGCTCATCACGTGGCCATCACATGACACGTGTTTAGGTTGTCGTCTGCTACACTGTTTTCGGGTTTGTTGGCAGTCGGCAAAATGGGTCGAAAATCAAAGGAAATGAGTACTGAGACAAAAAACATCATCATAAAATTACTAAATGAAGATTTGAGAGTATCTAAAATTTCAGAGATACTGAATCTATCATGGTCGACAGTGAAAAAGTGTTTGTGAAAAATATGAAGCAACTGGGTCAGTAGAAAACATTTCTCAAAGTGGACGAAAGAAATCTTTTAGTGTTCGGGGCCAGGTGTTTGAACAGGTGTGTAAAACATAATCGAAATGCGACTTTGAATGAAATTACGGCCAAATCTAATGAGAACAGGGACAAAACTTTCAGTAAATGGACAATTAGAAGAAAATTAACATTTGAAGGTTACAGACGAGTTGCAAAGAAACAAGTCGCTATTCGCAAGGTCAACTTGAAAAAGAGGTGATTGTGGTGTCATGAAAGGTTATGGACTGTTAATCAAAACTGGAAAAACTTTGTATTTTCTGACGAAAGTCAGATTGTAATTGGAGCTGACAAACGTTCACACGTTTGGAGAAAGGGAGATGAAGTCAAGGAGCCTGAGTGTGTGTGCCACCCCTCACAGATGATCTGGGGTTGTATAACCTATCATGGTGTGGGAACAATTACCCCTGTAGAAGGTAATATAAATGCTGCCAAATACAGACATATTAGCAAACAATCTTTCGTCAGTTGTTGTGCGACATTTCCCAAGTAAAGATTATGTATTCATGGATAACATTGCCCAGCTGAAATGGCACCATGGTTGACCATGGTCAACCACGGCTTACCACAGTAAACCATGGTATTACCATGGTTTTTCCGTGGTAAAATGTGGTCACCAACATTTCTTCCCATGGTAGACCATGGTCACTGCCATTTTACCATGGTAGACCATGGCCATCACAAATCATAGTCACCCTAAATGACCATGGTCATCCTAAACAAAACCATGGTTGAACATGGTCTTCTCATTCAAAGCAGTGGTAGACAATGGTCATCACAGACCAATTTTACATTTTAAACTGTGATAAATATAAAAATTAAAAGGGAACACTGTTTCATTTATGAATAACAAATCTTGTAGGTCCTTGTTCTTATTTGTGTGCATTAAACAACTAAATTTGAACACCTCAGCGAGTGGTAAAATGTAGTGTCAGATTTAATAAAATAAAAAACAGAACACGATGTCATAACAATAATCATAAGCGGAACCATTCACTGATTTTACTCTCTAATAATTGCTGCAGAGATACACAAACAAAACAGCTGATGTCTTATACTCTGGAAAAGCAAACCAAAAAAATAAGCATGGTTAATTTCTCCTGTCCCCTTTGTTAAAGTTGTCCATTAAACTGTGTAAATCCCGTCTCTCGTGGTTTTACTAGTTTTTTCTTCCTCTTGTAAAATAAACACAATGAACATTGTACGATGGAAAGCTAAACGATGCTCTGTCTAACACGAGTTGTCTCAGTAATATAGATAGTTCAAAGAAAAACTCACCTTTTGTTAATAACTGCGTAACTAGTTGATACTGTGGAGGTTGCCTTTAATATTGATATTTACTCCATAAAGTAGTCTCTCTTACTTACCCTGACGCAAATATATCCAAGAATACCCATGTAAGTCTAGAAAATGTTGAGTGTAGATTCCCTTAGCTTCTGAAAATGAAGAAAATCTCAAGGCTCCATTTCATTATATTATCATAGTATTATAAGATAGTATTTTTTACTATGAACCTTTTTCAGTAATAGTTGTTAGTCTAGTAAAGTAAAACTTCGAAGTACGCAGTGTTCACGAAATGCATCGATCCGCCGGACATTTCCGATGAAAGTTACTCCAGTCCGATTAATATTGTTGAACTGCCGGTCCTAGTATCTGACAGGACATTACATACATGAAATGTCTTCCATTGTTATGTTTTCATCAATAAATGAAGGAAAAGTTTTTAAAAATGACAAATTTTGTTGGGTTTTTTTGTGGGATATAAATTGGAACAGGCTTGATGCTACTTTTATCGATCGATTAAGGTCGTCTAGCGAGGTCATTTCCTACTTAATGTATCCTGCATTCTGATTGGCTACTTTCGTGTCAGTTACTTCTGAGCAAGCAATCAGATTCCATGATGCGAATAGTATAGGTTAGATACTGTCGTAACAAAAAGGCAGGGTTTTCCGTATATTTTGAGATTCACGACGTATCATGGCATAAATACAAGCAACATGTTGAATTTCTCAAAATACTATGATGGTGCTCGGCCTTCAAAGGCTCCTCCAAAGAAGCGCCCACCTACTGATGAAGTCAAATCATCAGAGAAACGGTCTAATTATGTACGGCCTGACCGGTCATTCAATCCGTCATGGCAGAATGGGAGAAGTTGGCTGACATCTGCCGATGGTAAAATGACTTGCAACATTTGTATTAAATATAATGCAAGCAAGAATTCAGCTCGGCCTAGTTCTGAACAGAGTTTTATTTCTGGGTCAGCAAACTTCAAGAAATCGGCTGTGACTGATCATGAACTTAGCAGATGTCACATTCGTTCAGTTGAACTATTCAAAGCCCAGACTAGTTCTTGTGATGAAATAGCCTTTTCAAAGGCCGGAAGAGCTCTACAAAAATTAAAGAAAGCTGACAAAACAAAAATGACACTTCTATTTAGAAATGCAAATGGTTGTGTGAACTGGACAAAGTTAAATCTCTAGAAACTGGGGACACATACATCAATGATAGGGCAGTTTTAAATTTTATTGATGCCATAGCTGCTACACAACATGATGAAGTCATTAAAAACTTGGAACATGCACCATTCTTTTCCATCATCATGGATGTGAGCACAGACATAAGTGGAGATGAACAAGAGTCAATGTATGTCAGGTCATGTCATAAATGTCATAAAATTTCTCAACATAGGAAGTCCAAGAAGTACATGTTCTTCAGATTTGTACATTTATGTCACAAACATCTTGGAGTCTACTGGCCTACACAGCTTTGCAAAAGGTAACTGAAATCTATCATCTTAATAACTATATCCAAAGACACTCGAACAGCATTACATTTTTTTTCATATCACTGAAAGCAATAACTAAGATACACACAATTATATTATAGTGAAGAAAATAAGAGACCACCATTGATGTAATCAGTAATAAAAAATGGACTTAATATTGAAAGACATAATTAAGCTATTAAGAGGCATATCAATGTTATTACAACTTTCCAAACTTTATTCTCAAATTACATGGAATTGTTTTGCATTTTTTGCTTCCCTTTGTACATTTTCAAATCTTAAAGACAACGCAGGAGTTAGATATGACAATAACCTTTGTGCAAGTGATGCGTATGTAGTTTTCAAGCAGTCATTTGTAAACATTGTGTATTTCAGATAAGCTAGTTGGAATGGGAAGTGATGGTGCACCAAACATGATTGGTTCAAAAACAGGTCTGGCAACACGTCTGAAAGAGAGCTTTCCAGAGATGATTTCTGTTCATTGCCTATGTCACCGACTTGAGTAGGCCTTCAGGAATGTGTTCAGGAAGGCAGCACTCTATGATAAGTGCATGACTTTGCTCATAGGCCTTCATTACTTCTACCTCAAACCAAAGCAGAAGACAGGACTTGTCCAGACCATGAAGTCCTTAGGTATTAGTGGACTTCTCCCACCTAAAGTGACTGGTACCAGATGGCTGCCTCACCTCTCACGAGGTTTGAGTGCATTTTTCCGGTCATATCCTGCAATGCTAAGGCTGAAGGCTTAGTAAGGATGGTCTTGGACAGACATTTGGTAGCTTTCATGCTCTTCCTTCAGATATGATTTTATTTAAATGTAAATTTTTATTCAAATAACTGTGAAACATTGTATTTCCACAATACATCAAACTGCAAAATAAAGTTGTAAATATCTCAAGAAATATTTTATTAATTTGGTGTTTGGTAATTATTCATTCAAACTGTTAATCATTGGGGGTGCATTAACTAATATAACATTTTTCAGAATCTCCTTGTGCCCCTCCAGAAACTGTCACTTCAATTACGGAGGAGCAATGCTACTCTCTCCAATGTCCTACTTTGGACAGAGGCCACTACGGAGATGCTTCAAGACTGCAAAAAAAGTCTTGGACATAACATATCACCTGCTGAATAAATATAGTGACCCAAGTTGATTATCTGTGTCTGTGTATTAAACTGTTTTTTATCCTGTCATATAAACAAATAAACCAAATGATATTGAGTAAAGCTTTCTTTGTTTAGTTCAATCATAAAGCATCAATAACATGATTTATTATGTTGCATTTTCAGCCAATGCAAGGATCTTCGGGAAGTTCTGGAACAAGGAAGTTATCGGGATGTGAAGTTGAGAGGTAGCTGCCCAGCTATGACCTACACGTCTGATTTAGTCGACAAGACTATGAAGGCCATAAAGAAGAGATTCATCATGCAGCACTCTGAATCATCTGATATATTTGCTGCCACAAAGATTGCTTGTCTGCAGTCATGGCCATCTGTTGAAGATTCACAAGGAAAGATAGCTTTGATATTGAAATTTACTCACAAATAAGTCAATTCAGAATTTTTCCAACTGATCTATCTCATGAAACAAATCAAAATTAGAGTAAACATGATCAATTTCAGATTTTGGTGACAGTGATATCCATGTCATATTCCAGCAATTCAGCAACACCCTAACAAGTGCAGGAATAACAAAGGATGGTGTTGATAAAGAATGGAGACTGATGAAGAAAATACCTTACAAAAGGTAAGTATATCCAACAGATGTTAAATGTAAACAATTCTTCTTCTCAGAAACATACTGGGTGTCTAATTGCCAGCTGTATTGTATACTCGAAAGAGAGTTTAGGAGAAGCATATTTTGAACTGATACCTTAAAATTCTGATAAAGATATGTTATGGAATGAAGTACAACATAATAAAGCTTGTCTGAAAGTGACTTTAATCGCTAAAGACTGTGGTTGTCTTATTCCATTACATTTTAGATTTGGATCAAACCTCCCACAGCAGAAGTGGACTGATATCCACCACCAGTTTTCAGAGCAGTTTCCTGAAATCCTTGTCTTGATGGACCTCCTGCAGAGTCTTCCACCAACATCCGTGTCATGTGAGGCTTCCTTCTCATAGATGAAGCTGATAAAGACCAGCAGGAGATGTAGAATGAGACAATCAACACTCAACACTCTCATGACAGTAAAGCTACATGACCCCTCGATCACGGACTTTTATCCTGAGAAGGCCATTGACAGGTGGTTGGTATGTATATCTTTTTCAGTTTGTCAACATTTGTGTCACGTTCTGTATTCAAGTTTATATTTGAGTTGACTGAATGTTTATCTAACTTCAGGTAACACCTACACGTGCTAGGTCTCTCAGCTACAACAGAGACAAGCAGAGCCAATCAGCTGTCAAGACATCTGAAGTGATCTGTGCAGTTGAGGAGAAAGATGTGGAAGATGCTGAGGAACAGGAGGATGAAGAAGAGTCAGACATTGAAGAGGAAATTGCTGTCTTCAATAAAGCCATCGAGCGCGATGAAGACAGCGAATACTGTTCAGATTTCGCCGATGAAGAACAGACATTTATTGAGATTGCCATATGATTAATGGAACAGTAAAGTGTAATGTTTATGTATACAAAAGTGCATTGATATGGAGAGTTGTTATGTCACAGAGTGGACAGATGATTAATGGAACAGTACAATGAAAATTTAACGTGTACTAAGGTGCATTGTTATCGAAGGTATTTAGTTTGTTTTGAATATTTAACGTTTATGTTGCCAAGATATTGTTGTTTTGTTTTCAATTTGGGTCCTGTGAATTTTCAATGGGTCAGATTTCTGAAAGTCACAGGACCCATGTCCTGCAGTGCAACAAACTATTTCGTGAATACTGAGTACGCTGTCAAAATCGTCTCATGTCATTAAATTTCTCCCGTGATTTTCACGATCGCTCACGCATTTGAGCAGATACTTATTATAAATACATATTTCTTGTTATTTATGGTGAAGCAAAAACATAAAACAGTAAAAACAATAAACAATTCACTAAAACTAGAAAGAAATGTTGAAAAGTATTTTGATATCAATATGTTTTTTCTGACAGCTTTCCAAACCCGTACGTCAATCTACCCGTTGAAAATAAATCAGTGCTCTCCACTTCTGAACACATTTCACTGTCACTTCCTGTTCACCACGTGCGATACAACCATTAATGAATTAGGTCAATTTTGGCTATTGAAATTAAATATATGACCAAGGATATGTACATAAAGTGTCCTTCCACAGATCGATCAAGGAATGTGTACACAGAATATCTATTTTTCGCGATTCCCACCGTTGACAATAATACCACAAGTATATTTATTCAAATTTAGATGTTTATGCCGAAATACTGTAATTCAAGCCATTATTTCTTCGTAAGATTAGAAATTAACCACTGTTTTGAAATAACTCAATCGCGTGGTACATGGCTCCAACTTACACGCCAAACACGGCCGCGCCCTTTGTTCTTCCGTAATCTATTGTGACTTCATGAACGGACAACCGCTAACCATGCAGCTGTGGTGATCGGAGCTGTGCACCGGAAGTCCCAAGGTCATGACCCAAGGCGGAAGGAGCCGGAGATTGCTGATCACCAGCCAGAGTTCGTGGAAGCCATTAGAGTAAGTATGTCGACTAGCTGCCAGGTAGAATACGTTCCCTCAGTAAAGTAGGCATATTGGTGGCCTCTGCAACCAACTCTACTAGGTGTAGGAAACGCTAGTGAAGGAGGAAATCACTACACAGCTTAATTATTACATATGCAGCTACGATTATTTTCCTGGTCGTACTATGTGTATATATCTATGAAAACATGTTGGCTTTACTTTTTCTTAAAAAAAATATGTTTCCACTTCTAACTCGTTCCATTCCGAAACAAGCCGAATGGAGACAATCTCTTCCCGGCACGATGCCATTGCTGCTAGTGTTATGTGTCACATAGACCTGTTTGAGTGCGCAAAGCGAGCGAGAGGCGCCAAACACAACTTTTGCCAACAGACAACGATCTAAGCGAAGAATACCGTAACGTATTAGCGATTCACGGATTTCAAGGATAATCCAATGTTGGATATGTGAAGAACTCATGATGAAGGATTAGACCAGATTTTTGCCGATGTAACAAGGTTAGCTAAATATGTCATTTCTCCACATGACAGTTTTCCGTTGTGTGTTACAAACATTGTGCATCCATACAAAGGTATTCCTGTAATTATTATCATGCAATATAAGTGATTAGGTTATGAAACATTTCACACATTTCTGGGACATGTCACAACTTACGACCGAGTTGATGATTCAGCAAAAAGTTATTTCAAATCCTGAATATGTTGACATATATTGTTTCTACTCTGTAAAATATATACTTTACATACCCATATGTAAATGCTAAAAATTGAAACACAGCATTTGTAGTCGTAAAATTAACATGTTTATGTCAGTTTGCTTGAGCAATGAAAATGATTGAAGGGAACATATATCAGTCAATTTCAGAAAAGTACAACATTCTTGTCCGGAGTATCAGTAAAGACAACTTTTCTTATCAATGTATAATTAATGGTATACATATGTTGACACAAACCATGGTCACATGATACCAGTGATAAAATAACCATACCAATTTTTTTTAATGTCCTTATTGCATTTGACTGGACAAATTTGACTAAAATGCGCTGTCCCAGTGCTACCCTTCATATTCAAATTTGAAAATTGTAGACATAATTTCTAATTATAAATTGAAATAATGCATTGTATATTCTTCAGTACTTCATAACTTGGAAACAAGAGTCATCAGGAGATGACATATCCCCCTGGCCCCCACATATTTGAACATATGCTGAACTACATGACATAGATTTCACATCATCGAAATCTGTAAAGAAGCAGCTGGATAAAACAATTAGTCAAGCTCAAGAGAGTGGTGTTGGTGCAGGGATTCAACATAGGACACCTGTCAAGCAGATGGCCAATAAAGTCTCAACATCAAGACTTAACAGTTTCTTTGATTCAATCAAGGATGAGAAGTCGGTCTGTCTCTCCGTAATAGTGTAAACAGGACTTACAGTAAGCTGCCCAACACCACAAAGCCTACAGACACAGTACCCCCTTGTGTTGACAGAACTGTTTGATACAAACTGTGTTAATATGTCGAAAGAAGATCTTTTACACCACTGCAGAAACATTTTGACAGAAGTAACTGTGTCTGAGGAAGAAGCAGTGAATGTAAAATCTGCAACAAAAGATCAGGTGGATTCTAAACTGTGGTATCGTTTTCGTGCGGGTCGCTTCACGAATAAAAGCAGCCTGTTCGACTCCCTGTGAAGACCCTTCATCAAGTCTTCTGAGATCAATTTGTTATCCTACGGAAACTAAGTTTACTAATGCTGCTACACTGTGGGGATGTGATCACGAGGAGACAGCTCGTCAAGAATATAACAAAGTTGTCACCTTGGCACATCAGAATTTTAGATCCAACACTAGTGGTCTTCATCTTCATCCCTAGTATCCATACCTGGGGGCATCGCCAGATGGGCTTGTTGAATGTGATTGCTGCGGCACAGGGTGTTTGGATATTAAGTGTTCCTTCTGCATGAGAGATGAAAAAGTCAGAGCTGGGAGAGGTTCATGCGACAGTCACTGGACTAAAACTAAAGCGGAACCATCCGTACTATTTTCAAGTTCAGGCCCAAATTTATATTTGTGATGTGGACTATTGCAATTTTGTAATGTGGACAACAGAGGACATCTTTGTTCAGAGGATCAAACCCAATCCTGAACTGTGGAAGAACATTGTTGAGAAGTCAGAAAGGTTGTTTGCTACAGTTGTCTTACCAGAACTTGTTGGAAAATACTACAGTACAGAAGTCAACAACTCTACCTCAAGCACACTTCAGACAGCTGTTGAATCAAGAAAGAAAGGCCCAAAGAAGACAATCCTGCAAGAAATTTCACTTGACACCAGGCCAAATGATCCTACACCAAGCAAGTCTACGTCCAAGAAAGCTTCCACTCGCTCCAAGAAGATAGTCTCAAAGAAAACAAGTGTCCCCTCATCTCATGCCACAATATACATTCAACTGGATACATCATAAGAAGACCTCCGACTGTACTGTATCTGTGCTGGGGCAAAACAGGGACAGATGATTGCCTGTGACTCAGAAAATTGTCCAAATAACCTTTTTGAGTGGTTTCACTTCAAATGTATGAAGTTAAAAACTGAACCAAATGGTGATTGGTTCTGTCCTGATTGTCAAGAACAATTTCTGACCAATGTTCAAGGGAAGCGCTAATTAATGTTGACTTTGTATCAGGGCAAGCAATATACAGATTAGTCTGTACATAGCTTTGTTTCTAGAGAAAAGAACATGTTCTGGTAGTCACACTGAATGGCAAAAACATACTATAGCAGTGACACTGAATGGCAAAGGAAGAAAATATATGAAATTGAAAAGAAAAACAACAAAAAACAAAATATCAGAACAACTAAAACATGTCTGCAGTTTTCTCAGTCTTTATTGATGAGAAATCCAAGCTGCACTGATGAGCTTTGGGGAGGCGAAACATGTTTACTGCATAGAGAATTACTATGATCTTAAAATAGGGGTGACTATTGAGCCAGTGATGGGAAACAAGAGCTGTAATTAAACTATTGAAATAGCCATTTTGTCCTTGATTTGTCTCTTGAAGAGATTTCCCATAGTTTACATGAAATACAAAAACTGAAGTAGTTCGATATATCGTTACACCCCTATCCTGAAAAAAACAAAGCCAGAAGGAGGAGAAAGAGCTGGTCCATCAAGAGAGCAGCAAAGACAGCTATCTAGTACGAGCCTCAATAGAATACCCCCAAAATACGCCACTGATCAGCAGCCGGGTTGTCACATTCCTTGACAACCCATGCAACAAACACAACTGCAAAATTTGCATCGTAATAAACCGTTCAGACACTTTCCACAGTACAGTGTCTGATGTCAAATATTGTAAACGACCATACAGATGCACCAACAAAAATGTGGTCTATCTGCTCGCTTGCAAAAGGTGCAAAAAAACAATATGTAGGGGAAACCAAAAGATGCTTCAAAATGAGACTTAATGATCACTTTGCTGACATCCTGCAAAACAGAGACAAATCTGTTGCAATCCATTTCAACTCAGAAAAACATGGCAAATCAGATCTCACCTACGAGGTCATTGCACAACTCAGAGAGGAACCTGAACTTGTTAGCACCACCCAAAAGAGGCGATCACTCGAACTGAGATGGATATTCAGACTCCACACATTTGCCCCGCAAGGCCTCAATGATGAGATGGTTGGTTAAGGTATCCCCCTAGTCCTATTTATCTACCTGCTCTGATACCTAAGCCACTATTTAGTAGATACATACGGCACCCACAGTCACTATGACGCGGCCCCTCTGTGATGCAACCCCATGATGTCATCCGCCGATTCTAACGTTTCCACCAACAGTCGGAAGCAATTTCATGATGTCTACCTTCACCTGTCATCTGTGGCAAGGAACATTCTCCAGAAGAGACAGCCTGACACGGCACCTAAGGACCAATTTGGAGCAAAGTTTACAAAAGAAAAGATGACTTGCTAAAACATTTTCGCCAAAACCACAAACAAAACACGTCTGAGAATCCAAGGAACTTTGTGGATGAAATGAAGATCACAACCACTGTGTTACCAAACAGCGGAATTACCCAAGTGGAAGGGGCCCCGGCCACTGCGCAGCCAGCTTCCTACAGCAGTAGACCCATGATAGCAGAATCTAAAGTGATCCACTTCATAACCATCACTGGCAACATGGGCCATTTGACACCATTTACTACGGGCCCATACCCATACCGCCTTTCACTAACTGGGATGATCCCAAGCTCATTATGGAGGATCTCATAACAAAGCCATAGCCAGTATACCGACCACAATGCCGGGAGGATCTGTGGAGTCGCCCACACAGGAAGGATGCTAATCGACAACCCATTTAGGGAGTACCTACCACTAGCCTCAAGTGCCAAACCTTACATCCAAGCTGCCAACGTAACAACACAAGCTGGCAAAATAAACTATGGCATTGGTAACAATGATTACCAATTATTTTACGCTGTCCTTGCTGCCCCAACCAGACATTTTCTAGCTGATTATGCATACAATCGCTTTAGGACACAACAGCTGACACAGTGGAAAATCTTGGTTCCTCGCGGCCTAAAAGCATGCGCTGCGGAAAGAAACACCATTCCCGGTCAAACAGCACATGGTGGTGTACCGGCAAATGAAATGATGTGAGTATCAGCAATTGTCTTTGTATGTTACGCTGTAAGACTTTCAGCCGCAATAAGTAACTTCATTGAATTTTATACGGTACGTTTTCATTGTCTGATCTTATTAATATCCTGTCCACCATTAATTACTTGTGTTGTGTACAAATGACAGTGGCCTGTTAATGCTGACAGATAATTATTTCTTATTTTTTAACCTCAGGCTCTAATGGGACGTTCAAGATACCGACTGACACTAAACTGAGTGAAGAAGTCTCGGAAAAGGGTTCGAGCTATTGATTTTAATGATCCAGCTCCACACAGCTACCAAGGTCATAGTACGCCATGCAAACAAATATGCAGTGATGAACGTTTGACCCAGGAAAAGGTCACACTATCACCCATAAAGGAGATAACTTTTACAGCGTCCATCTTTCAGGAAGAGGAAGTGTCTGATAATGAATTTAAAGAACTTTCTATTGCAACAGACCAAGAAAGAAATGCATCAGATTTAGCAAGGGACAATCTGATCTCAATCTTACCTCACACATGAATGTCGCTTTCTGACTGGCCAATCGCTATTCTATTATTTTCAATATATCCCGCTTACAGGCGGTGTATTATTTTCAATGTACATCGCTGGGAATTCCAAACTCTTCTGTTGCTTCATGGTAATACTTTTTTATCTCAAATAACATTGAACCACACATGAAGCATGGAATTTACCGATGTTTCGCAACTGAAAATCGATGGAAGGGAGATAACTTTAAATCTGTTTACCTTGTGTCGTTTGCAAAATGGCAATTCGCCTCACATTCAGCAGAAGTGCTTCAAACAGTTCAAAATCAAAATTCAGGTGTTCTGTAAGATAAATACGTTGTTCACTGATCCATCTGTGAACAGTGATTCAGTGAACAACTTGCAATGTTCATTTCACAGCAATTCCAGTAACCTGTTGTGTTACAAATGTGGTTAGCATTTAACTAGTATATGTGAACATCCTAACCTTGGCCAAAATTTTATTTGTGAAAGATGTGGTGATTATAAGAAGAGTAGTTGGCCTTCCATTGACATTTCTAAAGGAGGATACATGTGAAGAAATAGGCAAGCAGGATACTGACCATCAACTCTTCAATTTATTTAAGGATGCAAAAGATAAACTTACAAGTGATGGACAACCAGATTTTTTGTCCAGTCTGCTGTCCACAATTTTGTCTAATAGACTTGGCACTGAAGGGCTGGCGAACTCAATTATTTCGGAAACAGTCATCACCCTTGGATCCAGTACATTAAATCAAGTGCGATACTCATGGCGATCAAAATGTTTCTGGAAATTATTTCTGACAAAATGTGGTGGGACGGCCATCCGCTTATTAAGTGGGTGGAAATGTGTTGGCTCAGTATTAACGAAAGATTCTGCACCTAGACATTTGGACACCAACCAGGCTGATATTATTCTGGAAATTCCAAGTGAGGACACATTGAGGGATTTTGATCTATATAATGGTGACCGGCCACAGAAGATTCCTACAGGGTTTTGTGACAATTTATTTAGATCTTTAGCGAAAAAAGTTAAAGCTACAAGTGTGTGCTTGTCATTTGATGGCAAAAAGCTAACTCCAGGGCTTAGAAATGACAAGGGTGATATAGATTTGTTAGGGAAAAAGGAGAATGGAGACACCTTAACCAGAAGGAATTTGCAGTTCAAGAATCAGATGGATGTACTGCAAAGTCTAGTTGATGACCTAAATCAAAGGAACAAAACAAACCATGATACAGTTGTTCAATCATTGCAAGATGTCGTCAGCATCATGTACCATAAATCAATGGCCGTTAACTCTGAGAAAGTGAAGAAGAAGCATGCCATTGGAAAATTGAAGAAGACTGCTGGAGATGATTACAAATCATCCAAATATTGCTCTGTCATTCAACTGTTGATTGCCAACCTGTTTGAGTTAGAGCAGTGTGAGGAAATGAATTCGACACTAGCTTCAGTTCAAGGTGCTGGAGGATTAAAGGATATGAAAGAGCATTTTCTTCAGCCATACACCACAGACAACAACACGAGGAAGATGCACTTGCTACCTTCTGTACTCGATTTATGCATGCTTTTCAATCAATGGCTACAGTTTATGAGATTAGTGCAGTTGAATTAACTGCTGGAAATGTGTAAATGCTTGTATCAAGCGATGGTGTAGTCCATGACACTAAAACTGGTAGAATCACTGCAGTTGCAGAAATAAAGTGCCCTTTCACAGCACCACTACATGTGACACTTCCTCCTCGATATTATCTCCAGGTCCAAGCAGAGATAATGGCCATGGGAGTGGAGTATGCTTTCCTTATAAGCTACAAAACAAATTAAAGAAAATGCAACATGAATCTTCAAGATTGAGGATTCTGAAACCTTGGACTTGGCAGTTGAGTGTTTCGTTGTATGCAGCAACTAACCCAAAAATGCCAAATATATAAGATATGGCCCAAAGCCACCATTGTTTATACTACTAAACAACTTGCAATGCAAAAAAAACACAACATAAATATAAGACAACACCTAACAATAAAATGTTTTGTTACAAATTCACAGCAAAACGTACCTTAATATTGGAAAAAAGACTGGATAATGACAGTTTGGAAACGCAAGGATGAATGTAAGAAATGAAACTACAAACGCAACACTACTGCAGTAGAAAATAATTTACGTAGGTGATCATCACCCTGACTTTGTCATTCTTGGAATTGTTGGTTCTTAACACACTTTGTTTTACCATAAAACATAAATGTTAAACAGAATCTAACTGTAAACATAGCCTATATCAGCTTTTATTAAGAATGCAATGCATGCCAAACCAGACAACATATTTGATACTACCGGTACTTCTTTTCCGACAGCGAAGGCATTAGTTCTATACTTTAAACCCACTTATTTCCTACCTTATAACTTGACAATCACACTTATGAACAAGTGGAATAATATATCCAAAATTCAATGGACACAATATCCAAAGGGGTGTAAAAATATAAGTCACTGATATTGTGGAAATAAACACTGACCCGAGAAACTTTGCTTCCAGTGTCCGCCATTTTCCCCCGCGCTTTGTTTGCTGGAAGAGGTGCCATTTTCGCATATGGTCATAATTTGCCACACATGGCCGAAGTACACCCATTACTGTTGCTTTTGCTTCCAGTAGCGAACGTGTGTGTAACCGATTTTAACTGCTTTCTTGGCAATAATTATGGCTTTGTTTTCAAATTTGCGACCTATGTAATGCATTCAATTACTCTATGCTCAATAATCATGTAAACTGTTCCAATTTGTGGTCTTTCTATTCCGACAGATAGGAAGGCCTGTAAACAGTTGTCCTGCAGAGGAGAGATAGGTAGGCAATGTGATCTTTAACCTTTGCGTTGACGGAGGCGCGTTCAGGAAGGTGCACAAACATCTAGCGAAGCCCCTAAAGGTTAGAAAGGCAATCTAGAAACGATCATATCTCCTTTCTGAACACGCCTCTATGCTGTTTGCCTACAACTGTTTTGTAAATATGCACATACAATGAATATTCTGCTTAAACATTCCATATGGTGATAATTATGACTAATTTATATCTATTTAATTGTGTGATATATTAAACACGTAATATATCAATTTGTGAAATTATAATGCATGAAATATATTATCTGAAGGGATAGCATCCCAACACTTGTTTTAGGGATGTAGTACCTTACATTATCACATGCGTTAATGTCTATGGGAGGAGTAGCGTGAAATGACAATGAAGGAAATGAAGGAATTTTATCACTGCTGTTGATACTTGGATCATTTGCAAAAGGTTGTTTATTCACGGATGGGGGTGATAAGGATTTCATGAAATACAACAATGTAGACCCTAACAGATTCTACTCATCGGATAAAGTGTTTGGTGATGTTGAGGGCTTTGGAGGGGTTAAGGTGGAGGGAAATCCCCGTGACGATTTCGGAGAGAATGTTCCCCAAACGTAGACTTGTTTTCTTGAACAGGAAATCCCTGATCTACAAATAGAAATGACCAAAGTAACCTTGACATGCCGATGTTCCATGATTCTGATTGGTTGAGATAGTGATTGGCAACAACTCGTGACCTCTCTGTCTGAAGAGACGATACTTTTAACGAAATTACAGTGTCGATAGTGGTACAGCTGAATGCATTGTGGAGAAAACGTGAGACATCATGAACGAATGCCACATTCCTATGTCCAAATTACTTGGATTGGGCTCCAATGGGGTTAGCTTAATGACTGGAAAACAAACTGGTGTCGGTGTCAGACTGAAGACTGAGAATCCCTATTTAGTGCATGTGCACTGTATCGCTCATAGGGTGGCACTTGCATCACAGGATGCTGCAAAGTTAGCAAAACATGTGGCAGAGTATCATACCACATTGAACGAAATTTATAAACTCTATGAGTTCAGTGCCACTTGATATGATACTTTGATAGACTGTGGGAACTCTCGAAAGTGCTAGATGATTCAGAATTTTCTAGTGTCAAATAACCCACAACAGTCAGTTGGTTGTCTCTTGGTAGAGCAGTCTGGGCAGTGAAATTAAATTGGCCTGCTTTGGCCACAGAACTTGAGGAAGAAGCCACAGACAGGAAAAACTGTTTGTGTAAACTTACTACATACTAATGAAAAACTGAAAACATACTAATTTATAGGAATGATTTATGTTGTCTGACGTTCTGCCAATCATGGAGAAATTGGTAATGATTTTCCAGAAGGATAATATCGATCTTGATATGATTTGTCCAATGGTGAATTCTACTCTCCAGTGTTTTTAACATTTACTAAATAAAACTGGTGAAAATGAAGAATTTGTGAAGACAGACATTGCAAACGGAGTGTTCAGTGGCATTAAACTGACGCATGCAGATGGTCGTTCAGTTCAGGCTTTCAACAAGGAAAGGAAGGAGTTTATTCAGGAACTGGTCAGCTGTCTCAGAAAGAGATTTCCAGATAACTCTTTTGGATGTTTTGTACTCCCTGAAGTCTTGAACCCCACATGTTAAGCCAAGGATTGAAAAGAACTGCTCAAGTATGGACAGGAATCTCTCAATGTGATACTGATACTGACACACTACGGCATGCTGATTGGCCTGGAAAATGATGACATCACTCCTGTTATTGACACAGATCGCACGAGAAGGGATTTCCAACAGTTCAAGTATGTCCTTTCTGGGATTGTTGTCACTTCGTTTGAAAAGAGCTGTGAAATTGTAATCAAGGACTATTCTGATGTACTTCCTGATTTTGCTGCACTTGCAGAAATTATCACTGATAATTCCAGTAACAATCGCTATGAAGTTAGCGGAAGATTTAAAGGTATGGGCATTTTATTTTTAATTTATCAAGTTCAGGTCATTGTATAGTGCTTGTATTATATTGAAAATTGTAACGTACCAAAAAAAATCACTGCTGACAGTACACTGTACCAGCGGTTTGAACAGTTAGAGGAAACACTGCATCTTCAGCTCAGTGTAAAAGGGGCTTTTCTACGATGAGTAGGGTCAAGACAGATTGGAGCTCCAGATTGAAGTCTCAGACTCTCTCAAGGTTAATGACTGTGGCTAATTGCACAGTTCCCTTGAAAGACTATGATCCTAGGGCAGCAATTTCCCTTTGGCATTCAGATGTAAAGAGAACCAGGAGATGGACCACAGCCTATGGATCCTGATCACCTGTAGATGATGAGCGTCCAGCTTCAACCAGCACCACTGTAGTGAACAATGACTAATCATGATCAAGATGAAGTGTACAGGTTAATCATCAATGTCTTTGGAGGTCAGTAAACATACCATTTGACCAGAAAGGTCGCAAAAACTCAGAACTTGACACTGACACCAAACAATTAATTGTCAGATTAAATCAGAAGGACAAAATCTTAATTGTTGTGGATTCCCAGGACTACTTTTGAAATATAGTTGAAACATTTCTCATGACTGTAAGTGTGGAAAATCTGCTTCGAAAATAATGTTTATGGTTATAAAAGAGGGACAAGACCTTGCATTCTAAAAAATAACTGAAGATAAACTTTGGCAGACGCAACCACCAGAATTTGTCCATGGGTCTAGTGAGCCTCAGGAGTTTTTTGATGTACTGTTTGGCTTGCTTGTGGATATTGACCATATCAAGCAAAACCGAAATAATGGGTTTCTAATAAAAATTCTGTAGTCTGAGAATTAAAGTTCCAGGGATAACATTTAAACTATTTTCCTCTAGTGGAAAAGTGGAAAATACCATTATTTTCTACCACTGGTAATTTTCTGTTTTTTGGGGTTTTTTTTTCATTTTGAAAAAAAATAATGAGTGAGTTTAGTTTAATGCCGCACCTAAGAATATTCCAGCTATTAAGCAGTGGTCTGTAAATAATTGAGGCTGGGCGAGACAATACAGTGATCAACAGCATGAACATCGATCCATGCATTTGGGATATAATGTCAACCAAGTCAGCGAACCTGACTATCTGATCCTGTAAGCCGCCTCTTGCAGCAAGCTTGGGTTACTTAAGACCAAATCTAACCTGGGTCTTCATGGGTACCTTGATAAGAATAAAACTAATGTAAAAATATTTCATATTTACAATAATACGAAAACTACAAGATGCAGTTGCAAAACTTAAACATTGTGCAGACTTGGGGATGAATATCAGCCCATAAACTCTTAAAACCCTGTGTATCACAGAACTGCTTAAATAAACTGAAGCATCAATTTGCTTCCTATAGCCTTTGATTGTCATAACCAGTAATGCAAAATATATACAGCTAATCCACTGGATATATTCCAGAACACATCTCACTGTTTGATATATGCATAAATATAACAAAAATGTATGATAGTGAACAGCATTCATATTTGCTGGGATAACTTCACTTTAGGCATTAAAAGCACCATAGTCAATGCATATGAATAGCTCCAGGCATGCTGTGTATGTGGGTAAAAAACACATATGATAGGACAACTAAATAGTATAAAAGCCACTAAATGGTGGAACAACACTGTACATAGGTACTTGCGTACTGACATCTGCTGTAATTCTGTTGTGTGTTGCTAAGATCTCTGGCAAAGGTTGACGCCTGCTGTTGTTCTGCTGAGATCTGTGACACAAGCTGACATATGCTGTATGATAAAGTCTTACTTCTATGCTTCTGTTGCAAAATGTCCAGCTCTAAGATAAAGGCAAATGGTTGTTATCTGTTGCAAAATTTCAAATGAAAGGCAGATGGCTGACATCACATGTCTGCTGTCAAAATCCTGACATCTGATCATAAAACCTGCGTCAAAGGTTCACCTCTTAGTCTACTGTCTGATGTTAAAATCCAAGTAAAAGCGTGACATCTGATATCTCATGTCAGTGAAAGTCCAAGTGAAAGACTGGCATCTGGTGTTCTTGTACTGTCCAGTGTTAAGATTTCAGAGAAAGACTGATGTCTGCCACAGATGTTTCTGCAGCAGTTTGGGACAGCGTTAGAGGCAGCAATGTCACTTTCTTCACTATGCTACACGTATTGTCTGCTGCACACACAAACAGTTGGAAGGTGAAGGTCAAGTTGCACTGTTTTTCTTCAGAGGTAGGAATTTGCAGCTGTATGAAGCGTTGGTTAGTTTCAGGTCGGAGTTTTCCTTTAGATACACTGTTGTTATTAATAATGAGTGTTCCAAGATTATCTGTAAAGACAGACAAGCAATGTTTAAAAAGGACGTACCAAATATACTTACTACATGGATTAATGGACAGAAAAATAGATCAATTTCATTTTTGGACGACCTTAATATTTAGCACATGTACAGTGTTCCCAGAAATTATTGAGAAAATCTTTGTTTATTTTCTAATGATGCTAAGATTGGAAAAAGGGCTTTCACTATGCACTAAGCATACTAAATAAGGGAGACAACTCTTGAAGGCTTAGAAGGCAGCTCATTACGTCAAGAGTTATCTCCCTTGTCTGAGCAGACGGCTTCCTGTGTTGACATGGCAGAATTTACAACAAGAGAGAAAAGAAAGCTCATTCTACATGATTTTGAAAGGGGTGAGGCTTGTTAGCTTGTAGACATGGTATTCCTCTGTATACAGTATACAGAACAGAGCACAAAGCAGGGGCAGGTCGGCCTAGGAAATTCAGTGTTGTGGATCGCCGAAGACTTGGGCAGATTGTGAGTAGGGGCAAATTGAAAAGTGTTGAGAACATCAGAAATGAAATGATTAGCAGAGGAAGTCCTCAGGTATGCAATGAAACAGTTAGGCAAGAATTAGAGAGACTTCATTGGGTGAAAAAACGTGGAATTCCCTCGCCGTTGATGAAAGATGCACAAAAGGAAAAACGTTTAAACTGGTGTCGGGCTCATGAAAATCAAGATTGGGATAATGTTTTCTTTTCAGATGAAAGTTCTGTTTGGCTTTTCCCTAATTGTGTGAAAATTTGGACCAAAGATACTGTCAAACCTATCTACCAGCGACCCAAACATAGCCCGAAGTTTCACGTGGGGTGGCATATCGGCTCGCGGAGTGACGCCATTGTGTGTTTTCACGGGAAACTTGACAAAAGAAAGATACGTTGACATTCTAAATGGTCACCTTCTTCCGACAGCACAAACATTGTATGAAGATGATTGGATTTTCCAGCATGATAATGACCCAAAACACACTGCGCGCTACACAAAACAGTGGCTGTCGGGCGAAAATGTTCAAGTTTTAGACTGGCCCAGTTACAGCCCAAACCTAAACCCAATTGAGAATGTGTGGGGAGTCATGAACGACAGAATAAACCAAAAGGGACTGAGAAATATTGAAGATATGAAGGCCGAGGTGGTCCAATATTGGGATACCCTGTCACACGATTACCTACAAACTTTGATGGGTAGTGTGCCTAGGCGTATTCAGGCATGCATTGCTGAGCGAGGAGGTCTAACAAAGTACTAAAACAAGACTGAGACTGTAAAAGGATGATGTTTTAACATGTTTATGTAAGTAAAACGCCAGAAGTTAATAAACGTAATGAGTTACATGACGCAACATGATTCTCAATAATTTCTGGGAATACTATATATCAATATGCATTAATATAACAAGAAATATATGCTAGTGAATAGCATTCATATTTGCTGGGATAACTTCACTTCAGGCATTAAAAGCACTACAGTCGAAGCACATGAATAGTCAATTTCAATAAAGTATTGAAAACAATTACTGAACATAAACAGCATGATCATGAAAAATACAACTTATTTCTGATTTTGGTCAAGGTTTGGGATGCTTCGTAAGCCAGTTAGCATCCTCAATACCTCCAGAATATATGTTAACTCTCCACTATACCCTGGATGCATCTGGATTCAGCCTGACAATTTTAATACCTCCCTTTGCTGGCTCTGCATTCTCGGCAGTAGCCAGTCAGCTAAGTCTCCGTTACGAAAGATTGGAAACTTTCCATCATTTGTGTCGCCAAGTTTAATCAGTTAGATAATTCAAAAAGCAAATGTGAGTTGTGATTGGTACGCTTAACTTTTCAGCATAGACACCTGATTGGATAAAAAGCCAGCCAAGGGAGGAAATAAATTCATTGGGAGATATCAAGAATGGCCAGATAGGTGCTTATCAAGGTGATTGTGACTTCTGACTGGTTTCCCAATATTTATGTATATGGATATATGTGGGCTCTGGAGCAGAAGTGAGCAGTATTTTATATTGAGTACATAAAACAAGCAAAGTATATGGGTCTTTCCAACTTCTGTACTAGACAATCAAAAGATGCTACTAGACAATCACAGTAAGCATATTTTCATGTGAAAATGTGATGCATCATCAACAGATGCTAAGTGTTGCAAAGAGTAGTATCAAGGATCAAAAGGAGAATTCTGAGTGATTTCATGTCACAACTTGAAGCATGATAAGCATGTAAGTTTTCCACACAGAAAAATACCACAACTATGAGTATGATACTGACAATCTAAAGATCACAATGCAGGATTCAAACACAGGACAAATGTTAATGAACGTTCAATTTCAAACTTCTGTCCAAAATGACATACCTTCAATACTAAGGGAGATACAACTTGTACATCTTACATTTGCACAATCAATACTGAGTAATTCCCAAGGAAAGTACTTTTGAGCCCCTCAATGAAACAACAAACTGGTCTGTACCTTGACTTTGGAGTTTCCAAGAGTTAGGTGCTTCCTCATTTAAGTGATTATCCACATCAAGGTCAACTGTCAAGTTCAGGTCAAGGTGGCCACCAGGTCTGACTGCTACAGTTGCATGCACACCGTCGACAGGAGCAGGATCATCTGCAGAGTCAATTTTCTCTGACTTCTCAGGGAAGGAGTCCACAATAATAGGGAGCTGAAACATAACATCATCACTTGAAATGTCAAGCAGTTAACAAAGTATAAGAAGACGTACAGGCTGAATAATTTTGATCTATGCAAACTTAAGCACTTGACAATATAATTTTAGGTACCATATGAGACTCAAGACCTTAATTGTAAGTAAGAAGTACAAACTGAATGGTGGTCCAATGGAGGTCCTAGGTCCAATGGAGGTCCTAAATCCAATGAAAATTAGTATGATCTAAAATTATGGAGTCTAAATCTGATTTACACTTTGATGACATGTTCACATGGATTATTCAGATGATAAATTGAATGCAAGTAATGAATGAAATGTGTGAGCTACCTGAGTTAGGCTCTTCTTCTCCATGTGATACACTTTGATGGCATGATTGTTTGTGTCAGCAATATAAACCATCCCCTTTCTTGTGTCCACACAGAGTCCCCCAGGTTCATTGAGTTGCCTCCCTTCCTCAGATAGACTAATGACAGTGGTGCACTCCTTTGTCTTCAGATCAATACTCTTCAGCTGAAGTAGATAGCACATGTATACCGGGGGCTAGTTCAATGAGAAAGAGTCTGTCAAATTCCAGCTATAAGACAGCAGCCTATAAATAATCTGGCCCAGACAATAGTGTTTAAATTGCATGAGCATCAATCTATACAATCTGCATACAATGACAAGTGTCAAGTGAGTCAGCTTGTCTTCAGTGATCTGAGATGCTATGCAGGCAAACATGTCACCAAGCCTGACCCACCAAGTAAATAATCACGTCTTAAAACCAGCATCGGTTCCTGGAGACATGTTTAACAAGGAACACCACAAGGCTGAAAACAATGTGTGAAAACAAATTACACAACCCGAATAAGGCATCACAAGTTGCTAGTATGATATAGTACTAGCACACCAGGGACACCAGCAATGGTACGCTGGTAGTGTGACAAGTCCTTTGCTGATGCCTATGTTACAGTGCCAGCACAACCAGGGACACAAGCAATGAAGGGCTTCATACACAACAAATATTAGAGGAGGGATATATCTGTGATACAACATATATGCCTCTTCTAAAAAATTGTTCAAAATTTTAGTTTTAGTAGTCGTTATTTCCAAAGAACAAAGAACGTCCCCAACATGAGTTGTATACTCCTCTACACTGGCTGCTTAACACTTACAGCAGCTGACAAGCTCACCTTATGATTATAGGAGTCGACTACTAGCAATGGTCCCTCGTCACCGGCCAGTGCCACCCCCAGGGGATGCTGCAACTTCGCAGCTACACCCACTCCATCATTGTCACCAAAAGCAAACAAATTCTACAAGGAAACAAGATTTTACAATTATTTCTCAAATCATATTATGAAAAATTTATCACTTAAAATTAGTATGACCTTTAGAGTTGAAAACAAATCACATAAATGGATGAAACATCTCATGAGCTTCATATTCTTTGGTACATACAAGCTCCAGAAATCAATGGTACTCTCTTGTTATTCAGTATTGTAAGAATCCATAAACACACAACACTTGAACACAATCAGTGAAGGAAGTATCTACACAGTTCACATAGAAGGGCTTGATTAAACAAATGTTAACCTACTAGCGGTAAGATGGTCGTAGGTTAATCATGTTTATGTGTGGCACTTACGACTATCTTAGTGTTGGGATAGATTAAAAAATCAAGGCCCAGGTTTCTTCTTACGACCCACATAGGTCGCTGGTGACCTGTTCAAACTCCAACCCTGAAGAGTTCCTTTCCACTAAATGTATCCCAAGAACACCACGATTTCTTTTCCAGCTACAAGTTTCATCACACCTGATGAAACAGCTGAACAGTCTTATGACTCACCATTGGATCTCTCTCTCCACCCACCAGCCCTCGCACAGCACCATCTTTAAGCAAGACTGTTCGTACGCTAGAACTCTCAGCATCAGCAACGTAAAGGGTGTTCAGCTTGTCAGGTGGAGACACTGCAAGGCCAGATGGCTGGGCAAAAGCAGCTTTAGCTGGGTAGCTGTTGTTCCGGTTCTCTTCACTGCCAGAACCGGCAAACCGGATACATGTGCCAGCCTTGTACTCACTGTCAAACAGCCAACACAATGTATTAACTACTCATTCTTTCTTAAAGCATTACCATGGATACATGTCAGCATTAATGTTTAATCACGTCTCTCAGGAATATTCCAGTAACTGACAACTGAAAATAAATAATCTAGGATAAGTGACTATGGGATTGGGATTCATTCTATAGTCCGTTTGGCTCAAAAGCAGACCGGTGAATTGCAATCTAGCTTGAAAACTAACATAAAATACTCAGTGAAATGCTGATCAACACACTGCCACCTCTGTTAGTTTTTTGCTGAATTTTTTTACTAAACATAAACCAGTTGTTGAACAATCTATCATTAAGACATTGACACAATTCACTATTTGTTAAGAGGGAAGAGTGCTGAGAAAGGAGTGAGTGAGTGAGTTTAGTTTTACGCCGCACTCAGCAATATTCCAGCTATATGGCAGTGGTCTGTAAATAATAAAGTCTGGACCAGACAATTCAGAGATCAACAAGTGATCAATCCAAGTCCGATCCCGTCCGTCGCCTCTTACAACAAGCATAGTCAAATTTTATGGCAAGCATGGGTTACTGAAGGCCTATTCGACCTTAACGGGTCGCAGAGAAAGGAACTGCCAGGAGTGCAAGAAAGAATGGAGATGGCACAGGTCAGGTTAATGAATAAATTATTCTCAGCACTTGTGCTCATGCTTCTTGAACACCTGGCTTTGCCCTTCTCTGCACCCCTCCCTTGTAATAAACAGTGAACTCTGTCAATATTTTAATGATAGTTTGTTTAACAACTTTTTCATTATTAGGACAAAAAATCTGCAAAAACCTCAGTGTTGGAATGATGTTTTGATTATGATCAGCGTTTCATTGAGTATGCTATACTTATTAGTTTCGGAGTTAAACTGCAATTCCTCAGTCCAAATGGACTAGAACTCAATTAATCTGGTATTAAATGTCCAGTAAAAAATGTTAAACATATAGAAACATAACTGTTATCCTTGGTCACATTAGGAAACAGAATACGTACAACTCTCTAATTTGACCTAATTTACTCAGCAACATCCACAAAAATAAATATATTGTAAAAAGATAGCATAATTAGAATAACTAGCAACACTCACTGTTACACTGTCCTGACAAGACCACATAAAAAAATGTAAATAACTCTGTTCTTCATTGGACAACATATTCAGGCAACACTGAGAACACAGGTAACATGAGACATCTCTAGTACTGTTTGTGTTAAACATCATACTCAACAATATCCAGGGTTTATGATGTCAGTCTGTTAAAAAGTCTGGACTTGTGTGTCCAGTGTGCAACTACAGACAATGATGGTGTAAAATGGCATGCAGTCAAGGTAGTTACGCATTATGATCACCTGACACATATGACCAGAATCTACGACCAGTTTCCTAAGCATCAGCAGTAGCCTAGAATTCCTTTCATCATGCGTGTGTTAACACATCCACATAACTACGCCAATTATTTTTTCCTCACCTACCAGACCCCCTAACCTAACTTATCACAACAAATAACCTGAGATCTTAGTTAATGTCTGACATCGAGAGATTGAAGTAACTCACCTGCCCTTGTACCACTTCCTGTCCTGCAGGAAGTACACCCATATCTGATGAGTCCCAGCCATTGCAATGTACAGCACACTAGGGGAAAGGTCACCTGTAAGGAGGAAATGGTCATGGCCAAGCTGGTAAACACTCCATGTTAAACATGACTATTTATCAACATTGATGACATGATGCTATAAGGCACACCTGTATGATGACCTGTCAATCCAAAGAGAAATGTTGGATGGAGCTTTCTACGTTATCGAGATATTATGACATGTTATCAACTAGGTCTCCAAGCCTGACCAGCCCTTCCATGCTGATGCTATTCACAATCAGCACAGGTTGTTGAGTGTTGACTCTGTGAAGATCCAGGATAGGATCGGTCTTTAGCAACTCATGCTGGTCAAAAGAGGAGACTGACAGGATCCGGTGGTCAGGCTACCTGACTTGGCTGATGCATGATGTGACATCATTGTGACCCGATTGTAGATCAATGTTCATGTGTTGATAACTGAATTGTCTGGTCCACACCCAATAATTTACATACTGACGCCATTTAGCCAGAATACTGCAGTGTGTGTCATTAAATAACAATCAACAATGCAGTGCGTTAATCCTTACCTGAATAAGAATAACATGACAGTATTTCTTTGTGTCGTAGGATGTGGGTTTAATTCAGTAAAACTCTGCCATAAGAACATAGTGTTTAGATTTAAGAAAGCTGACCTTGACTCCAGCCCAAAACTAAGTCCCAAGGGGAGGATAATGGCTGCTGAGGACCACTGCTACCCCCTTCCTTGTCTGTCCCCTGTTGGCCCGTCCCGGCTATTGTCCTCACCGTCTTAGTCTTCAGGTCAACCTGAAACAAAATTGTTTTGCCATCAGCTGAAGCACTGACAAACACTGACATGATATGGCATTAAAGGAGCCAACAGCACAGCAAACTTCACAAATGAAAGAATTTGGATTTGAAAATGGAGGCATTGATCCAGTGTTACTTTAAGGCTCCAGGAATTGGTCACATTTATCAGTAATTCTATACATCTTTAAGGATTATATGTTTGTGTATGTACATCCTTCCTAGATTGAATACTAGAATGTTACATGAACATAACTGTCCTACCAGTCGTATTGAGTGATTGTCTGTGTCTGCCACGTACACGTCTGTCCCCCATGCTGCCACACCCTGGGGAGAGGAGAACCTTGCACTGGAGAAGTCTCCATCCTTGAACCCTCGATCTGGTCCCCCCACAACACTCTGCAGCGGTAACAAGACACATCAGTTGAAATGATGAATTAACAAAGGATGGTACACACCTATACCACACCACTATGACCTCCACCAACGCACCTTCATAACCCCTCCTTCCCTACCTTCTTCATAACCACACCTGCACAACCCAATCATACCACCCCCTTACATACCTGCACAACCCAATCATACCACCCCCTTACATACCTGCACAACCCATCCATACCACCCCTTACATACCTGCACAACCCAGTCATACCACCCCTTACATACCTGCACAACCCAATCATACCACCCCTTACATACCTGCACAGCCCAATCATACCACCCCTTACATACCTGCACAGCCCAATCATACCACCCCTTACATACCTGCACAGCCCACCCCTTACATACCTGCACAGCCCAATCATACCACCCCTTACATACCTGCACAGCCCAATCATACCACTCCTTACATACCTGCACAGCCCAATCATACCACCCCTTACATACCTGCACAACCCACTCATACACCCTTGCACACAGTGTCTATTCTAGAACTGAAAATCTAGGGGGGGGGGGGATTTGTCGCCCCTACCGTCTTTCAGAATACAGTGGACGTACGAAAGTTATTGCAACCAACAACCAGTGAAATTATTGCTCATTTTATTTTGGCTATAATAGTCACATATCATAGCACCAAGCTCATTTTGAGAGAGCCATGGCCATTCTTTCAAACGTTTTTTCTGGTTGGTTTGGGTTTTTTTCAGTCTGAGGGACCAGGGTCAGTCTTGGGGTTTTGCTCGCCTTACAATTCACATGATTCGGTCTGGGGAGACATGGCTGACACTGTTGCTTTCTCAGTGGTATTTTGAGCAAAAAAGTCAGCTATTTTGATTCTTTTGCGTGACACTATTCACGCCAAATTACCACAGACCGTTGTAAATAAGAATTTCGTATTCATTTGTCGTCTGCAACTTTAAGTGATAATATTGTCTGATTTCGAAAACGAAGCTAAAACGAACTGATGTTCTAAACAAGATCGACGAAACTGTGTTTTGCAAGCGCTGTACACATGCACTATGTTTAGAGTTCATTGTCTAACGCTGTCAATCAATTAATCAAAACATAACTTCATCGAAAATGTGATCTATTTTCATTCTCATATGAATGGAATTTCGTTTCCCCAGTGCTGATAGTGGTTTTATTAACCAAGCAAGGTTACTCTGTTATGTTTACATGTTGTCCCTTAACTTGACTGTGTGGCCGATTCCGATCTAAAAAGTCATTCCATGTCAATATAAAGCTTTTTTCGTATGTTTTTTGAACGTTAGGTAGGGAGCAAATTACTATGCGCAACAGTTCGCACTCTGTTGTTTTCATGAGGGGCGATTTGATCATTATTAGCGCGCATTACACAATCGCGCATCCCAGAATAGGCACTGTACACACCTGCACAACCCAAATATATCCCCCATACACACCTGCAGAACCCGATCATACCCCTAATAGACAGACACCTGCACTACCTGACCGTAACTACCATATGCACCTGCACGACCCGATCGTGCCCCCATACTCACCTGCACACCCTGATCGTGCCCCCATACTCACCTGCACAACCCAATCTTACCCCCAATACACACCTGCATAACCTGATCATGCCCCCATACACACCTGAACAAGTTAATCAGAACCCCATGCACACCTGCACAACCCAATCATACTCCCTTACACACATGCACAATCCGATCGTATCCCCCTTGTGAACCTTTCTCACTTATGAAAGTCATCTCAGTCTTTTCAAGATCGTATCATATGGTTACTCTGTATTGCAAGTCCCCAGTATGTGATCTGTTAATACCCGGGATATGCCTTTGATAATTTCTAAAGCATGGTTTTAAAATAATTTCGTCTTGCTATCACTGCTTGTAAAATGTCACAAAACTGTAAACTTCAAATATATTGTGGTGACACCTGGTTTCGAACCCACAACCCTTTGCTCTCTAGCTTGGCGGTTTTATCCACTAGGCTACGAAGGATCGCTGTGAAGAATAAGTGTTTGTCAGTATGAACCACGTGTTCCGCACAAGACAGGTACTGTGTGAAGCGCATGTGCAACAAATGGAATGCACAAGCTTTTCATAAACTCAGCCAAGTTACGACCCTGTGATGTCACCATACTCGCTACACCATGTACCCCATTAACATCTACTATAAGGCACTGGGGCCTAGTGATATTGATTGTTGCATATTACGTTAAAAAATATTTTACACAAAAACAGCTTAAAAGCTGGAAAAACCACTCCTACCTGGGTTTACAAGAGATTGTGAACCCTGAGAGTCAGGACATCCCTCCTCACAGGGTTCACAATCTCTTGTAAACCCTCATAGTCATTCTTCTACACATACGCACATGCACAACCCAACCATACCCCTCCCATACACACCTGCACAATACCAGTGTCCGCCTCCAGCACCAACACCCGGTTGTTCCCTGTGTCTGCTACCACTAGGTGCCCATCTTCCATCAGACACAGTTTCCCTGGAAAACTAAGTGGTGATCCTTGCTGCTTGTGCTTCTCAAGACTAAGTGGAATATCGGCATTGTTCACCTCATCTTTTCCCTTGTAATATTCCAGTGCTATGCCAACAAACTCCTCCAGTTTATCCCGATGACCTTCACCCACCATTGCATAGATATACTGACCTTTGGGACCAACCAATAGGAATGTAGGCCAACAGCTTATCTCCAGCTGTTGCCATAGCAATGCATCACAATCATTGACAACAGGATGTTCAATGTTATACCTGAGAACAGCACTGAGAATGTTTGCAGTAACTTTCTCATTCAGGAATTTGGCTGAATGAACACCAACAATTGTGACACCATCCTTGACCTTGAACTTTGACTCCAAGAACTCCAGATCTGGCAGCACATGCATACAGTTGATGCAGCAGTAAGTGAAGAAATCCAGCACCAACACTTTTCCTGCAAGCTGATTGGTCAGTGACAATGGTTCCGGAACATTCAGCCAATCTAGACCTGTAATTTAACATAACTTTGAAAACTTACTGTCTATCTCTTTTTCACATCTAACAACTAGGCTTTTTATCTTAAACCTTTGCTAAATATCCTGAAAATATTGATGCCAGACTATACAATCAACACAAATGTCACCATGGCCATGTACAGAATGCAGATCCCTATAAAGTTGGACACAGACAAATTCAAATTTACATCCAAAGAACCTGACCTCTGTAGCTGCCTACATGTCTGATGAGGAACTATTGCACCAACGGTATCACAAAAGTATTTAGATACATGTACAGAATGAGTTGGTCATACACTGAATGAAAATTTACCTTCTTCAAACATGCAAACGCCAGGAGGAATATTTGCAGCCAGAAAGAAATGTGAACACTGTCTTTGAGCAACACATGCAGATCTTGATAGCAGTGGCAAATAGAATAGAAAATATATTACCTGCACTAGTATCAACTTGCCAAACCATGGAATCATGAAAGGTGTTTGTTATTAAACCATGTATCACATGACTGACCACAATTCAATGTGAATTTTAATGGCAGCCTGAGGATTTTACCTTTACACACCTAAATAAATAGCATCAAGACCCAGAGAATCAAGGACTGGGTAAAGGAAAAGTTCATAATTTATGGCTGGAGTGTTTGAGGATTTTTATGGAGTTGCATGTGTAATGTGAATGACACCCCCTAAAATTAATGTACACAGTAAGAGATCCCCGCTACTTGTCATGTATAAAATCAATGGATCCCCCTCCAGAACATGTATACAAAATTAATGACAGCCCTATCCCCGAACCCCTAGAACAAAATGGGTGACCCCCCTCTCAAAAACATCACCTACACCACTAGCCATCAAATATAAACAGTCCCTTAGCGCCATCCCTTGACATAATGCTCATACCCAACCACAGACTATATATGATCCTTGATGGCAGTTGTTGGCATTACAAGCCGCTGTGTATTAGAGTGTGGTCTAAAACCATGCCATCAGGTCCTACAAAAAGCCCCACACACTGAGTTCCCATGTGACCTGTCCCAAGCCAAAAACAACCAAGACTGCTGCTTTGATACTAATAAACAAATGGCATTTATGTGAGACTTGCTCACTCTACACCAAGTGTTAAACTGGTGTTTCCTATTCTCGCGGTAGTTACAGATATCAGCTGAAAACATAATACAAACAGTTCTTTTCGTATGTATGCTTGTTGTTTTTAAATAAAGGGACTCTCCCCTCTAACATATGCCTCTATTAAACTGCTTGATCAATCAGGCGTACTATCTCTCTTGAGCTTGATGAAAAACAAGGTCGTACACAGCTGACTTGTTGAGGTGTCTCCCATTCTTCCGGAATAACGATAAAGTAATGTTATTAGGTGTAAGGAAGGGAAATCCTGTCAAACAGGCCGGAAAAACGTTCCGAATAATCGTTACATTGCAAAAGTTTGATCATTCGCAGACTTGAGCCACTTCCTAGATACCGGTCAGTTATGCAAACATCCCTTATGTATCACGCATCAGAGATCTCGGCAGAAAACGTGTTTACCACAAGAAATTCTCAGAGATTTGGAGACGGCCCTAGATGAAAACTTGAACCCATGTTCAGATGAATATCACTTCCTTTAGTAAAAATCAGGTATACACCATATGAACCAGTTTAATGAAAATGCAGTGTTCACGATGGTGTTTCAAAGTAACAGGACATTGGGTCCTGTTAGTTTCAGATGTCATCTGACCCATTGAAAATTCACAGGACCCACAGAGTCAAGATAAACAAATATGTTAGATTTAACATTTCTTGTAACTGGCATTGAAATTATTAACATTATATGATAACAAACATAAGATTTAAAAACAGCAAACAAGTGTCACATGCCACAAATAACAACTTGTGAAATATTCAGTCAGACACAGGGGCTGGCGGGTTGGTGATTTCTGTCTAACCATACGCGAAACTGCCAGATTTGTCAGTGGGTCAGACACTATTCGTGAACACTTAGTTTATCGTCGGATAGGACAAGTCTGCAGCAGTCAAGAAATGCAAGTCACGTGCCACACCCAGCGTTCCTGTCATTCGGCCATTTTCAAACATGATACATACACCAGCAAAGTTAGCCTAATTATATACCTGCTTTGAAATCAGGAATAACAAAGTTCAGTGAGTCCACTCTATCAAGATGTCGGAGAATAATCGCTTTTCTTTCTATCGTGTCAGTGATGTCTGTCAGTTCTTCGTCGAGAGTCATGCACCGAGCAACAACTTCTGTAAGTCCCGCCATTTTGAATGGTCTGACTTCCGGATCCACTTTCCTACCCAGAGGTCCGTGCGGCGAGTCATTGCTGCGCCGGAGCGTGCCTGAAATAACGTCCAAATATTCCAAAAGGGGCGTAATATTCTTTTTTTTTCAGAAATGGACAATACCTTACGGTTGCAATTCTGATGTTTCAGTTGGATTTAAGGCTCTTTGGTCAGTAGTTTTTAAAAGTCTTAGGTGACACAGATTGTGTAAGTTGGCATTGATAAAAACTCATCAAGGTTCAGACTGGTATGGATCGACTGAAATCCACACTCAGGATCCTCACACATGTAAGGGATACAACTCTGAACAGCCGAAAATGCAGCTTCCTCATTAGTGATTGATTCATAAATATATCATTAAGTTATTGTCAAAACTTTCAATGATACTTTTTGGGTAGAAATACCACAAGCATGGCACCTTGAAACGAGTAATTCTAAGGAAATGATCCGAAATTCCGTTGTAAGATCGTCAAGTAGAGCGCTTTTTGTGTTTCCAGAATATCTGAGCTTCTAAGGAGACGTAGATTATCCCTGATCTAACCAAAGGATCCCGAAACGTCCACGCTGACTTTAACTCAGTGTGCTGGCCCTAAAGCGACTATATAACCGGATCGGGTGATTATTTTCTTGTGTCTGTGCTGTATACCCCTTTCAATGTGTTGCAATATATCTTTTTTAAGTAATAACAACAACTGCACCGTATTTTACTATTTACCTCATTTTTTAAGACAAATCAATGCAAAACAATATTGGTGAAATGTGGAAACATAACCCAAGATGTATTTTAAATGACTGATGAAATGGCAAGATTGTATGACTTCCCACTCTTATTTTGCTAGTAATGCTGCAATGAATGAATGAATTTTTAACAAATCGTCCATCCACTGTTAAAATAACCAACATAGAAAAAGTTCTACCTCACATTCGTTTTCAGCTCTTTTGGTCTGGTTTGGAACATGGAAAGCTCAAAAGCCGACATCTAATCTGAAAAATCATCCTGATTGCGTATCGTTCTTGAAAAAAACACGATTTTGTTCAGTGAGTGAGTTTAGTTTTACGCCGGTAATGACAATATTCCAGGAATTTCAGAGGAACACCAGAAATGGGCCTCCCCATATTGTTTTGTGCAGAATCGAACCCCTTCCCGCCCCAATATTGTTCATTGTAGTGGTAACATCGGGGGTTTTTTTCATATTGTTTTAATTGTATTCCAAACGATCTTACAACATATTTCAAACATGCATTTCAACGGAATAAATTATGAATGAGTTAATGTTGTTTAATGAGGCAGTCAGCAACTGACCAGCAACGTATATGTCAGACTGCTGAGTAAGTCTATCAATTCAAAACGAATCCTTTGATTTAGAGCATTCAGAATGGATTACATTTATTACAGACTCTACAGTAGCATTAGCTGCTCTAATGACTAACGTATCGCAAAACCTAGATGAGGGAACACATCTGTAAAAGATGACGCATTAAGTTTTATATTGTTGTGAGGGCAAAATCAGAAACACGTTTCTTCTCACTGAACAAACCGAGTTACTTCCCTTTATCTATACATTTGAATAAAGGCTGCACGTTTTCATGTGTTTCACGAATAATCACCACGATGTATAATGGGGCCTGATGGTTCGGTTTTAAATAAACAAAAACAAGCGTAAAAGAGTTTGAAATTTAATCACATGTACAAAATTAAAGGAAGCGTTTAGTGACAAGGTGCTTTTGATTTTAAATGTCATATAGTGCACGCTTCATTTTCACTAGTTTTCACGGGTCTTGTCACTCTTGTGATTAACTTTGGATCCGCCTGTGGTTCGAGTTGGCGGAAATAAACCGAACTTTGTTTTATATACCAGACTAATTAAGTTAGTGATGTTAGTATCTTTATGATTGATCTGCGTGTCAATGAATAAATAGATAATTATTTATAATTTCAAAATTCACATATATTCCTAACTATTTTTGTCCAGTATGTCATGAAGACCCACTAGCATAAGACGATGTTATCGCTACGTCTATCTTAAGCCTGTAATGTTAGAGAATGGGAGTTACAATCTTTACAACGCTAAGACCGCTGTGCAAATGCGCCCAGGTCGACAGCCAAATTACAGCAGAGACCATATATAATCGATTGTAGCATGCATGCAAGTTTGTGCATTATACAGCCGCAACGTGGACAACGATATCAAACAGAGTGTCTCATGCAGAGTTTCCGATCCGAAACGGAAACCTGAACATATAGGCATTTATGCTTTAGAGTTATCCCCCATTAGACGTATTTCATTCGGAAAACATCGATCGTGCTTTTATATTTAGTATGATGATGATTATCAAATTTATATGTTTAAGGATCACATTACATGCATTGCGTTTGAATCTTGTACGTTTGTTTTTAGATCTGTGAGTTGACTTTTTCTTAATCGTGGACTGACCCAACAAAAACACTCACTCACTCTCTCTCTCTCTCACACACACACACACACACAAACACACACACACACTCAAACAACTAAAAATAAAAATAAAAAACAAAAAAACCCCGAAAAACAGACAACCAATTCCATCGTTTTCTCTGATTAATCTGCACTTGTCAAATGCTACTCTCACTGCTACGGATAATGTATTATGTAGGGTTTCAAAATGCGCAAAGAGAACGAAAAACTATTCATCAGGGAACATTCAGACATGAATAGCACATCTATATGCGGACCTGATCAGTAATAAATCCTGTTAATCCACATTCCACACAACCATGCCCGTGGACCAGTGGATAGGGAATTTGCCCGGAGATTGGAAAATTGATGTCCACGCGAACCCCACGCGTGCTTCCGTCTCCCTCCACTCAGTATGTGTCATCGTGCCCTTCAGCTCGACACAAGACTCCCAACGTAATTTAGCAAAGCTTTACACTGGGTGCCGGGAAGGGCAAAGTCGATGTTTGCTTGTGACATTTCGGTTGTAGTGAAGGATTTGTTCGCGCGCACACACACGTTCAAGCGTACGCGCACACATCAACATATTAGACTTCATGTAAGAGTGAACGACGACTATAGATGCCCGTCGTAAGAGGCGGCTATAACGGGATCGGGTGGTCAGGCTCGCTGACTTGGTTGACACTTGTTATCGGTTCCCATTTCCGAAAATTGATGCTTATGCTGTTGATCACTGGACTGGTCCAGACTCGATTGTTTACAGACAGCCGATATAGCTGGAATATTGCTGAGTGCGGCGTAATTCTAAGCTCACTGACTGACTCACTTACATACGAGTGTTTATGAGTGCGACAATAAAGTCCATTTCAACATACCGGAATGCATACACCTCAACTCAAATTATTCTACATTTTCCAGATTCTATGTGACAACTCTCTCTTTATCCTTCAAACAACAGGCGTGGCCCCTGTGCTAAATTGTAATGGCCAGTAAAGTATTGTTTTCAGACACAGGTAACGCGGTTGATAGGTATGAAGGTAATCTCGTTCAAGGAAATAGCGTCTGTAACGTTCGTCTCGTTGTTTTAATGCCTATCGAGATCCAGTACACCCGGAACTAATGAGCACGCGGTGCTAGCCTGTAGCCAGTCTCTTGTACAGGTTGTGTTACAATGAGACAAATACCTTAGTATATCCCACTGCATGCGACAAGTATCCTGAGGCCCATGACCTATACAAGTATCTTTAGGTGCTGTCGTAGAGGCGATCTCGAACAGTCTCCACCTGGAGGGTCTCTGTCGACCTGTTTCCATCCCCATCACGACCACATAACGATCTCGTGATAACCTGTATCGACCTATCTTTATTCAGGTCGGCCATATTGACCAGACCTATGCTAGACCAGCTAGACCTGTAAATCGACCTAATTCCTACATAAACTCGACGTTTTTTCGACCTATTGTCGAACTGACCTCGACCCCATCTTGGAGCAAACGCAGCCTGGTTCCCTGGGTCTGATGCGCCTGCGCTAACGCTCCGCCTCAGTGTCGGAGCGTTAGCGCAGGCGCATCAGACCCAGGGAACCAGGCTGGGAGCAAACGTCGAGGAGGAAATCGGGGACAAATTTTGAAAAAAAATTAGACCTGACTCGACCTAGCCTGATCTCAACCTCAGCCTTCAGTTCGGGGCCGCACTATTAGTACAACACTGTAGACAATCTGTTATGACACACGTAGTGTTTCTGTCTACATCTATGTGAGTTGAACTGTAGTCAGTGTCTTCGATCACAGTCTATGACAGCGGTATAGATTCTAGAGGAGATTAACCACAGTTCAGTATATTGAGGTGAAGATACTGTTTTTGAGTGAGTGGGTGAGTGTGGTTTCACGCCGCTTTTAACAGTATTCCAGCAATATCACAGCGGGAGACACCAGAAATGGGCTTCACCCATGCGGGAAATCGAAACCGGGTTTTCAGTGCAAGGAGTTAATGCTTGTATCTTTAAGTTATCCCTAGCTTCGCACCGATTTTGTAAGAAAGAACGAAATATACGTTTCCAGATTATGGGAAAGGAAAGTTTAACAAACAACAAAGCATGTACTTTCTGGTTTGGGAATGACGTTAAAGATACAGCCCAGTATGTATTTTCGTGTTATAGGAAGGACGTTAAAGAAACCGTCCAATACGTCCTTTCGTGTTATGGGAAGGATGCTTAAGAGTGAGTGAGTTTAGTTTTACGCCGCTTTTAGCAATATTCCAGCGATATCACGGCGGGGGGACACCAGAAAATGGGCCTCACACATTGTGCCCATGTGGGGAATCGAACCCGAGTCTTCGGCGTGACGAGCGAACGCTTTAGCCACTAGGCTACCCCACCGCCCTTCTTAAGAAACACCCCCAGTATGTAGTTATGTGTTATGGGAGAGCCGTTAAGAAACAGTCCATGTGCATTTTCTTGTTAAGGTAATGACGTTAAAGACACGCTCCAGTATGTATTTATGTGCAACGGGAAAGACGTTAAAAAAAACCTTTCGAATATGTATTTTCACGTCACAGAGAGGCGACGTTAAAGGTCACATGCAACGTAATACACAACTTTGCAGATTCTGATACCTTTCGGTATGCACTTACCGAAACAAATGAACAAAAATGCCAATTCAAGTTATAAAGTTATGAAAAAAAACTCAATGGAAAAAGCCCGCGAAATCGAAGTTCAAACGTTTCACCTATCTACTAATGACAATATGCAATGCACAACTTAAATTACTGACCATTTGCAGTTTGATATCAATACATATCGGGCGTATAAGCCATAAACAAAGAGCCGACTAAGCGTATCGGCAAATGAAGCAGTGGCCAATGACAAGGCGTCGTTTCACATGAGTGCACATAAACTCTCCCTGACTGGGTTCAGTTCGGCTTCGTTTCGAGGGAGGTAAACCCAAGTACAAGATATTGCACTTTTGATTTGCGATTATAAGCTTATAATTTTGCTTATTTGTTTTTTCACAAATACCAATGAATTTTATATATCATGAACAAGTGATAGCTGTGTTTTAATTATATTTGATTTTTTGGTTGCATGTGACCTTGAAGCAAACAATCAAACAGATTTTGTTGTATGCTGGGACTGGGTCGAACAAACAATCAAACCTGTACCTTCCACGTGACCTGATTTTCTCTAAGAATTTTGTGCTGACGTTTGGTATAAAGAATTCACGGCTGCGGGCAATACAAAACTCGGAATGTGACACAATTAAAACGTCACGAAACACGAAGAGTCATCAACCCTTGAACAAGGACATCGTTCCCAAAAGGAAAGTCAGCTGTGATCAATGTGTAGCACGTCTTTCTTAACACCTGCAGCTTGGCTGTTCTGAAACTTTAATTGTGTATGTCAGTATAATATCTGTGCCGACACCATGACAGCACACCTTCACTGGATTGAATACGACTAGGACAAAACTGTGTAACTGCAAAAATACGCAAGATTTTCGACAGCCTCGCCTGTGTTGAAAATGGGAAAATGGCCTTGTCATTACCGAAATAAAAGCATCTCATATGTGTCTTTACTTGTGAAATAATAAAAAGTATGTCTCCATCTTAGGGGTTTAATTTGTCGACGATCTATTATAACGCTATCTGTATCTTTATCTTAGTAATTGAACTATACTGAGTCTGGCATGTCACAGTCTGTACCCAGTTGTACATACAACCAACAAGACACTGGCGTAGATTGTAACACAATAGACTGATCACAGAACACAGCGGGATGATCTTAATAATCAAGTTCATCGTATTAAAAAACAAACAAACAAACCCAGGAAGCTACTAATATTTGCTTATTATCTGGTTCAGACTAAATTATTAAAAGACCACAGCAATACAAACCCTTGAAGGTCTACCCGGGGTAGAATAGGCCTTCAGCAACCATGCTTGCCATAAAAGGCGACTATGCTTGTCGTAAGAGGCGACTAACAGGATCGGGTGGTCAGGCTCGCTGATTTGGTTGACACTGGTTCCCACTTGCGCAGATCGATGTCCATGCTGTTGATCACTGAATTGTCTGGTCCAGATTCGATTATGTACAGACCGCAGCCATATAGCTGGAATATTGCTGAGTGCGGTGAAAAAACTCAATTCACTCACTCACAGCAGTGGAAAGATGTCCACCCGTAACTCCAGGTTTTTTGGGGTTGTTGTTGTTGTTGTTGTTATTTTTTTTTAAAAGAAATTATTCTATGTCCAGTAATAGATGATTTTATAGAAAGCTTACCCCAGACCTAACCCTAATCTTAACCCTAAACCTAACATAATGTTAAATTTAAACCCTAAACCTAATCCCTAGCCCCTAGAAAATAATCATAATAAATAGATTCCATTTCAACCGGGGTTACGGGTGGAACTCATGCCAATACATGTGCCTGGACGCTATGGAAAAAACCCAGTTATCCCTAAGACGACATTTAACTCTATTTCACACTTCTATAGCTGACAGGGGAAATATTTACTGTTGCTATGGACGCATTCCAAAATGATGTAACTGTACAAAGATTCATTGTGTTGGTGTAGAAACACCCAGTGTAAATATGTACAATATTAACGTAACGATATTCAGGGTGTACGTGTGGAAGTGTGTGAGGGCGAGATCGAGGACAGAAGGGTGGGGAAAGATAAGAGCGGACAGGGTATCAGTGAATTTGGTAGCGGGAAATGGGGAACGCGGAATGTCACTGGGTGAATTTTTCTGGGTGGGTAGGGGTTTTGGTAGAGGGTGGGGTGAGGAACAGATATTCGGTTCTTTGTACAAATATGATTAAACTTTTCAGGACAGGTGTACTCAGCTGACTGAGGCGTAGCATTACCGGTAGCTAGTCCTGAATATCTCATCAACCATGGTATGTTGACGGAGGTGTTACAGGGATCCGACGAGAGTACATTACCGCGTTGGGTGTCGAGTGGCTGTGTTATTACGCCGTCTACACTCACCTGGGTTGTTGATTACAGGTGTGAATGCTTCAAGTGGAAGTGTTCGAGTCAAGGAGCATGTTATATAATGGACTGACAGGTTGATCGCGACAGTGTGAGGTAATCTGCTACTTGAAGCACGGGAAACCAATATTTCAGCTGGACAGGAATTGGTCCTCGTTTCAATGATTGTTGACTAACTTGAAGGCATATACAAGTTATATGTATATATATATGTTGTCTGTCATACTTTATACGAGAGTGTTTATAACCAGGCGCATGTGAATATACGGGAGATTTACGTCGGACGTGTCTGATGTTAACGTTAACGTTGTTTTGAGGACGTTTTGAGGATGAAGTCCATGATGCCCAGTGTTTGTGGGAAGACGTGTAACGTCACTAAAACAGGACATAATCTGACTGACGTCATATTGATCTGACGTGGTTCCTGATTCTGCTCTCCCAAGTAGTCATGACGACGTCTCAGCAGTCGTGGGTGGTGAACGTCAAGGATGTGCGACCACGTCGTCGGATAAAGATCAACACACCCGTCATTAATACCTACTCAGCACAGGTAAGTCTTTCTGATCAGGGACGGTTTCGCTAGCCTAGTGGTTAAAGTGTTGACTCGTCACGACAAAGGCCCGGGTTCAATTTCCCACATGGGTACACTATGTGAAGCCTATTTCTGGTGTGTCCAGCCATGATATTGTTAGAATGTTGTTAACGCGGCGTAAAACACAGCTCACTCACCTTCAGCTGACACCACTTCTTACTGCAATGCAGTAGTATCACAAAGCTTCAGATTAACTTAGAAGGAAAATCTGAAGTGATGCAGGCTTTGGCCGTGTACCTGTTTGAAAAATATAACCCAAAGGGGCAGACAGCTGCTTGCAAACCAATACTCACTATCAGTGTGATACAAACCACACTCATGTGATCCTAGCATATGTAAGAAACGCAACTCTGTGTGACGAAAAGAAGCGTCTAAAGAGGCCTGCCCGATCGTTCCAGTACTTAAAACAACATTTTTCGAATATAGAGGTCATATGATCCCTGCGCTACAAAGGGACACAACCATACAGTGCATTTTAACTCCACAGATGGGCGTAAATAGGCTTTTTACTTGCCCAAGTCGCCCTAAAACTGTAAAATCAACCAGCCATCAACTCCGTAGGCGATTGGTATACTCCGTGTACCGCTAAATAGACCGTATATAGAAACACATTTCGAGCCTTACAAGATCCCGGTACTGTAAAGGGACACAACTGTGATGGAATTTTCAACGCCATAGAGGACTGAACCACTCGTTCTACATCTAAACAGATTATGCAGCAACATTATCTGTTCAGTGTTCAAATCATCGGGAGAGAAGTAATGAATATAGCTGATTACAACGTATTGTTTAACGTTTCACAGATGTGTACCCCCTGCGTGAATATTTTAAGGGGGTTCTACGTGACATGCATAGCAAGCTGACGCTGTACAGAGGCAGGTTTCAGGGTCATTGTTGGGACGCCCTTCATACCTACAGGTCCTTAGTGGAGCGGTAAGGTAGCCATATGGTTAAAGCGTTTGCTCGTCACACCGAAGACCCGGGTTCGTTCCCCACATGGGTATATTGTAAGAAACGTATTTCCGGTGTCGAGTGTTGTGCTATTACTGGTATATAGCTAGTATATAGCTAAGTCTCTGAATATATATAATTGTGACAGCAACAATCAAATTGAAAGGAGGCCCAGGAAGCCCAGAGATTCATAAGCTGAGGAAATCTAGACTTGCTTCAATTAAGGCTTTAGCACTGCAGAGAAGGCTTGGCATTAGGTAAAATAATGTGCTTCAGGGACTGTGACATTTATTGAACATTAAACGGTATTTGTGTGTCCATGCAAACTAATAATTCCTGTCATTGTCATGAAGTGGAGAAAAGATGTTTAACAAACTGTTCACAAACTGGCCACAACCTGTCGTGTTACTGTTAAATGTTTAATACATGAAACGACGTAGGGGTCTGCACTATAAATAAGACAGTCTGACAATCGCACGTGCTAAGTCCCTACTCTGATAGAATCATGTCAATTAAGAGTCTAAATCAGAATTAAGTTTACCTTTCTACAACAGCTGTTAAACAAAACACACACTGGTTATACCACATTTCTATATCATTGCTGTAAACAACTGACAAAACACACTCTTTACCACGGTTTTAAAGGGAGTTGAGGGTTGGGTGCTCGAGGGCTCAGCTGTGATGAGCAGGTGTGTTGTAGGGGAGGTGAATTTGAGAGGAACGAGAGTACTCTTCAAAGGGGGTGAATTGCATAGGAGGATTAAGGGGAAGTGGGGTGTGCACGGAGGAAGGTTTGTTTATTGAAACTCTCGTGAAAACGGGTGAAAATGAATTATCCACCCACCCCTCTTTTACTCAAATAGCTGTATCTGTCCCTGAATTGAGCTTTTTAAGGGTTGGTGATGGACGTGAAGGCGCAGCGAGTTAAACACGCAGAGTTGAATAGCTTCGAAGTGTGTAGAACATTTCCCCATCAGGACAATTCCCCACTAGGACATGCCCCCATTAGGACAATTCCCCATAGGACAATTCCAGACTAGGACAATTCCCCATAGGACATTTCCACATCTGGACATTTCCCCACACCTGTTTTTCAACCAGTAGGGTAATTCCCGACACCCATCACAAATTTGTAATTTTCTCATGCAAATAATGCTTGTCACCCCCTTCAATTTTATTAATAGGACTGGGTGGCAACCTTTATTGGCATGAGTATACAACAGGCATGATGGGATAAACCAATCTGTGCATTAAGGGTATGTTGGTCAGTAAGGGCATTATAACGTTTTTTTAAATGATTTCCTGTGGTTTTCAAGATGGGACTCGAGGTGAACCAATTAATGATTTCCTGTGTCCAAACAGCCCATCTAGCAGGGGCCACGTAGAACTTCTCCAAGATTAACTTTCTCCATGAACTGATGAAAAATGAACTCATTATATGATTTTATATAATTAGCTATACTTACTAATACAAATTGTACACTATCTCATCTTGTGTTTGTTCATCATTTGTGATGGGCGTGGGAAGTGTGAAACTGGCTACGAAACAGGTGTGGGGAAGTGGGAATTTTCTTGATGGGGAATTGTCCGTACACAGTCGGGGAAGGGACACGTGCCTTTCCAATTCAGAGAGATTCCTGTGACAAGGTAGCAAGGCAATACAGACATACGTAATTTGACTACAATGCGTTACTACACTTCTACAAGCTGCAGGTTCGACAGAGAAGACTTGTGGTTCAAGCGTTTGTTAGTCATGTCCAAAACCCGGGTTCGATTCCCCACGTGTTTTATGTTTGCAGCTTATCTCTGGTGTCCCCTGCAATGCTGGAATATTGCTTAAAGCGGTGCAAAATTAAATTCACTCACTCTACAGATTTATGCCACGCAAAAGCAATAAGTATTCACAGGGGTGGATAAAGATTTTGTAGAAACGGTTGGTGGGTTCAATGGACCCACCTATGAAAGATTATGTCAACATAAATTTGAAAAAATAATGTTCATTCTTCAGATTGTATGAAGCAAATCTACGTACGTTTCAAATTGTAAATTTGAGCAGTCAGAATGCTCTCACTTACTTAGTGGACAAGCGGATTTACTAGTTGCAGCTCACCGGGTGTCTTCGCGGCTTGAGATACCCGGATGTAGCCACTTAAATTATATGATAGCAGAGATAGTGCCCACAGTGACCCCTAGCTATCACAGCAAACAGGCTGTATTATCTGAGGATATTATCTGTCGTGAAATACGATATGAGCTCTGATAGCACTAGCCGATAGCGACTTGATAAACATATTTTTTTCTTGTTAAAATACGTGCCTATTTCGTTTTATATTAATATGCGTGTTTCGAATTTTGCATTTTTTATACCAAGTTTTTGTTCAAACAAGATTGCGAATGTTTAAAGTTTGGTCGTCTGTTTAATGTGATTGAAATATCTCGTAATCTGGGGCGGTAGGATAGCCTGTAAAAGCGTTTGCCGAACAGCTGGGTTTGATTCCTCACATGGGTATAATTTGTCAAGCCTATTTCTGATGACCCCCTCCGTGATATTGCTGTAATATTTCTAAAAGCGACGTAAAACCAAACTCGTAGATCTGAATATCAAAATTTAAAATAGACAGTATGCAGGAATCAAGAGGAATTGTTTCGGAGCAGTTATTAGCATTTGAGTTAGATAGATAACTTCCATACGATAGTGCACATCTCATCAATTGCGCAGGTTGGTGCTCATGCTGTTGACCACTGGATTGTTTGGTCCAGGCTAGATTATTGTGTAAGTGATACAACGGGGATTGTTTGGTGATCTGTGTGTATCGGGTGGCTGGGTGGTTGTCCATGTGCAGGTGAAAGTACGGGGATCGGTTTGTGGTCGATGTGTATCGGGTGGCTGGGTGGTTGTCCGCGTATAGATGAGACTAAGGGGATCGTTTGGTGGTCTGTGTATATCGGGTGTCTGGGTGGTTGTCCATGTGTTGGGGAGAGTACGAGGATCGTTTGGTGGTCTGTGTGTATCGGATGGCTGGGTGGTTGTCTGTGTAGGTGAGAGTACGGGGATCGGTTGTTGGTCCGTGTGGGCCTCACACATTGTACCCATGTGGGGAATCGAACCCAGGTCTTCAGCGAGACAAGTGAACGCTTTACCCACAAGGCTACTCCGCCGTAATATCAATGTACGTAAGAAGACAACGTTGGTAAGAGGTGAAGGCTCAATGCTCATGCCGTTGATCACTGGAGTGTCTGGTCCACACTCGTGGCTACTCCACCGCTCGAAGTACATATGGATGGCCGTATAAAATGCAAATGTCACGCAACATGAACGTCAAGAGAGTTTTTAACTCTCCCCGTGAAAATTAGGACATGTACCAATATTAAATGTGAGCATGTGACAGTGGTGGCAGCATGTTTCAGCAGCTCGAGACAAGTTCGAACATTCCTATCGTGCCAGGACCCTTGTCCCGTTCTGAACCTGACCCGAGATAAACAAAGTTATATGCGGGTGTCTGTACGTTAAATCTTCACACTGTCTAACATGTACCCGACATCATGTTACGGGTAACTTCAGAATCAATACTTGCTACTTACATGTGGCAATCCTGTCGAAAACGTCAACCCTCCTACGTGCCCCAACGTTAGATAGTATGTCATTCAGCTACGATAAAATGTCATTATATTCTTTACTCATGTCGAGATATGAGAACTCATATCCCAACACGTCTATTTATGTGCGACACTTATTGTACTTTTTAAACAATTAAATTTTCTTGGAGAATATTTCTAAGATAATTTACAAGACACTGTTTTTATGCAAAGATCCGGTTAGAATTTATCATCAGCAATCCATACTTGTCGGGAGAGGTCCTTTGGCTTTTTTTTCTTTATGGACATAATCAAAATTTAAATTATTCACAGCGGCGTGTTGTGATGTCAGTTTCAACCCGCAATTAAGTGACACTATTGTGCTGTTTTCCAATCAGGACTACGGTTTATGAGGGCGGTGGGGTAGCCTAGTGGTAAACGTGTTCGCTCGTCACTACAAAGACCGGGTTCGATTCTCCACAGGGGTACAATGCATGAAGCCAATTTCTGGTGCAATTCCAAAATGCAAATTCGTTAGATTAAAGGTCAGTTCTGAGTTACCTCCCTTATGTGCATGTGTATTCCTACATTGTTTTGTCAACATTATCCGGGTCTCATTATGACGAAGGTTTTCTGTTGTCCCCAGCATCTAGTTTTGTTCTATATATGGACATCAGTTTTGTTTATGGACATTGAAATTATACAATACATTGTGATACCTACCACTAAAGAACCTCATGCATTCCATTGCATTGCATTGTGATAAAAGGAAAAAGAAGGTTTTTCTCAAATCGTTCAATACGTCTATCTCTTGGGAGACATCATAGCTTTTGTTTTTGGTATATCTGAAAATATTGTGCGAGATCTTTCACCATTTTCAGTTATTTTCAGACGAACCATGTGCATACCCCGAATTGTGTGTGAGACAAGGATGTTGTCCTCGTTCCCTTGTTTTTTCAGTATTTGAATAAGACCAATTACTATTTTGTTCCCATGAATTCCCATTTTGTTATATAAATTGTTTAGTTGGTTACACATCCATCAAAGAAACATGACTCTAATGTACACCGTTACTTACGAATATTCACATTAAATGAATTGTAAATGTTTTTCAATAGAACGTGGCATTGTTTGTCGTGATCATAGATTCTGTTTAAAATGAGCCAGGTGTGTCCTCTACTGCTTTTACTAATATGCCGGTTCTACCTGGGCAAACTTGGACATTTTGTGACGAGCGAACGCTTTATATAAGTTACCCCATTGATCCTATTTTCAGAATACGGACGTCAGCGAAACCTTTATTAATGACAGGGAGACGACATCGTAGCTCATTGTTTCACAATACTATGTCCTATGATCAACCATTGTGTTTTCTACTTTCAGATCCATAGATGTGCAGAACTTTACTCTAAGCTAATCACAGACCACCCCCAGCGAACCTTCCCATGTTCATCTGTCCCCTGCTCCCGGTCGCGTGATCGTTACCTTCAATATGTTGACCTTAAGCCGTCGGGGGCAAGGTCAGCCCCACCGTTGTGTCGACGTTACGTGGAACCTTCCAGAGCGGACAGCGTTACGTCTAGAGGAGACAGCGTTGATGTCAGCAGGGAGGGGGTTAATTCTGGCATGGTTCTGGTGAACATCAGAGAGGATGGTGTAAGTCCCAGAGAGAACACTTCCTCCAAAATAGTTGGAAACGGTAATACCAGAGGAGATTGGGTTAGTACGAGAGTCGAGAGTATGAATAGCAAATTTCAAAGCCTACACTCACGAAGAGGGAGCGTTACTTTCAAAGGAGGGAGGGTTGGAACAGAGAGGACTAATACCACGCTGCACAGATCTAACGTCATTGACGTGGTTAGCGACACTACGGGGACGTCAGATGGGCTATCTCCACGGGAGAACAATGACAGAGTGGGGCCTATGTGGCTCGTTGAACATCTCAGGTCACGGGACTGTGGGGCACCTGTTAATATGACGTTACCCCACGTTCAAGAAAACACCAGAACATTACCACCAGGTGTTCATGCGAGGGTATTACCCAGAAACCCTTCGGTCAGGGAGAAGATCAGAGGACGGGCGAGACTCGACTACGAGATGGCCAATATAAAAGCCGAAGCATTCTGTGAACAGCAGAGAGAGAAATATTTCAGGACAGCTTCGGCCAATCTTCGGAATCGTGACCTTAGATTTCAGGAGGAGGAACTGCGCGAACAGATGCGCAGAGAGCAGGGAGAGGGAGAAGATGACGTCATCAGTCTTGTGACCTCTCCACTTGATCAGGAGGAACTATATTCCCGCATTCAGAGTTGGATTGAAGACGTTCAGGGGGCGTTGAAGCATTCCAGCTGAACCTGTAATAATTACATTGCGAGGAATGGTTTAACTTGCCCTAACAACATGTACATAATTTAATGGAACTCTTTTGTTTTACGAGAGTGGAAGGTCTTGTTATACAAAAATTGATTGGTCTTGTTGCTACTAACACGACAAGCACTCTATAAAAAATCCAGAGATACAGTGACAGGCAATGAATGGGTGTTTTCTTTCTCGCTGTTTAACTATGTGTGGAGTAGGGCGACCAGTCAGACAGACACTATAAGGGGAATGGTGAGAAGTTAGGATGACACTTGCAGATGGCTGAAGACCAATTCTAATGCAGGGCCCTTATTCTCGAAACGTTCGTAGCCCTAAGAATTCTTGACATTGGTCGTAGCCAAAGTGTTAAGTATGGGCTTAAGAACTTCGTAGGGCTACGAACATTTCGAGAATAGCTAGCCAGGTCTTCGCGGGTCTCTCAGAAAAGTGGAAGACAATTGTATTTGAGAGAAATATCGGAGCAGATTTGAGTCTGAGTGTTAATTTTAACATTTTCTTTCAGGACAGGCATAAAAAAATAGCGAAGCTTCGATTATTCGAAAACCGCAATGCAAGAATTTCCGGAATAGCCAATCATCCGATACAATTATATACACGAGCAACTATGCATAAATGCAACTAAAATAAAGAAATTATATAATTTGGTTTCCTTACATTAGTGCTGTTTTTTCAGTTCCACCTGATCTTCAACAGTACAAACAAAAAATGAAAAGGGTGCGGATAAACTGGGTTTCACGTCACATGTGCAGATGGTACCGCCATATTGCTGGAATATTGTTGAGTGCGGCGTCAAGCTAAACTCGGTTAGTCAGTCACAGGTGTCAGTTCACCAGTAATTGCCCTTGTGTCTACCGAGTGTTTGTACTTTTATGATAATACATTTAAAACAAAGTCATAAATAAACAAGTGATTTATTGTGAGTATATGTACAGATGATGCAATGATCATAAATAATCCGTTCATGATGTTTGAGACAGTCCCCAGGACGTCATCCTGCCATGAACCCCTCAGGTACACAACGGTAAAACAGCAACTGGAGGGGCAAAAAAAAATCAGGTAAGTACAAACAGACCTGAATTTATCTACATCACTATTTATAAACAGTAGCACGGTGGCATAGAGACGAATGTTGGTAGTAAGAGGCCCTGACCATTTCACTAACAGAGTGAGTGAGTTTAGTTTTACGCCGCATTCAGCAATATTCAAGCTATGTGGTGGCGGTCTGTAAATAATCGAATCTAGACCACACAATCCAGTGATCGACAACATGAGCATCGATCTGCGCAATTGGGAACCGATGACATGTGTCAACCAAGTCAGCGAGCCTGACCACCCGATCCCGTTAGTCGCCTCTTACGACAAGCATAGTCGCCTTTTATGGCAAGCATGGGTTGCTGAAGGCCTATTCTACCCCGGGACCTTCACGGGTCTCACTAAAAGAAGTTAAAATATGGTGACTGTTGTTATTCTGCCTAATGCTTGTAAGTAAGGTACACCGAGGTCTGGTTTAAACGGTTTTACTCTAAGTTAGTATACTGAATTGCGTGTCCGTGTTCTACTGCATGGATTCTTGGAATTGAAACTTGAGTGAGTGAGTGAGTTTAGTTTTACGCCGCACTCAGCACTACTACAGCTATATGGCGGCGGTCTGTAAATAATCGAGTCTGGACCACACAATCCAGTGATCAACAACATGAGCATCGATCTGCGCAATTGGGAACCGATGACATGTGTCAACCAAGTCAGCGAGTCTGACCACCCGATCCCGTTAGTCGCCTCTTACGACAAGCTGAGTCGCCTTTTATGGCAAGCATGGGTTGCTGAAGGCCTATTCTACCCCGGGACCTTCACGGGTCAATTGAACCTTGAACAGCACGTAATGGCGGTAAAGGGACGTTACTCTTACATGAATTGGAAAACCAAGCAGCCATTGCCCCCAGCGTGTATTTAATTCTAAAAATCATTATAATTAACACAAACCCGTAATAATTTCATCATTTTCATCCTTGATTGCGAAGAGTCCGATGTAACATTGCTGTAATGTTGCTGGGTGTACAACATCTAAAGACCGATCGATGTTCATGGTGCAAATCGTTGGAATCAGCTGTAGTATTGCCGCGCGAGGCAAATAATACACTTTTTTACCCTAATACTTATACAAACCACCATGTTGGATACCATCATGACATACTCACATCATCAAACTCCCCGATGAAGTTTTCCAGACCGTTCCCCATGCCTATCGCCAGGGCACACGTGATGGGCTTTATATGCAAATCTGAAAATAACAGACACGACATTGCATCATCCCAACGATACATACATAATACTCGATATTTGAAGGAGCTTGGATCAGAATGGGTCCAAATTAGTCAACGCCTTTCCTAAAGCACAATTGGACCTGTACCTAGATGGATCACCATTGGCCTGACGGGATCCAACGTCTCACCCAGCGTCATGGTCAGCCATAAATGGATTGTACCGCAAATAACGATCTGGCTTTGATTACAGAATCGTGACGCCAATATCCCCAAGCTTCAAGATTCACTCTAAACTTTAAAAAGGTTTGGGAACGGTGACATGAAGATTGATATTACGGTTGGGTAGCCTAGTTGATGTTCATCACGCCGAAGGCGTGGATCAGATGTCCCACGCAGGTACAATCAGCGAAGCCCAATTTTGATCTCCCCCGCCGTGGCATATCTGGGAAATTGCGAAAAGCGGCGTAAAACAACACTTTATCGTTCTTCGTTCCCAAATAGAACTCGCTCGCTTACAAAAACCTACTCACTTGTGTATACAGGCTTCGCTTCCTTGTTGCCAACCTTGAATCGTATGATAGTGTTGTTCCTCATCAGCTGCACAGGTGTTTCTGACGTCACGTTCTGCAATGAAACACTGTCAATATAGACCCCGCAGCATTAGATGCCATCCTCAATTTTCTCAAGGGTACTAGTATACGTCCCGATAAATCTCCACTGGTACCCGGCCCGTGAACATCCGGGGTAGGGTAGGCCTTCAGCAATCCATGCTTGCCATAAAAGGCGACTATGCCTGTCGTAAGAGGCGACTAACGGGATCGGGTGGTCAGACTGGCTGACTTGGTTGACGCATGTCATCGGTTCCCAATTGCGCAGATCGATGCTCATGTTGTTGATCACTGGATTGTGTGGCCCAGACTCGATTATTTACAGACCGCCGCCACATAGCTTGAATATTGCTGAATGCGGCATAAAACTACATTCATTCACTCACCCACTGGTACTCGGGATGCATTTACGCATGGCTGTCACTTTTTAAGGATATTTACCTCCCTTTCCTGGCTTTTTGTCCAGTGTCTACGCTGGGAAAGTTAAGAACACCAATCCATTCTATCATAAATAGAGCGTTTGCTCGGCACGCCGAAGACACGGGTTCGATTCCCCACATAGGTACAATGCATGAAGCCCATTTCTAGTGTCCCCCGTCGTGATATTGCTGGAATATTGCTAAAAGCGAAGTAAAACTAATACTCACCCACTCACTCATTACTTACAACATCATGGATGCTCCTCACGAACGAGTGGTCGCTGCCACTAACCGTGACCTCCAATGTGACGATTCGTCTCCTGATAAACATGCGCAGTGTCCCTTTCGTTCCGTTGCACCCGTTCCCAACGAGCGCCATATCGTTTCCTCGCCTTGACTCATGGGAGGTAACTCGAAATTTGAAGGAGAGAGCAAACTGAGGCCGGAAGTCGCTGTTTACGAGAAAGGGTATTTCCAAACTTCCTGCTCCGTGGAATACTGCCTTCTGATCCGTGACCCCGACAGACCCCAGCTTGGCCTGGTGGATTCGACCCCTGGACTCCATCATGCTACCATCATAGGGGAAGTAGAAGTCATTTACGCATTCTGGGGAAGAGTTCGAAACGAAAATAGCTGTCACTTGTTAAGGTTATTTAAACAAATTATGTTTTGCTGACGTCTGTTTTTAGAATGGTTTGGTATGAAGGAAAGGTGTTTCTATATACATGTAAATACATATCATTTCTTTAGAAAGCAATAAATCTGGAAATGGTATTGATGAAAAAATACCACGCCTGTTGCGGTCAAAGGTCTGAGGTCGTGGAGGTGTGGCCTGGTGTCCAACGAATACACTCACTCACAAAATAATCTGGACCAGATAGTAGTGGAGTCTGGACCCAGATAATCCAGTGGTCAATATTATGAGCATCGAAACTAGGGTACGATAACTTGTGTCTAGTAAATCAGTGAGACTGAACATCAGATGCTGTCAGTCGCCTCTTAAGAAAATGAAGTTCTCCTGAAGACCAATTTTAACCCGATTTCCACGGGTAGAAATATATGTGCACTGGTCTCGAGAGGGTCTTGTTGGCCCCTTTGTATTCAAGAACAGACGATCTACTTAAATGTTCTGTGTACTCAAGAAGACAGAATATTCCTGAATTGAGTGAATATACTCACGTGGAGAGAAGCTGGTTGGTTTAAAATTGTTTATCTTCAGGAAGACAAACTCGGCTTGATTTTTCAAAAATATCATCTGTGTGTGTATGTGTACTGACATACAGAGGGTCTACTACAGTGGGTCTACCACTGTATCCTGAAGGAGAGACGATGTACTTAAGAGAGTGAGTTTGGTTCTACGACGCTTTTAACAATATCTCAGCAGTCTAACGCCGGGGACCACCGGAAATGAGCTTCACACATTGTACCCATGTGAGGAATCGAACCCTGGTCTTCAACGTGCCAAGCGAACGCTTTAACCACTAGGATACTCCACGATCCCGATCTACTTACGTACTCAAGAAGAGATGGTTTACTTGAACTCTGTGTACTCACGAGGAGAAGGTCTATTTGTTGTTCGTGAAGTCGTGTACGTGCACTGGCACATGGCGGTGTTGTAAACAAGGCCTACTGGACAGGACATCAGTGTCCAGCCCAGCTGACCCCCCGAGTAGAACTTGTGGGGATCATGCGAGGGCATCATAGTGTTGCAATCTGAAATCCATTCATCTGTCCCGACATTGAGAACGTAAAGGTGATATAACTTCTGAGATACGAACGCAGTTCAAGTTATTGTAACGAAACTGAAAGTACACCAAATGTAATTGTTTGACACTCAACACTGTTCCAGCTATATGGCGACCGTTGGTAAATATTTGAGTCCTAGACCAGACAATCCAGTGATCGACTGCATGAGCTTCGAGGCACACATTTGGGATACGATAGTGTAATGATTTCGGTTCATTGAGGTAAATGAATCAGAACACCGATGTGCCAAGTGTATGCATCCTCGTATAGACCGATAGTACGTAAGCCTATTAGGGCCACAATTTTCAAGATACAAGATCCCGAATAATAGCGAAGCGTGACCCTAATAGGCTTCCGTAGCTTCATACAGCATCTTATGACGTTCATTCATAAACGGTGAGTGCGTGAGTTTAGTTTTACGCCGCACTAAGCAGTATTGCAGCTATGTAGCGGTATTCCGTAAATAATAGACTAAGACTAAGACTATACAGGACTAAGAAATACAGTGATCAACATCATAAACATCGTTCTACGCAGCTGTGATATGATGAACCTGACCACTCGATCCCTTTAGTCGCCTCTTACGACAAGCATTAGTTGCTGAAGATCAATTCTAACCCGTATCTTCACGGGTAATTCGTAAACGGTACCTACAAGTATAGGTTATCGTTTCTTACACTGCTGCCGCCGGAAACACGACCTGCTGCGCACGCACAAGGAGGAAGAAGCATCAAACCTCTCGCCCGGCTGACATCTCGCGTGATGAGATCTCCCATTGCCGCAGACGTAGTAGTTGTGACAGGAGTCTACATCCGGGTACTGGTAGCCGTTGGGACGATTGCGGCATGGATCTACAACACCAGTGTAAATATACATACAGAGAAAATCCAGAAGAATGAACACCGCAGTGGACATCTTCGTACAATATTTATTGCTCTGTGCCGAGATTTTCGGAGCTCTCTTAGCGCTAAGATAGTCTTAGGTTAATGGTTAATCTAGGTCCTGACTCATTATCTAGATGGTGATATCAGATGGATTATTGGAATTATGTCAGATGACATCGGGGTGTTGTATCGTAGGGGACAATATGGTGATATCAGAATAATATTGGGGCGATATCGGGGTGATATTGGGGTCTAGTATCGCTGGGGATATATCAGGGAGACATTGGTTAGATGTTTTCTTGTTTACTCATCAATATTCCAGCGGTATGTCTAAATAATCGAATCTGGACTAGTCAATCCAGTGAGCAACAGCATGAGCATCAGTCTACGCAATTCTGATACGATGTCATGTCAGCGAAATCAGCGAGACCGTTGCCTCTTACGACAAGCATGTGCTACTGCAGACCAATTTTAAACCGGACCTTCGCATGCAAGGAAGCATACGAGCCATATTAGGATGCTATTTAGGCCGTGTCCAGGCCCAAGTTTGTATTACAGAAACTGGACAAATTGACGAATTCAAATTTTGGGATGTCGTATTTCCACTTCGTGTTTCTGTTTTGCGCCGTCAGGAAATTGGGGCATAGAATTACTTATAGTCGCGTTCTCGAACGAACGCTGCTTGACTGAATATGGGCGAAACGACGTCATCAGGTGATATCGGGACAATGTCGACAAGCCATCAGGGCAACAGAGGCGGGGGGGGGGGGGGGGGGGGGGGGAGGGGGTAAGAGGATTTCACCGGCGTTATAACGAAGTATTAGGGAGGTAACAAGTATGATCGACGTGGAGTGGGGATCGTCGGGAACATCAGTCGTGAGTTAAAGATGTACTCACCGTAGGGACAGGAGACGAGGTCCACTTGTTGACAGCTGTTGATGTCGTTGCTCCAGAAGGTGGCACTGGGACAGAACTGTGTCTGATTCTGGGAGTAAGAACACAGGACGAACATGTTGCATGTGCCAGGCACCGGAAAGAACCCATGGCCCCTCTCCGCCAGGTGTTTCTGACACAACACTGAAACAAGTGAGGAACTAGGTAACAGGAAGTGAAAGACTGAATGGGTGACTTTAGTTTTACGCCGCACTCAGCTAGCCAGCTATATGGCGATGGTCTGTAAATAATCGATTTAACCCGGATCTTCATGGGTTAGGTTTGTATTTACACTGATTAGATCATATATACGTTTGGAATGTAAAGAGAGAGTACAAGTGTTCCTATATTGCATTATGAGTAAAGCTTGGGAAATTTATAAAGGAACACTTGTCTATTCACGTGTTCCCTTACTTGTTTCCATGAGTATATAAACAACAATAGTAATGGCAATACCCGAGAAGCTATAGTTCGCCGTCCTGCAATATCATGCCGGGGGACACCAGAAATAAACTTCACACATTGTACCCATGTGGAGACTCGAACCAGGGCCTTCGGCGTGACGGGTAAACGCGTCAACCACCAGACTACCACCCGACTACCCCGCTGTTCCTAACAGTTACTGAACAACGGAATGGAGATTAACAACTGGGATTAACTTTTTAAGATAATTCAATAATTAATTCATACTTGCTACAACGTAAGTAGCCATTGGTTTCAAGGTTCATTCCAACAATGGATGACTCTAATCGGTCGCTATGACAACGGGATGCACAAGTATTCAAGGTGCCCGCCACTGCCGGTTGTTCTACCATCAGGCATAGCACATGCCTTCTTGGTAATAAAAACTTAACATGACACTCTTATAACCGACATTGCACCTCCGAACCCACCGTGGCAATAAAATTATGCTTTAGATGGCACGCGGGATGCCCTCCCAAGCGCTAACTAGCAATCCTTGGGGCTCCTCGGACACAGCACGTATATGATTGTGCCATAAAACCCTCTCGGTGGTACATACCATCTCGTGTCACACTAGTTCCAGCCCCGCTACGTATAGTTTATAGTCTAAGTATAGTTTATAGTCTAAGTATAGTTTATAGTCACGTTATTGTAATATACTTCCGGCATCAACATCTCAGCTGTGGATACAGGGAAGTGTCGGTCAGATACGTCCAGCATAAATCATACAGCCGTTTCACGAAGGGATTCAGCGTTAGTAAATCATGAACATGTTATGGTCGCTGTAGAAAACATGCTTAGATTACGCTGAACCAGCTTGTCGGGATGAAAAGGGCCCGTTCATTTCCGGGTCTAGGGTCTCGTTCGTATGTCTTTGGGATCCTGATCCAACAACCGTTCGTAACGCTGTCGTAACTCTGTACTTTATCATAAGCTTACGAAGGACAAAGTGTTACGAACGGTTTGTGGGTCGGGTCCCTGGTTTGAACATATTTTACATATTTTAAAAAATAGTGAAAACACACAATATAATGCAGTGCCGATGGAGCCGCAGACCTGAGACTTTCTACATTTTTTTGAAGTTAAGGAAATCCACATTTTCTAGACTTGCGTGGGCTTCCTTGGATATATTTGCTTCAGGGTCTGTACGACAAACTACGATCTGGTCAAAGGAAGCGCTAGGTTTTCATTCGCCAGAACGAGTCCGTCGTTTCATTAGTTGGTTGAAGAAAATTGATCTTCATTAACTCATGGTTATCTTAAGAAGCTACTAACGGGATCGGGTGGACAGACTCGCTGAGTTGATTGAGACGTGCCATTGTATTCCATTAGCACAGATCGATACTCACCTACTTGTTTTGAATGCCGTTTTACGAAGGCTGGTCAAAAAGTCCAAGTATGCTTTAAGGACCTGCTGCTTTTGAACTAGTTGATCTATTTGAGTAAAATAACTGGAAATGCTGATGAAGAACACTGTTCAACAACACTCCTAGGATTAGATATTGTCACCAGTCTAAACGTTATGTAGACTTAGAACGTTCATTTTTGCCGAATAAACACAACTAAGAGAGTTGCTGACCTGGTATACGGGGTTTGGGAGTCATGAAACGTTGTCCTCGCCGGACAGGAATTACCTTATTCCATCGATCAAACGCCCGTAAATTAATCGGTTCTATAGTGAGACCCCTGCATTCAAAATGACGATTTTCCGACGATTTTCGCTTTCGTAGTCTTATTTGAAAGTTTTTTTGTTTTTCTTTTTTTTATATTTTCATTCTTGGAATGAGCAGTAAATGTGTATTGTATATGTGTATTGTATATGTATCTTGTATAATGTATATAGATAATACTTTTAGGGATCCTTTCTTTAGCATGCATCGACAGGACTTCAGGTAAAACTGAGTCTACCAAACCACGATGACGATATATACAGAACATGGATTTCCCGAGTATTTTTAAATATATTTTTATTATTTTTTATAAGCATTTTTACACATGGATACAACATTCACTCACATAAAAAATGCCAGAAAATAAATTAATTGAAGTTATCGATGTGTGCTACTGAAAAACATTTCAATACCATTTGTTGTGGTATAACCTGGCTTTGCTATAATATCTAATTTGTCGATGATGTAATAGTTCATTAGCTAAATTATCAAGCCAAATAAAGCATCACTGTCGAGGGAATCTGAAATACCAAATAACACTAGATTACAATTGAATATAATTCCGTTGGCATGTGAACATTTCAGCATTATCAAGAGAGAGAGAGAAAGAGAAAGAGAGAGAGAATTGCAAAACGGAGAAGCAATTACACTAATCATTAACGTTTTGAAAAACGTACATGTCCCCAGTGGGCATGAGCTCAGCTGGTCTATTTTTAAAAAACATTTTCCTGTAACCTTCGGACGACGACTAGGAATTTCATATATAGGTCATGCATCTGCCTGCCACTCGAATGGAGCATGTTTATATATATATATATATATGTTTATATATATATATATATATTTATTTTTACAAAAGTATCGCTAGGAATTAAGCATAAATGTATCAAAGTAGTTCCTATTTTTATCATATATTTGTTTGTTTGTTAATAACATCAGTATGAATACTCCAGCTATAACAGCGCGGTCAGTAGAGTGAGTGAGTGAGTTTAGTTTTACGCCGCTTTTAGCAATATTCCAGCCACATCACGGCGGGGACCAGTAGAAATTGGCTTCGCACATTGTACCCATATAGGGAGTCGATCTAAGGACCTCGGCGTAACGAGCATACGACTCATATCAACCACTACACTACCTTACCGCCCTGCGATCGGTAAAGATAAACGAGTGATTGATATTATGACCAACATGTCACGTGATTTGCAATTTGCGCAGCCGGGGACCTGTCCGCACGTAAAGAATCATAATGTTAAATAGCCCTATTTCTTTACACGCCTGTTCACACATTACAGTGTAAGTAAATATAAACTTAAAGGTCACATGCAACCAAAACATCAAACACAATTAAAACACATTTATCACTTATTTATGACATATGACATATAATATACATTGCTGCTTCTAAAAAAAACAAATAAACAAAATTATAAGCGTACAATCGCAATGCAAAAGTGCAATATTTTGTACTTGGGCTTACTTCCCCCGAAACGAAGCCCTCGGGAGACCGAACCCAGTCATAGCGGGTGGATATGCACTCAAGTGCAAAGACGGCTTCCGATTGGCTGTTTCATTTGCTGATATGCTGAGGGTTCATTGTGTGTACAGAAAGATGATCTGTTTGATGGGCATTTTAGAAGTATAGCCAGTCACAAGAAAGTAAGATTCTTTATGGATAACAACTTCTTTTTGTGTACTTGATGCGCCGTTTCAGTATGGATTCATTTACTGTTGTCAAACAAAATCATAAACACTAAAAGAAGTCGTTATCCATGAAGAATGTATATAGGGATGTTGGGTTTGGAAAACACATGTTCTCTGAATTTGCGTTCGATCCAATCAAAAATCATGTCAGTAGAGATGGCAAACTACTGCGTGGCTGGAATCTGTCATTCGTCCAAGTACAAAGCAGGACTTGAAACTGACAAGAGTTTGCACCAGTTTCCGTCAGATCCAGTCATCCGAAAAAAATAAATGTAGTTTGTTTGCAACCCACAGACATGAAAACATGTCATGTGTATCACACGTGCCTAATTACATAATGTGGCAGACACGGGACTCGGGTGCACGAGTCATAAATCAACTTATTTTCTTATGTCGTACAGTCTGATAGGTGTTAAGTTCAAATTGCACGTGGTCAATGATTGAAGCTGTGTATTGCATGTTGTCTTTAGCAGACAGGCAGACAGACATATAGCTGTGAATAAACCGGACACTGAGCTTTCTCTGTGACAGAGACTGCTTACCACAATCAACAAGTTTTTTTACCTAACGAGTAGATTATTTACTTGTTTGTGTATACAACCAAGATTAGGCTACTGCTCACGACCTCAGACGCTGGGCATGCATACTGTTTCAAGCTCCGCGAACCTATTCACTGCGCATGCGTTATGGACGCAGCGCAGCACAGCTGTTGAAACCAGTTTCCCCCCCAGCACTGGGGGAATTTAGTGAAACGTTTGAACTCCGATTTCGCGGGCTTTTTTTCATCGCGTTTTTTTCAACATTATAGGTTGAATTGGCATTTTTTATGATTTGTTTAGGTATGTGCATACCGAAAGATACCAGAATCTGCAAAGTTGTGGTTTACGTTGCATGTGACCTTTAAAGTGCGATTGATTACAATGATCATATAGTTAGTTTCAGTGAAATCACTTGAGCAAAACTGTATTCTTTCTGAACATTTTTGTTTGCTTGTTTTTTCATGGACCATATATAAAACATGAAATATAACATGATAACGGTTTGTAGCCTTCCAAATTTTCCAGCATTTAAACAACTGGCGACAAAGAAACTTCTAAGGAGACATTGGCATTAGGAGGCACCAGCCAGCCATGAACCGCGACCAATTTCATTACTTCACTAAATTCATTAGCATTGTGCCAAAAATGGGAAACAGAGCTGAGTGAGTGAGTGAGTTTACTTTTACTGTTTATTGTTAGCAATAGTCAAGACGATCATTTGCTTTATATTTGCAAAGATTTTACTGCTTATACGCTTATAACAAACAACGCTTATAACGAACTATGTTTATAACGAACTACGCATATAACGAACTACGTTTATAACGAACTACGCTTATAATGAACTACGTTTATAACGAACTACGCTTTTAACGAACTGATATCAGTTCCTTATATCCGTGGTCTACTCTGAAATGGATGAATTGCCTCTGTTTACCCAGCATAAAATCTTTACCCGTTAAAATAAGTCACGAGACTATAAAGCTTCTAGTGCCTAACAGGCAGCTTGGGTTATCCTTTGTAATAATATTCAGAATGTGCGCTTTGAGCAGGATATGTAGCCTGAAAAAGACGCATTGTAAATATTCACATTATTATTCTAATTAAAAGAATAAAAAGAAATTTTACTAAAGCTTATTTATATTTTGTAAAATGTATGTGTAATGTAATATAAGGCCTGCTGACAATCTAATTATCTTCCTTATACTTACGCAAGAGCGGTTATATATAGTGAGTACAAAACAGTACATTAAATTCAAGGTACTATTTCAAACTTTATTACAGAGGATTATCGTTTTTGCACAGCATGACGATGAGGAAATTAATTTTTAAATGGGATCCACGGCACGTGTTCATTTATATGTGCACATAAAACCTAGATTCACAAGGGCACGTGTTCAGTTTATGTAAATTTAGTGCAAATATATTTTGAAATATTATTTTGCGTTATATTTATTTGCCTTTAATTGCTGGTTCTTTCCCGCATGCTACGTTTTAAGAGATTTTGAAGTTCATTTGGAATTTCTGATGGTCAATAAAAGTTGACAATGTTTTCAAGTTTAAATACAGTTTTGAAAAATATTATCTTTTTAAAAAAAACAGCTTGCACATATTACTAAGCGGAAACGTATTAGAACAGAAACATCTGTGCTTTTAATGGTGGCAACGGCTGAGATACAAGACGATAAAGGCGCTATATGGGTTGAAACCCCGATGTCTGTCGACTGGTGTTGATATGTCTCATATGACACGAACATAGTGGGTGGGATTCTGTTTATGATCATTATTACAGTTCCGTTTTTCAACACTCTGGACTCTTCAATGTATGAAACAATCTGAGCTCTCCCTGATGTGAAACAACCTGAGCACGTCAACGTATAAAACAATATGTGCTCTTCATCATATGAAACAGTCTGAGCTCTTCATCATATGAAACAATCTGAGCACTTCAACGTATAAAGCAATATGTGCTCTTCATCGTATCAAACAATCTGAGCACTTCAACGTATAAAAAACGTTTTGTGCTCTTCATCAGAATTAAAAATCTGAGCTATTCATTGTATGGAACAATTCTCGCTGTTCACCGTTTGACACCCCTAGGCAACCTAGCAATGTATGTGAAAGCTCTTTTTCTGACAGCTTTGCTAAGAACTTCTGTTGCCACTCTGGGGCTAGGTTTTCAACTCCACGTCAAATCACAATAAATGTGTGCAGGTTGTTATGCAAATAGCACAGGTCAAAGGCACTTCCATGACCATACGAAATCTTTATCAAAGTCAGAGTCTATCGTACAGTTCCGGTGTCTTTTGATGACTATGAAAAGTGAAAAGCAATAACACACTTGGTGTAAGTCCAAATTACAAGACAAGTTGTTAGGTAACTCTCTCATATATTGAAACATTTGAAAGATTCAATTAACGGGTCCATACTGGTACGCGAGTACACACACACGCACGCACGCACGCACGCGCTCTGGGTATTTTTTTATGGACTAATTAGAGACAAAAAAAGGTTAAAACGTGATCAATAAAAGCAAGAAGCAGTGAATTTTGTTATTTTTGGTACGCTTAGTTATGGGATGGGTGAGTGACTTTAGTTTTACGCCGCTTTTAGCAACATTACAACAACATGACAACGAGGGACGCCAGAAATGGGTTTCACACATTGAACCCATGTGGTGACTCGAACTCGGTGACGAAGAAAGGCTTTAACCACTAGGCTACTCCATCGCCCCAGTTGTAGGACGAACGCCTGGCTATAAACCTCCTACATGGTGACACTCTAGCACTTCTCGTGCACATTCTGTAACCAGTTTGGCTGTTGTAAAGAATGTATTATTAATGCCTTTAATAACGCACCAGGAAGAGCCACACAGATGCACCTGGTCCATATTTTTTTGTGAGAGATATGAAAATAATTGCCTATAAAATATGTTACATTGGCTGAATGTTTAAATAGTGACATTCATTCTGGAAGTTATCGTGTATTTATGTGTTCTTCTCTAACCTAAACTAGGAAACGAGAAGGCAAAAGGGAGGGCGTGATGGCGAAAAAATCACCATGCAAAATTTGACATCTAAATGATATGATATTAATTTTAAATATATGATATAGACTGATACATATAACATTTTGAATATATTTAGGTGACAAAAACCCTCTCAAACTGACTTGGAGTTTTATGAGAGTTGAAAGGTGAAATTAGTTTTTTATCACATAAGGACCTACATTGCGACACAAAACTTTTTATTACGCATGTTAGTGCAGACAGGTGATGGGACACACAAAATTAAGTACAGCCCTTGAGGCGATACCCCATTTGTCAGACATCCCAGCTGTAGGACACTTGAGCTAGAGCAGAGAAGGCACACCCCTACGGTAATAATAGACCAGTCCGTTCAGTCCTGCTTAGCTCACACTCTCCTCTCCACTAATTACAGGATTCGATTCGATTCGATTCGATTCTTTATTCAGTAAAGACTTGGGCCATATGCCCCTCGTCATCATTTTACAAACTATACAAGATACTATATGGTTATCCGTTGGAATGTGTATAATGCATGTAACATGTATAGATGGAGGATGGACAAAACATTTGAGTACTTACATGCATAATTTTATGTATTTACACAATCTAACAATACTATCTTTAGATGGGTCTGTTAATAACCCATATATAAATAACACATTCAGTAACACAAAAATCCAGTTTTTGACGCCATTATTGTATTGTGATAACAACAATTCATAGATAACTCTAAGGATACAATTTGATGTGCTTAGCAGTCTGAACCAGTATTTTACAACGCTTATATATCTATTAATATACAAAGGCTAACGACCTAGTTCACCATACACAGCCATATCAGTAACATTGTGGTGGACTTTAAGGATATTTTTACAAAATTTTAAATGTACACGTTCAATTTCAATTGCATTTTGCGTACCCCAGACTTCACAACCATAGTGCATAGCAGATGCAACAAAGGAATCATACAGACCACAACATGTTTCAGCTGTAAAGTGACCAGCTCTGATGTTATGTAGCAGAACATTCATAGCTTTTAAACCCTTACCCGCTAACATTTTTTGAGTAAATCCAAAATTACCTGTGTATGTAATCATATATATTACCTAAGTAGTTAAATTCATCTACAACCTCAAGAGGCATAGTATTAAAATGCCAATGTTCATCCTCTTTCAATTTTCGTCTTTTGCGGAATACTATCACTTTTGTCTTCATACTATTAACTTGTAGGCCTCAGTCACCACAGTATTCATGCAAACTATTCAGAGAGTGTTGGAGTCCGCACGGTTATTCAGCAATCAAGATCATGCCATCAGCAAACAATATAAGGAACAGATTAACATATTCAACCCAAAGTCCACTATCGACGTTTTCTTGGAGCTTCATTTCGAGATCTTCCATGAACAAGGAAAATAATATGGGAGACATTACGTCACCCTGTTTTATACCAACAGTAACATGGAAGTAGTCAGAGAGATTACCTCTATATCTAACGCATGCTTTAACCTCAACATACATAGCCTTTATAATAGTCCAGATTTTACCACGTATTCCCAAGGTATGTAATTTCAACAACAAGTCATCTCTGTTGACACTATCAACAAGGTCAACAAAACAACAATAAAGGCGTTTGGTTTCTTGTAGATAGATGCTGACAAGTCCCTGGAGTACAAATAATGCATCCACAGTCGGGCATCTGGGCATCTGAAACGACGTTATATTTGTCAACCCATAACATAAGTCTGTTATTCAATACAGATGAAAACACTTTTGCAAAGCAGCTATTAATTGTGATGCCACGATAATTCGATGTTAAATGAGCGTCTCCTTTTTCATGCAAGGGAATGATAACTCCATCGGTCCAGGACTTTGGATATATACCAGATGATAAGATTACATTAAACAGTTTAAAAAATGAAATATATGTGAAAAATATCTATCATTGAACATAAGTAATAAACTTAAACGTCTTTTCACGTTATTCAGATCAGGATCTAGTGCACTTGGTATCAAATATATTAGACGAAGTATTGCCTCTTGCAATGACGACATTGTGTTATGCAAACACTGTAAAAGTATCGAGGATGAAATTCATATTGTTTATATTTGTAAACGCTATGAGGATATGCGTCGGCGTTACATTCCAAAAACGGTCCATGGATACTATTATTCCCTCCATAGCATATGTACATCATCAGACATTAATATCATAAATAACTTTGTCAAGTACTTAGAACATGTTTATTCTGCTCCTGTTAGCGTTGTTTCATGAAACTGGTAACCAAGATCACTACTGTACCATCTTGTTCTATGGGTCGTATGGAGTTATACAAATAAACCCTTCTTCTTCTTCTTCTTCTTCTTCTTCTTAGCAATGTCATTGATCATCAGTTCACATGTACATTTGAAATATTCATTCATAACTTGGTCTTTTCCAGGCGATTTATTATTTTTCAGATTTCTAATTGCTTGACGCGCCTCTATAGTGGTCATGTCACATGGCAGTTCATCATACAGAGCTTCATTATAATTGGTCATACTTGGTCCCCACTAATTACAGGAAAGTACATAACTGCAGGAGATGTTGCCATTGAACATGCTCAGCCGCCACCAGACGTAACACGACTCAGTTTCATAATTCAGGCGTCCCTTTGGATCCAAGAACACTAATCGTATTCACACTTTTTCAAATCTCTCTTTAGACTGGGAAACGTAAAACACCTTAATTTAACTAGACGTTTCATTTCAGCTCAAGGTATAGCAATGATGTGATATATACTGACCCGCAAAAGAAACGCACCGATAGAAGATTCTTAAACACCAGACTTTTATTCACTCTAATTTATTAACAATCAAAACGGAGGACTGCTTTCAAACTTGACACTTGTAGTTAACACATTTTCGGAAATCACACATTGAGAGTACACCCAAACAAATTCACCAGAAATGGAACCGCTAAGACGCCAGAAAGTCCGTATCGTGCTGACCGCCATCGATCACGGTGTTGTGTCGGCTGTACGCGGAATGAATAAGCCCGTTGATGAAGGCAAAGGGCATTTGAGTACGTACTCTGAGAAATGCCTGATCGAGTCCAGCCGGACTCGGCTTTGGCGGCTTTGGTTGGAGTTCCTTCGGTCAGTCTTTATAATTCTCGCCCCAAAGGTGTTCTGTAGGACTTAAATCTGGAGTAGATGCAGGCCATTTTAGGGTTTGGATGCTTCATTTTCTTAAGAAGTCAAGTGTTGCTCTAGCATGCGCGTTGTCTCGTTGGGAGATGTGATTTCTGTAACTTCCAAAATGTGATTTTATGGCTTGGTCAGTATAGGGAGCAGCTGTCGCGTCATTTCTCCGTCCTGGTCCGTGATTCTGGAACACCATGGGACCATCGAACTGGTTCAGACCGATTGCGCAACATACTATTATGCTCAGAACACCAACGGATCTCTTTCAACAATACACCTCTTGGAAAACGGTTTCCCTTGCCACAATCTCGGCTTTCATCAGAAATCGTTGTCGATAACGCCGGTTTCAATGCTGACTTTCCCAGTGCAGTCGGCTTGGGCGGTAACGAGGGTTGAGGACGCATCTACGGCTCTGTCCGATAAATTTATTACCTCCCTTTGCTGACTCTGCCTTCTCACAGTAGTCAATCAGCTAGGCCGCCGTTATAACCGAGCTTGCCAGTGTCAACAAAAGTAGCGGTCGCAACTGCGAAGGTTTGCTCGCAGTGCGTCCCAGATTTTAGGGAATTCATACAAACAAATTGACAGGTTCGAAACTTCAAAACAACATATGCAAGAACGCCTTCTACCTCTTCCAGAGAACCTCTGCATGATTTCTGTTGCCAAGTATAATCGGTTAGACAATTCAAAAAACGAAAGTGAGTTGTGATTGGTTCGCTCAAGTTCCCAGCGTAGACACCTGACTGGATCAAAAGACAGTCAAGGGAGGTAATACATTTATCTGGCAGAGCCGTAGATGCGTCCAGGGTATAGTGGAGACTTATCGGAACGTATATCCTGGAGATATCGAGGATGCGATGTGATCTGTGACAGCAGATGTTCTTTAGCGCAAACGTCGACGCACTGTATTGGCACTAATTGGTCCCAATGATGTTGCGAACTGTGTCTGTAGCTCTGGTGAAGTGATCCTGCAAATGGTTGCTCACAATCTGTAGGTTTTGACGTTGTGATGTTACTGCAGGTTGATCTAGGACTGTAAGCCACTTGACACAGTTCCTGCAGTTGGCAGATTGTCCTGTCATGAACACAGAAATGATTGGCTAAACAGCCTGGCCAACTTGTACCAAGGTTTAGTTCCTCTCATCTCTCCTCAGTTGCACTGTGTCGATTATGTCAACACAAGAATAACTTCAGGCAAATTTGGGACTAGCGTCTGTTCTGTTAGGTACGTTTGGTCGATATGCTTTTTCAGCAGAAAAAACTCTGATGTTAGTAATGAATGTCAACTGGGACTGAATGACGTTGATATTATGGTAACGGTGATAAGAAGGCTCGTGTGTTATGGCCCAGAATAATATACTGTAGTAAAGAAGCTGAGAGAGTACAGTTGAAATTCTGTTTGTTGATTTTTAGAGCCGGTATATCTACATCAGATAACATGATAGTTGGGAATGTGGGCGTTTGCCATTGCAGCTGGTATATTTGACCAAAATACTGGTGCCGACGCATCACTATACCTCCTGGCAGGTTACAAAACCAGTGTTATCAGATGCTTATGTCCCTTCATACTACGTGGGACACACACATCCGACATACCTTATTTATATTTGGGTTTTGGTTTTGTCTGGGTATCCAAGCAGGTTGGTTGCATAAAATCTTTTGTCTCTTTAGTCAGACAACGATTACCAGATAATTTGCAAGTCATGGATTTCAAGCTTGAGCACTTCCTGCATGTGTAACTACTATATACAGTTCAAATCATTGTTAAACGTAGAATCATATTTGTCACGTGATATTCCTGTTTACTTAAGACCTTCAATATCTATAGACGTAGATGCCAAAATTATGGTGTTGCTATAGAAACCGGTAAATATAATATGGCCGAATTTAAGAATAGTTTTTGTTTATTTTGTAAATTTAAAAAGGATTATGTGATTGAAGATGAGCTTCACTTACTTTTTGTCTGTGAAACCTATGACGTTCTTAGAAGGAAATAAACATACCCGCTTATACCCTACGTTAAATCTCACTATGTGTTGGTGTGAATTTACTGACATCACGCAATGTTTCTACCTTGCACAGTATATGTTTGTGTCTATATAAAGTATGGCAATTGAGAGCCAACACTATTAACAACACGCACTTACCCTTGCATTTATTACTAGTATACAGTTTACCCTGCGTATGAAATGTTTGGACTTATAAGGTATGGAAACTGTGACACATCACTCCTACCCCAAAGCACTCAGCCCGTCAGTTATCACCGGTACACAATGAGGCTCAGCATTTAAAACCCAATATTTATAAATACATTTTGTTGTCCGTATAACGTTTATTACAAATCCTCACACCCGTGCCTGTTCAGCAGTTACATTCTCATTATAATGATATCACTAAGAAAGTATGTATCATGGTCCCAAGGCCTTTTATGGAATAAATCTGTCTGTCTGACATGTTAATAGAAGGATGCTCCTATAATGAAAACACCACGTTGTCAGAACAAAATTGTGCTTTTTGGTTTTGAAGTGTCGCGTTTCTTTTGTGGTTCAGTATATTTGAAGTAATGATCACGACCTAGGTAAAACTGTTTCATGTTTTAGATCTGTTTCATGTTTGGATGTATTCATAAATATTCAGAGTGACAAGAAGTTCGCGGCATGACTGTGTGACAAACACTTAGCCTTCAACTTTCCAATAGTCGACGTTGCTTTTAAGTCGAGCGAGATTCCAGCAGCTCCTGTCTTTGGTGTCCGCGTTTCGCACTACACGAGACTATTTCTAGAATGTTTGTTTAATTTCGTACTCAACAATATTCCAGGTATGTAAATAAACAAGTCTGGACCAGACAGTCAAGCGATCAACAGCAGGTGTATATATTTGTTTTCGACCTGTACCTGGAGGGGTCGGATACGTTCATGCTGTTCAGACACCTCGTATCATGAATAATACAGTGATGCTTAAACTTGTGATGTAATCGTACAAAGGACGAAAAATTCCCATGATCATACAGGCGGTTTTATCCTTTTGATTTGATATTAAGCTTTTCGTTCCAAAGTATGTCATGGACTTGTATAAGAATACCATTACTATTAGAACGTCGTACAAGAAGTCCAAATGCTTCAGAGGGGGATTATAGTTTATGACAGATAAAATATACTCTCCGAATCTTATGGAATGCTTGTTACTCCACTAAATAAAATAAATACCATGCACTGGAACATCTTACATAGCTTCAGTGAACATATGACAACTGTTTGTTTGTTTGTTTAACGCTGCACTCGGCGATGTTCCAGCTATGTCTGTAAATAATGGAGTCTGGATCAGACAATCCCGTGATCAACAGCATAAGCATCGATCTACGCAATTTGGATATGATGACAAGTATCAACCAAGTCAGCAAGCCTGATCATCCGATCAATCGCATTTTACGAGCATTCATTCCTGAAGATCAATTCTAACAGGGATCTTAACAGGTACAAATAATCTTATTGTGTTATCGGTCATTTTTAAAAAAACAGACAACTTTTGTGGGAATCATTCAAATTCAATTTTTGCGGTTAATGTTGAAAATGCTAAAGTAAATGATGGACAATAAGAAGCAACACATAAGTACTTAAGTACACATCTCTAAATGGTGAATCAAATCACAAATATGTTAACGTTACAATATATGTTGAAAAACATTTCAAGTCCACATTGTTAATCACACATTTGTCGCTTATGTACTATTCGGAATTGTTCTGTAAAACACAATAGGCATAATAATGTGAATTAGGAATTAATTTTTGAAAAACCTTTTCGTTTGTACTTTACGTTTGTCTTTAAGAACGACTTTCATGCTTTATTATGGAATATCAGTATGCATCGCGTAGCTTTAAGGTGTCATTTTAGTCGCATAAATTATATTTTTTTAACCTAAATCTCTCGTTATATCATAGTTTTGTTATTTATGGTTCATATGTCTTTCTTTTCTCGTTAATGAGATCTTATAGATGTCAGTTATTTTCTTATATTTTTGTGGTGTAGAAACAAATGCGTTTTTTCCGTTACTTTTTGCGTGTGTTCGTCAATTCAGGTTTTCTCGTTTCTTGGAATATATTTTAGTTATTTCAATAATTTTCAAATATAACAATCAGTTTTGGGGTTGTTTGGATTCGCGTAACTCGTAATATTACTCGTACTGTTGATTATTTTCAAATCTATTATTAATAACGATAAAACTGGAGAGGAGAATCGAAATTACGATAAAAAAATCGCACTAAACGGAACATAATGAGAATTTCAAGCGTGTTTCAATGGTATGTCGAATTAACGGACAATATTTGAGTCAAGGAAAAAAACTCCACGAAATTACGCGAAAAACTCGTAGGAAACAAAATTCTCGAAATTTCGATAAATTACAGAAATCATGAGAAAGTAATGGAAACAACAAAGCGCACAACGAAATTTCGATTCCTTTAATAGATTTAAAATAAAGAAAATATGAAGGAAATTACCAAAATGTAACAGAAGTACCGTGAAAAATGGCTCGAAATTTATGGCTCACAAACAACTGAAAAAAAATAGAAAAAAGTGTGTAGTAAGTGAACTCCTTATCGACTCAGAGCAGTCCATCTCTCAGAACACTGGTACTGTCTATGAATGCTGAACTTAACTGCAACTTGACTTTCAGCCAATTATGGGGAGAGCTTCCTACAAACATACCGGTGTGGTGAGAGTATTGGGCAAGCACGAACACTCGCAATAATTACCTGCAAGTATGCTAAAGACACGGGGAACTGATTGTTGCACTGAAAGGGATGCAGACATAACCCAGAATCGGTAAGATTTCGCATGGAGGATACAACTAAGAACTCTTACCGTCGGCTCCAGAAAGAAATCCTCGAATCCGGGTCAGCCATACCAGGAGCCAGAGAGCCGTGAACACAGCCATACCTGGATAGCGCTGTCCTTAATTACATTTCACACCTGTGGGGGCCGTCGTTAGCTGGCAAGTATCTGTGTCCCTTTGCTGTCTTACAACCCGTCAGTCACTCTCCTTGGGCACATATACTGCTGACGCCCGCTACTATCAGGAAACTCTGCTGACACTAGTCAGTGCCACTGACACAGGTTACTATCAGGTGCAGTGAGTACTTATTACTGGCATGTTACTACCAGGTGTTTGAAGACTGTGTCTGAACCACTGACGAAGGTTACTATCAGGTGTTGGGAGTCTGTGTTTGAAACACTGGCACATGTTACTATCAGGTGCTGGGAAACTGAACCACTGACATGCTACTGTCAGGTATAGGGAATTGTGTCTGTATCACTGACACTTTACTATCAGCCATATTAACGTGCGTCGGAACCACTGACATATGTCACTAAGTCTGTATCACTGACACTTTACTATCAGCCATATTAACTTGTGTCTGAACCACTGACATATGTCACTAAGTATGTATCACTGACACTTTACTATTAGGCATATTAACGTGCGTCGGAACCACTGACTTATGTCACTAAGTCTGTATCACTGACACTTTACTATCAGCCATATTAACTTGTGTCTGAACCACTGACATATGTCACTAAGTCTGTATCACTGACACTTTACTATTAGCCATATTAACTTGTGTCTGAACCACTGACATATGTCACTGTCTGTATCACTGACTCATGTTACAAACAAGTATAGGGAGTCTGAACCACTGATACATTACTATCAGGTAAAGGAAACTTGAGTCTGAACCACCGACACATTACTATCAGGTAGATGAAACTTGTGTCTGAACCACTGACACATGTTACTATCAGGTAGATGAAACTTGTGTCTGAACCACTGACACATTACTATCAGGTAGATGAAACTTGAGTCTGAACCACTGACACATTACTATCAGGTATAGGAAACTTGAGTCTGAACCACTGACACATTACTATCAGGAATAGGAAACTTGTGTCTGAACCACTGACACATTATTATCAGGAATAGGAAACTTGACTGAACCACTGACACATTACTATTAGGTATAGGAAACATGTGTCTGAACCACTGACACATTACTATCAGGTATAGGAAACTTGAGTCTGAACCACTGACACATTACTATCAGGTATAGGAAACTTTTGTCTGTACCACTGACACATTACTATCAGGTATAGGAAACTTGAGTCTGAACCACTGACACATTACTGTCAGGTATAGGAAACTTGTGTCTGAACCACTGACACATTATTATCAGGAATAGGAAACTTGACTGAACCACTGACACATTACTATCAGGTATAGGAAACTTGTGTCTGAACCACTGACACATTACTATCAGGTATAGGAAACATGTGTCTGAACCACTGACACATTATTATCAGGTATAGGAAACTTGAGTCTGAACCACTGACACATTACTATCAGGTATAGGAAACTTGAGTCTGAACCACTGACACATTACTATCAGGTATAGGAAACTTTTGTCTGTACCACTGACACATTACTATCAGGTATAGGAAACTTGAGTCTGAACCACTGACACATTACTATCAGGTATAGGAAACTTTTGTCTGTACCACTGACACATTACTATCAGGTATAGGAAACTTGTGTCTGAACCACTGACACATTACTATCAGGTATAGGAAACTTGAGTCTGAACCACTGAAACATTACTATCAGGTATAGGAAACTTGAGTCTGAACCACTGACATCAGGTGCAGTGAGTACTTACCACTGGCATGTTACTACCAAGTGTTTGAAGATTGTGTCTGTACCCACTGACAAATGTTACTATCAGGTGTTAGAAGCTGGTGTCTGAACCACAGACACGTTACTCTCAGGTGCTGGGAAACTGAACAACTGACATGTTACTATCAGGTATCGGGAATTGTGTTTGTACCACTGACACTTTACTATCAGGCATAATACCTTATGTCTGTGTCTGACATATGTTACTATCAGCTATAGGGAATCTGCACCACTGACACATTCCTATCATGTGTAGGAAACTTGACTCTGAACTACTGACACATTACTATCAGGTATAGGAAACTTGTGTCTGAACCACTGACACATTATTATCAGGAATAGGAAACTTGAGTCTGAACCACTGACACATTACTATCAGGTATAGGAAACTTGAGTCTGAACCACTGACACATTACTATCAGGTATAGGAAACTTTTGTCTGTACCACTGACACATTACTATCAGGTATAGGAAACTTGTGTCTGAACCACTGACACATTACTATCAGGTATAGGAAACTCGAGTCTGAACCACTGAAACATTACTATCAGGTATAGGAAACTTGAGTCTGAACCACTGACATCAGGTGCAGTGAGTACTTACCACTGGCATGTTACTACCAAGTGTTTGAAGATTGTGTCTGTACCCACTGACAAATGTTACTATCAGGTGTTAGAAGCTGGTGTCTGAACCACAGACACGTTACTCTCAGGTGCTGGGAAACTGAACAACTGACATGTTACTATCAGGAATCGGGAATTGTGTTTGTACCACTGACACTTTACTATCAGGCATAATACCTTGTGTCTGTGTCTGACATATGTTACTATCAGCTATAGGGAATCTGCACCACTGACACATTCCTATCATGTGTAGGAAGTTTGTATCACTGAAACACATTACTATCAGGTATTGGAAACTTTTGTCTGTACCACTGACACATTACTATCAGGTATAGGAAACTTTTGTCTGTACCACTGACACATTACAATCAGGTACAGGGAACTTTTGTCTGTACCACTGACACATTCCTATCAGGTACAGGAAACTTTTGCCTGTACCACTGACACATTACTATCAGGTATAGGAAACTTTTGTCTGTACCACTGACACATTACTATCAGGTATAGGGAACTTTTGTCTGTACCACTGACACATTACTATCAGGTATAGGAAACTTTTGTCTGTACCACTGACACATTACTATCAGGTATTGGGAACGTGTGTCTGAACCACTATCACATGTTCCCATCAATCATGTATTGCTGACACAATATGTGACACATTGCTAAGAAAACCAAACACAAAATACTGATATTCAGCATGACTATATTCACAAATGAAAATCATGGGTACATGTGATGATTTCATAACATGACATGATTTGATAAATACACACGGAACACACACATGATAACAATGATCTAACAAATTATCTACAGACATAATTGTGATGACATGGTATTTATGATACTGGCAATATACTGTATTATATACATTAGTCCATTCCATTCAGGAAACTTTTCCTTATTATTAATAATATTATAATTTAATATAATTTAATAAAAAAATAAAGGAACAATTGCCCTTTCATGTGATCCCTTATTTTTCCCCTCAGTGCAAAACACCTTATACTAAAGAGTGCAAGAATGATGTTTTCACTACAATGACAGATGTTTGATATGTCTGTGAAAATATTCATTTGCTAATCTACTTCATGGTTCAAAAATGATTTCAGTCCAGGATAGTGTTATATAACACAGTAAATGGCAAGGTGAACATATTTATTGAAACTAATACATGAGCCCCAGACATTTTTCAAGCAATTGGGCATGTACTTCCATGTCTGTTTATGTATGAGTAATTGCATTTTTGAGGAGTAACTAGCATTTTGTATACTCCTACCAGTCAAAAGAATTGAGTACTTTCACAAAGAGTTTCTTATCCTTATATGATGTTTAGATATGATCAGCATTTCACTGAGTATATTGTGTTTATTTGTTTCCGAAGCTACATTGCAATTCATCGGTCCGCTTTTTTAAGCCAGATGGACTTTATTTATCAAACAAAAAACAACATTTAAGTTACATCCTACCATTGCAGTGTCACAGATTCTGATCACAACATGTGTTGGTGTAAATCAGCTGATGTTGTTTTAGTCTTCCGTACTGCCCCTTTCAGAAAGATTTCTACCCACAACCCCTATTCTGTATATGCAAATTATGCTTTAACCTAAAGGTTTGTGGACACATGTTCTTCTAATACCTCCAAAGTCTGAACAATGACCTGTAGGTAAAAGTAGTATGGACATATTATATATATGTGTCTGTGCATAAGTTATGCTATAGCCCCCAAAACTGTGGACACAAGCTCTGTGTACAAGTCCAAAGTTATTGCCATGACCTTGACCTTGACCTTGGTATAGGTCAAATACTTATGCCATATAACGTATATACTTAAACTCCAATGTTCATGAGCACATGATCTGTGTTGTGTCTCTTAAATCTGTGACAGTGAGTAATTGAACTGGTTCCCAAACTTGTCACGCACACGTCGATAGTCTGCTGCATCCATCCGTGATGTCACGCGCTTCACCGCCGACCTGAAACATCAGCGGGACTACATGTACAACACATTCTCAGACTTTATTCAGTTAAGAAATCCTTGGCAAATCTATCACCTGGATATAACTTCCTCATCTGCTAAGGATGGGTTTTAGCATGTTTCTTTCACTGTATCTTAACATACCGAAAATATCCAACTTCCTACAATGCCAGTCAAAGAAATGTTTCCTCATCGTTAAAAATTAGGGGGATATGGGTGGGTGTTTTACTACAGCTTGTATCAGAGTGACATACAATGAATAAAAACTGGGCCTCCTTTCTCGAAGCACTAGGGTGATTTCTTAGGTAATCTGAAAGGAGTGAGTGAGTGAGTTTGGTTATACGCCGCTTTTAGCAATATTTCAGTGATATCACGGCGGGGGACACGAGAAAATGGGCTTCACACATTGTACCCAGGTGGGGAATCGAACCCAGGTCTTTGGCGTGACGAGCGAACGCTTTAACCACTAGGCTACCCCACCGCCCCCCTGAAGGGAGCTCTTGGTCTTCAAAGGATACATTTTAACCACTTGCCCTCACCAGGACCCTAACTTATTCCACCTGGCAGTTATGTGAGTGTAGTGTAGACAACATGGACAAGGATGAGAGGTGTCAGTGATAAGAGGTGTTGGTCATGAGAGAATGGACAGTGATGAGAGACGAGACAGTGATGAGGTGTGTGTGACAGTGATGAGAGGTTACAGTGATGAGAGAGGTATGATAGTGATCAGAGGTGACAGTGATCAGAGTGGTGAGAGGTGAGAGTGATGAGTGAGGTGTCAGTGATGAGAGAGGCGACAGCAATGAGAGAGGCAAAAGTGATGACAGTGGTAAAAGACAAGATAGTGCAGACATGATTAACCGCATAGAAACTCACGCATTAAAGATCTTCCTTTCCAGACGGGACCTGCTGGTATCCTTAATCTTGTCAATATCCGTTAAGTTGCCATACTTTGTCTTTTTTCCTTTTCCTTTGCCCTTTCCCTTGCCTTTGCCCTTGCCCTTGTCCTTATACTGTTTGAGCTGTAGGTCAAGGCCAGTGCTGGCCTCAATTTCTCGTAGCAGTTGTGGATCCTGCCAATCAGGCACTTGCTCTAGGAACGGAGAGGTCAGGTCAAATGGAATTTGTTTAAGATTGTTTCACTTAGAGTGGCATGAGTGAGCCCGACTCACAATATTCCAGCAATGATTTGTAAATAATCGAGTCTCGACCAGACAATCCAGTGATCAACAGCATGATCATCGATCTACGCAATTGGGAACCGATGACATGTGTCAACTAACTCAGCGAGCCTGACCACCCGATCCTGTTAGTCGCCTTTTACGACACGCATAGTTGAATTTTGTGGCAAGCATGGGTTGCTGAAGGCCTATTAACCCCGGACCTTCACGGGTTGGAATTATAAAGCAAGTGTAACTTTTTAAGGCTAAAAGTGACAGCAAGACAATAGTTACAACCACTAACTAGTTATTTACATGTAAAGTGAGAAGTTGTGCCTTTTGCTTTGACAATCAGATCTCTTACAGTGCATATACCATACACTCCTATCTTCTCTGTATGTAACATGCAGCATATTTCACAGCGTCAAACATACCTTCAGCTTTCTTCTCTGCTTGTTTTGCTATCTCCAGTGCATCATTGAGACGTGCCGGACGCCCCTCCTCATCGCGGGCAATGACCTTCCCATGAAACGGGCACTGCAAGGAAGTGAAACAGGAACTGAGGTGCATGTATATCAGCGAGCATGTTCAGTCACTTTGTGCCATATTTTATCAAAACCTTACATGCTCATAATGTCAAAAAAAACCCACATACACATATAAACTGTTTTGAAATTCCTCAATTTCATTAAAACAGGCTTCTGATATGCCTGACCTTGAGCTTCATCTGACCTTGACTTCTGTCTCACCTTGACCCTGTCCATTCTCTCACAAAGTCCTCCATTTGGCATGGGTGCTCTGCATTTCCACTTGACAGGTTCGAAAGTTCCCGTGAAGTGGAAAGTTCGGTTTTTCACTGCAGCAATATCTAACTGCAATGTACATGTACAGTTACACATGAAATACATGTTGAGTTTTAGTCAGCATTGGGACACCATACTACAAAAAGACAATCTTCAGTTCATTCAAGTTAAACTTGATAGCTTTGGTACTTCACATATCTTAGTTTGGCGAGAATGACTCAACACATACATTACGCTATCACTCGTTTATCAACAGGATGATTAATTAGGATGAAAGGGTTTTTTACACCACAGAATTTAAGTGAAATGCAAGAGAGCTACAGCTGAGAGAAATCACTCGACATCGGGACATTGTTGTTGGGGATGGCAATTTTCCGCAAGTCTACAGATTTAAATGCAAATCATTCAATCCTGGACCCTAGCTGATTTTCAGCTGCAATCTTTTCACCTGTTGTCATCGCTGTTTCATGCAATTTTCAGTTTATACATATAACCATATTAAATTCTTGATAGCTATGGTACTTCACATATATTAGTTGGCAAGAATGACCTAACACATGCATTATGCTATCACTGAGTTGCCTTCCTTTGGCTGAGAGTGGTGCAAGATTCCAGGAACCTAGTCATGTTACCGTGTACTGACTGATTTGATCAGGCTGATAAATCTTCTTCATGACAGTGTCAGAATTGTGGTATTACAGAATAAGTTTGCTCAAAAATGTCCAGTATAGACTCACAGGATTCGGCTTCTCAGTTTCTGACTCTGGTGGCACCCAGAACCGATGGAGAGAGTCATACCTGCAACACCATTTTAGAATGACATATCAGTCATCGATACTGGAAAGGTTGTCCACCCTTAGTATTCTTCTACTGCCTGACTGTATGGCAGATAGTGCAATGCAAACAGCAAATTTCGCTGATGAGGGGTTATGCAACCCATGTGATTAACAGTCAGATACAGACTTATGCCCTGTTTCACAATGTTCTCGCAAGCCTAAGCATCCCGTAACTTTTCTTGTAGCATTTGTACATACTACACTGTAACATAGGAAGTATGAATGCTAAAAGAAAAGATTTTAGGTCTGTGAGAGCTTTGTGAAGCGGGGCCCTAATTGGTGGGACATTAGATCCATATTTTATCTATTTCATAGAATGATGATCATGACATAAATCACCTTATTTCCCTGTCCAGACCACCAACATAGAGCCATTGTTTAGTAAAGCGTTAAATAATTTTCTTCAATATGTGCTGTTATTATTCACATATTTTGACACCAATATAAATTACAATGTAAGGTTTTGTATGCCTAGCAATGCAAGAGTAGAGAGACAACATTATATCATGCTCCCTGTATGGCAATACGAGACTGTATCATTGTACCAATACACTACCATTAACTATTCAAAATAGTACGAAGGAATTATTCCTACTTGATTACAGTAGGTGCTTCCATCTTGTCTGGGTTCTCCCAATAAGCCAGGTCTGCACCAAAAGGCACAACTGGAGCATCATTGCGAGATTTCTTGGCTGGTGTTGTCTTCTCTGATCCTCCTGGGTCTGTTGCAGTTGTCTCCCTTGATGTACTAGCATGTGGATGCTTGGACCTGAATTTATATTTGATAAATGTCATTAAAATTAAAAATGCTCAAATATGTAACTCTACATGAGTTAGTAAGATTTTACACGACCTTTACCAATATGAAAGTAATATCATAACACTCAATATGGGCTTCATATGTTAAACCCATGTGGGGAATCGAACCCAGGCCTTCGGTGTTATGATCAAATGCTTTCACCACTAAGCTAGCCCACAGCCCCAGATGATATACTGACGGATCTACCGTTGTGTTCTTTTAAACAGTTAGAAGTTATAAACATCCAGACAGGGCTTAGGGGATTCAAATCAGTTATGCCACTGACTCGTTCACTTGTTCTACTGCTTGGCAAATGTTAGATGAGCCTGTGTTGTGACAAGCAGGCAGGGCAAGTAATTTGGATGAATACACTTGGTTGCTACAGGTAGATTGGTGATTAAGCATGTGCAATACATGCTGGCTGAGACGTGACATCAATGCATATACTGTTTAACCTGTGTCTCGTAGAGCGATTTAGTTCAGCAAAACACCATCACGACATGATTCGCACAATGAAATTGAACTTTTCAATATTTAGACGACAACCTGTTTCCCTTGTTTCAAATGGAATGTTCAAGAAGGCATGGCTCATCTAATATTCGTCAAGCTGTAGTTATGACCCCATTGCCTCAGCTCAACATGAAGATCCGAGGACATTTCAATAAAGTATTCTAATTTATTAACAAGATACAATGACATACAGGCAATAGCACAAACAACATTAGCTTGTTCAAACACATCTGTTTTAAAACAACCTTCATGTTTTTAATCAAGAAGCATGTTTTCGACCTTCATGTCTTACAGAATCAAGATCAAACTTGAAACGCAACCTTACAGTTACAACAGAAAATGGATCTAAAAGTATCATTGCAAAAGGTTACAAAAGCAAATTTGAACATCACAAAGAGTAGCCCCATCATCAAAAGCAATGAGTTGATGCACTGAACACTGTTCTGTATATCTGATTATATCTCACCTTCCTTGGCTGTATCCTACAGTAGAGTTACTACTCCCCTTGGACTTAATGCGTGAGATGTTGGCCTCCCTGGATGTTGGGTCTTCATAGCTGGTCAAAGAACTGATGGCAGACATGCTCCAAAATTGAGGAGTCATCTGTGCCATGAACTTCTCAGGAGCTTTTTTCTTCTCCTCCACAGACTCAGAGATGGGCTCCAAGCCTGTAATACAGCAAACTATGTTTATAACAAAGATATATAACGACGGATATAACAAAGCTACTGCTGTTTTTGTTTGGCCATTGACCAAACCGCATTGTTTTTATCATGAAGAACTAATGGACATAGTGAACATGCTATAACAAACTGATGTATGTAACAGAGGCTTTCTGTTGATATAGATGAACTCAATAATTATTAACTAAAATATCAACTGATTATCGATAAAGATTGGAGAAGAAACTTCTAACAAAATTGATTCCCAAAATATGTAAGCATGAGTCACATGACCACCTCTCCCTACTAGTTGCCTATGGACTGATGTTTTGATAGGACTGAAGCCCAAGAAAATCTAAGCAGTCACACTGCTGAATACAGTCCCCTATCCGATCTTTCCACACAAACGATATTGCTTGTGACTTGTGAGCAGCACCATATAATAAACTCCGCAAATGATATTCAATTCTGACAACAAAATCTTAAAACAATAACAACATACAAGTCTGATCAGATAGACAAGAGATGTTAGGCCCAAAGTTTCCAGAATGTGTGAGTATGCACTATTGCAGCTAGTTGTGGTTATTTCTTGGTTTGATGATGTCTGAATACTGGTTAAAAGTGGAAAGCGTAGACCTACTCACCATACTCTGCTCGCAGATGTTGTGGGATGATAGGTTCATAGCCTTCCTTCTCTGGCACCTCCTCAAAGTCGTCATCATCATCTACAAGAGAATCAACAAATGGTACTCCTGTCGGTACGATGCTGAGTATTGGTGATACAGATTCCTCCCCGACTGTAGTGATCTCAGATGTGAGTGAGTGAGTGAGTGAGTGAGTGAGTGAGTCTAGTTTTACGTCACACTCAGCAATATTCCAGCTGGGAACCGATGACATGTGTCAACCAAGTCAGCGAGCCTGACCACCCGATCCCGTTAGTCACCTTTTACGACAAGCATAGTTGCCTTTTACGGCAAGCATGGGTTGCTGAAGGCCTATTCAGGATGATGTGTCCTACATAATCAGCCTGAACTCAGCAACCCTCCCCAAATATACTGGACAAAAATAGTTAGGGATATATGTCAGTTTTGAATTTATGAATAATGATCTATGTATTTTTTTGACACATAGAAATATCAATTATAAAAATACCAATATCCCTAACTTATTTTGTCCAGTATACTAACAGTTTTCCTCGGAAAGTCTCAAAACAACATACAAGACTATGTAAAACATAACCTATGTGATCTGTTGTGACTGACACAGATTACACTGCATCAGTGTTAATGACAGATAAGAGTGGTTTGTTATGATTATAACTCCCATATTTTAACATAGACTTATGACAGTTGTGGCACTATGACTGCTTTGAAGAATGAGGCTCTGAGCTGTTGCTACTGAAAGAGGCTACTCAACATCAACTAAATCCTACCTGAGTCGTTTCTCTTTTTCTTCTTGGCAATTTCCACAGCAGGAAGGACTCGGAGCTCATCGCACTTGGTCTTGGCGGACAGCAGTTTGTTCTTCAGGTCTATCATCTTCTTGATGTCTGCCTCAGAGCCGCCATTCTTAGACAAAATCTGAAATATTTACCTAAAATATCACCATGTTCAGATCATTGCAAGTGGGAATCGAACCAGGGTCTTTGCTGCATTGAGCAACACTTTAACAACTAAGCAAGGAACGATATCACTATAACTTAAACTTCATATCCCGTCCTTTTAGAGGTTAAAGGTTAAGATAACTGCAAGTCCACAATGGCCTACCTCTAGCCATCGTCCGACGAGAGGGATGTACTTGATAGCAATCAGACAGAGGGAGTCCTTTAGGTTGTTGAAGATTTCCTTGTTGTCGTCCGTTTCCTGAACAAACGCTTCCACTGCCCGCATATCAATAGAGATGTTGTACTGGCGGGATCCGAGACCATGAGCTTGTACAAAACCTTCAGCATCAGGGACATCCTCAAAATCGTCATCATCTTCTTCCTCTTCCTGCTCCTCCTCCTTCTTCTTCTCTTCCTCTTGCTGAGTTGACGTCTCTGCTGGATCACTGGTGTTAGTGTTTGCTGTAGAGGTAGATGGAGATGTAGATGTTGAGCCTAAGGCACGAACACTGTCTTCAACTTTCAGAGTACTCTTAGAGAGTTTGACCCCTTTATCACTATTGTCCTCTTCCTTTGGTTGGTCAGAATCACTGAATGCACCCGCCTTCCCTGATGTTGTGGGTGTGTCTTCACTATCATCATCATCACAGATGAAGAAATTGTCTGGTGCTGGCAGCAGTAACTGCAGGCAGCTTTCCACCTCTGTTGCAGCATTCTCCATGTCAGGGACGCCCTCTGCAACAGTATGTATTGGTTACTTTCTCCATGACCTTAGCTTCTGAATACGAAATAGTTCAGTGTCAGTGCAGAGTATGTTTTCACCACTGAATTATTTTTTTTACCACCATGTTACCTTATTCCACCAATACATTTTTTCCTCTGATAAGACAAAGGGTTTATGTCTGGGTTGGGGTTAGGATTAGGCTCCAACAGAACTACTTCCAGCTTTATTTTAACGTTCACGGCATTCATGGACTTCAAAATGACACATCATGCCACACAATAACACGTTATACAGCACGTCATACAGTAATAAGATCTGTCATACACATTGCTGCTGCCACGCACTGATGCAGCATGTCATATGATGTATGATGTCATACAGTATGCCTACTCTATTCAAAATACACAATATAACAATGCAATCAACTTCACCTTCCATATCTTTCAATACACGCTCCAGACGGACACGCATAATGTTCTGTTTTCGCCTTTCCTTTTCCTCGGAGCGCCTCCGTTCTGCTATTGTTCTCGACCGAATGTCGTTGAAATCCACCTGATGGAAGTATATTTCATTTGCTGTCAGATTTTTTGTTAAGTTGATGAGTTTGAACAGTATTTAACAAGATATCTCCGTTCCCACGCCACATTGCTTGACTGATGACAAAGTCTAACATGTCCGTAAAGTTCTCGATTCTGCAGAGCTGTTTCCTCAGATTTGTAGCCCAAATGTTAAAGCTGAAGGGGAACTATTATGGTTATAATTATACTTATACTTATAATTATACTTATGCAAACGTATTGTGACAGTTATCAATATTCCTTTTGTAATAATGAATCTAATAAAAATTATCTAAAAGCATTCTCAAGCTTTCCAAGACATTAAATGTGTGGCTCTGAAGCGAACAGAATCAAAGAGGTCTTACCATCTTGCAGCTGCGGAGGTAATGATATCCCAAAGCCAGTTTCTTGTAAGCTTCACCATATTTCTCCTGCCATTGTTCGAAGGCCTTCAAAGTCTCTCTTTTCAATGTCTGGGCAATTGGCTTTGGCGGTGGAAGAGGCATATCTGGATTGGTATCTGTAATAACAAATAAATAAATCACTGTTGGGAAAAATGTATAATAAAATGTGCAGAACAAATTCTGTTTTAAGGATAATAAAATAAACACAACGCCCTTATCAGAAGAAATGTTGGTTATACTCGAAACACGCACAGCCATCTTCGGAGATTCCTCAGCTCTGTTCCGTGATTTGTTGGTTGCGTCCAGATACTTACACATCAAGGCATGGTGTCACTCGGAGGAGCATCCGTTTTGATGAGTTTTGTTTTCTGTTCATACAATTTCATTTTCATAATCATCCATCTTTGACCACCCGTGTTGAATGCGTATAGGTATGAGGTGTTGTCGGGACTTTAGAATATTCTTTAGGAAAAGATCATCACTGAAGAAGAGTGTCATAAGTCACGCCCCTGGATGTTGTTTACATTTGAACATTGGAAGTCATGGCATGAGGCAACCCCTTATTTTTCAGTGAACATTATCACAATAACTGGATGAACAATTAATCTTATCTTTTTAGTGAACAACAATGGACTGCATGGGACAAGTTTTAACAATCTGCAAACACATTTGTACAAAAATTCGACATTATGTTTAGCACACGTTCATAATCAGCGGCACGACTTCTGATGTCCAGATGTAAACAACCTCCAGGGGCATTACTTACTGTTAAACTTACAGTATTGCTGCAATTCTTCTGCAAGTGGGCTGTGTTTGCTTGCATTTCAGATGCAGTTCCTTCACACTTGTCGTAATTCCTTCAATTACTTAGGGGACCTGATACATGGTTTCTTGAATTTTGCTTTTACTCAGAATTAATTTGAGATATAGGGAGTCTTATTGTGAGTGTGGTGAGATATGGCTGAAGTTCAGAATGGTATATAATGTTGAATGTCTGTGATGATGACTGATGATGAATATCGGAGTGAGCATGGTGGGTAATGTCGGAGAGTCTCACCAACTGTGAGTTCCATGAAGACCTGGAGGTCTGAGATGAGCAGCTCACGGAACTCATGAGATCGGTTGAAGAGTTCATCGATGATTTGGAAGGTTGAGAGACGGACCTCTGCATGATTTTTCTCCAGTTCAATCATCAGGATGTGATAGGCATGCTTCACATAGACGTTAGACTTCCTGAAAAGGAGAAAACAAACAAAAATTACTGCACTGTGTAGCTCAAGATTAACAATTCCGTCCTCTGACATGGTTGACATGGCAGAGAGAAGGGGAAGATGGTCTTGTTAGAATGACATTTTCATCATGCATTCAACATGATCACAACGGCAACAAATGCAAGACATTTTTTCAAACCAATATACCCTCAGAGAAAACAAATGTGCTTTCTTCTATGAGTAATTGGAGCATTCCTTAAGAGTTCAGGCATGTCATAGCACTTTTGGCATTATGGACTTATTGGACAAGTTGTTATTCAAGTGTGCTGTAACAATACTTTTGACCCATCTTTGATTATGGTAACTGTGAGTCCCTATGAACATAATGAACAGCATAATAACGACGACAGTTTGCAGATGAAGCACACTAGCTTCCAATGCATGCAGTCTGCGTTCCAGTCCTCCAGACAAGGATACAAATGTGTGTGTTCTACCATCAACATTTTAGGCTTTATACCGAATGTTAAAAACACAATGACAGTGACACAACTTTAACACCTGACTGTACTGATTGTGTTTCAGTGAGAAGACTTCAGTCGGAGGAAGTTATTTTCACTGTGTCATCAAGATCACACCATTAAAAATAATAATGCTGTGACAGTACTAAAGGATGGTATTGATAGAGGGCCTAACTTGTACATGGTGAAGACCTGTAGGAAGCAACTGCATATTTCGGCTTAACCTGAACGGAAAGACTTCCGCTCATATCCCCCCCTCAAATTTCACTCTAGTCAAATCATATCACCTGAATATATATTCCTCATATGATAAGGATCGGTTTCATTGTGTTTCTTTAATTGTAACTGAACATACTGAAAGACAAATCCAACACCTAAAAATGCCACTCAAAGATATATTTCCTTATCTTTGAAATTGAGGAGGGATATGGGCCGAAGTCTTACCACCTGAACTTACTTGCATATTTTTTTCAACTGTTTCATGACATCAGCATCCAGCTTTGGTTTCCCTGACATGGTGAGTTTCTGAACATATTTCTCCATCTCCACTCGGAGAGCATCGTCCATGCATTCCCCTGCATCCTCCATCGTCGTAAACTAACGAATATCCAACTTACACAGGCAATTGTCTAACTGCTTTCCACATCCGTCTCAAGAAGCAGAAGATTCAATGTTAAACTCCTTACTTACATATCAGTCAATTACCAAATCCTTGAGAAAGTCATTCATGACTGACAATGTTCAGATTGTACATAACAAAACATAGGCTGGGGATAAACACATGGCTGTGGATCACAGAAAGAGCAGAGGTCTTTAGTCCTTGTCATTATCTTCGACTTACGTGCCGAAATTATCCTTTTGTTTACCATCCTTTTCCCATGTTTACTTTTGAAATCACAATTAATGTTTGTCTACTGGATTAAATCCTGATCTCTGAGATCAGGCAAACCAACAGAGGCGTTTCTTGGTGAAATTATGATGTTGGTTTATCACATAATAAGCTCTCTTATTTATGAAATCGCCTGGTGTCGTTGCTCCAAATCCCTCTCTCAGCATTATTTACAATTTCACAACAGAACCGGAAACAACTACCCCGTTTACAGTTGTCGTTTTATCATTCCGACACCCGCGAGACAAAGTGATACATATGAACTATTTTTATCCCACAGCAGTTTCAACGTAATACGAGCAACGCACGGTTTTACTGACAAAACTAGACGTAAGCCCGAGATGAGTTACTCGCAGGAAAGGCGTTGTCGCAAACAAATACACAGATTGGTTTCCGTGAATAAATGAAAGATGGCGTCTGCTAGCTGGAACCAAGAAACTAAAGCGCGATTAAACGAGAAAATCTCGGCTAACATAAACGATCTTGGTTCACTAGCGCGTCAAGTTATAAGGGGATCGAAGTCTAACGACGTATGTATTAATTCTTTCGGTAGTTTAAAAAGTTCCCAAATGCGGGTTTCGGTTTCATTTATGGTCGTTTATGTATACTGGCGTCTCCTATTCTCGCGGTACTTACGGATATCAGCTGAAAAAAATAATACAAACAGCTCTTTTCGTATGGATGCTTATTGTTTTAAAGTGAAGGGATTCTCCCTCTAGCATCTGCATCTATCAACTGCTTGATCCATCAGGTGTATTGCACATGAGCTCGATGAAAAACATGGTCGTCCGTCGCTGACTTTTCGAGGCGTCTCCCGTTCTCGAGGCATAGCGATAAAGTAACGTTATTAGGTGTAATGAAGGGGAATCTTATCGGAAAGGGCGGGGAAAAGTTACGATTTTTCCAATTTGGTTACAACTCACGAATATTCGTTACATTGCAAAATTTTGATAATTCACAGACTTGGGCCACTTCCTCGTTACCGGTCAATGATGTAAACATCACGCTTCGGCGATCTCGGCAGAAAATGTGTTTACCGCGAGGATAGGAAACCCACGAAAATAGGAGACGGCCCTATATCTATCATTTGTTATTGTGTCATTACAAGTCAAGAATATGTGATTGTTGTCCATTACCACATTTACTGTACACACGTTTTCTGATTTTGAAATGCAAATGGACATTCGAACCTGCTAGGTTTAGAGGCAGACTTATGACGTCATCTAAGCAGTTAAAACTTTACAAAGTCACCACCATATAATTTTAGCTCGTCTGACATGTTATATCCTATATGCAGATCCACAGTAGTAACATTCACCCCCAAATGCTATATTTCCTCAATATAAGTTGACTTAGTTTATAGCAAGAGGCAGATAATACATACTCAGTCTCAAGCTCAGAAAAAAATCTTTTTATCCTTTGGTACTCCCAGACCTCCCTAAGTAATTGAAGGAATTATGGCAAGTCATGCCTATTGAGGTTGTTTACGTATGAACATCTGAAGTCTTTGGGGGCATGACTTATGACGCTCTTTTGACAATCTTTTCCTAAAAAAATGATCTATAGCTCTGACAACACCACATACCTCAACACATTCAACACGGGTGTTCAAAGATGGACAATTATAAAAATGGGAACAGTAGAAACTAAAAACAAAACTCATCGAGACGGGTGCTCCTTCCAGTGATGCCATGTTTTGATGAGTGAGTTTCTGGACTTGACCGACAAATCACAGAACAGAGCCAAGAAATCTCCGAAGATGGCCAAGCATGTTTCAAGTATTACCGACATTGCTTCCAATGGGGGCATTGTGTTTATGTTATTACCGCTAAACTACCAATGTTGCTGCAATTGTTTTGCGAGTGGGCTGCATTTGTTTACATTTGAGATGCAATTCCTTCAAATTACCTGTAATTCCTTCAGTTACTTACTCCTAATGCCATGAATCATAGAGGATGTTTCATTGGCTAGTAGTGTCTAGTCCTCAATATGGGAAAATGGCGTTTCATCAGAGAGTTGTACCTATTGATTGAAAATATGGTAAAGAAGCTAAGCCAGGTCAGAAACAGGCTCCAAGGGCTACAAAAATGGTGGGGTTTAACTTTAAGTATAGAATCTCTTGTACTCGTTCTTACCAACTACTGGTATCTTTGTAGGTTTATCACCATCAAACCTTATCATGGGTTACCAAAGTGATAAACATCTGAGACCTGATTCACCATGACATATACTCTTTTGATTGCACTTTCCCAATTTGTATAACACTTGAACAAGGTTGAACATAAAGATGACTAAGTACTCAAGCTCATGCTCAGATAATGTCTTTTGAAACACATGAGGGAAATATTTCTTCAGAATTGTCAAACACATGGTCTGTCTTATTTTACCATTGCTCATCTTGTGTTTCAGCTTCTTGCTCAAGCAGCCAAAAACTTTTCTTCCCAGGAACCCTGCATCAATCATTCCTTTGATGTGAGTTTATTCATCACTGTAAAATGTACTCTAATTACTAACTGAAACATTTGGTGTCACAAACTTTATTTGTCACAATACCCAGTTGTAGTGATTGTCATTGTAAGTATGATTCTGTTCATTTTGCAGACACTGAAGAAGTTGGACCACATCAAATCACAACTTGAATTTCAGTAAGTTTCAAATATGTGCTGTATCCATTTCAAGTTCAAATGGCAAATTATAACTGACACAATTCTATCACATGTGTTTTGAATATTTAAAGTATTTTCTCAAGAGGTTTTTGCTGTTTGAATGTATCATGACCTCTATGTACTGTATACAATCATAGTGATAGTTCGTACCAATATCATTGAAGTGTTATTAAAACGTCTGATAACTGGAACTTACCCTTGTATATTTTGGTCTTTAGCAACCCATGCTTGATGTAAGATGCATTTAAAGGCAGTGGGTAATCAGGTTTGCTGACACAGGTCACTGTACAGCAATTGATCAATGCTTATGCTGTTGATCACTGGATTGCCTGGTCCAGACTCAATTGTTTACAGACAGACTCCATATAGTTGGAATATTGCTGAGTTACACAACAAACCAACTTTTGTACATATATGCAATCATCAGACTTACTTTGGAAAGTATATGTTGAGGACTAAACCATGTCATTGCTCTGTAACTCAGTATTGTTGTTATTTCGAGTCATCCCTACTGATTTGAGTGAGTGAGTGAGTGAGTGAGTTTAGTTTTACGCCACACTCAGCAATATTCCACCTATAAGGCGGCGGTCTGTAAATAATCAAGTCTGGACCAGACTTTCCAGTGATCTGTTAACAACATGACCATCGATCTGCGCAATTGGGAACTGATGACATGTGTCAACTAAGTCATGGAGCCTGACCACTGGATCCTGTTAGTCGCCTCTTACGACAAGCATAGTCGCCTTTTATGGCAAGCATGGTTGCTGAAGGCCTATTCTTCCCCGGGACCTTTACGGGCCCCTATTGATTTGAGCATTGATATGATGTTACTTAATGTTTCAGACAAGCTGCCATAGAGAGAAGGTAAGAGAAATGTGCATTAACCTGTCGATCTTTAAACAGCCGAATGGGCTAAATCTATACACACTGGCTGGCTGCATAACCAGTAACATTTCATGGTTAAGACATCATTTTCAATTGAATATTAACACATTTCTGTCAACGTGGCATTGTTAGGGTCATTGTAAGAAGGTGATGTTTTAAACAGTGTTTATTGCATTGAGTTCCAGTCAATATCAATATGAACCGTTTACTAATGGACTCAAATCAAAACTCGAATTCTGAGCTAGGTACTGACATCTCGCACAAGTCATGTTAAGAGTGAGCTAGGACGTTGTTCCTCACATCAGCAGTTGTGTAGCTAGAACTGTCTAGAGGCAGTGTTGACATTTTATGATTCAGCTTTAGGTCAAGCTAACAACAAGAAGAAGAAAGATTATTACAAAATCTTTCTTGTTGGTTTTGTTGATGGTCTAAATATGGATGCAAATATGTTTTGATAACTTTTTGCAGCATGGGGAATCTGGATGAAATTCAAGATGAACTGAAGACTATTCAGAGATGATGATGTTGATGAAGGTGATGTTGGTTTGCTGGCTTGTTTGACACCAGGTGTCTGTTCCACTAAGTGGTCATAGTGCTAAGATGTCCGTATTTACCTCCCTTTCATAAAGCACTAAGGCTGCATTGTGGACCAGGCCAAGGAGACACTTTCATGGAAATGTTTTTGCATAGACCTATTGCATATTGATAGATTTTGACTAGATCAAGGCCTTCACACAATAGAAGATATGTTCAGTGTTGTCTTGATTATTGCTGACCATGTGAAATAAGTTAAGTTCTGGATAATATTTTATGTGTATTATTCAGATTGGATATTGACATTTTCTTTGGGTTTTAAGTGCATTTTAAGTATGAAGGATAGATTTTTTTACATTTTCACACACACAACAGAGACAGAGTAAATTATGCGACTTTATCGATTCTGAACATATCACCAACTGTTTGTTTTTAAAGAAGATGGATAGAATCTGACTGTTGTGTTTTGATCGTGTATACTTCTAAGTGTCTTTGAAATCTCAAAAGGGTTGGACATGTGAACACACTACAGCACAATCTCAGGGTCTGTTTGGGAACATATTTAGACGAATTCTACATCAACAGATTTTCCCTTCAAAAGTGTTGCTTAATTTTTTAGTATATATCATGTATTTTGTCATTGAGTCCTGATGTGTTCAGTGTTGCTGTCAAAGTATTCGCAGTTCCAACAAGGTTAGAAAAATTGTATGTGCATGCATGCACATATGCATGATTGTGTGAATGCAAGGAAACTGTTGATTTTTTCTTGTGCAGATTCTATATTACATACGGCCATGCCCTGAAGAACACAATATGCAGTCTGTACATTCTTTGTAACTGACTGAAAAAGCTCCCTGACTGCAATCCAGGTGAGGTTACCCAGCAGCACATGCCACTACAATGACTGGCTTGGCACTATATGTCATAGTACCTCCAATGACTAGTGATGTTACTCATTGTATCAATCACTGGTTTGTCTAAGCCCATCTTGATCATTTATAGGCTGCTGTCATATAGCTGAAATATTTTGCTGAACATGTTACTTCACAAAAATATTTTGATTTTATTGCCAGCTTCAACCAGACAAATCTGTAAAATTCCAGGACAAAATGTAAAATGATGTGTATTTATGATTTGTGTCATGCTATCATTGTAAATGATTAAACATAAAATATATGATTTGCAGTTTGTTTTTCTTTTGATAATCTTAATTATCTTCACTGATGAAGATCTGAGGTAGAATAGTTCTTCAGCAACCCATGCTTGCCACAAAAGGTGACTATACTTGTAAGGGCGACTAACAGGATGGGATGGCCAGGCTCACTGACTAAGGGGACAAGTCATCTGTTTCCAGCTGCACAGATTGATTTTCATGCTGTTGATCACTGGATTGTCTGGTCCAGATGTCATATGGCTGGAATAATCTGAGCACGGCATAAAACCAAACTGACTCACTCAATTACCTTGATTGTAAAATCAAACAACAAATGTGTGGGTGATAATTGTGATGTGGAGTACTGTTAACATTAAGCATCAACTAGAAAAAGTTATTCCTCTCTTAGAGGCATAGCAGTAACAAATGGGGATAATATTTCCCATTTTTCCTTCAAATTAGAAAAATCGCCATGAATACATTGTTTCCTTAGTTAATTAATACACTGCAATGTTTTCTATTTGTCTTCACAAAAAATGGGCACATGTGGAAAATTGATTTCACATAACTTATTTGGCAGTGTGGGATGAAATGATCGAAGTTTGCTGACCCAGACCAGGTTATTAATGATAAAGATAATCTGTTAGTCTGGTATTTGTATGATAGGGGTTTCTGTGGCTGATTCTCCATATGTTATCACAAGCAGGTTTTCTTGGTCCTTTTGACTCATGAAGATCCACATTGAATTTATCAACCTATGCTTGTAAGATTCAAATACATGTAATGGGATTTTGTTTTAGGGTGAACAGGATTGCTGACTTATTTGACACATCATCATATACCCAAAGTGTAGAGTGATGCCCAAGCTGGAGATACTGGATTGTCTGGTCAGTCTCTATTATTTAAAGACAATCTATAACGCCCAATCAATCAGTAATGACCCATTTCCTTCACAGATGCAGAAGTGGGTGATCTCCCAAAACTACTACATGTACATCTCTGCAGGGCATAGGGGCAGTGCTCAGGATTCGCTGTATGTATGTGGGCCATGAATTTTGTTGTTATTATGTGACACCCAGTAGTGTATCCTTCAGAGAAGTGAATCCAGGATTGGTGGTTGAGTATTTGCACACTGTGCTCAAGTTTCAGATTCAACAAGACATGGCATTTGGGATCTTTACTAGGATCTGGGTGTGGATTCTGATCACCATCAGCTGGTTATTGCTTGAAATGAGCCAACATTTTCATCAGTATATTTGTGATGAGGATATTCAAGGTATTTTGGATGAGTTTCTGGGGAATGTGTGTGTTGCATTTCTGTGTCAGTATGCTACAGTCAGTAATTTCAGTCAGTCAAACTTTACACTTTACCCAGTGCTGAAAGTACAAATACATTACATGTGAATAATAATCACTGATAATTATTTGGTTTGCAGAGTTCATTATCATTCAAATGGCCTTATCATGACATCCCCAATACAACAGGCATATGTTGGTCACAATATCACCAGAACAGGGGGCATCTTCGTCATCATATCACCAGCTTAACAGGGCTATCTTGGTGTTGATATCACCAGCACAACAGGGCTATCTTGGTCACATCACCAGCACAAGGAGTATCTTGGTGAGGATATCACCAGCACAGCAAGGGGTATCTTGGACATGATAATCCCCTCACAAAAGGGATAACTTGGGCATGCTATCACCAGCACAATAGAGGTATCTTGGTCATGAGATTCCCTGCACAAGGGGTATCTTGGTCATGATACCACCAGCACAATAGAGGTATCTTGGGTCATGAGATACCCTGCACAACAAGGGGTATCTTGGTCATATCACTGGCTCAGAATGAAACATCTTGGTCATGGTATCACCAGAATCAACAACTTGATCTTGACATCATTAGTGCACTGGGTGACTTTAATATTGATATCAAGAGTATAGCAGAGGAGATGCCTTGGCCTGACATCCCCAGACTAACAAGGAACAGCATTATCACAAGTATTCCTAGGCTGCCACCGAAGAGTATCAGAGTTACCTGCCCTTGATGAAGCAAAGACTTTATTAACGTGAGTTCATCTCCTGTCCAATGGCCCAGCCTTCCAAGATCAACAACAAACCACACAGTCATTGCTGCATTGTTTCAAAGACATATATTTACATAATATTGAGTCAGTCCGTTTCATTCATGATTAGTATAAGAGAAATAAATACTGGAATACAAGTGATATTTCATGACACAATTTTACATCATCATGATTTTCAGTCTTAAATTTCAACATGAAATACATAATATCAGCTTAAGAGGAAATACTCTTCCCCATAAATAATACATTTCTTTAATCTCTTATAAGCATGATCCTGAGATAGAAAAACATGGGCTTGTTGCCATTTACGATAGTATTTCAACATCATTATGGAGAAAGGACTCAAATCATTCTGTAGTGAGTGGGTGTGTATGTTCAGTTTCAAAAATATTTCAGTCATACCATAGCCTCTCAGTTTGAGGTTAGAAGGCAGATAGTTTACCACTTGAAACCAATGAGAAGTGTCAGTGCAGTAAGAACCAAGTACACCATGATAATATGGGTGAATTGAGGATTTAAACTCATAATATTTCAAACTGGAATGACTGTGCAACACACATATCATCTCCCATAGTGAGTGATTATGGTCTAAGGCAAAGTTAGGAAATTCACTAAGGAAATATTTGTTGAACATGAACAAAACTGAGGCCTCATTGTATAGATGTCTGATGTGGGTATTCTGAATACTTAATCATAAGCATATTAGAAACTTCGATTTAAATTTACTTTTCTAATCAAACAAACAAGGGGTCCAGTATTATATATGTACCATCAAAAAGTAGGGATACTGGGTTTACAAGATTGATATAATGCAAATGAGGCAGAAAAATTAAGGGAAAATGTGTGTTTATTCCATTCCTTTGGAAATAGTTCATCTGTATGGACACATACTACTTTTTCTCACAAAATGGAATATCCCCATTTTTTAATGGTATGTTAAACTGGGTGCATCTATCAACATCATGCCTAACCCTCACGTAAATACAGAGGCATAAGGAAATCACTCTCTATCACAGTAGTTTTGCATAAAGGTAAAATTCAGAGTATTATCTTCACAATAGTTTAACCAACCACACATACAATTACGGTTATCCCTCGCAATAACACTCTTATATGTACTGTGGTTTCAGACCAAAGAGCTGTGTATGACCGTATCATGTATTTAAATTATTTTCTATATCTCAGTGTACTAATGGGTAACAGTGAGCACCTATTTAACTTTCAGTTAACCTAATACCATATAGTCCAAACGCAGACAGCCTAGTATTACCCTGAGTTGATCTGGTTGTATATCTTGTACATCAGAAACACTTTTTTGGAGAGAATGTACCATACAATTCATTGATAAATATAGTGAATTTCTTCAAGAAATTTTTCAAACATCTAAGTACAAACATCAGATTCGCATTTGCACCCATGCCTAGAATTGGCGAGCAACCTCTTGATGTTCTGTAGACTCACATTATTCCCAAAGATAATCAATACTTTGTCATTCTCTAAATGAGCCTTTCATAAACAAACTGCCAATGTCCATGAATACACCATGCCACTAAGAAAGTGGTAAAAAATAACATGTTTAGTTTTGTATTTAACATTTTTAGTGAAGGCAATTGTAGTACCTTTCTATAAAACTGGGTGAGTTTCAGAGTGATTTCCACATCAATTGCTGATACCTCTGCAGGAACAGAGTATAAGTGTCCTTTCTAGTGACTTATCTCAGTGCACTAGGTCATAGGTTCCTTGTCTCATTTTTACCGGGTCAGGTGTAACTATTTGTTTTCATATGCTGAAATTCACTTTAATGTTTACAAAGTTTTCAAAACTGTCCTCTGTTTCATTACAGTTACCTGCAAAACATAATACATTCTGCAAACAATTCATCTTGTTTTCCAGCAGAAATTAGTTAATATTCATTCCATGACAGATCCATACTGATCACAACATGATCAAACTCATACTTAAGGTCCACGTGGTTTGAGTGGTCAACACTGATCACGTGATATGGATCAACCAATAAAATTGCAAGATTCACAGCTATAACAAGATACTCAATACTGAAATCTGATCTCACAACTTCTTATGTACAGTGTTTGAAATTAAGTCCTGTAGCTCTGGTGGCATTCTGTAAGATTTGAATCCAGGGCCCCCAAAATCCTTCACTTTCAACAGTTAGAAAATGACAAGGATCCCTAATTTCAAACATTGCAGTGTGCTTTTTACAAAGACTTCCTGGCTAGTAGGTCCATGCAAGTCCCAATCCCTGAATTGATATAATACACTGATAAAGTCTCTTCCACACTCTAGTTGATGCTATGAATCAGCAAAACCGTTGGCGACATCAGACACAGCGGCTCCATCTGTCTTCTCTCCCTTGTTTGGGTATGACCTTGCTCCAAATATAGTACTCCCTACACGTACATTGGTGCTGCCGTTCTCTATCTGAAAGAATAAAGTTACATATATATTAATCTGTATTAATTGACAAGGTGTATGAGAAATGATGGATGATCTCCCTCGAATGATATAACTCATAGTTTACTGCACACTTAACATTGATAGAAAGTTAAAAAAGAGCATTTTTTTTTATAAAACTGATATTTCATAAATATCCTGACTCATACTCATTGCTCTTCTCCCAACCATCCCCTCTCAACTATCTTGTCTCCACGCAAGCCTTCGTGGTGGCTGATTCTGGAGAGAGTGACAATATGGCTGTTGGTCACATCGGACTATTGACAAAAGGGCCCTGTTAGGGTACTTATGTTTTTGACTGTTCTTGGGAACATATGGACAGAGGTTTCCATTCAGCCTTTAGAAGGAAAGGGAGATAAGCAATAAGTATGAGTCAGGATAAGAAAAATGGTTACAGCTGGGGGAAGAATGGCTAAAGAAAGATTCTGAATACTTTGGGATACCATGCACCTTATCGCTATCAAGGGTACTATCCTTTACTTACAGCATGTTCATAGTCTCCTGACATCCCCATGCTGAGCTCCAGGTCTTCCTGCTGTAGTCCTAGCTTCTCACACACCTCCTCCCTGCACCGAACCAGGCACTGAAGCAGGAACATACAGCACTTTCTTAACACAGATAACTGTGTTAAAGGGGAGATGGCTCAACACTGTAAACATCTGCTCATGTCATCCCATTGTTCTATGTGACTTATTCCCATATGATCAAGTATTTGGACTCATTTTTGAAAGCCTAAAGTGAAACACAGGTACTTACTGCTCTGAGGTTTTGGCACAAAGCTCACTTACTCACTGATTTAATCAGTTAAAGGGATTTTAATAGTTGACCTTTCACTGGTCAATTGTTTTTGCATGAAAATTCCATGACAGGGATCAAACTAGACTGATGCTTAAGTCTTTGAACATACATAACTTTGAAACGTTTTGACAGAAACGGACAATCCGCTGTGAAATGGGAGGCTCACTGGAAATGTAGACTTCATGTAGGTCTTAAGCTTTGCCGAAAGGACAAGGAGGAAACCGAAACACTGTGGTTCAAAGGCTGTGAGTCATACCAGAATCAAACCTGCAACCATGGGAGAAGGAGACACGCTGGCTGACAAGTATAACCCTCTGAGCCTTCAGGCTTTCTTTCATAACTATCCTTACAGATCTTACTCATCCAACTGATGTTTCATTCAAGGTTGTGTTCCTTTGTATAAAGCTACTGTCGCAACAGATCGATGCCAGTCTAACTTGGCATATTTCAGCAAACCTTCATTGAGGCAGAGGGGCAGCCAAGTAGTTGAAGCCTTTGCTCATAATGTCGAAGACACAGGTTCAATTCCCCACATGGGTACAATGTATGAAGCTCATTCTGGTCTCCCCCGCCAAGATATTGCAGGAATATTGATGTACTCCTCGAAATCGATGTAAACCTAAACTCACCTACTCATTGTTAGTCACTATACTCACCTGGAAGTCTGGGTTGGGCCCTTTACTGAGATCATAGTCATAAGCTCCAATAGTCATGAGCCCTACCAGGTCCAGAGAGGGACACTTCTCTTGTATAAACTGGACTAACTCACACACAGACTCAGGGGAACAACCATGCTTATCTGAAATGAGTCAGTCAAGTTCTTGAATTGAGATGACGAACATCTGTTTTGCTGAGTGATTTGTTACAGCACCGCAGAAGCTTTGATAGTTTTTCCATGTTTGTCAAATCCGCAAAACGGTTCAAAGAAATGCATACGAAAAATTATTACTACTTGGAAACAACCGTGAGCTCCTCACATCAAAGTCTGACACAAGAGCATATTACTGTACCTCAATATGTCAAAAATCACCTTGGTATGTCAACAAATACCTCACAATGCAACGTTGGTCCTCTGATCAATTGTTTTTATACTTAATTCCACAAGATCCAACATACATTACATGACAAGAACTCTTTATACTGTGTTCAGCACAATAGATCGTATAATTTGAGTGACAAAACATCATCAAAATCACAATGACAGATATTTATCAATGTTCAGTCAAGTATGTAACACAAATGAGATAATCCGACCTGATAAGTGAAAGATTTTACTGACTCTGTTCTCCACTGGTGTTGACCTGAGCCATGACCTTCAGCTTGCTTGGCTTCATCAGCCTCTCCCATGAGTTGTTGACAGCCTGGGCCAGCTTCATTGAGTCCACAGTCTCCAACATGTACAGGTTGGGCACACCTACGTAGCAATACATTCTTGCTTTCATCCGGTCATGAACCTCATATACAAAACTTTGGATTGTTTTTTAATGCTACACCCAGCAATTTTCAAGCTATATGACAGCGTTCTGTAAATAATCAAATCTGGACCAGACAATCATACGATCAGCAGCATGAGCATTGATCTACAAAACTGGGATACAATGACGTGTCAACCAATAGCAAACCTGATCACCCAATCCTGTTGGTCGCATCTCGCGACAAGCATAACCAGTTTACTAACACTCATGAGCATGGTTCATGTTGAAAAGTAAGTTTCAATATATGTGTTAACGTCCAAAGTTCAATCATTGAATGTAAATGTCTATACTGAGTTTAAGTTTCAGTCATTGAACATATGTGTTTAGATAAAAAGTAAATATTAGTCAATGAATTTATGTGTTTTTTTTCAAAATGTGAGTTTCAATTATTGAATATAGTTCATATCAAAAAGTAAGTTTATTATCAACACTTACTTTGCAACTGACAGGAGGATTAAACATACACACCTAAAACCTTGTTGACTTTATTTTTCTGAAGGTGACCGATGAAATGCCATCGTATATCTTTGCATTGTTCAAGGATCTGCAACAGAGAAGTGATGCAGACAGATGATGTACAGACCTTCACATCATTCACAGATGACATGTCATCTCACTCTGTCACTCTGTAACACATTTTCAACATTCACACCATTCATCTGACACAACATACAAACATCTATTGTACAAAATTCACCAGTTGATCACATGAGTCACAATTGTGATCTAAAATACTCTAATATTTCTTTAAAGTTTGGTGAAAATACTGAATGTCCAAAAGAGTTTCCAAATGATGAATATTGCCAAAATTTAATATTTCCTCGGCACAACTGTCACATATACACGTCATAGATCTCAAAAAATGATTCAAAGATTTATGTCACATCATTTATTGATATATGAACTTGTGAGGAAATGATTGGGTTTACTTTTACCCCAAAATCAGAAATATGTCAGCTATATGGTGGCAGTCTGTAAATAATTGAGTCTGGACCAGACAATCCAATGATCAACAGCAAAAGCATCAATCCTTCTAGCTGGAATACGATGACCTGTGTCCCGATCCTGTTAATCGCCTCTTACAACAAGCATGGGTTACTGAAGATCAAATATTTACAGATGAATATATATGAAAACATATAAATCAGGCCAGGTCTGTGTAAAATAATTAACAATTGTCAGACTAGCAATAATGGTTCATGTAAAATATACATGGTCATGCTTTCACTCAACATTCAGATTAAATGTGTCAGAAGCATGATAAATGCTGGATATATTAATAGTAGATGTGAATAAACACCTTTGAATTGTGACCTTTTTCTTGCAACTCTTGGACCTGAAACAGTAAACAGTGAACAAGTCAGTCATAAGACAAGCATGAGCTAGTGCCAACATATGCAAGCACACAAAAATCCCAATGTCATAATACCAATTATAAGGGTTAGTGTATTAGTACGTCTGTAGTAGTTACTTCATTCAACACAACATGACCAGGTCACTGGTAAATGATTGGTGAATTGTCAAGGGTGTATGCAAATTCACTGACCAAGTTCGAGTGATTGGATGAAGTAATTGCTGAGTACCATGCCCACATTCTGCATTCAAATTTTAAATATTAATTGATTACTGATAAATATCGCAGAAGTAACTTTGAGCCATTAAATTCCAAAAGAAAACACCATATTTCACTCTTCTGGTGAGTCAGGACATATTTGGGCTTAATTTACTAACAAAATACCATCTTGAATATAATTTTGAAAGCATCTAATGAATAAAAACCTACTTTGTGTAATTGTCTGGGGAAATTAAAACGTTGAATAGTTCATGTACAATATTATCGATGACATAATGTACATATCGATCATCAGTTAGGGGTTAAACATACCGTATTGCAAAGTCAGAGGTATATGACGAAATCATAATCGCTCTAAATGTTATTTAGAGATCTAAAGTGAAAAACAATAGAGGCATTATAATTTCCTGTATACTTCTGATTTTCCAAATAAAGTATGTGTATCTCTATTCTACCATAACCATGTTATTAGGGTTTATAAAAAATGCATACTGTGCTGGAAAATCAGAGGTAAATAACATGATTATATACCTCTGAATAGGTTTAATGAAAAATCCCAGTTCAGTATTCTGACTTGGTAGGATAATAATTTTTGCCATGGATGATATTTCCCATCAATAATTCTTTTAGTCATTCCTATTTTAGCTTGCTCTTGGGACCGAAAATATTTGTGATATCTATTTGTAAATTGTAAAATAATACCCATAACTTTTTATAACCACTCAAAACTGGAACCAGTCATGTAGAGAGCACAAGGCATTGCTATTTCATTCAAATAAGTCCAGACAATATTTCTTCTGTGACTGTCTTGGGGAAAAAAGATATGCAAGGGAAGTATGGTGACATTTGAACTGCTGATGAACATACTACAGTATATTAGTCTTCACACACACCACTAACAAACATTTGTAGAATGGAATCGATCAGGGAACAGTATATAAAAATGAGACAAGGAGAGAGATCTTTCATTACTTTGTAATGCACATAGATGAATGAACTTGAGGAATACAGGCAAAATGAATTCTATTTCTTTAAAGTAGAGTTTTCCTGAATCCTTTACTTACTGATGACTACTTACATAGTTTTCGCCAAAGTGAAGCTGTCCACACTCATATGCAGTAATGATGGCCTCAACTGGTTTTGTCTTGCTAACTGCTACTAAGCGCGGTGAAACCTTTTGATGAACCTGCAAGACAACAATGTTTCCAACTTTACTTTTGAACTATTAACATTTCCTGGTTGGTAGAGTTTAATAAACATTAACTTATAATGATGCAGACCTGGTTCAGGTTCCCATTTTGGCACATCGAGTGAACACATTATTCATGTATTGTAACTTGATTGTAAGGTGATGGAACAATTTCTCCTGATGACCTCAAACCTGATGATCTCAAATGTAAGCTCACTAACATTTACCACAAACAAATCAGTTTCTCATTGCAGGATTTAAATATCATCTCTTACAAGCATGATTATGATGCTTGTCAGTGGCAAACAGGATCGGATGGTCAGACTCGCAGACTTGGATGACACTTGTTATTGTATCCCATTTGCATAGAATGATGCTCATGCTGTTTATCACTTCATTGTCTACTCTGGACTTGATTATTTACGGACTGCTCTCATATAGCTGGAATATTGCTGAGTGTGTCGTTAAACAACAAAACAACTGACCACAAACATGGTATCATGGTTGTTCATGCATTTATTTTATTGAAACACAATAATGATATTGTTCTGTACATATATTTACCTCCAACTATAGAGGGCAATTGTGGTATATGTTCTGCCATCAAGCTTACATCAAATGTTTTTCTAAGTGAGCAAAGTGAGTTCCATTCTGAATCATTTTCTGATAAATATCTACAGCTAAACATGTTATGGCCATTCACTGCTTGTATCAACTAGTCTTGACACATTTCTTTAACCTATTCATGCAGTTTCATTCTGAAGTATTTCATCTCTGCTAATCACAAAGATAAAGGTGGTAAAAAGTTCATTTTCTGTATCTCAACACCCAGTCACATCTACATATTTAACAGGACCACACATCATATCTTCGTCCTTTTTTTCCAAGGCACAAAGTCCCTATACTGGGGCGGTCATCTGACCACCCTGCTTGTCCCCATTCTGATCTCATGACCAGGTGCTGTGCCATGAACAGAACTGCCCATAGTCCTAGTTATGTCAGGAGTGTTCAAAGGAGTGTTCACATGAAAGTTCACAGGAGTTTTCAAAGTTTTCACAGGATTTTTTACAGGAGTGTTATAAGGAGAGTTCACAGTTGACTCAACCTCTTTCATTGACCTTTCATCCATTCTCTGCTTTTCCAAAGTCCAGTTCCACATCTTCAGTCTCAGGGTCAGTCTCTTGAGATTTCTCCGAAGAGATCTTCCATCTTCTGTACGCATGTCATACGATTGTACATCCACTTGTTGTTCTATGACAGCTTTCTTCCATTTCTTTTTGTCATGACTGAATGGCTTCACCCGAACTACATCTCCTTCTCTCAGTTCTGAAAGTTCACCTGCACCGTGATCGTAGTAGTAAGGTTGTTTAGGCCTCTTGCTGGAGAGTGCGTCAGAGACAATCTTCACAGCACCCTCCACTCTCCCATTCCACTGTGGGTACCTGGGAGATGAAGTGATACTTTCAAACTCATACTTTGTTGTGTGGAAAGCTTCACAATTAAAGGGAGGTCCATTATCTGATACAATCTGATTGGAAAGTCCATGCCTTGCCAAATGGGATTTTAACTTTACAACGATTTCAGGTGCCCTTTATCATGTAGTCTGTTAACCTCGAAATAGTCTGAGTAGTAGTCAACAGTGATCAAAAAGTCCTTTTTATCAAACTCAAAAATATCACACCAAATTATTTCCCATGGACGACTAGGTATTTCATGACTGACCAATGGCTCTTGTCTTTGATCCTGTTGCAGCATATTGCAAGTATCACACTTGCTGATGAAAAAGGCCTTCAGCAACCCATGCTTGCCATAGAAGGCAACTCAGCTTGTCGTAAGAGGCGACTAACGGGATCAAGTGGTCAGGCTCGCTGACTTGGTTGACACATGTCATCGGTTCCCAATTGCGCAGATTGATGCTCATGTTGTTGATCACTGGATTGTCTGGTCCAGACTCGATTATTTACAGACTGCCGCCATATAGCTGGAATATTGCTGAGTGCGGCGTAAAACTAAACTCACTCACTCACTGACTCACGCTGATGAAAATCTGTGAGGTCAGTGTCCATACTGGGCAAATAACTCTGGCTCTACTGATACAACCTTGTATTCCCAAGTGACTGTAGTAAATTCTTTCCATGATGTCAGGGCAGACACTGACTGGCACAACAACATGTTCATCCTTGAACACAATGCCATTTTGAGCAGGCAGCTCACAGTGAATGGGGGAAAAGACACTGGCACACCATGGCACATCATCTGATGACGCCGGCAAGCTGACCTGAATCAGATCCTTCAGTATCATCATTGATTTGTCTTCCACAGTTGCATTTTGAAACTGGTCTATTAATTCCTCAGATATTGGCACATACTCAACCATGTTGATGCATTCCACATCAAGCGCTGTCTGACATCAAATATCAGTAACAAACACACTTCCGTCGTCAGTCTCAGTATGTTTGACATGTGGAAGATACACTCGTCTTGTAGATGACCTCAAAATCCTCTACACTCTACTCAGAAAGTCAGCGAAAAACATTTGAGATCCCCTCTTATAGATGACCTCAAAATCCTACTTCTGAAGTTGTAACATCATGTGGTAGAGATGCTTCGAAGCATACAACTTTTGTGCAGTATTGACTTCAATAGTTAGTGGTCTGATTCCATGACACCCTTCCATCCATAGACATACTGTTCAAATCGTTCCATGCCAAAGACAATCATCAACATTTCTTTCTCTATCTGAGCACATTGTTTCTCAGTCTTCGTCAAAGATCGAGATGCATATGCTACAGGCTGACCATTTTGGATCAGATAAACACCCAGTCCATTTTTGTGATGCATCACACTGAAGGCTTGTCTTAGCATCACTATCAAAGTGTTTCAGTTCAGTGGATAATGATCCCTCTTGAAAGCTTGATTCAGAGGTTAAGGATCTATGTCTTGTCAGGAACTTGCTTCTTGACCACAACAAAGGCATCAGACCATCAAGTGTTACCCTCTCCCTCAAATACATCATTGCAATGATGGCCTAAGCCTGTCAGGTCCAGTCTTGCTAGGTCTGTAGAAACATCTCCACTACCTGAGACCTGAAAAGGTTCTCAAAGTTCACAGTGATAGCTGCATTTGTTGAACAGCTATTGCACCAAGTATTAGCAGTGAGTCCCCGTCCCTCACTATCACTAATTCAATGGTGTGTTCACACTCATTCCTGGGATTATTTACACTTCACACTTGCCTACAGGTTGAGATTTCACTCCACTGTACATTCGAAGAGTAGTATTGACCTGTGTTTCCAATTTTTCCAGGTGGGAAACCTGAAACATCTCAGCGTAGATAGTCTCTAGCAAAACATTGACATTAGATCCGCAATCTAACTGAAATATGACCTCAGTTTCCTTAATGAGAAAGACAGCATAAATCTTCTGTAAATGCTGTTGTCTTTCACCATGTAATTGAACACTGTTCACAATTTCAACTTCCACTGATAAAATATAGTCATCCTCATCACTCAGTAGTTTAACATTGGCTTGACTTAACTGGCACGTATAAGCAAAACGATTTGGTCATTTACATTTGTTTCAAATTCTTCCCCATGCTGGACATTCCTTCCTGCTGAACACATGCTGGACATTCCTTCCTGTTGAACACATGATTGCGTCCACAAATTTTGCTCTGTAGCGATTGATCATTTCGGGTAGTCAATCCAGGTTTTGTTTCCTTTCTTTTGCATGTTTGTAACCTCTAGTTTTGCTGATAGCTTGCACAATCTCAGTGTTTGATAGAGATTGTAGTCGAGCAACTGCTCTCTCGTGGGACCTACAGCTGTCAATACAATCTTTCGAAGACTGCAGCAGTCTCTTGCAAGTGGAGTTATCACAAATGCCCATCACCATTCAATCCCTGATGACAGCCAGAGACTATCTTCAAGAGCTCCATAATTTCACGTTTTAGGTAGAGTCTTAAGTGTTACTACATAAGTCAGCAATTGGAAAAGAGAACTTTGTCAATGGGCAATTTTCAGGATTATTAGCCACTTTCTGAATTTAGAATGGGCCACTGCCCCTGTGTCAATAGTAAACTTCAAAATTTTATTGAGCCATTTTGTATTCTAACATGTAAAATGGCCCATGGCCCCTCCCTTTCCCAATCTCTGAAATTAAGTATCAACAGATTCAAAGTGTTCTTGATTCCTCTTATTAAAACTGTAGTGTTCACATGTCTCATTGGTCTCATCAATACAATAGGCTTCAAGATTGTCCAAGATTTTATCCACTTTCTTCCTATCATTATCACTAATGAACTGCTACCCATCTAATATGTCAAGAGTTTCATAACTTTCATCAGACATGCTTGAGTAGCAGTAGCAGTAGGTCAGTTTATCCTTATATTAACCACAACTAGCAATATAATCAGATTCACAGAAAGTCACAAAGAGAGATTCATTTTAGTCACAGGTAACATTGCATTCTTCACTATTGAAATTATGTAACAATGAACCATCTGCGTCTCAGCTCAATCAGAAGATATTCACAGTCAGAAATGCTCCACAATTTGTAAAGTTTGTCAAGCGTACTGTCTTCTGACATGTTGGTTTGGCCTACAACAGCACATGGACCAGTCATTGTGCTGAGCAATGAGTATGCAACAACCACCTAAGTTTATTTCTTGAGAACTGTTTAAACTTTACAAATTTGAAGTTCTTCTCTACAGAGAAGGCATGTCAGATTCGCTGATTCATAACACATCAAAGAAATAAAACATAAACAGAAGTGTCTTCCCCTCTGCTGACTGTCTTTGTCAGAAAAGAAAATAACGTTTTGAAATGCAATGTTTAAGGTAAGTGCATTTTCTAAGACTTGGTAAACTGGTGATCATGGCAATGGCAGACAAGAAATTCCTTCGAATATATTACATGTGATTCTGTGGCATTTGATTGGCAATTACTTTTGGTATGAGGCTAGTGATTTATTGTGCCGAACAATATCGTTTGTTCTCTTCGTTTTTTGCACCCATGAATAAAGATGTTAGTTGAGCCATACATGAAATTATTATTGTTGACATAATTATTTTCAAGAATTGACATCAACATGTTTTCGTATTTAAAGGGGTAGTAGTTAAAAAACTACTAGTAAAAACTGGTGTATCCTCTTGAGCAAATCTGCTCTGGTAGGTACAGCCTGCCCATGTGTGCCTTAGGTACTTCAATTCTTAAGGACTGACTCTGATTCTATAAAAGTACCTGACTTCTGTTGTCTCCTCCTGTTTTCTGTTTACAAAACAAGCAACTGACCTCAATTCTCATGTTCTGACCCAGTCAGATAGCAAGAACCTGGCCTCAGTATTACATGCTGAACCAGTTAACATAAAAAGCACCAGATTTCCTTGCTCTCATCTTGCTTTCTGTTCACAAAATGACCCATTCTGTTATGTTCTGGGCCAGTTTAGATAACAAGCACATCACCTGAATTCGAATACACCTGAACCAGCCCCAAGCCGAACCAGCCCCTGGGTTAATTAACGGTATCGATGGTTATGGTACTTATCTTTAATGGATAAAGATTACAATTTATTTCTTTTTGTACATTGTTTTGTACAATGTACTTATGTAGTAATACTTAAGACTCTACCTAAAACGTGAAATTATGGAGCTCTTGAAGATAGTCTCTGGCTGTCATCAGGGATTGAATGGTGATGGGCATTTGTGATAACTTCACTTGCAAGAGACTGCTGCAGTCTTCGAAAGATTGTATTGACAGCTGTAGACTCAACTGACAACACAGACATATAAAGATTTCAAATCATTTGTGATATATAAACATAGACATTTGGGGGGGTTAAACATTTTTTATTTTCCTTTGATGACACATCAGTCTTAACATCTGTTAAGATTTTATATTTAGAGAAACAATTTGTTTCTTGAATATAATTATAGACTGATGTTGCTAGATTATTACCTTCAATGTCGTTAAACTGGCAATCAGTGTACAGAATAGTTTTGATATCATTAGAGTTATGAGAGTCTAACATTGTATTGTTTTGCAATCGATTGTTTAGGTGCCCTGAATTCATTGTGCAGATGCAGTTTATGTAACATGAAGCACAGATGGCATGCAGAAAAAGAAGCCAGCTTATTTATTTATTTGGAAACTGATGGCCTTGCCCTTTATCCCTGCTTCAGAGATCAGTCAGACGTTTGAAGAGCTGACAGAGACCGTCACCACTACCAACAAGCTTCGTCAGCTTGTGGGTTACATCAGAGACCACATAATATATTATGCGGTCTCTGGTTACATGAGGACCCAATGGGTCTACAAAAGAACCTGTCTCCCTTCAACTGTTATTACAGTGTTGTCTACACATAATACTTTTGCTGTTCTCAGTTTACTAATAGCAAATTTATCAGAAATATTACTACATAATATAACTTTATATGGAAGCTGACAAAAACTATGCATTTATGGCTTGTATTAAACCATATTAAGTAAATTGGAGCATTTTGACTACAACGTTAGGGCGATTTGACCTAAAATCTGGGGCATTTCGAACAAATTTGCTGGGGCGTTTCGTCACTGAGGCAATTTGAATGACGTATTTTACCCTGCTGGGCCAGTTACGAAGAAGCGCCTGACCTCATTTTGTCAGCATACCAGTCACTCGAGCCGAGCGTGGCAAATGCAGACAAAAATCTGTCATAAGGAGATATGTTCGACGTGTTCGTGTATACATTCTCAGGGATATAGCAATGATGGTAACAGTTAAAATGAAGACACGGACACCGAGATCACGCGGCTTTAGGATAAGCTTCACTCGAGTCAAGCAGACGACGGGTCACAAATATGGATGGAGAGCAAATTCCTTTACAGTTGTTTACCTGACACCCGATTTCTCTAATATAATACATATACAAATAAAGGGTTGCCGTGGTGTCCTTCTTCTTCATTTACCTCGTGTCTTTTACTACTTGCAATGCGTATTTTCTCCAATACTGACTTGATCGACCGACAAATATTACTATCCGCAGCCATTTTGCGGATCATGACTAGCCCGCAGATAATTCATTCATCTTTTATATTATAATGATATTTTCCCTTTTTGAAGCTAAGGTATGCATAGAAATGTACACCTGTTGACTTACATTAAGATAAAAAATAGTATACATTTGTTGCTATAACATTTATTAGATCAAGATCGCAGTAAAGTTCAATACTCTTAGCATTACCGAGTGCACTTTCCTTCCACTAACGAATACAATTCGAAGCCTTCTATGTACTGTAAGGAGTTTAGGTCAGGTGCTTGTAAGTAATCAAGGTAACACTTGTCGGTTTCTAAACAATATGGACTTTTGTTTGGAAGGGGCATAACTGCTGTAAACATGACCACTCGCATGTGGCGTGACCTCTTGTATGGTGACCCCACATCGGCTCATAGTGTTCGTCAAGATACAATAAGTCATACACTGTCGCCTCAGTCAACATGTTTTTAAGTGTTTACTTAACCTAAAGAAATCAGCCCACAGTGTGAGCTAAGCTACTCCACTTGCAACTGATCAGCAATGGAGCGTCAGCCTCGACGGTAGTGACTGTCACTCAAGGTGTATAGATGTGCTTATTTAGGAAGATTTTTGCAGGGAACATGTAAATTACGGCATTTCCGGGTTTGTAACTGGGACCATTGTACCATTACACCTCAAAACTGACAGACGACGTGATGGCTTCCACAGACCACAACGGTTTTCATTATCCAGAGGATTCACCTGAGAATAATGGCACAAGTGTGGACTATCCAGGTAAGTGTGGCATTCAGGAGTGAGTGAGTTTAGTTTTACCCCACTCTTGGCAGTAATCCAGCAATATGGCAGCAGTCAGTAAATATTCGAGTGTAGGCCAGACAATCCAGTGATCAACATATATGTGACATAAACGTCATACTTGTGCAAAAACATTACTTTTGATGAATTCATGTGCACTGTGATCATGATTGTATGGGACCTGTGTAGCCGAGAGCCGCGATGTGGTCCAATACAGTCAAGATATGACCCTGCATCGCGGCCGAGAACACCACTTTCATAAATCCTATTCAGATTCTAGTGGCCAATTACCCCTCGTATTTTCTTGAGATTTTTTAAATATACTTACCGTGGGTTTTTGACTGAAAAGTTGATACCCATCTACTCCCAGATAATTTCCGTACACATACCCGTAACTGTCATGTTTTTATGATCATACATTTAAATGTTAATGGGCATGTTACCCGTAAACTTCGTGTTTCAACTACAGCGACCTGACACGTTGACATGCTATGCCCAAGCGCCTAATTTCTATAGTCCGTATAGGAGGACGTTCTTCATTTGTGGTACGCAAAACTCACTCTCGTCTGCTGTTTCGTGCGCTCATAATTTGGTTACAATCACCATTACGTATAATGTATTTCTCTGTTATTATGTCATGATTTATAGCTTTTCTTTGTAGAGAGGATTCCATTCACATCCAAACAAAAAAGACATTTAGGTTGGATCAAGGACATTTATTTTTATACAATTTCACTTCGACACATGTCCGAGAATTTCAAACATTCTCCAAATATACATTCCTGTATTGTTAACAAAATCCAAGCAGAACTAAGTGTAAGATAAGAATGTTTTTACTAGTATTAGTTTTTACACTTATAAATAATATTTTGCTGATAATATGAATGTTTGAACTTAATCCATTGTAAATTTCAAGAAGACATGCTGCACAGACATAGATGTACAATAATGTATGCTAATGTAAAACGACATCACCAGTTTGTTATATTCACAGTCTATGTACGAGATGTATTTTCGCTGAATGAAACAGACTTCAGTTAGGTAGTACTATGGAGAGAATTTGATTATGTTTGTGTAGTCTTTCTATAGTCTGTATCGGAAGACGTTCTTCATTAGTGGTATGCAAAACTCACTCTCGTCTCCTGTCTCTTATGTATAACGTATTTATCTGTTTTAATGTCATGATTTATAGCTTTTCTTTTCCATTCACATTAATGCAAAAGTTGTGTTCCAGGGATCAAGCAGGTTTCTGTGTTAATAATATAGAAGACATAACCTATTGGATGCCGACTTTTATTTCATCTCAGGATCAGAAAAATTAACGTACGAGAATTGAGTTTGTGCTGCTCTGGATCTAACTACAGCTATAACTCAGCTATGTACAGTATTACATTTACTATCCGATGATGTAAATTTGAAGTGTATATACATATGTGGTTTGGAAAGTAGAGCTAGTTAAATGCATTCAAACGTATGATCATAAAAACATGACAGTTAGGTGTATGTGTAGGGAAATTATCTGGGAGTAGATTGGTATCGACTTTTAAGTCAAAAACCCACAGGAAGTATCTTTAAAAAATCTCAAGAAAATACAAAGGGTAATCGGCCACTAGAATCTGAAGGTGGTGTTCTCGGCCACAATGCAGGGTCAGGTCTTGACTGTATTGGACCACATTGTGACTCTCGGCTAGGGACCTGTGAAGGTCTAGTTTAGAAATGATCTTTAGTAACCTATGCTTGTCTTACGAGACAACAAATGGGATTGTATGGTAAGGCTTCCTGACTTGGTTGACACATGTCGTCAGTTTCCAGTTGCATAGATCGATGCTTATTCATGATGACTTGGTTGACACACATCATCGGTTCCCAAATCGACGCTCATGCTGTTGAGACCACACTGCCTGGTCCAGACTCGATATTTACAGACTGCGACCATACAGCTGGAATATTGATGACTGTAGCTTAAAACTCACTCAATCCCATGGAAAGTGGACGATACTCAACTACCCCACATGAAGAAAGACTGTGTACCAATTGTTACTCTAACAATGTATCTCTCATTGAGGATGAACATCATGTAAGTCTGGATAAGTCTGGATTTGTAATAATTTTCAATGTAATTGCTCTTATGCATGCATAAATCAATACCCAAGTTCCTATGAATGTTGTGTAGGCCAGATGCCTTAAAAATTGAATAATTTCTGTTTGTATGTCTGTGTCTCCATCACTTGCATAGATCAATTCAATGTGATTCTGACACTGCTGATCACTGCAATGTCTGGAGCTCATTCAACCACACTGTGACACTGCAGTTTTCATGTGGGAGTGTTTGGCTCTTCTGCTTAAAGCTACACTGCCTAACCTCTTTTCACACCAGCATTTACAAACAGCACTGCAGCTTTTACTCTTCATCATGCCAACGGCTGAAAGCATAGTGATGATTTGGTATGAACAAATGAATTAGTTGCATGTCATCTAAGACGATTTGTTGCTTTCAAATATATGTTCACTGGCCATTTCATCATGTTCATCGGAACGACACTATAACGTGTGACTTGGACATGTGATACTGTTCATAGTGATGACTAGCCTATATATTTCTACCTTACAATATGCCATCTTTGATCAGGGCTCCAGATAATTTGTCAACATGAGGAGTATGTACACCTTATTTTTTCAATATAAGAGTACAGGGAAACGTTACAGTACTGAATCATGGAAGTTAATGGGGTGTAAGTAATGTCGTGTTTTGTTTCCTATATGCAACACAACATTGCTACTCTTGTGTACACCATTCAGGTGGTGCGTACCTGCTTCATTTTATGACGTTTTTTTTACATATTTCTGCATATATATTTTTTTCCGTACATACGCCGATACGGCCCTTATCTGGAGCCCTGTTTGACATCAGAGCCTAGATTTTCGAAACTCTCTTAGCACTAAGATAGTCGTAAGTGCCATACATTATCATTAACTTATGACTGTCTTAGCATTAAGAAAGCTTCAAATATCTGAAGTTTAAGAACAATAGATTCATTATGGTCAATTTTGCTGGAAAAAAGAAGAACATTAACTGATGATGTAAAGGTACTGACATAAATAGTGTATTATCTTACCCATAAAAATGGGATATACAGTTACTATTTATTGATTTCCTACCATGTAATGACACATCTGCAACATCTCTGTGTGTCCACAAAGCAGGACTAGCATAATGAGCATTACTGAGGGATGCAACGATTCACCCAGATCTCAAATCAGTTTTTGATACTAGACCCTTGATTTTTATTTGGTTCTTCATACATATAAAACCATCAGGTTTCATTTAACGCTCAGAGGCGGCTTTTTGAGCGTGCAATCCATCGTTAACTGAACGATGTCTACTAACAACAATTCTCGTTGGATAATTAACCCTGTGTCAACCAATCACGTGTCGTGTTATTTCAGCTCTTTGAACAGCTCAAGTTGGGGTCAAAACTATCTTCTGGCTGTTCTCAAACAATTTCAATAGGTATTCAAATGTCAAATTGAAATAGTGATCGGAAATCAAAACCATTAAATTTGATTTTTCAATGATTCATACCAAACTGTTGCATCCCTAATGTTACTGTGCGACATTTGGCACAAATTATTGGTTTTAAGAGACAGGAGAAAGTCCACACAACCTGACATTAGAACATGAGGTGCATATACATTTCTTGTGAGTTTTGTAAGAACGTCATGTTTTGTTTTACACTATTATGTACTTTAGTACCCTTTTCAAACAATATTAAATGAATATTTGTTCTGAGAACCGTTGAATTTGGTGGAATATACTAAAAAGTTTTGTCATTATCTCAATGGCTTAAGTTAAAATCGTTCTGTGATGTTTTCCATTGTAAATAAGTAACAAAACAGCATTCTTCATATGCTCTGAATTGTACAGAAAAGAAAGGACCCCTATGTATCCTAAATATATTTTGGATAGATGTTTATTTGTTTCTTGGGAATCCGTATGTAGAAAAGAGGATCTTCATTTACAATCAAAAACTCTCGTTTCCAGTGTAATGCAATAATTTTCAGTATTGCAGTATATACAAGCAGTGTGTAAGTTAGTTTTACACCGCCTTTAGCAATATTCCACCGATATCATGGCAGGGGACACCAGAAATAAGCTCCATACATTGTACTCACACACATAAGGAATCGAACCAGGGCCTTCAGCAAAATGAGCGAGCTCTTAAACCACTAGACTACCCCACCACCCCATATTGCAGTACAGTTTAGTTTGCAATACATTGCACTGGTAATAGGGAATTAAATTTTAAGCTGCACTCCACATTATTCCAGCCAAATGGGTAGGTCTGTAAATAATCGAGTCTGGACCAGACAGTACCAAACCAAAACACTGGTACAAGAAGGTACAGTGCTATATTTAGTTTTCTGTCAACAGCTCTAGGTATAGTTTTATCGATAATTTTGTCAGCGATAAATTTGAAGATCTGTCTTTTCTTATCATCTTACAGGATCCCTGCCCATGAAGATCTGAGATCTTCTTACCACAAAAGGCGACTATGCTTGTCATAAGATGCGACTATTGGGATTGGGTGGTCTGGCTTGCTGACTTGGTTGACATCAGTGTCATCAGTTCTCAATTGTGCAGATTGATGCTCATGCTTTTGATCACTGGATTGCCTGGTCCAGACTTGATTATTTACAGACTGCTGGAATTATGTTGAGTGCTCAGTAAAACTAAAATCTTTTACTTACTTACAGGACAAAATTGAAGTTGAAACACAAAAAGAAATTTGATACCGGAAAAGGAATGAATGTAAAATGAAAGATACATTTGTATCATCGTAAATTGTTTTTCGATTGTAGATTGGTTATCTTCAATTATGTTTTAATAAAACTATTATTAATAATCAAATAAAAATGAATGTGGTAGGTACATCTGTGTGATATCAATTATAATGTTAACAATTATACGACTGCATAAACTGGTTTGTAATTAGCTATTGTGATCTGTCACTACCATGCTGCTCTCGACACAATAAACAGAATTGCCCTAACTCAATTGTCCAAACATAAGTTGCACTGTAGGGAACATGTGGCTGGAGTGTTATCTCCGGCTCATTGGGAGTTCAGGGGGTTGACAGACGATCCAGTTCCATGGTTGTCACTGACATTTGGACTGTGAGAGGGACAGGTAGAGCATGAAGGGCAGGTGTGAGAGGGGTAGGACGAACGTCTCGAGTCAGGATCTGTAGAAAGTGGGCAGATACTTTCAAGAGCTTTTAGAGAGTGTGTGGGGGGTAGAGGTGGAGTGTGTGAAGAACAGGTAGAGGGTATGATAGACAGTGTCTCAGGGCCAGGTGAAGGGTTTGTGGGCGCCAAGTAGATTTTGGTTGAGGGCCAGGTAGATTTTGGGTGAGTGACAAGTAGATTTTGTGTGAGGGACAGGTAGATTTTGTGTGAGGAACAGGTAGATTTTGTGTGAGGGACAGGTAGAGATTGTGTGTGGGGGTGTGAAAGGGACAGGTGATGTGTGTTGGAGATAGGTAAAGTGTGATAGACAGTGTGTGAGGGACAGGTAGAGGTTGTGTAAGGGGGACAGGTAGTGTGTGTGTGGGGTGGACAGGTGGTGATTCTGTGAGTTACAGCCAAGACAGGTACAGGGTGTGATGGTGTCTGAGGGCCAGGTAGAGGTTGTGTAAGGGGGACAGGTAGTGTGTGTGTGGTGGACAGCTGAGACAGGTACAAAGTGAAGGGACAAATTCAGGACGTCTAGAGTGTGTGTTAGAGACAGTTGAAAGCATCAGGGACAGGTAGAGAGTGTTAGAGATAAGTAGTGTGTGAGCTGTGAACCAGGGCTGGAAGACCAGGTGTGGTAGTATCTGGGGGACTCTGTGAGGATAGTAACATGCCAGCTGTTCTGTCAGCAAGTGGGAATATGTCAGGTAACCCGCCAGGTATGGGTATCATACCACCAGATAGAGAGAGTGAGTATTTACCCAGGTTTTCTTTGTTTTCTATCTGATGTAATGTATTTGGTGTGCTCTTGATCTGTTGATGGGTAGGGCAGGCAAACTATATAGACTTGCTGATCTGTTGATGGGTAGGGTAGGCAAGCTATATAGATAGACTCGCTGATCTGTTAATGGGTAGACCTACTATATACATAAACGACTGATCTGTTGATGAGTAGGCCAACTTTATAGATGGACTTATCGATCTGTTGATGAGTAAGTCGACTGTATAGATGGTGTATGATAGGCTGACTATATAGATGGACTGACTGATCTGTTGATGGGTCGGCTGACTATATATATAGACTCGCTGATCTGTTGATGGGTCGGCTGACTATATATATGGACTCACTGATCTGTTTACCTGTGAGGTAGGCTCACTATGTAGATGGACGCTCTGATCTGTTGATGGGTAGGGTAGGCTGACTATATAGATGGACTCACTGATCTGTTAATGGGTAGACCTACTATATACATAAACGACTGATCTGTTGATGAGTAGGCCAACTTTATAGATGGACTTATCGATCTGTTGATGAGTAAGCCGACTGTATAGATGGACTTACAGATCTGTGGATGAGGAGGCCAACTGTATAGATGGACTCACAGATCTGTTGATGAGTAGGCTGACTGTATAGATGGACTCACAGATCTGTTGATGAGTAGGCCGACTGTGTAGATGGACTCACAGATCTGTTGATGGGTAGGCCGACTGTACAGATGGACTCACAGATCTGTTGATGAGTAGGCCGACTGTGTAGATGGACTCACAGATCTGTTGATGAGTAGGCCGACTGTGTAGATGGACTCACAGATCTGTTGATGAGTAGGCTGTCTGTAAAGATGGACTCACTGATCTGTTGATGGGTGGGCCGACTGTGTAGATGGACTTACTGATCTGTTGATGGGTGGAGTAGGATGACTATATAGATAGACTCGCTGATATGTTGATGGGTGGCATAAGCTGACTAATCGCGTCACCTGTAACATTCCTTGAAATCTTGTTCAAGAGCAACTGTGCTATATAAGAAAATATGTAGGCCATACAAACAAGAAGTATCATTGCTGGTGATTCTGAGTTGGACTCTTGACGATCAAATAATGTGTATGTGCACAAGGACTGCTAACATTTCATCATACTGCATTTGTATTGATTGAACATCTGTACCTGTTCATGTCATGAAGTTTTATGAAGCAAGATAGTATCATATAATTAGACACATTTGTTTTATTAATGTTCATCATATGATCATATTTATGATAATGCCAAATCATCACACAACAAGCATTGCATATAATTTTTGCCCCTGGACAGTAGGTGTAACCTTTTTTCTGGTGTAGCAAGGTTGCACCATGTACAAGTAGATTTAATTTCTTTAATCAAACCCTGCTATTTATATTTTGTTTTTGATGATGCCTTGCAAACATATTTCTCATATTTCATTTGCTTCAATTGTATCATTTACACCACTAAATAGAACAGAACAGTTTCTGGTTCTTTCTAATATGGCTAGAAGTCAGTTGCTCCACAAAGCCTCTAAGGATCTGGTTTTGAAGACCCACCTGGGTTAGAATTGGTCTTCAGTAACCTGTATGCTTGTAGTAAGATGCGATTAACAGGATGGTGTGGTTAGGTTCGCTGACTTGGTTAACAAGTCATCGTACATCCCAGTTACATAAATCGGTACTCATTGATCACTTGATTGTGTGGTCCAGAGTGGGTTATTTAGAGGCCGCTGCCATATAGCTGGAATACTGCTAAGTATGACTTTAAACAACATCCAACTTGAAACTGAAATGTCTCCTGTGGACTGTTGATACTGTGAAAACAATGCAAAATGCAATAATGTTGAATAACAATCAACATATTTAGCACCATGTTATCACTCTGTTTAATATTAAACCTTAGTAGTAACATCTGGTCTTATCAGAAACTTTGTAGTATCATTTCATGATTTATTGTGCTTGTAAATGATGAGTACTCCAAAGTATTACAAGTAAACCAGAAAATGTGCATAAAATCTTCTTAAATAAGCTGAAATTATTAGCAAGGTTCATTAACACCCCTTACATTTACTGCCAACTTGAAGTGAACAACAGTATTAAACGTATTACAGCATTTGAAATACTCATCCTCCTCTGATGGGTAATTTTCGGTACAGACTGCCTGATTCTGAAATTCACCCCCATGACAACTAGGATAAAATTAAGACATGGATATGAAGATATTCTCCATATTTCTTAAAAAATCATAAATAATTATTAATTCACACATAAAAATAAATGATGAATTCCAACTGGATGATATGCTATTTTGTTCGTTAAACATAAATCAGGTAAATTATTTGCAGGCAAGAAACTTTTGGTCAGGGCTGACAAGGGTTTACATCTAACCAGGACTGCGGTCTGGCTGAAATATTTGGGAGTTTCATACTCTGACATGTAAGGACAGACTTTAAGGATGGACTTCTTAAGTCAAGTGATGTGATGTTTTGATACAGATTCTTATGTCACTGTCTAGCAGGTAACGATACAAAAATCTCAATACAAACGTTGCATCTCTTGAATAAACATGTTGTTCATCCATAAAGTTTGTCCTTATCTAATTCTCCAACATACAAAAATCCCACTCAATGAAATATTAATCACATTTTGACAATTTACATATATGAACATTTTAAGAGTAAAGAAGTCAAGCTGAAACAGAATGCAGGTGCTCCCAAAATATCCCAAAAAGACTACATGATTTGGGACACTTTATCACAATGTGTACACATATTTAACTGGAAAATTTAATTACATTTCATATTCATAATTTATAGAAAAACGTAGACTAAATGCTTAGGCTCCGAATGTATATAATTTTGATAGGAACAAACAAACCCATTTAAATTTAAGAGGAGAGCCAGGGAGACCAGAGATCTTGAACCTGAGGAAGTCTAAACTTGCCTCCTTTAAGGCTTTAGCATTGCAGAGAGAGCTTGGGAGTAGGGAAAATAATGTGGTTCAGGGACTGTGAGACAGATCAGGAAAAGCCTCAAGAAATCTGAAAACAGATCATAACATGAAGATCATTTGGGACACCTGTTGCCATGGGAATTATAATGAAATATTAAGGATTATTCTTGACGAAAATACAATGTCAGTATCAAACCTTGCACTGCATCTATCTTATAAGAAAGAAACTGTTACCATCATCTCAAAACAGTATACAGTCGTGCCCCGTTTATCCGAACACTTGTGTTTTTATTGAAATTGTCTGGATAAGCGAATTTCGGATATCTGAACCATGGGTCATATGTACCCATGGTAAGAAACGTACAGAGAAACGAACATAGTAGGCATCAGACACAATCTTTATCGATTACACATAAACAAATATCAGTGCATACATACAATGTCTCATACCTGTTCATGCTGTCATGCTCACTTGAAGAAATCAGTCATAGCTTTTTGCACTGAAAATGACCGTATGGTTACAGAAACAGGATTTCCAGATAGGTGAGTAATTTTAAAACGTTGTGAATTTGTTTTAAGGAATTTTCGTTCGGAAGGCAAGTTTTCCGGATATCAGAGGTTCGGATAAACGGGGCACGACTGTATATGACTGTACATGAATATAAACTTATTGGCAAAACAAATTCAAAGTGGGAATTTCTCATGAGTTCAAATTATGTAATTTGTAATCATGACTGAAACATATCAAACAAAACTGCAGCGGTTTTTATGTTTTTTTGGTTTTTTTTGCATAATATATGCCGAGCTCAAGCAAATTAGTTTGCTATGTTCCAGCCTCATGATCACTATTTTGTTTTACTTTTTACCTTTGCGAAATCTGCAAATAATACAAGAATAATACAAGAAATATTTTGTGTGTTTGAGGTAGGTAGAAGTCCGCGAAAATCAAACTTATATATGAAAGTGCATTATAAGCAATTTGAAACTACAATTTCTTGTGAAAGTGACCCATCTTCGTGTTTACTGAAAGAGCTTCTTTGGAGACACTACCCTCACCCTTCCAGGTGACTTCATCATAAGGCATAACTGATTCTAATGTTTTCACTGTTCATTCATGATGCCTTGGGTTTAAGCTAAATACTAAATGGTCACACAAGTGTCAGCTCCCAATATATTGTAAACATTGCTAGCATGAATATGTGTACACAACATTGCCCCTGGCTAAATCTAAATCAAGCTATCCAGGTCTTTGGCTTTTGATTGTGACGAGAATACATTCAATACCATTCTGAACATGTTTTGTATGATATCTTCTGAGGACATACCATTATCCAAGAGGTACCAAATGACCTGTTGTTTCCATTTTCTGCAATTATTACACCCCAATGTGTTGTGATGACTCGTATCTCCTGAACCACATTACCCACAAATGTGAAACTTTGGATATGGCTTTGCTAATGATCTCTTCACAATAAAATGGAAACTTTACAAACATTGGACATCAAGAAAATAGTTAGGCTCTTTATTTTTTGACATATAGTTTAAACTAGCTTTTCTCAGGTAATATTTGTAAATAATGTGATTTACTTCTTGAAAAACTTTGCACTGCATGTCTCCATCAGACATGGAAGGTTGTTCATGATTTTCAAACAATCCAACCAATAGTTTTCAAGTTATTTGTAGAACAAAAACATCTGTGGACGAACAGATGGACGGACAGTTTCACCGAACAGCAAAAGAAACGCAATTTCCAAGAGAATGAAATATTATTACAGGAAGGGTGCATGGTTATGTCTTCTATTTGAAAAGTTGACAAAAACCAGAGTTGCGCATCTTGTGCTATTCAGTATAGGTACGTCTGATCGCCATATAGCTGGAATATTGCTGAGTGCAACAGGACAAGAACCATACCAAGGTCAGTGATGTGAAGATGAACAGAGCTACAGTTAACTTTTTGGGTCATTGAGTTATGTACTTGGTTGTGTTTATCTTAACTGGGTATCTAAGTTTCTTTTGAGTAAACAAATAAACTGCACCCTATTTTGCGATTAATGAATGTTAATTGTAAAAATATAATCAAGTTTAAATGTTGGCTTACTTGTTTGTTAATATGATAAATGATCAAAAAGACTGCAAGTTGCCTGTTCGTGTATTGAAATAGAACCTTTCAATATACAATGTACATCAGATTATCTGTTTTATGTGTGTACACATGTAAGATCAAATTAATTGAGTGTTTGCAAAACTTCAAGCACAATTTTATGCAATACACTTAATAGGAATTGAGTTTTCAGAAATATATGTGTAATTTAAATATGTGTTATGACTAAAGTCAATGCTAAAGTTGCCTTCAAGTTCAAAGTCCACAAACAAGTGTGTATATATATCACAAGCAAAATAATATTTGTATTTAACAGTACTACATTAATGTTTTGTGTTATTCTGGTATCTGATCTTTGATGATGTGACCTCATTTTTTAACCTAGAACCCCAACAATCGAACACTGTTAGTCATCCTGTCACTAAGTAAATATCAAAGGTAAGTCCCGGCAGTCTGGCTTAAACTGACACGCCAACTCGAGGCACATGCTGTTATGTCAGTGCTGTTAGAAGTTCAGACCTTTAAGGTTTACTTGTTTCTTTTATCATGTTTTTCTATTTTTTTAGATCCAAAATATTTTGAAGTTATATTTTTTTGTGTGATATGCTATCACATATGGCTTGAACTAATCCATTATGAGGCAAATGTGAGATACATGTATATAACAAATACTGGAGACACCTGCATTTTACAGTCCCTGTTTTTGGTAATTAACCCTGAACCTACCCTTACCTAACCGTGCCTAACCTAACCATACCTAACCACACCTAACTGTACCTAACCTAACCGTGCCTAACCGTGCCTAACCGTGCCTAACCGTCCCTAACCGTCCCTAACCGTGCCTAACCGTCCCTAACCGTCCCTAACCGTCCCTAACCGTCTACCCCAAATATTGTGTAACAAACACAATAACTAATCAGTTGATGTATTATTCATTAAAGGTTGTATGTCATACCACACCTATCTAAAAGTATTATGCATTTCTATCAATACTCAGGTAAGCTACCATATGATTTATTCCCAGTAAAACTGTGTGTTCAGATTATAGTATTAAATCAAAAAGTTTGTCTTCCTCAGAGTTTCAATTGTCGATTTCTGGCAAGCCGTATGGGATAAAACGTTTTCTACTGCATTAATAACAAGCTAAAGTGAGTGCATATGGCCTTATGTAGATAATGTACGCCAAAATATTGTTTTAAATATGTGACATTGTACGTTTAAGTGAAACAATAGTGAAATATATTCTGTCATATGTTTTAATGATTAAAGACACTGTTGATTTATGTAAACACTAATCAGTTTCCCTTTAAATATTATAAGTTGTTCACTGGTCTCTCAGGGACCATGGTTTGAGGAACCAATGTACGCCAAAATATTGTTTTAAATATGTGACATTGTACGTTTAAGTGAAACAATATTGAAATATATTCTGTCATATATTTTGATGATTAAAGAGACTGTTGATTTATGTAAACACTAATCAGTTTCCCTTTAAATATTATAAGTTGTTCACTGGTCTCTCAGGGACCATGGTTTGAGGAACCAATGTACGCCAAAATATTGTTTTAAATATGTGACATTGTACGTTTAAGTGAAACAATATTGAAATATATTCTGTCATATGTTTTGATGATTAAAGACATTGTTGATTTATGTAAACACTAATCAGTTTCCCTTTAAATATTATAAGTTGTTCACTGGTCTCTCAGGGACCATGGTTTGAGGAACCCTTCATGTTTGTTTATGTTCACAAACATCGATGGTATCCCAATCCATGGTCCCCGAGGGACTAGTGAACAATGTATTTATCTTACGGAACACTTCATTGTTTGAAGCATGGGTTTTCAGATCGTATACTTCAGCCAACCTGTGTGAATCAAACAATTTGAATCTTGCATCTTACTGGTTTTTTTGCGTAGGTATTGTCTTAGTAAAGTCGCTGCAATGTAATTCCCCTTCTTAGTAATCATGGGGACTACATTTGAACGTTTTGTCAAAATATGTTTATTGGAAGGAGAGTCAAATGTTTTCATAACCATTGCTAGATTTTGTGGACTACATAAGAAAAACACATTTAGGGGTATCTCCTTTCCATTGATTTCCATTCACAAAACATTGGTAATTTCCATGCATCATGCATCATGCATCATGCATCATTTAATGTTATTCAAGGTAACTACCACAAAGTACTGAATGAGTTGCTATTGGCAGTGAGGTGCATTGAAAATAATAGAAGAGTGCTCAGTCAGTGACTGTGTGAGGTAAGATAAAAGTATTGACCACACTATTGACCACAATCCAACCTTACTTGGATATATTCCAATTTGCATCTTTTCTTTTGATTAATAATACATGCATACACATTGTGGCAGTCAACATGTTCAGACAACTGAGTAAAACCTTCAACTCACTGCGACATTACAAAGATTACCTATATATATATATGTTGTTGTTGAGTATTGTCATGCGTCCAGCAGCAGGGCCCTGCATGGATCCTCTTCTTCCTGTCCTTCAACATTCTTACAATAGTAGTCCATTCATTATTTCTATTACCTGTATATATTAATGGGTCAGTTATTGAGAAAAGACATAAATAAGCATATATCTGACTTGATCAAGGATGAAAAAGTATTCTTTCTATTTTCCATCATATAATACTTGTTAATTTCCTCATACAAATTGTGTGCATCATGTAATTATTATTTCTAATATTGATTGTTGCGTATCGTTTTTTTTTTAAAAGTTTCTGCTAATATGTAAAAAGACCGTGGAAAACTTAGATAAATGCAGTTAAACAGGTAGATTTTGTAAAGATTTTGTAAAGATTTTGTAAAGATTTTGTAGTTGATGACGAAATACATTTCATTCCCACTACAGATGTTGCTTCAGAAAACTGATGCCTACAAGCAACCTCACAACATCTATTCTCGGCTGGTCATTGTCACGATAACACAGTTATGTGGTCCAGTTTTGAAGCTTCTTCATATTGCTGTTTACAGGACATTGTTTCTGACAACTGTTCCAAATAACCACAAACAAATTTATGCAATGGAATTTATGCAATATATTGCAGTGTTGTTGCATGGACGGTGGGTCCCATAAGTTGTTAAAGAGCTGGCTCGTAACACTGAGGATCCCCACATTTTTTAAGCCCATTGCTAGAGTCTTCTCTCCCCCTCTTGCAATATTGCTGGTGTCCCCGGCTGTATTATTCATGAATTGCAGGGGTTTGGTCCAGACTCGATAATTTACAGACCGCCGCCATATAGCTGGAATATTGCTGAGTTCTGCGTAAAACACTCACTCACTCACTCACTCTCACTCACTCACTCACTCACTCACTCACTCACTCACTCACTCACTCACTCACTCACTCACTCACTCACTCACTCACTCACTCACTCACTCACTCACTCACTCCTGCCTTTGTTTCAGCAATGCCATGGTTTGGGATGGACATTGGTGGGACATTGACGAAGTTGGTGTACTTCGAACCACGTGACATTGCCGACAGTGAAGAACAAGAGGAAGTGGAAACACTGCGAACCATCCGTCGTTACTTGACTGGGAACGTTGCATACGGCAAGACAGGGATCAGAGATGTCCATCTGGAAATGCCACACCAAGTAATAGGAAACAGACGAGGATCTCTACATTTTATACGTTTTCCAACCTCAGAAATGTACGCTTTTATAGATCTTGCAAAATCCAAAAACTTTTCCAGTTTATCTAGTGCAATCTGTGCCACAGGGGGAGGAGCTTACAAGTTCGAGGAGGACTTCTACAAGGTGAGGTGATGGAGGTTTAGATACGGAAGAGGGACATTCAGGACGGGTGTTACTTCTGTGTTCATGCCCTTCCATAAGAGAAGTATAATATTTTATGCATAACAGTGTGTTTATTTTATTATGATGTGACATTTCAGTATAGCTTCTTACAAGAAGCGTGTGTCAAGCAAGTGTAAAGTAATACAGTACAGATATAACTTATGTTCATGTGACATCCATGAAGATCCAGAGTAGAATAGTCCTTCAGCAACCCATGCTTGCTTGTCTCTATGCATGTCATAAGAGACGACTAACAGGATTGGGTGGTCAGACTCACTAACTTGGTTGACACATATTATCGGTTTGCAGTTGCGCAGATCAATGGTCATGCTTTTGATCACTGGATTGTCTGGTCCATGCTTGATAATTTACAGACCGCCGCCACATAGCTGGAATATTTCTGAGTGCGGCATAAAACTAACTGCATTCATGTAACAGAGATTAACTATCATTAAGATCTATATGCATAATGAGGGAATACATTAAAGGGATTAACAACAACACTTGGAGGAAACCAATGTTTAGAAGGCAGAACAAGATAAAAATAGCACATGGGATTAATTATAATGATGGCTGGAGTGCTATGTTCTGTTGTTTTTATCAGTTTATTGTAGTTTGATGGAATTAGGTATCCTTGCTCTCAGTTGATTAATTGTCGGATTTAAACTGCAGATTATGTCATTCCCTTTAACAAGACGCCTTTACCCGTAGGAGTGTGCCTGCTTTCATTAGTGTGTGTACATATGTAACGTTTCTGCGACGGTAAGCCTGTAATTGAGGCAGGGCATGAGTTTGGTTTATTTTCAGTACCCCACCGAGTGCAACCTGGCTTTTAGGTTTGGCTGCACCATCACAATTTTGGGGTCAAGACAAAATAATGTCACAGATTCTTAAAAGCATCAAATATACTTGTTTAACAATTTTCATAACGAGTACCGAGTATGAGATATGTTCAACAGGACCTGAGCTGATGTTAAATGATGAATGAATTTGTCTCAGTTTTGCATAACCTTCTGCTTGTAACGAGTCATGCGGAGATAAAAGGATTACTTTGAGTCACTTCCCAATTAAGACCCACACTGACAGCTCTAAGGTATTGGAGGGCTTATTGTTACATGAACTTGGTGCAACCTATTAGTGAAGGTACACTGCACCAGCCATTACTAACATCCACCTGTGCAGGTTGTAAACAGCGAAATTAAAACCTGAGTTGAGGCAGGAACGAGTCTAAATATAAGGATATGTGTATCTGTAGCTTGTGTTTATTGTATGCAGTATTTGTGGGGGGTATTTATGTTAAGTGTGCATGCATCAGTGGTGCTTGTGCATAATGAGAACAGTAGACAAGCTAAGGCAAATTATAATTTAATCATGGAGGAAATTAATGTTGTAGAACCAATGCTTTTTGTAAGTAAGACAAGTTCCCTGTTTTACTTTTTGTAAGACCTCTTCCTAGGCTTTACCATTTCTGAACTTTCTAACATCAACATTCAAATTGTTAACTTTCTGACATCGACGTTCAAATTGTTAACATTTTCTAACGTCGACATTCAAATTGTTAACTTTCTGACATTGACATTCAAATTGTTAACTTTCTAACATCGACATTCAAATTGTAAACTTTCTAACATTGACGTTCAAATTGTTAACATTTTCTAACATCAACATTCAAAGTGTTAACTTTTATAACATCGACATTCAAAGTGTTAACTTTCTAACATCGACATTCAAATTGTTAACTTTCTAACATCGACATTCAAATTTTTAACTATATAACATCAACATTCAAATTCAGGTGATATGGTTTATATGTATAATAAAGCATACCTTGACCATCGGGTGGAGAGAAGTAAGACCTCGAGCACTACGCGTTCTCGGTTTTACTTCTCCCCACCCTCCAGTCTCGGGTCTTACTTTCCCAACCATAATCTTGGAGTCCTGCTTTCCTACAGAGAACATCTTGTACCTATATTTGTTGTGTAGATGGTGAATCTTGGAGTCATGCTATCCTACACAGAACATCTTGTACCTATATTTGTTGTGTAGATGGTTAATCTTGGAGTCCTGCTATCCTACACAGAACATCTTGTACCTGTATTTGTTGTGTAGATGGTGAATCTTGGAGTCATGCTTTCCTACACAGAACATCTTGTACCTATATTTGTTGTGTAGATGGTGAATCTTGGAGTCATACTTTCCTGCACAGAACATCTTGTACCTGTATTTGTTGTGTAGATGGTGAATCTTGGAGTCATGCTTTTCTACACAGAACATCTTGTACCTATATTTGTTGTGTAGATGGTGAATCTTGGAGTCATACTTTCCTGCACAGAACATCTTGTACCTGTATTTGTTGTGTAGATGGTGAATCTTGGCGTCATACTTTCCTACACAGAACATCTTGTACCTATATTTGTTGTGTAGATGGTGAATCTTGGTGTCATGCTTTCCTACACAGAACATCTTGTACCTATATTTGTTGTGTAGATGGTGAATCTTGGAGTCATGCTTTTCTACACAGAACATCTTGTACCTATATTTGTTGTGTAGATGGTGAATCTTGGAGTCATGCTTTTCTACACAGAACATCTTGTACCTGTATTTGTTGTGTAGATGGTTAATCTTGGTGTCATGCTTTCCTACACAGAACATCTTGTACCTGTATTTGTTGTGTAGATGGTGAATCTTCGCCTACACAAGTACGATGAGCTAGAGTGCCTCCTAAAGGGTATCCACTACATCGATCGCTTCAACCCTTCCTTTGAGTGCTACTATTGGACTGATCCAGGCAACTCCCAGCTCTGTCAGAAGGTCCCATTCGACTTCCGGAATCCATATCCCTACCTCGTTGTCAATATCGGATCAGGGGTCAGCATCTTGGCTGTTAAGTCTTCTTCAGAGTACCGTCGAGTGTCTGGAACTAGGTAAGAATCGATTCCCCACATGAGTACAATAAGTAAAGCCCATTTTTGGTACGGGACATCTACGGTGGTGACCATCCATTATTACATTCTTTTATGTTCAGCCTGTCGACCTTTTGTTTCAGTCTGGGAGGGGGAACATTCCTGGGGTTGTGTTGTCTGCTGACAAATTGTGAGACGTTTGAGGATGCCATCCAGTTGGCGTCAGAAGGAGATGCCACCAAAGTGGACAAGCTGGTACGGGACATCTACGGCGGTGACTATGACAAGTTCAACCTAAAAGGAGAGACTGTAGCCAGCAGGTACGCATCTGGTAGATGATGCACAGCATTGGTAGATAGAGGCCAGCACTAGTAAACAGGGACCAGCACTGGTAGATAGGGGCCAGCTCTGGTAGATAGGGGCCAGCACTAGTAAACAGGGGCCAGCACTGGTAGATAGGGGCCAGCACTGGTAGATAGGGGCCAGCACTAGTAAACAGGGACCAGCACTGGTAGATAGGGCCAGCACTAGTAAACAGGGACCAGCACTGGTAGATAGGGGTCAGCACTAGTAAACAGGGACCAGCACTGGTAGATAGGGGCCAGCACTGGTAGATAGGGGCCAGCACTAGTAAACAGGGACCATCACTAGTAAACAGAGGTCAGCACTGGTAGATAGGGGCCAACACTGGTAGATAGGGGCCAGCACTAGTAAACAGGGGCCAGCACTGGTAGATAGGGGCCAGCACTAGTAAACAGGGACCAGTACTGGTAGATAGGGGCCAGTACTGGTGGATAGGGCCAGCACTAGTAAACAGCACTGGGAGACGGGACAGCACTGGTAGACAGGGGCCTGCACGGGTGGATAGGGATCAGCACTGGTAGATAATTGTCAGCACAGATAGATAAGGGCCAGCATTGTTGGACAGGGGACAGCACTGGTAGGTAGGGCCAATATTGATAGACAGGAGACTGTGTTGAAAGATTCCACAGTGGTAAGTAAGAGTGACTATCAAGTGCATCACAGGTAGAAAGCTGTGATAATTCGACGTTAACACTGTTGCTTTGCTGTGTTCCAGTTTTGGCCAAATGATGAGCAAGGAGCGGAGAGAGACAGCGTCAAGGGCTGATCTGGCCAAAGCCACCCTGGTTACCATCACCAACAACATTGGCTCCATAGCACGGATGTGTGCTGTCACAGAGGTCAGTCCTCAGGTCATGTGGGTTGGCAAGGCCATATTCAACCAGTAAAGGCCAATACACTGGCTAGGAATAACTGGCATGGACAAAAGGAACATAGTTTTGGTTCTCAGGCACTGGGACATATTACGATGAAAGGTTGTAGCACGTTTAGATTTTAGTCAAAAACATCAAATTTGATAAATATGCAGCATCTCAAACACACACTTGAGATACAGCATACAGTTACCTCCCTTCCCTTGCGTAGTACAGTACTGCTCATCTCATTCCATGGTAATCATGGGGTAGCTCTGTTGTGCCGTTCTCTAATTTGGTAAAAGATCTTGAATAAAACTGTAATGATGCATTGATAATGTATGTCCAGATGTAAATTATGTTACATGACTAAATATTGTTTTTACATTGACAAATCAGAGTTTGTTGAACACTATATTATTGTGTTCTAGAATTGCCTGTAAACATTTATCTGGTCGATGTCAATATATATGTATTTTAGTTTCATGAGCACATTTTACTCATGCTTTATATTGTGATTGGACAGTTATGTGAGGAAAATTAATTCGAATTAACTGGATATTAGAATACAGTGGCAAAGGTGACCACAAATACATAGGTGCATCTGTTACAGTCATGTCTTATTAATCTGATATTGTCTGTTGCATAGCAAATTGTAGGATTAACGAGGATGTCAGACTAAATAAATGAGACAAAGTTACGTTTATTCAATTTGTCACCAGAAAAAAGCGTCGGATGAAGCCGATGGTCAGATAAACAGAGGTTGGATTAACGAGACTTGACTGTAGCTGGTTACCTGGTTGTTAGGCTTTAATAGGAAGTTTGTGCTCTTAGTTGTATACACTGTACACATATCATAACTGGTTGACATCATGTTGAGTTCTTTGAAAGTTGCATGAAGTGTTGGACTTCACACCTGAAGAGTTAATGTTGTGACTACATGTTATGTCAAGTTAGATGAAGAGAGTAGGTTATTGTACATAGCAAAGAATATTTTGTCTTGAGAGGCCTTTTCCAAGGTTGAGAAAGAAAATCACGGCTCCCTGTACTTTTTTTTAAAAGCCAATGTCTGGGAACCAGTTTTTTTTTAAGCTTTTGTGCCGATGCTAGATATGATAGTCCAGAGATGATAACGATCAGGCAATTCCTTTGTCTGCAGATATACTTTGGAGTTGCCTCCCTTAAGAATGTCAGGATCCCACCTTTTACTTGATAGGATTTTGCTATTTGTAGTGTTTAAAGGCTTGTGAGTTTATATGATTTATAGTACAGGTAAAGATTAGTCTGTCACATATTTTAGGTTTTGGAAATGCTTCATTATCTTTCAGAAAATAGAGCGTGTGGTGTTTGTGGGGAACTTCCTACGAGTGAACACAATTTCCATGAAACTGCTGGCTTATGCGATGGACTTCTGGTCTAGAGGTTCACTCAAGGCTCTCTTCCTGGAGCATGAGGTCAGTAAAGACAGATCCGGTACTGTTTGAATGTGTCCTATGTAAGGTAGAAGAATAGGTAGATACCTGTCTGTTTAGGCTTGTGCTGCATCTGTATTTCTGGCTTTCTGTGTGCTGACGTGCTGTGTGTTGGTGTTCTGTCTGATGATGTTCTATCTGATGATTTTCTGTGTGTTGGTGTTCTGTCTGATGATGTTATACCTGTTGGTCTTCTATCTGATGATGGTCTGTGTGTTGGTGTTCTATCTGTTGATGTTCTATCCGATGGTGTTCTACCTGATGATGTTCTCATTGATAGTGTTCTATGATTCTAGGGGTACTTCGGAGCTATGGGCTGCCTGATGGAGTACCTGAACCTGGGTCACCCATGCAACACCTGATACCAAAGATGTCACAGACCAAAAGCATCTACACTGCTACTGCCAGCGTCATGTCTTGGAATAGCTAGCAATATGCCATTGGATAACAAGTTGATATACTGTACTGGCTTTGGGATAGCAAGTTGATACACTGTACAATATATAAGATAATCTATTCAGACAAGCTCCCTTGTCACAAAGTCAGTTGTGTCAAATCTCCAGGCATGGTGAACTCACTGACCAGACCTGACAAATATTTAACCTTGACATATCAAACTATATCTCTATCTAAACCTGTTGTCCTAAGAGTAAAAATCAGTAAGAACTTCTGAAAGGTCAAGAGAACTTCTGACAAGTCAAGATCAAATGTGAAAAACAAACACGAATTTGTGTCTAGTGTAATGGCTGAACATTCAAACAGGCAAAACATGTTAGAAACAGCAGGGACCTTGTATACTTGTGCTATGAATCAGATTTCTTCTCATTCAACCTTACTGTTTTAGTAAGATGAGTTGGAGGTAAAATCCGCGGTCACATTCTTGAGGTCAGTGTGTTTGTGGTCTCCAAAGGCTTGAACCAATGGGACTTTGACTGTATACAGAAATAGTTGTAGGAGAGCAGCATGTACACAGTGTCATTACACTAATGAGATGTCATTACAAAGTGGATTGCACAAGGGCAAGTCAAAAAGTTCTAGGTATACATAACTTCTAGACATTTGATCTTCTCAAATAGATCAACTAGTTCGAAAGCAACTGGGGTATACATACAAGTACATATGTTTAGGGTTGGAGTTCTCATTTTACATGACATTGCTTCATCTCGCACCTCTTGATTGGCAAAGTCTGCAGTACATCAATGTAGCTTCGAAGAACTTCCTCATCCTCTGTATTCACCTGACCTGGCCCCAAGTCACTTTCACTTTCACCTATTTTGAAAGTTGAAGGAACATCTCCGTAGAAAATGCTATACCGGTAATGACAAGCTCAAATATGCTGTACTCGTATGAATACCCCAGTATGCTTCAAGGACCTGTTGTTTTTGAACTAGTTGATCTATTTGAGTAAAATAATTGGAAATGCTGATGAAGAACACTGTCCAACAACACTCATAAGATTAGTTGGCGTCACCAGTCTAGAGGTTATGTAGGCCTAGCACATTTTGACAAGCCCTCTTACTGCCTCTGTATAAACTGGGTGTGTGTGCAATAATTCATTATTGACTTGAAAAACACCAGACGCAATGCATTGTACAATGAAATCATCACTGTTTGAAGATCCAGATTCATTTGTTTCTTGCTAAACTGAACAGTACAAAGATTGACCAAACCTACATTACGTTGGATATAGAAACATTGATTTTACCGTAGGGCAACACAATAACTTATGTAGAAACAGTGTTGAGTGATCGCCACCCTCTAATTGATATTCACACAAATGCATAAGCTAATCATTTTGGAATTGAATCTTCTAAAGCAGCACCACGTGGGTACCTTGTGTGAAGCCATTTCTGGTGCACCCTGCTGTAATATGGCTAAAAGCTGCTTAAAACCAAACTACTCATTCTGAAACAGCATCCTCATCTGACGATGGCAGTGGCAGTCTCAAGGGGCCAGAACCTGTTGATGATGTACAATATTATGATTATATGAGAGATATATTTTTATATATGAAAGGTGCTTTTGCTTCCTGCCACCATGTGTATTATTGTAGTCATGGGCACAATCACAAATATGTCTGGAATCCATCTCAATGTCCAGGGAGATTTTTTAAAAAGATGAGGGTACAAATGTTCAGCTCTGTTGTAGTGTATAGATGCTTGGTCGGGAGAGTTTAATGCTTGTGGTGAAGATAGTCCAGTGTCACACAGGATAGGGACATTGTGACATTGGGTAGTGACTTTTTGTCCTGTGGAATAGTGGTGTCACATAGGATAGTGATGTCACAGAAGGTAGCAATGATGTTACTTTGGATTGTGCTGTTACTGGATAGTGATGTTACACTGGTTAGTGGCATTACACAGGGTAGTGACATTACCCAGGGCAGTGGTGTTACACTGGATAGTGGCATTACACAGGGTAGTGACATTACCCAGGGCAGTGGTGTTACACTGGATAGTGGCGTTACTCTGGATAGTGGCATTACACTGGGTAGTGGCGTTACACTGGATAGTGGTGTTACACTGGATAGTGGCATTACACTGGGCAGTGGTGTTACACTGGATAGTGGCATTATAGAGGATAGTGACATGCTGGTTGGTGGCGTTACACATTTCAGTGACATTATATTGTATAGCGCTGTGACACAGGGCAGTGACATTACACTGGATAGTGAATTACATTGTCACATGGAACTGTGTGTGTCATCGCAATTATTCACATAAAACAAATCATTGATTTTATGTATATTCTGTCCGATGTTAATACTAATAAATGCAAGAACATGTACATTTTTTTATGTTTAAGCCTTTGACATTTTATGTATGTAATATTTTATTTATTTATATGGGACGCATTATCTTTGGGTGGACTTGAAAACACTGAGGTTCCGGTTGCCGGACCAACATTAAAATAAGATGGCAATGTATCCTTTTTTAATGGCAACCACTGGTCATGACAAACCAAAGAAATATGCCTATGTTACTGATTTTATAGAACTCCAGATGGTGTTTTGAGTTTTAAGTGTTTACTCTCTTGTTGGCATATGGTGCCGATATTCATAACTACTTGTTTCATTCTGGCAAGCCAAATCTTGTCTCAAAACCCTCTCATAACCCTTGTTAGACCGGGTTTAGGCACAAATGGGCATGGTGATGAAAAAACATCTGTTTTTTTTTCCAAGGAAATATTACTCTGAATTTCCATATTTTAAGTACAGTTCAAAGTCTGATGGTGATGCCGTTTTCATGCTTCAAAATGTGTCAACAATTTCCAATGCCAGTGAAGTAATAATACAACACTGTATGTAAGTTCTTTTGTTATTAATATCAAACAAATTTCAGTAGCAAGATAATTTCTTTATCATGGAAATAATAATAGCAAAAATCGATAATCGCAAAGATATTGTTTGATCTCATTTCACATTTTACAACACATGATTTGATTGGTTTGCAATGACAAAGAATCCTGTAGTAGGTTACGAAAAGAGGCTAGTAGTTACAAAGGATGGTACCGATAGTTTTGTTAGTGCATATCTTATATTTGATCTGTCTAATCAGTTGGTTTTTTCAGCCAATGTGTCACTTTTTGAAAGTAATCCAGTGATCCAGGGAAAATTATGTTATATGTTTCTGTGCTGTCAGTCACTCTGTATGGTTTTTGTTGTTTAATGTCCCACTCAGCAATATTCAAGCTGTATCATGGCAGTCTGTAAATCATCTTATTCATGCCAAAAGTTTCATGGATTGTAATCATGAACATTGATGTACATAACTGACCCGTGAAGGTCCAGGGTGGAACAGGCCCTCAGCAAACCATGCTTGCCATAAAAGGCAACTGACTGTGCTTGTCGTAAGAGGTGACTAACGTGATCAGGTTGTCAGGCTTGCTGACTTGGTTGACACACATCGTCGGTACCCAGTTGCGCTGATCAATGCTCATGCTGTTGATCACTGGATTGTCAGGTCCAGACTCGATTATTTACAGACCGCTGCCTTATAGCTGGAATATTGCTGAGTGCAGCTTAAAACAAAACGCCATGAATCACTTGATTTACATAACTGGGAAATGACATGTCAACCAAGCCAGCAAGCCTGTCCACCTGATCCCTCTTATGACAAAAATGGCTTACTTAAGAGCAATTCTACCCCAGATCGTCACCACCCAGTCCATTAATTGGCCTCTACTGATAAGTAATCAGTTGAAGAACAATTCTGTCCTGGTTCTTGAAATTGGGTTGGTTGCAATATTCCAGCTGTATGGTGGTTGTCTGTAAGTAATTGAGCCTGAACCAAACAATCTAACCCGAATCCTAGTTGATCACCATGGATGTAGCCTCATACCTATGAAGGTGGTGGGGTAGCCTAATTGCTAAGCGTCTGCTCGTCACACCCGGGTTTGATTCCCCACATGAGTACAATGTACAAAGCCCATTTCTGGTGACCCTAGTCATCATGTTGCTGGAATGTTGCCAAAAGCGTCATAAGCAATGATGCAAGTTAGAAATAAGCAAGCTGTTCTACATCTGTACCTTATTCGTTACAGAAATTTGTGATACAGGGTTTTATAGGACTTGCTATTCTTCAGGATCATAGGTTATTGTCAGTTCTACATTTTATGTGAAAATGCAGATAAGAACTGATGTTCAGCTTGTCATAAAAGGCAACTGACAGGACTCTCTGATTATGTTGACACATGTCATAGTGCTCTAATTGTGTAGGTGAATGTTCATGCTGTTGGTCACTGGATTGTCTGGTCCAGACTGCCATCATATAATTTGAATGTTGCTGAGTGCTGCATAAAACAACAATCAATCAGTGAATCAAACAAACAAACAAAACTGAACTTAGCTCTCTGAAAATATGCTGAAAAGGTTTAAAGGAAATTAATCCTCTCAATGCTACTGTCGAACCCATTCGACAGGGGTGCAGAATAAGGAGATCTCCAAATAAAACTTGCAGTAATTATACAAAGAGTCGGTTTAAAGTAAATTAAAGTATTCTCACATTTATGAATGGATAAGTATCAAAACAACAGTATTCTAAGATAGATCAGAATTCTATAGAATTGGTCCATGAATAAAGACTGAGCTTTGGGTTTTGTGTGTGTAAATTAAAACTTTATTTCATCACGCTAGTTTTTGTCAGATATCATCAGAGTCACACTTCTCATGTTCAGAGATGGTATATGACTCTTCACATTGACGATATTTCTGATTGTTTATCAGTTTTGTCATCTTGCAAAACAAGGCATACAGATAATTTTAATTATGAATTTCAATTGTCCTCAAGAGAAATTGAGGGGTATAAGGTGGTTTAGTGCACCAGACAGGAAGATTTAGTAATAGTGACTTACACCAACTGTGTCATGAATTTGATACAGCTAATGTTATGATGCATCAGATGGAAAGTCATGCATGTATATGTTTTTGTGCTTCCTTTCTGTAATTTGTGCATAGTTGATGCACATTTCTTGATTGCATAGAACAATGTTAATGCTTGTTTCAGTCAGTAAGGAAGCTTCTGTCATACTCATGTGTATGCAGTCTTAGAAAACAGCAGCGGTTTATTACTTTGGTGTTGTATGAAAAAACAATTATACGCAAGGAACTATGAAGTAAATTGTATTCTGATGATTTTGTTTGCAGATTTTATGTTTTTACTTTGGAACTCTGCTACCTCTCTGATAAATTTCCCAAATTTTTAGAAATAGGAATACTGGAAAGCAAATGTGAAATATCTTTTTGATGATGATGATGATGATGATGATGATGATGATGATGTAAAATCAGGCATAATGAGAACTGCAATGTTGTATATATATTATGTTGATGTTGAAACTGATATATTTCATTTGGTCAACTTTCCGCTATAGGCGGCATATTGTTAAAGGCTGGGCATTAAAGTTCTTGTTGCAATGTACACCAGTTCCACTAATATTGCCCTGATACTACTCAATACAAGTTATAGAAAATCCTCACCTAAAGTGTGTTAACTGTTAATTGTTTGATTAACACTTTTAGCTTGATAAAGGTGTAAGTATCTACATTGAAACATCACTTTGTGCAGTAAACATGAAATTGTTTTATCCATAAAGCTGTCTGCTTTATTGTATGCTGTGTGTTGCCATATAGATATTGTGAAACTTGATTAGAGTGACATGATAGGATAACTAGAGACCTCTGAAAGGATCACAGTATATGGATAATAAACGTCTTTATTGTTATGAGAGCAACATTTTGGTGTAGTTCCGACGCCATTATCAGGCCTCTCAAAAAATTTATAACTATAAAAGGTTTGTATGTTCTTTAACTTCTTTGATTAGTATATGTGTTTAATTATGCGAGTTTGAACATTAATATTTTCACCAGATCATTGGGCTGGCAAGCTGTAAGGTTAGACTGTCCATCAGAAATCTATCCAATCTCGGCAGTCGAAAGACCATTATTTCATAGGCTTGTTGGCTTACTGAAAACTGTAGCTTAATTCAAACACAACATGAATTTAGGCTCTGGTTTGGTACAGATGGTGTTGCATTCAGAAATGGCAGTAGGCATGACATTGGACATGACAATGATTTTTAATGTATTTGTTTTAGTATTTTGAGATGCAGAACGCAGAATTGCTTTTCTGAATGCCTTGCTCACTCCTATCATGAAGCACTTGACACTGTTTGGCTTCATAGTGTTCACTCGACCCGTCAGTTGACCTCCAGTCACTGCATGTAGCTGAGCATATTTAGTAGTGTGCATCAACAGCATGATATCTTCACAACGACATTAATGCATCATCACAGCAGCAGCAGCAGCAGCAGCAGCAGCCATAGCAAGATTAGGGTAATACCACAAGGTCATTGAAACATTGCCAGAACATGGCAACATTGTGAGAACCTCATGGCAACAGTGCAAGAACATGGCAACGTTGCATGAACCTCATGACAACATTGCAAGAACATGGCAACATTGCAAGAACATGACAACAGTGCAAGAACCTCATTACAACATTGCAAGAACATGGCAACATTGCAAGAACCTCAGGGTATTATGGAAAACATTATGGCAGCGTCAAATCATTCCAACATTGTAAGAACATTATGGCAACATTTCAAGAACATCTTGGCATCAGTTCAAAACATTGTGGCAAAAAAATCATTGTGGCATTATTGCAAGAACCTGTGGGCAGTTGCCTATTACACAGAACTGAGACCCACCGCACTCGGTTTAAAAAGAAAAATTGTCTGACCACTGCAAGTGCTGTGGCAATGTCAAGAATTACCTGCTGGACAATTGACGCAAAACACCACTATTGTCAAGTTGAAATAGCAGTTTGTAAGAGGAAAAGTAATATATTGGTAAATACACTCCTTGTTCCCCAGGAACAAACCTCTAGCTGGACTGTGAAAAAAGCATTTTGACTATAATTGATGCATACGTTTACAAGGTTGACAAGAACAGTGACCTCTTATCTGGTTGCCATTGCTTTTAGGATAGTGTAGAATCTGCTTGATCAACTTAAATGAACTACCTGTGACTGACTATACTTGGTGAAGAGTATGAGTGTAGAGCATACTGCATATTCTCTACATCAGGGTTCATTTGTCGACTATTTTATACTTCCCAGGGAGTTGAGAATGAAAATCAGTGGTCGCCAATTCTTCAAATGAGGAAGTTATAATGACGCGCTTTGAGGACCCGCTAATGATGTATGAGAGATGCACTGCAGTGATGTTCGTATCATTTGAGAGACATTTCAACATGCAAGAATCACTCATAAAATATCCATCATCATCTTGACTGATTGGCGGTTGTTAAACGCTCCAGTGTTCCAGCGGCAGTCTGTAAATAATCAACCTTCAATTAGACAGTCCAGCGATCGACAGCATTAATAACAATCTACGCAACTGGGTTGCGATGACGTGTCAACCAGGTCAAGAAGCCTGACCACCCGATCCCGTTAGTCGCCTTTAACGACAAGCGTGGTTTGCTGAAGATCCAATGCTAACCCGGATCTTCATGGGTCCATCCTCAACAAATAATGTGATCATCTGTTGCATGTATAGAGTCATACTAGTCAGAAACATCTTTTGGGGAGAGGCTTCATACTCCGTTGTTTTCATTATTATCATTATTATTGTTTTCATTGTTAATGGGGGCGGTAAGGTAGTCTAGTGATTAAAGCGTTCGCTCGTCACGTCGAAGACCCGGATTCGATTCCCCATATGGGTACAATGTGTGAAGCCCATTTTCTGGTGTCCCCCGCCGTGATATTGCCGGAATGTTGCTAAAAGCGGCGTAAAACTAAACTCACTCACTCATTGTTTATGGATCGGAATCAACATAAGCACTGAGTTTTCAGGTGCGGCATTATGTTTTGTTATGAATATGAACATTATTTTTATGTTTAAGACATTTAGATAAACGAATGCAGTAATGAATGTTTGAGCGATGCTGGCACTGCCAGTCTTGTTAAAAGATGATTGTATTATTTTATTGTTCTACAACCATGACTCTAAAAGAAGTGCTAAAATTGAGATCCGCCCCTAGTTCGTTTGTTATTTTGCTGACGAAACAATCGGAGATGTTAACATTTTTGTTTAAGTAGTATATGTTTTGTCAATGCGATGACAGCACAGGAAAGGCTACAGGATAATATTCCAATAGGTTTGTAATATAGATTCTGTATCGGAGTATGACTGTGGTTTGATGTGTCTGTAATGACATTGTTATTTGTTACAGTGACCTAGACTTTTAGAGTTGATGATGTATATGATGATTAAAGTAAATTATCCAACTGTTATGTGAGGAATAACTGATCCTATAGATTATAATGTATAGATTTACAATGTACATACGTCTATTGTTGTGTTTGTTTGAGAAAGATGTACAAAAGTTACGCTGGCTATGAGCAGGCGCCTGTTTCAATCAATTCTAAGTTGTTCACACTTTTAGCACCAGTTTAGATTTACTTATTTAGATGGTATTTTTATATGATGAGTAGTTGGACCGAACAACATGTTGTGCATCTGCTTGTGAACAGTCATTTTACTGGGAACACCGGTACCTGCTTTTAAACTGTCATTCGGCTCGGAACACAGGTCCCGGCTTGTAAATAGGACTTGGGACACAGGTACCTGCTTGAAAACTGTCATTGGGATTTGGAAACAGGTACCTGTTGGCAACCTGCCTTTGGAATTAGGACCTGCGTTTAAACTGCGGTTGGAATTAGGTAGTACATACGTGCAGAGATGCAGACAAAGTTATTGCTTCATTACGCTGCTTTGGCGTCTTGACTCTTTCTCGTACATCGGGCTGTCCCTTTTTTTGCACTCTGCCTCGTAACACCTTTTTTAATTTTTAGGGCGTTTATTCTGCAAGAACCTCACAGAACTGGCCTGATGTTTTGATTGTGATCGGCTTTACATTGAGTATTTAAAGTTTGTTAGTTTTCGAGTTGGATGGAACTTCAAGGTCCACTGTGGGGCCAAACTGAAATCCCTAGTTTCTCAGGGGAAGAGGAAAGTGTTTTACATAGAAATGGGAAACCAGCAGTGTCCTGCTCACTGCCACATCTGAAGAACCCTCTGGGACTAGGGAATTTGGGTAACTGCTTGGAAGACTCACAGAATCTTGTACGGGGATCGAAACCATCTTTCTGTGAATTTTGTATTGTAATCAGAATTTATACGTACACCAAAACACTTGTGTTGTTTTGACGGGTTTTTTTTTGTTATATCTAATCATAAATAATGTTGGGTAGAAATTTGAAACTCACGAATTACACCATTACGTCTTATCCATTTATTTTCTATTGTTTTATTATTTACCAATTATTTTGTTTCCTGCCCATGTATATACACCGGTTTTTAATTTGTGATGTTTTACTGATGAATATATTATGATGCGTTGTCATGGCTGCTGATGACTTGTAATGAATCGAGGGGATAAACCTTTACCATAAAGAATATTGTGTCCACTAATCTTTAACGATTCGCTTGTATATGATCCTGTCTGAATTGGACAAGACGTCCATAAAAGGTTGATAAAGTCCTTATGTTGTTTATACCTAGAGTGAGTGAGTGAGTTTAATTTTACGCTGCACTCAGCATTATTCTAGCTATATGGCGGCAGTCTGTAAATAATCGAATCTGGACCTGACAATCTAGTGATCAACAGCATGCGGATCGGTCAGCGCAATTGGGAAACAATGACAGCTGTTAACGAAGTCAGCGAGCCTGACCACCCGATCCCGTTAGTCGCCTCTGACGGCAAGCATACGCGCCTTTAGTGGCAAGCATAGGTTGCTGGAGATCGCAAATAGCATATGTCAAAGGTCATATCGGCCTAAGTGGGCTTTGGGCGGGATGCGCAATTCGATATCTAGGAAAACGTGTTTACTCATAAAATAAAACAACAGAATAGCTGCTGAAAACAATAGATCGGTCAGCCAGGTTGACGACGGAAATTCGACTCACCTGCCATGAAATGCATGTGCTGTATACGGGCATAGGGGGTCATTTCAAATATATTTCATGCTTTTAGAATTCATGTGCTATGTGTCATTTACTGATTAACATCTCGCATGTCTTTCTTTCGTAAATGCTATGTTGAGATATGTAAAAGAGTATGATACTCTTAGGAAAGCTTAACTCACCCATCGTATGAAATGTCTCAAGATGTATAATTATGCTGGCACGAGCTCCCGAAGATCGACAGGACTGGATATTATTTATGAATTGTTATGGCGTGCCATTTATCACTATCCCCACCCAGACCCCAACGACCATCTGCGACATCCGTTCTAGTTGTGTCTTTGAGACGACCCCTCCTACCTGTTCGATTTTATACTGTAGTAACAGTAAGACTCCATGGCTAATACATAGATCCAATAATACACTTAGTATTATTTTCGTCAGTTATCGTTTATGATGGAATTAAGTCGAATTTCATCTAATTTCAAAATGGGCATCGAAAAAGTGCCCTATGTAATACTAATAAAATGTAAAAATGTAATCACTAATTTTCTTAGAGCCATGGTCTGTTCTTACAAAGTCGCTTTGTACAAACCACCCAGCACTGCTCATTTTCCACTAATGTCTCTGCAGAAAAATCCTTTTAGGTACTTGTTCAACAGATATTCCACACTATCACACTTTAACAACAAATAATGTAGATATAAATGGTAAAAAAAGTCCATTTTTTATGAATGCTTTTTATGAATTCTGTTATATTAATAATTCTCCCTATGTCTGGGACTAGGAACTCACTGACGTTATCAAAAGAGTCCAACATTAATACGTGATCGGCTAGTCATGCTTTGTACACACCAAGTTCCTGGGGATCATGGCTGCCCCGTTCGGTGGAACCTTAGCGTAACAGGCATAATTCGGAATGGACATGAGACAACGTGACAGTCTGTAATGGTCGTGCCAGATTGGTAACTGCAACAGCAAAACGTCACAGCCTACAATGTACCTTAACAAATTTTAGATGGTCCGAAGTTGGTCCCACGTGGGTCCATAGTGGGACAGGAAGCATGCGCTTTCCGAGTCATCTCGCGGTCACATTCAAGTTTTGTCATGTCCGTTTGTTTGCCGTTTTGTCACGGTTGTTTCGCCCTTGCTCTTGTTTTGTCCAGCTTCTCACGACAGATTCGTAATGGCACCCACAGTGGACCGGGCGCCAACCGTAGTGTGCCTTACTTCCGTGTGCCGTTTTACCAACGGTTCCATCACAGATATTGTGACAGACCACGAGGAAACTGGAGGGAAAACTGGCCCAGATCTCCTGGCGCACTATGTTTTGGGGAAACGGTGCTGTCAGAGCCACCGGGATCATAGTGTAACTCTAGCGCAAGCTTTTTTATATCGATTAATCACATAAGTGAATTTTATTTCACGATCGACCGCATTTGTTTATACATCTACTTTGGGTTTTTTTCAATCTTTTTTTTATTGTTCCCAATATAGTGAGTACAAAGATATGAAAAAGCATATAGTAGAATAAGTGTACATACAACAAGTGGGGTGAATAGAGTAAGCTGAGTACATCATGTTTTATTTTTCAAAGAGCTTGTGTTAGATAACAAAATGTGAGTCAGTAATGGCTTCTTACCCAAAAAGCCAAACCAAATAAATTTTTTTGTCAAATGATATGATTGGATATGTGTAGTTTTCCACGGTTCAAGTTTCTTCCAGAAAGTTTTGGTTTCCTCACAACCCCAGTATACATGGCATATGTGGCATAACATAATGTATTGTCAACCAGATTCATCCTAAAACGTTCTTTTTTGGTATATACAGAAATACATGCAGACATCTATACTGGAAATCTAACAATTTCACATCTTTTAAATTCTTTCTGGAAGTATCAAAAATCAAACACCAACCAATATCAATGTATAATGTATAATGTTTCCCATTTGTCACCTGTGGGGTTTTGCAGCTAGCAATGTATCGTATAAGACCCTTGAACCCTTTCTTGGGGCTATGAAATCCTTTGGGAGAGAATTTATGGCGAGGTCATTTGTGTTTATATATCCATGTTCCTTTACAGTCTTTTTCCAAGATTCAGGTAAAATATACATAACATATTCAAGATCTAGGTATGTACCTCAGGGTGTTTTAGTCTGATCTATGTTTATTTTCAGTCCTGACATATTGTAAAATGTATTAAGTGTGTCTATAGCGGAGTACAAATTTTCCTCAGTGCCATCCAGAAATAGTTCAGTGTCATCTGCATATTGACCCAATTTGTATTCTTGATTGTCAATTATAATGCCCTTTATAACTTCATGTTGTCTTATCATACATCCTAAGATTTCAGCTACAAAAAGAAACAGGTATGGAGATGTGGGATCCCCTTGCCTGTTACAACGTTGGTTTGGGGAGAAGTCAGAGAGATGCCCATTCTGAATAACACACGAGGATGTGTCATATGTTAAGGCATTGATATCTAGTTACCATGCGTCACCGTGACATAAACTAAAAATATTGAACTTTCTTATTCATTCCTACCCAGTCAAATTCACGAACAATACCTTGTTAATGTTCGTTCTCTTGCTCGTACACTGTACACTAAATTTGTTATTTTAACGATAAATCCAAGTGTTGCTTGGGAATCTGGACTAAAGTTCTTCCTTTGAAGGTCGTTCTTCTTGGCGACGTGTTTCTACTTCTGTGTACAAAGTCCATGTTTGTTGGTAACAAACCCTATTTCGGGGAAATATTTTAAAAAGCGCATAACAATGACAAACTATTTTGAGGGAGCGGAATTTTTCTCTGAACTGGAAGTCTACATTAACTTCTTTGTCACTGAGACAAAAACGTTCTTGTGACATGGGGCTTTTCATTTGTATCCTTCTAAAATAATTTCTGGATTTGAGAGGAATAGTGAGTCAAAATAGCCGAAAAAACTACCCAAGGAATTGTTTGAGTTATGTGAGAAAGAAAGTTAATAGATTCATGGCTTATTGGAGAAAACTGCAACGTTCACTTTAGTTGCCTAGACAACCAGTTGCCTGTAGTTTCCGCAAAATGCAGTTTAAAGACCATGATTCATTTGTCCTGGAACACGTTCACAGGATGAATGACCGCCTGTACCACACCTGGCGATAGAGGTGTACCTGCGAGAAGAATTGGACGACAATGACGACAGAACATCGAAGTCACTGTTGGGAGCACGTGGTTGGAGAAGCGGTGTCCTTCGTCAGCGAGCTGACGCCAAGACACGTATCAACTAAGGTGCAGGTGAACGTTGTATGAGGACATGTGTTCTGGTAGGATGTTGTTTTGGAGATGGGGTCGTTATGATATGGAATAACAGCTGCATCAATAAATATAGAGGGTGTCCAGCTATCACAGAAACATCTGCAAATTTCTAGACTTGTCTGTCAAATGGCAAAACTTGATATACTTTCAAAATGATGAAAATGCGAGGAACAATTTTCCTTTACTCTTGGGCCACGTGTTCTATCACTCTTCAGGATATGGAGATGCGTTGGGAATAATCCCACATTTCGTGTGGTCAGCGCTTCGATCCTGTGATATTACATATGTCTAGAAATAATGAAGTTGGAACGAAGCAGCCCAGCGATAGGCGTCTTCAGCATTGAAACGCTGGGGGAATGATCATGTGTATTAACCAAGTCACAGAGCTTGGCCACCATATCCCGTAAGGCGTCCCTCAAAGACACTGAATATCAGTTCTAATCCGATTCTACACACAGATTTCACTACTGATAGAAAGAGAAAATGATAACCACCGACAGTGCCAGTCGTTGGTGAATGTCCTAACTGGCCAATTCAGCATGTGGAAAGATGACCCAGTACAGATGACAACAAGGGCTGTGTATGACGATGTATGTTAGTTTGGCAGAGAGAGAGAAAGCGTGGTGGGGTGTTATTCTACCGTGGCTGCTTTTGGGGTAGAACTTGTACCCGTTGTCCCTTTCGTTAAAATACAAAGCATTGTCGATGGCTGGTGATTAACACTATGTAATATTTAGCATTGGGTGTTGCCATCACCGAACTCCTGTGTGGAATACTGTAGATATATCTGGCATCTGTTTCTTTTTCTGACTTTCGTGACTCAAGAATTTGTTTCAGTTCATGCAAACCTGATTGGTATTGCTTGTGCGATTGTCAGGATCCAATCTGTGTATAACAAACACGTCTTCCTGGCTGTGATGTCGATGTCGATGAGTGAATTTCCAGAATACCTCTTCTGTTTGTATCCTATGAAACACTATAATCATTATTTTCTGGAATGTTTCACACGTTTCACAGTACATTTATCAGATTCCTTGATAGGCATTTTATAAGTTGTTGATGATGATGATCACCTGTTAGATAGTGTTAGTATCTACGCCAAAATGCCATATTCGTTGCAATAAAGAAGTTGACTATCCATAGGACTAGGTTTACCTTCAGTTTACAGATGAATGGAATGATAGACTGAAGTATGGAGCCGGTCTGTGGGATGGACCAGAGCGATGGAGGAGGTGGTCAGTTGGATGGTACGACAGGTAAAGAATTGGGTAGTTGGAAGGTATGAAGTTGCAGTGGAGTCGAGAGGTTGTGGGACTCGACTGATGATCTGCAGACAACTGTAGACAGCCGAACTGATACTCAACCATAACCATGCCGATATTCACTTTGGCTATTTTTGTTGTACTAATAAGTACTTAGGGACCGTTCCTAATTTATGGTCACTCACATTGCAACGCTACTCTTTAAAAATCATCTCCCCGAGCCCCCTTGGATGACGTCAGCTGGTCTCAAATGTGAAACTGGTGTCTTCCTTTTTGCTGCTTAGGACCAGTCGCTACCCACTCGCAATCGCCTAAATGTGATCTTGAAAGAAAATATTTCCATAAAATGTTGATTATGCAATAAATGTACAGAGACTGTCCAACACATTGTCTGTGAACCCTGCTTTTACTACCGTCTCTTCCATGCCTGTAGCTGTCCCTCTGTGCCACCCTGATCAGGGCGTCATGGAAAATGATGCTTTCAAACTGCTATGGAATAGGCCCATTTACAGCCTTGGATGACTTCCACCCAACAAACATGATCTTCTCTTTTTACATAAAACCAATGGATTTATTTATATCATTGAATATCATTTGATTTTCTGTCCCTTTTGACAGCAATGTAATTGGCGAGCATGCTAACCTCGCCTTTGAAATGTCTTGCTTGCATACCAAGTACTCAGCCTCCCCGTTGTTCTCAGTGCCCTTGGTTTGATCTCTTTGCTTCATCGGGAGCACAGCCCTTCTGACACCCTGGGTAATGCAGAAGACTGCAGTGGTGATGGGTCTACATATACCCCGAAAAGCTCTGCGTGTAGAGAGGCAAAGGCCCTGAGATGATAATGGGCCTTATCAGCCTGTCTGTGCCAGGATCACCCGAACACTGTCTGCTGCATATTATCATTAAGCTGTAAAACATAATTAATAAATTAATTGTGAAGTTACAAAGCGCCTTTTCCATGTACAAAGCGCGTGCTCAAACAGATGTCACACAAGTTTTCGTTACTTCGATAACCTCAAGCTGCCTTTGAAAGTGCTAGAAAGTTAAGAGTCACATGACTTGTCCCACCGGGTACCCATGGTGATGGTCCGGGGTAGAATAGATCTTCAGCAACCCATACTTGCCATAAAAGGCACATATGCTTGTCGTAAGAAGCGACTAACGGGACCGGTTGGTCAGGCTCGCTGACTTTGTTGACACATGTCATCAGTTCCCCATTTCTCATGTTCTTGATCAGTGAATTGTCTGGTCCAGACTCGATTATTTACAGACCGCCAGCATATAGCAGGAATATTGCAACCAACCAATCAATCCAATTTCAAGAACCAGGCTGAAATGATCTTCAGCTGATTACTTATCAGTAGAGTAGTGGTCTATGATTGAAGTTGTGCCATTAGCAGACAGGGGGTTATTTCTACTTGTCCGGCAGGCTGAGGAGATTCAGAAGATTAAGATTATGAATGGTTGTGCAAAGTTTATCGATAACCATAGAAAATGTCCCCCCGCGTCCAGCCGGCTAGGGGATTAGTGAACACCGCTCACCTGATCGGGCGAACGGGTGTGGCTGCAGAGTTTTTATCTTACTAACATGATGCAGTGAATATGGTTCACATGTATTGATTTCGACACCTAGTAAACACATCAAACAATGAACTTGAATAAAATAAAATAAATTGGTGAGTATAATCAGGATACATATGTTTGGGAAACGTTTATGTCAACCGTTACTGCAAATTGGCAAGCGTTCAGGTCAATATTCGGTTTATTCCAAATGGTCGAGGTGGACAATAGTTAGTTTACCACAACTATTAATCCTGCATTAAGTCCAGAAGTAGAGACGCCGTCTACTGGAAGTGTTGCACAAAAGACTGTAGGTCTACCATCAACACCAAGAACAACCTTCAGACAATCACATTTATGCAGCAGGCCATGCTAAAATAGAAGCAGACAAGATATTTGAGAACCTCTAGGATCTTCTGCGAACGTCTTCAACACCAGTCCCAACACTCTACAAGAATGAACTCGCAAGTACGTTTTTCATCATAATATTGGAATATGTTGAAATTTCAGAAAATCCCGTGGACAAGGGAAAGAAAACAAACTTAAATCTGGAAATCTGTACCTTAATCATTAAATATGTTTATAATCATATGTATTTATTTGTTTTTGTATTTGTATAATCTTTGTTCTATGTTTCTTAATGTGACACCATATACACATGTACTTCGTTTTTCGCTTCAGGTTTGAGAGCCGGTTTGCGTGACCAAATATCACAGACCGACACTCATCTAGAACCCTTAAAGGATAGGTTTTGGACTAGTAGGAAGATCTCGCAGGCAGACACATAGGTGTCGATAAAACAGCCATTGACTACTTGTTACAATCAACATATTTTTCTGTGTGTCCATGGACATGTGTTAAAACATTTCAGTTTTCAAACTGAGAAATTAGTATTTATAATGCTACACTTTCTTGAAAACTTGGTTTCTTGTCCTCCAACTTCGATAATCCTTGCAGGTATCACTTTCTGTGTTAATACGAGTCGTACCTGGATCCTTCAGGTGAAAGATGACCCGTGAAAGTCCGGGGTAGAATATGCTCGCCATAAAAGGCACCTATGCTTGTCGTAAGAGGCGACTAACGGGATCGGGGGAGGGGGGGGGGCAGGCTTGCTGACTTGGTTGACACATGTCATCGGTTCCCAGATGCGCAGATCGATCCTCATGTTGTTGCTGATTACTGGGTTGTCTGGTCCAGATTCGATTATTTACAGACTGTCGCCATATAAATGTAATATTGCTGAGTGCGGCGTAAAACTCAACTCACTCACTCAGGTGGAAGATACAGAACACCTACTATAAAATCATCTTCGCTGTTTAAAGCTACCTTAGACATCTTAAAACATAGAATGTATTCAGATTCAAAATCTAATAAAGAGACATATTTGGAGAAACAACCTTCAACTGATATACCAAAACTCCTAGGGCGTTGGTCACCCACAGCTTTGTGTTTCAAAAACGGTTTGCAGCCATCAATTTGAATATCATTGGGTACATCAGTTTTAGTTCCAAGTTTTTAGTCGATGTCTGGCAATTAATAGTATCTTATATTTAGCATTGGGTGACGCCATCGCCTTGTAGTGTGGAATACTGTAGATATATCTGGGATCTGTGACGTTGGTTTGATGTCGTGACATGAGAGTTTTTTCAGTTCATGTAAACTTGATTGATCTTTCTTGAGCGACTGTAAACTCTCTATAACACATACACGTAGACTCTTTGCTGATGACACTTCAGTATATGTAATTGTAGAGGATCCAGACAAAGCAACAAGGATTTTGAATAATGACTTAAATCGTATATCTGACTGGGCCGATATGTGGCAAGTGAATTTTAATCCAACAAACACTGAAACGATTTTATTCTCTCGCAAAGTAAATCCCTCTGTACGTTCACCCATCGAAATGAAGGGAACTCAAGTAAATGAAGTATATTTCTATAAACATTTAGGTATTTATCTTCAAAAAGATTGTTATTGAAAAAAAACAAATTGAAGAGATAGTAAAAGTTGTAAGTCCTATGGTAAACTGTTTAAGAAGCTTTAAATATAGATTAACTAGACATACATTAGAATGAAATAATTAACTCAGAATCAGTAAATTCATTCAATAAACGACAGACCAAAGAAAGACATGTTCTCTTTGACCAAAACTTTGGATCTAGATTTTGTCAAATACTTCATGCTCGTCTCAGATTGGGGTGTAGTGACTTGAACGCTCATCGCTTTGATAGACATATTTCAGATAATCCAAACTGTGCATGTGGGTATCCATGGGAAGACTCTCTCCACTACTTCTTTTCCTGCCCATATTATGACTCAATAAGATCAGATCAATTTTTCTACACTAACGGCTTTAACTTAAATTCAGTTCTTCAAGGTAATCAAACTTCAAGCAACAGAATTAATCATCTTATTCTTGACTCTGTTCGTAAATACATACTGCTTTCAAATAGATTCAAATTCTTCTAGACTACAATTACTATGAACCCCTTTAATGCAACCTGTGTAGACGTATTTCCCGAATATTAATGATCTAATGCATTTGTGGAAATAACTGTTTCTTTCGCTTTTTTTTCTTAAATAGTTCATTGCCTCTGTACTGTGTAAATTTGTGATTGCATTATATTATAGTTAATGGAGAGGCACTTACATAAGCCTTTGGCTTGTTGTGCCAATCCATATTCATGTTATTTATGTTCATGAATAAAAATATGTTTAAAAAAACCAAAAAAAAACCATACATGTCTCCCCTGCTGCAATGTCAGTGTTTGATATCGAAGGATCAGTGATTTTCCAGAATACCTCTTCTCCCTTCTGCTGTAGTCATAGTTTTGTCTGTGAAAGTGATTGCTTGTCACAGTCAACTTATTTCTTATGTGTCCTTAAACTCGTATTAAAACATTTCAGCTGAAGATTTTTTTCACAGTGATTTCACAGTACTTTTATTGCTGCACTCTCTTGAAAACTTGGTTTGCAAATCTGCATCCCAGCATGGGTGTATTTTGATTACTGCAGACCCAAGATGCTTGTAATCACAAGAAACATCTCACTCCAACATCGACCGCACTGATAATCCCTGCACGCAAGTCCCAAGCCCAAAAGAGAAGTGTTGTTACACGGGATTAACGCTCTGAGGTATAGCCTGTTTCCCCGATATCTTGAGTGAGTGTCCACTACCTTGGATAAAGATCTTGCCTTGGATGAGCGTTCACTCACTATCTTTAGTCTTCACTCAGTGTCTTCCAGTTCATAGTATAAAAACCTCAGACAACTTAGACAGCTTCACTCAAAATCGCAAACGCACAGGTACAAGTTGAATATATTGATAACCTTAGTCTACAATGGCTTTCAGTTCGGCGTTAAGAATAGGCATAAGGGCACAGTAGACTCATCCCATGGGTTGTCGAGCGACAGCTACGACAGCGAACGCTGCCTTAGTTAAGTCAGACCAGAACCACAGCCACCAGAGTGACCGCCGTTCTACTGAAGTTACCAAAATCGTGAATCATATATTTATGTACCCTTCTGCAATGTTTTTCTCGCCTTTGAAAATTGAGCTCCCCACAGAGACATTCCCGATCCAACAAATTCATCAGACATGCAACGGTACATTCTTACCGCTAATGCCATTAGACAAACTAGACGATGTATGGGTTCAGCCCTTGGAAGACCGACCATCAGAAGTAACCAACCTAGATAGGTTTGCGGACTATGTTACTGAGAAGTGGGTTCAGAAAGGTCGCCAGACGTGGAACCACTTTGACACCCAGGGTCCCCGTATAACAAACCATCTTGAACCATAAGCTCAATAACGCCATCAAAACCACGCAGGTCAAGAATGAAATTTCAATAACCCATCTCCAGGTCACAGGTAAATAGAAGTACAAGAAGAATAAGTATCGAGATCTGCAGATTCAACTCCAGGCTCTGAAGATACCAATGTTGCGAAATTGACTCCATGTTTGCTGATGCTGATTCCTACATGTAAAGTGCATGTTCAGATGATAATCTGAAACAAATCATATCAATCCGTATAGAGGTTTAATCCCTGAACCCAAACGTTATAACCATTCCCACACAGTCCAATGTGTTTGTTTGTACAACAGAGTAGTTACAGCCAGGTTTGGGCTAGGTGGGCATGAACCGTTCAAACCACACGTATCTAATCACATCTAAACACACCTGTTGAAACCACTTTTCACCCCAGCGCTGGCGTCAAATTAATGAAGCATTTAACTCCAAATTCGCGGGAGCTTTCTTCATCGCGTTGTTTTTCAACTTTATAATTTGAATGTTCATGTTTGATACTGTTACTGTAAGTTCATACCGAAAGCTATCAGAATCTACAAAATTGTGTTCATTTGTCGACTATTTTATACTTCCCAGGGAGTTGAGAATGAAAATCAGTGGTCGCCAATTCTTCAAATGAGGAAGTTATAATGACGCGCTTTGAGGACCCGCTAATGATGTATGAGAGATGCACTGCAGTGATGTTCGTATCATTTGAGAGAAATTTCAACATGCAAGAATCACTCATAAAATATCCATCATCATCTTGACTGATTGGCGGTTGTTAAACGCTCCAGTGTTCCAGCGGCAGTCTGTAAATAATCAACCTTCAATTAGACAGTCCAGGGATCGACAGCATTAATAACAATCTACGCAACTGGGTTGCGATGACGTGTCAACCAGGTCAAGAAGCCTGACCACCCGATCCCGTTAGTCGCCTTTAACGACAAGCGTGGTTTGCTGAAGATCCAATGCTAACCCGGATCTTCATGGGTCCATCCTCAACAAATAATGTGATCATCTGTTGCATGTATAGAGTCATACTAGTCAGAAACATCTTTTGGGGAGAGGCTTCATACTCTGTTGTTTTCATTATTATCATTATTATTGTTTTCATTGTTTATGGGGGCGGTAGGGTAGTCTAGTGATTAAAGCGTTCGCTCGTCACGCCGAAGACCCGGATTCGATTCCCCATATGGGTACAATGTGTGAAGCCCATTTTCTGGTGTCCCCCGCCGTGATATTGCTGGAATCTTGCTAAAAGCGGCGTAAAACTAAACTCACTCACTCACTCACTCATTGTTTATGGATCGGAATCAACATAAACACAGAGTTTTCAGGTGCGGCATTTTGTTTTGTTATGAATATGAACATTATTTTTATGTTTAAGACATTTAGATAAACGAATGCAGTAATGAATGTTTGAGCGATGCTGGCACTGCCAGTCTTGTTAAAAGATGATTGTATTATTTTATTGTTCTACAACCATGACTCTAAAAGAAGTGCTAAAATTGAGATCCGCCCCTAGTTCGTTTGTTATTTTGCTGACGAAACAATCGGAGATGTTAACATTTTTGTTTAAGTAGTATATGTTTTGTCAATGCGATGACAGCACAGGAAAGGCTACAGGATAATATTCCAATAGGTTTGTAATATAGATTCTGTATCGGAGTATGACTGTGGTTTGATGTGTCTGTAATGACTTGACATTGTTATTTGTTACAGTGACCTAGACTTTTAGAGTTGATGATGTATATGATGATTAAAGTAAATTATCCAACTGTTATGTGAGGAATAACTGATCCTATAGATTATAATGTATAGATTTACAATGTACATACGTCTATTGTTGTGTTTGTTTGAGAAAGATGTACAAAAGTTACGCTGGCTATGTGCAGGCGCCTGTTTCAATCAATTCTAAGTTGTTCACACTTTTAGCACAAGTTTAGATTTACTTATTTAGATGGTATTTTTATATGATGAGTAGTTGGACCGAACAACATGTTGTGCATCTGCTTGTGAACAGTCATTTTACTGGGAACACCGGTACCTGCTTTTAAACTGTCATTCGGCTCGGGACACAGGTCCCGGCTTGTAAATAGGACTTGGGACACAGGTACCTGCTTGAAAACTGTCATTGGGATTTGGAAACAGGTACCTGTTGACAACCTGCCTTTGGAATTAGGACCTGCGTTTAAACTGCAGTTGGAATTAGGTAGTACATACGTGCAGAGATGCAGACAAAGTTATTGCTTCATTACGCTGCTTTGGCGTCTTGACTCTTTCTCGTACATCGGGCTGTCCCTTTCTTTGCACTCTGCCTCGTAACAGCTTTTTTAAAATATTTTTAGTGCGTTTATTCTGCAAGAACCTCACAGAATTGGCCTGATGTTTTGATTGTGATCGGCTTTACATTGAGCATTTAAAGTTTATTAGTTTTCGAGTTGGATTGAACTTCAAGGTCCACTGTGGGGCCAAACGGAAATCCCTAGTTTCTCAGGGGAAGAGGAAAGTGTTTTACATAGAAATGGGAAACCAGCAGTGTCCTGCTCACTGCCACATCTGAAGAACCCTCTGGGACAAGGGAATTTGGGTAACTGCTTGGAAGACTCACAGAATCTTGTACGGGGATCGAAACCATCTTTCTGTGAATTTTGTATTGTAATCAGAATTTATACGTACACCAAAACACTTGTGTTGTTTTGACGGGTTTTTTTTTGTTATATCTAATCATAAATAATGTTGGGTAGAAATTTGAAACTCACGAATTACACCATTACGTCTTATCCATTTATTTTCTATTGTTTTATTATTTACCAATTATTTTGTTTCCTGCCCATGTATATACACCGGTTTTTAATTTGTGATGTTTTACAGATGAATATATTATGATGCGTTGTCATGGCTGCTGATGACTTGTAATGAATCGAGGGGATAAACCTTTACCATAAAGAATATTGTGTCCACTAATCTTTAACGATTCGCTTGTATATGATCCTGTCTGAATTGGACAAGACGACCATAAAAGGTTGATAAAGTCCTTATGTTGTTTATACCTAGAGTGAGTGAGTGAGTTTAATTTTACGCTGCACTCAGCATTATTCTAGCTATATGGCGGCAGTCTGTAAATAATCGAATCTGGACCTGACAATCTAGTGATCAACAGCATGCGGATCGGTCAGCGCAATTGGGAAACAATGACAGCTGTTAACGAAGTCAGCGAGCCTGACCACCCGATCCCGTTAGTCGCCTCTGACGGCAAGCATACGCGCCTTTAGTGGCAAGCATAGGTTGCTGGAGATCGCAAATAGCATATGTCAAAGGTCATATCGGCCTAAGTGGGCTTTGGGCGGGATGCGCAATTCGATATCTAGGAAAACGTGTTTACTCATAAAATAAAACAACAGAATAGCTGCTGAAAACAATAGATCGGTCAGCCAGGTTGACGACGGAAATTCGACTCACCTGCCATGAAATGCATGTGCTGTATACGGGCATAGGGGGTCATTTCAAATATATTTCATGCTTTTAGAATTCATGTGCTATGTGTCATTTACTGATTAACATCTCGCATGTCTTTCTTTCGTAAATGCTATGTTGAGATATGTAAAAGAGTATGATACTCTTAGGAAAGCTTAACTCACCCATCGTATGAAATGTCTCAAGATGTATAATTATGCTGGCACGAGCTCCCGAAGATCGACAGGACTGGATATTATTTATGAATTGTTATGGCGTGCCATTTATCACTATCCCCACCCAGACCCCATCGACCATCTGCGACATCCGTTCTAGTTGTGTCTTTGAGACGACCCCTCCTACCTGTTCGATTTTATACTGTAGTAACAGTAAGACTCCATGGCTAATACTATAGATCCAATAATACACTTAGTATTATTTTCGTCAGTTATCGTTTATGGTGGAACTAAGTCGAATTTCATCTAATTTCAAAATGGGCATCGAAAAAGTGCCCTATGTAATACTTATCAAATGTAAAAATGTAATCACTAATTTTCTTAGAGCCATGGTCTGTTCTTACAAAGTCGCTTTGTACAAACCACCCAGCACTGCTCATTTTCCACTAATGTCTCTGCAGAAACATCCTTTTACGTACTTGTTCAACAGATATTCCACACTATCACTCTTTAACAACAAATAATGTAGATATAAATGGTAAAAAAAGTCCATTTTTTATGAATGCTTTTTATGAATTCTGTTATATTAATAATTCTCCCTATGTCTGGGACTAGGAACTCACTGACGTTATCAAAAGAGTCCAACATTAATACGTGATCGGCTAGTCATGCTTTGTACACACCAAGTTCCTGGGGATCATGGCTGCCCCGTTCGGTGGAACCTTAGCGTAACAGGCATAATTCGGAATGGACATGAGACAACGTGACAGTCTGTAATGGTCGTGCCAGATTGGTAACTGCAACAGCAAAACGTCACAGCCTACAATGTACCTTAACAAATTTTAGATGGTCCGAAGTTGGTCCCACGTGGGTCCATAGTGGGACAGGAAGCATGCGCTTTCCGAGTCATCTCGCGGTCACATTCAAGTTTTGTCATGTCCGTTTGTTTGCCGTTTTGTCACGGTTGTTTCGCCCTTGCTCTTGTTTTGTCCAGCTTCTCACGACAGATTCGTAATGGCACCCACAGTGGACCGGGCGCCAACCGTAGTGTGCCTTACTTCCGTGTGCCGTTTTACCAACGGTTCCATCACAGATATTGTGACAGACCACGAGGAAACTGGAGGGAAAACTGGCCCAGATCTCCTGGCGCACTATGTTTTGGGGAAACGGTGCTGTCAGAGCCACCGGGATCATAGTGTAACTCTAGCGCAAGCTTTTTTATATCGATTAATCACATAAGTGAATTTTATTTCACGATCGACCGCATTTGTTTATACATCTACTTTGGGTTTTTTTCAATCTTTTTTTTATTGTTCCCAATATAGTGAGTACAAAGATATGAAAAAGCATATAGTAGAATAAGTGTACATACAACAAGTGGGGTGAATAGAGTAAGCTGAGTACATCATGTTTTATTTTTCAAAGAGCTTGTGTTAGATAACAAAATGTGAGTCAGTAATGGCTTCTTACCCAAAAAGCCAAACCAAATAAATTTTTTTGTCAAATGATATGATTGGATATGTGTAGTTTTCCACGGTTCAAGTTTCTTCCAGAAAGTTTTGGTTTCCTCACAACCCCAGTATACATGGCATATGTGGCATAACATAATGTATTGTCAACCAGATTCATCCTAAAACGTTCTTTTTTGGTATATACAGAAATACATGCAGACATCTATACTGGAAATCTAACAATTTCACATCTTTTAAATTCTTTCTGGAAGTATCAAAAATCAAACACCAACCAATATCAATGTATAATGTATAATGTTTCCCATTTGTCACCTGTGGGGTTTTGCAGCTAGCAATGTATCGTATAAGACCCTTGAACCCTTTCTTGGGGCTATGAAATCCTTTGGGAGAGAATTTATGGCGAGGTCATTTGTGTTTATATATCCATGTTCCTTTACAGTCTTTTTCCAAGATTCAGGTAAAATATACATAACATATTCAAGATCTAGGTATGTACCTCAGGGTGTTTTAGTCTGATCTATGTTTATTTTCAGTCCTGACATATTGTAAAATGTATTAAGTGTGTCTATAGCGGAGTACAAATTTTCCTCAGTGCCATCCAGAAATAGTTCAGTGTCATCTGCATATTGACCCAATTTGTATTCTTGATTGTCAATTATAATGCCCTTTATAACTTCATGTTGTCTTATCATACATCCTAAGATTTCAGCTACAAAAAGAAACAGGTATGGAGATGTGGGATCCCCTTGCCTGTTACAACGTTGGTTTGGGGAGAAGTCAGAGAGATGCCCATTCTGAATAACACACGAGGATGTGTCATATGTTAAGGCATTGATATCTAGTTACCATGCGTCACCGTGACATAAACTAAAAATATTGAACTTTCTTATTCATTCCTACCCAGTCAAATTCACGAACAATACCTTGTTAATGTTCGTTCTCTTGCTCGTACACTGTACACTAAATTTGTTATTTTAACGATAAATCCAAGTGTTGCTTGGGAATCTGGACTAAAGTTCTTCCTTTGAAGGTCGTTCTTCTTGGCGACGTGTTTCTACTTCTGTGTACAAAGTCCATGTTTGTTGGTAACAAACCCTATTTCGGGGAAATATTTTAAAAAGCGCATAACAGTGACAAACTATTTTGAGGGAGCGGAATTTTTCTCTGAACTGGAAGTCTACATTAACTTCTTTGTCACTGAGACAAAAACGTTCTTGTGACATGGGGCTTTTCATTTGTATCCTTCTAAAATAATTTCTGGATTTGAGAGGAATAGTGAGTCAAAATAGCCGAAAAAACTACCCAAGGAATTGTTTGAGTTATGTGAGAAAGAAAGTTAATAGATTCATGGCTTATTGGAGAAAACTGCAACGTTCACTTTAGTTGCCTAGACAACCAGTTGCCTGTAGTTTCCGCAAAATGCAGTTTAAAGACCATGATTCATTTGTCCTGGAACACGTTCACAGGATGAATGACCGCCTGTACCACACCTGGCGATAGAGGTGTACCTGCGAGAAGAATTGGACGACAATGACGACAGAACATCGAAGTCACTGTTGGGAGCACGTGGTTGGAGAAGCGGTGTCCTTCGTCAGCGAGCTGACGCCAAGACACGTATCAACTAAGGTGCAGGTGAACGTTGTATGAGGACATGTGTTCTGGTAGGATGTTGTTTTGGAGATGGGGTCGTTATGATATGGAATAACAGCTGCATCAATAAATATAGAGGGTGTCCAGCTATCACAGAAACATCTGCAAATTTCTAGACTTGTCTGTCAAATGGCAAAACTTGATATACTTTCAAAATGATGAAAATGCGAGGAACAATTTTCCTTTACTCTTGGGCCACGTGTTCTATCACTCTTCAGGATATGGAGATGCGTTGGGAATAATCCCACATTTCGTGTGGTCAGCGCTTCGATCCTGTGATATTACATATGTCTAGAAATAATGAAGTTGGAACGAAGCAGCCCAGCGATAGGCGTCTTCAGCATTGAAACGCTGGGGGAATGATCATGTGTATTAACCAAGTCACAGAGCTTGGCCACCATATCCCGTAAGGCGTCCCTCAAAGACACTGAATATCAGTTCTAATCCGATTCTACACACAGATTTCACTACTGATAGAAAGAGAAAATGATAACCACCGACAGTGCCAGTCGTTGGTGAATGTCCTAACTGGCCAATTCAGCATGTGGAAAGATGACCCAGTACAGATGACAACAAGGGCTGTGTATGACGATGTATGTTAGTTTGGCAGAGAGAGAGAAAGCGTGGTGGGGTGTTATTCTACCGTGGCTGCTTTTGGGGTAGAACTTGTACCCGTTGTCCCTTTCGTTAAAATACAAAGCATTGTCGATGGCTGGTGATTAACACTATGTAATATTTAGCATTGGGTGTTGCCATCACCGAACTCCTGTGTGGAATACTGTAGATATATCTGGCATCTGTTTCTTTTTCTGACTTTCGTGACTCAAGAATTTGTTTCAGTTCATGCAAACCTGATTGGTATTGCTTGTGCGATTGTCAGGATCCAATCTGTGTATAACAAACACGTCTTCCTGGCTGTGATGTCGATGTCGATGAGTGAATTTCCAGAATACCTCTTCTGTTTGTATCCTATGAAACACTATAATCATTATTTTCTGGAATGTTTCACACGTTTCACAGTACATTTATCAGATTCCTTGATAGGCATTTTATAAGTTGTTGATGATGATGATCACCTGTTAGATAGTGTTAGTATCTACGCCAAAATGCCATATTCGTTGCAATAAAGAAGTTGACTATCCATAGGACTAGGTTTACCTTCAGTTTACAGATGAATGGAATGATAGACTGAAGTATGGAGCCGGTCTGTGGGATGGACCAGAGCGATGGAGGAGGTGGTCAGTTGGATGGTACGACAGGTAAAGAATTGGGTAGTTGGAAGGTATGAAGTTGCAGTGGAGTCGAGAGGTTGTGGGACTCGACTGATGATCTGCAGACAACTGTAGACAGCCGAACTGATACTCAACCATAACCATGCCGATATTCACTTTGGCTATTTTTGTTGTACTAATAAGTACTTAGGGACCGTTCCTAATTTATGGTCACTCACATTGCAACGCTACTCTTTAAAAATCATCTCCCCGAGCCCCCTTGGATGACGTCAGCTGGTCTCAAATGTGAAACTGGTGTCTTCCTTTTTGCTGCTTAGGACCAGTCGCTACCCACTCGCAATCGCCTAAATGTGATCTTGAAAGAAAATGTTTCCATAAAATGTTGATTATGCAATAAATGTACAGAGACTGTCCAACACATTGTCTGTGAACCCTGCTTTTACTACCGTCTCTTCCATGCCTGTAGCTGTCCCTCTGTGCCACCCTGATCAGGGCGTCATGGAAAATGATGCTTTCAAACTGCTATGGAATAGGCCCATTTACAGCCTTGGATGACTTCCACCCAACAAACATGATCTTCTCTTTTTACATAAAACCAATGGATTTATTTATATCATTGAATATCATTTGATTTTCTGTCCCTTTTGACAGCAATGTAATTGGCGAGCATGCTAACCTCGCCTTTGAAATGTCTTGCTTGCATACCAAGTACTCAGCCTCCCCGTTGTTCTCAGTGCCCTTGGTTTGATCTCTTTGCTTCATCGGGAGCACAGCCCTTCTGACACCCTGGGTAATGCAGAAGACTGCAGTGGTGATGGGTCTACATATACCCCGAAAAGCTCTGCGTGTAGAGAGGCAAAGGCCCTGAGATGATAATGGGCCTTATCAGCCTGTCTGTGCCAGGATCACCCGAACACTGTCTGCTGCATATTATCATTAAGCTGTAAAACATAATTAATAAATTAATTGTGAAGTTACAAAGCGCCTTTTCCATGTACAAAGCGCGTGCTCAAACAGATGACACACAAGTTTTCGTTACTTCGATAACCTCAAGCTGCCTTTGAAAGTGCTAGAAAGTTAAGAGTCACATGACTTGTCCCACCGGGTACCCATGGTGATGGTCCGGGGTAGAATAGATCTTCAGCAACCCATACTTGCCATAAAAGGCACATATGCTTGTCGTAAGAAGCGACTAACGGGACCGGTTGGTCAGGCTCGCTGACTTTGTTGACACATGTCATCAGTTCCCCATTTCTCATGTTCTTGATCAGTGAATTGTCTGGTCCAGACTCGATTATTTACAGACCGCCAGCATATAGCAGGAATATTGCAACCAACCAATCAATCCAATTTCAAGAACCAGGCTGAAATGATCTTCAGCTGATTACTTATCAGTAGAGTAGTGGTCTATGATTGAAGTTGTGCCATTAGCAGACAGGGGGTTATTTCTACTTGTCCGGCAGGCTGAGGAGATTCAGAAGATTAAGATTATGAATGGTTGTGCAAAGTTTATCGATAACCATAGAAAATGTCCCCCCGCGTCCAGCCGGCTAGGGGATTAGTGAACACCGCTCACCTGATCGGGCGAACGGGTGTGGCTGCAGAGTTTTTATCTTACTAACATGATGCAGTGAATATGGTTCACATGTATTGATTTCGACACCTAGTAAACACATCAAACAATGAACTTGAATAAAATAAAATAAATTGGTGAGTATAATCAGGATACATATGTTTGGGAAACGTTTATGTCAACCGTTACTGCAAATTGGCAAGCGTTCAGGTCAATATTCGGTTTATTCCAAATGGTCGAGGTGGACAATAGTTAGTTTACCACAACTATTAATCCTGCATTAAGTCCAGAAGTAGAGACGCCGTCTACTGGAAGTGTTGCACAAAAGACTGTAGGTCTACCATCAACACCAAGAACAACCTTCAGACAATCACATTTATGCAGCAGGCCATGCTAAAATAGAAGCAGACAAGATATTTGAGAACCTCTAGGATCTTCTGCGAACGTCTTCAACACCAGTCCCAACACTCTACAAGAATGAACTCGCAAGTACGTTTTTCATCATAATATTGGAATATGTTGAAATTTCAGAAAATCCCGTGGACAAGGGAAAGAAAACAAACTTAAATCTGGAAATCTGTACCTTAATCATTAAATATGTTTATAATCATATGTATTTATTTGTTTTTGTATTTGTATAATCTTTGTTCTATGTTTCTTAATGTGACACCATATACACATGTACTTCGTTTTTCGCTTCAGGTTTGAGAGCCGGTTTGCGTGACCAAATATCACAGACCGACACTCATCTAGAACCCTTAAAGGATAGGTTTTGGACTAGTAGGAAGATCTCGCAGGCAGACACATAGGTGTCGATAAAACAGCCATTGACTACTTGTTACAATCAACATATTTTTCTGTGTGTCCATGGACATGTGTTAAAACATTTCAGTTTTCAAACTGAGAAATTAGTATTTATAATGCTACACTTTCTTGAAAACTTGGTTTCTTGTCCTCCAACTTCGATAATCCTTGCAGGTATCACTTTCTGTGTTAATACGAGTCGTACCTGGATCCTTCAGGTGAAAGATGACCCGTGAAAGTCCGGGGTAGAATATGCTCGCCATAAAAGGCACCTATGCTTGTCGTAAGAGGCGACTAACGGGATCGGGGGAGGGGGGGGGGGGGGGGGGCAGGCTTGCTGACTTGGTTGACACATGTCATCGGTTCCCAAATGCGCAGATCGATCCTCATGTTGTTGCTGATTACTGGGTTGTCTGGTCCAGATTCGATTATTTACAGACTGTCGCCATATAAATGTAATATTGCTGAGTGCGGCGTAAAACTCAACTCACTCACTCAGGTGGAAGATACAGAACACCTACTATAAAATCATCTTCGCTGTTTAAAGCTACCTTAGACATCTTAAAACATAGAATGTATTCTGATTCAAAATCTAATAAAGAGACATATTTGGAGAAACAACCTTCAACTGATATACCAAAACTCCTAGGGCGTTGGTCACCCAGAGCTTTGTGTTTCAAAAACGGTTTGCAGCCATCAATTTGAATATCATTGGGTACATCAGTTTTAGTTCCAAGTTTTTAGTCGATGTCTGGCAATTAATAGTATCTTATATTTAGCATTGGGTGACGCCATCGCCTTGTAGTGTGGAATACTGTAGATATATCTGGGATCTGTGACGTTGGTTTGATGTCGTGACATGAGAGTTTTTTCAGTTCATGTAAACTTGATTGATCTTTCTTGAGCGACTGTAAACTCTCTATAAAACATACACGTAGACTCTTTGCTGATGACACTTCAGTATATGTAATTGTAGAGGATCCAGACAAAGCAACAAGGATTTTGAATAATGACTTAAATCGTATATCTGACTGGGCCGATATGTGGCAAGTGAATTTTAATCCAACAAACACTGAAACGATTTTATTCTCTCGCAAAGTAAATCCCTCTGTACGTTCACCCATCGAAATGAAGGGAACTCAAGTAAATGAAGTATATTTCTATAAACATTTAGGTATTTATCTTCAAAAAGATTGTTATTGAAAAAAAACAAATTGAAGAGATAGTAAAAGTTGTAAGTCCTATGGTAAACTGTTTAAGAAGCTTTAAATATAGATTAACTAGACATACATTAGAATGAAATAATTAACTCAGAATCAGTAAATTCATTCAATAAACGACAGACCAAAGAAAGACATGTTCTCTTTGACCAAAACTTTGGATCTAGATTTTGTCAAATACTTCATGCTCGTCTCAGATTGGGGTGTAGTGACTTGAACGCTCATCGCTTTGATAGACATATTTCAGATAATCCAAACTGTGCATGTGGGTATCCATGGGAAGACTCTCTCCACTACTTCTTTTCCTGCCCATATTATGACTCAATAAGATCAGATCAATTTTTCTACACTAACGGCTTTAACTTAAATTCAGTTCTTCAAGGTAATCAAACTTCAAGCAACAGAATTAATCATCTTATTCTTGACTCTGTTCGTAAATACATACTGCTTTCAAATAGATTCAAATTCTTCTAGACTACAATTACTATGAACCCCTTTAATGCAACCTGTGTAGACGTATTTCCCGAATATTAATGATCTAATGCATTTGTGGAAATAACTGTTTCTTTCGCTTTTTTTTCTTAAATAGTTCATTGCCTCTGTACTGTGTAAATTTGTGATTGCATTATATTATAGTTAATGGAGAGGCACTTACATAAGCCTTTGGCTTGTTGTGCCAATCCATATTCATGTTATTTATGTTCATGAATAAAAATATGTTTAAAAAAAACAAAAAAAACCCATACATGTCTCCCCTGCTGCAATGTCAGTGTTTGATATCGAAGGATCAGTGATTTTCCAGAATACCTCTTCTCCCTTCTGCTGTAGTCATAGTTTTGTCTGTGAAAGTGATTGCTTGTCACAGTCAACTTATTTCTTATGTGTCCTTAAACTCGTATTAAAACATTTCAGCTGAAGATTTTTTTCACAGTGATTTCACAGTACTTTTATTGCTGCACTCTCTTGAAAACTTGGTTTGCAAATCTGCATCCCAGCATGGGTGTATTTTGATTACTGCAGACCCAAGATGCTTGTAATCACAAGAAACATCTCACTCCAACATCGACCGCACTGATAATCCCTGCACGCAAGTCCCAAGCCCAAAGGAGAAGTGTTGTTACACGGGATTAACGCTCTGAGGTATAGCCTGTTTCCCCGATATCTTGAGTGAGTGTCCACTACCTTGGATAAAGATCTTGCCTTGGATGAGCGTTCACTCACTATCTTTAGTCTTCACTCAGTGTCTTCCAGTTCATAGTATAAAAACCTCAGACAACTTAGACAGCTTCACTCAAAATCGCAAACGCACAGGTACAAGTTGAATATATTGATAACCTTAGTCTACAATGGCTTTCAGTTCGGCGTTAAGAATAGGCATAAGGGCACAGTAGACTCATCCCATGGGTTGTCGAGCGACAGCTACGACAGCGAACGCTGCCTTAGTTAAGTCAGACCAGAACCACAGCCACCAGAGTGACCGCCGTTCTACTGAAGTTACCAAAATCGTGAATCATATATTTATGTACCCTTCTGCAATGTTTTTCTCGCCTTTGAAAATTGAGCTCCCCACAGAGACATTCCCGATCCAACAAATTCATCAGACATGCAACGGTACATTCTTACCGCTAATGCCATTAGACAAACTAGACGATGTATGGGTTCAGCCCTTGGAAGACCGACCATCAGAAGTAACCAACCTAGATAGGTTTGCGGACTGTGTTACTGAGAAGTGGGTTCAGAAAGGTCGCCAGACGTGGAACCACTTTGACACCCAGGGTCCCCGTATAACAAACCATCTTGAACCATAAACTCAATAACGCCATCAAAACCACGCAGGTCAAGAATGAAATTTCAATAACCCATCTCCAGGTCACAGGTAAATAGAAGTACAAGAAGAATAAGTATCGAGATCTGCAGATTCAACTCCAGGCTCTGAAGATACCAATGTTGCGAAATTGACTCCATGTTTGCTGATGCTGATTCCTACATGTAAAGTGCATGTTCAGATGATAATCTGAAACAAATCATATCAATCCGTATAGAGGTTTAATCCCTGAACCCAAACGTTATAACCATTCCCACACAGTCCAATGTGTTTGTTTGTACAACAGAGTAGTTACAGCCAGGTTTGGGCTAGGTGGGCATGAACCGTTCAAACCACACGTATCTAATCACATCTAAACACACCTGTTGAAACCACTTTTCACCCCAGCGCTGGCGTCAAATTAATGAAGCATTTAACTCCAAATTCGCGGGAGCTTTCTTCATCGCGTTGTTTTTCAACTTTATAATTTGAATGTTCATGTTTGATACTGTTACTGTAAGTTCATACCGAAAGCTATCAGAATCTACAAAATTGTGTTTTGCGTTGCATGCGACCCTTAAAGTTATTCAGTTTTCATGGCGCAAAACCCAAAAAGAACAACAGTGGAAGGCTTGGTTGCTGCTGGAACACCATCAGCACGTGCAGATCAGTTTGACCAGCATTCGTCTGCAAATAAAACGGCAACAGATATTGCTGCAGCTGTAAAAATGAATGTGAAGTATTCCACTGATGATTTAAGATGACTGCTGAAACTATAGGGGAACGCATTTCTCAATATGTTTTTGATGATAGTTAAAGCGTATATCAGGCATACCAAGATGCTAAAAATATAATTGTAAATTATACCATCTAAAAAAATCATACGATTGCAATTGTCCAAACAGAGATTAGAAACCTGTGATCACAAGGCCTGGCATATGCTCAAGATGTTGTTTAGGGGAACAGGAGCTGAGCCGGATAGTTCCACATGGGACAGTCCCAGCGTTCTGGAATTCATCTTGATGTTGCTGGTTTCGGCCGTGTAGATCAGACAATAACTACGTATTCCTTTCCGATGCGACCTTGACATATGTCATGGCCCGGTGTCTGATTCTGTTGTGGAATATTCTCTTGCACGTCAGTCCTCCAGCAGATTCTCATTTTCAGGTTTCTTCCCTTGACAAAGAAACCGAGGCAGCTGAAGTGGATCCAGTGGTGACACACCTCGACGTCACATCCTACCCGTAGTTCCTAAGGTAACTTAAGAGTGGAATCATGTTGTCTCTAGCACCTTTTTCAGAAACCCTGAAAGACTTTAGCAGTCATTACACAAAGTGTTACCACTTAATCAAACGACTGTATGGTAATATAATTCTTTTTGCTTTTCTGAAATAATTGATATCAAATTATAGCAAAATGAGATTAACGTACAGTGAGTTTGCCGTAGGTCTTTCTGAGTGAATTATTTCCAGTTCTGTTTGGTGACCATGTGGAGGTAACATTCAGTTTTCAGGGCTTTCTTTTACAATACGTCAATCTGTAAAGGAACACCAATTTTATTTATTGAGGTTAGGTAGGTTTTGCAGCTGACGTATCAAAAAACGCAAGGCTTTGTGGTGCAAGTACAGAAAAGTTCCCAGAAAAGTCCTTTTTTGACGTTTCCTATCTCCCTAACATTGAGACTGTAATTTGTCCGAAAATAGTTTAACAGATGTTTCACGCCTTCATATATTATTAAATAACTACCTGAACTGTACTGTACCTGAACTGTATTGTACCTAAACTGTACTGTACCTGAACTGTACTGATGTAAAAGGAGAATACGCATGCAAGCATGCAAGGTAAATTTAAACCTTTTATTTTTAATCGTAGTGTAAATGTTCTTTCAATTTTTTATTAATCTTTTAATTTAGATTTAGAGTGCAAATGCATTACTATCATTAACCTGGAATTAATATCTGGTTCTAAATTCTGTGTATATATCACTCTCTCCGACCTGTTAAGCTATGGTACACTTTGCAAGGTTATAATAATAATAATAAGGGTATTTATAAAGCGCTAGTTCCACATCACTGAGGGACATGCTCAAAGCGCGTATGACATCTGTGCATATGCACAGGGCGGACAACAGTGGATACAGTTAGTGGTAGCGTTGGAAGAGATACGTTTTTAGTCCAGATTTAAACAAAGATAGCGTAGGTGCACTCTTGAGGTTAAATGGGAGAGAGTTCCATAATGAGGCAGCTGCATGTGAGAAGGATCGAGCCCCAATAGATTTCAGTTTATATACTGGTACAGTCAAGAGCAGTTGGTCAGCTGATCGGAGATTTCTAGAGGGCTTGTAGTGGGCAAACATGTCCTGAAGATAGACAGGGGCAGTGTTTTGAAAAGACTTGTACACTAAAGAAAGGATCTTAAAGTCAATCCTTTCACGGATCCTGAGCCAGTGCAGTGACTGTAGGGCTGGGGAGATGTGAGAATGGAGCTTAGTCCTAGTTATGATACGGGCAGCCCTGTTCTGTACCCTCTGCAGTCTGTCCAGCTGATCTCCTGATATTCCCACCAGTAAGCTGTTACAGTAATCCAGACGAGAAAGTATGAGCGATCTAGCCAGAGTGGCTGTGGTTTCAGCTGTAAGAAGATGACGGATTGATCCTATGTTTCTCAAATGAAAGTGAAAGTGACATACTTTGCAGAGATGGTCCACTTGCTTATCCATAGTAAGAGAAGAGTCAATAAAAACAGGTTATGGCCTGATGAAAGTGTTAACGCTTATGATGATACTCATGTCTATATTCAGTTGTCGGGCTAGTGAATTATTCTGTGTGCAGGTAATTTGCAGACATACCTCTCCCCACTGGCTGTCAAAATATGGAAGCTATTTGGCACAGACGAAGGTATCAGACCTACCAAATTGCATTTGCGTGCATCACTTTCAGTAGGCAACTATTATTTTCTTTACTACATTCATTTTCATACAGTGGTATGACATCAAATCAATATCTCACGGCCACGTCAGCAGGTCTACTAATATGGCCATTGTCACTGAGCTGACGACTTCCCTGTCAAAACACTTCCCTGCCAAAGCGCTTCACTGCCAAAGCACTTGTGAGCACTTACAAATTCATGTAGACGGGTTAATTACACGTTTTTCACATGCACGAAGGGCTGTTTAGGGAGTGAGTGAGTATGGTTTTACGCCGCTTTTTTTTCCAGCAATATCACATCAGGGGACATTAGAAATGGGCTTCACACACCGTGGGGAATCTCACCCGGGTCTTCGTTTTAGCGTCTAGACTATCCCGCTGCCCACAAATATCCGAAGCTATATCACCTTTCTCAGCTAGTTTGCTCTTACAAAACCAAAGAATATTTTACGGATGAGGTAATGTCCGAGTACCTCTTCATTCCTGAAATATAAGGGATCCGATTTACGACTTTGAATTGAAACTTGTACACATAGCTCCATACCTGAAAAGTAAAGGAGCGAGCTGACAATGGACTAATGGGCAATGGGGGTGACGTCACGAACGTAATTAAAATTTATGTACCGTTTATTGTTTGCATATTGAAATTATGAATTATTAAGTATCTTTCATGTGTATGAAAGCTTGGTTTATTGTCTGGATAATATACCATCTTACCATCTACACTGTATGTACATGCAACTTTAACAAATTGTCTGTTAAATTTAAAACATCTCACAGTCTCTCATATTGTATCGATAATGTATGAGTCTTGTGTGTGTTAGTAAGTGCACACATCATTGACATTTAAGTGTTCATTGTTTGTTGCTTCGCAACAGTGATAGTATCAGACATGTGAAAAATCAAAATAGTTGTATGAGTGAGGAGGGGGGTGTGGGGTGTGTGTGTGGGGGGGGGGGGGGGGAGAGGAGGATGTTGGGGGAGGGGGTGGCGATAGTTTTACACCGCTTTTTGCAATATTCCAGCAATGTCACGGCGGGGAACAGTCCATTGTGCCCATGTGGAGAATAAAACCAGATTCTTTGGCATGACGAGTGAACGCTTTGACCACAGGGCTATCCCAACCCTCTCCTCTTTTATGAGTGTATTCAAGTTAAAAGAAAAAGAAATAAGATGCGCCCAGACGTTTAACTTTATCAAGGCAGTGATCAAACAACTATACTATTTCAAAATTGTAAATTATATTTGTTACAGTTAATATGCAATCCATGTTCTGACACGTGCAGAAGGGAGAAGGGTAAAATAGGTCTTCAGCAACCCATGCTTGCCATAAAGGCGACTATGCGTTTCGTAAGAGGCGACTAAAGGGATCGGGTGGTCAGGCTCGCTGACTTGGTTGACACATGACATCGTTTCCCCATTGCGTAGATCGATGCTCATGCTGGTGATCACTGGATTGTCTGGACCAGACTCTATTTTTTACAGACCGCCGCCATACACCTGGAATATTGCTGAGTGCGGCGTAAACCTAAACCCACTCACTCACACTTTCTTCATCTATATTTAGTTTTAAAAGTGTTTCTCCGAAAGACTAACACCATCTTCGTTGCACATTAACGAAAAGTGTATTTCCGAGTGGAAGAAGGGAACAAGTAGGAAGAGATTTAATACTCTCAAATCAATGTAGTCAAAACTAATCCGTTAACACTTACAGTGGACTGAGTGAATATTTCAACTATTCTGTTGGAACACGACTAGGTTGTATGGTTAGTCCAACATTATTTGTTTTATTTCTTAATGAATATATCGATATGATGAAACACTCGATAGGCAGAGGGGTATTCGTCGATATGAGTTTGAAGAAATTAACAACATTACTATTCGCAGATGACATCGTAACAACATTACCATTCGCAGATGACATCGTAACATCATTATATTACTATTCGCAGACGACATTGTTAATGCAGCTGATTCTGTGTACAGGTAAAAACAACAAATTGACGGCGAGTTTGGAATGACAGTGAATAAAGACAAGACCAAGATTATAGTGTTTAGAAGAGGAGGAATCGTCAAGATGACTGAGAAGATGACATCACAATGGGTGTACCTTGGAGTGTTCATTACAACTGTAGTGCTGGATATTACCATGTTTTTCATGTTGCGATCTATTGCAATAATGCAAGAGACACGGCAATATATACTGCGATATATTGACTGGAAGGTTTCAAGTGCACGCGTCATTTATTCGCAATAGCTGCCCGTGTGCTGCATCATCTTAGTCTCTGTTGCACCATGCTTACAGGCTCCCCGTCCTTACTATGGATTCCTGTTTGCCAGTGGTTTACAAATAAACAATATCATAAAGAGCCTTAATCTAGAATGTGTAATTGAAGCACTTTATTGCAACATCGTTTTGCCATAATAGTAAAGGGTAACAGTGTAGCATGATTGTCATGTTTTTGTTTTCTTCAACAGAATGCACTTCAACGCACAATACTTAATTATTAATACTGTATCTCTGTGATTCATTTAGATTCAACTCCAATCTAAACATGTGCTAACATAACCTTTTGCAAATTGAAATGAAAACGTTATGTAGGTGAACTTCTTGAGCTTATGTGACCTCCAGTAACTAAGATCCTTGACTAGACTGACATTATAGTCCCACAAATTTTATTATTCATGATAAATTGATAACATGCAAGTGCATATCCGAACATAAAACATGTAGAAGTGGAATGCAGGAAAGAAAGGCAAGCTTTATGGAAGTTAACTTATTGTGAATAACACAACGTTTCGGAGAGCGGTATGCTTGCAACTTCATGCCTTGATGAAGGAGCAAGCATACGCTCCGAAACGTCGTGTTAGTCACAACTTGAAACTGACATCCATAAATCTTGTTTTTCTTCAACGTTTAGTCCATTGGAGGCCGCTCAATGTCTCCAAAGTGTTACTTATGAAACATTCAAACCCACAAACCGAAATGCCTTTAGAATATTTGGCACTTTTGGAGCCACTTATAAAGATACTCCCATTGATCTTGTAAAATGTTACATGAAACCAACAGAAATACAAGTATTTTGGCACTTTTACCGCACATTTTGTTGCAATTGAAATCAAGGCGAGATAATTCAAAGGGAGCTAACTCGAGATGACCCAATATATTGCAGAAGCTGATCCATATCGCGATAATCAATAATCGAATCTCGAGATACTGTATATACCGATTTAAAGGTAATATATCTCAGCTCTATGGATCAGACATTTGGGGTTTCAGGTATGGAGAGCGTATCGAGAGGAATAATCATCAATTTTGCAAACAGATTTTGGATCTTGGAGGTAAAACGTGGAACGCAGCAGATTGGGTAGAGCCAGGATGATATCCTTTAGCAGTATTTTACATGAGAATATGGGTCAAGTTTTGGTTGAAATTATTGTATATGCCAGACGACAGACATCTGAAACGGTGCTTTTAAATGCTTATCTCCCTTGATGACGCTGGCGAAATGGTATACATGATTGAGCACCACTATCAACGGGGGGGGGGGGGGGGCTACTCAACAGTTTTAGCATTGTGCGAGCTATCGCCATGGCAACGTTTGGACATTAACACCTGAATTTGCAAGCGCCTTGCTGTGATGCATCAGACATATATAGCGATATGGTATATTAGCGCTACGCTTTTACAGGGATGTCACACTTACGGGACATTGTCTTTCAGAGAGGTGACGCAGAGGTTTGGAAGAAGGTGTCAGCTAGCAACAATGTGGTGTGATCGACTTGGAAGGTGTCCACATCGCTTCTAACGAGAGGGCTTTTAATAACGGGGGGATGGGGACGTGAGTGTGCGGGTGTGTGAGTGTTTTGAGTCACATCGGCAGTATGTCAGCCATGAATCAGGTTACACATTCTATCACAACTATACTCACTGAAGGCAGATCACCGTACTAGGGATCATGGGGACTTACAGTACTTAAGCTTCCTTTACACCGTCACTTTAGCATTTTTGACTATCTAATCATTAAAATGACATATACTGGACAAAAACTGTGTAATGCAAATTTTGAAATTATGATTAATGACCTGTCTACTCAATGGCACACCGATAAATTATCCATCATATAAATACCGATATCCTTAACTTATTTTGTCTAGTATATATGCTGCACTTGAAATAGTGGTAAGTTTGAATTTACTTTGAAATTTTTTGGACTTATGTACAAACGGACGAAACCACGAGCAGTTCCGACAAAACATTTGACAACAATCGCCCGAATCGTCCGACATGTGTCCAATGAAGTTTGAAAGGTAAGTTTGTCCACTGACACCGGTGATTATAGAGCACGAAAAAGAGTGAATGAGTTTAGTTTTACGCCGCACTCAACAATATTCAAGCTACATGACGGCGGTCTGTTAATGATATCCCACTGTTCAACCTCAAGAGGATAGATATCTATGCAATTGGGAATACGATGATATATGTCAACCCTGTCAATGTAGTTGCCTCTCACGACAAGCATGGGTCTACAAAAAAGTGTTTACATCTACAATAAAGTGTTTACATCTACAATAAAGTGTTTACGTCTACAATGAAATGTTTACATCTACACTAAAGTGTTTGAATCTTCAATAAAGTGTTTGAATCTACAATAATGCGTTACATTGAGAATAAAGTGTTACATCTACAAGACTACAACAGAGTGTTTACATCTACAATAGAGTGCCTATATCTTCAGTAAAGTATTTACATCTACAATAAAGTGTTTACATCTGCAATAAAGTGTTCACATCTACGAAAAAGTGTATGAATCTATAATAATGCGTTACGACGAGAATAAAGTGTTTACATCTACAATAGAGTGTTTACATCTACAATAGAGTGTTTGCACCTGCAGCTGTATTGTTACGTTAGCGCTTAAAATGTTTAACTCCACAACTGAAGTCTTTACATGGGCAAATTAAGTGTTTGCATCTGTTAATGAAATAATTGACGATGTGGAGGAGAAAGATTATTGTGGTTGATACTAAAGGATCAAATGTACTCTCGAATTTCAGTCAAACTATAGTAAAACTAGCAACTATCACACAAAAGACATCTCTTGACTCTTCAAAGAAATACAAAATACAAACTACAATTTATTATGAATAACACGTTGCTACAGACAATATATATATGAGTGATGTTGTCGACCGAAAACAATTGTGTGGCGTTTGGCAAAAGACGGAAATATGCTAAAATTGATAAATCATTATTCATCATTTCAAAATTTACATATATCCCTAACTATTTTTGTACAGTGTATGCACCTTTGTCCTTTACACGTATGCATAATGGCAGCTTCAAGATAACAATCCTGATCATATAAACACTGACACATACGATTGAGAAAACACGCTGATGCTACAATAACTTTTCTGAATTAATGGACACAACAGCATTTTATTCAAAGTTAGGGCCGGTGGGGTAGCCTAGAGGTTAAAGTGTTCACTCGTCACGCCGAAAGACCAGGGGTCGATTCCCCACATGGGTACAATGTGTAAAACCTATTTCTGGTGTCCTCGGAGGTGATGTCACAGGAACAGTGTGGAAAGCCGGCGTAAAGCCATACTCACTAACTATTCAAATTGAACATTGAACTATTGAATGGGTGATGAGAAGTGATTTAAGCATCTGTTTACCTCTAAAGAAGTCTGGGTTGATGTAGCTGGAATATTGCTGAGTGCGGGTGTAAAACTAAACTCACTCACTCACTCACCTGTCTATACCAGAATCTTGAATTGGCATGTGATCTTCAAGGTATTCAGGTGAAATACTCTTTCTCATTTTGTAAAACGTAATACATATTCCTTCTTTTAACCTTAGTTCTTTTACAGTCTAAAATAAAGTGTTAAACAATTTTAGCATTGCTGGTGCAGTGAACTGCTTCACAGAGCATCCAATGCATCCACAATGCAAATTCTCTAGTAATAATGACTTTTCGTTGGCACAGTTGTCCCGACTATAACAACTGTATAGCATTTAGCAACTATAACATTTAGGCAGTGTATGCAGATTTATACATAATAGATCAAGCGCATATCTTGTCTGTCTGTATGTAAAGATCCATTGAGTGAATTGAGTTTTATGCCACTCTCAACAATGAGTGAGGCGTTAAACAGCCCCCACCCCCATAACAGTGGATTTATGCGCATCTTGTAAATACGTTAGTTATAGGAACATCAATGAATCCATAAAATACCCATTTACAATTTACATTTTTTCTCTCAACCTAAGTATATATGTGGTAGAACACAAGGGCTATCTTAGACAATAGGTCAATATTTTCTGTGCGAAGTTGCGTTCAGAATTTATGTTTCGACGGTTGTAGAAAATTAAGGCAAATATGTTTCTCTTATTTTCAAATATTTATAAGCAATACATGGTACTCATCTTTATGAGATTACAAAGTGAAAACGTTGGATATCTGTTACATTTACAGTTTGGGCAAATCGTGCCGCTTATACATTGAATAAGTGAGCGTTAAATCTAAGTTTAGTAAGCATGCGTTTATGTTGTGATCATTTAATCATTGAAAGATAAACTTCTGTATTAAAGCAATGTTTATATTCTGAATGAAAGTTGACATAGGGTGATGACGTTATTTCATTATACCAGCCTTGTTGCTTCTCAAACAGTATATCGCTTACATTTTGAACAAACCACAGATTCCCAAAGCCATGACAGAATAGTTCTAAGGAATAAAACCCAACTAATATCTCCAATATCGTCTAATGTTACTGCATTTCCTAGCTACATTTTGAATTTCGAGAAATCGGTTGTCTCATCTATCTTAGCCAATACGAAATAGCCCGACAACGTTCGTTAATAAATAGTGGGGAACGTTCACACTAAGTTGATATAACTTTGATCGCAGTTCTGTGGCTTTGAATGTACATTGTCAATATTCTTGTTCATATTTATGGCCCATATATGTCAGAAACGTACAGCAAAATTGGTTGAAATTTGCTATTCATATCTGAAGACACCGATCGATGCTGTTGCTGTTGATCAATGGACTGTCTGGTCCAGACTCGATTATTTACAAACTGTCGCCATATAGCTGGAATATTGTTAAGTGCGGGCGTAAAACTAAATCCATTCACTTACTTGTCGTGTCTCTGAAACTGTCCATTGGAACTACGATCTCATCTAGATGTTTTATAAGTAGACATTACTTAAATCTACAAGCTTATTTCGATTTCTGCATAGCCTTCCAACTTGCATGTTCTTTTATATGTCCTGCATCGTAAGTCTTTAATAAGCTGGTAAGACGACATAAAATAAAATACTCTCACTCACTCACGCACTAATAACAACATGAGCAGGAAATTGTATTATCAAACAGACAACCAGACAAAAGGTGTAAATGTTTCCATAATTCCCCGCAGAACAGATTATTAATTATATATCACAAGTTTTTCTGTCACTTCGGATCACACCTTGAGATCTCTGTTATTGTTGGTAATATTGTATTGAATTTGTTCAAGTCTGTGTTGAACTATTGCTGAGAGCGGGTTCAAAACACGAGAAACAAATAACATTGATCACTCGAATGAAATAAAACCTCATGACTGGTGAAACAATTTCTCAGAAAATGTACTTATACACATCCAAACGATCACGTTCAAATTAAAAAAAATATTGTGCTTTTGTCACAAGACATGCGGATGAATATCTGATAATTTCATACAATAGAGCAGTACAGCAGAGGAAAGAAGTGACAAAAATGTCGAGGTGTGAACGTCTTGCTAGTTATAGCCCCAGGGTGTTGCACGGAGCCGATACCCATATTTACAAAAAAAAGCCTGAACCGTACTGGGATGTTCACCCTATTTTGATGACACCAGTAGGGAAGGGATGCCCCTTGACGCTAAACTGTGACCGTATGACACGTCAGTGTGACAGACAACGCTCTGAAGACTGTCATAAAACAGAACACGCGTCATCATCATCACAGTAGGGAGACACCTTTGGGTTAAAGACAACACCCCAGTTCTCACTTCCATCGCTTTCTCTGATTGGCTGACAGCGGCAATAGGAGATCTATTTCTTTCACCTTTGGTGACGGGTGTGTCACTTGTGATTGCAACAAGTGCAAGAGTAGGCTGGATCGATTGTTTGGAGACAGTGGTCAGTTTACGAGCATGGAGGTAAGTGGGATAATATTTTTTCTTATCTGTATCATAGTTTTCTGAACTACTGTTTGAAAATTGTGATGCGTTCAATACACGATGAATGTCATTTGTGTAAATGGTTAAGAATAGGCGTGCTCCTTTGAGACACACATATGGTGAGGGCACAAGAATGTGCATGGCAGTCACAGTCATATACAAAACAGTGCACGCTCATTTGGCTGCACAACAGTCTGTGGGTTGTAGAAAGTTAAAGGATACTTTTCACAGCTTAAACGTACATGGTGCAGTAATTTGGTAGATGCGCAATCAAGGAATAAAATGCACTTTCATGTGGGTACATGGTACAATCTTTGGGCATTGTACAGTTAAGGGAAGCATTGTTCAGACAATGGGGCAAGTGCAAAAAGCATATTCATTTGGTTTTTGTACAGTGAAGAAATGACTCTGAATCATGAGGGCGCACGACACGCACTTGGATATTTTACAGTGAAGGATACACTAGGATATGTGTACTGTCATTAGAGTATGTGAAGAAAGACATGGAATAGAACACGACAGAAGCATTGCTCTGACAAAGAATGCACGAATAAGCATACGAGATGGTGGAAGCATATTATAGTCATTCAGCTATGTGTACAGTTAGTGGGTAAGTGTACAGAAGTTGGGGTTTCTGTACAGTCGGTGGGGTATGTGTATAGTTCAAACGTTTATTTATTCAGGGGATATTTATTAAGTAAATTGCAAAGTGTTTCAGTATTGATGAGGAACGCTTTTTATGTCTAGGCAGCTATTACCGGAATAGATCCGACATATCGGTGTAGATCATAACAACGTTGTCAACATAATGATGTTTCTAAGTTGTGGTAATAATGCAATCATACCCTAAATATATCGAAATGCAGATGTACCACACGTGCGACACATAACATCTCAACGAGGACAGTGAATAAATGTTGACCTTTCTTGACAACCCGAGACGTAGACTTTCAGAAAATACAGATTATTGGTATGCAACTCGCAAGGATGTTCTTTCGAAACTCGAACACTAACACCTGGTTGCAAGTCGACGTAAAGGATCTTCAAAGTCCTGGAAGGCCGAGGAAGATCAGCAGTGCTAGTTCAACGCCGCTATTTATCAGAGGAAGCTTGGTCAGATCGGTCGCGGCTTCCTCAGAAATAGAAACTGGTACACACGCACCAAGAATAAAATGTCTAATATTACTGAAATGACATTTCAGTGACACACACCCAACCTATTCAAAAACCAAATCACTCACAAGATATTTTTGGTTTCCCAAGACATGCCACCTCTAAACGCACCTTCTTAATCATCTGTTACGGTGGTGAGAATTATTATGGATAATATATTTTACATGTGGAGGCTTTGTCTCGAGCTGTATCATGTTACGTATCAGGGATGCTAAAGATATATAATTTGTTATGCTGACATTAACGTTAACAACGTATATTAGTGGCTATTTTTTTAACCCTTCTGAATGAAGATTGCAGTTACTTCTGACTTTACGTTGAAGTCACGGGTGATACTTAACACGTTACGTACGTTAGACGGGTTTTGGTGATATGAATACACCCAGAACACTGCGGTGGAACGTTTCCTAGAATATGTGACAATTCCAACAACGGCATTCCACCACACTTATTATAGAAATGTATTGGCGACATTCCATTGTTAGTGTTTTGAATTTATTACTACTACTTTCTGGCACTGATAGCAAGCAGCAGTGACACAGTTTTTATTCTAGTCAGCCTTGCCTCAAAAGTTAAAGTTCCCCCAAGCATTTTCTTGTTTATTTTTAAATGTCTATTACCGGGTATGTCCGGCGACTTGGAAAACATCAGTTAGCAGCATTTTGATGGAGAGAAAATGGCGATGGTGCGTGATCACTTTCCCTAAATAGACGTGTGAAGAGGGGACTGGTGACATAAACAGACGTGTGAAGAGGGGACTGGTGAGGTGTACTGACAACTGCCCTATGTTTGTGACTAGCGGGTCACAACAAAACTACTTTTCAAAATACATACGTTTTCGGGGAAAGTGATCCCAACCCAACAGATGTGTGCTTTCTTTTGCACCTCAGTTAATTGGGCTGAGGTTTAAGTTCTTATATATAAGTACTTATAAATATACAGTGTGCAAATGTAACTGAAACGTACAAGCTCGAATCCAATCTTCCGTTCCAATATTCTTGATGGGTAACTTGTTCTCGGGCAGTGATCAAGGGGTCATCTTTCAAGGCCATTTACTTTTTTTAAACATTCAATTTGGTATCTCTCTTGAAATCTAAAAACATAGGTATTAATAAATAAAAAAATACCATGGCCTCTCACAGCCCCTCACAGGTTTCGCAAACGGTGAAATGTAGTTCCAATATTTGCTTGCAGTTATCTTAAAGGACAAACTGTTTCCTCCACAGCTTCCTCTAGATTTGAGCGTCAGGAAGACGTCCATTGATGACGTAACTTCCGGCAATGACACTGACATATCGACCAGTGGCGACTCGCCGTCGCCTTACATGGACTGCGCTGGCTTTATCGCGCACGACGTCAGCAACCCATCTGTTACCAGGCACGATGGGGAAGTCAGCATGTCTCTCCTAGATGCCCATATATGGGAAGCATTCAACCATAATGGAACAGAAATGATCATCAATAAGACTGGAAGGTAAAGCTTTCCCATGTGATGAAACAACATGCTTTCGGTTTTGCCTTTTCATCCTTTATTTCAATTATTTAATTGTGTCACTGTTAGAACTCTGCAATGGTATGTACAGTGTATTGCAGTATATTGCAATATGGTTTCCATACTCAGATGATGTTATTTTGGAAGCTGACTTTTTTGACAAATGACACTGACTGGAGAGTATTTTCTACATAATAAGGGCAGCCCTGAAATATTGAAAGAACAAATAATAATGTCCTATAAGCCTCTATGCTGAATATTAACAATCACGTGATCTGTTTAGACGCATGTTCCCACACGTGACTGTATCTGCTTCCGGTTTATCTCCATCCGGGCTCTACAACGTCTGGCTAGAGATTCTGCCCGCAGACGGGAGAAGGTTTAAGTACGTACAAAAGAAGTGGCTCCCCGTCAGCCCTGCTGACCCCTGCAAAGCCTCCCCTCCCTACCTCCACCTGGACTCGCCAAACACAGGGGCATTCTGGATGCAGAAGAAGATCTCCTTTGCCCGCCTCAAACTCACCAACAACCGAGATTCTGTTGTTGGAAATGTAAGTAGATGACGGGCCAGCAAACACTGAATTAGATTAATATTTGTATGCAGGTGTAAAGATGTTTTGTCACACTTCAATGGATCTTGTGGAGGACCTGTGAAGGACCATGTTGGTTCATCGGCAAACCATGCATGCCATAAAACGCTCGCTGACTTATTTGATGTAGGTCATAACAGGTTGACGTTCATGTAATATGTTTAATAAATCGCGTATTTGATAATCATCTAATAACATCTTATTGGTCACGTGTGCACAGGTGATGCTGCAGTCTATGCACAAATACATGGTCCAGATTCTCATCAGTGAGACGGGGAAGGACATCAACGTCACACGGCCCAAAACGTTCACGTTCTCAGAGACCGCGTTTATAGCCGTCACGGCATACCAGAACAGTCTTATCACAAAGTTGAAGATCCACAACAACCCTTTCGCGAAAGCCTTCAGGGACAAGCACATTGGAAGGTAAAACATTTGTTACGCCTCAGTGTGTGTTCTTCAAGTGTGTGGAGGCGATTTCTGGTGGAATCTAATCCCACGTCAACATTATTATGATTGGTGACTTGTCAGAACCATCAGTATGCTCGTGTGTTTCATCAAGGTGGTAAACTCCAGGACGCTATAGACTTCCTTCCCATATTAGACTGTTCCAACCGGCCCCTCACTCACTCACGCAACTGCCAAGTTACAGATCACATATCATCTGAATGAAGAAAGATTCTGAAGTACAAACTAACAGCTTCTTTCCTGAATTCAACTTGGCTGACCTGACTCTGATGCAGACATTATCTATGTTTTTCAGGAAATACCAGAGTGTCTCTGCAAGATCTGTTTCTGCCGGTAAGTGCACAACTCCTAAATTGTGTTGATGAATATATTTGAAACTTTTACTGGTGAGTATTTAAAGCCCAAACAATTTCAATCTTTAGCTTTTGTCATATGTTTCAAAGTAAACTGCCCAAAAAACAAAACTGGTGGCTATTCTTAGTTGATGTACGTAACATGCCAAACAAGTGAACGAGTCTGGCCACCTGATCTTGTTATTCGCTTCCAACGGCATCTGTTGAAGGGGACCATTTCTAACCCGAATCTTCACGACTAGCGGTGTTGACCTTAGGTCGATCAGGTTTAGGCTACTATCTTTAGTACAATTACGTTTTGATGGCATTTTGCAATTCTTGGTCAAATCTAGCGTTCAAGTGCACACAATCTTTTACATGGTGGTTTACATGGAATTTCAGACGTGAAGGGATGTTGAGGACCTAGATTGTCTCATAGTTCTCGGGCAATATTTCCCCAGCATTAATATAACGACATATCGCTTCTATACAAAGTAAGTCTAGAAGTTAGGACCATCTGGTTTGGACTTCTTTATCAAATTATAGTTGCGTGTGTTTTTCAAAGACATATAAGACCACGTATTATTCGCTTCTTTGCCATGTGTATATTTCTAGGGCATCAGGACACTTCACTTAGCAACAGGAAGCGGAAGTGTGAACCGTCAGAGGAGGATGCAGCCTTCAAAGACCGCGCAGGTCACACAGGTGGTATCAATGCTGTCGGTCAGGCAATGTCAAAGACGAGGACGGATCTCGTTACCCCGCTGGGATGGGATATCATGCGTAAGTGACCCTTTTCCCTGCTTAGAACATAATCTGAATGTAATCCTTTAACTTTGTTAAGCATATACATGGGGATTTCAGTTTAGAATAAACACATATTAATGGTCCATAACGGCATGTGCTGTGATTGTGGCTTAGTAGGTGTGTGTATGTATGTGTCCCTGTCATATCACGATGTACCCATGTGCGGAATCAAAATGGATATTTGGCGAGATGAGCGAACGCTTTAACTACCAGGCTATCCGTCCGCGCTTATTGTTAATGGGTTTGGGTGATGACGCTCGTGTGATTGTACCCCAACAAAGTGAACTGCTTCTAGATTATAATTAGAGGTAAAAGACATGGATAAGAACTTCTTGTCCATTGTATATCAAACCGTTTCGGGGATATTCCTAGCCCGTCGTCATGTCATGCATTAAACAAGAAGTTGTCATCCATATGATTTGTCTTTTACAACAGATACTTTTTTATTTCACTAGAATGAAGTCCTTTAAATGTAGAAGAAACACATCCGATTGTTTTGTTCTTGATTTTTCTTTCCTCCGATTTGTTTTATCTAACGCATAAACTGAAAGGTAAGACTAAAACAAACTTTTTTATACAAAGTGTCCATGACACTACGAAACGAAAGTGAAATGTCTTGCTGGCTTACGATCATGTTTTTGTACTCTTGAAGATTAGAATTACAATTGGTCGTTAGCAATATATACTTCACGTAAGAGGCAACAAACGGGATAGGGTGTTCTTAGCTTACCGAATCGGCTGATGAGCGACATCGTATTCCACTGAAAATGCTCATGATGTCAGACACTGGATTATCTTGTCCAGACACATAAGCATATCACATAGCTTCAGGGAATATCATCAGTTGTTCATATATACGACTGTAGGTGTCATTGTTTAAAGGTCTCTTGTTTTACAGCGTCTGAACGAAGCGGTCGTCCCATGTGTGATGTCGGCCAACATACGGGGTTATCTCCCCTGTACGGACCCTTTCACCACCAAACGTCTTCAACGGTCGGCGGATTCTGCCCCCTTCCACAACTGATGTACCCCGCACAATACTTACTCAGCCCAGAGGTTTTTCTCCCACACCCATGCAGCTACCCACTTCCCTACCCAGTCAACACAGGTCATCCGCAAAGCTACACCCTCCCAAATCATTATAAGGACTTGTCCAAAGATGGAGGTATTTGAGACGGTTGATGATGACGACATCTCTGTGAATAGGTTTAGAGGGAGATATTTACGCGCATGTCTTCGATCCAGATGGTGTGGTGGGATTCGTCGTGCGTGAAACAGCGTACAGGTGTTTACAGTGAGTGAGTGAGGTTTGTTATATGGCCCTCTTGCGATATTCCAACAAAATTATGGCGGGCTTCACACATTGTGTTTGACGTTACAATGCAAGTGGACAACAACATGTCTCTGCATGTCATCGACTTAAACGGTGTAGAACACTGGTCATCTGTTTTGGGTCAGTGAGGTTAGATTTTGGCCGATTTTAAGCAATATTCCAGCAAAAGCATGGCGGAAGACACCAGAAATGGGTTTTCCACGTTGTACTCATGTGGGGAATCGAACCCGGGTCTTCGGGGTGACGAGCGAACGCTTTAACCACTCGGCTACCCACAAGTCCTCAGTTGTTTTGAAGAAGCTGACTGAGTCAGTAGTGCGGAAACAGTGAGATGGCAATCACGTAAAGCGTCACAAATAACACGAAAATGTCACCGGGTCTTCAAGATGGGTGTGAGCAACAAGGACGTTACACTACTTGCTAGATGCTTGTGGCATCTCCCTGTTACTGATGCTAAACAGCCAAGGCGTGATAGATATAGTAGTGCTGGCAACAATTTCGTTATGTTCGTTTCATGTTAAAATTGTATCTTATTGTATTATTGTATATTCTGTTACAAATAAACAATATCTTCTTAGCCAAACCTTTTTTGTGTGGACGACCAGTTTGGAGTTCAGTTTGACGAGAGGTGGATGGATGAACGGACTTCACATAACTCCTTAATTCTGCGTTTGAGAATAGGAAGTAAAGACAAGATATATGGATGGCCAGCTTCTCTCTTACCATTAGGAGTGACGTTTCTGAGTGCTTAAACGCAATTGCTGACCTCCAGTCAGCTTAATCAGATCATATCCAGGACACGTTCTGCCACACCATCCTGTGGACAAACCATGATAACATATACAGTAAAGTCCTTTTAGAACCAACATGCTTATAATGAACTGACAGATGGTACGTTTGTCCAGTCCCCACACATGGTGTAAGCATTTTAGTCGAAACAGGTACAACGAACTGCGGTTATTAGTGCTACAATTAGTGACCCTTTAGAGTTTGTTTTCCCTACTTTACTGTATATGCTTCTGTCTTAATAGTTATCACCTATGGCTCGTTTGAACTTTGGTTCATTACTGACGACATATCTGGCTGACATTCGTCAAATGTACCTGTGCCATTATGCACGTTCTTGGATGTACCAACCAGAACAACTGTAAAATAAATTACCACAGAGAGCAATGAAAATATCGACATGAAGTCGAACGTTGTTGAGCACTGAAAACGATGGTGTCTGTTAGTATTGGCAAAGGTCAATGTCGAATGTCGTCACTCTCAATAGTGACGTCATCTGTGTTGCTCTGTGACGTGTCTGTATTTGTAAAATGTGTGCCTGTGACCTCCGTCGTTTGTTGTCAGCAGTAAATGCTTCTAAACCGATGACGTTGTTTTTATTGATATTTGTTAAAAATTCTATTCATTTTAGCTATAATAACGGTAACGCTTTTCAGGGCATTATCATTTGCAGGAAAACTCGGTCTTTTCAACTGGCTTCCTTCGTCGAGCAGTTAATGGAAGACCTCGGGCTTCTGCAAATGATAATGCCCTGAAAAATAGCGTTACCCTAATAATATTCCCTACATAGAAGCTCACAGGCCCATAGTATAAATACAGTGAATAACAAATGATCGGTAAATAGAATTTTTAAGAATGTATATCTTTCTGTGCGTGGTAGCGTAATAGATGTACATAGATAATCTTTCTACGTATACTTTACTACGATTAGTTAAAAGGAACATGAACTACAAAATAGTAGCTCTTAACACTTGTATCTCAACATATAATAGGCTGGACATATATAGCGAACATCCTACTTGTCTGCAATTGCATTCTCATTATCCACTATACCTACATACCTACTAGATTCTAACAGCCATCATGTGATGAACAGCGGAATTGCACGAGGCTTGGTCTGAATGTTCTTAAATTTAACACAAGCTGGTACTGTTCTTGGTGATTACAGTTTTTAAAATGCCAGAAAGAGGTACATTTTCATCCCAGTTTTCCATGTACACATCATTACGCTTGTTATCCATTTCCTTTTTAATAATTCTGTCATAAATGGCGGTCATATTATACAATATTTCAGTAGTCTGGTTGGAACTACATTCAAATAAAAATAAATTTCATAATGCCTTTTAAAATCTTTTCACTCGTAATGTAATGAGTTGCACGTATGGGTCATGGAAGATGGTTTGTGAAATTAACACCTAAATATGTGTATGAAGTATAGGAAGTTTCCATAACATCGCCTTTGTAATATCAGTTTTCACTTGCTGCCAATTTAACACAATTCAATTTTGTAACTCGGAAATTGTACTTAAGAAAAGAATCTTCTCACAAAACGAAAAGATCTTTGTCATATCTGGATAACATATTCCATAGTTTATCTCGAATCCAATCGAACACCTTTGCAAATTCAACAAAGAGAACATAAAATCTCCCCTTTCTGATTTGAGTAGTTCCGTACAGTTGCATGTAATTTTATATGATCGGTGCTTGTGTATCCTTTCCTAAACATTGACATTCATTTATTTTATCAAATGTCAGTCCAAACGACTAGCGTTTTGTTCAATATGAATGTAAATATCCTACTGAATGAGTCACGTTGATTATGAAAGGGACGACAATACCTACTCATCTAGAATTTGGGAAATATCCATTTTCAAATATCACATTAAATATCAACCCTAGTTGTTATTTTACTAGAGTTACGAAAGTAAACATTCCCGACTGTATTTTATCTCAGATTGATGTTAAGGTTAGATTAGTGTTTGAGGAGATTCCCAAATCTTGTAAACATTCACAGCGTGCATGATACAGTATTTTACAAGCAAGGCATGCGAAAACATGCTCTACACTCCTAGAGAGTAAACAAAACTGTACTGTACATCCGATGACAAGGTGTTAGAAAATCATTGATTTGTCACACACGTAGCTGCAATGCTTTCAGTACTCTTCAGCCAGGACGAAAGGCCCGAATATATAAGACGTGTGTAAAGATAACACTAAGAACACTTGTCTCGTCTCGAAGGGCCGGGTGTCGTAATTAGCTACACCTACTTATGTTGTCAGTCTAGATTTGAGGAGGTTATCATATGAGACGATGTCGCATTGGTCACACACAATATACACATGGATGTTTGCTTAAAAGTGAGGATCCTCAAAACACATGGATGTTTGCTTAAAAGTGAGGATCCTCAAAACACATGGATGTTTGCTTAAAAGTGAGGATCCTCAAATTACATGAATGTTTGCTTAAAAGTGAGGATCCTCAAAACACATGGATGTTTGCTTAAAAGTGAGGATCCTCAAAACACATGGATGTTTGCTTAAAAGTGAGGATCCTCAAATTACATGAATGTTTGCTTAAAAGTGAGGATCCTCAAATTACATGAATGTTTGCTTAAAAGTGAGGATCCTCAAAACACATGGATGTTTGCTTAAAAGTGAGGATCCTCAAATTACATGAATGTTTGCTTAAAAGTGAGGATCCTCAAAACACATGGATGTTTGCTTAAAAGTGAGGATCCTCAAATTACATGAATGTTTGCTTAAAAGTGAGGATCCTCAAATTACATGAATGTTTGCTTAAAAGTGAGGATCCTCAAAACACATGGATGTTTGCTTAAAAGTGAGGATCCTCAAATTACATGAATGTTTGCTTAAAAGTGAGGATCCTCAAATTACATGAATGTTTGCTTAAAAGTGAGGATCCTCAAATTACATGAATGTTTGCTTAAAAGTGAGGATCCTCAAAACACATGGATGTTTGCTTAAAAGTGAGGATCCTCAAAACACATGGATGTTTGCTTAATAGTGAGGGTCTTCCGTTTTGTATCCCTTGTGATGAAAGAGTCACGGTTAAGCATGTCTTGCTTGACTGCATTGAATATTCCATCACAAGGGATAACTATTCCAAAACAAGAACTTTGGAGGATCTCTTTAATAATAAAAGTTCTCACTTAATTACATGTATTTTTAAAAAAAAATTAAATAAATTGGTTAAATAAATTGCAAATATATAGATATTTTATGTGTGGAAGTTTAGGGGAGTTAAAGTGCTCTAAATATTTAATAATAACACTTCTCACGTGGAGTACGTCGCTCAGTCACCCTCAGTGTGGAACTTAATCAAATAAACTCTGCGGGGGTAAAGACAATGACGCAAACAAGTACTTTGTGAGTAACACTATCACTCTATTTCGAAGCAACAATTGACACTTAGAGGATGTATGCACGAGGGACAGTAAACCAACTAGAGTATCACAGTTAGAATTGGGAAGATACAACTAATAGCACTGTTTGGACAATACAATATAAAACCTGGCTAGAGATCGCCAACAACTGAGACTAGATCACCATACTAGGGGCCATGGGGCTTTACTGTACTTTTGTAACCTACATGGCCCCTAGTTGGATATACATCACCCCTTCACCTGCTAGCGATTGTATACAATGTTATCCAAAATATAATTCTACTATAATTAAACTATAGTTCTACGTTTAAAAAGCCTGGTACGTTTAAACTGACTTGAAAGTTTTACTCTCTCAGGGGAACAATAGTGTTACAGTACTTTAACTCCCCTTGAGGATACAGCCACTCATAATCAAAGTTACTAAACTTCCAAACATAAAATATTTATCTATTTATACTTCATTTATCAAATTTAATTCTTTCGGAAATGCAATAAGTAAATGAGAACTGTTATTATCAAAAAGATCTTTCAAAGTGATTTGAGATAGTTATCCTTTGTGATGGAAAGTTCAATGCACCAAACAAGATATACTTCACCTTGATTCTTTCATCACAAGGGATACAACACGAACGATCCTCATCTTTGAGCAAATATTCTTGTGTGGCCAGTGCGACATCGTCTCCTGATAACCTCCTCAAATCTGGACTGACAACCCAAGTACGTGTAGCCAGTATAGGGTTGCATAGCATGTTGATACCTACTTGAGTGTCCCACTTCTGCGTCGGATCGTGGTTGTTAGATCTAATGACGGCTTTACAATCTGAATATGGAATAAGAAGTGGTGTCTCAGATTTGTTGAGTGCTGCCTTAGCAGCAAGATCGGACATTGCATTCCCAGAAGTGCCTACGTGACTGGGTAACCAACAAAAGACTGTGTCACATTGGCCTGTAGCAAGATCATTCAATAATTTCTATTAAAAGTGGATGTTTACTTGATAAGTTTTTTTAATTGCTTGAAGAAAAGAAAGAGAGTCAGAATAGGGAACTGTTGTATATTGTTTATGTTAGAATGACTTTAACATATTCAAGAACCGTTAATATGACGTTAGCTTCAGCTGTGGAAAAAGAACTGCTATCCAGTAATCTAGAAGATATTGTTCTGGATCCAGTGACAGTGGCACAAGCTACTGTGCCGCCGTCCTTGGACCCATCTGTAAATAAGGATTTGTAATTGCTATATTTACTTTTTAATTGATTATGTTCTTGTTTATACTGTAAGTCATTAGTTTCTAACTTCTTAAATGTGGTCAGTGTAAGGTCAACTTTCTACCAAGGGGAAGAAAGAAGGCGGGAAGGAGGCATATCCTACAGCTCAATGCCGGAGGCAGAAATGAAAGATTTAACAAGAGGAACAAGGTGGAACAAGAGGTGTCCTACTGTATAAATCCTCATACAGAGGATGAAAGACACAGTTATATGCAAGGTTCAACTGACTAGAATTAGTGTAGTGATATACTGCAATTATAACCATACGGCGTTGGTTAAGGGAAGGCTCATCAGCCTCTATGTAAATACTGCCAATATGAGAGGTTCTGAAATATCCACGACAAAGTCTCAGACCTTGATGATAGACGCAAGCCAATAGTTTCAGGCTACTTTTGCAGGCTCCACCATATACACTGGAGCCATAACCAAGATTCGAGCGGACAAGTGATCTGTATAGGTGTAGGAGGGTAGCTTGATCACCTCCCCATTGTTTTATTGGAAACGACTTTTAATAAATCGAGTGCCTTCGGGCATTTAGTTTTTAATGATTTGATATGCGGAATAAACGTTAAATGGGAGTGAAAAATCAGACCTAAGAACTTGACCTCCTTTACAACTATGATGGGAGTGTCTTTTATGTTCTGGGCCTTTATGTGATTTATATTTACGGCAGAAATGTATGCAGTTAGGTTTTGCTCTAGAAAATGTTTATTAGTTGCCGTTCAGTGGTATGCATACCCTTACCATAACAAGAAATATTAAAATCATCCACAAAAGTGGTCCATCGATTGAATCTGTTAAAACCTTGGATAAACTGTTGATCTTGATTCTAAAGAATGTAACAGACAAAATACTGCCTTGAGGGACACCCTGATCCTGATTGTAATGATCAGACAGGGTTGAACCTACTCGGACTTGAATGTGCCTGTCTTTTAAAAACTCTGATATAAAAAAGATCTCTCAACCCAAAATTATGTAAGCCCTTCAAAATGCTGTGCTTCCACGTCGTATCATATACTTTCTCAAGATCAAAGAAAATTGATAAAGCATGTTGTTTTTTTTTACGATAGCATTTTTAACAAAGGATTCTAAACGTACCAAATATTCAAAGGTACTGCGATTTTTCCTGAAACCACTTTGAATATTTGTTATAACGTTATTGGTTTTACTAAGTTAACCTATTATTCACCATACGTTGCATGGTTTTACAGGCACAGCTAGTGAGAGATATCGGTCTGTAGTTCGACGGACCTGTGTGATCATTGTCAGGTTTTGGTATTGGGACTACAATGGCATTACATGTAGTAGGAAAATTTCCAGACGTCCATATTTTATCAAATATATCTAAAAGTGTGACCAGACATGGTTCAGGCAAGTGTTTCAGTAGCTGATAATGAATAGTGTCATCACCCGCTACATCTTGCTCAAGAGCTGTTTATAACTGTGTTTTTGTCGCGTTTCTGGCTTGCCTACAATTGGAATTGAACTATGGTTTCCGTACATGTGGAGCAGTGAGGGCCTTGATATACACACATCAGCTATTTCATTTAAAGCGTCAGAAAAAAACGAATAGGATCAGCTACATCAATGAAACACTTGAGTCTCATTTTAGATTACATAACGTTATAAATAAAGACAGTCTGCCCTGGGAAAAAAATCGTCTTTTATAAGACGGATAATCAGATGAATTAATTTCTGATAAGATAGTTGGGAAGTGGTCACTTCTGCAGAGGTCGTTGTGAACTGACCAATCAAATTCATATATGAGGTTCGAGTCTGCGAGAGACAAATCTAGACAAGAGTAGGTGCCGGTTGCAGATATGTGCTTCAATCGTCATTGTATACACACAAATCGTTAATGGAGATAAAATCTTCCAGTATTTTGCCTTTAGAGTTCGTGTTTGTACCACCACAGATATGGCCATTGAGATCACCCGTGATTACACGATGCCATTTTAGAAAGTGGTCAAATGCAACGTATGTCATATTTGGGATTTCACTTTCTCAGTAACGTACAAATTCTTGTACTTTTTGGGTTGAATCCCATCCGGGTTTCGAACTCGCACCCTGAGAGTCAGGCATCTAGTCGCCAGCACACAAAGTCAGCCGCCTAGCCCGCTCAGCCACCGCGGTTGGAAGTCGAAACCCAGATGGGACTCAACCAAAAATAGCTTGTTAGAAACGCCATTAAGTCTCTATATAAACAAAATACCTTTGTCTCTCTGTGTATTCTGAAAAAGCATATGGAGACAAATCATTCTTTGGTCATTTCAAAATATCAGTTATGGAAGTTGTTTCACAAATTTGGTTTCCGTTACCAAAAACGTAGGCTCAGAAAATAGACGTGCACTGCGCGATCTGATATTGTTCGACTAAGAAACCAGTACTTACGCAAAATTCGAAGGAAACATACAGAGGTTTACGAGCCTGTGTATTTGGACGAAACATGGGTAAATGTTGTTCATCAGTCAATAGACACCATCTAGCAGGAAACATGGCAACAGTGCGTTGAGAAAGTTGAGAATGAATTAAAAAGACATTATTGGGAACAAAGTGGACTGAACCTGGACCATGCCACCATCAAGCCAGTCGTCATCAGGGTAGACTCTGACGACAGCGACACCGACTCGGACAACAGCATCTTCTGAAAGTGGCAACACTGACTCCCACTGAACATCTCAAGTGGTAAGCAGATAACGGCTTTTGAGATGGCCCCATCTTCACAACACACGCTTGATGTTCTACCGTAAAAGGATGCTCGCCCTCCCTGTCGCAACATCAGTAAAGGATGCCCCTTGACACACAACTGTGAAGATATTGACACGTCAGTGTTACAGGTAAAGGTTTGAAGGCACACACAGCACGCATCATCAACATCGGACTTGGAGTAAGTGAGTGAGTGAGTGAGTAGTTGTACGCCGCACTCAGCAATATTCCAGCTACATGTATATGTCGACGGCCTGTAAATAATCAAGTCTTGACCAAACAGTCCAGTTATCAACAACATGAGCATCGACCTGCGCAACTGGGAACCGATGACAAGTGTCAGCCACGTCAGCGAGCCTGACCACCCGATCCCGTTACTCGCCTCTTATGACAAGCTGAGTCGCCTTTTGTAGGAAGCATGGGTTGTTGAAGGATTATTCTACCCCGAACCTTCACGGGTCTCTTGGAGCCAGTAGTAAATGTGTTTGAATACTCAGGAATATCATTCTTCATTGTAAGAAAGAAATTGCGAAATACAGACAATACTATTTATTACTATAAGAGGTCCTGAGGCCAAAAACATGTGAAAAATTACAACAGTGAATTTATTCGCAATCTGTCAGTACTCAAGTTATAGGAACATCAATAAATCAATAAACACACATTTATAATTTACACTTTTTCTCAACATGGTACACATGGGCTACATTCAACAAAAAATCAATATTTCCTTTATGTCTCTACCGTTGTAGGTCAAAAAAGGCAAATATTTTTCTCTGATTTCCAAATATTTTGAGCGTACAAGTAATACAAGGTACTCGTCTTCTTGACAAAGATTACAAAATGGACAATGGATTCCTTTTACATTTACAGTTTGGGCAAGTCATGCGCCTGTGAGCGCTGCATCTAAATTTAGTACCCCTATTCACATTCAGCTAAATCAGATTCAGCTAGTTCACATTCAGCTAGTTCACATTCAGCTAATTCACATTCAGCTAAAATAACCTTGTTCGCAGTTCTGTAGCCAATACGGAACAAAAACTTACAGAACTGTAAATGTACCTTGTCAATATTATTATCTTGACATTAATGTTCCCTATTTCAGAAACGTACTGCAAAATTGCATGAATTCTTCCATGAAACAGTTTTTATGTTGAATAAATCGGCATTTCTATATATTTACATAAGAATTTCTTTATGACACGTAGGGCTCTTTCAGCTTTCACAGGTAATGTTTCACGGGCTCTGGAAAATATATTTCTACGAGAAAACATAATGCCTTAATATTTGTAATGTGATACAACCTACAAATTGGGTGATTTAAGGAACCATTTGTCGCTGTTCGCGATTTGACCCCATTTTGACAAAACGTTACTTTAGTTTTACTAATATTTATCTGAAGACCCCACTTCAAACAATATTAATTTAGACTACCCATCTTGCATCATAACTGGACAACAGAATCGGCAAGAATCACATCATCTGCAAATAACAATACTGCAAGATCTGTGATATTTTCGTTAATAAAGACACTTCTCGTATCATTTCATAACAGTACCTTGACATGTTTTCAACATATATTAGGAAACGTACAGGTGAATGCAACCATGTCTCACTCCGGCATATCAAACAAATATATCACTCTTTTGAAATTTACTAGTTCCAACAGATGCTCTCAAATAGGTGTACAAATTACGTAAAAGACGATGGAGTTAAAAATTTATACTTTACAGTGGTAGATCTATTGCCGGAATCAAACGCTTTCCTCAAGTCTACGAATAGACAGTAAAACTTGCCTCTTTTCTTCCGCAGATTCTTATGGATAATGCCACTGACAGAAAAAAATATATGGTCCGTAGTAGCGTATTCTCCTCGAAATTTGTCACTCTGATAAATGATCACGGGTGGGCATCCAAGAGTTAATGCTATTATCTAATATAGAGGTAAATACTTTTCTAACTGTACTCAATACACAACAAATAAGTTGTCCATCTATATATCTTGTCCTTAATCCTATTCTTAAATATAAATGTATGCCTGCTGTAATGCAAAAATTGCTCTGTGAAAGAAATACATTCTTAAAACTTCTACTGATTGATCACTTGTTATTTAGTGATTTGATTTAAACACATTTATTCAAGAGAATGGACTGGGTATAAGCTATTCCAGTTTAGTGAAACCCTCTCCTATTTACAGTGCTTATATGCAAAGGCGAAACAAGCAAAATGTACAGCTATAGAACGGTATATAAACTGAAGGGCAAAAGAAACTATACCAAAATATTTTTCAAGATGATGATATCATTTTGGATTCGCATCATAAGTTTTGAAGTGGAAAAAATCGCCCGAACGCAACTGTACTGGGTCAAACAAGGAAAACACACGTGCATCATCCCAAATATGGACTTTATTGAACCTTTTACGTGAAAATCAACATGCACGTACATCGTGACAAGATGGCGGCAAACGGTATAAAAACCGTCCATTGGCAAGCCTTACATCAATGTTACACCGATGGACGTAACTGACATGCCGAGGTTAACTGCAGACCAGTGCGAGAGAGCAATTGGAATGATCCAGCTTGGAGCACGTCATGCACACGTTGCAAGAATTTTCAACTGCACCCGTACAACAATAACCAGGCTGCAAACACGATTACGACTAACAGGCACGACCGCGGACAGGCCAAGGAGCGGTAGACCTCGTGTTACAACTCCAGCCGAAGACCAGTATCTGCGGACCATTCATCTTCGCAATCGTTTCGTGACGTCGACGTCGCCGTCGACGGCAGCAACAGCTCTCCACCATGTGGTCAGCAGGAGAACTGTTTCCCGACGTCTCCGACGACATGGTATTCGAGCCTACAGGCCCTTCCGTGGAATGACCCTGACCCGTCAAAATCGACGTAACCGTCTCCAATGGTCAAGGAGATTACAACATTGGCAGAACCGGAACTGGCAAAGGATACTGTTCACGGACGAGAGCAGGTTCCAGTTGTATCGAACTGACGGGAGAATCCGTTTATATCGCCGAAGGGGGGAACGGACGGCGCAATGTTGTATCCAGGAGACGGTACCGTTCGGGGATGGAAGCGTGATGGTTTCGGGCGGAATATGCAGTGACCACACAACTGACCTTGTCGTGTTTGAACGAAACCTCAATGCCCAGGGGTACATCGACGACGTGCTTCGCCCTGTTGTCATTCCCTACCTACAACAGAACCGACGAGTGCTGTTCCAACACGACAACGCTCGTCCCCATACACCCAGGGTTACAAGAGACTTTCTAGCGGCAAACAACGTCAACACCTTGCCGTGGCCTGTCAGATCACCAGACCTGTCGCACATTGAACACCTTTGGAACCATCTTGACCGGCAAATAAGGGCCAGACATCCACCTCCATCAAGCAGAGACACCTTGATACAGGCACTGGAAGAGGAATGGCAATCCGTACCGAATCACGTCATCAGACGTCTCATCAACTCTGTTCGTCGACGTGTTCAAGCGTGAATTGATGCCAATGGGGGGCACACACGTTATTGACGCTTTAACGAGGACAAATCTTCCCTTTTCTGAAGTGATATTCGGAAAGTTTGAGTTTGAAAGTTGACATTTTACCCCACTGCCATAACTTGTGTTCCTGTCAGTACAGTTTATGTCATTTTGATGTGTAACTTCCATTAAAATGTTGGCAAGTAAATTCACTTTGAATCCCACCTAATGTTTCATGTCAACATAGTTTTATGTGTCGTATTTCATGATTAAAATGTTGGTATAGTTTTTTTTGCCCATCAGTTTACAATAGGAGAATAACACATCAAAATTAAAGTAATACATTGAATACGCTAATTATTTAGATCATAAACATTATATCAAATCATGAACCGTTTGGAGCTTGATAAATATTTTTGAACTCTATATTGTCACTGTACGTAAGATGTGCACTGCCATGTACTAGTACCTCTTGGTTTATTGGTGCTCTAATGCTACAAATTTGGTTAATATTTTGAAACATTTATTGTATTTGTACTATAGTACAGGCATAACCAAATATCTCCATGTCACAAACCGACTTGTAACTATAAAGATAGAAACCATACTACCCATCAGGTACGCTAAGTAGTGCAAACATAGCCAAACTAAACTATTGTTTACAGGTACTGTTTACATGAAACAACATAGAATGTGTGATGGTCTTCCCACATCAATCTCATGCAATCAGTGGTTTGATCACTTTCTATCATTACTTTGTGTTGACCAACCTGTTCCACCTTTTCTTTTACCACGTGCTGTAAATGCTACTAATGTGTCAGTACTTAACTCTGCTATTAGTGAGCAGGAAGTTTTGTTTCACATTTTACATTTTCCCAACAGTAAAACCCCAGGACCTGACGGTATAGCTAATGCGTTTCTTAAGGCATCTAGTGCCACTATTGTACCTTTTCTTACAGTACTTTCAGTCAGATATTTCATAGTGGTAATTTCCCATGTGTTTGGGGCAAGAGTATTATATGACCTCTGTTCAAATCAGGCTGTAAGAGTAATCCAAATAATTATAGGGGTATATCTCTTATTAATTCTGTTTGTAAAACATTTTCCTATATTTTGAATGAGCGCTTAAAATCTTGGTGCGATGCACATGAAATTGTTGATGAGTCCCAAGCAGGCTTCAGGGCAGGGTATTCCACAATAGATCACATTTTCTCTCTTCAGGCTGTAGCACATAAATATTCTTGTAAAAAGAGAGGTAGATTTTATTGCCTTGTTATTGATTTCTCAAAGGCTTTTGACACAATAAGACATGATGTTCTCTTGCAATCTTAAATGAAGTTGGTATTTCTGGTAATTTTTTAAATATAATGTCATCAATGTACAGCAGTTTATCTGCTTGTGTTAGAACCTCAAAGGGCTTATCTAAGTGTTTTACATGTAATATTGGTACTCGTCGGGGCTGTGTGTTAAGCCCACAGCAGTTTATCATATTTATAAATAAGTAGTTTTCCTTGATGGAACAGGGTGGCGGTATAGGTGTTGATGATTTTAACAATTTGCATTCACTTATGTTTACTGATGATGTTTCTGCACTTTCCGATACATGCAATCAATTACAACAGATGATTAATGCACTTGAATGTTTTTGTAAACAAACTGGAATGTCAGTTAATCTCAGTAAAACAAAACTTCTTGTTTTTAGAAATGGTGGGCCCTTACGGGAATATGAAAAGTGGTTCTATAATGGTAATCCTATTGAAACTGTATCCTTTTATAAATATCTAGGACTGGTATTCACACCAAAACGTATATGGAGTAAAGCGCAAAGCTGTCTGGCATCTCAAGTTAACAAGGCAATGTTTTCTATAAATGGCTTAGATTGTAAACACGTTTAAGATTTTTTACTGTATGGTTTGACCTATTTTGTGTTTTGTGTCTGGGATTTGGGATACTGACTACTGTAACATCATTTAGTCTGTTCAGGTAAAATTTTGCAAATATTTCTTGAAAGTTGGCAAATCTACCTGTAATAACATGGCTCTTGGTGATTGTGACTACCTCTACAATTTACTTATATGACCAAAGTGATTAAATACTGGTGTCGCCTATTATATATGCCTTGTAATATACTGCCAAAACATTGTTATATTATGCTCTAGTCCTTGGATGATGTTGCCCGAAATACTTGGGCAACTTTTGTCAGACATATTTTATTTAAGTATGGCTTTGGCTATGCATGAATCAGTCAGGATGTTGGCAATGTTGATTACTTCGTTTAAGCAGAGACTTTCAGAAAATCTTAAACAATGTTGGTTCACTTCAGTCCAAAACTCTAATAAATGTTTCTATTACTCCCAATTCAAGACACTCTTAAATGTTGAAAGATATTTCAATTCTGATATTCCTTTACATCTAAGATCTGCATTGTCGAGATTTAGATGTGGTAATTTTAATTTAACAGTTGAAAGTGGAAGATACAATAAAGTTAATTACAATGAGAAATTATGTTTATTTTGTAAATTGAATGACAAAAATGAATTTCGTGTACTCCTGAAGTGTGAACGCTTTTCAGATTTAAGATATGTTTGACTGATTTTGATCCAAATGCCAATTTTATTATTGTTATGAAAGCAAGAAATGACTATGTTATAAAGATGTTTGTTTCTGTACTATGTAGTTCAGCACACTGAAATGCTCCTTTTAAACAGCATGTGCACTAAATTCAACACCATATGCAAATGACTGTATGGTGGGCCTGTGATCTTTTACTGAATAAACTTGTCTGTCTGTCTGTCTACATGTTAACTGATGTACAGTAAAACAAATTCGAAACGTTGAAAAGACTATTGTCATGACTTCAAAAAATAAAAAAATGTACAAGTAGTTAAAGAACCAGTCATCGAGGGAGTGTAGAATAACTAGAGTATCACACACACAGATAAAACTAGCTAGTATGTATTTTTAATATCAGAACATTTTAGACAATACCATGTAAAATATACTATTGATCACCAACAACTGAAGGTAGATCACCATACTAGGGGCAATGGGGTCTGCAATGCCTCTGCTTCCTCAATGGACCCTGGTTAGATTTGCACCATTCCTTCAGCTGCTGGCGATTGTATGCAATTTTAGCCACAAACTACAATATCAATAATACTACAACTAAAACACGTGGAAGAGTAAATTTGACTTCGAATGTTTGGACTTACGTACCAAAAAATAAAAGATAACAAATAGTGAATATTGGCGAATCCTTAACAAAACTTTACACCAAATCCGTTTCTGTTCACATGCACGATATTTGCATAGGCTTTAAGCAATTCGATGCACGATTCCCGTGCCAATTATCTGCATCAATTCGTAAAAAGCACTTAAGGGCGTTTGGCACGGGTTCTATTCCACACAATGTGGAATGTGTAAAGCCCATTTCTGTTGTCTCTTTTGCTGATCTATTGCCATGCAGAAATGGCGTAAAAATACCTCACTCAAAAGATCCGCGCAGTGCTGTCCGACGCTCCTCACATCGTTTACCTCAATGACACGCAGAGACTTATTGCCCTCAACACTTCTTCACGGAGATGCCATTTGCATTTGCATTTCACGTCACGTCGATGACACCGACTGCAATGTGTAAAATGTGTGGAGCCCGCTGTGACATTGCTGTAATATTGCAAAAGCGGCCTTCAACTAACCTCATTTAAATCACCTGTACGCTGTTCCACCACATACGTCGACGCTCGCCACTCCATTTGGATCGACGATATGCACAGAAATATCGCCCTCAAAACTTATTCACAGAAGATGCCGTCACCATCCACAGTTTCACAGTGTAAGTAAACTTAGTCTAGACAAACCCTTGTAGGATGTCACAGAAGGTAATTTTAACCTTTCAGGTTGACCAATCAGAACACAGCTTACAAAATCGCGAAAGTGGACATTCGCACATACCTTTTGAAGTTTTAGCTCGGAAAGGTTTGTACCCGAACAATTCCGAATGCAGTTCTCCTTACGATCGCTTCCGGGTAATCCACATGGAGCACGCTGCTACAACACTGTCAACAGTGAGTAAACAGTCGCTGAAAATAGCGTTTTTGTCAATATTCAAGGATGACAGCTTGTGGAAATATTAGCTAATGATAACCATGTCACCAGAAACGGAAAAACAAGTCAAATATATGTGTTTTATGCAGATTTTCGTTTGTTGAGGGATAACTGTCAGTGGTTTGGATCTATCGACGGAATCAAATGTCTCGCCAAACCCTTTCAGAAGCCGTTGTCTGATTGGCTAAATCCGTCCGGCCGTCTCGCACTTAACTGGACGGCCATTGGTCACTGAAAGGTTACCTGACGCGACCTCCTTCTAGGGTTTGTTAGACTCAGTGTACGAGTATACCGAATAATACTGAGACTAAGTATTCATAGACTGCACCGTCTCAATACCTCCATCCTTGGACAAGTGCTTATAAAGATTTCGGAGGGTGTAGCTTTGAGTGTTACCTATGTTGGCTGGGTGGGGAAGTGGGTAGCTGCTGGATTGCGTGAGAAAAACCTCTGTGCTGAGTAAGTAATTCGTGGGATACATCAATGATGGAAGGTGACAGAATCCGTCGGCCGGAGAAGACGTCTGGTGGTGAAAGGGTCCGTACAGGGGAGATAACCCCGTATGTTGGCCGACATCACACATGGGACGACTGCCTCGTTCAGACGCTGTAAAACAAGAGACCTTTGAACAGTCACACCTACATGTATGATTTAACGACCCATGTTAATTCCTGAACTCACAATATATACCTACTTGTTTATTACTCTGAAGTCCAGTATGAAAGTCAGGAAACACACATTTTTAAAGAATAAACAATGGACGGGAAACAATGTTATGTATAAACCATGTAGGCAAGCTTTAACATTCAATCCCGTTAGTGGTCTCTTACGATGAACATCTATTACTATCATTATTATCAAATCTTCAAAGGTACTAAATCATAATCGTAAACCAACAAGCTATTATTATCAAATCTTCAAAGCTACTAAATCATAATCGTAAACCAGCAAGCTATTATTATCAAATCTTCAAAGGTACTAAATCATAATCGTAAACCAGCAAGCTATTATTATCAAATCTTCAAAGGTACTAAATCATAATCGTAAACCAACAAGCTATTATTATCAAATCTTCAAAGGTACTAAATCATAATCGTAAACCATCAAGCTATTATTATCAAATCTTCAAAGGTACTAAATCATAATCGTAAACCAACAAGCTATTATTATCAAATCTTCAAAGCTACTAAATCATAATCGTAAACCAGCAAGAAATTTCACTTTCGTTTCGTAGAGTCATGGGCATTATGTTTAAAAGAGATTCTGTTTGTTTCAGTCATATCTTTGAGTTTATGCGTAAGATGAAACAAATGGAAAGAAAGAAAAACACAATGGGACGTGTATCTTCTACATATTAAGGACTTCATTCTAGTGCATGGTCTTAATTTAGTATTAGGAAATAAACATAAACATTATAGTTTTATGCCGCACTCAACAACATTTAAGCATTATATATAACGCTTTTAAATAATAGAGCTAAATCTCATGAAATTATTAGCAGCAATTCATGTTATTTGGGTAGATTCATATGTGCCCAACCATCCAAACCCATTAAGCTATTGGTGCGGAGGGGTAGCTTAGTGGCTAAAGCGTTCGCTCGTCTCGCCAAATATCCGGTTTCAAATTCCACACATGATACATCGTGATATGGCTGGGACAGATACATACACACCCACTAAGCCACAATCACAGCACACGTTACTCCTGACTATTTTTGATATATATTATTATATTGATATATATATTTGATATATATATATATACCGAAACCCCATATAGGTACCAAAGTATAAGAAATACATTCACGATTATGTTCTGTGCAGGACAGAAGATTACTCACGCATGATATCCCACCCCAACGGGGTAACTAGATCCCTCCTTGACATTGCTTGGACTAAAGCACTTATTCCACTTGTGTGACCTGCGCGGTCTTTAAAGGCTGCGTCCTCCTTTGACGGTTCAAACTTCCGCTTCCTGTTGCTAAGTGAAGTGTCCTGATGCCCTTGAAATATACACGTGGCAAAGAGGCGACTAGTACGTGGTCTTTGAATTATACGTCTTTTGAAAGAAACATACAATATATAATGTGATAAATTATATAAATTTATTCAGTAGAAAAGCCACAGGCACATGTACGATGTACAATATATTAGGCACATAAAGAAACTGTGCATGCAAAATTTTAAAATCTAATTTCATCAAACCTGTGTAGACACATGAGGGTTTAAACTCAGAGTTTAGTGACATGTATCCAGCATGCATGCACGTGCATTCAGGGAAAGAGAAACAGAACAAATGCCACACAATACTGTTACTTTGGAAAGCTCAACCCCTGCCTTGCGATCGTTAGAAAAATTATACGGCTATTGAAACGTATAGCATGCCAAGCCTAACGTCTGCATAACGTCATGAAGCTATTGGGATGGTCCGTGGAGGAATGTCTCAACGACACGGGCTGCACATTCCCACTGCCACCGGAATACCATTTCTGCAGTGGTGAGACGCTACCAGAACGCAAATGACGTCATCGATCGGCCACGTTCTAGACGTCCACGTGTAACAACGCCAAGACAGGACAAATGGATATGAGTGATATGGATAAAGGTTTCAGTCTGCAGTGATGACTGCCGGGACCATCCCAGGACGTCGCCGTATTCATCCGAGCACAGTTCGACAACGTTCACGTCATCATGGGATCGGACCACGACGTCCAGCCATACGACCTATCATGACATAGCATCATCGACAAGCTCCCCGAATTTGGTGCCGAAATCATGAGAGAACGTTGTGCACAGGCCTGTGTCTTGGAAAGGAATCACTTTGGTGGTGGTTCCGTGATGATTTGGGGTGGGATAACAGCACGCCAAAGAACTGATTTGGGAGATTGTTCAGGGCAACTTAAATACTGTGAGCTACATGGATCAGATTCTTCGACCTGTGGCAGTTGCTTTCCGGCAACGTCACGGACCTGGGTTAACATTCCAACAGAACAATGCCCGCTCTCGGCAAGGGTTGCTGTGGCTTTTTCGCAACACCACAACATTGACATACTGCCTTGGCCTGCAACTTCACCGGATCACTCCCCGACAGAGAATGTGTGGGACGAGATGGATCTACGTCTACGTCATCTTCCTCATCCGCCAGATAACATTCTTGATTTTGCAACAAAACATAAGAGAATCTGGCATACCCTCAAGCCTTTCTTGCACGTTTGATAGGCTCTATGCTTCGTCGATGCACTGTTGCTTTCAATGCCGATGGTGGACATACCCGTTATTGAGCTTGTGACTTGGTCTTTTGACTCGCTTGTGGACCCGTGACGTCATTGTGATTGACTTTTCAATTAAATTCTCCCGACTTCTTATGGTCTCATGATCCCTCCATTAAAGTTTATATAAATCTTTGACATTGTTATCGTACTTAACAACTCGGATAATATTTTGACATTGCACAGTTTCTTTATTTGGCTAGTATACAATAGAAAGGGAATGATGTCCACAATAACTGCAATATATTTTGATATATTTATAATAATAATGCGCTGCGTCGCAAAAAACGCTTCCGAAACTAGCAAGATCAGGTGACCAGGCTGATAGGTAGACTGACGTTGATCACAGGCTGGATCAGAATCGATTATATACAGGTCGTCTCCATATAGCTGGAACACTGCGTCGTGAAACAATAACCAACAAGAACCAACCTCATCCATTAAACCCGCATCAACTACATCAGCAAAGAATAGCCACCGGTTTCGTTTGACGGGCAGTTTACTTTGATAAATACGACGAAAGCAAAAGGCCGAAATTGTTTGGGTTTTAAATACTCACCAGTAAAAGTTTGACTTATATTCATCAACACAATTTAGGAGTTGTGCTCTTACCGGCAGAAAAAGATCTTGCAGGGCCACAAGTTTGTTTCTGGCAGTTCCTGAAAAACATAGATAATGTCTGCATCAGAGTCAGGTCAGCCAAGTGGAACTCTGGAAAGAAGCTGCTAGTTTGTATTTCAGAACCTTTCTGCATTCAGATGACATGTGATCTGTAACTTGGCGGTTGCGTGAGTGAGTGAGGGGCCGGTCGGAACAGTTTAATATGGGAAGGAAGTCTATAGCGTCCTGGAGTTTACCACCTTGATGAAACACATGAGCATACAGATGGTTCTGACAAATCACCAATCATAATAATGTTGACGTGGGATTCGATTTCATCAGAGATCGCCTCCACACACTGGAAGAACACACACTGAGGCGTAACAAATGTTTTACCTTCCAATGTGCTTGTCCCTGAAGGCTTTCGCGAAAGGGTTGTTGTGGATCTTCAACTTTGTGATAAGACTGTTCTGGTATGCCGTGACGGCTATAAACGTGGTCTCTGGGAACGTGAACGTTTTGGGCGGTGTGACGTTGATGTGACAGTCCTTCCCCGTCTCACTGATGAGAATCCGGACCATGTATTTGTGCATAGACTGCAGCATCACCTGTGCACATGTGACCAATAAGATGTTATTAGATGATGTATCAAATATACGCTATATTAAACATATTATATGAACGCTAACCTGTAATGACCTGCATCAAATAAGTCAGCGAGCCTTTCCCGACATGCATGATTTGCCGATGAACCAATATGGCTCTTCACGGGTCCTCCACAAGACCAAATGAAGCGTGACGAAGCATTTTTGCACCTGCATACAAATATTGAGTGTTTGCTGGTGAGACATCTACTTACATTACCAACAACAGAATCTCGGTTGTTGGTGAGTTTGAGGCGAGCAAAGGAGATTTTCTTCTGCATCCAGAATGCCCCTGTGTTTGGCGAGTCCAGGTGGAGGTAGGGAGGGAGGGCTTTGCAGGGGTCAGCAGGGCTGACGGGGAGCCACTTCTTTTGTACGTACTTAAACCTTCTCCCGTCTGCGGGCAGAATCTCTAGCCAGACGTTGTAGAGCCCGGATGGAGATAAACCGGAAGCAGACACAGCCACGTGTGGGAACATGCGTCTAAACAGATCACGTGATTGTTAATATTCAGGATGGAGGCTTATAGGACATTATTATTTGTTCACTAGTCACGAGGGAGGCATGGTATGGTAAACAAACATGGAGGGTACATCCACCCATGGGCCCCGAGGAGCCTGTAGACAACGTATTTATCTTACCGAACACCTCAATGTTTACTTTGAACTGTTTGAAGCATGGGTATCGGATCGTAGACTTCAGCCAACCTGTGTGAATAGAATGATTCGAATCTTGCACCTTGATGTTTTCCCTCAGGTATTGTCTAAGTAAAGTGGACGATGTGTAATTCCCCTTCTTAATATTCACAGGAACTACATTTGAACGCTTTGTCAAAATTTATTTATTGGAATGCGAGGCAATTCTTCTTGTAGCCATTGCTACATTTTGCACAGGACACAAGAAAAACGGATTTAGAGTTATCTCCCTTCCATCGATTTACATTCGCAACCCATCGGTAATTTTCGTGCATCATGTGTGATTCAATGTTAGTCGAGATGAAGAACTACTACCATGAAGTACCGAATGCGTTGTCATTGGCAGCAGGGTACAAAAAATGTACCTCACTTGTAAATGGGGTACATTTAAAATAAAAGAAGAGCGCCTCGCCAATCAGAAAACGACATTTATGTGTGAAGTAAGATAGATGCAGAGAAATGTTGTAAGATCAAGCCTTTACGATACTGTATGCTTGAGTGGAGGGTGACGATGTTTTGTTACATCACTAATGTAGTTGAAATGGTAAACGGTTATAGTGCTACAAACTCAGATTCTTCTACCCGTGTTGCACTCACGTACCAAAGGATGTTTGTTCAACGTTGAAGAGCAACACCACTTTGGACAGTATTCATGTTATCCAACGCCTTCTTATCGGAGTTTCATCTTTTAAGAAACCAGATCATCATCTAAGTTGCCCTTTACATATGTAATGAAAAGCAAAAGAAACGCAACTCCCTTTTGTCAAGTTTTTAAACAGAAGACATAAGCAGGAACGGTTTTCGTGAGATTTCCTTTTTTTAGAAATTTGCGTAATTTTGCTGTTCAGTATGCATCTTGCGTACTATATAACTAACAGCTGTTTCCAGAATCGAGGTTTCAGAGCCTTCATTGTTCAGTATTGCCCTTCGGCGCATCTAATTGTGGTTTCGAATCTCTGTCCTTAATGGCTAGAAACAATGTGCAATCATTGTCCCTCACTCACTCACTCACTCACTCACTCACTCAGTGTCAAACACTTCAGCATCCTACACATCACTACACATATCGCATTAGAACCAGAACAGTAATATATTTCAATACAGATCATGTACCAATACATAGCGATGGTAATGAATACAAATAAAGGATGAAAAGACAAAAACAAATGCATGTATGAATGTGTATGTTCCATCACCTGGAAAAGATTTACCTTCCAGCCTTATTGATGATCATTTCTGTTCCATTATGGTTGAATGCTTCCCATATCTGGGCATCTAGGAGGGACATGCTGACTTCCCCATCGTGCCTGGTAACAGATGGGTTGCTGACGTTGCACGCGATGAACCCAGTGCCCTGCATATAAGGCGACGGTGAGTCGCCACTCGTCGATATGTTAGTGTAGTCGCCGGAAGTTACGTCATCAACAGAAGTCTTTCTGACGCTCAAATCTAGAGGAAGCTTTGGAGAAAGCAGTTGGTCCTTTAATATAATTGTAAGCAGACAATTATACCGCTTTTCACACCTACAGAAGCCGTTCAGTGCCACTCCTTATATCCTTGACGGACTACTTCCCAGCAACATATTATTCCATTTCTTCACCCCTACCATACTTTACACAATATAAAAAAAATCATGGCTCGACCAAAGCTGGTGTTTCGACATTCATTTGCACTTGTTAGTGTCCGTTACAAAAATGCACACTGGAGTTTTGAGGTCCTAAACCTGATCCTATACGAACTGAGGTTCATACCTGTTGAGATAATGTTCCCAGAAAACATAAATATTTTCAAAAGTAGTTTGGTTGTGTCTCACAAGTAACAATAATTTTGTCGACATATTGTCAGTCTATCTCACCTCACATCTATTTATGGAACTAACACTGTAGTTTCAGCACACTGAGTCACAGTAAGCACATGTACACATGACCTTACAAGCACCACCGGGATTTTGCATAACTAGGAAAAATACTATATAGTGTTGCGTAAGCCTTGAACACCAAACTTCAGCTGATCAAAATGGTAAATGAACTTGACAATCGGAAAGGAATACACAAACAAGTGATTGTCAACAATGCCGGAAGTATGGTCACCAAATATGATTGTTACGCAATTCTCAAATATTTGTGGGAACAGGGTATCTATAGTTCGTGCTCCAGGACCTAGATTGTGGAAGCTCTCTTAGCGCTAATATAATCGTAAGTTGATGTTAATGAGTGGCATTTAAGACTATCTTAGCGCTAAGAGAGCTTCGACAATCTAAGCCGTGGATAGTACCGCAGATGTTCCATGGGGCTCTTTTCAGGCTATGGTTTTGTTCTGATTGTGTTGTGCACATGGGCGATGGCCGTCAAACGTTGTCATCTTGTAACATTTGAAGCCAGGCAAGAGCATTATTTACTGTGTATGTATAGTTATTATGCACCAGAACGGTTGTACCACCAATGTGTTCAACTCTAAAGATCACCCTGGTGATAAAACTCGTTACAGTGTCTCCACGCGCGTCTTCAGCCGTTGTCAGTGTGTACTAGATAGCGACTTTCATCTGACCGGTTAACCACACTCAAACTGAAGAGACATCCTATCTGACGACGTTCGCTTAGAGCTGCAGACCTTAGCCCTGTTGGACCCCAAATATTTGCCTGTGTCAAAGTCCCTGAACCACATTATTTGCTGAACTGCCTTGACGTCCTTACAATGCAAGAGTCCTAAATGAAACAAGTCAGGTTTCCCAGGTTCTGAGAATCACCCAGCGCAGTGGGACTTTTCATTTGAAATATGTTGAAATATATATAGTTCCGGACCATACTGCCCCACAGTCCGTTGCCACTGTACTTTTTCGGTATGGGTAGTGTGACTTTGGGCTTGCTCATCACAGCCAATGGTCATCCTTAACCTTCCAGCTCTTGGTCGATCATTTACTTCACACAATGCGAGCAGTATCAATAGTCCAGTTGTGAAAGGACATCCTTGCGTGATGCAGACAGACAGACGGATAAATTATTATAGTCTCACATTAAAATATCCTCTATAAAAGATATGTGCATAAAATGCTAGCATCATAAACACACACAAAAAGAGACCGAAAATAATTAAAACAAATTATACAACACCAGAGATATTTAACACACTTTCGTCCTTTTTAAATACTATTGCAGGGTTGGGCACATTTAACAGATAAGCTTTCTTTTTGGAGAAGTACTGAACATTTGTCCGGGTCATTTAGCATATCTAACTTCCTAACTTACAATGAGGCTTCTTTCAGCAAGTTTTCAGCAAAATGTACATCATCCTACACTGCGCTGGGTAAACGGACATGTGCTTCATCTTCATTGACGCGGTTGTTACATCGGTTCGGCAGACTCTGCCGAACTCTGCACTAAGATCAGCTCAATCACCGGCGAACTAATCAGCTACGGTGTCGTTGACCGCTTCATAGGTGTCCCCAGAGATGAAGGCCTCACCAGCTTTGCAGGAGACTTAAACACCTCCACTGAGCTCTAGACTCCCACCTCAGCATTGCCAGTACATTCCGCCTCATCAACTCCTGCATCAGCTCATCCTATTTTACCTGGTCTGACAAGATTGTTTAGCAAACCCAAGAGCATAGTTTAGTATTGAGGAAGCTGTCCAATCCGGCAAGTTGTCAACACCGGTATAATATCTCAGTCCCATCAGCGGCTTGTCCATTTATTACCAGCTCTACAATCCGGCATGCTTTCTAAACTGGATTACTTTTTCAGTCCCGATGACTACCGGTTTAGACAGCTTCTACTGTATAGGAGATGGTGCACACTCAGATCAAGCATAGTACAATCTGTGAGTTTATCTACAGAAATTTTGGGTTCTGTACATTGGGGTATATTTCTGTTTATTTGGGGTGCATTTATTGAGCATATTTGGGTATTGTATAAGGTGGACAGAAACGAAATGTACGTGTGTGTGTGTGTGTGTGGGGGGGGGGGGGGATTCCGTAGGTAACGCTGCACACGTTCGGAATACAAGCATTTGCCTTCATGTCAAATACTTTCATTTCATTGGTCACTGACGCCTTAACAAGTTTTTTGTGTCACCCCTCCCAGGAGAATGACAACTAGAAAAAAATAGTAACTTTAACCATTTGCTAAGATGACACTACTCGTGAATTCAACGCATCACAATTTTCAAACAGTAGTTTAGAAAACATGACACAAATAAGAAAAATATTATCCCACTTACCTCCATGCTTGTAAACTGACCACTGTCTCGAAACGATCGATCCACTCTACTCTTGCAGGTGTTGCAATCACAAGTGACACACCCGTCACCAAAGGTGAAAGAAATATATCGGCTGTAGCAGCTGTCAGCCAATCAGAAGAGGTGATACAGGTGAGAATTGGGATGCAGGCTCACCGCCCCCATCTGGACCCGCCTATGAGTCAGATCGTAACCATGACAACTCCTTCCTCAGGAACCAACAGATAACCAAGGACAAGACAGTGCAGATGAACTGCGTAAATGACGTCATAAGTCAACTTTTATTAAGTCCGTTTCCTACAAGTACGCTTGAATTCTTGTAAATACTCTTGTATTTTAGATCTTACATGCCTATACATGAAATGTCAAGTGTGAAATCTTAACTTGCATACTGGAGCATATTAACTAACTGAGGTATATCGAGAGGTTCTATTTCAACACATGAACAGGGCAGTCTAAATGAACTTAGTCTCAGTGTATTTCGTTACACTCCACCACTGTGTCTAACAAAACCTAGTAGAAGGTCGCGTCAAGTAACCTTTGAGCAACCAATGACTGTCCAATCAAACGGGAGACGGTCAAATAGATTTAACCATTCAGACAGCGGTTACTATTTAGGGATCGGAGAGACTTTCAAAATATTCAGGTCACTGACACTAACACAAACAAAAATCCGCATATAACACAATTATTTGACCTGCAGTATATACGCGTTGGGGTTTCTGTTGACATGGTTACCATTAGCTAATATTTCCACAAGATGACATCCTTGAATATTGCCAAAAACACCATTTTCAGTGACTGTTTACTCGCAGTTGTTATGGTTGTATGTAAGTCGTGTGCATCACCAAGAAGCGAACGTAAGCTTATAGCGTTCGGAATCGTTCGGGTATGAACCTTTTCGAGATAAAAAGTTCAAAAGGTATGTGCGAATGTAAGTTGTGTTCTGATTGGTAAGCTGTGTTCTGATTGGTCAGTCTCAAAGGTTACCTGACGCGACCTCCCATAATGTTTTGTTAGACTCAGTAGTGGAGTGTAACGAAAAGTACTGAGACTATGTTTACTTAGACTGATGAACAGGGCAACTTGTCCTCAATGTTCGTATTACATCAAATATATATAAACAATATTTAAACTTTATACTATTTCACAATTAATGGAAAAAGACAAAATATCCAGACAGAGTGAGGTGGGTACAATTCATATGGTAGCGCAAAGGAAGATAAGGATACCAAGGATACCAAGATAAGATGAACATGGGTGAGTACGTAACTGAATGACCCAAAAGCTATCTAAGCAACACACACATATAACGAACAAACGGATGTTACGAAGAGCTTGTTCGGGACAGACGTTGCATGTTTTAGTCGAAGGGCATATACCCAAATGCGATTTTTAGTAGCGGTGGTTCGATTAATTGAAATAATCGAAGATTGGTCGCGATGACTAAACGACCAAGCAATCAGCCATGTTTTCTCATAATCGAACACAGACAATTTCGGAACACTAGTTACCGTTTTCACATTTTTCACAAGTTTGGTTATGTCTGTTACACTTCACAGGCACTACATCTCATTACTTGTCATGATCGAATCTAACTTAAAGACACCATGAAAGTTACGTTTCTTCCATGCTATAAAGAACGGGTTGTAAATTGCCAACAACAGAAGGAAGATCACCACACAGGAACTTAAAATGCCTTTGCCACCTGCCTAGCCCTTGTCTAATTTACACCGTCCCTTCAGCCGCTGGCGAGGTTTCCCTGCACCTTTTTACTGTACTTTTGTTACCTGCGTGGACCCTAGCTGGATTTACATCATACCTTCAGCTGTTGTCGATTTTGAGCAAATCAGCCATGCAATTAGAAAAAAAGACAAATATTCTACTATCAAAATTCGGAGAGTGCCCATGTGAGTGAAAGAACTGATTTAGATTATGGTATTATACGTTGTGTTTCGCTTGAGCGCCTGCCCGGCGTAGACAGACATTTAACCCCCAAAATGAAATTATCAGTATAAGAAACTATATGTAAAATGTACACAAATATTTTCATCGCCAAACAAAATCCAACTGAAGTCAAGAACATTTTTTATTTATTTGAGGACAATGTAGATTTACCTAATCACAGTAATAGAGTATCACGCCTGCTGCATCTTGTTTAAAGGCACAATGTCACACCACTCTTCTCTAAAATATACATATAATGTCCTTGAACAAATGATTTAAATTAACCAGCATGCTACACCACCACACCACCACACCACACCACACCACACCACACCACACCACCATACCATCACACACACAAACACACCATCACACACACCACCACACGATACCACCACACGATACCATCACACACACCACCACACATACCACTACACCAACACCACACCTCACCATCGCACACACCACCATACCATCACATACACAACCACACCATCACACACACCACCACCCACACCACTACACTACCATACCACCACACCACCACACACACCACCACCACACCATCCACATCAACAACAGCGAGGTGCAGAATCGTCCAAAATCAGATCAGTGGTGTAGGCATGTATATAACTTCACATGTAAATGATCATGACTTCAAATGTATTTGAAAACTAAATTGTGTGTATGCTTGCAAATTGTGTCGATACTCATGCCGTTGTTAATCACTGGATTGTCTGGTCCAGACTTGATTATTTACAGACCGCCCTGTATAGCTGCAATATTACTGAGAGCGGTGTAAAATTAAAACCACTCACTCAATTATGGTAAGATTTGTTGACAATCTGTAGCATCTGAAGGGGATCCTTCCAACCTTAACTAAGGTTAACCTTAACTCCCATTCTTTAACACTGCACTAAGGGTACCCACGTCTAGGGTAAACTTAGTGCAGTGTTAAAGAATGGAAGTTAAGGCTAACTTTAGTAAAGGTTGCTTCGTGAAAGGAGCCCCTGCTATGGTCTGTGATTTCTAGTACGGTGATCTGCCTTTGGATTTTTTATGCATGCTAGTATGGAAGAATGCTAGTCTCACCAGATCCTGTTCTCGTTAACTGCGGCGTACCACAGGGTTCGACTTCACCCTCTATGTAACAGTGGTCATGCAGTGAATGATCATAGTGGATATTGGACTTTAATATGACAATGGACAAGGGTATGGGGCTCACCTGTAGACTCTACTTCTACCACCTGAGAAGTACTGGACAGATCAGAATCTGCTGAGTGAGGAAGCCACTAGTCAGATAGTCAGGTCTCTGATTCTGACCAAGATTGGCGATGGCAACAGTTTGCTTATAACATAAGGTAAGAGCTACGCATGACGCTTCAGAGAGTACGAAAAGGGTACAGAAGAGAGTATACTCATTCATCACTGCAAGAAAACATCCGCTGTAACACCAATATTGATGAATCTCCATTGCCTCCCGGAACAAACTAGAATAGAGTTCAAAGTTTTATCCCTAACATACAGCTGCTGTCATGACGTTGTACGAGTATGTCTGAACGAACGACTCTAGAAATATGCTTCAAGCAGAAATATGACATACAATGATCAGCATCTACTGACCATTCCAAGATCTATCTCAAATCCTTCGGCCAGAGATCTTTCTCATTCTGTGATCTTTCTGTCTTGAACATCCTTTTCATATAAAAAAACTCTCCCCATCTGTAGTTGTCCTGGAGTCCTATCTTTAAACATATCTCTTCTCCACATACTACCTACTCCTAGGTCAAATGTAGAGATATCATGAAAATCAGGTAATATGATACAACCATCCTTATCATCCATACTGCATATCTTGAAGATGTGGAATACCAGTGCTTGTCACCACACTTTAGACAATGTGATCAATTCTCAAGCAGTTTGTTTATGAACATGTGGACACTGTTTCAACAGTGTACTGAACCCAGTTAGTTTTTGGTAACCTGATACCTCCTGTAGCTAGTTCCACAAAGCTTTAGGAAAAATGAATGCATTGTAAATGTAGACAAACGGCGTGGGCCTCTCCCCAAGGAAGTCATAGACACGGCTCTTTTGTCGATATGCATTCCCACGTGTTTGTTCATGTGCCCATTTGTAGGTGCTACACCTGAGTTCACAGAAACTGACGCACAGAAGCAAGTACACACCCAAGTGCGTTGGGATCGTTTTCTCGTAAACAACACATGTTTTGGTTATGACTCAAAAACGTTTATCTCACGAATCTGGCTGAGTTTATCACAAATCCTCCCAGTGTGCGAAGTAGCCACTGTGAGCTAGCCCGCGACTAGCAAAACTTCAGTCGGGCCCTTAAATGTCCAGCGTCACTAGCCAGACTGACTGGTAAATTTGTAATCATATTACTCTCATAGCTCTAATTAAGTTCTACTACAGTTTATAATCATGTAAAATTATGGTCCGATAAAGAGGTTCATCATGTAAGCAGGTTAATGATGAAACCCGTGTCATGCCAATAATGTCTTCTTCTCATCTATTATTGTAATCCTTTTACGTCTCTGCATTCAAATTTCTGGCAAGTGAACTATTTTGGGGATAGTAACTTTCAGACATAGCTAGCCGACTGGCTAACAAAATCTGGAAGCATTTTTGCACACTGCGTCCATCTTGTGAAACAAACTGTAGGACAATGTCCCACGATAAGTGATTCATCTAGTACCATTTATTTATCTTTTTTTCTAAGTAGGGAAACACTACATGTTGGGTGTTTGAAATCAACATTAAGCGTCTTAGAATGGTAATCGTATTATAATCTACTCTGAATAAATGAGAGAGTAAGTGAGTTTAGTTTTGCGCCGCACTCAGCAATATTCCAGCTATATGGCGGCCCAAGATAGTAAGCTGATCTACCTTGAGCCAAACCTTAGGTTGTTGACAATCTGTAGATTTAATCACTTGTTTTAAATTAATATATGTGATAATCTGGTTGCTATACTGTCCTTCGTTCCTTGCGTTTTAAAAAAGTCTTTATTACTGTAAATCTATAACTTGAGTTATCACGATATGGTTGAAATACTGCCGACATGACTTAAGATCTCAAGTCCCTTGTGATTGAGACCTTCCGGTCATAGACTCTGCTCACAAAACACAAGTAAAGGCATATCTTGAGACCATCATAGATTGTTTGCCAACATGTCGGAACTTGGCGTAGTGTCCGAGATGAAAGATCAAGGAGTGCTCAATGTAAAACGATGTTCAGTCCTCAAAAACATGAAACTTCCATTTTCCTTTTCATGTCCAAATGCTCCCAAATCACTGAAGCCAGGTTGCTATAACATTTAAGTTGGCACCTGAATCCTGAACCCACTCAGGTGTTTTATAAATGCCAGAAATATGGACATGGTCCATACGGGGTGGGGTGGGGGGGGTATGGGGGTCCTCGTATTAGCTTATATTTCCGCAAGATGACATCCTGGAAGAATTACGAAAGCGCTTGGTTCAGCGACTATTTGCTTACTGTTGTGTATCACAAGTCACAAACATAGTGCACATGTTCTCAGTGTGCCTCGGTAATCCTCTGTTCACGTTTCAGCTTAGAGAAAAAACAAACTGTCTTTGCCGGATAGTGAATGTACACATTTGTCACACACCACGACTATTTATGTATGTAGGAAAAATACCCGTCCGTGTGTGTGCTTTGAAAACGACATTCCGCATATTAAATTGTATAATACTTTACTCTGATTTAAATTTGAAAAAAATATGAAATAGAAATTTGGTAACAATTTACTTGCAGTTACTTGAAGAAAACCCCAACATGGGAATTCAACAATTCCTTAAGGTTAGGCCATCATCACTGAGCCCAAAATCTGATTGTCATACACGCGTACAGGGATTTGGACAATAAGGTTTAAAAACAAAAATATAGACTTTTGCATTCATTTTTTACAGATTCATTCATTACATAGTGTAATGACATTTTGTGTAATGACTGATGGGGTAGAATTTTCTCAAATTTCGTTCAAATTCAAAACATACATTAATCATAACATATGAAATCAATCTACAATTGCAAAAGTCTAGATTTTTTTTATTTTTCAAATCATTGTCCAACAGTGATTCGAACCCTTATTGTCAAACAGTTCTCAAATAGTGATTTTAGGAACCACCACTGGCTACCACAACGGCACCTGGTGTAGAGATCCTTCGATGAGGTGAAACCCCTTCGATGGGGTTTAACGTCGTACTTGAGATTATATCGCTCAAATGACGACGTCCATGGGTGTGTATGTGTGGCTGCTTGTGCTGGCCCAGAATATAAGCTGGTTTCATAGGCTCTGAGCCGACTAGCCCTTGCTGTAGCCATTAATGTCAATCCCCAGGCAGGGACCAACAAGTACCGTCTATCTGGTATGGCCGGGGATCGAACTGGCGACCATCCGCTCTCCACGCGTACGCCCTAACCCCTACAACACGGCTGCGGTCCGAGACCCTTCGGACGGCAAAAATCTGCCAGTCTCCTACTCAAACCGGCAATGAATAGGAGAATTTTCTTCATCGGACTCTTCTGTTTTGCGGCATGGACAACACATGTAATTTGCTGCTGGGTATTCACAGGAGGACATCCAGCGCCGAGATAGTCCCAGAGATTCTCAATGGTGTTCGTATTGGGGTTCGTTGCGAACCATGGTAATGTTTAGCTTGAATTAACTTCTGGTTTCTGGTTTCGCTTGCTATGTAATCAGTGTTGTTGTTTCACATATAGCCATCGGTTTCCTTGTCTTCATCCACCTGAAAAAGAAGTAAGAATATATTCAGACAAGCATTTCTCTGCATTGTTGTATCTGAATGTCATATTAGGAACTTTTTATAGTCTGTTTTAAGAGATAACGTACCGAGGAATTTCACTGTAAACAAAAAGTAGATCGAATTGAGTGAAATTAAAAAAGCGAATCCTCACAATTTGACCTTGCCAACTGATCATTTAAATCTCAGAATTTTATTCAGCTTAGGTTAAAAATTAACAAACGATGATAGTCTAAAGTCGCTGTTGGTTTGTATTACACCCATGTGGGGAATGGAACTCATATGGTCAGCTGATCCACATTATCTCATAATCCCGAGTGTATTGCTCACATAAGAGATAAACAAAACTCTCCAGAGTCAACTATTTATGTCCAACACGCTGAAAACGAACTGTTTTACGTCCCTGTTGGGTCCTGCGTATGTCTGTCAAAATACACATTTCTAACTATGGCTTTAATGAACTGAAATAGTGACTCTCTTGAGTTTGTAATAACGGCAGTTTAGCATTAAATTGTATCTTTAGAAATAGGATGGAGGTCTTGAGGACTTGGAATCACACGAACCTACGTTTGGTGATTTATTCAAAGACAGCGCGTGACAGGGTTGGCTTCATCCTTAGAGCAAAGTGAATCAAGGGTCTGTGAGCTGTGTTCACTGCATATTGTAACAATGCGGCGACAGTAAATAATAAGGAAGAGTTTGACTGAAGGCTTCAGTGTCTCATCGACCAGCTTCAGAGACGGGAGACTTCAACAATGAACTATGCTTGGCTACCATGCTCGAAGTGACCACAATAAAGAATGTACTGTTTAACGTAATTTGTTTTCCTTGATGTCCGGATGATATGATTGAAAATCACAACAACCTTTTGTGATATGTTATGAATGTTACAGCATATTAGTGGTGTCGTGTGTTTAACCCCACTATCTGGAGGTTCTGAAATTGAAAAAAAAACTCTCAGAGTTCGTTTTATCATAATCCGTTATTGTATAGATTTTCAATGTAGATTTCTTCAAGGCATTATTCATACAGAATGTCAGCTTTCTCAAATGAAAAACTTGATAGCAGTCTATGTTGTTTATACAAAGATGTAAATGAGAGTGTTTGTCATTTGTACTGGGAATATCAGAAGACACAAACGTGTTTGAAACAAATGCAAAGTTGGCTCAATAATTTGTTCCCTCATCCATTGCTATTATAAAAACCCATGGGGCCCTTTTTTCTCAACCTTAAAAGGAAATGTTATATTTCAATAATTTAAGATCTACAACTTTTTTGGTTTGGAAAATAAATTTATGTTCATTTCAGGAACAAAGTGTATGAAGCGCACTTAAAATGCCCTACTTGCCATCGATTTCAAAGAGCGTTTCCATAACTGCGGTCAAGTGATAGCTGTTAGAGACCTCTCACTGACATATACTGAGTGAGTATGGTTTCACGCCGCTTTCAGCAAAATTCGAACAACATCAAACATTGTATGTCTGTGGGGAATCGAATCCGGGTGTTTGGTGTGACGAGCCAATGCTTTAACCACTAGGCTACCCCACCGCCCGTCACAGAAACGGTAAACGACCAAAACAGGCATATTCTAACCCAAGAAGTTGACGCGTCCAGGTGTAATTAAAGATGTTTTCAAAGCCATAATTGCACACATCTATACACAAGGCGTCATTAACGACGGGTCAACAGATATGTAGCACGTGTAAAGTCAAATTTCTCAGAAATATGAGAGGTAAGAGTGTCCTCATATTGTTCAATTTGTTCACAAAGGTAACACATATAGACAAGAAGTTCAAACAGCACTAGCAAGGAACACCTGTTTACACCAAAACCCCCATATGAAAATGACAATTATGAAGCACTTGGTTATTCAATTTTATGTGTACACAAGACACGGGTGCACCTTGCTCCTTCTCCGCATCAAGTTCTCAAAGGAAGCTTGCGGAATCGCATTTCATTCCTCTACTAGAACTCAGCGGAGTCCTGGGAGAGTCACTGGTGCTGGTTGACGTGTGTACACAGGTCGACCGAGTTCATCCCAGACATGCTCAAGTGGGTCTGGATCGACTTGGTCTCCTGACAAGGACAGACGCGTTTATCTCGCTCTTCGAGTCAGTGTTCATATGTAGATTGTCCTCTGAGATTTATAGTCTTTCTTGTTTGTTTGTTTGGTTGGTTTGTTTGTTTGTTTTTTGTTTGTTTGTTTTTTTTGTTTTGTTTTTTGTTTTGTTTTTGTTTTTTTTGGGGGGTGCTTTGTTTTGTTTTTTTGGGTTTTTTTCAGCTTTCTATTCCATAAGCATAGCTGGTGACACATGCTTTAATAATTAATTTAGTAATTATATATTGTGTTCTTAAGTTTGTTCTCGTGAAATGTGTTTGCACGGTTTCTTTTTCAGTTGGCCGAGCCCGGCTTTGTATGTACGGTTGGCACGTATTGGTCGTGCAGAACTTGCTTTGTGGAGTACACTTGTCGACCACACTGACAGAGTTTGCTCCGCAGATAGGATAATGAATTCAGATTCAAATGATGAATTTACAGACTATTTGTCGGCTACTCCTGGTGATTTTGGGGAAACTTCTGCTCATGCCGAATTTGCTGAGAAAATAATGCTAATGGCCAAACGTCCAAAGACAAAGCATAATGACGATGTTCAGTCAAATTATGAAGAACCAAATCTGAAGCACTGTTTTATTTTTCCTCGGTAGACCCTAGAGTCAGTTTGAAATCTGTCAGTCCCGTTTCACTGGCGAAGAGCATTCACAAACATACTGGTGATACACATAGTCCAAGAGGTTGGACAAAGGTGACATTGTGTTAAACTGCAGATCTGCTGAGCAGTCCAAAACGGTTCTTCCGTTGACGCGAATTTGTTGAAAAAAATCAAAGCACATGTACCAAACATTTTGCGTGAAAAACCGGTGTTATTTACATTTTAGATCTAGGTATTTCTGAAGATGAAACGGTTAAGCAGTTGCAATCATTCAAAGTGACTGATGCTAAACGTTTATCGAGAGGTATTGGGAAACAGCAGGCTAACATTTATGTTGACTTCCACAAGTACCACACTCCCTGAGTATGTATACATGCACTATCAGTCTTTAGGGTGTATGTACCACCAGCCCCCAGGTGTTATAAATGCCGGTGTTTTGGCCAAACACCACAACATTTATAAAAGTACAGTTCAAGTTTCAGGCCGTTGGAGCAGCGATCTGGCTTTTGATGTCTGCCTTCTAAAGATACCCTGAAATGTTCAAATTGCGGAGGAAACCGCAGCGCAGCTTGTAGAGGTTCTAATAATGATGTATAATATTGCTGAGTGCGGCGTAAAACTAAACTCAGTCACACTAAACAGCATATACTGCCTCGTTGTTCACCGGATTTGGGTTTATGGATTTATGACTACTGACGGCATCGCTCCAGGATAATGGAATATTTCTTCATTTCTTCATACGTCAAAGCGTAAGGACCAGTTTGACGAGGATGGCGTTTCGGACACTGCGATGTCCTGTGTTCCTTGTATTTTGAGAAATCAGAAAAATCCCCAGACGTTTGGTTACGAAAAGTCAAACTGAATAAAGATGCCATGTCAACCAAGTTTGAAAGAAAAACACATGACGAACGTCTTGAAAGGTGAACTTGATAATCTGTGTCTGCACAGTATATAGGCCCTGTGTCTGCACAGTATATAGGCCCTTATTTCAATGCTGATATACAAATTGTTACAACCCACATCCACATACATTGTATACGTCATTTTCAGATAAAATATCAGTACAAAATGGTTTTGGTAAAAAATTTATTTGAGACAACGTGTTCCCTCTGGCTTCATTATCTGTCTGAGCAGTGAAAACATAAGTTGATATTCGGGGGTCGGTTTGACTGTAGAGAGGTGTAATTGAATTCCAGGAGGTGGAACGAGGCTAGACAGTATAATGAAACAGATCTTAACTGTATGTGGTTTGACGGATTTGAACGAAATTTTGTGAGTTACTGTAGTGAAAGCTTTATGCTGGGAAGGTTTATTATCTTCCACTTACAGACTATCTGCTGGAGAGATCCTAAAAGCTCTAAACCAGGACCCGTGAAGGTTCGGGGTAGAATAGGCCTTCAGCAACCCATGCTTGCCATAAAAGGTGACTGTGTTTGTCGTAAGGGGCGACTAACGGGATGGGGTGGTCAGGTCAGGACTTGGTTGACACATGTCATCGGTTCGATGCTGATGTTGTTGGTCACTGGATTGTCTGGTCTAGACTCGATTATTTACAGACCGCCACCATATAGCTGAAATATTGCGGAGTGCGGCGTAAAACTAAACTCTCTCAACAACTGTCTGGCAATAAGTCACACAATCAGTATGAACAGTGTATATCAACAAAACCACAATTTAATAATAACTCGGCTACATTGTCTGTGAATAATCATGGGTGGACCAGACAATCCAGTGATCAACAGCTTGAGCATCGACCTAGCTAACTGGGAACCAATGACATGTGTCATAGTCGCCTCCTATGACATGGGTTACTAAAGATCGGTTCTAACTCTGATCTTCGTGGGTGAAGCTATAGATGAGACATAATTCAGAAGATATTTGGAAGCCATTTCTCGTCCATGCACTTAATTTACGTGTTTACGTTGACTTGGGAACGCAATATATTACAATGTTAATTTCACACCACACTGTTTGATTTCGAGAAAGCCGAACTCATTTTGACAGGTACTGCACTACATACGACGATGTTGCATTGTGAAAACTGAAGGTGGAAGATGCATCTGCAGCTGGTGATTGTGTCAGGCTTTTATTTCTCATTATCATTTTTCTTACTAATCTATTGTCTCGACTGATTTTTTTGTAAATTTGTAAACACGTAATTCTTTTTCATACTTCAGTCTTGTGCGTGTGCGTGTGCGTGTGCGTGGGTGGGTGTTTCAGACTTTCACATTTACAGATGACGAAACCCATCTTTACATTGAAACTATACTGTCGGGTAAATGAAACAATGATTATCCGAGGGTGATGTATTTCATAGGGATATAAAAGCGAGCCCTTTCGACATTGAACTTGCAGTTGTTTACAGTATGTGAACATTTAAATTACGTATAATGTTTGTGTCTGATTTATAATTAGGTACATGCTTCTTTCCCTCAGCACTTCCTATCAGAGCTCTAAACCAGGACCCGTGAAGGTTCGGGGTAGAATAGGCCTTCAGCAACGAATGCTTGCTGTAAAAAGCGACTATGCTTGTCGTAAGAAGCGACAAACGGGATCGGGTGGTCAGGCTCGCTGACTTGTTTGACACATGTCATCGATTCATATTGTTGATCAGTGGATTGTCTGGACTCGATTATTTACAGACCGCCGTCATATTGCAGGAATATTGCTGAGTGCGGCGTAAAACTCAAGTCACTCACTCACTCTAAAACAGAACCTACGTTGATGGCGGAGAGAGGTGAGCCATTAGTCCATCTGTCTATATATATATATATATAATATCATCACTGCAGTGTCGTGAGCAGACATATAATTGACTGGTGTCTGTTCTTGTTTTCCTTAGTTTATCATTTCATGGGGAGCATGTACAAAAATATATGAATGCAGCACAATGGAATGGACCTGTTGGCATAACAAACATCACAGTATAGCAAATTAAATCCAGTTGGTAATGCATAGTACATAAATAAGAGAAAACTACGGCCATTTCTTCTGGAACCTGCCGTGTTCTTAGTTTTCCTGACTTTGTATCTTCCGATTGATGTGAAAGAAAAATAGCTTATTTAGGAATTTTTCAAAAGTCGTTTTTCTGTCATTTTTTTCTAGACAGGTATACGAACCTTTTCCAGCAAGAATAATATTGTTTTTACTAGGACACCCAGTGTTGGTTCCCAACAATATTGCTAAGTCAGTGAATAAGATATTAATATTGACAGTACTATTCATATTCTTGTCGGTTTGGGGCATATCGGGATTTGAGAGGAAGGAATAGTTTGCCAAAGTTTCGCCAAGTTTGTTGGCAATTTCAGATCCATACCTTAACAAAGTATCACCATATCAAAATTTGATCCTTTGCCCTCAATCTTTGGAATGTTCCAAACCTGGACATGAGAGAGTGGAAATGATTTTGGATACTATTTCCTCCATCATTGACGTTTATTTTGTTTTAAGGTACTTCTTGTCCTTCTTGTGGTTATTTCAGCAGTATTCGGGTTGTGTCGGCAGGATGTCGATGGACGTATTTGTCGGCCTCCTTCCTTCTTTTCCTAGCTTGTTTACAATTTGTATCAAATGACATACGGATTTGCGGAGGACAATGAGAATGTTTTCACCTCTTGTAACATTTAATAGGCTCACAAATAGGTCTGTCGAATCGGGATCATTCCTGAAATTTTCAGGGTTTTTTTCAGAAAGTGGGCTTTTGAATCATGACCAACTGCCCTTCAGGTGAGTTTCCCCTTATTGGTTGGGGGGTGGGAGTGGGGGTGTCATCAGCGGCCTTGCAATTTATAAGAATTGTTTCGAATGGTCCTCTTTTCAAAGGGCTCGTCACGACATGGCTGCAATATGGCCGGTGTGACATTAAATGTTACTCATTCACTACAAAGGGCGTCGTAGACTGGCCAACAAACACGTCTACTTCTCAATGGTGTACATTTTACTAAAAGGTTTAACCATCAGTAGTAACTGGTCATATGTAAAATACATTATATTTAACTTTATGTTACCTTCATGTAAAGTACTTTTCATTGGTCAGTGAAACGTTGACAAGTTTCCCACTTTTTCTTTCAAACTAGCATCAGAACATACATCTGTGATCTGATGCAGAAGAGGTGGGACACCCAGGTACTTTTCAATAAATTACATGTAATAAAACCCTATAACGGTTACACCTACTTGGGTTGTCAGTCCAGATTTGAATAGGTCATCATGTGACTATGTCGCATTGGCCATGCTAGGTATACTCACGGATATTTATCTAAATGAGAAAATCCTCCGTTACAAGGGTGTACATACAATAAATGAAAGTCCCAGAACGATTAGGGTCGGTCTTAGTTAACGCTTATCACGTAAAGTGAAATTCATCGGTACGTTTCTACGGCAAACAGACTATAAGCAGTAAGTTAACAACAGACTATAAGCAGTAAGTTAACAACAGACTATAAGCAGTAAGTCAACAACAGACTATAAGCAGTAGGTTAACAACAGACTATAAGCAGTAAGTCAACAACAGACTATAAGCAGTAAGCAGTAGGTTAACAACAGACTATAAGCAGTAAGTCAACAACAGACTATAAGCAGTAAGTTAACAACAGACTATAAGCAGTAAGTCAACAACAGACTATAAGCAGTAAGTTAACAACAGACTATAAGCAGTAAGTTAACAACAGACTATAAGCAGTAAGTTAACAACAGACTATAAGCAGTAAGTCAACAACAGACTATAAGCAGTAAGTTAACAACAGACTATAAGCAGTAAGTTAACAACAGACTATAAGCAGTAAGTTAACAACAGACTATAAGCAGTAAGTTAACAACAGACTATAAGCAGTAAGTCAACATTAGCATGGTATAACAACAAGGCTAACTTTTTAAAATTTGTTTTCCCTATCTTTTTCGTTGTGACCTCTGATTCATTAGTGTAAGTAAACTTATTCTCAATATTTTTAATAACAAACCGTAGCTGGAGGTCGCGTCACGTAAGCTTTGAGACTGACCAATCAGAACACAGCTTACCAAACAGCGAAAGTGGACATTCGCACATACCTTCTGAACTTTTACCTGGAAGGATCTCTACCCGAACGATTCCGAATGCTATGACAGTGAGTAAAACAGTCGCTGAAAAAAGCGTTTTGGTCAATATTCAAGGATTTCAAATTGCGGAAGTATTAGCTAATGTTAACGCCCTAAACCTACTGGCCTAAATTCAGCTAAACAACTGGTCCGGTAACTGTCAAATCTCTCTCTGACAAAATTAATGCAAGGTTCACACGCACGCACGCACACACACACACACACACACACACACACACACACGCGCGCGCGCGCGCGCGCGCGTGTCAATGAAACGCTGGTACTTTGATATGGTTCAGACATTTTGTATTTCATCAAAGCGGAAAATACACAGTTGTGCTTAACTTTTTATAGTTCCGACGTGGAAAAAAGGAAATGAATAAGATCTTCTTTATAATGAACACTTGTATGTTTCCGGTGTATGTCGATTATGTGTGTCAGCGTTTAGATCACTACAGCTGAGCTTGAGGCGGCAATGGATGATTTGGCTAACTCTAGTCCCAAAATATTTAAATCAAAGCAATCGTTTTAAAGTGATTCGGATAATAGCGTTGACAGTGCCATCGGGCAGTAAATTCCACGACATAATCACACTCGGCAAAAATGATTCAGAATGCGTTTGCGTTTTACAGTTGTTAGATTGAAACTAAGTTGGGGAGATTATGGCCAATTTTCAAAACAAACAAAATATGATATAAGTTCTTCCTAGTTTTAATCTGAGTAGAGGAGTTATCTCCCAATATTAAAACAAACAATGAATGATCACTTGGTTTCTAATCAATATAGGTAGGCTCTGCGAGTCTCCCTTACATGTTAATTTCAAAGAGTAGAAACACAGGGAATAATCAGCAGTACAGGTACAGTACATTTTTAAGTGAACGGTTGCTCCGTTACACGTGTGTGTTCACGAGTAGTCAAACTGGGACTAGTCATAATGGGAATATATCCAACGGGGGATACGATGACGCGTGTCAACCAAGTTAGCGAGTCTTACCGCCAGATTCCGTTAGGCGCCTCTTACGTCAAGCATAGTCACCTCTTATGTCAAGCAAAGTCGCCTCTTACGTCAAGCAGAGGTTAGTGAGGACCAATTCTATCCCGAACCGTCACTTGATTTCTTAAAGAAATATTGTTTAATAAGAGGGCATATGTTTTGTCATTTATTCAGCATTTTGTTTCTGAAATAAAAAGCAAAAATATATTTCATGAAAACAAAAAATGATATACACAATGTGTGCACGTGTGTGGAAGGAGTAGTGAAGTATACCCTTTCTCCCATATTACAGTAAGTTCAACATGAACATTTGCGATCACAATTTGGCTAAATTCGGTTTCACACCACAGACGCTATAAATGTAAACGTAAATGTAAAGCGTAAATGTAAAGCGTGAATGGAACTGTTGGACACAGGATGAAAACACTTTTTTCCTGAGAACATTATTTTTATAAATTAATATATCCGATCCTTCTACGCCACATACTAATAGAGACACATAGAGAGACACATAGAGAGTTCTATCATAATCCCTATCACAAAATCCCTATCAAACTGCGATAACCCGTACACTTTTAAGGATAAGGACTGTATTTTCCGGTCAGTTTCATTCAAGGATTAAATATCCGACAAAATAGCTTTAAAAGTTGGATTTTATAATCACAAGATGATAATCCGACACTCCTATGCACCCATGGCGTAGTAGTAATAACATTATTCAGTCCCAGGAAATAAATCGCATGCCCCGTTCGACAGGTTTCACCTATGCAACATTAAGGCCCAGGTACTGTTTATCATGGCCCGAGCATGATACAAGCTAATCAAAATATAATGTGTCCTTCCTCTCAAATTTTACGACATATGCCAGCTCTTTAATTCACATTTACGACATCTGTACGGCAGCTTACGGAATCCCGTATGGAATGGCCGCCGTCGCTCAGCAACAAAACGCACGTGCTCTACTAACTAAGATGTCATTAAATGCCTGTCAAAATCTCGATTCTGTATCGCCAAGAGAGCAATAGCTTGGAGCAACGACAAGTCTCGGAGATCTGTTTATGTGTGGACGGAAATATGATATATTTACCATCTCACAATCACGGCTAATTATAGGCTTCACCTTCTGATGAGAACGACCCCTCGACCCGGAAGATGATTGAGCGCATGCGTTGACTGTAAGTGCAGTGTTGACATATGGCCGTCTCGCTGCAGCGGGAGCGCTAGAGGGGCTAGCTTATCCTGCGTCTCGTGTTGGCCAGCCTTGGTCTGATTAGCCTCGGATATCCTTATGGCCACTTCGAGTTCAGGGTATTAAAGATTCAGTGGGACTGATTTTATCCCTAGATAAGATAATGGAACGGATTTGCGGTGTCGCGCGTGTTGCAGAGTCTCTAGTACGGCAGCCCTCTACATCACAAAAGGATTACTTGGTGTTTAAAATAAGGCATTCCAATATCAGAGTCTGTGACTTCAGTTTTATGAATGTCCTGATTAAAATACACGAACATGTCCTTAAAGAATGGAAATGCATATCTCACAATTGCCGGCGAACTCTGGTAGGCAGTGCTGAGGGAAAGAAGCATGTACCTAACTATAAATCAGACACAAACATTATACGTAATTTAAATGTTCACATATTGTAAACAACTGCAAGTTCAATGTCGAAAGGGCTCGCTTTTATATCTCTATGAAATACACCACCCTCGGATAATCATTGTTTCGTTTACCCGACAGTATGGTATAAATGTAAAGATGGGTTTCGTCATCTGTAAATGTGAAAGTCTGAAACACCCACCCACGCACACGCACGCGCACACGCACACGCACACGCACACGCACACGCACAAGACTGAAGTATGAAAAAGAATTATGTATTTAGAAATTTACAAAAAAATCAGTCGAGACAATAGATTAGTAAGAAAAATGATAATGCATCTTCCACCTTCAGCTTTCACAATGCAACATCGTCGTATGTAGTGCATTACCTGTCAAAATGAGTTCGGCTTTCTCGAAATCAAACAGTGTGGTGTGAAATTAACATTGTAATATATTGCGTTCCCGATTCAACGTAAACACGGAAATTAAGTGCATGGACGAGAAATGGCTTCCAAATATCTTCTGAATTGTGTCTCATCTATAGCTTCACCCACGAAGATCAGAGTTAGAACTGATCTTCAGTAACCCATGCTTGTCATAGGAGGCGACTGACTTGGTTGACACATGTCATCGGTTCCAAGTTAGCTAGGTCGATGCTCAGGCTGTTGATCGCTGGATTGTCTGGTCCACCCATGATTATTCACAGACAATGTAGCCGAGTTATTATTATTAAATTGTGATTTTGTTGATATACACTGTTCATACTGATTGTGTGACTTATTACCAGACAGTTGGTGAGAGAGTTTAGTTTTACGCCTCACTCAGCAATATTTCAGCTATATGGTGGCGGTCTGTAAATAATCGAGTCTGGAACAGACAATATAGTGACCAACAACATGAGCATCGAACCGATGACATGTGTCAACCATGTCCTGAGCTGACCCCGGGACCTTCACGGATCGAATTGATGCTGTAAATCCAGCTAGGGTTCACACAGGAAGCTAAAGTACTGAAAGTCCCCATGGTCCTTAGTGTGGCGATCTGCCTTCAGTTGTTGGTGATCTATTTTGTATTGTATGAAGTGATCTAAACTTACCACATCGTACTGTTTTTAAAATTTGTATTTGTGGTCCTCTAGTATTTTTACTGTCCATCGATGACAGTTTTTTATGTTCTAACGTTATTGATTTTCACACTGATATAATTTAGATTGTTCTCGATCTGGCTAAAATATTTCCGATGTGCGGATGAAAAATAACTCGCTTACTGCTGGTGATCCATAGCCTGTTTTCATACTGTATTGTCTTCAGTTTTCTAAAACGTTTTAGATTTACGTATATGTGTTACATCTATATCTGTGATATATATATTTTTTTGCTGTGCCCTCCTGAAAGATTGTATTGTTTAATTTTATGTATTTTGATATAGAGCTTGTTTTAGTCACAGTACGGCTGAAATACTTGATGATCGTACCTCACTCACTCTTCCAGCTGACTAAGGATCGCAGTCCTGGATTAAACGTCATCACAGTTATTGAAATAATATAAATGTCCTCATTTTTATTATTGGCTTCATTAAAATTATGCTATTAATTTTAGTTTTTGAAAAATACCATGCTTTGGATGACAAACACATTCTGTACTTTCATAATGACATATGGAATCAGATCCTGATGCAAAGAACACGAAAAAGACACAACACATTACACCGTAGGAATATTCCTCAGCAAGTGAACCCGGTGATAAATGGTTTTATATATCCGTAAAATCAGTCACCACTTTTTTAATTACGGTTTTTTGGATCAGCCATCACTTATTCAGTCCCTTGGGTGTGTTGTGTCTGAGAGAAAACATCAAACTTCTATCGCTGAAACTCGAGAAGTGTCGACCCGACGTTTAATATTCGGCTATCGTGTGTTACGTACCGCGGGCGAGTCTCGGGCAGCTCCAGTCGAATACCTGCGCTAGATTCCTATCAACACGTTAACCTGAAACAAACCTTTTGTTATGATGTTTCAGGTTTCCATGAAATCCCATATTTGCATTGTCCTAATACCGGTGCAGGAGTTACCTGCCATCAATTGGGCGGATCAAGTACTCCGCCAACAGATAAATATTTTGCTTCCTTGTCCAGGCCACAATTGGCTTGTAATTTGTTGACGGGTCTAAAATTACACTTGTTTTCAGGTGGGATGGATGCTTGCCTGGCCCCCTGCCATGTTCCCTGTCAAGCTTGACACCCGACCCTTGTTTGTGATAGCACGGCCCCCGGCTAGCGCGTGCGGCAGACCTGAGCAGACGACAGGGCGTCCATTTTGATTTTCTGATTCCTTAATCGATGAGGCGGGTCTCGGAGAGCGCCGTGAGACTGTGCTTCCTGCTAGTGGCGCGTAAAGACTGGAACCTTTTCACCAGGATACTGCAATATTCCTCCAAAAACATTTGTCGTGTATTTACCGTTTAAATATCTGCCCTTTCAGGCGCATAATCTATCATGTTGAGACACGATCAACAAGTGAAGTTCATCATGCAAGAGCGTATCCAGATGTGCGTGCGTGCGTGCGTGCCGGCGTGCGTGTGTGTGTGTGTGTGCTGGGGGGCACCTTCCCCAAACTTCTTCATCCACCGAAAATATGTCTTCTTCGTAATAGCATTTCATTTCTTCAGTTTCTTTCTAAATCGAAATCTGCATTACAAACCAACGTCCCCATATCAATACATACCTTTTGTTTGTGGTGATTATAATTATGCATGAGATAAACGTACTGTGTTTGAAAATTTTGTAAATTATATGAATGTCAGACCCTCTTGAAAGTCTTTAGATTTCATCTGAAACCGAACGCGTTACTAAAGTTTTGTGCAATATGGATATATTTTTTCTGATTGTTTATGGATGGGGCTGTACAATGTATTAGAGTATAAATATCTTTATAATAAAATGCAAATAGAAGTGACGTTCTCTAATAATTGTGGAAGAAAACGCGTAGAATTGTATTTTTTAAGTATTTATACATTATTTGTGAACGTTTCCATCACGTCTGTTGTGTTGATATTAGTCGTGTTGGTGGTCACACTGAAGTAGTGCGATAGTTTTGTATACGTGCGCAGTGAAGCGCTCACGAAAGTAAAGGCACGTTCAATCCAAATTGATAGTGTCTAATTTTATTTATTGTCCAATCAAATTCGAGTAATTTAGGTAAATATCTGACTCTGATATTTCTTTTGTTATACATTCATCAAAGGCCGATGATGCTGGTGTAAGGCAATATTCATTCATTGTTTCCGTCTTTCATTCATTCATTTAAAAATGAATTGCAAAAGCTTCGTCAAGCAAGGTCGCTGTCAGATAAGTGAGCCACTAGTTTATGGATCGCACTGTTGGAAATTCAAACTGAAACAGGTTTATTCATTTCAAATTCAGATTTCAATGTAAAAAGTTCAAACCCGTTTGTCAGAACACCAAATATCCGGAAACTTCATCTTCCGTATGATCGATATGTACACTGCAGAAAATGATTCACTTCACACGGTTTCTAACCCCCTGAGTTTTTGTTCTGACCCCCAGGGTTTGTTTCTGACCTCCGGGGAGAATTTCAATTTCCAGCAGTGCGAAATGACTCATTTTGTAAAGTGCGCAAGTCGTTCCATGTAAAGATCAGTCGAGGTGAGGTTTCCAGATATCAATTATCAGATTCATCTTTCAGGTGTATACTTATCCATACATGTTAGATGACGACTCCTATTACTGCATTATCTAAAAAGGTGACTTTTGCATTCAATGATTTGCTGAACAAGAAATTGTCTGTTTAGGAACATTTGTTATGTGATTGTAATTGTCGGCGAAAGATTGTTTGATCTCTGTATGTTTATGTTGGCTAACAAAACACAATTACGCCATAAGCGATATGTCGAAGTTTTTTCAAGCGACATATCGCTTCTTGTTTTTTGTCTATATTTACTGATGTTTCGCGGGATATTTTTGAGTAGTTTGTGATTCGAATCTTACAGAATTCGAACATGTTGGCAGAGAATTTTGAATATTTACTATTAGCAACGTAATCCGAGTACATTTTCGTTAATCTGTATTCATATTTTGAAATCCAAAATCGACTTGATCACAAAAAAAACAATTCCATATTTATACATGTGTGTGTGTGGGCGCGCAAGCGTATGTTCTTATCTTCACTGGTATTATCTCTATACCTTACTTGAAGAGATTCTTTCACTGTTGAATAACAATTTTTCACATTGTGGAATAATTGCCGTATATTTTACGTTGATTTCAAGCAGGCACCGTCTCCAAACCGTATGATACATACCACCTCTAAAACGGCTATATTTGCTGTGCTTAGGGTATGTCTGGTTTTCTATCAATTATTTTTACTACTGGTTGTGTAAAGCTCTCTGAGCCACTGCAAACCGAACCCATTTGACTTTTTCTAAATATGCATTTGTCTACCCAGCAACAAATGGATACCCGGTTGGCCGAGATGCGTGTGCAGACTCCTCGAATATGACTTAAGAGACACTTTCGTCACATTTCCGATTTTTCAGAAAAAATTGTCGGATTTTATAAGCTAAATTTAAGTAACAAAATATCCGTACTGCGCAAACAAGAAACGAGAGAAATCATATGTTTAGACTAGCTGATACTTAACAGAAGCGAAATATAATTGTCTGGTTCGGTTATGTTCTTTATTTTTCCGTTATGTTGTGCTTCTGGGCTTTTTAAAGTGCTATATTGTCGCGTTTTAATTTGATAGTTTTGGGATCAAATTTCAAAAAAAGTGTTTGTAGGAAAGTAATCTTAATGATCGATATGTGTCACAGAGCCTTGGGGATTTTTGTTGTAGAATCATTTGTGACAGGTTTGGACTGCCCCAAAAGACCAACGATGCATGTGAGGACATACACTAAAGAGGATTAGGTATAAATTTAGTTCCTTTCCGCATGCAAATGTTCCTAAAACATAAATGTCAGGGTTGTTGTACTATAGGCAAGTGGCCTTGTGAGTAATGAAATAAATACAGAACAAGTATTTGTTGTCACCTGTACGACCTTCAGTACGACACAAATTGTCAGAGTGTGCTCCCACAGGTTTGCATGACCAAGTGGGTTTTTTTTCTTTTTTCTTTTTTTTCTTTTGTCTGATGCAGAGCATCAGTGCGGTTCTAAACGATACAATTTGTTCACAAAATATTGTCAGAATATTAGGTCCCACCTGCCGCCTACAAACACTTATATGACTCTACTGTCACCACATTGCGATTTGGGACAATAGAAAATATTTCCTTGATGTTTTCCTAACAAAACATAACAGAACATACACTCACAATTGTCATCAGGTTTTAAATGAGACTCGATAGTTTTCTGTTGAAATGCGAACACATTAATTATCATTTTGAAACTTCGAAAAAGGTCAGTTTTATGTGTGAGTCCTAGCTTATCATAACGTGCAAGAGATATATATATATTAATGAATGAATGAATGCACTCAGATATTCAGATATTGCAACGGTGCATTTCTCTGTCTTATTTAGAGCTATAATAATTGTAATAAATTTTCTGTAACGTTTAGTTTGGCAAATACCTTCACATATGTATAGCTTTATCATTTTCTCTTACATTTGGGATAAAATTATTTTAGAAAATGCACAATATGAAACTGATTATTTCTGATACTCAATATATGTATTAACGGGAAGCCAGAACAATTAGTTTGTATTCAAAGAATATTTTTACAGAAGCATTTTTGTTGTATTTTTCGTAAAAAAACGACTCACGCACTCAACTGGAACATGATGATTTGGAGGTCAGTTTGACTTATTAACTCACAGGCAAGCAAATACGTGTGATGTCAATTTGGCTTATTAACTCACAGGCAAGCAAATACGTGTGATGTCAATTTGGCTTATTAACTCACAGGCAAGCAAGTACGTGTGATCACGGAGCCCTACCGACTCTAAGGGGCGTGCCATGTCATCAAACGAACTACTCTATTTTGTTCAGTCCTTGTCTATTTGACCCGTGAAGGACCCGAGGTAAAATAGGCCTACAGCGACCCATGCTTGCAATAAAAGTCGACTGTGTTTGCCGTAAGAGGCGACTAACGGGATCGGGTGGTCAGACTCGCTGACTTGGTTGACACATGTCATCGGTTTCCAATTGCGCATATCGATGTTCATGTTGTTGATCACTGGATTGTTTGGTCCAGACTCGATTATTTACAGACCGCCGCCATATATCTGGAATATTGCTGAGTGCGACGTATAACTAACTCACTCATGCACACCTACCTTGTCTATTTACCCGTGAAGATTCAGGTCAGAACTAATCATCGGCAACATTTACTTGTAAGAGGCTACTAACGAGATCGGGTGGTCAGACTCACTGACTTGTTGACACATGCCATCCAGTTGCAAAGATAGATGCTTATGTTGTTGATCAGTGGATTGTGTGGTCAAAACTCGATTATCTAAAATTTACCAGCATTGAGATAACAGTGCAACGTGTGCAACGTTAAAGAACAAACAAACGGATAAAAGTTTACGTCTCGCTATGTGAAGAAAACGTTTAGCAATGCCGCAGTTGAGATAACTGTTAAGCAGATATGTAATTATGAAATTTGTACACCAATGTGCTAGGCGCCGTCACAGTATGTGGCCATGATAAGTATATTTCTTCCATTATTCTTAAGCACTTCACGCCAATTATCTTCTCATTGTTTAAACTTACACTGCCCCAAACTGACAAATGGAAATAGTTAGGAATTTTAATCAACCAATATGTTGACCTCAACGAAGATAATTAACACTTACTGATCTGTGTGTGCTAGTGTCAAGAATAGACGATCGTGATTCAGCCGGAATGGAAGAAAGAGGAAATTCTTAATAATTAGAAATCAGTTTGTAATTAATTTGCTTTCGTTCATATTCTTACAAAATCTGTTATATTTCATGTGATTTTTATGAGATAGAAAATACGAAAAACAAAAAGCACATAACATAAAAACGAAATAAAGAACACATAGTATAATAAGCAGTTTTCCGAAATAGACACCTGAACTAGAATATTTTACGTATTACACACTAAAAGTGAACTCACGGACGGGTGGTATAATGCCGAGGAAAGGTTAAGGATGAATATATAGTCGAGGGTATTCATTTAAATAAAAGCGACAAAATCTGTTCCACTTCTATACGAAATCTCTGCAGAAAAAAAAGACGATATTACAATTCCGACCATAATCTCATGAACCACTACCGGCATCAAAATAGTGGTGACACCAGGTGTTCTTGAAAATGTGAACTTATTCATACGTTTTGGTGCTAGATTTCTCCAATCCAGTGGAAACGGGGCGACATAGACATGGACGTTTAATGTGGCATAGTAAACACATTGTAGGTGGGCAGATATCTGCATGAACTATACGGCGATCTAAATGTCCATCCTCGACAATTTAGCATTTTTTATTATTAAAAATGGTTACAATGATATATGGGTTTGTAAAGTGAAATGAAATCATTTGATATATATTGTAAGTGCATGTATATCTATACATACATAGATGTGTATTAATGATAAAACTACTGTTAGCCTATAGAATTGAATAAATTGATTTACTTTGTCTATTATTTTGCTTTGAAGAACTCAAACATTACTTGTATACTTCTCCAATATTACACATTGCATATAATATAATATGGTACACTAGGTGAGACCGAAAGTGACTGTCTCCATCCTCCCTTCCTCCACCAGCCTGTATCTGTCACAGCCTAAATTGTGAGGGTGCGTTTCGACCACGACACTGAAATTCCAAATTTATGACGACTGGATTTATTTAATAATTTAATTTACACATATTTGATTTTTGGATTTAATCATAAATTTACAATCTTTAGCGAAGCATAATTAAACTGAAAAGTCATATATACCAGTATCGAAAACCCAATTAATTTTTTTCAGCTAGAGACTTCATCAAACACGATCGGATGCACTTTCTCTTTTGCCGTGTAGATCTGGATTCATTTTAGTTTTTAGTTTTTTATTTTCATGTTCATATGTCGAATATTTACAACATCGGATTGTCAACATTAACGGGTTTCGTGCGGTCACGACGTTAGATAAACGCATCAGTTCACGATAAAGGGCCATTTTCCATTTATATTATTTTCCCAGATGAGTTTGAACATAGCATCGTGGAAGTACAACGTTTGAATACAATATTATGAGCTTCGATAGATAAATACAATACTAGTTATCGGAAAGAAATCTTTTTCCACTAAAAACACGACATATTTGGTATTAGCCTGCTGAACAGCACTTTTCGAAAATTTGTACTTTGTATTGGAATTCCATTCCTTCGTTCTTTCCTTCGTAGAAGGATCTGATATTTTAATTTGACTTATATAGTAGTAGCAGTAGCAGCACCAGCAACAGCAGCTGTAGTAGTAGCAGTGGTAGTAGCAGCAGTAGCAGTAGTGGTAGTGGTGGTTTTGGTGGTATTGCTACTGTGAGTTGCATCGTTTCATTTAGTTTAATTGTACATGTTACTCCTGTTGTTTTGCATAATTTTCTTTTAATGTTGAGATATCAAATGTGAATAACTTGTTCGAGCCGTACAACGGTATAAAATACTGTATCGAAACGTCGCACTCACGAAATGAAGAAGTTCGTGTCCATAAAGTTTGATCAATTGTGAAAGTGAGTTTCATGTTTCAAAACACACAATTGTTGTTAGGCTTTTAAAAGAGAACTTAAACTGCCTCATACACAATATATTTATCATCCCGGCACAAACAATTCTATGAAAAGAAATATTTGAAGATGCTGCAAAATTAGTTCATCAAGTATTTTCATGATGAAATTTTATTTGTTTGTTTGTATAATAATGTTTACCAACCTCCTAGAACAACAAACAGTTGATCTCTTTAAACGGTTCCTTTATGAACCGAACATTCTGCAAGCTCTGTTACCTACTACAACACGGTATGATCTGGTGAATCTAACTTTATTCAAATGTATATATTTCATATCTCTATAAAATTCATATTCTGCATTTTGGAGACGAACTAGTTTGTGTTCTGTCAGTGAAAAACACAGACTACCCGAATGCTTGCATTCAATGGCATAAACAAATGCAAACTCGACAAAACGACAATAGTAAATATAATGCAGCACTTATTGTAAAGGTCCACATATACGATATTGTTGACATACATAGCGCACAATAGAGTTAACATCGGTAATGTAAACATGCACAATGTAAACATGCACAATGTACGTCAGTGACAATGACAATGCACAGTAGACAATGCACAGTAGTGTTAACATACATTGTGCACGTCGGTGTTAACATAGACGGAAATGTTAACATATTTAACGGCATAGAGTTAACATATGCATGTCATTGTTGAAATACATCAGTTTTAACATTTTGTATGTTAACAAAGACAGTTGTAACACAACCACTGCACGGCAGTGTTAACATACAAACTGCACGTCCGTTGTAACATTCTCTATGTTAACAAAGACAGTTTTAAGATATCCACTGCACGGTAGTGTTAACATTCACAATGGACGTCTTTGTTAACATATAGAATGAAGTTCTTTGTTCATATACAAAATGCACGTCTCTTTTAACATTCTGTGTGTTAACACACAATTTAATACATACATCGCATGATAGTGTTGACATATGCAATGCATGTCATTGTTAACATGCAAAATACACTTGTTTGTTAACATACAAAATGCACTAAAATGCACTTCAGTTGAAAGATACACAAATACGCCATTGTCTACTTACTGTGTATATCCATATACGCTAAAAAGGAATATTGTAGCACTTTTGTTAGATTGTTCACACAGCAAAATGATCACACAAACACCACCATATCTAAGTACAGACGCCTACTGTCACTGACAACTTGAAACCGGGATTAACGTCAATGGCTGTCTCATCTATAAACGAACGTCCAAGCTATATGTCCATCTGATGTGTGAACATTGATATGTAAATTAATTCCTTGTTCTAGTTGTCCATCATTAAAACATATTCATGCCTGTCTATTATAGACTGTCAAGAACAAGATAACACCGACATTTTGATATACAGTTGGAAATCTTATGGCTGGTATTCCGACAATTTGTATTTAGTCTGGACAAATTCTAACTACAGTTTACAGTCCACTGGTCACGGCACGCAGAATAAACACAGATAGTGTCAATGAACGATGGTAATTCCACGCCAGCAATTTCTACACACACTGCCAGCTACGACTTGCTTGACGTCTGTGCACATCACATCGGTGAACGGAAGGATTCGTTCCGTCACCATTTCCGTCAGCCTTCAGCAACACACGTGAGACAGATAGTGCACAGGCATCCAGACCAGCTCCACTTCAATATCTCACCTTATCGAAAACGTATGTATTTTCCGTTTTAATATAAAAGACAAAACAAACAAAAAGTTGAAACTAGTTGCCGTTGATCTTTGTCGGTAACGACTGTTGGTGGCTAAGGCCAGTGGTTGTCGGAATTTGTTTAATCCAGGGGATTTTATTCGAACCGTGCAGTCCGGATTGACAAGGTTAAAAGAGTGTCAGATTTCACTTCCCTGTCAAGCAGTCGTAGTTGCAAGAATATTCTTTGTCCAGTCGGCGAATGATCCAGATGTTATCAAACCAATGCATTTATTAAAGCGCCATTTGCACAATCTACATGGCTTGAAATACAGTTTCAATGCGCTGAATAAGTTGGTTGTTTCAGTGGAAAAGGTGGAAAAGGACTAAATTCCATTCAAAATGCATCTACATGTTGAGTAAACAAGCGCACTGTTCTTTGAGAATTCAGCCGGTGTTTGTATGCACACGCATATGTCGGTTGAGATTTCCAGACTGGGAAAACCTCAGAAGACATAACTTGCACTGGTACGGTTTCTCGCCACTGTGTATCCGGAGGTGTTTGGTCAGGGTGGAACTGTCCGAAAATGCCTTTTTACAGAGTCGACACCGGTAAGGACGTTCGCCGGAGTGGGTCCGCATGTGGGTGGTCACTGACGAGCTCTGTGAGAAGCGTCGATCACAGATGGGACATCGGAATGGTTTCTCCCCACTATGTGTTCTGATGTGTGCTGTGAGGTTTGCAGCCTGAGAGAATGACTTGTTACATGTTGTACACTTGTAAGGTTTCTCCCCCGAGTGAGTTCTCAGGTGGGTTTTCAGGGTACTAGGCCGTGCATATGTCTTGCCGCAGATCCTGCACATGTTGGTCTTCAGCGAGTTAGGATCCATCCCCGGGGGTGGAGGGGGAGTTTTGTCTGGCAGGAACTTAGACCGTTTCAGGTGACCCATAGTGCAAAACCTCGTGGCGTCCTTGAAGGATTCTGAATGCTTGTAATAGATACCGCCCCTCCCATCAGCCATGGGCCGGAAGTCTGACGTGAAGCTGTATGCTGGGGTGTATGGTTGGGCGTTGTAACCCCCATACTGAGGCTGTAGACTTTGAGGGTGGGGGTGACCTGGGTGGTACTGCCCCAGGGTGGGACTCTGTGGCTGTGGGGGCCACTGCTGAGGGGGTACCGGGCTGTATTGGGTGTTACCGAGCCCGGGGGGCATCCCGACGTTCATGCTCATTGAGACGTTAACGCTCATTGACGGGAAGTGGACGTTGGCTTGAGGCGTCGGCTGACCAGAAGTACTGGGTCCGGGATCCGGGTACTGACTTGCGTACTGAGACGGAGGCGGTGCTGGATAGGAGTTATGAAACACGGGTCCCTGATGGCTCACAGGATAGCCAAGACCTTGATGGTTCTGATGGGTCAGAGGTCCCGTGTTCATCATCTGGCTGTGACCGAGGTGCGACATGGGCGGCGGTGGGGAGAGCGGCGACAACTGACCACTGAACTGAGGGTGGACGACAGCGTGTTTTAGGGACAGCAAGGCATCTGCAATGTCGTGGGGGGCTTTCTCCTTAAACACCGTCAGGTCCCTGAAAGCAAATCCAAGTTCAAAACACTTGATATTTAGAATTAAAATTTACGTATGTTTATTCAAACTCCTACGCAGTAAGGTGTGAAATCCGTACCGTATGAATACGCCACGCAAGAGACTGACCAGGGCGAGGCAAATTGGCCGAAATGAGCTAGACCTAATCAGGCGTGATCAGCTCAGCTGCAACAACGCGGGAGTGCGAGGAGGGAGGTCAATTTTTAGCAGACGAGAATTAACCGCAGCAGACGACAGTCATTAAATCTCAAAGTGACACCTCAACAACATGCTATACGATACACCGGTACACACGGCAGTGTTTGAAGAATATACATTAAGTAAGCAATTCACATGCCAGGCCACCAAGCTGACAACAATCTGTTCGCATGGTACAAGCGCTCAACAAACCCAGCCTGCTAGAACCCTGTCCCATCGTAAGCTCGGGTAATGCCCCACAGTTTAGGAAGTATTCTCCTGGAGGGAAAAGTGACTCAAAGAATTTGACTAAACATTGTGATTTGTGAATGAAGTGCTTGTTACATACATCCATCGTACAATAGAGAACCACTTAAATTACTCGCGGGACGTGTCGAGTCCCTACGTAAACATGACTGAGAATACAGTTCAGCACCGTGTTGGTAAACAGTGTCGACAAAACACGAACCATAATCAGCGATCACTGGTGTACTTCTCTTCCTAAATACTATTGTTACCTGTTGCTGTTACTCGCTTACGTTTATTGTGTAAACATTACAAAATCCGTCTATTAGACAGTATCAGAAGTTTAAACTAATGCTGAGATTGTTATGTTCAGCTCCCACCACGCTTGTACATGCTCTGTCTAATGTAACATTGTGTCTCTTGCATCTGTTTAATGTAACATTGTGTCTCTTGCATCTGTCCAATGTAACAATGTGTCTCTTGCATCTGTCCAATGTAACAATGTGTCTCTTGCATCTCTCCAATGTAACATTGTGTCGCTTGCATCTGTTTAATGTAACCTTAAGTCTCTTGCACTTGTCTAATGTAATACTGAGTGTCTTGCATCTGTCTATTGGAATATTGTGTCTTTTTTGCTTCTGTCTAATATAGCACTGTGTGTTTTGTATCTATCTAATGTAACATTGTATCTTTTGCATTTGTAGCACAATGCATCTTGCATCTGCACAATGTTATACACATCTGACTCTTTGAATACGGTTCATTTCGCATCTGTCTGATGTAGTATAGTGCAAACTGCAGCTGCTTAGCGTAATAGTCAGCATTTGCATCTTTCCGATTAAATATAGTGCATCTTGCAACTGCATCGGCATAATGTATTGTCCTTTTCATATCTGCCAACTGGAAAATGTGAAACCTCTCCAACGTCATATATATTTTTTTCTTTCTGTCTATTGTAATATTGTGCGTCTTGTACCTGTTTAATGTAGCATTATGCATCCAGCATGTTGTTCTTTCATCCACTTTATTGCACGTCCTGCATATGTATCTAGTATACACATAGTTTATTTTGTTCCCGTCTAATTTAACAACTATAATTAATATTTTGATATAAAATTATTAATATACCGTAATAACACATTTATATATGATTATGACAAGTATGAAAATATAATCATAACGTCTGATAGATAATCACCTTCTCTTGCTTGCAGTAGGATAACACGGACAGTACGGAACATGTATGCCTTCATAATTATTTCATATTATTTATAGCATACATTTATAGATAACGAACTATTAACATGCTACCAGTTGAAGTATGCACGTTCATAATAAACACTAGTATTTTCAAAGTGGAACACTAACGACATGTCCCTCTTGTCAATAGTACATAGATCGTTTCTGTGTATTTTCAACTATGCTAGACGGGATTTAATATATCGGAAGATGGAAGCATAACTAAAATTTGAGACTCGGCATTTTAGAAAAACACTGAGGGATGTGTCCAACGTGTCTGGAGAGAGTATAGTGCTGCCGAGCTACCTAAAGCATATAGTTAACCATTAAACATGTATTCGAACGCTACACAAATGTACTTCATGAACATGCAACATACAATAGACATTTTTGTCGGATACTATATGAGATAAAGGGAAGTACTGCATTTTAATGACACATAAAATAAATTGTTTAAAAAATATGTCAGTTATAATACAATTGTATAGCCATAACCAACAATGTGAATTTTCAGACTTAATTTACTGTATAAATGTTATAAAGTATTCACGCTGCAATAGATACATATGAGTGGTCGCTGTTCCATATATGTAACGAACGTTTTCAGGTTTTAACTAAGAAAGTCAACCCATCAAAAAACATATAATTATATATATAGTTATACCCTGATAAATATCAACTGTAAACAATAAGTAATTATTTATGTTCTCCTCCTTTATAGTTTCTTAATAATGTGTACATTTTTATGAATTACGTGTTACAGGCAATGTATACATCAATAATCCTGACTACATAATTCACATAAACCCCTGGTATTTCATAAACGAGACGACACAAAGGCTTTAAACAAATATATTACCAGTTCACAAATATTTACTTCAAATGAAATTATATATAAAGTGGCAGTTCACACTAAAATATTTGCTGTTATATCCAAATGTACATCTGAACTTATACCGACATATTTTGAAAACATAAGCGGTGAATTGTTTACGTTGCGCCAATCGAGGCCATGTCTAAAGAGATGATCGGATGCCGATCCAAATATTTTCGTGTGGTATGGGTGCTCAATATGCAAACAATAAATATTGCAAACTGTATCATTTAAGGGCATTTAGAAGCCGGTATATAATTTTATGGATACACAACTTCTTTTTCACAATTGATACGTCTATGCGATGTAAACGTGAACATCATTGTCAAGCAAGTGCTGGCGTGCTTCATAACGATGTTTTCATCTACACCGAAATGTCGCATCTCTTGCACTAAAGAAATTGTCTATCCATAAAAAAGCGTTCCTAAAAGGCTTTAAGTTTTCTTGTTATCTGATAATTCGTAATCTGATAATTCATAACAAAGAACATATTAAATTTATTACATAAAATGGAATATAGAAATAATAGTGTTTGTTGAAAATATCGAAAGACAAAGCAAAACAAAAACCGCGTCTCTTTTCGTCATAAATAAACCAATATTCGTCTCTCTTTTGGTAATAACGTAGGGGGTGGTTATTGACTCTTCTCGTAACTATCGTTTGAGCTAACATATTGATTCTACTTCAAATAAGAAATAACATAAACATGCTACAATGAATGATACATCATGACTATCTTAAATATTTATGGAACCATCTTAGGGATTGCCCCAGTGTATGACTGATGCGTTGCCTGCTGAGATCCTATAATTTTGTATTGTTTTAGCGCATTCTTATTTTGACCTTTGCAGATTTCTCTCTGAACTTGCGCCTCGTGGCAAATTTCAAGTTTATTTAATATATTCGCTTGTACATTTTAGAAAATAAATGACTGCTGGACATCACTACAGAGCAGCCGCGAAACTAACTGGTAACTCCAAATTGTTTCACTGAAGAACATGTTAACCACTATCGGTAATAATATTCTCTAAATGCCAGGCACATAAGCTAGAATTATTTTCTAGAAAGGGTTAAAGCACGTTTTAGAAATATCCCTGAAATTCAAAGGTGCCAGCAATGCCTTACCTTTCTAAAATTGATGCCGTAAATTTACAATGACGCTCAATAAACAGCGCTTATTTCAAATGAAATCTACAAATGAGCTGATATATTTATACCTTTTTCATTGTAAAATATATTAAATAACACTTCATGAATTTTACATTATTTTAGCAAGCGCGCCAACAATGGCTGACAGCACGAACTTCCCGACAACTAGCACTGTTATAGATTCACAGCAATGTTCCATATGATTAATAATATACAACATTTCATATGATTCATGAAAATATGATTTTAATGCAAGATATTTATTGGTAATCTGCACATTGCACTTAAACGTTTTGGTCAAGAATTTAGAACCTCAAAGCACTATATTTAAATGTTATACGATTGAATCAAGTCATTTTTGAGTCATAAAATATTGTAACGAAAGCATTACTCGACATTGTTTCGTGAATTTTATAATATAGCAATCGTTATATTTCACTGCAGATGACTTTCTTCATTGCAATGACAATTTTTAGTTACATTGAAAATCTTCACAGATACATAATACCATTCAATAATAATCTTAAAATATATAATTCTGGAAATGACAAGGTATCGATGACGTATCGATGAAGTATTGATGAGGTATCGATAATGTATCGATAGGTGTACCTACTTGTATCCAGGTGGACAGGGAGAAAACGAAAACACATTGGGGAACTGGTCGAACTCAAACGATGGCATGGACAAGGTGTTCATGTTCAACTCCGTAAATGATCGGGGGGACTCGGGGGATACCGAGTGCCTGCTCGGACTAGATCGCCAAACATCGGTATAGTTAGAGTTGGTAACATATGCCGGTTCCATTGAAATTCTGAAAGAAATATTCAACTTTTTAAAACATACCCACATGGAATTATTGGAATTCTACTGTCAACACATGTAACGTTTCGTGTTGCAAGAAAACGCATGTATACAGTAGGACTTTAGTGGTTAAATCCTCTCTGTATTGACATTCTCTTTTATAGCAATTATTGTTTTTTAGAACTGTAAGCACAATTTGTAAGATTGCTTTGAATTGCTGCACAAATGAAGCACAAGAATTAGATCCTGTTAGATCACTGTAGTTTATGGTAGCAAGTGTTTAAAAAGAATGGAAATGTTGTTTTAATGTTTGACACATTTCCACTGAATTTCTCAATTTATGGTAATGCATTCCGAATTTTGTGTACAATAACCTGTCAAACATCAGTAGATAAACGTTTATACGTTTTGCGTTTGAAGTTTAAACTATATGGGAATAGCAGTGACACTCAAGTGCGATTTCTATAGCAGATTTTGCACAGAAATAATAGCTTCACGACGATATTTGGCACCAGGCACTTACCTTGGTTTGGGGTGTTGGCCAGCCAAAGTAACGTCGTGCAAATGAGTCCATCTTTTAATTGAGTGAGGTGTTTAAATAAGACGGCCAGTCATCAATACCTGGTACACATCGAAAATTGAGACGACAGTGATTTAAAAGCTATCGCCGTCCGCCGCAGGGTTATAGCGCGCATGTGCAGATCTAAGGTTTCGCCATCTTTTTATTTGTGCCTCCTCAATCTACGACGAGGAAAGCTTGTGGGTTCTCTGGAGGCTTTCATTACCAGCTTATTGGCTAATGAGATTGGAGAAGCCACAAACGACACTTCTGATTGGTTGATGGGACGAATCCAAGAAAACGCGAGGAAATCACTTTGAAACTGAACACAAGCCATCTTGGCAACGTGTCGTCCGAGAAGCCATATATAGAATACGGTGCAGAATTTACAGCCCCACGAAATGAGTCGATGACTTTCAACATCACAGAGCTGTCACTGCACCAAGCTTTTTGTAGATGATACCTTTCTTATGCTTCTCAAGACAAATTACACACTTTGACGAGCTCGTGACGACGTCCACACGTGCGCGCATGCGTTGCGCGTGAAGGGCGATGTTGTTCTCAAAACAAGTAAACATGTGGACAGACCCCCCGTTACCTCCAATGAAGACATTCAAGAGGATTATTACTCTTCAGGGTGGCCTTTCACAGGAATCAAATGCACGGGTACGCGGAGGGTGAGGACGTGGCAGTGAAACATGGGTCGGTGCACACAGGCCGTACCCGTGTAAAGGGAGTCAGACAAGGAAATCTACCCCGTCCGCATGCTTTATCATTCCAAGATCAAGATATCAACATTGTCGGGTTATTTGGACAAATCCTGATCTTCCTCTTGAAGAGCCTTTGGCTAGTTAACGCATTTTCATATGTGTTAATCCAGCAATTCACAGACTGAACTCTCGAACATATCCTATCAGGCGTTGAAATCACAGTAATGGCTCTTTATACAAGGGTTTAAGTAATTTTATTATGATTCAATTATGATGAAATTTTAGATAGGACTTGATTCTATTACCCCGGTAGTGTTTTTAAAGCCGGTCTGTATTTCACATATGTTGACATTTAACACCTTCCAAGGTCGTTTAGAAAGACCATTTAGCGATATAATTATGTCAGTTTAACCCCTAACGAGATTTTAAATTGAATTTTGTATTGGCGGAGGCATACACCAATGGCGAGAGGGAACATGACTGCTGTTACAGATAGAACATTTGTGGGTACGTTCCAAAGTGAATATTTGTGGTAAATGGTTCAGTCGATTCTATTTCTGACGTATTTAGAGTCACTGTCATCTTCCCGCAAATCATGTTCTTGAGGTGAAATAATAAATATTTATTGTCGTATTTATTTTCAGTAAGAGTGTTCAGAACAATGCGTATATACAAGAGAGTACGTTCCACTTACATAGATTTCAGCCTGATGGCTGAGGTTACGTATACTAATCATACAATTCGCAACATGTATTACGATCGATTTTTAGATAAAATACGTTGTCGTGAACACCTTAATAGACATTGTACCCACTGTTAGTAATCATGCAAAATCGAATAAAATATATATTTTTCATTTTTTGAAATATCAGCAGTTCATCATAAAATGCACATCACTACTGAAATATAGATTGATTTTTTATGCCTATAAAACAACAGAAATGGTTCAATTTATAGACAAAATGACAATCTTTCGGAACCTACAACCGTTTCTTCTCTGAAGGGTAGAATATGTATTACTGGAGGGTGGCTGATTGCTTTGAAATTGTAAGGGAGGTTTTAGATTAAAATTAAAATTACGGACCTGCTTTGTTATAATATCCTTTTAATTCAACTGAGAACTAAAAACTTCCTTTTATTTAGTATATGTAGGATGGTTTTATTAACTTACAAAATTGATATTTAATATATTTCTTGACATCAAAACAGTAAAAGAAATAAACTTTTCATTGCCGACTTGAATCGGACGTTTCTTTGAACTTAATCGGAATATTCTTTATATTTGTGTGCCATACCTTTAAGTTCTACTAAACTTTGCTCTAAACTGTTACCTATTATATTTTCCCATTTAGAATAGCATAATATTATATCATAAAACGAAAATCATATAAAAAATTATAGAAATACATTTTACATATATTTTAACTGCCATTAGGTACTTGGAGAAAATGACAAATTTTGCTTGAAACAAATGACAAGTAATTAGCTAGTTTCTACTTCTCTCTACTTATACACAGCATTACTTTCTAATTTCTCTAAATGTATTTTTCTGTTTTCTGTTTCTGAGGGACAATACATGCGTACCCTTTCTGCGAACACCTGGTGTCATTACTGATTTTCATTGATCGGTGCATATAATTTTCACAACTAGTTTCTCCGGAAATTAAACTAAAGGGATGAGGATGTTTTCTTTCACATTGACATTGTATCCAAAATCGAAAATATCCTTTCCACATGTATAAAACATACCTGCTAACTTTATGATGAATATATATTTGTTTCAGCACTTTTACAGTTGTACGGTGTTGTTTGTTAATAAAGCGAGTCTGGGCCTGACAATCCTGTGGTTGCCACCTTGCGACACGATGGCAGGACATTTGTTTTTTAATCAGCAGTGGTACTAGGTGATAGCGAAAAGGTGAACGTGTCCTGAATTTTTTCTTCATGTCTGCCATGTCGTTATTGAGACCTTGAATGTTGTAACCTTGATCAAACAGTGTTGAAACCTTGTTCAGCAACGTCATTACTGAGGCCTTGAATGTTGAAACCTTGCTCAGCAGCGTCGTTACTGAGGCCTTGAATGTTGTAACCTTGATCAAACAATGTTGAAACCTTGATCAGCAATGTCATTACCTTGATCAGCAAGAGTGGCATAACGCTCTTTGAAATCCTGATAAACAGAGCACACTAAAGGCTAGAGCTGTAGGAATATTGCCCGACATGAAACTGCTGGAAAGGTGAAATCATCCCTTTCTCGTTTTGTCATTCTGAATCCTTATACATAGATCTGAATATCAAGCAGTTAATTCGGTCTCACTTACCACCTTAATCTCATGGTCAAGTTCAGATATAGTTAGATAGCAACTGTGAGATAGTTTCATTCCATTGTCGTACTTCAGGTAAGTCCATTTCCTTTTTAGATTTCATTTCATTGTATTTCCGTTTACCCTCCTGTGGAGTTTCATTATTTTCAAAGGCATCTTAATGGGGCCGGTGGGGGTGGCCTTGTGGTTAAAGCGATTGTTTGACACGCCATAGACCCGGGTTCGATTCCCCACATGGGTACAATGTGCAAAGCCCACTTCTGGTGTCCCATACCGTGTTATTGCTGGAATATGGCTAATAATAGCTTAAAACCCAACTCACTCACAGATTTATCTTTATGTCTGAAGTTGGATATTTCTAAATGCTGTGATCGGGAATCCTATTAGCAATCATATTTTGCTTTCTATTATTGCAATCATCATTGTTACGGATTTTTAAGAACAGCGTCTTCTAGTTTTCTGGGGAAAAGGGGAAAAGGAATTCAACCTTTAGTAAGAAACTATATGTATGCTATGAAATTGAAATCATACACTACTTGAAATTTGTAATGAGATGATCACATAAACGCAAGAACAGAAAAAGTATCATCCTCGCTTAATCTCCTCAATCCCATATACACATCTGTCTATTGGCGTGATTTTTAAAGAGCCCGGCAGCATCGTCTGTAGGGCTTTCTTTAATAGTTGAGCATAGTTTCCACATCACCTGAGTCCGGAATATCAGCAGGTGAATAATCAATTGAGCATTGGCAAATTTTCAAAAAGTGTCTTTGATGTTGTCTACCTACATATCAATTTATGATCCTTTTCGGGTAGATTTTGAGGGAACTTTTTTGTACTTTCCACCAGTTACTATCGACGCAGCTTTTATAACTTTGTTGTTTGTCTGTGGGAATTTCTGCTAAATACGTCATATAAATATTATAAGAAAATTATCATAACACTTTTAATGTGTCATTTTATATGGAAACAGAATTATTCATGCACACAAGACCACAACCAACCAAAACATTTAACTCTAAACATTTTGCATCCCCGTTTAATGATTAAACATGCCTGCAATATATGCATTACAAACAATTGTTAAAATTAGTAATATTTACACACGACGATTGAAACTTTATCGTAACTTAAGTTCTGGTGTTACCTGAAATCGAATAGAGATTTATAAGGTTATGATCGATGTTTTCGTTTAAATTACGATGACCAATAATAACTTCAACAGGGAGGGACAGGGTGTAACATATATACCTTGAAAGGAGACATTCAGAAATCTATAAAAAGACTACACGAAATCTAAGAAAACACTTCTCAAGTGACCACAATATGTGAACAAATTCCTGTATCGCTAGTTATGTCACATACGTAAAGAAAAAGGTAACGCTAATTATATTAAAATGGTATTGTAATACAAGACATACTCACAATAATTCTCGCCAATATTCAGTTGGAACTGGTCTTCAGATCCCGTAGTCTTCAGCGTTTAGATGCGACTAACGGGGTCGGGTGGGCATGCTGAATGTGCAGATCGATGGTTAAGTTATCAGTCACTGGACTGTCTGGTTCAAAATCGATTATTTAGAGACAGCCGTCACGCAGCTCGAAAACTGCAGAATGGAGCGTTAAACAAAAAGCGACAAAAAATAATGAACCTGTCATCCATATCGTGACGACGGAAAGTCGTACAAAAAGTATAATTTTTTTAAGTATAATAAAAACCATGCAAGTAGTATAGGCACCTATACTACTGATGCACTTCTATAGCACCTAATTTCCAATCGTTGGTAGCTCGATCAGTGGTGCTTCGCAAACAGAGTTATTGTTTGAAGAGGACATCATGTCGCGGCGGAATGACTCCACAGAGTCCCAAGATTTGAGGAGCTGAAGCGAGGGTTGTTGGGGCGACAACAGAAAAAGCCTGGCTAGAATGCTTTGTTCTCGTAAAGGATTCATCAGATGAGCAGAGTCTAAATAATATATTTATACGTATTCGAACCTGTCACTGGAAAACTGTATCTCAACAGGATGATCACAGAGTACATTTAAAACCAGTTTGGATTACTAGTTTAAATGCTAAATGAATATTCAACAGCACGTACAATGTAACCTCGGGATATAGTTCGCCAGTAGACTAAAGATAGGTCGTAGGGACAATGTTTCCGTTTCCGATATGGTTCCCCAGCCGGATTTACACAATTCCTTTCTTCACTGCACGCAATTTTCACAAACAAGGTGAACAACACTCTCACATACACCTGGATGAACCGTGTCTGTAAACACTCCGAGGACACCGCCACTTACCATTTTAGTATTTGCACTATGTCAAAAAGTTCTGGAAGCTCAATTCCTTTCAAATTTCCAAAGATTAAATCAGGATTAGATGGTATCCACGGGGGGAACGTTCACTCCAACTTTCCACATTTCTGGGTGTATGATAAAACTCAGAAGCATCACTGTTGTGTTTCATCACTGTGGGGAATTCCTGTCAGTTTCTCCATGTATTTGGAATCAGTCCGTCCACGGTAGCCTCATTTCAAGAATAGTGTGAGGAAATTAAAAAACTGTCTTCATTGCAGTGCTGTTCAGTTTAATTTTGGTGTCAGATAAATCTGACGAGAATACTGATAGACACCGAGAAGAGAAACGTCAAAAAAACATCAGACTCATTAGTGAGTGAGTTTGGTTTTACGCCGCTTTTAGCAATGCTTCAACAAAATCACGGCAGGGTACACCAGAAATGATTTTTTTCACACTTTGTATCCATGTGGGGAATCAAACCCGGGCCTCCAGCGTGACGTGCGAACGCCTTGCCCATTCTGTGTTAAACCTACTATTGAAACTGAACTGTGCTCAGACCTCTTTCAACAATTTTATCTTTCCATCTTGCAACAAACTTATTTCATTATTTACACCAAGAAGCAATGCTACCATAAACAATCTTGCTAAATTTGTTTGTTTTTTAGCTCAGAAGAAACGAAATAAATATTTTGCATCATGTCGATGCTATCATTGTCCATCTTCGCATTAAACAATATACCTGTATATGTGAGAGTCATGGCGCCTCGTCAGCATATTGTAGCATTGACCTACATGTATATGTTATACTCTTTAACTAGGCAACCCCGCCGTCCATCAGATTCACATCAATCTGTGAACAAAATTGCTATATGATTCCGTCACCAAAATACTCCGAGATAAAAACTATGAACTCGTTTACTTAATGATATTATCCTGTATGCGTAACACTACCCATTCCAAATTGAAGTTTCTATCTTCATAAAACTTGTAAAGTGATAATTATCACATTCGTAGTCGACAAACAACCTGCCTGAGTCTATTCGGTTTGATAGACAATTAACTTTAAGTAAAATACTGGTTATTAATTGATTTTCAACAATTATGTTTTCAATGTAATTTGTAATACAACTGTGAATCAAGCATATCCCATATTTCACTGGGAAGTCTCGCGAGATTTCATCCTCGCCTCTCTCTCGATCGATATCTCTGCGGATGGGCGAACAAGCTCTCCCACGGTAGAACACAGTAACTCATTGTGGGAGTGGAGACTGGAAGCTGGAAATAGTATGACATCTCTTTAAAACTCTGTGCACAATATGCTCAAGTTGTTGACGAGGTTGTTGACGAGGTAGCTCCATTCATGTTGAAGACAAAACGGTTTCAGAGTGAGGTATTGTAAATGCAAACACTGGCTAGACAGTCATGTCAAGTCAGCCAAATGGTGACGAAGGCATCATGATGACTTGAGTCGTGTTGAGTTCGACTTTACGCCACACTGGCATTATTCCAGCCATATAGTTACGAGATCAAGTTTGCATCCATTACCATTCTAAGGTCATGGCCCAAAAAGTTTTGTTTCAAAAACATATATTTTCATTTCACTACCATTTTAAAAACAAAAAATGTCACAGCATCGGATACAAAAGAAGCAATTCGTTATTCTCTTTACAAAAGTACGGTTTATAATACAGGTGAACTTCCCTCATGTAATGTACGATCAGATGACCGCTCACGCGGGAAAACAGATCTTTCAGATTTCTTGCAACATAATGGGCGTTTCTTGAAGTCGAAAAGTCGACACAGTCAAGCAAAATATGCTTGATGGTGAACACATCATCGCAAGAAACACACGTGGGAGGTCCACGCCCATCGGTTTTCAACAGATATTCATGTCTAAGACGACTGTGGCCAGTACGATACAGTTGTAAAACTTCTTCATCACGTCATGGCTGACAAACCAAGTAGGTATAACCAATTCTTGGCTTCAGTTCATGAAGTTTATTTGGAGGTATTATATATCATTGCAAGGGACACAAGAAATGGCTTCAAGCGATTTCACCACTGGGTACCCTTCAAGGGTGTATAATTAAATCCAATCGATTTGTTGGTGACGTAATGGACCGTTTTTGAGTGCGGATGTTGTGCAGTCGAGGGTTTGAGACCCGGTTCGATTTCATCATGTTTGTCAAGAAAATTCCAGACTGTATTAGAACTGTCTGTTACCCGCATCAATGGGTTTTTTCCCACCTGAGCCGGTGTGATGTAACGGAAATAAACTAAAAATCAAGTCGACACGTCTGTATTATATATACTGACATGTCGTGTATTGTGTTTTTATGTAACATTTTATGTGTGTATTGACAATGTGAAAGTATATTTTTAAAAATCTCATCCTTAGTTCATTATGCTGATATACGTACTGCAAAGGGATCATAGTGAGTGAGTAAGTTTAGTTTCACGCCGCTTTTTTTTTAGCAATATTCCAGCAATATCACGGCGGGGGACACCAGAAAATGGGCTTCACACATTGTACCCATGTGGGAAATCGAACGCGGGTCTTCGGCGTGACGAACGAACGCTTTAACCACTGGGCTACCCCACCGACCATAGGATCATAGCGTTAAGGAGATCGTAGGATCCATACTTGCGGAAAGTCTTACGATAGTGGTAGCGCTACGATCGGTTATGCAGAATGGGCGCGGTGGTCAGGCTCGGTGAATTGCTTGTCATGGTACCACGTGAATGTTGCTCATGATATCAATCACGGGTTTGTCTGTCTGCCTCGAATATTCAAAGAACCCATATTACTGTAATATTGTCTAATGCGGTGGAACAACATAACAATACACATAAATCAATCACGCGCTGTGAACGAATGCCAAAGGCAATTATGTGCGAGCCACATGATAAATGATCACCACGTGCTATCACACTCGTTGTACCTATGCACTTTTCACTCTGTCATAAAATACATTCCAAACTATTGACTTAAATGCACTTACGTTGTTGGGAGATTTGGTTAGGTTTTCTCCCCTATAGGACTGAAGCCAATACTGGATGAGTTGTGTTTTACGGCGCTCTTAGCAATTACAAAAAATATCAGAGGGGGACATTAGACATGGGATTCACACACGTGGGGAACCAAACCCGGGTCTTGTGACGAGAGAACACTTTAACCAACATACCACCTCTCCGCCACTGAGTTTAAGAGTGAGTGAGTGAGTTTAGTTTTACGCCTCTTTTAGCAATATTCCAGCAATATCACGGTGGGGGACACCAGAAAATGGGCTTCACACATTGTACCCATGTGGGGAATCGAACCCGGGTCTTCGGCGTGATGAGAGAACGCATGAACCACTGGGCTACTCCACCACCCCACAGAGTTTAAGAGCAACTACTTGCCAAGATCTTGCTTTCACACTTGAGTGACTGAGTGTGATGTTACGCCGCTCTTAGCAATATTCCGGCAATATCAGAGCGTGGACAACAGAAATGGACTTTATACATTGTACCCTTGTGAGAAATATTAATATGTGCATTTACATTGCTCCAAACTCCACTCACGAGCTGAATGCTTATAGCGCTAACAGTCAAAGCTGGCATATCATTACCCCAGATAACCCACCCTATCTGTTAGGCACTAGAAGGTTATGGTCACATGACTTAACCCACTGGGTACCCATTTTCTGCTGGTTGAACAGAGGCAGTTTGAACATAATCACTTGCCTAAGGTGAGACCACACGGGTCACATGTGATTCGTTGTGGGGCAGGACTGAAGTCCTAGAAACTCTCAGGAGTCATGCTGCCAAAAAAGGCACCCATCCAACGACTCTGCGAGCTCAACGTTGCTTAACTTCAACTGATTTGTGATCTAAGCTCCATGCACAAGACCACACACCACCACAATCGAACCCGGGTCTTCGGTGTAAGGAGCCAATTTAACGCTTTAACCACTAGGCTACTCTACCGCCCCTATCACTCTTGAGCTGTACTAGGGCTCGAGACAGTATTGTATCGTGGCTAGATCAGAAGTCAAACTATCATAATAGGCCAATTACTGTCTCTTGAGCCAAACACCAGCGCCCCCGCTCGTCCGGTCGGAAGACGATGAATGAGTAAACGCCAAACAAGAACACAGCCTCGGGGGAGAGAGAAGCCTGACACTATCGTCACCGTGTACCGCTACCCCCAGGCGTCTATCTCCCCTCCCCGCACCCCGGGGGGTCAGCACAAGTCACGTGTCCCCTGAAGTTCCAAGGCCTACCCCTATCTCTTATGTGGCTCTCATTAGCACTGACGGTGTGAGGAGCTACTGAGACGTGGTGTTCAGAGAAGGCGATGCCGATCATTGATTGGCGCTGCCGAGAGGAGAGGTTTTCCAACAGGGGAGGTAATTAATGAAATAGCTTTGTTCTGACGGTGTGTCGTCATGTCGGTGATGGTGTCCCCGCGTACTTGACTTAATTGATATTTTCTGTGTACGTCTAAATGGTGATCCCGAGGGACATATTTGCAAAGATAATTAATCAGCCTAGTTTATTATAGAGATTTTGATCAAATAAAACATGATTGCTTGGAAAATTTTAAATCACCACCATTAAGATGGAAACTTTTGTGCTAACTGTTCTACTTCTTTAAAGAAGAATCATCTCTCTCCAGTGATTTGTTTCTTCCCGAGACTGTGTCGTCAACGTTATATAAATATAAATTGGACCTACGTCGCTTCAGGCCTTTCCCGGCCATCAGGCTGACTCGCTAGGATTTTTCTGTAATATTGCTTAAATGGTATCAGTTTAAATGGTATAATGTTTAAATGCCCCTTTCTGGGCAGTTCGTTTTTACATATATTTTCTTGAAATATCAGGATATTTAAGTGGAATTTTAATCTGTTATGTCTAAATTAAAGATACATACTAAAGTGTAAGTTTTGAAGATGATGAAATTTTCAAATAATGATTCACCATATACATAATAATAATGTTGGGTGTTTTTTTTTTTAAATTATAACTTCATATGTTTTTTTTAAATTAAAAATTAAGAGTAATGACCTACTTCGGAATATATTTTATAGTGTTTATCAGTTCATTGTGTCAGCATGAAATTCAAATTACACGCTCTGAAAGTATCTTGACATAACACATTTGGACCTGAAAGATTTCCTTAAATAAAACCATGTTATTGTTGAATTATGTACAGCAAAGGAGTTAAAAGTTAGAGTTAGGATGATGATGATGATGATGATGATGATGACGATGACGATAGCACAATTCATTCAGGAAATATGATTGATGTGTGTTTTACTGGACTAAAAAGTGCTAAATCCGCTAAATTGCATATTAAAATAACAATGTGGTTGATTTTCAACTGGAGACAAATGTGTTGATGTAAATGCGAGTCGACTTCTAAACCTACAAGAATTATTGGGATTAGTATGAGATTTTACACCTTAGAAGCATAAGTAGTAAATACACCACAGTTGTTTTTCTAGTGTAGTCTGTGGAGTGAGTGAGGGAGTTTAGTTTTACGCCACAGTGGAGTCAGTGGAGTGTAGCCATGGCATCCAGACATGTGTCCCTTTCTCGACCTGCCAAAAACATCATCACACTCATAATGTTTAGCGTATTTCGGTGTCCTATAGATCTTGATACATTTGACCAAAGTAGGTACTTGCAATAAATGATCTGCTTCGGGGTTGTCGGATGTTCAAAGCGACTTCCGTCACTTCACACGGTGTCATGCAAAAAAAACACCACTATTTCCACCTTCACTGACTACTACCTTCCCAACAACTATTTCTAGTCACTACCTAAACCGTGACTGCAATAACGGGGTTATTGCGATTATCACCGCCCCTGCTATTACAATCAACACCGCTACTACTACTATGAGTACAACGTGGGTGCCATGAATGAAGCCTCTATCGGGTCGTGTCGTCATGATGTTGGGATGTTGTTAGTTCCACGTTTACTCGCAAGGGGTGGGCATTTGTCAACGACCAAACAAACAACGACCGTTCTCAAACAGGATTGAAATACGACACCAGTGTACATATAAGATTGGTTTATTCTAAGAAACACCTAAGGTTAACGGTTTCAGACTGTCACAACGATGAAGATTATCATCTGCATTGTCAAGCAGACACACGTCGCCTTTAAGTCATTATTAAATGTGAAATCGTATCTCATCAATATACAGGAGCAAGCTTATCGTCAAGATATACGTCGTTTTAGATGACAGGACGCAGAACTGGTACTGACATTTAATGTAGATTGATGTGACTCGTAGTCACTGGACAGACCATTTACTGATTTACGGAAATGGCAAAGGATGTGAAACGCTATCACATGAGTCTTTTACAAACAAAATGTACTCAAATTGTCAGTTTGATAGGAAATCCCGATAAATATATGGTTTTTTTTGTTTTTGTTTGTTTGTTTGTTTTGTTTTGTTTTTTGTTTTGTTTTTTGGGGTTTTTTTTGTTGTTGTTGTCGTTTGTTGTTGTTTTTTCGCTTTTAAACTCTTTGGTACACTCGATAAATAATTGTGGCAAAAGGAAGTATTTATTATTATGTTTTGTACATATATGCATGCATAACAGCATGTATATCGTTTGTTTGTTTGTGTGTTTTTTTGTTTGAAACTGCAATATCCATGCTATATGAAGGCTGACTTCTGTGGGCATACGTGAAGCTAGAATAACAAACCAGTAGGCTCAGCGCCACCGAGCGTCACCGAGTGTCACCGAGCGCCGCCGAGTGTCACCGAGTGTCACCGAGTGTCACATGCGTGTTTTTAGATGTCGTGTAACTCCATCGCCCATCATTAGGAGAATGGACAGGCGAAAAGATGCATTACACAAAATGTATTTTTCAACACTGTTTGTGTCACTTGTATTAAGAAAATCTGGTTCACCAATTTTTAATTTATCGTATAGATCTGGTCGATTTGCTTTGGAAACACCTTTTAATGCTCATATATGAAGAAAGATCAAGCTCAAAGTGCAGACATTTCCACAGCGGCATCAGAGAACGTCTTAATTTCCACCCAAATAAACAAAACTTATGAACAATTAATAAAAACCCGTTAAGATAGTTAAGAATAGTGACGACCCCTAAACTCGACGTTGTCCCTTTACAGGATGTTCGATGTTGTACCGTCATACTTAGATGAAACATCATCCGGATGGACAAAAGAACGCGCACAGTTGAAATTGGATTTGACCATTGACAAATATTATCAAACTGATACTACCCTGAAGACAGACGCACAACAGTGCAAACTTTAGGTCCAAAATTCTCCTGTGATACCAATATAAATACATTAAAACGATTTCGTGTTTACTTCATTTTGCAGTCACAATAAATTAAAACTTTTAAAAATTAAATTGGAATGTGCGATGTACAATTTACATGTATTTTTTACTTTTAACTACAAAAAAAAAAAGATGTACACTGTCATTCATTCATTCATTCATTCATTCATTCATTCATTCATTCATTTATTTATTTATTTATTTATTTATTTATTTATTTATTTATAGAACTGACACTGGAACGCGATGCATACTTTACATATGTTTTGACTCTGCAACAATAAATAGAAAATATATTCAATGACGTCCTACCCGCCAGCTCGTTATCGTGTATGCTCTTCATCTCAATCCAATTAAATCCAGTCTTCATCATCACAGTGACAAGCACGTAAACACCGGAAGAACAGTTTCAGAAAGGCTTGAAGGGGGATTTTAATTACAGCTGAGATTTAATAAGTGCAAACAACCGTCAAACATTTTCTTCTCCAAAACAAAAGATCCCCGTGATACAAAACAAGCAATGAGAAGAGTCACTTTTCTCACCGCGGACCTGACGTCTTCACCGACCCACTTCCTGCTGCGCAGCCGCCAAACTAGGACCCCATGCAGCGCCCACCAGCATCACTGCTACGGTTTGCACGTGCGTTGATGCTGCGGCGCGTGTATAACGTGAAGGTGGAGGAAAATATACCAATTGTCGCCACTTGAGAACTTTCTTCACATCACTCAGTCAGCAAACATCTTTGTAGGCAGTGTTGGTCCCCCAGGCAGTGAGAGGGGCGTGTCACGTGACAAGATACCTCCTGTTGGTGGCTATCGTCTGTTACGAGCTCAAGTCGCTACCTTTTTTAACCGTCGTTAAGGATTCTCCTGCTCATGGAAATCGTGTTGTGAAAAATACAAATCGATGTTCCCACGGAAACACTTGCTATTTATGTGACAACTTGTATCTGAAAGTAACCTTTTTTCAAAGTTGCCCTGTTAAGATACCGGGCCCAATTTCCTGAAGCACTATTGGCGCTAAGATAGTCGTAAGTTGATGTATATGGCATTTATAACTATCTTAGCGCTATGAGTGATTCGAGAATCTAGGCCATCGAGTTAGGCCCGATGACTTGGTTGACACACATGTCTTTTTATCTCAATGAGCAGATAGATGCTCATGCTGTTGATCACTTGATTGTCTAATACAGATTCGATTATTTACAGACATGCGCTGGAGTATTGTTGAGTTAAACAACAAACAACCAAACAAACACTTTATAAAATTCACGCTTCTTGAATTCTGTGACATGCCCTTTACCACAGAGCGATGGGCAGGGAAACAACAAGTACCTTTTTTAACGTCTTTTTTAATGATGCGATCAGGAATCAACATCGGCGGACGTTTTTTTCTACCAAACCTCCTGCGTGTCACTTCAAAATAGGGAGCCAGGCTGTTAAAGCGTTCGCTTATCAGTCCGAATCCTCATATTCGGTTCCCCACAATGTGTAAAGTCGATTTCCATGTCCACCGCCATGATATAGCTTGAATAGTTCTAAAATCGGTGAAAAACCAAATTCACTCCCTCACTGGTATTGTGTTAATGAAGAGCTGGGATTTAAGGGAAAAAAGACATATTTGCATTCACATCAGGTCAACTCATTTCAGCACACACTGATGAAGATTCAGGATTGGTTGACAATTTGTCATTTTTGATTTGATTGGTTGACAATTTGTCATTTTTTATTTGATTGGTTGACAATATGTCATTTTATTCCAGTTGCGTAGATCGATACTCAAACTGTTAATCACTGGATTGTCTGGTTTCGATTCGTAAGAGGAGACTGACGGGTGTCAGACAAATGTCATCGTATCCCAGTTGTGGTATTGTTGACAATGACAATGACAATACTTTATTACCCCGGGGGGACTCTTTTTACGTTTTAATGTGTTCACATAATTTAATATCAAACATGACGCAAAGGTTACGAAAACACAAAGTAACACAACAAACAAAGTTAACCGTCAGTCAAAAGCAAATACTTGCTTCAAAAAATTGTACTCTCCTTATTTTAAAACAGGGCATTTATCAGCGGTCATATTCAGAAAATAAGGTATCAGATGAAATTCTCTCAGCAAAGAATTAATAAGCGAATGTAATTCCGAACCAGGGATTTTTCTTCCAATTAAAACGGTTTTGTTAAGATAGCAGTTGCTTCTGATATGAAGAGATCCACACCAGTATTGAACCGAAAAAGTAAAAATATTTAATAAAACAACTAAAAATTAGCATAACATTTTTGCTTGCGATAAAAGATCTCAGCCCGAGAAATGCAGTCTTAGCTGGCATTTCTTAAACATGAAATCAGTGTTTGGAAGTCACTGTAGTTTATTGTCAGGAATAATGCCAAGATATTTGTAGTATTAGTATTGGCATACAACCTGCTCCACGATACATCACGATACCAAAATTTTACTTACGGCATTATAGTGCTAAAGCATTGTGCACTGAAGCTGTGATATGATACTAATCCCGATACATGGATGGAAATACGATACGCATCACGATGTATCGTGGATCGTGTTCCATTTGAAATATGGAAATGGGATACATGGCAATGTAAACATTTGTATCGATTCACTGTATCGGCGGCCCATTTATCGATGCATCGTTGAATATCGCTGAATCGTCACATCACTAGATATTTGTACTATTACAATTTCGACAGTTTAACTCTTGATTTCAACATGCCTAGTGTCGCTTTTTTTCTTGCTTCTAAGTCGTCGACGAGTTCTTTTAATTTCACAACAATAGTTGCAGCTAATTCAAAATCATTTACGTAGTTTCTGTAATGAGCTTCTGTCCCTTTCATCAGACCGACCCCTTTCACGACCCCTTTCATCACAAATCCACTTGACAGTCTGGTCCAGACAATCCAGTGATTAGCAGCATTAGCGTCGATATGCGCATTTGGGAGACGATACCAAGTCAGCAAGCCTGACCACCAGACCCCGTTAGTCGCTTTTACGACAAGCATGGGTTAATGAAGATCAATTCTATCCCGGATCTTCACGAGTCAACAATAAAATGACGGTAATCGCTGAGGATAGAACTCAAAATGGAGATTTTACGTACGCTTTGATAGTATTTTATTTCTTTGACTGGACAATGCTTTTCCCTCTGATCACATATAAATCTCCGAAGTTAATTCATTTGGCTCCACCGGACCGTTACCTAATTGTGGACTTTATTTGTTACAATAAACACCGCACAAGACACTGGCAAACTGTAGCGCAAAATATGTTGCGCAACAGACAGAAAATATACTAGTCTCCATACATGCAAGCGAAGCCTGGTCATTTCCGTCTTTTTTGCGCAACCCATTTGTGCTACAGTTTACTTGTGCATACGACGACTGTGAATTTAGAAGAATGATTTGATACGTTTCTTCAATATTTCACCTGACCTTGGATTTTGTCGAAAATGTTCGTCATTATCATGCGCTGTCGGCCCAAGTGAGTTAGTGAAAGAGTGAGTTTAGTCTTACGCCGCCTTATCGATATTCCAGCAATATCATGGCGGAGGACATCAGAAACGGGCTTCACATTTCGCCATTGTTCGGAATCGAACCCGGGTATTCGGCGTGACGAGAGAACGCCTGACACACAACGCTACCCCGCTTGACTGAAATTGTACTTGACTGTTGATAACAGTTGTTCAGGTACGCTCAGAACAAGGAACTTGATTTTCAGTATGACTGTTGGGTACCAGGTAACCCGTTTATTACTACAGTGATATCCTGGTTATAATACCCTAGTTAGAATGCCAGTTTCCCAGGACGGATTTCCACCAGTTGCAGTTCCCCGGATAAAACACCAAACCCAGCCAGTCGTTTTCAGAACAACTGTTCCGATTTCCTCGTTATAACGTCAAGTTTTATGACTTGGCAAATCAGCGACTTCGATGTACATAGTTAAGTGAACAAACTTTTTGTTCAGTTTCATCAATGAAAGTGACTTTTAGAATGTTTTTACACGTATGAAAAATGGCGTTAGTACTCTCCTTTAAGGTGTGAATCAGATTGGAGAGAGAAAATGCTGTTGAACACTTTAAGTTCAGTCACCAGCGGGAGTCAGCTGACAGCTTTCCAAATTATGGTATAGGCTAATGAAAAGACGGTGACATCATGAACTATACCAGTTTAGTTATGACCGACAGATTCATCCTCGTTATAACGCCATAAATGAAATGAAATTGTTTTCTTGCAATATCATGGTACGAAACGCCAGAAATGGACTTCACAAATTGTACCAATGTGGAAAATCGAACCCGGGTTTTCGACATGACGAGCGAACGCTTGAACCACTAGACTACCCTACAACCTTCGCCTATATTGTATTCTACGGTACATTTCAACATTATATATACAATGAAGAGGCCTCTCGGCTAAAGCGTTCGAAGAATGGAATTCGATTCCGATATGGTTAATGTCTTTGGAGCCCATGTGTGATATTCCTTGCTGGGACACTGAAGTGGCATAAAACACTCCACTCGACGGGGAATTACAGCTTTTCCACGCACATAAAATCACTATTGTACTGGTTACAAGCTCTAGTAGAGACGTATTTATCTGCCCTTGATTTGCTTGACTCATATCTGCGTCAACTGAGTCGGCGAGCCTGACCTTCCGATCACTTTAGTCGCCTCTTTGAATATGCATGGGATGGTGAAGATCAATTCTAACCCAGATCTTCACGGGTCTGTTGATGGTGGAGCATCGATAGAACAAGTATATATGGATGACAATTTCTTTAAATCTAGAGCACGACAGGTTCTTGTATGGCTCCAAGTGTGTCTCTTAGAAAATCAACTCTGTGCAGGTGTGTGTGTTTCAACTTGTTCGTTTAATTTGTTTCGTCAACAGTCTGTGCCACCTTTACAGCTGAGATGTGTACAACAAAATGGTCCTGTACACTGTTAATCGTGTTCCCATCTATTTCAGAATCTGAGATTCTCACTCTGTATTAGTTTTCGATGAAAATGTACATCTGTGACCATGTACCATTGAGCTGCCTTCTTCACACAGCAAACTAAATTTAGACAACACATGTTGTCAAGCTCATGTTTGATAGTGAATATTCCATCAATTCGCCACCAACACCAAGTTGTCAAACAGTTGTGAGAAATAGGATCTGTATCTATTCTCACCAACTTTCATTCGAACTTTCGGGGCATTGTACAGGATCGAATGTCAAAACGATATTTCCTTGGAAGATCGCTTGATCTAACACAAGCAATATCTTGAGTGGAACACAGTTTTGGGAGACAATGGTTTACTATATATGTATACATATCTAAATGTAAACGGCTTTTTGTTTGTTTTGTTTTTACCAGACACTTGAACATATTGTAGGTGCATTAACTTCTAATTGCCTTTCAACGTAAAAATAACATTTGTTTGTTTGGTTTGTACATTGTTGGTAATTAACCGTCCTACTCTGCAATATTCGAGCTATATGACGTCGGTCTCTAAGTAAATGAGTTCGTGACCAGAAAATCGACCGACTCTCATCATAAACGCCGATCAACGCAATTTCATTTTGTTGATGGAGAGGGTATGTCTTTACAGTAAAACCAAATATTCTGTGTAGTAACATAGACCCACCCCAACCACCCCACACTCAGATACATATCTTAAAATGGCCCTTGAAGAGGTATCAATGACTTGACAAGGTACAGGTGATCGTGTTATTGACTCAGAGCATGCACGAGTTTAATTCACAAAGGTGGTCATCGAATATTATATATTTAGAAGCGTGGTTAGTCCTTACCGTGAGTCAATTCAGATCGATTTTACTCCACACGGTGCGCGTGTACCGGTGTAATGTTACAAAGTTTGCTGGATATAGTTGTCTTGCCAAACACAAGATCAAGGAGTCTGTATACACGAGCTCTGTTAGTTTCTTATGCAAATGGTGCAGTTTGCTTCTCCCGCAGGAGTCCGTTAAAATCTGTGTGGAAAAACATGTTCAAGTGTTCACATCGATTGTTCGATTTGTGTCTTAGTGAACTCACTCAATCAACCAACCAACAGTTACTTATCCCAAACACTCACTCACTCACTCACTCACTCACTCACTCATTGGCTCACTCACTCACTCACTCACTCATTGGCTCACTCACACACTCACTCATCCGCCCACCCAACAGTTACCCATCCAACACACTCACTAAATCGGCAATTCTGATAAAATTTCCCAATATCGAAAATTCTCAACAAGACTTTGAAGACTAGAAACAATCAATCAAAGCTGAAATACATGACCGGTTCGGTAAACATTGAGTCGAAAGACTTCATGTTTGAACATGCCTCCGGTTGACAACTGGGTCGCAGCAGCAAAAAGGCAGAAACCAAACAAATAAACACACAAGACAAGCCAACATGTCAACCAAGTAAGATGCGTTAAGCAAGTCGAATATACAACGCTTATTAGACTTATCTTTTCAGATATTTGCAGGAACAATATAACTTTTTTCGATAAAAACCTATTGACTCCTCACATCAAAAATAATTCTGTCAACACCTCAGCTTTTTCCGTCTTTTGTGCATTTTTTTCTTCATAATATTGGTCTATTGGCTGTCTCCTTGTTTAATGATGGGACTTCGTGTTTCATATGTCCATATTTGAAATGCTTTCATCTTCTGTAAATTTGTTGACATTCAAGTTATTGTTAGCAACACGAAATATGGAACGCAAAGATTGTGTTTAACAAGCCCTCCAAAAAAGACATTTGTTTGAATAAGCACTGACGATGTACTGAACACGATACACTGAACGCGGCGTTCCATCATTTGAGGAAATGTCCAGATGCTTGAAGATAGGTTTTGGTAAACACTGACAAATGATGGAACCATTAACTGTGACGTCCGCGCGTGACAAATGCCTTTTTTTTATAAAGACGAAGATGAAGTAAAACTCAAAACCAATATGGGATCATTCGGAGTGCATGAGATCTCAGAGAACAGAGTCAGTAGCTGGAGACTACCATTTAACAAGAGCGTCATCACAGTCCCGAGATCAAGGTGGGGATACATTTTTGTCAAAGGGGGATACTTTGAAGTGTTTCAGTTATTAAGACAAAGTGGATATTTAAGCAATACGAAAGGCTATATAAGACGAGTATATGGATGGCACCTTCTTCATTGTGTAACGTGACGCTTCTGGGCTACTTCGGCACCTTCTTCATTGTGTAACGTGACGCTTCTGGGCTACTTCGGCACCTTCTTCATTGTGTAACGTGACGCTTCTGGGCTACTTCTTACCCTTTCATCAGGTGATTGATAATTGAAGACTGAACTAACATTTCCACTATGTCCAACAGCACCATCGGCGAGCCGCCTTTCTCTCCAACACAGATAGTTAGCATAGCAACAGTCACAGGTGTAATGGCTGTCCTGACAACTGGAGGCAATCTTCTGGTTCTTCTAGCCTTTGCCACAAACAGCTCCTTGAGGAAGTTCTCCGACTACTTCATCCTGAATCTGGCTGTGGCGGACTTCTTGATTGGCTTCATTTGCATACCGCCCTATATTCCCTATCTGCTGACCGGAGTATGGGAGTCCGGCAGGGCCTTCTGCAAGATCTGGCTAATCTTGGATTACATAGCACCTGCAGTATCTGCACTGAATATGTGCGTCATCAGCATCGACCGGTATCTACAGGTGGCTTTTCCACTACGGTACAGAGCAAAACAGAGCAGGACCCTTCTTCTGGTGATGATGCTTTCTCCGTGGGTGATAGCTGGGTTAGTGTATGCTCCTGCTATTGTTTTCTGGGACATGTGGATCAATAAAGATGTTATTCCAATGAAACAGTGTATGGTGCCCTACTTCTACAATATGGAATACGCGGTGTTTGGATCCATGGTGGAATTTGTCATTCCCTTCGTTGTTGTTGGCACGTTCCACATCCTGATCGTACTCCGCCTCAGGAAACGACCCAGTTCTATTGCTGGTAAGAACAGGATTGTACCAACTGCCATTGCCTCTTCCGTTGGGTCTGCGTCTCCCGGAAACAAGCAACAGTCGCGCACAGCTCATGCGCAAACAGTGTCACGTGGTCAGAAGGCAGCTCGTGCTCTGTTCGTCCTTGTGATTGTATTTGGATTCTGCTGGTTTCCATTTGAGATCATGGCTCTCGTAAAGAGTGTCTGTGAGGATTGTGTGGATCCTGTGTTATTTGAGGTTAGTTTCTGGATTCTGTGGCTGAACTCCACAATCAACCCCGCCCTCTACCCCCTTCTGCACCGCCGGATCCGGAGTGCTTTCATCCAGCTCCTCCGATGTGGCAAGGTCAGAACAATACACGATGAAGTGACTCAAACTGCGACTTAGCATACACTTGGATACAATGGCGTCGCTGTCTCTAATGCTTTAAACTTTACTGGATCAGCACCTCAATGAAGAGCAAAGTCTATTGTGGCAGGATACATTTGTTAAAGATTTACAATTAACTCTACATTTTCAAAAGCTAAGATTGCCTTCTTATTTTCTGTTTCTGAACATAACGCAAAGTCAAATGCCGTCGGTACCATCTGTGTCTTTTGAATTTAGAAATATTTCTCTATTTCAAGTATGTAAACATTCTCTCGTGTCTTACCCGTGAAAATAATTCGCGGTAAAATGATGTCATGCTCATGATTTTTTATTACTGGACCGTCTAGTGTAGATTTCATTGACACCATATAGCTGGGCTGTTGCTGAGTAAAACAAAACTCACTCAATCTGCGTTGCTTTTGTAACATTTTTGTCTGCTATCGTTATGTTTTGGGTTTTTTATTTTCTTTCACCATCTTCATCTCGTCTCTGTCTTGTTCCTCACGTGTCACGTTTGTCTTGCACCTTCATGGTCCTTGTCTCTGGCCATAATGTCATCTTCTTATCGAACCTTTGAATCTGTGGATTTCTTACATGTATAGACCACTGGCGCCTTTCTTTAGTCATTTCTTTATCGAACTTTTTAATCCCCTGTGTCTCGTATCTGGGTTCGTACTTGTATATCGTCTTCCTCCCATTTATCTCATACTGTACAGACTCTTGTCTCGTTTCTCATATCCAACCTGTATATCACCAGTGTATCGAACCTTTCACCTTTGCCTCGTAATTGTGAAGACCCTTGACGCGAACCTATATATGAAGTTTGCCTCATGTCTTACAAAACTATAATCTCGGGTATTTTCCTTGTGGCTTATTTGGCTCGGTGGGTAGCCCAGAGGTTAAAGTGTTCGCCCGCCACGCCGAAGCCTAGGCTCGATTCTAAACATGGATACAATATGTGAGCCGATTTGTCACCCGCCGTGATATTGCTAAAATGTTACCAAAACCGGCTTAATACTAAGCGTTGGGCGATTTAACTAGGCTGCCTTACCAGTATCATCTGGATAGAAAAAATCCCGTTGTAGCTGTCATTTCGTTATGAGTGAGTGAGTGAGTGAGGTGAGTTTTACACTTAGCAATATTCCAGCTATATGGCGGCGGTCTGTAAATAATCGAGTCTGGACCAGACAATCCAGTGATCAACAACATGAGCATCAATCTGCGCATTTGGGAACCGATGACATGTGTCAACCAAGTCAGCGAGCCTGACCACCCGATCCCGTTAGTCGCCTCTGACGACAAGCATAGTCGCCTTTTATGGCAAGCATGGGTTGCTGAAGGCCTATTCTACCCCGGGACCTTCACGGATCCATTTCGTTATGAGCGTGTAATGACGTTATGCATTAAGATATTGAAAAATGTTTGTTTATCATGTTGCACTGCCTCACAGACACTAACACCTGTCTATCAGATGCAGTGCATGTGTAAGTAAATGCTATTAATGTCTATAGAGACCGTGCTTCCATCCGTTAATTTGACTGAGCGTTATATTTATGCATGTTTCATGTTTACCTAGTACATTTGTCATGTTTGCCTAGTGTATGTGTCATGTTTACCCAGTGCACGTGTCATTCTACTTGTGCACGTGTCATGTTTATCTAGAACACGTGTCATTTTTACCTAGTGCACTTGTCATGTTTACCTAGTGTACTTGTCAGTTTTACCTACTGCGCGTGTCATTCAACTTAGTGCACGTGTCCTTCTTCTTCTTGTTTACCTAGTACACATATCTTGTTTACCTTGTACACGTGGCATTCTTAGCTAGTGCACGTGCCATTCTTACCTGATGCACGTGTCTTGTTTATATAGCGCAAGTGTCATGTTTACCTCGGGCACATGTCATTCTAGCCAGTGCACATGCCATGCGTACCTAGCGCATGTCATGTGTACCTAGTGCACATGTCATTCTTAGCTAGTGCACGTGTCATTCTACTTAGTGCACTTGTCATGTTTATATAGTGCACGTGTCATGTTTGCCTAAGGTACGTGTCTTTCTACCCAGAGAACGTACCGTGTTTTCCTAGCCCCAGTGACACATTTACCCATAACATGTGTCATCTTACCTGTTACGCATGCTGTGTTTACCAATTGAAAAGTGTATGCGTAACGTCTATCTACACTAGAATATCTGTGCGTCATGTTTTGTCCCGCAACAATGAGTACCTGCATAATGTTTACTGTTCAGATAAAAGCATGCGCGAATGCATTTTAATTGCATGCATAGCGTTTGTTACCAAACTAACGTAAACACGCATATTCCCAACACACAGTATAACACAGAGTACATAAATTGTATATAAATTGTATATAAAGTTCATTACATGTGGATTATCGCAAAAGGAGGCTCATAATTAATTGATTCACTCACTAGACACATGTTGTTATACAGTCATAAATCAATCGTTAGTCACAATAAATGACAACTCTCAGATGAATTTGTTAATGATAAATCAGAGTACGTGTTTATATCATGGAGCCATCAGCTATTGAGTGGAGACAGAGTTAACCAAATTGATTTCCTCCGAAGGACAGCCACAGCTAATTGCAGTGCTTTGTGGTGGGTGTGCCATGATGAATTAGACTGCTATCAGTACAATACTAACAGACCCGTGAAGTCCGGGGTAGAATAGGCCGTCAGCAAGCCATGCTTGTTATAAAAGGCGACCATGCTTGTCTTAAGAGGCGACTAACGGGATCGGGTAGTCAGACCCGCTGCCTTGGTTGAAAAATATCATCGGTTCCCAGTAGCGCAAATCGCTGCTCATGCTGTTGATCACTGGATTGTCTGATCCATACTCGATTATTTACAGCCATATAGCTGGAATATTGCTGAGGGCAGCGTAAAAGTTTACTCACTCACTAACTCACTCACTCACTTACACTCCCAAAAGGAGATGAAAAAATGTGCAAAAACATACGTGGCTACTTAGGGGGATTTTGCTTAACAAGCTATTGTTTACCAAGTTAAGTTAACGTAACAATTGTGAATCTTAGTGTGAAGTGCATTATATGAACTTTTTATTATATTGAGTGAATATACTGAGAAAACCAAATAAAAGAACAAAGGAAAATTCAAGTGTCCCTTCAATATTTTCCATGGACTATACTACATTTACGGATCAGCACAGTGACTACACAAAATGCACACAGAGCGCATGCGCATTTACAGAGATACATAAACACTATCGTGTATATGTACATGTGCACACTGAAAACAAATACACACACCTGCACATACAGAGATGGTCTCAGTGAATATACAGATATTAACTCTCTGAATATATGGGCACGCAGAAGTGTATATACAGAAATCATGGTGCATGTATGGTGACTGATTAAATGGTTGCATACGTGCATGTACGTGCATGGATGCATACGTGCAGAGATCAACACACAGAACACATAAACACACGTGTGTATTCAGAGTTCAACAGAGTGACTATGTCAGTACACACGTGCATATACAGAGATAAAAAATGTACAGAGATCAACACAATGTAAACATGGGCACACACGTGTACATACAGAGATCTCCACAGTGAATACATGGACACACACGTGGATATAGAGATCACCACAGCCCATTTAGAGACATTATATATGGACACTCACGTGCATATACAAATGTCAATGCAGTCCATAGAGAGGCACTATATATGGACACACACGTGCATGTACAGAGACCATCACAGTCCATATACAAACATTATATATGGACACACGCGTGCATATACAGAGACCAACGCGGTCCATATAGAGACAATATATACATGTATACAGATATCGACGCAGTGAATATATGGACACACACGTGCATATACAGAGACCATCACTGTCTATATACAGACATTATATACGGGCACACACGTGCATATACAGAGACCAACACAGTCCATATAGAGACACTATATATACAGATATCGACGCAGTGAATATATGGGCACACACGAACATATACAGAGATCAACAGATTAATTATATGAACCTACATGTTCATATAGTCCATATGCAGACAATATATATGGACACACACGTGCATATACAGAGACCATCACAGTCTATATACAGACATTATATATGGGCACACACGTGCATATACAGAGACCAACACAGTCCATACAGAGACACTATATATACAGATATCGACGCAGTGAATATATGGGCACACACGAACATATACAGAGATCAACACATTAATTTTATGAACCCACATGTGCCTCCTGAGATCAATTTTATGTATACTGACATTCGTTCTTGCGGTAAGATAAAAAGCTGTAATTCATGAACTGCACAAACCTTGTCATCCATCAACTTCAGAGACCATATTCCTGCACATACATAATTGTGATCTGTATTTTTAGTGACAACAGGGATCCAGGAAGGTTTCATATGGAGTTTTCATAGTGCTTACAGATCCAATGATTACTGTAGTTCCACAAATAATGCATGTTAGAGCAGCTATTTGGTCTGTGCAGTTTGTACACACGGATGCACGCGAAAGCGGTGGCTACCTGACTTCTGTCATTTACTGCTGATGTAATTTACATTATTCCGTGTATTGAATTTAAACATTCGATATTGCATCTGTGAGTTAATTTCCGCCCTGTTACTATAGCAATGAACAAAACTGTCCAGTGACAGAGAGTCAGATAGGAAACTGTTGTACCGTTGTCTTTGAAGTGGCACCATTGCTTTGTTGTACACTTATCTTCATCCCAAGACAAGGTCGGATAACATTGTCACCATCACAGTCAAGGTAGGAGAGTACAGGTAACATCGTCACTATTGAAAAGGTAGGGGAATACAGGTAACAATGCCACCATCACAGTCAAGGTAGGACAGCACAGGTAACATTGTCACCTTTAGAATCAAGGTGGGAGAGTACATGTAACATTGTCACCTTTAGACATTGTCCCCTTCAGAGTCAAGATGGGACAGTACAGGTAACATCGTCACCTTTAGGCATTGTCACCTTCGGAGTCAAGATGGGAGAGTGCAGGTAACATTGTCACCTTCAGAGTCAAGCTGGGAGAGTACAGGTAACATGGTCACTATTGCAAAGATAGGGGAATACAGGTAACAATGCCACCATCACAGAGCAGAGGTAACATTGTCACCTTTAGAATCAAGGTGGGAGAGTACATGTAACATTGTCACCTTTAGACATTGTCACCTTCAGAGTCAAGATGGGAGAGTGCAGGTAACATTGTCACCTTCAGAGTCAAGGTGGGAGAGTGCAGGTAACATTGTCACCTTCAGAGTCAAGGTGGGAGAGTACACGTGACATTGTCACCTACAGAGTCAAAGAAACTTTTATGAGGCATCATTGTGACAATGACTTTGAAGGCGGGAGTGTGTAGGTACCACTGTCACCATCACATTAATCTTGGCCAAGAGATCGTTCTATATGTCCTCTAAAACACTGGATTCTGGCTGGTATATATATTTTCATACAGTTCTCATATTGCTAACCAGTGAAGATTCCCGTTCTTGTCGTAAGAGACGACTAACGGGATCTGGTGGCCAAGATCGCTGACTTGGTTGACACGTGTATCGTATCCCCTTTACTTAAATTGACGATGTTGTTGATCACTGGATTGTCTGTTCTGGACTGAATTATTTACAGATCGCAGCCGTATAGCGCGAATATAGCTGAGACGGCGTAAAACAAGCAAACGGGCTTCTTCCATCTATTCTTAAGCACTTAGCACCAATATTCTTGCTATATGATGGCGGTCTGTGAATAATCGAGTATGGGCCAGACAATCCAGTGATCAACAGCATGAGCATTAAGTCACGTAATTGAGCTATGGCTCCAGAGAACATTACTGTATGGAAGATGGTGTTTAATGTTTTGTATTCACTGTGTAGTGTGAGTGAGGGAGTAAGTATGATTTTAACGACGCTTTTAGCATTATTCCATCAATATCTCGACAGGGGACACCAGATACGGGTTTCACACATTGTACCCATGTGGGGAAATCGAACCCGGGCGAACGGACAATCCATTTCAATAATACTAGCAAATGAACAAGTAACGGAAAATCAGATCGATAAATCAATGAATAATTATTATATTCCTGATTTCTAAGCCCGTGAGGGTCCCGGGGTAGAATAGGCCTTCAGCAACCCATGCTTGCCATAAAAGGTGACTATGCTTGTCGTAAGAGGCGACTAACGGGTTCGGGTGGTCAGGCTCACTGACTTGATTGACACATATCATCGGTTCCCAATTGCGCAGATCGATGCTCATGCTGTTGATTGTCTCACTGGATTGTCTGGTCCAGACTCGATTATTTACAGACCGCCGCCATATAGCTGGAATATTGCAGAGTGCGGCGTAAAACTAAACTCACTCACTCACTCCTGATTTCTAACGTACTTACAACAGAAGTAAATAGGAAAATTTTCGCATCGTTTTATCGCGATGTAGTCTCATATTTGACGTCATCCAGCACTTATTTTCGGGAAAGATTTTAAAAATGCCCTTTTTGTAACTAAGTCACTGAACATTACGTCTTAAATGAAAAGAAACTAATTTTAAGGTACAATATTCAGTTTCATATCCGTTTCATACATGTGAAAAGGAGTATGATACTATTCGTTGGGGTAAGAATAAAAATAAGCACTCATAGAATTCATGTTTGAATGTTGAAGATATGCTGTTAATGACGATAATTATATGTTAAAACAAATATTACTGTACTACACTATGGAAAATGATGGTCAACGCATACGAACTATGTTTTAAACACGAAAGTTTACTTATGTCATCTACTTTTTCATTGACAAACAACTTAATTACAAAAATGCTCTAAATATAGACTATCGGATACCCTTAACAGCATTGTGTAAGTAATTCCTGTATGATTATCTTGACCTTCGATTAACCGCAACAACCAGCTATATTACCACGTGCCTGCCACTCCCAATGGTTACTTGTTCAAGGACAGACATATATAAAATATATAGAGAGTGTGAATATATAGGGAAAAGGAGCAGAAACTGTCTGGATGATGGACATAGAATGTCATTCCTTTCACGTTATTTTGGCAATAATATGGGCGTTGGCAGACTGATACGCATGCTTTTAGTCTAACAAACCCTTTCTCTAATCGATAGCTTATTCAGAGTGCCATCTGTCTATGGCTTTAATACTGAATACAGTTTGCAGGTTAGTTCAATAAAGGAACATAAGCCTCATCGTAATAAGACGTATTTCGTATGTGTGTCTCCCGTCCTTAAAGAGAAAAAGTCGTTTGAGAACATGCTTCAACATTATTGTTTATGTAAATATTTTTTCTATATATTGTCTATATCAAGATAGGACGAGATGCTGATAGGTGTATGTAAATTAGGTAATATGTTAGGCTTAGGTGGTGGGGGATCAATCTTAATCTTAAAATTAACTCTTTTAATTTAAAAGCATTTTATGGAATACAATCAAACTAAATTTTTACTTCTGTTCCCAGCATAAACCACAATGTAGGCCTGTAAGTAGATTAGTGGTTTCTAACTACCAAACTAATCAATTACTGACCATGTATGCCATGGTTTTGCAAACACAACTTGTTAGTGATATTTGTCGATAATGTGAAGAAACGGTATGGTGACGTCCAGGTTAAGGAATTGGAACAATTTAGCATCACGCCATGAAGAAGGAATTTCCATTAATGCCCCAAAAATGTCAGAAATATTTGAAATGTTTCTAAACACGATTCTATAAGTGCTTTGGAGTTAATACCATATGGTATCAGTTCCTGCAACATTATACTATGTTCAACGCATTTACCGAAGGCACATAGTAACAGAAAGCTGTAGACTAAAACAAAATACATGAGTACCCCAGCCTATAACGTATGGTAGTGTCGAAGAGGCCACCATGCGAATGACGGGAGTTCTCTTTTGAACGTTCCTGTTCATATTTCTTCGTAAACACATTTTCTTTGTAAGTTTAATTCACCCTTATCATTACAATACATGTTAAGATGTATTGCTTTAGGTGTTTATTTTTTAGATCATTTGTTCTGAATACGATTATTAATTTAGTATATATACAGAACAGACCTTTCACAGGAAAGATAACCTAGATGTCACCTTATTTAATGTAAACAAACACCTTTGCGGTGCTGGAGGCGATATTGAGCGAGGGCACAGACACACCCGCTCACTATCACAGTTAGGATAGTCGGTGTTTGTTTTCATCACGCCCTGGAAAAACAAAAGTCCTTACGACAGAAGACTCACGAAATGACATTTTAAGGGGACAATAAATAAAATTTCTTTCAGATGCAAAGCAAACACAAAGCGTTCGTAAGCCTATGAGTGAGCAAGTGAGTATGGTTTTATGCCGCATTTAGCAATATTCCGCTGCTATATAACTGGAATGTTGTGAGTGCGGCGTAAAACTAACTCCACTCACTCACTCACTCACTCGCATCAATATTCCAGCAATATCACTGCGGGGAACGCCAGAAATGCGTTTTACACATTGTGGGGAATCGAACCCAGGTCCTCAGCGTGACGAGAGAACGCTTTAACCGCTGGGCTACCCCTCTCGTAATGTTACCAGTTATCGTAAAGGTATAATTTGCACATGGCTTACGAATGACATAACAATGGCCATGCAATTAGCTTGCACAACAATGACGTCATTATACTGCAGCTTTTACTGCTGTTTACAAACTGGAAAATATAAAAAAAAAGATTTTGGATAATAGTTTCTTAATATACTGAACAGTAAACTCAACTCTTCACACTTTGTCAAGTCTTTAAATAGACGGCATAAACATGACAATTTCGGGTTTTTTCGAAAAATTGCGTTTCTTTTGCTGTTCAGTATATATCACATCTTTCGACACCAGTAAAGTGAGGTAGCCTAGTGCCCTTCGTCACGCCAAAGACACTGGTTCGATACCCACGTCTACCTCACCCCACCCTGATGACTGAGTATACTTCAAGGTTTGCCAGCATCTCACCTATGCTCGCTAGTTAGGAGTTAACCAGAAAGCCCTGCATCTCTTCGAACTTTGTCCCAACATTAAGGCATGATACCTGTATATTCTGTCAATATCTGTCAATTCTGTACGGACCGTCGAACACGTCTGCAACACTTATGCATCCTTCCGACGATAACATTTCCTAAAACGTGTCAGCACATCCTGCCTTAACGGATGCACTCGGAAATATTTGATGGTCGGGTGTTTCCGTCAAATGGAAAATCGCCACCCTTTCAAAGTACGATTGAAATCCGAGCGACAGACGAATATGAGCTTGACACCAAAAACTGTTAGACTCTCTATACGAATTTCGTCCATATAATTAGGAATCCATATTTAACACGAAAATCATATGAGGGTGAAGAGGCATGAAGAAAGGGATATTGTAAAGGTACAAATGTATTAATTACAGAAAATAGCTTGCAGTTATTATAGCATGCGTTAGGACCAAGACATATCGATCAACCGTATTACTCCTTGTCAAAACAGATGAGTAAATCAATCTGTGTTTCGTTTATTGTAAGCTACAGACGACATGATTACAGTCCACGTTCCCGATCGACAAAGCATTCGTAACATTACGACCTGTCGTAATTCTATTGTTCATCATACGATTGTCGTAGAGCTACGAAGGGATGGGAACCCAGGTATTGTTTTATAGTATGGTAACCATTGTGGTTTTTATTTGAGGACGACTATAAATTACATTTATGATTTTTTTTTTGTTTATTCAGAATAGTAACTTAAGATTTATGTCAAATTATTATTAACGGGACTGTTTACACCGATACTAAACGTACTTATTTTCAGTAGTACCAGAGTTAGAGCATTAGATAAAACCACGATTCTTCCATATGCGGTACTTGAGACTTCGGAGTATGAAAAACCCTGCGAGCCATGTTTTGAATCATTGCAGGAAAAAATAATTCCCTCCCCTCCTTTTTCCTTAACATATGAAAATACGTCCTACGTAAAGCACTGACAGTTAATTCATTGTCGGGGAAGTGATACGCTATCGAATGATAAGGTATGTTAAGTGTAAAAGAACCTCCAAACAATTTGCCTCAGGCAAATGATCCACACCACTGTTTTCAAAGAAGGTAATAAAACAATGAATTTGCTGCACACAGAAAACTGTTGCAGGTCTCTCACAAAATTTCCCCTCACAGAAACATTAAATAGGAGGTCACCAAATGCATTTAGATTTCCAAATCAAAATAATAAAAGTATGACAGTGCTGATTAACTTACTGCATACGATGAATTTCATATTCCTCTGTACTTAGTAATCCTGAACTCTATACGAGGAAATTAGAGTTTCATAATGCATTAAAAATATGAAAATGCTTTTGATGGTATCGGTTATTGTTGACTGTGCTGGATATGAATTCATATGGGACAAGCTAAGCCTCTCTCGATTCCCGTTCTATTGGTTGCCTCTTTCAGTATTCAATATCTTTTCGTGTGACTGAGACAATTTATGGGTCGACTAAAGGTAATCTTTAGGATGGTATTAAGCGGTAAATTGAGTCCCCGGAAGAGAGCCGATCCAGGACAATGGCAACCTACAGCAGCAGCTAACATACAAAACCAGGCTCAATCACAACCGCGTTAATGATTCGCAAAAAGGAAAAAAAACGAACCGCTTATAAATAATTCATACCTATTACAATCATAGCTGGATGTATTTCCCGACGTCGATGGTTTCAAGGTCAAACATCAGTGACCGGGCACACCCTTATGTGTCGTCAAAGCTTCGCGGTACATGGCTATGGTCAATAAAGGTATTTCGTTGTCACCAAATGAAGCTGGCGATATAAACGTTTCTTGAGCGTTAAAAAGATATCAAGATATCAAGTGTATCGACTGATTTGTAGAGGGGCGGTGGGGTAGCCAAGTGGTTGAAGCGTCACGCTGATTCCCGGGTTCGATTCCCAACATGGCTACGATGAGTGAAGCCAATTTCTGGTGGCCCCCGTCTGTGATATAGCAAAAATATTGCTTAACGAGGCGTACAACTTCCTTCACTCACTCGTTAATGAATAAAACAGATAAACGGTAGCAATTAAACGACCAAGGTAGATATATGATGACAGATTTCCTTGTTAAAACATAGGCGTGTTAATCAACATTTTCATAAAACGTATACCAGCGCTTCTGTGGAAAACTATACTCAGGTATAGTGACCGAGGGTAACTGCTAAAGTGATAACACGTGAGGATGCATCGACTGATGTGCCGCCGCCACTGTGAGCCTATACAAAGTTTTACATTTGTCGTATATCCAAGTACGATACCACAAATGGAGCACGATACATCGATGGTTAACGTGGAATAGTGCCGATATCTGTCTTAGAAAAAGACATACTTTTGTTGATGTTTAAAATACATGCTTATACTTATTTATAAGTAAACGTTTACTCAGAAGTTCCTTCAAGAACTGTGTCAGACATAGCGCTCGCATGTTGTTAATATTCACAAATCCAAGGATACATTTAATTATCCCGTTTCCGAAGGGACATTGAACAAAGCTGGCCGAATTTGACGAATGACTTTAAAATCGTTTGTTTTGATCTTAATATTAGTTGGTGTTAGAATTAGATATTTTAGTATCTTGATGTTTATCGTATCTCCAGCCTTATATCAGGATTCGTACCGTATCGCAGCGTAAGTGCACAATACTTTGGAAGTATTGTCATGACTAAGAATTTAGTATCGTGATGTATCGTATCGCAAGCTGTATGCCAATACCACCCAGATTCGACTCCCACATGTGTACAGTGTGTTCAGCCCATTTCTGGTGATTTTGATCAAGTATTCCTAAAAGCGGTATAAAACCATACCCACTCACTCACCGATGGTGACAGAATAAACATAGAATGCTTACTTTATCAATGTTCTCATATTACAGCCATTTGCATTAGTCAAATATCCTGCGAGTGAATTCCCCCGTGACTGAATCAAAGTGTTGTAATGGTTCGGAGCCATTTTCCTTTTGAGAGCATGTTTACGAATTCAGCAGAAAAATTGAAACGGAAGGATTTAATTTAGTAGGGGCATTATTCCGACGACAGGAAATAAGTTAAATGATTATTTATCCCCCCTTTTATCCTGAAGATTTTTTTTTCTGCAATCAAACAGCATTATAAATGTATGCCTAGAAAACAAGTTGTATGTATGTCGGGCGTGGGGAGGGGAATTGCATAATATCAAGACTATGCAAACGTTAGACAGACTGGCAATGTTCGGGTATGCATGTTTGGCGTTAATCCATATTGAAAATCAAACGGCTCCGACATGCAAGCACTTGTTAAATTGATTGAAATATCACTGATCCGCGTACTTTATACCTCATAACCATTTCACTGCCAAACTAAAGCTGCGCTGTGGGTGACTCTCGAACACTGATTTTGAAAAAGAAAATAATCAATACCCTTCAAAGGTAAATCATCGACAAAATGAATTGATTTTCATACTACCTGCTCCCTAAAAATACGCCGCAGGTATCTAGACGTATTGGTTTTGTTGGCGCGTCTGTTCACGAATAGCAATACTGTCGTGTTTGGACCTTGGGCTTGTTTGTCACCATGTCTACACTCTAAAGTGTGGACATCATCGTGTAGGAAACCTTGTATTGTCACCATGTCTACACTCTAAAGTGTGGACATCATCGTGTAGGAAACCTTGTATTGTCACCATGTCTACACTCTAAAGTGTTTCCTACACTTGTATTGTCACCATGTCTACACTCTAAAGTGTGGACATCATCGTGTAGGAAACCTTGTATTGTCACCATGTCTACACTCTAAAGTGTGGACATCGTCGTGTAGGAAACCTTGTATTGTCACCATGTCTACACTCTAAAGTGTGGACATCGTCGTGTAGGAAACCTTGTATTGTCACCATGTCTACACTCTAAAGTGTGGACATCATCGTGTAGGAAACCTTGTATTGTCACCATGTCTACACTCTAAAGTGTGGACATCATCGTGTAGGATGTTTTCCATGTTTTTTCATTCACTATTGAGTGGACATCGTCATGTAGGAAACCTTCTGACCTTCCACTGCTGTGCAATTGACTTTAATGCTGATATTTACTCAGTGCGGCGTTCAACCCGAATGGACATGTCTACAATGCGTGTAGGTCGTGTAAGAAACATTGTACTGTCTCCATGCCTACGTTCTTATTGTGGACATGGCCGTGTAGGAAACGTTGTATTGTCTCCGTGCCTACGTTCTTATTGTAGACATGGCCGTGTAGGGAACGTTGTATTGTCTCCATGCCTACGTTCTTATTGTGGACATGGTCGTGTAGGGAACGTTGTATTGTCTCCATGCCTACGTTCTTATTGTGGACATGGCCGTGTCGGGGAAAGTTGTATTGTCTCCATGCCTACGTTCTTATTGTGGACATGGTCGTGTACTGAACGTTGTATTGTCTCCATGCCTACGTTCTTATTGTGGACATGGTCTGCCTACGTTCTTAATGTGGACATGGTCGTGTCGGGGAACGTTGTATTGTCTCCATGCCTACGTTCTTATTGTGGACATGGTCTGCCTACGTTCTTATTGTGGACATGGTCGTGTCGGGGAAAGTTGTATTGTCTCCATGCCTACGTTCCTATTGTGGACATGGCCGTGTAGGGGAACGTTGTATTGTCTCCATACCTACGTTCTAATTGGTGGATATGTCGTGTAGGGAATGTTCTGTTGTATTCACACCTACGTTCTAGTGCTAGACGTTGTCATGTTTTGAACTCTGTGTGTTTCCGTGCCTAAAGGATGGATATTGTTATTTAATAAACATTCTGCTGTCTCAATGGCTACCTAACTATGGAAGCTAACACAGCTGAGCGTGTGAGTTTAATTCCGTATTACTATTTACTGTATACCCATACTGATCCCTCTACAATGCTCGGTGATTTGAGGTCGTGTAAAGAACTTTGGCATTGTGTCCACGTGTATGTTCTAATGGTAGATGTGATCATGTATGGCACTGTCTGTTACCATCCCCGCGCTCTAACGGGTAGATATCATCGTGTAGAGAACATTCTATTGTCTTTATGCCTACGTTGTTATCGCGGATATTGTCATACTCACTTGCAGAAGAAACTTGGTACCTGATGGAATACGCCATGCGACTATAACCTTCTAGCGCCTAACAGGCACCTTGGGTTATCCGGGGTAATAATATGCCGTGTTATTGATTGTTAGAGCTATGTGCATACTGAGTGTTATGTCTGGCGCTATATAACTGTACACATTATGTAGGGACCTTTCTATTCTCCTCATGCCTGTGCTCCAACGGGCAGACATTGTCATTTCGGGTATGTTCTGTTGTTTCGATGCCTATGTTAACGTGTTATGTCAATGCTTATTCCTAATGGAAATGAAATACTGCCGTGCCAGTTAGTGTAATACTGCCTTACTATTGCCCGAGGCGTCAAACCAGCACATGCATGTCTAAAATGGTCAGTAATTTGTAGAAAACTTTGTATTGCCTCCATGCCTACGTTCTGATGGGTAGAGATTGGTTGATAGGGAACCTTAGTTGTCTTTCAGCTGATGTTCTAAAGGTTTGGAACTTTGTGCTCTAATGATCTAATGTGCTGACATTTTGTTGTAATGGACAAATGCTGGGAGTTTAATACCGTTCTAATATTCAGTGCAATGATTAAAATATATCTGCAACGCCCAGTGAAGTAAAGCCTTGCTATGAATGTTTCCGGAGTGGAGATTCCACGCGGGACTAATAATAATTAAAATAATAATTATTATTATAATTACGATTTATTTATACAGCACGTAGTATCCATCTAATTAGTTGCTCACTGGACGCTGTAATCAGAATCTGATTATTATTACCCCGGATGACCCATGGTCAAGCTGCCTCTTAGGTGCTAAAAGGTTATAACTACATGACTTTATCCAGCCGGGTACCCATTTTCTGCTGGGTGAACAGAAACACTTTTGAACAAAACCACTTTCCTAAGGTGAGGTCACGTGTTTCATAACTGCTTCGTTGTGGGGCAGGGCTGAAGTCCTATAAAGCTGCTAAACATTCTCAGGAGATTTATAAAACCCGACGGAGAACTTTATTTTTTTACTTACGACTAAAACATTAAGGAGTCAATCAATGTTCATATGATAATATTGAATGTTTTGAGAGTGCATCACCATTTGCACTTCCTTACAACCACAGCTATATGGAATGTAGTCGTATTTGAAAGATCACTGGTGTATGGCATGTAATTTGCATGTTAGGATTTTCATTTTAAAACAAACGACTAGAAACAAACACTAGCAAATGTGTGAGGGAAGATGAGTGTGAAAATTAATATTGCAAGTGATTTCTCGACCTTCTCGAACACCGTCAAAATCAAGAATGGGACCCCATGCACGAGTATGAGGCTACTGCGTTGTGCACGTGCATATCATGCTTTGTGTTTAGGGGTGGTGATAAAGGGAAATGGCGGTGCGTTCATAAGATGTATGTACTTGAAGCGTTTGTCAAAGTTTACACTTCCTATACAAACTGAAAGTTCAGGTTCCCCTACTTTTTTTGAAGAGTATGTTTTTGGATTCAAGATACATCTTTAACATAATTATAACAGTAATAACAACCATGCAGGGTTGGAATTTTGTAATGCCATACCGGAAAAAACCCTTATGTTTTACTTCAGATGGTGGCCTATACCTTCTGGAACGTGATCGACAACATCGTCTACTAATGTCTCTATAACACAATATCTGACATATTAATGAATCAAGATTGGCTCCAACTGTTTCCTCTCCAGCGATGCAATTAGCTGTTTCTCTTGTGCATCATTAAGTCTTGGTCGATGCCCCCGCCTTAAGAGGAGGGACCCGTATCGGGAGGCTGACGTCACGTCACGTCACGTCACGTCAACTTCGTCGACGGAAATGTGAGAATCCAAGGCTTCATGTTGTCGGTGTAATGTGACTCTCTGATCAAAGTCCTTGACGGTCGGCATACAAGTTTCAGACGGTGAACACAGCGACTTCGGTGAGGTTTATAAGGTGAGGCAAATATAGGGAAACTGTCTGCATATAAGTTAAAGTAAATTCTAAGAGATGGTGCATTAGCTTTTCAATCGTCAGTGATAAAGCCCGTTGTAATTAACGGACCCTGCATTTTTTTATTTCAAGTGTCAGCTTTATCATTTTTAGTATGGACACAGAGACCCTTTGCTCTATTTTCGTCTTCACTTCGTTATTTAGAAGTAAGCTATTAATTTTCCAAGATGATAAATTTAAGACAAACATTCATTGGTATAGTTATCATCAAATTGTCATGAGCAGTGACGTAAAACTGAACATTCTTGAACAAAGCAGCATGTAGCTTTATGAAGAAACGTATCCAAGTTTAAACGTTTTAAATCACAACCAAACTCGGTTATGTATTACTAGAAAAGGTTACATTAATTAACCGTTCTGTGTGCGGCTATCCATGGCGTAATATGAAGGATTGAGGCTTAATTTATTTTATTCATTTGCTTCAGTTTTACTCACTTGAACATTTACCATGTGCATCGCTAGGCTGAGATAATGCTCGAAAACAGATATTCAAAGTACTAAACAGTTGTTTTGACGAAAACATGATGTATCTGTGTAACTGAAGTCAGTCGGTTATGACGTAAGTCTCCCTGGTAATACAGGTAGCGCATATGGTTGTTAAAGAAGCATGTCCAAATAATCAGTGCATTTAATGAGCTAGTACAGTTGGTTTTACTCGTCACGTTTGTTAACTCCAGTACAGTTAGGTTTGAAAGTGTAAGTTTCCTTATGTTCAGTAGTCTCAGAGCTCATCCAGTTGTTTTACGTGTCAACTTTAGTATATTCAGTTGCTTTATATGTGAACTGTTCAGAAGTCTAAGAGCACGTACTGTTGTTTTATGTGTCAAACTCATAGTGTTCAGTAGACGCAGAGCTCGTCCTTTTGTTGTATGTCTTAACTTTGTTATGTTCAGTAATTGTAGAGCTCTATCAGTTGTTTTTATGTCAACTTTATTGTGTTCAGTATTCACAGAGCACGTACAGTTGTTTTATGTGTCAACCTTGTTATGTTCAGTAGTCTTAGGGCTCGTACAGTTGTTTTATGTGTCAGTAATCACAGAGTTCGTCCAGTTGCTTTATATGTCAACGTTATCATGTTTAGTAATCTCAGAGCACATACAGTTGTTTCATATGTCAACTTTATCATGTTTAGTAATCTCAGAGCACGTACAGTTGTTTTATATGTCAACTTTATCATGTTTAGTAATCTCAGAGCAGAGCACATACAGTTGTTTTATATGTCAACTTTATCATGTTTAGTAATCTCAGAGCACATACAGTTGTTTTATATGTCAACTTTATCATGTTTAGTAATCTCAGAGCACGTACAGTTGTTTTATATGTCAACTTTATCATGTTTAGTAATCTCAGAGCAGAGCACATACAGTTGCTTTATATGTCAACGTTATCATGTTTAGTAATCTCAGAGCACGTTCAGTTGTTTTATATGCCAACTTTATTAAGTTCTGTAGTCTCAGGGCACGTACAGTTGTTTTATATGTCAACTTCATCATGTTCAGTAATCTCAGAGCACATACAGTTGTTTTATATGTCAACTTTATCATGTTTAGTAATCTCAGAGCACATACAGTTGTTTTATATGTCAACGTTATCATGTTTAGTAATCTCAGAGCAGAGCACATACAGTTGTTTTATATGTCAACTTTATCATGTTTAGTAATCTCAGAGCACGTACAGTTGTTTTATATGTCAACTTTATCATGTTTAGTAATCTCAGAGCAGAGCACATACAGTTGTTTTATATGTCAACTTTATCATGTTTAGTAATCTCAGAGCAGAGCACATACAGTTGTTTTATATGTCAACTTTATCATGTTTAGTAATCTCAGAGCAGAGCACATACAGTTGTTTTATATGTCAACTTTATCATGTTTAGTAATCTCAGAGCACGTACAGTTGTTTCATATGTCAACTTTATCATGTTTAGTAATCTCAGAGCACGTACAGTTGTTTTATATGTCAACTTTATCATGTTTAGTAATCTCAGAGCAGAGCACATACAGTTGTTTTATATGTCAACTTTATCATGTTTAGTAATCTCAGAGCACGTACAGTTGTTTTATATGTCAACTTTATCATGTTTAGTAATCTCAGAGCACGTACAGTTGTTTTATATGTCAACTTTATCATGTTTAGTAATCTCAGAGCACGTACAGTTGTTTTATATGTCAACTTTATCATGTTTAGTAATCTCAGAGCACGTACAGTTGTTTTATATGTCAACTTTATTACGTTCAGTAGTCTCAGGGCTCGTACAGCTGCGTATGAAGTAACGGCTTCCTCGTGTTCAGTACTTCAGTAGTCCCAATTAGTAGTGAATATACCGAACAATTGCAGATCCGAGAACTACGGATCAGCAAACGTAGACTCTTAAACATCCATCAAAATCAGAGATGCGTATTTGAAAATGACTTTGTTCCCATTTAGTCGCACAAGTTTGGAAGGACACAACATACCATTAGACGTCATTAACGTGGCTATGCCTGGACAGTTTACATGTATTTATTGACACGTCGACTACACCGACCTTGCCAACGGCGACCTTGATCAATTTACCATTTGATAACTTCGGATGGCCTTGCAAGCGCTATTTATGCTGTGCAAATGTATATATAAAGAATATTTGAAACACGTAACGTCACTCCAGTATACTGACTGATAATTTAATGTTGAAATCAACACAGACAGTATCGTCTTGTGTAATAATTCTTTTATCTTGATATTGGTTTGTATTTTTTATTTGTCAGAAACAGGAGATTCCAACACCATGTATAGGGCTGCTAATCAAGACAATATAGTCTGCGATGAAAACGTACCGATGACTTTCACTTTTAACAAAGAGGTAAATCGACTAAAGTGAAATTTGCTAATCCTAATTGCTTGCCGACTGTAGATTTAAATCTCAGAATTTTATTCAACTTAGCGCAGTATTTGGGACAGTGAAAGTAAGGTCAGTAGTTGGAACAGTGAAACAAATGCGCGTGCTGTGCGTGATGAGCGTTAATGCAGACTACCCCAACTTGTTCTCAGCATTTCATGTAATGTGCGAACCCCCTTGTATTCCAAACCAGTCATAGCGATTTGAAACTATGAACGTTTGTTAGACAACTTTTATCCTAAATTGGATAAAATTCTCGAATTTAAATGTTCAGTTGGCAAGGTAAAGGTACGAAGATTCGCAATCTCAATGTCACTTTATCTGATTTACTTTTGTGTCTAAAGTGAAATTCATCGGTATTTTTTCACAGGCTATAATCGCGGAACTCGTGTCTGTGTTTTGCTTAGTTCTGTTTTTGGTCCAAATTAATGGTATTGTATGTATACTCATGGAAACCAATTAGGGAACGCATGACAGTACAAGTGTTCCTTTATTCTTTTCCAGGTTTCTCCTCAAGGTATGTATTGCACTATGGGTGAAAATCGGGAATTAAATATAGGAACACCTGTACTTTAATGTGTTCCCTTACTTGTTTCCATGAGTATATATAGCATCGTGTGCATAGTGTACATAACGTCTCCATCATCACCCCTACAGGGAGACACTGTATGTTTCTGTTTGTGAATATCGATATAAACTGTTTGTGAATATCGATATAAAGGTCAATGATCTGTAAAGAAGAAAACGTAGGTAAATGATCTAAAAAGATGAAATTAGAAAAAGACATACCTTGTGAGCTCTTTTGCAAAAATCTATAACTCAAACGCCCACAGGAGGTGTATTAACTATGACTTATGCATTAATTATCAGTGAGTAAATTGCACAAATATGTCATTACTGGGACCACGACTAGTTAATTAGATTTTTCTATCACATAGTTTTCCCCTATATTAAAATGGCTATGTGCATCATGACATTGTTAAAACCAGAAATTGGATTGATACAACCTGCTGTTAAACCTAATTTAATATTTAACCGGATGTTGATATGCAGAGTAGAAGTAATTTAACTTAATAATGCTTTGGACCCCATGTTGATAAAATTAAACCCCTTCCGCGTTTCAGATAGGGGTCGCGAGCGTTTGCTTTGTCATTCTTACACTATTAATCTGGACATCATAAAATAGATGACGATGTATAATACCCGTGAAAATCCTGGTTATAATTGCTTGTTAGCGATCTATTTTTGTAAGAGGCGACTGACGGGATCGGGTGGTCAGGCTCTGTAACTTAGTTGACATGTCGTCGGTTTCCATTTGCGCAGATCGATGCCCGTGCTGTTGATCACTGGATTGTCTGGTCCAGACTAGATTATTTACAGGCCGCCGCCATATAGCTGGAATATTGCTGAGTGCGGCGTAAAGCCAAACCCACATACATGCACTCCTTGTAATATACTCAGCAGTTTAATATACACATGCCCTGATGAAACCACAACTGAGCGAAGTATACCATTTACGTTGATCGACGATCGTGATGCTGATCAATGGATTGTCTGGTCCAAAAAACAAGCAAGAGGTGTAGAATATTAGACCAGAGTCATTAAACTCCGCCTGATTGTGAACATCAGGTAAGATCCCATGTGACCTAGCGCCATGCTCGTTCAATTTCACCATTATTCACGGAACATCAGTTCGTCCTCAGCAAGATTAAAGGGGCGCTGCGGTGGCCTAGTGGCTAAAGCTTTCGATCGCCACGCCGAGTTCGAAAGTCACATTCATTCACTCTCTCATCGGTAGTAACAGAAAATATATATTTCATAAATGATTTCACATTATATTAGTCACATGGGTCCACATGGGTCCACATGGGTCCACATATCCTGGGCGTAATAGCCTGAATGGCCCAATCATTATGTTTAAAATGCTCGCTCGTAGTGCCGAAAACCCGGGTTCGGTTCCCAATGGGCAGAAGGGGTAAAGCCCATTTCTGGTTTCGCCCGCCATGATATTATTGGAAGTTTGATAAAAAGCGGCGTAAAACTAAATTCGTTCACTCCAACCCTGGAATAGACGAACGTTCCAATAGAAGAGCACGCAAGGCTTGTTGAATTTGTAAAAGTGTTGCTCTAGACAATTTGAACATTAAGCAATGGTTTAACATTTCAGATACCACAATGTCCAACAGCACAGACTCGACGGGGCCGTACCTGTTACCAACACCCTCTGCAATCACCATAGCAACGTTCACGAGCTTCATGGCTGTCCTGACAACATCTGAGCACATCCTGGTGTTCCTGGCTTTTGCCACAAACAGCTCCTTGAGGAAGTTCTCCGACTACTTCATCCTGAATCTGGCTGTGGCGGACTTCTTGATTGGCTGCATTTGCATCCCACCTTACATTCCCTACCTGCTGACAGGAGTATGGGAGCCCGGGAGGGCCTTCTGCAAGATCTGGCTCCTCTTTGACTACATATGCCCTGCTTCGTCCACCATCAACATATGCATCATCAGCATTGACCGGTACCTCCAGGTGGCTTTTCCTTTCAAGTACAGAAACAAGCAAACCACCAGTCTGCTGATGGTCATGATGTTGATCCCGTGGATCATTTCAGGACTGACGTACCTGCCTTCCATAGTGTTCTGGGAGATGTGGACTGGTGTAGAGACCATTCCCCACAAAGTCTGTTTCGTGCCATATTATTACAACTTTCAGTACGCCATATTCGCGTCCATGATCGAGTTTATTATGCCCTTCACTGTCGTTGGAACCTTCAACATCCTCATCTTCCTCCTCATCCGTAAACGTTCCAAGGGTATTTTTGGACATCGCAAAGTCGAGCCTTTGAAGGTTCAGGGTGATACTGCAACAGATTCGCAGACTGGCCCAGCCAAACCGTCCCTGGCAAAGGACAAGAAGGCAGCGCGCTCCCTATTCATCCTTGTGCTGGTCTTTGGCGTATGTTGGATGCCTTACGAGGTGTGTGCGCTCATCTCCAGCGTTTGCCCAGACTGCATCCATCCTGTCTTCTTCGAGTTCACTTTCTGGATGCTGTGGATTAACTCGACCATTAACCCTATACTGTACCCATTGCTGCACAAGCGCTTCAGAGAGGCCTTCTTTAAGCTGATTCGGTTCGTACCCAAAAATCAAGGGAGGGTCACAACGGTAGCCACAGTTCAGTAAGCGGACGACAGTGTTGGTAGCCAGAGGTATGCAATCTCTGTAGATATTTGCAGGAAAGGTGACTACAGTATGTGAGTGAACGGCGGCGCTGACGGTGCTTAGGAGTCTACCTTATCATTGTCTTCAGCAATGGTGGCCACAGTAAAATAAGTGAATGACAACGCTGATGATAACCAAGGACATACCTCTTCTGTCATCGTTAGCAGCAACCAGGTCTACATTACATTAAATGAACGACATCGCCAACCGTGCTTCGGGACCTACGTTATCGCTGTCTTCAGCTATGGAGTCGATGGTGTATTAAACTCAAAGACTGCGTTGGCGGTAGCCAAGGACACGCCACAACAGACGTTGTCTTCTCAAAGGTGACTACATTGTAGTAAATGAACGACAGCATCGACGGTATTTCAGGATCTACTTTATAGTCGTCTTCAGCAACGGTGGCCACAATGTTATTATTTAGCGATATCGTTGGCGTTAGTCGGGGACATACCACATCGGACGTTGTGTCCAGCAAAGGTGAGACGTTGTGGCGGCTTCTATTTTGTGTTCAGCGATGGTAGCGTGCAGAAAGAAAACGTCGGTAGCCCAAGAACGTACCACATCACGGCATTATATAATAACATATGCTTCGTTCAGCAACAGTGGTCACAGAACAGTAACTGAAATAGTCGACTGTAACCCAAGATAGGCCAAGTCATGTCATACTATACCACCATTCGCCGTCTTCATTAACAGCAACCACTCTGCAACAGCGTCAGCGGTAATATGAACCAGTTCGTTACAATGATCATATGGTAATAATTGTTGTGTTCAGCAACAGTGGACAAGGTGAATTACAACGTCAGCGGCAGACCGCGACATACTACCTCATATTGTAACCGTCCTTATTCTTAGTAGAGAACAAGAGGTCGGGCATAGTGGACCCACATCTCCAATACTTTAAACTTTGATTCCTTCCACAAAGCACCTGAATTCTTTTCACTACATCGTGTGAATCTTATACCTAGCGTCAATGATTTTGATTTTGGTGATGAATCTCAGCACAGATTCTAGTACTTTTAGAAGGTCGCAGTGTCTGAATGGTGATATATGTTGAGTTCGAATGGGGCTCAATCCTAAACCTGCTTGATTCTGTACTTTGCTGGGAAAGAGTAATCCCAAGCATATTTTGACCACCTTCTGAATGGCATTGTGTATTCATGTTTTCTTCTTTGTTTCTTTGATCCCGCACTACAGTATTCCAGCTAAATGACGTGTGTAAGTAACCGAACCAATACGAGATAATCCAGTGAGTGGTATCATGAGCACTGAATGTATACATCAACCGATCCTGAAACCAATCTTGTTAGTTTCCTCTACCGACAAGCTTGAATGGATTAAGAATTATAGTCACATCTGCAATGTTTCAGCCATAACGTGACTACTGTGAACATAGATCATAAAAAATAAGTAAAAAAATAGTTTATTATAAACCGGGTGTAAAGGACCGAACAACAACTTGAATACCACAGATAGAGATGTAACACCAGCATGTACCTTTAAGATTGTATATACTGAGATTGTATATATATCATTCAAAGAAAGTAGGGGATTTTGCTAGCATACCACTAGCCAGTGCCAGTGCACATCAGAAAGAGCAATATATCAATCCGTACATTCTGGAGGTCATGGGGTCTTAACGAACTTTGGCTACCTGCAGGATCATCAACGTCTCTTTAATGTAATAGTTAGCTTATAGTGTTTTCAGGTAAATATATTCATGACAAATACTCAACAACAAAACTAGTGTCACATACATACTGAACAAAATAAATTAAAGACCACCCAAGATATCCACCAGTATTTAAGTATTAAATGGAACATAATATCAACAATGAAATACTTCAATACTGAAAATCGGGAGAGCCCCTAGCTGGTCATTTATTTATTTATTTGTTTGTTTGTTTGTTTGTTTGTTTGTTTCTTTGTTTCTTTATTTATTTATTTATTTATTTATTTATTTATTTATTTATTTATTTATTTATTTATTTATTTATTTATTTATTTATTTATTTATTTATTTATTATGCATGTATGTCAAGTATTCAATACATAAAATGGACTTACAAAAAACCCTTACATGGGACAAAACACGGGCTGCAAAGATCGGCCGTGACTGGCGTGTTCCTGGTAATGTGTACATGTGTGTTTGAATGAGGATATTTGTTTGGATTGTTGTTTGGGTTTCAAGACTTAGACGTAACCTGATGATCATAAGAAAGTATGCCGATCAATGCCGATAGAGGTTTCATCAAGAAAGTGTCATGAATTGAGGCCATATCAACACTATAAACACTATCGACCGTCTAGCGTCAAAGTCGCAGATCACAGCTCCAGGGAGAAACTGGAGATTTCACACTTCATACGTGAGATGTTAGCAAACGTGATTATTGTCGATTAAAGAATGCACGTGTATCAGTATTGCTACTGGCATCTACGTGTAAGCGTACAGGGGTGCACCCAATTTGTCAGGTATTTAATGGCGTCATTGGGTTTTACTTACCATTCCTCACTCAGTGCCAGTGTTCCTTCTGATTTCCGGTCACTGAGAGATTGGAATGGCGGCGGATGAGCTGGTCACAATGACTTCAAGACGGTTTATGGGTTTTATGGGTGAGTTAGTATTGACTTGGTTTTGACGTTCGTGGAGGATTTTATTGAAAAATTATCTGTGTTAGCTCTTGCACTGTCCCTTTGAAACAAGATCCTGAAGCTGAGTTGCAAGACGTGTGACGTTGGACGCAACAGGGACCGTCGGATTTGAACACTTGAACACTTGGGTCATTCTCTCCTCAGAAATAAACCACACGTTGTCAACTGCAGTATTGCTAACGTTGAACTTCACTTTCCGAAAGAAATTTTGTTCCGTCAACGCAATACTTCCGAAGCCCCTGTGGTCTCTGAAGTGCTCTGAAGTTGGTTGGTTTGTTGTTTAACACCACAAGCACCAATATTCCAGCTATATGGCGGCGGTCTGTAAATAATCAAGTCTGGACCAGACAATAGAATGATCAACAGCATGAGCATCGATCTACGCAATTGAGATACGATGACAACCAAGTGAGCGAATCTGACCACCCGATCTCGTTAATGGCCTCTCATGGCAACGGGGGGTTGCTGAAGACCAGTTCTAACCCGTATCTTCACGAGTCCCTTGAAGTGGGCAACGCATGACCTGCCCAGTGGTGACCATTACAAATTACTTCAAATCATCATTTTTGACACGCAGCGTCGCCCAAATACAGCTACTTTTCATATGATCGCCAGTTTATCTTCTTTCAAGGGAGACAGATAGTTTGCTTTGTTTTGGTTGCTTGGGTTTTCCTATTGTTTTCCAAGGCCTGGGGCACCATATGTCGCAGCAAATATCTTAAATATCTAATACCATGCCGCATTCTTTATTTAATTTATGTTATTGATTGAAATATTATTTATGGCATTTATCTTCATAATAACGGAAGAACGTGAATCGGTCATAAAATATACAGAGATGGCAGCAGCAAAGAGGCACTTTGTTACGAGATTTCCAACCACGCTGCATTTTGTGTTGGTATGTTCCATTTTCATAAATACATTATGGTGAGTGAGTGAGTGAGTTTAGTTTTACATCGCACTCAGCAATATTCCAGCTATATGGCGGCGGCCTGTAAATAATCGAGTCTGGAACAGACAATCCAGTCGTAAATCTCTCCAGACCAGACAATCCAGAGCATCGATCTGGGAACCGATGACATGTGTCAACCAAGTCGGCGCGTCTGACCACCCGATCCCGCTAGTCGCCTCTTACGACAAGCATAGTCGCCTTTTATGGCAAGCATTGGGTTGCTGAAGGACTATTCTAACCCTGGATTTCACGGGCCAAATATTATGGTAATGTATGCAGTGACGTGGTAAATACAACTGTGTATCCTGTATTGTCATCAGCCTTCACTTCTCCTCCATATTAACTCACTAAATATGAAAAACACCTAAATTTGTGTTTTGTTTTATACTCACATCCACAGTATTTCCTTGTGAAGAAAATGAAACCGGATCCAGGACTTTGTCTCAATACCTAATACACCAACTGAGTAAGATATTACACAGGTTTTGGCAATATTCTAGCAATTTCGGGCGGTGGACACCAGAAATGTTCTTCACACATTGCATCCATGTAGGGATTCAAACCCGGGTCTTCTATGAGATGATCAAGCACTTAAACCACCATGTTGGCTACCCAACCAGTCTCACTCCGATGAGTTGCGGTGGCTCAGCAGACTAGGCGGCGGACTTTTTGTGCATGCCTCCGAGGGCTCGGGTTCGAATCCCCAAAACGTACTAGAAATTGTACTTTACTAAGAAAGTGTAATCCCAAATATGACATGTTACATTTGACCCCTTTCTAAATGCCATTGTGTAATAAGAGCAATACTCACTGATAAATTATTCATTCCTGTGACAAAGTGTTGTTTTGAAAACAGTCAAATGTACTGCATGTTAGATTCGGGACTCAAAGTTCTAAGCATCTGATAAAGTACTGTCGGCGCCTTTGAGCATCTTGGAAAATGGACCGCATACCTTGTGTGTCCCTTTGACAAATGGAACCAGGCATTTTTCCCTTGACCTGAAAACCCTTTATTAAGTGCTCAAACCTAACACATCATAATTGGGATTATACCTTCTCAATTATAGGATATACGATATAGGATATTTATAAACTGCACATATCGACGCACTAGTGCATGCTCAAGGCGTTGTTGTGTTTATTCTCTGGTAGGTGATGTACTTTTTTGTACTTTAAGAAATGTAAACCAACTTAACAAATGACATTCTGTATAATATACGGTTTATGTACCAGATGTTCTCTTCAGATCGCATTAACATGCGAGTGAGTGAATGAATTTTAAACCACTTTTAGCAACTTTGCAGTAATATCACCAGGATGGAAACCAGAAATGGGCTTCATATCTTGTACCTATGTGGGGGAACTGAAACTGAATTTTCAGTGAGATGATCGAACACTTTAACCACTGGACTACTCCACAGTCCCTCACTGACACAAAAGACTGAATTGTGTCAATGATCTACATCCTTGGAACACAAACACAAAACAGTCTCCAAGAAACTGCAATTCAGCAATAATCGCACAAATACTGGAAATAGTAAAATCATTTTATTCATGAAGAAGCAAATATATAATGTTTTGCCTGCTTAACATAATCTCATATAAATTAAAGATAGATAATATTTTGTTGGTTTAAATAGTATTCTAGTAATGATAAGATAACAGGCACATGAGACAGGCAGTATAGGAGGGATGTGACATGAGGCTTCTGCATTGAGACACAAATCCTCAACACTCAACAGTAATGGACACACTACATTCCTCCATCAACCTTCATTACATACAGATTACTTGCAATGTAACAGATATTTCCAGCCAAAAAGTGGTTAGAAATTGATGCCAGTCACAGACATAAACCCTTGAAGGGGTGGGTGCCTGATGATTTTATGGAGAAGCAAATATAATGTGAATGACACCCCTAAAATTTATTTTGTACAAAGAAAGTGACCCCCTTCTCCTCCCTCCCCCCATAATTTACAAGCATAATTGTTCAAAATCATCTGTGTAAATTTGCTTACAACTCTAGACCATGATATGTAGAAAACTAATGAACCACCCTACCACCCAGAACAAACTGAGTGACCCACTCTCTCATAAAATCATCATGAACCCCATTCCCCACCCGCCTTGCCATAGGTAATGAACAGTCCCTTAATGAACTCACAAGCATCTGTATGTATTCTCAGTGATGGAGGAAGCACATGGGTACCAAAGATGTGTGACTCTTGATCAGTCATCTTCTCATTAAAGTAAGTCATACTGCAACGTAAAAAGATCTGCACAAAAAATACACAGCACAGAAATCACAAAGAGCAGAAACACAATCATGGACAGGTTGTCATGACTACAAGAGATCAGGTGATGAAGACAACAATGAGACGAGGGTACCTGGAACAAGAACCAATTCCACAGATGGTTTTAAAGTCATGTCCATCGTCAGTGTATGGGAGTTTGGATACTCTCCCTCTAAGATTGTTGTCTGCATTGGGCGTCTGCTAGAAGATGCAATGGCTGGGTAGACAAGGAATCACAGTGGTAGACATCTGTAAACATCACTAAACATCACCAAATACACTGCCATCACTTATGGAGTCGGGAAATTAATGCTACAATCAGCCCAACACGGGAATTTTGTTACAAAGCCATTTCTTGGAAGCTTAGATGCAATACTTGCTTTGACTATAATACTGGGATAGACAGAGGAATACTAGAGTAGACATGTTAATATTGACAGCAGATTACTTTGGTAGACACTTGAATACTGGGGTAGAACGAGGAATACTAGGGTAGACACTTAAACTGAGGGTAGACAGTGGATTAATATGGCAGACACTGGAATACTGGGGTAGAAAGGTGAATGCTAGGGTAGACACTTAAATAGACCGTAGACAGTTGATTCATGGGGTAGACATATGAATCTAAGGGTAGACACAGATTACTGGGTAGACACTTGAATACTGTTGTTGCCTAGCAACATGAGACAGAGAGGAAACAAGTAGACTATGTTTATAACAAACATGAACTGACTGATACAATGAAAACTATTTGGTCCTGCCCATTTGCGTATATTTAGTTAAAATATGCACCAAACAAACTAAGGATAAAACAAATTAAAATTAATTTCCCTTTAAGTCATTATAAACAAATTTGCAACATGCAAATCAAGCAGGTAGAGATAAGAAGATTAAAGTGCCTGTGTAAGCAGGAACTTATCTTATCTGTAATGAAAACATCATGAGATGCTGAGGTACAGACACGGTTCAGACATGGTTCAGACAAGTGCACTCTTCTCCATTTAAAAGAATATTCTGGAGAGATTTATTTGATTAGACCCCATACTTCAAAAATGAAATCCTGTGGTGGCCCCTGTACAATCATGTAAGAAAACCATACAAAAATAATGCTGAAATCTAAATTCAACAAGAGTCTGAACAATTTGAGTGAAGCCATTTCTTCAATGTTCAAAATATATCAATGATTTTATAAAGTCACTGACAAATAGTTGCAGGAATGTGTTATCAGTTATTTGTCTTTTCCCCAACCCCGTCCATAAGTCAGAAGACACTGTTTAATGCTGCAAGCTCCCAGTGTCTTTACATTAAAATACTATATACAAAAAGATATGTTTTCTTTAAAACAAATTACAAAATGTATCAAACAACAAATTTAAACATGTATCATAGTAATAAACAATAAATGTTATAGGGAATGTCTTGAAGGAAACACCAGAAATGTCCACAAACTGTCAACAGTTGTCAACAATGAATCAATACCATGTCAACATAGTGTCAACAGTGATAATTTACAACGTGGCCAGTGTCACCATAGCATCAACAAAATTGTCAACATTGCATCAACCGTCAACACTGTCAACTTACTGGGAACATCAGAGTTGTGACGATACAGAAAATGCATGACATGATACATATTGAGATACGTTGGTCTGATACAATTCCATGCACATCACAATATGCTATCTTTAGTTACTTTCTTTAAAAATGTATATTTTCACATATACGTAAATTACTTTATTGAATAGGAAGGCCACAGGCCCATGTACAATGTACGATACAATATAAGACGATTGATGAACACAATACCTAGAACAATTTTGTATTCATTTACAATAACAGTGTGTTACGTCACATCAAAGCTTCCTTAATATATTTTGCATACACATATAAATAGTTGCTGTTTTCACATTGGAGAAGGTGAATTAGAGAGTTGGAATCTTAACAGACAATATTTAACATATATCTTGTTTGGAAATCATTGTATTGTGGGCAAATATACATGAAATGAACCTAGTCTTCTAAATTGTGTTTACAAAATGGACAAAATCTTAATTCTTTTGGATATTACTTCTTATGCATCTATTCGTTGTGATGTTTAATTCACCTAATCTTAAATGTGATAAAAATCTTCTTAAATCTCTATTATATAAAGTGGACAAATATGATTCCATGTTAAACACACTTTTTACACATGAATAGAACTCTAAATTAGAATGTTCATTTAACATAGAAAATATACACTAGAAGTTACCATCTTTAATGTGTTGTTAAAACTATTTAACAAATAAATCAGAGTTAACACTATCCTGAAAATCCCATGCATAGCTAAAACCTAAATATACATCAATGTCTTCACTTCAGTGACCCATGACTTGCACTTATTATCGTCCATTCTTTTTAACATAATATAGGTTTGTTTGGGATATCTAGTCCCTTCCATAATCAGTAGTTTACACTAGTATTTAACACATCATATTATAGAGTCACAGCAAATATAATGGCAGCTGCATTCAGCTAAAACTGATGCATTAGTTGTGTTATTACCAACACCAAGAACATATTTACAGTATTTCACATGAAATCTTTCTAGAATTAACCACTCTTGAAAACCCCATATTTCTGAGCAATACAATAGGATAGACTTAAAATGTGTATCAAACATATGAATTAGGACAGTGGGAGAAAGGTTTTTTAATTTATGATGAAGCTGTTTGATTGGAAGGAGGGCTTTATGAGCTTTGTGAACGAGAGTCTGTACGGCTTTTGACCAAGATAGTCTGCTGGAAAATAAAATACCCAAGTAGCTGTAATAGCTTGTGGTATTCAACTTTACATGGTTAAACATCCAATTCTCGGTAAATTATTTTTACATACATAAGTAACTGTGTAAATTTTGACATAACCATCAATTTCTAGTGACAGTTAAAAAAAAGTTACTTTCAACGATATGTATCACAATACGAACAAAAAGTATCAATATATTTATCGTCCAATAAAGTATCATGATTATCGATAGTAAGATATCTTGTCACAGCTCTAGTGAACAAGCACAACGAAAGCTCCCTCTGCTCCAATGCCACAACTCAGAAACAAAATCTGACAATAATCACTGTATGAAAAAGCATTAGCCCAGCAACCCGCTGCTTGCTAGTCACATGGCGGGCTTACAATTTTATTTTATAGCCAGCCCTGTGCACCAATACATTTTCCAAGGGTATATACTTGACCATGTCTTGGACTACGGGAAATATTTCGAAAATAATTTACCATTGTGGCAACCAGATGTCTGTCCAGTTATGATCAATCAAAGTGTAGCTTCCACAGATCAACCTACCCATTTATCTAACACTAAATGTGACTGGTCTAGAGAAAGCTTTCAGCCAATGAATAATGCCGTACTTTTCTAATAACAGTGACACAAAATGAATGAACAGTGACCAAGTCATGGTTTTTATAAATTTGTTTTTCCACACATTTAAGTTTGCCTCACTACAAGTAATTCATTAACTACTTTCTTTTAACACCATATCTCAATTTCCTGTATTTAATACAGGGCTCGTTACAATTGTTAACAGGGCCGGCAACACTTTTTAGCTATCAGCCCTTTGGGTGTATTTTTCTAGGAGTTTCATACCCTGCAATAATATCTCACAGCAAGTCTTCCAGAACTACCCAAGAAAGCTGGTATGTCAACCATGTCAAAATTACACTGATAGGATTGTTCTCAATTTACCAAGAGGATGGGGAAATAAAACTTAAGGTCTGGAGATTTCAAAGCTAATGCCAGCTGCACTCTTGTTGAGTGACTCAACATAAGCGGTATAATCCAACCAAGGCTTGCCAATTGTCCACAGATGCTCTGTGTTCATCAGTTCTGTCATTTATTCATCACCTAATCAACAGAAATAATTAACCTGCTTATAACAAACTGATGAGTAAACGGAATTGTTTCTTGTGCACATATTTTAATCAAAATTTATCTAGTAAACTACAGTCATTATGAAATAAAATTTACACTCATTTTGAGTTGGTCTGACTGTTTTTTACTGAGTATCAGTAATCTGGTGGCATTACAGGTAACAAAAATAAAAGAATTACTGCAATTGAATTCCAAATAAATATTGTTTCTTTCCATGCAGGTGTCACTGAAAAATATGGCAACCTACTGTGCATTTGAGATGAGACAAATTTATAATGTTGGGAGATTAATGAAGTGAATATTCTTTATTTATATTACAGATACACCCTGTCTAAACAATTACACCCTTTATGCCTGCGGCATTCTACACTAACTTGATCCTAATTGTCCTAAGGATTACCTCTGTCAGGTGGGGTTTTATATGAGAACAATACTTGCTGGCACTACGAGAACACTGAGAGAAACAGGCTAATGGAGGCTAATGTAAGCATTAAAAATGGTATCAATTAAAACAAAAAGACAAATCAACATTCTAAAACAATGACTTCCATATCATCACAGGCAAGGAATATATGTACTAGACTCACACAATCATTATAATCAAATTGTAATCTCGGACTAGAATCATTTTGATATATTCCCTAAATTTCACAATGGAATGCTCCACATAAAAGTGTGGGTAGTTCCATTGAGAGATAGAGGGTAGGTAGGTGGGGATACATAGTTCAATAACAAAATGCCACTGAAACAACAACAACAACAATAAAAACAACAAAACCGCCAAGCCCAAACCACAACAACAAAACACTAGATATATGTAGATGACAGCAGTGTTGGGGCCAGTGATTGTACAGCGCTGTGACAAGGGAGATAATTTTGTGTAAATGCTCATTACAAGTCTGAAAAAGATGAAAAGCAGAATTTTCAATGGACAGCATCAATGATTCCATCCAACATAAAAAAAATATGATCTTTCACTTTTTTACAATAACTTTCTGTTTGAAGATCACAAATTCCTATGAGTCAGGCTTTTCGGATGACCACTGATAATTCACAGAATTTAATGACATCTGTTAATCATTAATACATGAAATATTATGTAATAATGATTAGAATGAATGTATTAGAGTATATATATATACTCATAAATCAGATGTTTATTTTTCTCAGAAAAAATAAAAGCATATATATCATATATACAATGTAAATAAGTACAGTTTTATTATTTTAAATCATAACTGTCCATTTCTTACTTGAGTTTACTCATACAAAGAATGGAGAAACTTTTAGAAGCAGATTCAATGATTAGGAAATTTACCAAGAGCTTTGTCCTACAACAGTTTTGTTTGAACGACAAGCAGAGAAACATCATACTAAGAGTAAAAGATCACATCTAACAAAACTGTCAAACACATATCTTCACCTTCACTTAAAGATGTGTGTCATCATGACCAGTGTGTGAGTGAATTTTGGTTTCACACCGCTTTTAACAATATTCCAGAAAAATCACGACAAGGCCCACCAGAAATGGAGCTGTACCCATGTGGGGATTCAAAGCTGGGTCTTCAACATAACGAGCAAACGCTTTCACCTCAAGGCAACCCGACCACCCCTCATGACCAGTCAGGACATAATGATTTAGGGTAAAACAACACAGGAACTTATTTACAGGGCCTTAACAACTGAAACAATGCACATAAACATGTATCACGAAATATTACTATACAAAAAACGCCTTTTTAATGCTTACCGAAACAAATAAGTAAATGTAAGCAATAAGCAGGATAAAAGGCTGCCCTCCTCCTACGAATCAGCTGTTTGGGATTACTTTGGCTTCTTATGATGGTATTTTTATCATGGTATTTCATATTGTTGCACCCTAAACCTAAATTCTGCACTTTACAGTGTAACACTGAGTTCGCAGTCACCGATTCCCATGTCTGCTTCCAGAATGTTCTGCTGTTTTCTGTTTTGGTATCCTTGACCACAAGACCATCAAAATTAACAAAATCTTGACACTTCAGGCAAAATCAACTACTGAGTCACTATGGATACAGATAAGAAAAGCAACAGTAAGGATATAACATGGGAATATTCAGAGTGCTGTCATTCTGGGACTTCAATTTCGATTTGAATTATAATTTATATATTGCATCATTTTCAAACAAACAAAATACTTAAAATATATATGATGCGTAGCTCAAAAAGGTGAAGGTGAAGATGACTCATTGTATATTTTCACAGGAATGCACAAGCTCTGGTTTGTAAGAGTTATCTCCCTTGCCATACTCAAATAGTTCCAAATTACACAACAGAAAATCATGAAAAATCTTTGCAGGTCATCACTGAAGTTGGGTTTTTGTGATCTGTTGTAAGTTTATATGGGTCAAGATGAAATGTGACTGCTGGCAATCACCAACAGCAAGCACGTTTACCATTTATCATCATATATATAGAAAGGTCCTTTCATATAAACAAAGTACACATTAAAGTACATAATCTACAATGTGATTGTAGGAAAGCCAGATAAATAAGTGCCACTGCACAAACAAGATGAAAATCTTGGTGAGTACATTAGTACCAACCCTAACTGATGTTGAATCGCTTATAGATGGTTTGGCTTCTGATGTAGGGAAGGATGTACTTCTGAGTGAATGAGACTAGACTTGGGATCAACATCATCGTGGTGAGGATGTCTTGCATAAATACATTTACATGGGTTCAAATGACGAACATGACAGAACAAGGTTTGCACCAAGCATTTGCTATTTACAGGGCATATGTACAGAGAGTGTGTGAGTACAGTGTGTGTGTACAGTGTGTGTGTACAGTGTGTGTGTACAGTGTGTGTGTCTGCATGGTGATGATTGGTGGGTCTTCAGCTGCATAGGTATGCATGGCAGTAGTCAAACAAGATGCCCAGAGCGATCCAAGGTCATAGAGCAATCCCAAATGTAAAGTCACACTTAGTCTAAAGAGTCTCGCTAACTTCAAAGTACATGCTAGGACCAGGCCTAATACTGTAGTCCGTTTGGCTCAAAAGCGGACTGATGAATTGCAATGTAACTTGAAAACTAATAAGCATACCATACTCAATGAAACGCTGATCACAATCAAAACATCATACCAACTATGTGAGTGTTTTGCAGAATATATAATAATAATATATAATTATAATAATAAAAGAACTGTTTAACAAACTATCACTAAAACATTGACACAGTTCAACTGTTTATTACGAGGGAGGAGTGCAGAGAAAGGCACACCCAGGTGTTCCAGACACACGCGCACAAGTGCCAAGAAAGTTATTTATGCATTAACCTGTGCTGTGCTGTCTCCATGCTTTCTCGCACACCTGGCTATCCCTTTCTCTGCACTTCTCCCCCGTAACAAACAGTGAACTGTGTCAATATTTTAATGATAGTTTGTTAAAGAACATTTTCTATTTTAAGTAAAAATATTCTGCAAAAACCTGACAGAGTTGGTATGATGTTCTGATTACGAACAGCGTATTATTGAGTATTTTTAGTTTATTAGTTTTCAAGCTAGACTGCAGTTCAATGCTCCGCTTATGAGCCAAACGGACTATAAGTCCTAATAGGTCCTAAAAATCATACAAGATCTCTGGAGTTACTCTAAGTCACAAGAATCACACATGGTCTAAAGCACGACTGTGGGGACTCTTGGGACCTTGAGTACTGTAAACTTTATTTCCGCGACTTTAAATTTTCACGAGTGATGGTCACTAAACCTTTTCGCGCCTTCTTATTTTCAGTAAGTGACACGTGAATGAGCTGTGTTAATCCAGATTACCCCAGCGGTGACATGTGATGGAGCAATGACAGCTGCATCATTTTTATGGTGTTGACTTATCTGAATAAAGTGAATGATATATCTATATTATCGCGTGATTTTATTCTCGCTTCATGAAGTCTGATGCAAAATTCGCAATAATTAAACAGCTGTTTACAGTAACTCCCTAGATCTTGTGTGTCACACTAGTGACCTGGTGCTCCTTTCACGAAGCAACATTTACTAAGCTCCAGGTCACTAGATTAATACAAGGTTTCCAGATTCACTCTAGGTCCGGAGCATCATATTGGTTCAAAGTGTCATATTTGGTCCCAGGTCTCAAGAGTCACACCAGGTTACAAGAATAACACTAGGTCCTAAGAGTCACACAATTTAGGCCCTCAGGATCACGTTAAGTACCAGTCATCTCAAAAGACAGCTATAGTCAAATTAGGTTCCACTTGACGACTGCCATGCAGAGTGCCCACTGCAACCATGTCTAACTGGCTCAAGGGGTGCTTGACTGACCACTTCCACTCTGTGTTTGGAGAAGATCAACTGACCACTCAATAGAGGATCATGCCATTGTCCAGCTCCTTCTCTGCTGCCCGGTTGTAGCTGCAAGACAACTTCTGGCCAGACACCACCAAAATGATGTTACTGACGAAGAACGACAAGACTGCCCCAACCACAAAAAAGAACGAGTAGTCGAGCTGCGTGCGATCATTTGAATCCCAACCAATGTCCACATCGTCTTTCGGTAAAACATTTGTGGCCAAATCTTTGGTGAACAATCCGACATAGAGAAGAGCCCCAAGTAATGAGAAGGTACCTGAAACAGATAAACAACCACGTCAGGGTGACTGTATCAGCAAGTGACAGGAAGGACAAACCATTTACATCAACAGCTTTCACAGAGAAGACAAATTATTAACATCCACATGAGCACTGACAGTTCGAATCCTCAATGGCATCTTCAACAAATGGTTGTCAGTGATCTAAGCCACTGCGGAGAGTTGTATCCTTTGCACTCCAGGATTTAGCTATGAATTGGGGGAAGATTACAGGATAACAGACACCTTTCGCCATCTTTGAAAAACTTCACAACTGCACCAAAAATGTGTGCAAGTTACCAGTCCAAAACGGACTCACCAGACTAGACAATCCAAAGAAAAGAACTCAATTTTCAGTTACAATGAATAATTTAATGAACCTGACACATGTATTTACTGTCTAACAGTCTATTCAAAGCAGTCAGATTCTCAGATATTGTGAAGTCATTCAGATGTATGGAGCATGTTATCAAAAACTTTCACCAGACCATTCGGCTAGAAGGCTAGCTGTAAATTTAAATCTTCCATCAGAAATCAGTCACAGGTTCCTTATTTCATATTTTGGCAATACACTTTTCAAACAATACTTACTGTAATATTTTTTCCTAGAACCGGTATATTGCTTAAAGAACATCACTGAAATTTTTGTAATTATCTTCAATGCTTAATCTGCACAGACTTTCATTCACAACAGATGTTTACGTTCGTTATTCAATGACAGAATATCATACTATTACACGATAAATTGTACAAAAAAGAAAAAAAAAGGAATCCTTGACTATGCAACTAATTTTGAGATTACTATTAATACTATTATCAGAGTAATAACATATATTTTAGGGATTTATAATATAGAAAACAGGATTGACATGCTCAGTTAGTGTCACACTGTCAAACACTGTTCCCAATACCTCACAACACATATTGCACTATGGGTACCTTAATGTCAATATACTGCAATTCAATTTAATTCCCAATACACATCCTTAATGTCAGACATAACAACTCACTCTAACTGATTTAAGGAAAATCAGTTTCATTTGAATCTGCTTCCTGAATTTTCCTAAAATACATTGATAAATTTGTTTCTCATTTACAACTGTACTCTGCAATAAAATGATGATGGTCTGAAAATAACTGTGTCTGGACAACATAATCCAGTTCTAATAACAGGCATATATCACACAAAAACCTCCAGCTGAGTAACAAGCCTTGCAATCATAAAATTGTATCAAAAAACGGTGTGTATTGTTTGGGATGAAAACCACAAGTTCATAGTTCAAAACCACTTAAATTTATTTCTGTATGAAACCATTTAACATGTTTAAAATATTCCATAAATACACCTGCAAAATAATTTTTCTGAAATTCCATATGAATGAAATGATTCTAAAAAGATAGATAATTGTTACTTAATTTCATACAGTTAACATCAAGTTTGAGTTATTTATTCTCATCTTATTTTATCTGTTGATCCCTTTTCAAAGACGGTCACACAAGGAGGCTGGTCAACTGGTAGAAGCAATAACTACCTTATCTGTTTAATAATTTAAAGACAACACTTTTCGAAACATTTTGTCTGCATTCTTATTTTTATTGTAGTAATCTCTCAGGTAGTCACCTCTACATATAACAATAACCCCACCTCGTGTTACATCCACAACTGAACTTTCTGGAACCAAAATTTTGCAGACAGGGATCACTATTTTCATACCTGTGGTCCTACAATGAAAACCCGTCCCCAGATGGGAAGCGAGTCCCAAGGGCCCCAAAATAAACAAGCCAGGTAAATCCCTGGTATATTATGACAATCCCTGTTGTTAGTGGCCCAGAACATGATAAGTTGCCTAGCATTAGCGTGACCTGTCTCCTTAAACATTGATCAAGTGTGAGCCACGCCCCTGGTTGCCGCAGCAAGACTCAGTATCTGTAACTCCTGCAGTAGATAGGCTTCACAGAAAGTAATCTAATACTTTCCTAGTAGTGACCACGCCAGACACTAAGCTAGGTGTTGCTGCTGGTCTGACCCACTTCCTAGTGGCTAGCTGACATTCCTCGGCTTTATCTTGTTCAAGATTGCATGTGCAACCACCCACTCTATTGAGTCTACAGCAGCTTCACCCCTGTAGGATCAGCAGTTTAACCTTTGTAACTATACAGGTTCACTTACTAACATAAGTTTCGTTACATGACATCCCATTTCGTCCCCATTTCACATACAGAACATTTCCAATTCATAAAAGATATTCACTGTTTGACTATACACCCCAGTTACAGTATGCAACCTTGTTTCACCAACAGAACATCCCAGTTTCAACATGCATCACTGGTTCACCTACAGAACTCTCTCTCTGTCTGTCTGTCTGTCTGTCTGTCTGTCTGTCTGTCTGTCTGTCTGTCTGTCTGTGTGTGTGTGTGTGTGTGTGCGCGTGCATGCGTACATGCCCCCATCAAAAGTTTAGACTCACTTTCAGCTCTCATTGTACATTATGTATATTTATACGGTTACATCATGAAGGAAATAGAGACTTTGCATGAAAAAGTACACTAGTATTCTGGATAATGATGCATGAAGTAAAAATCTGTCATAAGATGCTTGGTGGCACCAACTTATCCAAACAACACTGCCGCTAATATTCTAGCCAGGGCTTCTAACCCCGAAAGAATTTTAACTCAAAGCAGCACCTAAGTCTAAACGATAAAATGCCACTAGTCTAACAACAAAATGCCACTAGTCCAATACCGAAAGGCCAGTTGTCTGATGACTAAAGCCTGGTCTACCATTTTCCATTGTCTTAAATATTTCTAAACTACCTTGCAGGTCACATGAATTCCTGAACATCACTTGTACTGGCAAACACAAACCTCAAAAATGCACTAGGTGGTTTTCTCTGAGAAGTTTTAATGCCAAACCAAATGTCTTCAGAATAGACATTTTGAATTTTACTTCCATATACATAATTACTCACCTGCCAATCCGTTCCAAAGATACAATCCTGCCGGTCCGGTGATGGTCTCAATGGGTTTGCCAACAACGTTGAAAGCCGTGAAACCAAGGGATACCAGACCCCAGACAATACCCAAAGCAAGCATAACGATGGTGGAGACCCACAGTCCAAAGTTAAACAAACCATATTCGATGAGATCCTTCACTGAAACCAAGATAACCAGGTGAGCTATAACAAATGTGGAAGGTGAGCTACAGGTTGACTACTCAGCGGCTTTCTTGGTTATCTCACTCCCCGCTCTGTCACCCTACACTCCTCAGGCATCTCATTCAAATAAAATGCTTACAGGAAGTCATTGCTAATTATATCAAGAAGCCAAAACAAGTATTTGATAAGCAGTGTTTTAATACATTGACCACAAAAATACAATTATGAACAGAACAGTTTTAAGTCAGTGAATCCGGATATACCTGGGGGTTATTCTGAGAGAATATGTGCACAGTACTGCCATGATAGTACTGCCACAATATACATACTACCAAGATAGTACTGATCTGGTATGTGTGATTGAACTGGCATCATAGTACTGTCCCGATATGCATGGCACTGCCATGAATGCACTTTCAGGATATGCAACGTACTGTCATGATATACATAGTAGTGCCATCAAAGTACTGTCACGTTATGCATATAAGTACTGCCATGAATGTAAGCTATAGACTGAATACACGTCTGATTCAAGAAATACAGTTCACTCTATTCGTATTTACACTGTAATAAGTACAGGTCTGACATGAACTAATATTGCTTAAGCACAAGAGTGATCTGTATTAGTTTTCCAAGATGCTGAATTGCATACTTACCAACGATTAAGATATGGCACAAAACAAACAAAAAAAACAAATAAAAAACAATGTGTCTGTGTAAATGAGTAACTGACCAGCTGTTCTGTAAATGTGTCTGTGTAAATGAGTAACTGACCAGCTGTTCTGTAAATGTGTCTGTGTAAATGAGTAACTGACCAGCTGTTCTGTAAATGTGTCTGTGTAAATGAGTAACTGACCAGCTGTTCTGTAAATGTGTCTGCCTATTAAGCTAAAAGACATTTACCATAGGACAAATGATGAAAAGTTTCAAGATGGTTTACTTCTCGGTTAAGCATCTTGTTTATATTATAACTTTTATGATGATTGTAAACCACAACGGGACGACAAACAGTCTCTTACTGTATAAGATGCCATCAGTTCATCTAGATGAAGATGACAATTCACAAAATATTCCCCGGATGCTATGTAAGACTGCAATCGTGTTGCTAAGTGTTCAATTGTGAGTCAAGTCAAGACATTCTTCTGTTGATTAAGTTCAACGTAATGTTTCCACCTGTGATGACAGATGACTGAAGCAAGTGCCAGATCAAGACACCCACCACTATCTGCTCTAGCCAGGAACACAGTACGAATGACACCTGACACCAATCCTAGTATTGGTTACCAAGGATGCGTCTGATTTCAAGGGAGGGAAGACTAGAATGGTGTCATGATCATCAATTCAGGATGGCATCATGCAAAAGAGAAGACAATGATGGCATACACACTTGTGTTTAGGGAGTGGGGGCTGTCAATACCTCCATGCGTGGGGGTTGAGTGGGGTCTGAATGAAGGAAGGTGTTACAGAAGTGGGGTAGCCTTGCTACTCTTAAAGAGACATGTCTAGATAAGGACACCAGTCTGACAGAGGAACAATGTGTTCTTTTCATTGACATAACCTAGAAATTATCATTTGGACTCATAATTATTGCTTGACATACTTCTGCAAAACATGAGCACAGTTGAATACACACTTGTGTCCAAGGGGTAACGGAGGGAATTGAAGAAGGTGATTGGTTGGTTGGTTGTTGAATACACACTTGTGTCCAAGGGGTAACGGAGGGAATTGAAGAAGGTGATTGGTTGGTTGGTAGTTGAATACACACTTGTGTCCAAGGGGTAACGGAGGGAATTGAAGAAGGTGATTGGTTGGTTGGTTGTTGAATACACACTTGTGTCCAAGGGGTAACAGAGGGAATTGAAGAAGGTGATTGGTTGGTTGGTTGTTGAATACACACTTGTGTCCAAGGGGTAACGGAGGGAATTGAAGAAGGTGATTGGTTGGTTGGTAGTTGAATACACACTTGTGTCCAAGGGGTAACGGAGGGAATTGAAGAAGGTGATTGGTTGGTTGGTAGTTGAATACACACTTGTGTCCAAGGGGTAACGGAGGGAATTGAAGAAGGTGATTGGTTGGTTGGTAGTTGAATACACACTTGTGTCCAAGGGGTAACGGAGGGAATTGAAGAAGGTGATTGGTTGGTTGGTAGTTGAATACACACTTGTGTCCAAGGGGTAACGGAGGGAATTGAAGAAGGTGATTGGTTGGTTGGTTGTTTAACACACTCAGCCAAATAATCGAGTCTGGACCACACAATCTAGTGATCGATAACTTAAGCATCAACACAAGCCTGACGACTCAATACTGTTAGCCACCTCTTACAACAAGCATGGGTAACTGAAGGTCAATGCTAACCCGGATCCTCACTGGTATACTGGGTGATACAGGGTAAGGGTAAGGGTGAGAGGAGCTGCATGCCTCAGGAAAGGTTCCTCAGGTCCATCATCCTGCTGTGTTACCAAGTATTAACTATCACATAAGTGAAATTTTAATGCCAAGAAAAATTATCAGCAAGAAATTTCTGTCCATTGTATTTCTAAAAAGAAGAGGAACAATTACATTTAATCTTAGACACAATGTCAGACCAGTCAAGTCATTGAGAAATGGCCATGAAGCTGCTACACCAAGTGAAAAAGGAGGCTCTCCTGGGGTGAGTTATGCAGGAATTATGCTCAAGCATAGTCTCATATTGACACGACCTCTCTGTTGATGACACGATCTCCTGATCGTTGACTGTGTATATTTGCTCAGAGGCTTTCATATGCTGATGTCTGAAATAATGTTCAACAAATCCCCAACATATTAAATCCTAAAACTACATGTTTTCTCACACCTATTTAATCCAAACAGCAGTTGAGACACACTCAGATCAAGTCAGGTTCTTGTTGTGTAACCGACATCAAAAAATGCGTGTGTGAGTAATCGAGTCTTCCCCTGTATAAAAATCTTCTGTCTGATGTCATGTGGTACGTCAACTCAACCTCTATACATGGATGTTGTCTATAGTCAGGTGGTATGTCAACTCACCTGTATACATCATATATACCTGATTATTACATGGCTGTTGTCTGTAGTCAGATGGTATATCAACTCACCTGTATACAAGGCTGTTGTCAGTAGTCAGGTGGTATATCAACTCACCTGTATACAAGGCTGCTGTCTGTAGTCAGGTGGTATATCAACTCATCTATATAAGTGGGCCAAGCAGGGTCTTTATAAGTGGATATGTCAGGCAGGGTCTTTATAAGTGGATATGCCAAGCAGGTCATGTCAGGCAATGTATTGATAGGCTTCATGAGCAGGCTCTTATGGGAATGTCACAATTTTACAAGACACATGATTCCTACCTTTTTGATGCGACAAGTGGCTAAAAGACTCTCAAAATATTATCATACAAGTCAAGCTTGAGGTAAATTTTGTGAATTCAGTTCAACAAAATGGATCTGATAAATAATCATTAACAATGACATTTTTTGATGATAGTTTGACTTTAACAGAGCTGTCAGAGGAAACAGTTATCCTAGTTTTTTTTAATAGAAACATGCTGTAGACAGATTGGACTGTGTGCCCTACACAGTCATACATAATGAGAACAATGAACAGAAATATCCTGCTAAATAAGTGATTTGTTGGGACTCACCTTTGCAAGTGTTCATGGTGATAACTTGTCACAAAGTTTAGAAATGTTTTTGGAGTAAATAATCTCACGTTTCATGCTAAAGGTGGTGATTAGATATTTCTTTCAGTTCATGTTAATACAAAAGTCTAATCTATGTAAAAGTGAATAAATCACACGTGTGATTATTTGTTCATTATAACAGAGTTTGTTATGACTGAATTTAAAAGTGGAAATATTACTTTTTATTAACTAATCATATAAATAACAATACAACACAAACAATAAAATCTTTGCAAAACTCTTGCTTTTTGATTTTCAACAGGAAATATCAAATTTTCATGACTCCCCAAAACAAATATTATGAGCCATCATGATTCCCATTTTTCAAAGTCAATATAAAACCCTGGCATGTCTGTCAAGTAGTGTTGGGAATAGGGAACCAAATCCACTTCAGGTGAATGATTATTGATTATAATCGAAATATACACATTTCTAATGTAATCAACTTTTAAGGGTTTTTTCCCTGTTTTTTTTCACATTAACATTTTCATATCCAATACTGTCATGTAATGAAATGCATGCATGCAAGAAATCACCGGAATTGTGATTAAACAATAAAAGTGGTTAAAATTTTACAATGTGCATAGTTTCAAGCTATTGAGCAGATGTTTGGTCTTGAATATTCGTCATATTTAATGGTTACTTTACTTCACTCAAGAGTGTTATCATGGTTATTCTAAAACAACAACATTCTGGTTAATTAAAATGTATTTCTACAATTGATGATTATTTCTACAATTGATTTTCGATTATTTTCGATCATCAGAACACCACTACTGTCAGGTATGGTCAATGTATATGTAAGGTGAAGATTATAGATAGGAAGGTTAGGCAGGAATGTTATAGGTTGGAAAAGCTTGGCTGAAGGTACTTGGAAAGTGTATATAAAATATTACCAGTGCCATTAATCTTGACATTGTTGACAAGCTTGATAACCCGCTTGATATAGTCTGTTCGCTTGGCTGAGTCAGAACTGTTTGACCAGGCGCAGACCCCATCTGACCCACTACACACAACTGAGAGAGAAACACAACATGCAGACACAATGTTATTTTCTCCTATCTTAACGACCCATGTTTATCTGATGATAAACAGCCACTTATCTACTGCTGTAAATTCCTCACTACCTTGCCTCTAGTCAACCACAATGTCACCACCTCTCCCGATCCACGATCTTGTCTTTCCCATCCTGCCATGTCATGTTTCACATGTCTCACTTTTTTACAGTGTCACTATCCCTACATTTTCACATCCCTCACTTATACTCAACCTCTACCTACCTATCATGACTCACACTTCCTATCTACCACTCTATCACACATCTCACTCCTACCCAGGGATTGGGAAAGGCAGGGGCCATGGGCAATTTTACATATTAGAATGAAAAATGGCCCATTAAAATTTGTAAGTTTACTATTGATACAAAAGCAGTGGCCCATTCAAAATTCAGGAAATGGCTACTAATCCTGAAAATGACCCATTGTCAAAGTTCTCTTTCCCAGTCCCTGCCCACCCCATTGCCCTCCAACTCGTCTCCCTACTCTACCTTCTTTAATCACCTGTTAACCCTAATAGCCATCACCCCTCACCCTAAACTCATCTCCCCACTCTACCACCCTATCACACACCTCACCTATCACACACCTCACCCTCCTACACTATCACCCTCAAACAAACCATCCTACTATTCTGCCCTACACCTCTCACCCACTAACTTGATCCTTACTCTATCACTCTCCTCACCCTCCTGTTCTAAGTAACCCAACTGGAGATCTTCTACTCCGATTCAATACCTGTTTCCATCAAGATCTGACAAAATTTAACCTTATATGGACAAGTCATTTTCAGTAGACTTTCTAAATATTAAGAGCATAGTAAAGTCTATAAAATGTTTCAGAAGGTGACATCTTACCATGACAAAAGGTTCTAGAAATCACGCACTCTTACTCTTTGTTTTGACACATGAAATTTATTCAGAAGCCACCTGCAGTTACTTCCGGTGGACAGATTTGTCAGATCTTCAGAACAGAGGATGAAACCAGAGTAAAATGTTCATAGCAAGTAGAGAAAATAACAGTATGTTGAAAAAAATCACACATGACAGCTGACACTGTATTCACAAAAAATGCATATGCTGACGAAAATTCTAGAGGAATTTAAAAAGTACCATTAAAGGTCATACCTCAGCAGTAAGCTTGTTTTGCCATACTGGATGTGTTCAGTGTACAAAGTGTTGTTAGCATGTTCTAAAATTCAGTTCTTTAGGATTTAATTACCACTTAAGTTCAGCCTGAATGTGCAAAGTTGCATTGCTGATATATGTTGGTTGTTGGTTGTTGGTTGTTGTATAATGCCACACTCAGCAATATTTCACTATTTGGCAGCGGTCTGTAAACATGGTAAATAACTGATCTGGGATCAGACAATCAAGTGATCAATGGTGCCATTGGGATATGATGGCATAAGTCAACCAAGCCAGAGAGACTGACCACCCGATCCTGTTAGTCGCCTCTTAGGAAAAGCATGGGTTACTGAAGACCAGTTCCAAGTCAGATAATCATGGGTCTACTGCTGTAAGTTTTGCTTTACCATACTGGACATGTCTACTGTGCTTTGTTGTCCTGTTACTTTATCTAACTGAATGTGTTTACAGTAGTTGGAAAGAAACTGACAAATTGTTCATGTTTGATGTTAACAATTTTCAAATTGCAAAAAATCACTATTTTATCAGTCTTCATTTACTTAGGTATACGGGCAACCAAATTTGAGTTTGCATCTTGCTTAAATTCCAAAACTCTACAATATTCCAGCTAAATTATGGCAGTGTGTAGATAATCAAGATTGGACAAGACAATCCAGTAATGAAATGTCTCAGCATTGATTAATGCAACCAATCCTTGTATTCGCTAATTTATTGAGTGTCAACCAAATGTAACAACGTATATTAAGAGCATCATATTAAATTAGGTTTTGTTTTAAAGAATATGTCATATTTTAAACAGTACTTAAGTTTGCACATAATGTCCTGTGGCCAAAACATACTGAATAAAGTGTGACCAAGAATAAAATATCATATGATGCAGAACCGTGAATTGACAAACAATTTTTTTATCAAAAAGCTGTGTCAGCTTCAAATTTCTATCAAACACTCACAGCTGTCAGCTGCTTCACATGTGATTTTTCCAGAATTAAAGAGAATAAAAACATAAAAACACAAGAAATGAAATGAGTACATGCAAAACATTATGAACATGCAGACAAAATATTGAAGCATGAAAAGTCAAGAGGACAAAATTACAAACATGTAGAAAGTGAGAGATTAGGGAAAATTAAGATGGATCTTACAGACATACAAAGATCATGAAATAATAGAGGGCTTACACACAATGTACCCATGTGGGGAACAGAACTCGGGTCTTTGGCATGACGAGCAAACGCTAGCTTTAATAAGGCCACCCACCGCCCCTACTACTGATAAAGCATGTGAGGTATAAATGAGCCAACGACCCGTTCACCTCAAATATGAGCTCTTTCGATGGCTTTGAGTATGACACTGAATGTTATATATAACGTTTAAGTGGGTTATTTCATTACCGACGAGGAATGCAAGTGGTCTTTTGGGTTAACCTAAATTCATGATGTAGGTTAGTTCATATGAATAAACTCGTCTTCCAGCCAAGGCCTACATCGAGTACACCTTAGTATAGTGCGAAGTCGTCTAGTTACATGCTGGACTAGATGTTGGTATATATACATATATATGCCACAACAACTTTTTATATATGTATTGTCAAACCTCCGATTCAACCATGTATTAAGACTATTTCACCACAAATATCCTTTACACTTTCCACATGTTATATGCATACGAGGCGAAATCACTGTTGTCACACAAATCCAGGTATTGAACTCGAATTAAATTACCATTTATATCCTGAGGTCTCGGGCCAATTCCGTAATCCAGAACCCGGTATCCACGAAAAAGTCCGAATGTGATATTGCCGGTGTATTTCGTAGCACTGCCGTCAGTATCATTTCCAGGTGTTTGGGTGGACCGCTTTAGTACCGGTGACGATTTCACCCAGTGGTCTGTCGCAAATGAAGCGATTATCAGGGAAACACCCAAAATTCCAAAGACCAATGTCACAGCCATCGCGTTTTTCTTTTTCTGCTCCATTCTTGTATCAACTCTTTATAGCACGTATATTCCAACGACAAGAAATATTTCTCAAAGTATTATCTGGTAATCCTTTCGAGGAAGTAGTTGTTATCTTTGGCGATATTCACCTGGATGAACAGGTGCGTGAACTGGGTTTGAACCAATCGGAGAAAGCGACACAAAGATATATAAGTGAAATACCTTATGATTGGATGAGAGGAAAAGTGTCAACAAACTCAGGTATTGTGCTATTTTCCAACCGATATCTTTCAATGCCAAGCGAAACGGAGAAAATGAATAAGAAAAAGAAGTCGAAGAATAGCGTTTCTAATTATGAAAATCATGGAAATGGCGTTATAATAATGCTAAGGCATGGTAACGGCTATCCGAGAGCCACGATGCGGTCCTATACACAGTCAAGCCATGACCCTGCATCGCGGCTCTCGGCCAGGTAACGGCCAATGCAGACGTAGTACATGGTATAAATAATGTTGAAATTATAAAGTGTTCTTTATAAAGAATTTGCAAAGTATACAAGGTGGACTGTAATGGGTGTAAACTTCTTCCTTATTGTTTACGGGTTGTTTCTGGGCTGTACCTGCCCTTTCGTCATTCACTTGGTGAAGCGGCGAGGAATAACCCAGAAATGTTGTGTATGCAATTAAGAAGATGACATCCATAATATTCTGCCTTATACTTAAATACCAAAGTGTTGTAAAGTGTTGTACATAACAACAAAGTCGTACTTCTATACCATACGTTGTTATGTGGCCAAGAAAAGATATTTCAAGGGTCTAAGGCACTGGATTGTCTGGGCCTTATGAACACTGCAGGGTAAATACAGTGAAAGCTGTCAAAACAGGCATCTGTCCAATGCGGCATGTTGTCAACCCTGGCGTAAAATCTCAGTCCCGTCTGTGGCTTGTACAGTTGTCAACAGCTCTACAATCCAGCATATTGTCCAAACCGGATTAAATCTTCACTCCCAATGAGTGTCGGTTAAGACAGCTTCCAGTGCATTATGTTCCATGTTACTGAATAAACGTAATTACCCAAGTGGGAGGAATTAGTGCCAAAGAGTGTACATGCATGTATACAGAAGCCATATAATAGATGGTCTCTGATATATATCACAACGATTTTGTTGCCGAATGGTCACCCGAACGAAAGGAATGAGTGACTAACTGAGTTGGATTAAAAGGCGATTTGAACATTTAATATTCCTTTCATAAAGGGCATTTTTATATGTTTGAGAGGCACTGGAAATAATGAATCTTTATAGATGACCAGCTTCTTTATTGTATAGCGACATTTCTGTTCAGATACTAATCCTGATTTCAAGCATGGAGTAACGAATGGATACAGCCACAAGCGTTCGAATCTGTCTATGGACAATAATTTTCAAAAATCTACAATTTTACAATTGTATACTGTTTTTTATGTGTTATGATACATATGTAATGATTGTAGCGATAAAACTTTTGTAAAACACTCATTTCTTCACCAATTTCGTTCAAATTTGAAATGTATGCTAATCATGACATAACGATATACGGTTGTAAAAATCTAGGTGTTTATTTTTCAAAATTAATGTCCAAACGGAGATTCGAACCCCGATATAGGGTACATACGGGGTAACAAAGACAATGGATGATAAAGAAAATGATTAACAATGAATACAAACATAATTATGCATGAGACAAGCCGAGGTGGGGATGAATAATTAGAGGAGGAGATTAGTTAAGGACGACAGAGGTGGAGATAGGATTGATGAGTTTTGCATGGATCAAATGGTGGTAAGCGGATGGGATGAAAAATACCTGGCCCTTGTCTTGATGCGTGGGGAAATTCCGAAGTGAAGCGGGACTTAAAAGTAAACCATGTTGGCGAAGCCATAAGCACCATTTACGGATCCAAGGAAGGTTCAGGAGTTTCGAACCCCCTCCTCCTTTGAAAATTCCTGAATCCACCTATGAGCACGCACATGATGCTGAAAATCATAGAAACTGGGTCGAACAGGAACATGAACTCACAAATACAGGCTTCTGGTGTGCACAAGGGCCGCGACTTTAGTACAGTGAATTGCGGTGCCTCAGGCGATTGGGCCAAGCGTGTCTCCATGAGTGACTTTAAGTTTACGCCGCACTCAACAATATTCCAACAGTATGGCGGCAGTCTGTAATAAGTGAGTCTGGACCAGACAATCCAGTGATCAATAGCATATATAAGCATCGATCTGTGCAACTGACAAATGCCAACAACGCCAGCGAGCCTGAAAACCCGACCCCGTTAATCGTCTCTTACGACAAGCATGGGTTAGTGAATATCAATTCTGACATGGATCTTTACGTCCCCTTGTCTCCATGAACAAAATGGTGGTGTCACTGAAGTTCTTACACCTAACACAATATCTGGCCCTCGTGAAAGAATGCCCATTATGTCACCCAAATGGTTGGCGCTATTCTTACACTCCTTCAACCCTCACTGGATCTGTAGCTGACAACTTGAATGTTTTCTTTACGTGTTAGACCCAAGGTTACTGTAGCTACTTGCGAAATGGTGGAATGTGTTTCAGGGCCATTTTGTTTTTCAGGTCCATTGATATCCTAACTTGCAAAGAACCAATGCAGATGAGTGAAGCTCCATATTTATATTGCTGTTTTCTTTTTTGTATTTGATTTGTTGTATAGTTATCCGGCATTTAATTGACTACAACTAGTTGTGCAGAATGTAGTAGCAGTGAGTTCCGTATGCGGGGATGCAAATAAATGGCATTGCAAGTAGTTTGTTTGCTTGGAACTATTCTTGTAGGAATACAAGTTCATAGTACTTCACTATTTAGGATTCACCGTTGTGTCTCACAATTTATATTTGGTGATTTTTTAAAGACAATTTCTTCGACGCTACCTTTTAGTATTCTGCGGAACGACCGTAAGAAACTCACCGCAGCGCGGTGATTATTTACGATATGACAAAAGCGAACCCTACAACCATGAATAGAAAATGAAACAATGGCGGCAAGTTGGCCGTGCCTTGCTTTCATAGTTAACATCTACATGTTTTTATTCGAGTTCAAATCGAAGATTGAAGTCTATGTGAACATCTTGAGCGTCCATTTATCATTTGAGATATCATCTTAACACACGAGAATGTCTGAATATTTGTGAAAACAGATTTTACCTGCACAAACCCTGCTTCACAAAATTGAAAATTTGAGCAGGTAATTCATCCACCTTCACTGGATAATTTTACATCCCAAGTGATCACAGACCCAAGGTAAGTGTGTCGTTACGGCATTCTTGATTCAATTATAAGAGTATGCTGCTATCAGTCCAGAGTACAGCTTATGCGGCGTTATTCCTACGTTTGACAAAGTTAGTTGCAAATTGACCGAGTGAGTTGCTGCTTCCTCACACTGTGTTGCTTGAAATCCGTTTAAGTGCACTACTTCCAAGATTTAAATCGTTTGTTTCAAAATTCAAAGACAGTAAGTTGAATTGCTGCAACAGATCACCTTAAGCATTGGTCATGTTAATGTCAAATAGGGCAGTCAATAGTGTCATCAAGTTGTCACTGTTAGACGTCAGTGTTTATTTTTACCGACTAGCAATATGGCTACTAATAATTTTTCAAGGTAATCACAAGAGCAGATTCCTTTTTGAACAATTAATAAAGTACTGTCCGAAGTAGAAAAAAAGACAAACTGTTTTTGGCTGCAACTGTATATCCCTAGAATTTACACAATTGCAAATAAGATATGTCGAAATAACCCATATTGGTCTAACTGAGCATTCAGTGGAATGTGCAGTAGGATATCCAGAAAAGCATGTTTACTCGTAGAATCATGCAGAACTTAGAAGAGAAAGTATGAATAGCTGCAGAAAACAACAGATCAGACTAAAGATGGCAGTCGCATAGCCAGGTCTGACAACAGACCATTGACTCAATGTTGGTATGAAATGCATGTGCTGCCTACTGGCATAAGGGTCCATCTCAAAGATTCTTATGTCTTGCTGTGTGTGTTGAATATGTCTCATCTGTTGATTGATATCTTTCTTCATAAATTTTATGTTGAGATACATAAAAGTGTATGATACCCATAGAAATGCTTAATTCAGCTGTCTTATTAAATGCCTCAAAATATATAGGTAGCATGACCACCCATTGATCTTGATATTGGATATTGTTTTGTAAATTGTTATGACATGCTGTTTGCTTCCACAGTTTAGTTCCATAAAGGATTATAATGATATCAGCTGCTATCTCAACCCTCCAATTAGACCCTAAACACCGTTTGTGACACCCTGTTCTGATAGTATTGTTTGAGATGACCCCTCTTATCTGTTTCCTTATATAGTGATTGTGAAACTCCTTGGTAGCTACAGCCTTAATAGATTCAGTATTAAAGTTATTACTTTTTAGGCCACCCATTGTTTATTATGATTGTAAGTTTAATTTTACAGTGGGCATTTAAAAAGTAAAGTGTCATTTGTAATTCAATATAGCCCTAATTTGTATGAAGTCATGGTCTGTTTCAAATAAATGATCAAATCGTTTATGACTTAGAAAAAAAAACCTGCATTGCTCATTTCTGCACTAATCTCTCTTAAGTAAGGTACTTTTTCTACATTCCCCATCTCCCTACCACCCATACTGTAATTGAGCCGAACTTTGTTTAACAGATATTTTACACTTTCTCATATTAACTATATGAATTGTAGATGGAAATGCCCCCCAAAATTTTCTTTTCTATTTCAGACAGTACTTTAGGTAATACTTTAACTCTTCATGTACATGAAAAGTACTCGTATATATGAGATAAATCTCCATTGAATAATCTTTCCGAAAATATTAAAATCATGTTTCTGTGAAACTGGCTCATAGGTCAAAATCATCATAATGAAAGAATAATTAATATAACAGCAAACTCAAGAAAAAATATCCCCCTATATATATATATACATATGCCTCAGACAGTCCTAGTCACAAGACAGATCTGTTGACCGAACAATTTAGTTAAGTATCAGTTATTGCCCATGTATGACTCACTATCCCAGGGACTTCTGCACGAGACAGTTCCCACGATTTTGAAGAAATTTAATATGTTTCAACTCAGTAACAAATAGGTGTGCATAAGTAACCCTTGAAAGTTGCATATATGTTCTACTTCTACAGTGAATGAGTTTTCAAGAAATAGTAAATGTCTGTTGCTAAAAAATATGCACATAGTTGAAATTCGCTGCTGAATGTCATTTAAATTTTGCATGTTGTTGTCAAAATTAATAAGTTTCTCTTTTTACGTTTTCATTCATGTCATTCAATTAGTAGTATATACAATGGGGGTTTTAAAACACTTTCAAGAAAAGTCTCTACAAAGCCTTATTTACTAAATAAGGCTTTGGTTGGGTCCTTAGCTCTTGCTACTATTACCCCTACTACTTAACGTGTGTTGGAGGTAACACTGTGCATATGTCATGTTTATATCAATGAAACAGTTTAACGTGAACCGCCTATGATCTCTTTGGTGTTCATAATAAAGGCTTGTTGGGCTTTTTGTATCCCCTGTTCTATGTACTTTTTTTTCTCGTCCTCACTGATAGCAGACTTACGAGATTTAGACCGAATATCTTGTTTCATTCCGTTATATTTTGTGAGTTCAGAGAGGATTGAACGAAACTCCTCTTCTGAGATCTTACTATCAGAGAGTGCCGTGGAAATACGCCCACTTACTGTGTTGAGCTTTGCTTCGGCCAGAACCCTGATCTCGTCGTGTTTCAATGCCTTACGATGTAGTCTGCGTGATACTAACTTAAGTGCCAACCCTAACACCCCTGCCACCCCAGCTGTTATTTCAATACCTAGCACTATAGGTGCAGCCACGATGGTAGCCAACAACCCAACACCTGCCGCCCCTAGTCCCATGCTGGTTGCCATAAGGGTAGTGTCAGCCCCGTCCACGATATTGAAAGCTCTATTGTACTTCTTACATAGTGCTTTCCGCGTGTCACGGTCTTGTTCTAGTTGGCGTTTCACATCACATAACTGCCTCAAGCGGAACCCATCTACGGTTTCCAGCGTCTTCGCTACTTCCTCTACGACTGGGTACAGACCCATCCTATAATATATATTTTGAAAGATATTTTAATTGGGTTTCAGTTAAAAGTCTATCAATGTATTTGAAGCCTACAAGGGATAGATCATTACCAATGATAATAGGTGAGAGGCTAATAGACTTTTCTGTTGTAATAAAAACCCCACTGAGGCTTATTAAGCGGTTTATAGAACCCGTGGGGGAATCCTGTTGTATAACAATACGACAATATTGGTCTAAGTGTTCGGTATACCAGTGTATTACCAACCCGGGTAAAATTTGGCGTCCTTTCGAGGAGTTTACCTGGTCAAAATACGTAAAGACGACTTCTATGATGAGTGTGTAGGGGGAGGATATTCTAGCACGATTACTGCTAAATGTTAATTTATTCTCTAATCCAGAACTTAACCCATTTGTTTCGGTATACAAACTTACCGGAGATGCTAAGTGATTCCCCGGAATGAAATCCCCGACCCAGATACCGTTGTTCCTGATCTTAGAGATAAACCCCGTATCTGCGCCTATTGTGATATAAGGTGAGGTGGGTGTTAAGTTGAGCAGCCATTTGGGCTCTTTAAAATCTGATAACGACACTCGTCTGTACACGTTGTCTTTGAAGTGCAGGATATATAAGGTGTCTTCCTCACCAGGCTGATCGAATCCCTCCGTATCTCCTAGGTCGTTAAGCGTAGTGTTGGGATGACTGGTCATTATTATACTATTACGATATAATTTCCAACTGGTTTTCTGATAATAATTCAGGGGTGAACTTCATACCCATGAAGTGTATGTTGTCAGGCAGGAAGATCTTGGTTAGTGATATCTTGTTTTCCACGATCACGTTGACCCCCTCCAGACTGGTGTTGGAGCCGACATTCACCCGCACGTAAACGTTGCAAACTTGATACTGGTGTCGTTTCACCCACCCGAGTTTGATCCCCTTCACGATCTCGACATCATTCCCCGATGGTTCCCCTAGGTAGACTTTGATGATCAGTGTTGAGTTTGCCGGTAGACTCTCTAGTATACTGACCACGCCTTCGAATTCAGACACCAACTGTAATGTCACGTTTTGTATGGCCAGTTTACTTGATAGCATGTGGGCTGCCATAGTGTTGAGTGGGCTGACGACTACGCTACGTCTCTGAGTTGGGACGTAAGCCACGAGCAGGGTTCCATTGTTCACGACTTTGTTTAGGTGGTTGTCTTTGTTATCCGTGAACACGTAGGGGGAGCCGAGTCTAATATTGAGAAACCAGTCGTTATCGGGTAACAACACCCACTTGTCATCTTCGGTGAAGACGAGCATATATGGCTTGTTTCGGGCGACGGTAGTGCTCTCAACATCGTCTAAGTCGAACAGTTTACCCCCGAACGATGGGTATATTATCCAGTTATTACCGGTGTTGACAAGGGTGTACTTAGTGTTGATTTTTGCTCTTGTGGTATCTACTATATCACTTAGGGTTCCACCGGAGGGGACTTCAACGCGTTTGTAAATGTTGTTTTTCAGTTGCAAGGCATACGATTTACCATCTACTCCGGGAGCGTCGAAACCGCGCGTGTCTCCGAGGTCGGAGATCCCGATATTGACGCATTTTTTCACTCCGGGCCCTTGTGCGCTGGTCATTTTACATGAAGCGTTAAGCTGAGGTATCCTATATTTACAGGATTATGATTTATATCTAACACCGATATTATCAGCTCAGGTATGTTGCCCTGGGTTAATCTCTTATACTGCCGTGGTGAAAACGACTCGGTTCTACCGTCGTTGTATTTCTCAGTTTTCACCGGCACTGCTCTCAGTATAGTGGAAGGGTGACCTTCTTGAATGTTGTACGTTGTGCTCACCTGACCGAGATGAATGTACAGCTCTCGGTACAGTACTAGATCGGGTAACTTCGTGCCTGTGACGGTTGTTGTTGGTTTTATCTCGTCAGGAGAGATACCGAGTATCCTCGCTAATGGTCGGCCGAGCCTCAATGAGGTTCTTCCGTTGTTGATTAACACCACTGTACCGTTTGAGTCGTTCATCTTGAGTTCGGCTCCAAGGGGTTTGAAGACCTCATCGTTTAGAGAGCACACACTGTAGTAGCCGTCAGTTATCTGACTGCGAGTTCCACTGACGAACAGCTTATTGTTGCTGGCGTTGATGTTAGTCCATTGCGGTAGGTAGGTGATATCGCAGAGTGCGACTTCTAGTTGGCCTGACGTGTTATCGATCGCGTGCGTCAGCTGAACGGCCTCACCGCTCGTTATTCCTGGAAGTGTTATGTACATATTATAATATATAATTTATATATTATAATATGGACTTAGCACACTTGAAAATCGTGGTGAATGCAGATGGTACGGGGTTTAAAACAACCTTTATTAATATCTTTGAAAACTATATCGTGACCGTTAATAACGCTCAGGCGGTGGTAAACTGGAATCAAAACCCAATGCAGTTTTGGCAGAACCAACTCAACTTTGCTGTGTGGTGTGCGACGACAGGGTCGGGTGTGACACGAGACTACGGTATAGACGAACTGAGTAAGGCAGTCATTTTGTTTCATATTTATTATCAAACGAGACGAATATTGAAGGAAATAAGTGCTCCTCTTCCCCAAGATAAAGCGTGGAGTATGACGAATAACCCCTATGATAAACGCGCTTATGAACGTGTTTGTGGGGAGTTTGAATAAACGAATAAAGACTTTCGCCTTCCTGGTGTTAACCATGGTCTCGGTATAGTTTACGTGTACTTCTACAGGTCCGGAACATATAGGGCCGGTTCTGCAGATGGTACATACAAACCAAGCCATCATACATTTACAGGTCCCACAACGAATGAAAAGGTCCATGTCAGCTACATAAAGCAAACCAATCCTGATGCAGCCACAGCCTGGACTAAAATGATCTCAAAAACATCGAAAGAATTCACTCGTGCTGGTACAATACGCTTGAACGACTCGATTCGAACGTACGTGTGGGCGCTGTTGGGTGCGCAGTCGATGACGCGTTCCAACATCCTCGGTAAGGGAACTGCTTACGACGCTCAGAAACAGTTCGTTGTCAACGTTGATGATGCTATCAATGCTCCAGTTGATCTCCCGCGGGCCATCGACCGTTACCAAAACGTGTTAGAATACGCCAGATCGAAAGTCAATTACGTGTTTGGCGTGGGGCTGTACATGGCTCCGAGTGATATGCAACTGAGAGTAAAAAAAGTGGTGGGTTATAACAACAAAATAGTCATAGCCACGGCGGATCAAAAGTTGGGTATCAACCCCGATATTAACACCCCCTATATCCCACACATCCCACCACGTGAAACGGGTATAGTGGCGCCACCCCCGGAGTCTAAAGTTCATGTGGAGGTACCCCCCACACACCCCCATATTCAGGCCTCCAATCACATCGATAATAAAACGGCCCTGGTGGTTGGTGGGGTAGCTTTGGGACTTATTTGGTTAAAAATTTCTTAGCCGCTACGTACACCAGACCCGCCACGGCGACGATGGCTGCCCACAGGTTTTGACTGAGCCACGTGGCAGTTTTAGCCAGAGCGCCCAACAACCACGAGACGATGCTACCCAGGATACCGGGAAGGGCTTCGGCGGCTTTACCAGCCGGTTTAGCTAGGCGTTCCCCGAGTTTTTTTATCCAGTCTTTAACACCACCGCCGGGGGTTATCTGTACGTTATTATGGACGCGCAACTTAATATAGACAATGGGAGATTCGTGCAAGCCATCTATTGACCTCCCCACTGACCCACACTGCGCCATAGTGTGCGGGCAGACTGGCTGTGGGAAGACCGTTTTCGTGTTGGATATGTTGGAGGGTTACTACAAGGATGTGTTCGATAACATCGTTATCATGTGCCCTACTCTGAGCATGAATAAAACGTACGCGCGACCTTGGGTGATGACGGACCCGGACGTACACAAAATCGACCCTGGAACACGCCTGCAGGACTGGTTGAAAGCTCTTCACGAGAAATTTAAAGGGGAACCGACGCTGTTTATACTGGACGACTGCAGCGCTAATCGCGAGATAACAAAAAAGAGAGACATGCTATCGTACCTGGCCTTCTCCGGCCGGCATGCAAATCACAGCGTCTGGGTGCTAACGCAGAAGTTCAACTCGGTGTTGAAAGACCTCAGGGAGCAGACGCAATGGGTGGCCTTATTTCACTGCAAGGACAGGGATTCGTTCTAGGAGTGTTTGAGAGAGAACGATGTGATGAGTAAATTAGAACGGGAACGGGTGAAGAAACAGCTCGCTGAAACTAAACACGCTAAGCTCGTGCTCAAGACCGACCAACCAGTAGCATATAGAGTGTGCTAAAGCTAAGCAAAGCTAAGCAAAGCTAAGCAAAGCTAAGCAAAGCTAAGCAAATGCTAAGTATAGCTATGATATTTGAAGTGTTTGTCGTGTGCAACTTAACCTTCATTTCTCTGTGTTTTGTCTGCATCGGGTATTATATAGTTAAAACTAAATCTTACTTGTTATATTATAAGATGGAGTGTGAGGAATTGCTCGAACAATTGTTGGTACCTGGGGTAGTGGATGATGATAAGCGAGAGAAACTGGCGGCGTTGGCTGTTGGCGGCAAAGCCAAACATTACTTTGGAGACTACACTCCGGATAAAATTCACAAAATGTCAGCCGAAGAAATCGATAAGCTGTACGCTAGATACGAGTCCCGGCTCGGAGCAGAAATGACAAAGACAATAGGATCGGCTATGACCCAGATATACACCGGTATTGTATCATACTTCCTTCCCATTCCACCAGAGCGCCGACTTTACCTGTGGGAGGACCTCGAGAAAGACCCTTTTATCGAACACGCCGTGAGTTCTATCAGCTGCGGGCTGTACCACAAATATGGTATGTTGTTGGCTCCAGTGACGGCGGCGATTATCACGGCAAAGCATTGTCAATTTGAGAGAAAAAACAATAATGGTATAGATGGATGCTGCTCCCGAGGTGATACCCCCCACAGTGAGGGAAACCCCAGTGGGGGTACCCCCCACACCCCCAACAGTAGGGGAAGTGACCCCTTCACAGGAGACCAGGGAACCAGTGGGGGAAGTGACCCCAACAGTAACCAGGCAGAAGAATCCTAAGAGAGTAGCTGCCGGTAAAAAACGGTGGTGTAACCAACATAAAATTATTACAGTGACCAACCCAACCCGACTGTTGTTGGCTGTAGGCGTAACTGCTGCCTTGGCTATCTCGTGGTTATATACACGTGAGGGAAACCCTCACCGTGAGGTGGTACCCCCCACCCCAACACAATTAGAGGTCGACCCGCATATCATGTTATAATTTAAAATATTTTTATATATACATAATGTCTGAGGGGAAAACGTTCGTCAACGACGCATACCACGCCACAGTGGTCGCCAGTCTAGCAGTAGGGTACGCTCGGTTGACTAAAATGGTGCTTAAACAACCAACTATCAAGCTAGATTTCAACCTGCAGGATATGGGTATGCTCATAATGAACCTTGGTATGGCGATGGCCACAAAAGACATCCTAGTAAAACAAGGGATAATACCTGATAATATAATGAAATAAATATAGGATGGCCACGATAGCTATGATGGTCGGTGGGGCGTTAGTGAATGCCCTGGCATTTTCCGGGAGTAATTTCCTCTTCTCGAAACTACGAGATGATCACGCGGCTGAAATACAGGAAGAAAGGAAACGGCACGATCTCGCTACTGAGAACTTACAAAAGGCACAGGCCGAGTACGCTAAAAAACGCCTCCAGAGGATCGATTTTATTAACGAACAACTCCAGCGTGAAAACCATGCCGTTCAAACATTCAACGATGTCGATGAAGCAATGAAAGAATACTACCTACTAACTGGTAAACGATTGGAACCGCTCAATAAACCCACACTCGCTCAGTACTACACACCATCCAAGGGACAAATGAATCGTGAACTGGGCTTCATAGTGTTGGGTATAGCAGCTACTGCGTTGGTTGCAAAGCAATTAAATTAAATACCTATATAAGTAAACATGAGACCCGCTCCATACCGATGCGAATACATACTTATGGGGAAGACCGAGGCCTGTGGTAGGAAATGCAGGAATCAGGGGTTCTGTTGTTTCCATATGGGAAGTCCTAACTACACGTGTTCTGTGTGTGGTATCGGGGTTAAAGGACACTACTGTCTATGTAAAGCTCACGGAGCGAACGTAGTCAGACATCAACTCATCTACGAGAATAAAAAGGACTACATAAAAGAACGTAGGCGACTGCTCAAGATAGACTCCAAATAAATGTTTTACTCAGCCACATATTTTTATCAAGGGTTACCTCCCTTTACTGTGACCCAATTAGACATTGGTTATGTTAGGTGTAAACACTATGACTACTGTGCGCGAGCTAAAGCGGGTCGCAAAACAGAGAGGTGTGATCGGGTATTCTCGAATGCGGAAGTCAGCATTGTTGAGATTACTAGGTTTAGAAGCCCCTCCTACGGTAAAACAATTAAAAGCTCAAGCAAAACAGCTTGGATACACGGGTTATTCAAACCTGGGGAGAGCCGGGTTAGTCGAATTGTTATCACATACCCCCGTAGCACGTCCCACTGTAAAACAACTGAAAGCCGAGGCACACGATTTGGGTTTAGGCGGGTATTCCCGTATGAGAAAACCACAGCTTGTAGAATTATTACGACAGAATAGAGCTATTGACCTACAGTTCGTGCGCACTGAGCGCGCTGTAGGCAACTATTTGAGAGGTTGGCGCATGCACGTTGATAGAAACATAGACATTACAGATATCAAGCCTCTGATAGCTGATAAGGTCAACCAGGAACTAAATAACCTAGGAAGTATCAAGTTTCAGATCACAGTGAAAATGTCGCTCGATAAGCAGGTTGGGGGCCCCACAGGGGCCACTGAGTATGTTCAGCCTTACTTCCGAGGTAAACAAGAGGTCGTCACACATACAGAGACCATTGACGCATCAATCGATACCAGTTTTCAGCAGATACGAGAATACCTAGAACGCTACACACACTTGGGGTCTGGGTGGGCTGTAGATAAAATCGATAATGTCTATCTAGACATAGCTAACTACGTGCCGTTCAGAGGCGGGTCATACCTAGCCTTGCCTCCCTACTATAGGAACAAACATGCCATAGTAAACGTTAAGAATAGAGGAAACGATTGCCTGAGGTTAGCTATCAGGTCAGCCTTATTTCCAGCTGACACTAATCCGAACAGGCCTTCTAATTATCCTCAGGATGATGGGCTCAACTGGGATGGTATAGATGAACCCACCCCCATATCCCAGATCACTAAAGTAGAAAAACAGAATAATCTGGCTATAAATGTCTTTGGGCACGAAGGTAACACAACAATAGTACACACAGTCAGCCCGGTGAAGGATCGCCAAGTTATCAATATATTCATGATCCAGCGAGGTGACAAGTATCACTACACATGGATAAAACACTTTAGCAGGCTGTTGTATGACCAATCGGCACACAGAGAAAAGACCCACTTCTGTGAACGATGCCTACATGGCTTCACACGAGCTGATTTATTAGAATCCCACCGGGATGATTGTCAAGGTGTGGGGCAGACGGCCATACGAGTCGACATGCCTAAGGAAGGTGATAATATCCTAAAATTCAGTAACCACAAGAACCAAATGTCTGTGCCTTATATCATATACGCCGACTTCGAAGCCTTGGTGGTGGGGGATTCCCCCAGTGGTGCCGCCGGCGAGGTTCCCATCACCCACAAAACACAAGAGCATAAAGCCTGTGGGTTTGGATACATTGTCGTCCGTTGTGACGGGGAAACGAAATCTCCGGTAGTGTATAGGGGCCCTGACGCGGCTGAAAGGTTTCTAAAATGTTTGCAGGAGGAAGAAAAAATTATTAGGAATACATTGTATAGAACCGCTCCCATGCGTATGACCCGAGTCGACAGGCTAGCTCACGCTAGTAGCACTAACTGTCACGTGTGCGACTCACCACTTAACGGTGATTCGGTGAGAGATCACTGCCACATAACTGGTAAGTATAGAGGCGCCGCTCACAGCGCGTGCAACCTCAAGCTTAAAATCAACCCTAAGACAATAAACATCCCCGTTGTCTTTCACAACTTGAGAGGGTACGACTCACACTTGATCATGCAGGCCATCGCGAAAATCGATGGTAATATAACGTGCATCCCCAACAACATGGAGAGATACATCTCCTTCAGCTTAAACGGACGTAGGTTCATTGACTCGTTTCAGTTCCTCCTGTCGTCACTCGACAGTCTGGTCAAGGCCAACAATACCTTCCCTATCACCGATCGATACACAGACGCCGAGACTAGACCCCTGCTTATGAGGAAGGGTGTGTACCCCTATGAGTACATGGATAGTTGGGTCAAGTTCACCGAGACCAGACTACCCCCTATTGACTGCTTTTATAGCAAGCTGAATGAGGCGTCCGTCTCACGAGACGATTACTCGCACGCGACTAACATATGGAATAAACTGGGTTGTAAGAACCTGGGTGATTATCACGACCTGTACTTGAGGACAGATGTACTGCTGTTAGCCGACGTGTTTGAGACATTTAGGCGGACGTGTTTCAAGCAGTATAAACTCGACCCCGCATGGTATTACACCAGCCCAGGTCTGTCGTGGGACGCCTTGCTTAAAAAGACCGGAGTTAATTTGGAATTGCTCACAGATTACGACATGCACCTATTCATTGAGAAAGGCTTGCGAGGTGGGATTTCCATGGCATCCAAACGATACGCGAAAGCAAATAATCAATACGTGAAAGGTTACGATCCTAACAAGCCAACCAATCACATTCTCTACCTCGACGCAAACAACCTGTACGGCTGGGCCATGAGCCAGTATCTACCTACAGGGGGATTCGAATGGGTACCCCACGTTGATGTTATGGGGGTTGCACCAGATTCGAACAAAGGTTATATCCTCGAGGTTGACTTAGAGTATACCAAGGAATTACACACATCACACAACAGCTACCCCCTGGTCCCCGAACGTATGAGGGTTAACCCAGACTGGATGTCTGAGTACCAACATAACTTGTTAGGTGGGCGTGTGACAGACGTTGAAAAACTCGTGCCTAACTTAATGAATAAGACCAAGTACATTGTTCACTATCGCAACCTACAGCTGTACCTGTCGTTGGGTATGAGGCTGACCAAAATACACAGGGTGCTCATGTTCGACCAGAGCCCATGGATGGAGCCCTACATCAGAATGAACACAGACCTACGAAAAAAAGCCACCAGTGATTTTGAGAAAAATCTCTACAAGCTCATGAACAACTCGGTGTTTGGTAAGACTATGGAGAACCTGAGGAAACGCGTGACCGTGAAGCTGGTTCGGTCGAGTGAGGAAGACAAGCTCAGGAGATTGATAGCCAGTCCGGCATTCAACCGTAGTAAGATATTCACAGACAACCTGGTTGCCCTACACATGAAGAAAAGCCACATAAAATTCAACCGGCCTGTTTACGTGGGGATGAGCATCCTCGATTTATCCAAACACCTGATGTACGACTTTTACTACAACGAGCTCAAGAAACAGTACGGTGACAGGTGTGAAGTGCTGTACACTGACACGGATTCCCTGCTGATGGAGATTCGAACCGAGGACGTGTACAAGGACATGAAAAAACACCTCGATTTATACGACACCAGCGACTACCCTAAGACCCATACCATACACAGTACGGTAAATAAAAAGGTCCTAGGTAAGATGAAGGACGAGTGTGCTGGCACGCCCATAGCCGAGTACATAGGTTTGAGACCTAAGATGTACTCCATACTGAAAGCCGACAATAGTGAGATCCGGAAGGCTAAGGGGGTTAAGAAGTATGTGGTGAAACAACACATCAAACACGCCAGATTCAAGGAAGCCCTGTTCAAGACCCGTACCTTTAGGCATAAAATGAACACACTTAGAAGTGATGGACATAAGATATACGGACTGACTATAAACAAGACATCCCTGTCGCCTATGGACACGAAACGTTGGATAGCTATTGATGGGATAAACACATACGCGTATGGACATGAAAAAATTTGAGGCTATTTACTACAGCCCGCGTGGGTACTGGAAAGGAGCTAGCGCAGTAGATAAGCTAGCTAAAATAGCGCGAGTACCCCCGGAGGAAGCCAAAGCGTGGCTTGAAAAACAAGCCCTGTGGCAGATCTATTTGCCGGCACCACGCTACGTGCCTAGAAGGAGGTTCGGTATTAACATACCTAATAGCGTTCACCAGGCAGACCTACTGTTCCTACCCCACGACAAGAGGTACAAGTATGCCTTAACCGTAGTGGACGTAGCCAGTCGTTACAAGGAAGCCGAACCCTTGACCACGAAAGATTCGGCCCAGGTAGCCAGAGGATTCGAACGCATATACAAACGCAGCCCGCTGACGTGGCCAACAGAGCTGCAAGTTGACCCCGGACGGGAGTTCATGGGTGCCGTGTCACAACTGCTAGCCAAACACGATACAAAGGTCAGGCGTGGCACGGCCAGAGCCCATCGCAGCCAAGCCATAGTTGAGAGATTTAATAGGACTTTGGCTGAGCGCTTGTTCGGCCATCAGTATGCTAGGGAGATGGCCACCCCTGGAAAACGATCGACTGAATGGGACACGAGGTTACCCAAGGTGGTGTCGGCAATCAACCATGAAGTCACCCGTCTCACCGGTAAGAAACCGGCAGACGCTATCAAACTAAAATCAATAGTTGCAGAGTCGGCCGCTCCATTGCGTGGGAAGGAGAAACAGATACCAGATAGGGCCCTAGTGAGGTATCTATACCAGCCGGGGGAACACGAGGGTGATAGCCGTTAGCGGGCCACCGATCCTATATGGTCAGTCAAAACTTACAACATAGATAAAGTGGATATAAAAGCCGACGAACCTAACTTGTACTACTTGAGGGATGGGCCGGGTAGGGGGTTTGTAAGAGAAGAATTATTGATCGTACCGTACGGCACAGTGTTACCTCCAACACACGTTAAGTAGTAGGGGTAATAGTAGCAAGAGCTAAGGACCCAACCAAAGCCTTATTTAGTAAATAAGGCTTTGTAGAGACTTTTCTTGAAAGTGTTTTAAAACCCCCATTGTATATACTACTCAATTACTTGGCCATCTATCAATGACTGTAGCAAAGTTTCTTTAAATATTTCATAAATAAGACTTTTTGATGCATTTTTGTGTGACATGTAGAACATCCATGTATATGAGTCGCCGACTCCTAGGTAGTCACTTGCACTTACTCACTCGCCAACACCTTTCGTCCCTTCCCGATAATGCTTGATACTGAATGCACATATAAGCAGTGTTAGAAATAGATTCAAACTGTCACTGGCCCGAATAATTCATGATAATTTATTAACAGTGAAACAGCGTGTATGAAAACAGTTCGGGTATTCAATCACAAATTAATTGTTTCAAACTATCATGGCTCCAGATAATTTTTCAACATGAGGTGTACATATGCCTTTTTTATTCAATAAAAAAAGAGTACTGGGAAAAGTTAGAGTACATTTAGAGTACTGAATGGAATTTAATGGCATGTAAGTAAACTTGTGTGTCATTTCATATATGCACCACAACATTGCTACTCTTGTGCAAACAGGTAAATAACCAATAAGGCAATACTTTTGTTATAAAAATATGTCCTTAAATGATTCTAAGACCGTACCCCGTTGCTGTAATGCGTATCTGCTGCGTTTTCTGATTTTCTCTCCTACCATATCTTGCATATTTTTTATCCGTACATATGCCCTTATCTGGAACCCTGAAACGATTAACTCTGAGCCACTGTCATTGATGGGACACACTCTAAGAATACACATACATTTTCAAACAAGAAGACAGAGTCATCGTTATCCCCTGCTATGGCAAAATACTCTTCATGAATATGTCTACAAGTTGTGACTATGTCACGTTTTGGCATGTTTTGGAAATATAGTATGAAAGGTTTTCAGGTTTTGCTCATGAAAGGAGCACTACCACCAGTTTGAGTCAAACTCAAATTTTTTGCCATGGAAACTCCAGAAATATTTGATTAATAATCCTGAAACTACCAAAAGGCACCAGCACACCACCAGACCTATCTATGTGCCAAGTTGGGTAAAGAAATATGGCATGGTTTTAAAGATCTGCTGTAGAAATGACAAATGTGGTTGGATACACAGCCGAAGTATATTTTCCACATTAAACATTGGTAAGTTGAATTTATTGCTTGGTTCTCAGGGATTTGACTCACAGGGATTTGACTCACCGGGATTTGACTCACGGGGATTTGACTCACCGGGATTTGACTGTATAATAGGTTGGCGCGAGCATCAGTTACATGACATATTTTTTTGTCAAGGGTTTGATGGATTCACCAACTTCATGATATTTTTTTGACAGCATCAGATCTCTAATCAATGTGTTACAAGTACAGATTCCCTACCTTTTGGTTGTGAGTCTTTTTATTAATGTGACTGTGATGATCTTTTGTTGTCCAGGATGAAGCTGCATCAGGGACCTGTGGATACATGGTCCACAAGGGAGAAGCTTGCTCTGGCGTGTTCCGTCATGAAGAGCGGGGACCAGAACTGGTAGGGATTGAATCACTCCTGACTTCCCCTATTGTCTCCGTGTTTTGTATTGGTTGTTTTAAAATCACGTTTTTGAGCTCATGGCATGAAGTCTTGCTTGATTGTCCTCTTTTAGTGTTTGCTATATATCTTTTCACTGCCTCTTATATAATTCATATAATTGGTTTATTCAATAAAGCAGTCCGTTCCTGGATTCCGCGGCAAATTTAAGCAAATTCTGCACCCTATTTTTCAATATTCTGCAAAACATTCTGCGGTTAAAACATTTAGGAAAAATAACAAAAACATTGTACAGACCTTCATAGTTTAATTCTCAAACACAGATATAAAGTTAAGTCGACAGTATACATCACATCTTGAGCATGTCTGATGACAAACCACCCACACCTTTTTCTGTGTTTGAGAATTAAGCACTCGCTGAAAGTTATTTCTCTCCTCTCATTCGTAACTTAGAAGCAGACCAACAACTTCCTGTTTAATGCAAATGACAATTTTATGTTTAAACTAAATGTGAAATAATTTCAGTTTTCAAAATGATCGATTTTGAGAACGTAATAGCAGTGTCAAGTTCATCTAATATTATTTGAAAGATGCCCCAAACTTGCTTTATATATTACAGTATCTTTATTCATGGTTATTTTGAAAATGTTGTCACAATCAATATGTCAGTTCGTTTTATGTGTAACCGATTCTACTTTTGACATTATCTCTACTTTTCATTTTGGCTGTCAGTCGGTTTTCACTCAGTTTTTAAAATAAGCAAATTCCATTAGAAAAGTGGCAAATTCTGCACTGATTCTGCAAGAAAACGTGTTTTCCGTGGACCATGCATGTTTTTGCATGGAAAGGTAAATTCAGCAATTTTTTCTGCAACCGCAGAATCGCGGAATCCAGGAAGAACTGATAAAAGGACCACAGGCCCATTATACAGTTACATAAGTCATATCATGGAAATACCGCATTAGAAACATCTCTTTCCTTCTTTTCCTCACTTGGTTGACCATGATTTGTTTTACACGTCATCTTATCCCATTTGTGTAGATCAGTACTCATATTATTGATCACTTGATTCTCTGGCCTAGACCCAATTATTTACAGACCACAGCCATATTCAGTGCACTTTGGACCGGCTTGGGACCAACTAAAAAGTTTGAATTAGACAGCAGTCTGAGTTACACAGAAATTTCTTATAAAGAATGATTGCATCAGGTCTGTAAGCTCAGCAGTCTAAGTAAACTTATCCTCAGTACTTTTCGTTACACTCCACTACTGAGTCTAACAAAACTTAGTAGAAGGTCGCGTCAGGTAACCTTTGAGATTGACCAATCAGAACCCAGCTTACCAAATCGCGAAAGAGCACATTTGCACATACCTGTTGAACTTATTATCTCGAAAAGGTTTGTACCCAAATGATTCTGAATGCTATTTCGCGTACGCTTGCTTCCTGGTGATGCACACGGCGTACGTACAACCATGACAACGGTGAGTAAACATTCGCTGAAAATAGAGTTTTGGCAATATCCAATTATGTTATCTTGCGGAAATATTAGCTGATGGTAACCATGTCAACAGAAACCCCAAAGCGTATATACTGCAGGTCAGATAACTGTGTTATATGCGAATTTTTGTTTGTGGAGAGATCTGTGTCAGTGACCTGAATATTTTGAAAGTCCCTCCGATCCCTAAATAGTAGCCGTTGTCTGATTGGTTAAATCTATTTAACCGTCTCGCGTTTGATTGGACGGTCATTGGTCACTCAAAGGTTATTTGACGCGACCTTCTAAGTTTTGTTAGACTCAGTGGTGGAGTGTAACGAAATACACTGAGACTAAGTGTACTTAGACTGTTAAGTTCAGGCTGGTAATTCAAGAAAGACAGAGTCTGAGTTGGACAGAGGGCACTGTATCTGGAAGATAAGTTTAAGTCCCTTCCTTCCTTCCTTCCTTCCTGGGGCGGTGGGGAAACCTAGTGGTTAAAGCTTTCGCTCGTCACGCCGAAGACCTGGGTTCGATTCCCCTCATGGGTACAGTGTGTGAGGCCCATTTTCTGGTGTCCCCCGCCGTGATATCGCTGGAATATTGCTAAAAGCGGCGTAAAACCAAACTCACTCACTCACTCCTTCCTTCCTTTTTCTACCCACCTCCATCTTACTTTCTCTCCCTTTTTTCCCTCTCACTATCCATTCCCACTGATTTCTCCCTACCTCATACCTGTTTTCCTCTTTCCCACCATGATGTTCTGTTGGTCCTGACCATGCAGATGTTTACAGTGTTTCTACTTGTGACACAATGTGCTTCATCTTGCAGGGTATCAGTAAGCAGAGCTATCAAGCCATATGTGGAAAGCCAGCGGCCATCTAATTGGTTCTCCCAGAAGGTAGGTCAATGTCAGTCCTTTAATTAGGTCACTCCATCATCCATCCCTGCATCCTTCAATCCATCATTGACCCGTGGAGATCCAGGCTTCCACTGATCTTCAGCAACACCTGCTTGTCCTAAGAGGCGGCTAAGGGGATTGAGTGGTCAGGCTTGCTGACTTGGTTGACACATATAATTGCATCTCATTTAAACAGATTGATGCTCATGATGTTGATCACTGGGTCGTCCAGACACCTTTGTTTATGGACCACTGCCACATTGTTGGAATAATTCTGCCGAGTGTTGTATCAAATATAACAAACCAGTCAGTCTCCAACTCATTCAACAGTTCAACTGGCTTTTCTTGAATTTCCCGTCTCATCTCACTTTGCTGTAAAAATACTCAGCAGGCCAGTTGTACAACCAATTATTATATCTCAACTGTAATCATAACAAACATCAGGAATTTGCTTGAGTAAAGATCTGACGATCCTAGTTCCAACAAAAGTTGGAATCAAAACTGTGTCCTTCTCTCGCTTCAAACTTGCTAATTCACAGTAAAGTATTATGAGATGTGTAAGTTTGTCCTTAGTAATCATATCGTCTCCCATTTTCAGAATTGTGCCTTGCAGTACTCTGACCTCCTGGAGAAGGTGGAAACGCCCAAGTAAGTCAATCGCATTCGTAGATTGCATGGTGTCTGTAATAATTAATATTTGCAGTCAGTTAAAAATATTTGGAGTAGCCTATCCTTTGAAACCATTTTCAGTTGATCTCAGTGGTAGTGTATTAATGTATGATATTTTTTACTTTCCTTATTAGTTCAAAAGAAATTTTACTAAATTTTACTAAACTTAGAGTTCAAACTAATGTCAAAGATGCACTGTTTTCGTAGTTGACAGCAACTAGCATATTTCCAGGAGCTCATATAGAATTCCAGGGCTGTTACCTTGACATACAAAAGTAAGGGTTAAGGGGTCCCCAGTCAATACATTTTATGGGACCTTGCTGATGACATGAGAATCCTGTACTGAAATGGAGTAGTCACCGATGGCAATTTTGCACTGATCCACAGAGTTTGTTTCAAATAGGTCAATTCTGTGAATCCTCTAAATCCCTACCTCCCATTGGACTACATAATACTGAAACTAGATTTTCCTATTGCCATCCCTGTGTTGTTCATCATACGTTCAGATAATTACTTCAGAGTCTGGAATGAATCAGTGGTCACGACTCATGGGTAAAATAACAGACACTAGTACTCTTGAAGCTTTTAGTTATGCTCTTGGTATTTATGTGGATACTGGACACAAATTTGTGCGTCTCTTGAAACCCAGGGATTCCAAAACATGTCTTGTGCCTTTTGGATATTTTAAATATTTCATTCAAAATTAGAATTCAGTGCAATGATTTGTTTCTTTATTGATCCTGTTTTAAGTTGGAAGTTTGTCTTTTCAATTAAGGAAATTTACTGACAAAGTGTGAGAGTTTAGGCAAAATTTGTTTCAAATAAAGGACTATGATAAAAATGATGATAAATGTATTTGTACTAGGCTTATCATGCTTTTCCTGTGACAAATCCAGTTTGATGTACCCTCTTTTACAGGTGCATGGCCACACAGACAGTACACTAAAACATATTCCCCTCATGAACATGATAATAATTTGTCTCTTGTGTAATTGTGTCAGACGGAAACGAGGTGATGGAGGAGAGACTGACACACCTGCTGATCAGATCTTCCGGAAGTTGATGACAGAGAGAATTGAGGAACTTCGTAAAATAGCCTTGGGGGAACAACAGAGATACAAGTAAGTTGCGCAAAATCATTCATCAGTGGGTGATAGGGTAGCCTAGGGCTTAAAGCATTTGCTCCTCATGCCAAAGACTGGTTTTAATCCCCACATGGGTACAGTGTGTGAAGCCCATTTGGGGTAACTCCCACTGTATTGTTGCTGGAATATTGCTGAAAGTTGCGTGAAAACAAATTCATTCATTCATTCATTTATTCATTCAGTCATTCATTCATTCATTGCTGACATTTCATGAACAATTGTTTTTCTTTAAGTTTAAAAGAGTATTGTGAACAATTAAACTTGCTTTACATGGAAATGAAAACAGTAATTGTGCAGAAGCAGATTATTAACCACTGAAACAAACAATCAAAATCATTCAAGAATACACATTATTTGCATGTTTGCATTCCTCAGGAAGCTGAAGAAAGATGTGGAATGCATAAAGTCTGGACAATATGATGATCGGCTGACGGAGATGTGGGAACAGATGCAGGCGTACGTTGATTATGTTCATGTTAGCCATTTGATTTTCATGTCTGGGACACATAGAGATCCGGTATAGAACTGATCTTAAGTGACCCATACTTGTCTTAAAAGGTGACAAACAGGATCAGATAGTCAGGCTGACTGACTTGGTTTACTCATGTACCAATTGCACAGATCGATGCTATGCATGCCATAAAAGGCGAATATGCTTGTCATAAGAGGCGATTAAAGGGATCAGGTGGTCAGTTGCTCCCTGACTTGGTTGACACATTTCATCAGTTCCCAGTTGTGCAGATCAGTGTTCATGCTGTTGATCACAGGGTTGTCTGGTCCAGACTCGATTATTTATAGACAGCCGCCATATAGCTGGAATATTGTTGAGTGCGGTGGTAAACTAAACTCACTCACTCATAGATCGATGCTCATGAAGTTTATGACTGAACTGCCTAGTTCAGACTCGATCATTTACCATCGCAATTTAGCTGGAATATTGCTGAGTGTGTCGTGAAACTAAACTGAACTCACTGACTTGTGTTGTCAGGTGTGTGAGAGGGAAGCATGGGCATCAGGTGATGAAAGTGATGATGATAACTGGATGATGTTTATTTTGTTGTTGTGAGGTTTGCAAAAGCGAAAAGGATTTACATGTCATTTGGTTCATATGTTTATGTTATTTGGACTGTGACTGAGACTGTGACTGAGAGGCATTGTTATCATATCGTTTATTGTTGAAAGCACTGTTATTGATAATCTTCTTGTCAGCATTTTGATGATGTTGTTGGTGATGTTGGTGATGTTGCAGAGAGAAGGCTGCTGAGGAAGCGGCAAGGGAGGCAGAGAAAAAAGCAATGGAGGATGCTAGGGCTCAAGCTCAAGGTGAGTTGGGGGTGGGTTGGAGGTGTTGGGGATTGTGAATATGTTTCTACCTGTGGCAGATACAGTATCTTTGCTGCTACCTGGGACACTGTGCTGATACTGTCAAGTCTCCTTAATCCGACATCTTCTGTTGTATAGCAAATTGTCGGATTAACAAGAATGTTGGATTATCGTACATGAAAGGACAATAAAGGTCACATTCACGGTCAGTAACAGGACAATCATGATTCTTATGAAGTGTGTATGTATATCATAGCATCATGAGTGACATGGCACTGTATTCATTGATAATTGATCGCTTATGTTGCTAATTTCAGTGTTGGATTAACATGACTAGTTACCAAGTGATTACAACAGTCGGTTGCTAACTGGGGCTGTCAGAGTCGGAACATTGGACTACTGGATTTATGAGACTAAATTATGTGTATTCAATTTGTTGCCAACAAAAGCGTCAGATAAAGCCGATAGTTGGTTAAACAAAGGTCGGATTAACAAGACTTGGCTGAATGTTGTTAGTTACTCCATAGGACTTAATATGTTGTTACTCTAGGACTAGGACTCCTAGGACTCTATGTGTTTTTCAAGAGAACACAGTACTCTTTAGGACATCAAATGTTGTTACTCCCTTGGACTCCCCAAGACTCAGTTTGTTAGTCCCTAGGACACAGTATGTTAGTCCTTAGGACACAGTATGTTAGTCTCTAGGACACAATATGGTATTACTGCTAAGGACACCATATGTTACTCCCTATCTAGGACATACTGTGTTGTTACTCAGTAGGACACAAATGTTGCTGCTCCAAAGAACACAATGTGTTGTTGGTCCCTAGGACACAGTTCTGGAACATTCTGTCTTGTGATTTGTTTGAAATTGTTTCTAAACATTACAAACAACTGTCCTATGGCAAGTTGAATCATAACACTGATTGATTATGGAATATTGCACAAGGAGTATTGTTTGACAAATTGTTCAGCTTGATCTACCAGTGAATCTTCTATTAATCAATATTAATTTTCTCTAATGGTAACATTTCACAGTAGAGAGCATCATCTGATATTATATCTGTGTGTTTCACAGCCCAACAGTGCAAGCGTGTGTTGGGTCCCAAGCGTCCATCTGTCACTTCACAGAGCAGTCTGTCAGAACAGGAAGACACACAGGAATCTTACCCAGAATTCCCCCTGCTTGAGGTCCCAAAGGTAAGTTGGCTTGTTGGTTGGTTTATTCTTTGATGCTGCACTCAGCAATATTCCAGCTATTTGTTGGTGGTCTGTAAACGATTGAGTCTAGACCGCACAATCCAGTGATCAATATCATGAGCATCCAAAGGTAAGAAGTTAATAGTGAATGGAATTGAAGGTGTGCTGTCATGGTATATGTGTGGCAGATTGGTCTTTGGAATAGATTTGTGATTTTTCATATTTCTTGTGATGTAACCATGGTAACAGTATTGTTGATTCCATGGTGATATTCAATGATGTGTTTCAGATTGGGGATGATGACACACCACTGCATCTGTCCACAACGTCGTTAGGGGTGGCAGCACAACAGCCTGAACCTCGTACCAAGGCTGTTCCACCTACCTCCCCACTTCTGTCATCTCTCCTGCAGAGTAAACTGAAGTCTGCCAACAGCTTGCAACAGCTGAAAAACGTGAGATGTTACGTTTGTTTCTCTGGCCTACAGGGATTGGGAAAGAGAACTCTGACAATGGGCCATGTTAAGGATTAGTAGCCATTTTCTGAATTTAGAATGGGCCACTGCCCTTGTATCTGTAGTAAACTTCAAAGTTTTAATGGGCCATTTTTCATTCTAATGTGCAAAATGGCCCATGGCCTCTGCCTTCCCAATCCCTGGGTCTAAAAAGATGGGACACATCTTCTGTTTACACTAGAGTCTATACACTCACTGTATGCTCACACACCCACCCCATCTCTCACTCACTCACTCACTCTTCCAGGAGGCTGAGCAGGCTGAGGCTCTCACCCAGGCCCAGCAGGTGCAACAACTGGCACTTCAGCTGCAGCAGTCAGCAGAATCAGCTGTGAGCCAAGCAAGGGAGGCAGCTGTCAATCAAGCTAGAGAAGCACAGCAGCAGCAGCTTCAACAGCAACAGCAACTCCAGCAGCAGCAGCAGCAGCAGCAAATGAAGATCGCAGCTAGTGCTGTGCAGAATGTACCCCTGACAGAGTCACTTCCAACATCCCCATCATGTGGTAAGTCAATAACAGTATTCAGTATTACAGTGGAAGCTGTCAAAACCGGCAACTGTCCAATCTGGCAAGTTGTCAACACCAGCATAAAAAATCTCAGCCCAGTCTATGGTTGTTTGCTTGTCATGGTTTGAAAGTTCTGCAATCTGAAGCAGCTGCCAGTTCCTGAACTCGGCATGAAATGAACAACCACAGTAATTAATACTGTTCAATATGGTGTATATGGTGAGGAATTGGCCGAATGTGTATTGTCATCAATTAATCCTTTGTTTAAACTACATGCTTGTTGACATAGGCAATTTAGTCTTAGTTCAGTATTGGTATGATTATATATGTAATTAGTGAGTTGACATGTTTTATTGTCAATGTGTGTTTTAATTTAGAGAACCAAGTGGTACAACAATGTACATGACAGTGTCAAAAGTCTTTCAGTTATAGTCGTATGTAACCTTGTCAGCTCTTCAATCTGGCACATGTCTGTACCAAACCTTTTCTGCAGTCCCAACGAGTACCAGTTCAGACAGATGGACTGGTAACATATGTATTGGTTGCTCAAAACCTGTGTTTTCAAGTGTTTACCCTTTGTCTTGGTTGACACGTGCAATTGTATTCCAACTGCGTACATTGACGATCATGATCTTAATGACTGGATTGTCTGGTCCAGGCTTGATTATATAAACAGCAGACAAACAAATGTTCTAACTTCATCTCTTTAACAGGTGCCTTTATATGTGCATGCATGCTCAGTTTGCCCTTTAAGCAGCACCAAAAGCCAAACGAACAAATAGCCTACACCAGGGTACGGGAAGTGAAACACACCAGTTCTGCACCAAATATCAAATATGTATGGTCACATTTCTCTTAAGCCATTGAGTTGAAAATAGCAGCACTAAATATTGAAAAACATGGTCAGGTGTAATTGCTGGATGGACTTTCAGAAAACATGAAAATCTTGCACAAAGTCATTCCATCAAGGATGCCTGGTGTCTGACCTGGCATTGAAGACTGTCTCCGTAAACTGCTTGTTAAACAATGGTGGTCTGGTGCAGAAACTCCGTATTATTCATACACTTGTTAAATACACCTTTTCACTCACTTTTCAGCTGCCCCCACACTGTCAAAGCTGCTGTTCACAAGAGCACAGCCAAAGCCGGTCCCAGAGACCACCTCATCATCTCTCACCACCGCCACCAGTGCACCTGTCATCACTGTGACAGAAGTACCCTCCCCTCTCGATATCCTGGAAGCTGGCGAACCCAAGTCCACAGATCAACTGGATCAAGGTAGGAGACCTCATCTCTATTTAGAACCTGAATCTTTCAAGGGCTAGTTTCTGGGTATGAATCTCAAAGAACTGGAATAACTTGGATCAAGTGATATGAAAGGAATAATTTAATGACCAGACGTATGATGAAAGCCAGTCTCTGTGTGAAAATAAACTGAAATCAGAAAGGGATTGACCATATGTGAATTTAGTTGTACACTGGACTCAGCAATATTCCAGCTATATGGCAGCAGTCTGTAAATAATGGAGTCAGCCAGACAGTACAGTTGTCAATAGCATGAACATTGATCTGCACAATTGGGAACCGATGATATGTCAACCAATTCGGCGAGCCCGATCACCCAATCCCATTGGTCATCTCTTGTGACAAGCATGGGTTCCTGCAGACCAAATCAAACCCAGATCTGACTATTTGTGATTTTGGATAGATTGGAAATTGATTCAAATATCAGTGACTGCAAGCTGTATTTTTAGCATTCAAGCTCATTGTTTTTAATAAGTGACTGTTGATATTGTTTCTCTAGACTCAGCTGATGAGAGTGTTCATGTGGATGTGACGGCAGTCGAGGTCAGTTCCAATGATGGAGATCCACAAGAAGGGTCAGCTGACCAGTCATGTGACCCATCATGTGATGGTGGCGATGGCAAGGATGATGTTGCAGAGGATGAAGGGACAGCTGATGAGTTGACACAGGCTGAATTGACTCCGCAACCCCGACCCGAGCATAAGGGTGGAGGGAAGCAAGTGACTGCTAGTCAGGTGAGTGACATGGGACGGAAATGAGACGATCATTAGACGGATGAGGTGACCGCTAGTCACTAGCATGTTTCATTCATGTGTATGAATGTAGAGAATTTTGTTTCAAACATGGACGATTAATTTTCAGTTGCAGGAAGATGAGGACTCCAGCGAGGTTGCAGGCAGCAGTTTTGTGTGTGTGGATGAGGAGGTATCCATCAAGGAAGACCCAGCATCACCAGCCAGCTCTGTGTCCTCCAAGGTCAGCGAGAGTGGTGGCAAGTCCATCAAGCCACGCCGGAGGAAAGGTGAGACAGGGTCCATTGTATGCCTCCTTCATCCACAACAGCTGGTATCATCTCCTTATTAGGAACAGCAGTCTAGCCTAGTGGTTAAAGCATTTGCCGTCGTGCCAAAGACCCATGTTCGATTCCTACAAGGGTACAGTATGTGAGGCCGATCTCTGATGTTCCCCGCCATGATATTGCAGGAATGTTGCTAAAAACAGCATAAAAACAAACTTACTCACTTCTTGTTCTTGGAGAAACACTTTATTCTACAAGGCCACATCTAGGCTGACCAGAACTTGAAACTTACCCTGTTGACACCATGCTTGGTAGTTAAGTGTCAGTTTTGTAAGTCATCTCAATTCACTAGGCAGTCTTGTGCCCCAGAAACCTGTCATTGCAGGTTCAAATCCAAGGTTAGGCATTGGGGTAGCTTAATGGTTAAAGCATCTGCTCGTCACGCTTAAGACTATGTTTAATACCCCACATGGGCGAATGTTTGAATTTTATTTCTGGTGTCCTCCGCCATGATATTGTTGGAATATTGATAAATGCAGGATAGAACCATACTCAGACTCCCTGAATACAACTGAAATGTTCAAGAGAGATCATCATTGTTGTATCTGACCCATGAAAGCATGACTTGCTGATATCTGCATGTGTTATTTTGTCAGGACGTGGAGGTCGAGGGGGTCATCGTGGGAGGCCTTCACGCCGATCTGTGCAGGTTTGTAATCATCTCATGGCATCAACTTCATTTGCTTATCCCCCATACATTTACAAGTTGATATCATTGATACCTCACATCTAGGTCCTGATATCATTGATGCTTCACATCTTCATCCTGATATCATTGATGCTTCACATCTAGATCCTGACGTCATTGATGCTTCACATCTAGATCCTGACGGCATTGATACCTCACATCTAGATCCTGACATCATTGATGCTTCACATCTAGATCCTTATCACATGAATATCTCACATTCAGTGCTTATACATCTCTCACGCAGACTATAATATGGGATACATATTACAGGGAGTGGGATAGACAACAAACAATGGGCCATTTTCAGGAGTATTAGCCATTGTCAGAATTTTGAAAGGGACACTGCCCTTGTATCAATAGTAAACTTAAACTTAAAGATAATAGCATACACATCTCTCACCAAAAACATGATCTGCTGATCTCTTACCTGGAGTGTGAGAACATATCTATTTCGAGACTAGAACACGATGTGCAGGTCTCACACCTGAATCCTGATACTATTAACATCTCACATCTGAAACAAAATGAAGCTATGTCTTCGTTTTGTTGAGTCATGATTGTGTAGAAACTACAAGACGTGTCTCCTCTAGGATGATGACAAGAAGGACGACGCCAGCTCAAAACACAGTGATGCTGATCTGTCAGATGAAGAGATGCGAGAGAGTGACGACCCTGCTCCTACCTGTGGCTCCATCTTCTCAGAATCCATTCCAAACAGTCCTGCCTCCTTGTCCATGTGGTATGTATATGAGCAGTCACAAATACATGTTGGTGTTATATATCATTGAAAAGATGCCTCTGAGGTTTTGGTAAAAATGTAAAACCAGAGTGGGGGGTGAAATCCCAAGTGGTGTAGTCACGAGGGATTTCCCAACCCTTATGGTTTTACATTGTTTGCCGAAACCAAAGAGAAATGTTTTCTCTGACATATGTACCGTCAATGATGGATAATCACAATGTAGATGATCATTTAATGAAGCTACATAAGAACAACTGAAACACACGTAAAATCAATTTAATGGCAGTAACTATACTCAGTCCGTATGAAAAAACACCACTCACGAAATGTGGAATAGCTCCACGGATAGATATGTGAAGTATATACTTATGATGCATTTGAGATTAACGGGTGTGACTGCCATTTGCATTGACACTGGATAGTGTTCTGAGGGATAGCATTCCACTCCTGAACAAAGGCAACCTCAAGTTCTCGGATGTTGTCCATCTGGCGTCGACGTGAAAGACGTCGTCCAATTTCATCCCGTAAGTGCTCGATGGGGAAGAGATCGGGTGACAGAGCAGGCCACTGAAGCACGGGGATGTTGTGCTGTGCAAGGTACACCCTTGCAGTGTGTGCCCAAGCGTTGTCCTGTTGGAACGTGTGGACATCGTGGTGTTGGTTGAAGAACGGCACAACATGGTTCTGCAGCACCTGGTCCTGGTAGTAGACGGCGTTCACCCTTCCTCTGCAGATATGGAGAGGGGTTCTGTGACGGTAGCTTATTCTACTCCACACTATAACGCTGCCACTACCCCAACGGTTGGTCTGAACGACACAGTCGGCGTTATAACATTCACCACGTCTCAAAAAAAACCACTCATACGGCCATCTGCGTTCCTTAAGTGAAATCGTGACTCGTCAGAAAAGATGACACCATGCCATTGTCATAGTCGCCAATTCTGGTGCCTGTTTGCCCACTGTAGACGCTGGTTTCGGTGATGATCCGCTAATATGTGGCCGAAATAAGAACGTTGTTAACGCAGGCCTGCAGCTTGCAGACGGTTCCGTACGGTGTTGGGGTGAATGATTCCACATCATCCTTGGACTTGAGCAACCGTTTTTGTCGCTGGTAGTGTTCTGTCTCGGACATGATCCCGTACGATCTGATGGTCCTGACGTGCTGTTGTCACACGTTGAGGATGGTCCCGAATGCTCCCCGTTTGCAGAAACCTTTAATTGAGTCTTGCGATTGTTGTGTGTGCGCAGTGTAGTCATCTGGCAATTTCCCTGGTGCTGGGCCATTTTGAAGCATGCCTATGGCACGTTCCCGTTCAGGGGCTGTAAGTCGCAGCATCGTGTCAGCGTTTCACTAGTGTCAGTGAAGAAGTGAAATTTTATTCGGATTCACATGCTTTTAAAGGCAATATGTGTACAAATTTAGAGTGAAATTCATTTTTTCTGTGGTGTGCATGCAAAATGCTGTGTTTCTGTGAAAAATTGCCTAGTGTTACAGCTAACATGAAATTCTCGCATATGTTGATATAGCTGGAATATTGTTGAGTGTGACGTAAAACTAAAATCACTCACTCACTTACCGTGAATAATTTTCTTACTTAGTCTTTTATTGTTACCAAATACCATGTGAAAAAATACTGGAATTGTAATTGACCTGAACTTTGCATGCGTGATACTGACGTATTGATAGACGGCAGTAAGTGTTTGGCAGCTAGTGCAAAGTCCATAATGCATTTGTGTTGTTTCAAGTAGTGACACAGAGGATGAGAAGGCCTTCAAGACATGGAAGAAATCAATCATGTTGGTGTGGCGATCAGCAGCTAATCACAAGTAAGTTAACTGTTTGAGAAAATTGTTGGCATGAGAGATTGTTTTCAGGGAAGAACAAGCCATCTGTTGATAATAGAGAACATATCAACTGTTGCTTGAGAGTTCGAGTGTGTCGGCTGCTTGAGAGAAAGTCAACAGTGTGGTTTGAAAGGACAAATTTGACAGCTGTCTTATAAAATAACTAGATAACAAGTAAGTATCTTGTGGGAGAACAACTCTGTCAAATGCTGTTAGTAGATCAAGAAGCTCAGTTGTGACTGAGGGGAACCTCGGAATGAACTCTTTTTACCTTTAGGACTTAACACTCTGTAATGTCTGTTGCAGATATGCCAATGTTTTCCTGCACCCTGTCACCAATGAAATAGCTCCTGGCTACAAGGGAATTGTGCACAGGTGAGTTGGGAAGTATAGTGGGAACAAGACAAGTACCTGACCTGTAAACAGAGGAACAATGGTATTAGTTTTAGATTATTATATATAGATGTCCAAATAACTTCTCTGATTCTGCTCTAAAGATCAGAAAAACAATGAGGTGGAATTTGATGTTGTGAATGGTTTGACTTGTCATAGGTGGATCCAGAGGGGTGTTCACCCATCCCCACCCCCTACACCCCAGTTTTGTCGAAAAGCTATATCCGCCCCTAATTTGTGTAACATATTTTGTCTCAGGCATTTGTTGCTGAGAATTCATGTTTTCAATGCCTTGGTTGTAGAATATCCTGTTGTTCTTGTCCAATGTTGTACAATACCCTGCTGTTGAGTGCTGTTGGCTTTTTGAATGTTTACTTTCATGGTAATTTGGAATCTGTTTAGACCAATGGACCTTGGTACCATCAAGAAGAATATTGAAACAGGAGTGCTACGGACAACGCCAGAGTTCCAGCGAGATATGATGTTGATGTTTACCAATGCTATCATGTACAACAGCACAGATCAGCCTGTTTTCAAGATGGCTACTGAGATGTACAATGATGTCATGCAACACATTGAGGTAACCAGGACAACATTATTTAACTTCCCTTCAGAGGGTTTTAGATTTACTTTCCGAATTAAGGCATCATGACATCAATAATTTGTCATTTATTTTTATCAGATCGATTATTACAAGTGGATCCACGAGACAGTCTCCATACATAACAAAGAGAGATCACACAATAATTTAAGAACAGTTTAATTCGGAAAGATTTCCGCTCGTAACACCCATATTGTTATTAATAGGGTAAGAGTTCCACCCGTACCCCCCACCCCAATCTAAAGCCAGAATTACAAACTGACGTGCATACCTGACCCTAAATATAAATTCAATAAACTAGAACAGGTATAAAAAACAGAGAACTTATTTCAGGGTTGGAACATTACACTGGGGAAGATGGAAATATTCTATGAGAAAAGAAGGGGGTACGGGCAGAACCCTTTCCACCTTTAACCCTCTAATTAATCCTGATAAATAAAATACAATACATGTGGAGGATATGGGCATAACTTTCACCTTAATGATGACAGACTAAATAAATTTTACAAGACATACTCTAAATAATAGTAAGTATCAATAAGAACTGTCAAAAAGTCTTACTTCTTGATAACATCGACTTCCATGTCCACACAAGATCCGCTGAATATCAACACACAAATCCATTATATGAAATGTGAAGTATTCCACTGACATGATGCTGGATGGTATGTTGAGTTTACGCTACAATCCCTGCCAGTGTGGCACATCCCTTTTTCACACTCCTGGGAACTGAACACTTTGTGTTCAACTAGCTTGGAAGAGACAAATTGACAAGCTACGATTATGTAACTTCCCTTTCTTGTAGGCTTACCCCAGCTAAAATAGACAATAGAAAGTTTTGTCACAGGTAAACAGGACATCTGTGTTAATCACTGACAAGCTCCACTCATGGAACATAATATATATAGGATGAGTTTGGGGGAAAGATAAATATATGTACTATTGATTTCATGGACAATTTGGTACCAATTCCATTCATTTCAACCGTGAATTTTAACAATGAGGAAAAATATATTTATATATTCAGGTAATATGATTTGGTAAAAGTTCCGCCTGTATCCCCAGTCAAAAGCCTAAATTACAAACTGACATGCATACCTCACTCTAAATATACATTCAATAAACTAGAACAGGTATAAAAAACAACCAATGAACTTATGTCAGTGTTGGAATATTACACTGGGGAAGGTGGAAATGTTTTATGTATAAAGAGGGCATATGGGCAGAACTCTTTCCTATGATTTGACTAGAAGCCATAGAATATGGGGTTTTGTTTAGGCTAGGGCCTTGTAAAATGAAATTTAAAGGTTGGAGGAGAAGCTGCAGAAGTCTTTCCAATGGGTTTTATATGTGAATATCAACATGTAGAAATATCTAAATGTTTGAAATGATATGTTGAATGAATTGATGGACATAAAGACAATACCTGGACACAGTTATAGGTAAGAGAGCAATGTTGAATGTTTAGCCATTCGTTGACTTCCAGTTTGTCGTTATAATTTTTTAACTTATTCCTGTTTATTAATTCCTGTTTATTAGACTTGAATGAATTTCAAACACATCTCTGCAGATGAACTGTCAGAAATGTTTCAATAAAATTTGCTGAAGAATTGTGATCCAATTTCCAACTTGGCCAAACAGTTATTATTAAGATTCAGTTCAGACAGTAACTCTAAACATATATCCATGTGCAGAAACTGATTAGAAAGGTTTAGCTTACAGTGATTGGGTGTTGTCTTGCAGCAATATGTCAGCACCCAGTTGATGGTTCAAAGCAACGAGACGAAGATGTTGCGGCAGTCCAGACGTGGAGAGCTCCTGGAGAAGGTATGATGCAGGTGTCCATGTGCCAATGTGTGCATTGTTCATTGGTGAAATTGGGGTAGCCTGATGGTCAAAGTGTCCACTCGTCATGCTGAAGATCTGGTTCAATTCCCCACATGGGTACCATGTGTGAAGTCCATTTCTGATGTCCCCGGTTGTGATATTTCTGCTATTTCTGCTAAATGAATTTACCATACTCACTCAATTGATGACATTATATTTGAAATTCATTATACACAAACTTAATTGACCTACAAGCTGAATATTTATGTATGTAATACATATGGCTGTAACTATGTCTAGATATAGCATTATGAATGACCTCACTAGTAACTGTGTCTAAATATAGCCTTATGAATGACCTCACTAGTAACTGTGTCTAGATATAGCTTTATGAATGACCTCACTAGTTACTGTGTCTAGATATAGTATCATGAATGACCTTACTAGTAACTGTCTCTTGTGAAAATTCAAGTTTCTCAAAACATGTGCTATTATGCATCATTTAATCTTCAGAGAAACAAAACATCTAAGTTCACAAACTTAATTTCAGGCTCTGTCAAACACTAAATCAAGAACACCTCAATGTCCATACTGTATATAGTAGTTTATGATCATGTGTTTTTTTCTAGGAGGAGGAAGGAAAGAAAAGAAGAACTTCCTCTGAGCAGCCGCCAGAAGGTGGCAAGACCAAGAAGCGCAAAACTCGGGCAGATGACACATGAGTTTGACATATTGGCAGATATTTTTGCATATATGTTGTATTACATATTGCTGGTTAGCATGGAGTTATCTCCCTTGAACACACTCGAGCCAACCTTCACATTGCCTCAATTGTTTTAAGCTGAAACAGGCCTTCTTGACTATTGTCAGTGATGTATGATTCTTGATAAACACTATGTTGCATCAGCATTCACAGGGTACATGTGTTGTGATGTAGTGGATATAGTGTTGTGATATTGGTGTCCCCTGACCACCAGTCTGTGTTGCAACAAGGTGTTTGTGTGTGTAGGTAGATGTCCTGTTATCTTTATCAAGCTTCTGGTAGAGTAAATGCCTATATGTAAAGTATTGATTGATGTCATTGCTTACTGTTACAAAAGCACAGGGACGGCGTGGTAGCCTAATGGTTTGAGGATTGGCTTGTTGTACTGAAGACCGGGCTTGATTCCCCACATGGGTGCATTGTGTGAAGTACTTGTGGAGTCCTTCATCGTGATATTGGTGGAATGTTGCTTACAGTTGTGTAAAACCAAACTCACTCACTCACTCACTCACCAAAAGACCATAATGAACTGTTTGGTGGTGAATACAGTGTCTGCTGGTCAAATAAGGTCCGTTGTTTGAGTTCACAGGAAAAGATAGCACTTTATGTTGTGCTGCCTGCCTTTGCTTTATGGGAATATCACAAGAAGCAACTCATCAGTAATGTGTGTCTTAAAGGGGACACAACCAGCATAAGACCAGACTGGTACAAGCACTAAAGCAATCTTTTTCACAGTGAAGATCACCATACCCAAAGAGTAATGCATATGCTTTGTGTAAGGTATGCTTTTTTCCAGCATAATTGAATGTTAGACGTTGAGAGTCTTAATTGAAGCTTCTGTCAAAGATATGTGGAATACATATAAAGCTTATGACTCGTGATGCATGCTCCCCAGCTCAGAAGTGACACAAGGAGCAGATGTTTGCCTAAAAACTACTCTTTTTCAAGACTAATAGAGAGCACTTGTAGCAGACATCAAGCTGATGTACAACAGATGCCTCTGTCATATGCAGACGTGAATCTGTATCACCACAGTTACACACGTCAGAGAGCACATGTAGTAGATGTCAAGTTGAGGAACCACAGGTGCCTCTCATATATGTTGCAGACGTCAAGCTAGGGGACACCCCTTGCTTCCACCCAACAGAAGATAAATGTAACAGACTACAACTGGTTTTTTCCAATGACATGTTGCAGACACCAAGCTGTATGATCACTGTTGCCTGTGCCTGATAGATGGAATACAAGGTGTTTAAGTCCACAACACAATCAATAGGCAAAATTTCTCATGTAATTTTCAGGATGGAGACTTACATAAATAAAGTCAAAGCCAGTGTAATATGCATGTTTATTATTTGTTCTGTGTCAGTCATGAAGCAAGTATATGCAAAACAAACCAATACCATACTATACAGCTTTCATACATTAGGAAGACATGCATTTTCTTGGTTAGCTTAGGTTTAGGTGACATATTTCCATTAGGCCAAAGACCTGTTCTCATATATTCCTGCAGCTTCAAGATAATTGAGGCACCAAGAACAGTCAAAAGTCCATCACAACTTCTGATTGCTGGAGCAGTGACCAGTAACTGGGAATTCTACGGTAGAAATTTCTCCACTTCATTTGTTCGTTTGTTGTTTAACGCTGCACTCAGCAATATTCCAGCAACATGGCGGTTTACCACTTCTAGAGCGGATCGTAGTCCAGAATGACACTACTCCGGCAGACATATGCACATGCACACACACACACCTACACACACAATCTTCCTTCATAAATATTTAAGACGGGAGCAAAGATTAAGCACCAGTTCAGACAAGGTGACAAGGATGTCATGTATGTACACATTAGCTTCACATGAACAGTGGGTGACAGTTACATAGACACATATGTACAACGGTGGCTGCAGATTAATTGATACACCCTGATTTGTGTTCACTGACAAATTCTGCAGATGTATCTCGACACTGACTTATTTTAGGAAGCAGTTGCACCTCCCAGTTAGAACTTGACTAGTCCTTCACATGCTGCCAAGCTGAACAGGAAGTTTTCAGTAGCTGGAGGCATCTTGCGTTGTTTGAGGGTGTCTAGACTTAGCGTGAGTCGCCCGTCTCCATCATCAGACGCCAAAGACCGGAGGTTGTTCAACAGTTCCTTTGTCTTCCCAGCCACCTCCTGAATTGAAATAGGAATATGTGTTGTGATGCTCACCAATCTGCATTATATTTATTTTAGCAAGAGGAATTTCTAACTGGGCATATAGTCCACAGTCGAATGATTTCACTTCAGAAAAGTTCAAAACAAAAGTCATCCTTGATATGCCTCTAGGGTCAGCCCTATGATTTTATTACCTCCCTTTGCTGGCTCCACATCCTCACAGTAGTCAAACAGCTAAGCCGCCATGACAACCGAGCTTGCCAGCGTCAACAACGATAACGGTTGCAGCTGCAATGGTTTGTTCCCAGTGCAACACAGAGTTGGGCTAAATCATACCGACAAATTGATGGGTCCGAAACGTAAAAAAATATATATGCAAGAACTCCTTTTGCCTCCTTCAGAGAACCACTGCATCTTTTGTGTTGTCAAGTCTACTCGGTCAGATGATTTAAAAAGCGAAAGGGAGATGTGATTGTGATTTCCAGCATGAACACCTGATTGGATAAAAAGTCAGCCAAGGGAGGTAATAAGTCTATCAGGCTGATTCATAGATGCATCCAGGGTACAGTGGAGACTTATCGGAACGTATACCCTATAGATATTGATGATGAACAAATGTGGGCATCATTTATTTCAGTACCTCACCTTTATCATGTCTTCATCTGTCTTCTCAGCTGATTCTGCTCCTTGAACCATCATAAGTGCTATGTCTTTGTGGAGTTTTCCCATTGCCAAAGCATCTGTAAAACCACAAGATAATCAGCACTATTCTTGTAATGCTACAAGTAGTTTAACTTCTTGTCTTGGACAGCTTTTGATTTAATTCCTTCAATGCAGTGAATGCAAGCACTTAATGACATTGTATTTATGTAAACCTCATGGTCGTCTAGGCAACAAGGCTGTTTTTGAGTGCCTATTTCCAACATGTTGATCTTAACTCAAACGTGCCTCAATCACAGACAGGAATGAGAATGGGTATGTGTGAAAAGAAAGGAAAATGAGCCAGGAGCCACATTTCCTATGCCAGATCCAATCTGTGGAGTGCCATGGAAAATACCCATACCTGCACAGAACAACACTACATCGTCAAGTGATGTTACCTTCAGAATAATAATGAGTGAATAAATGACTTTCAAAACATTTTAGTGATCTTTAATTATTTGACACCACGGCTATATAATGTGTTGATTTTCACAGTCACTGACAGAAAACAGACATTTCATAGAATTTAACCTTAGGTTAGAACCATTCAGTTAATGTGACCTTGACCTCATATAGAGGTCACTAGTACAGTATGGTTCAAAATTATTGAGAATAGCTAAAACATTTCATATTATTAAACGAGAACAAATCAGATAAAATTGAATGTATTGTGAAAGTGAACTGACCTTTTCATGTTGTGTAGGTAACAATTTAATATTTTATCAAGTCTCCTTGAGCTTCACGGCACAGTCTAAGACGGGTAGGCATACTTCCTATCAGAGAGGTTAGTGTCTCGTGAGTTATGCTGTCCCAGTATCGGACCACTTCTCTCTTCATGTCTTCAATTTTTATCAACCCCTTTTGATTCACACATTCCTTCATCATCCCCCAAATGTTCTCAATGGGATTTAAGTCAGGACTATATGCAGGAAATGGTAATGCAGTCACATTTTTCTCCTGAAACCACTGCTTGGCATGTTTTGCGGTGTGTTTAGGATCATTATCTTGCTGCAAAATCCAGTCATTTCCATAAAACACATGTGCACTTGGAAGGAGAAAATTATGTAATATGTTAGTGTAGCGTTGACTTGTCAGATTTCCCTCAAACACACACAGCGGGGTCGTTCCTAATAAGGATATCCCTCCTCATACATGAAACTTTGGGCTGTATTTAGGTCGTCGATACAACGGTGCTGACGCAGACTTTGTCCATATTTTCACCTTATTGGGATATACCCATATTGAGCTTTCATCAGTAAAAATCACATTTTCCCAGTCAAAGTTTTCATGTGCCAAACACCACTCAACACGCCTGTCTTTATGTTCTTGTTTCATGAGAGGAGAAAGAATTCCAGTCTTTTTCTCCCATCCAAGATCAATCAAATTTCTTCTAACTGTAGATTTTGATACAACTGTTGATCCCCTTTCTATCATTTCATACCTGATGTTGGATATGCTTGCCCTTTGCTTTTTAGACGCTAAAATTCCCAGCCGGACGCGATCTGAGAAGTCCAATTTTCTGGGTCTCCCTGCTCCTTTCTGATGCCCAAAATCCTTTCCCTCTTTAAAATTCTTCCTAATCCTATACACAGTAGAAAGAGGAGTTCCTGTTCTCTCTGCCAGTGTATTTACATCATCAATTCCTTGATTACACAACTCAAAAATCAACCTTCTTTTATCTTCAGCAGACATTGTTGACAGTGCTGAGGAAAATGACGTCTGCTACAAATTCAGGGGAGGTAACTCTAATTGTACTATACTCAGTAGGCCAAGATGAGTTACCTCCCTTATACCATTACTTAGTTTTAAGTATCAGTGAATCAGTTGAGGTGTTAGGATAGCTCAAAGTAAGAAGAAAAATTCTCAATAATTATGAACCAGACTATAAATGTAACCATGAACTCTATCTTTAGGTTACCCAGGTATGCATTACATTAACTTCAAATGAAGGCATGTGGTATCATGTGCTCAAACTTTTTGGCCTAACCATTCTAACCTGCTAGAAGGAGCCATGAGGTGAATACTGCTGTGCTAAAGGTACTGCTTAAGTTAGAATTTACAGGTTGGATATATTATGTCTTTAATCATTAAAATTTGTTAAAACCTCTCATACACCTTATTATTTATACAATAACTAAGTCACATATTTGCAATGTGACAAAGTATGTAAGCTGAAATATAATGCCTTCTTCTTACCTTTAGCATGAGACGCTACAGTTACTTGTCCAGCAGGGCCATTTACAAACACATCATACAGATCTGGTCTGAAAGAAGATGTGCTCAGGTTAGTAAGGAAACAATGGTTACGAACAAGCATCTTCTGCTGTTTCTCCAACTGTCTCTGTCTATCACAACAACCTAGCTCAACTACTTCACCAGGAGTGGTTGGGTAGTTGAAGCGTTGTCCCATCACATGAAAGACCTGGGTTTGATTCACCCATAGGTACTGTATATGAAGCCCATTTCCAGAGTCCCCCTGCCGTGATCTTGCTGGAATATTACTAGAAGCCGTGTATATCATATTCATTCACTGTACTTCACCCTCACTGAACTTTCCACAACTGCTTCTGCTTAGACCAGTAAAGATCTGGGCTAGAATTGGCCTTCAGTAACCCATGCTTGTCGTAAGAGGCAACTAACAGGATCAGATGGTCAGGCTTGCTAACATCTTTGGTGGTCATCGTATCTCCATTGTGTATACGTAGATCAATGCTCATGCACTTGATCACTGAAATGTCTGCCCCAGACTTGATTATTTACAGACTGCTGCCATGTAGCCTGAATACTGTTAAGAGCAGCATTAAACAACACACCAGCCAACCAAACACCACTGACTTCATTAGTATGTATGCATGTATCACACCAACCTACCTCCCCTCAACTTCAGCTTCCGTGAATCCTGCAACATAATGGTTGACAGACTTTAGACCCTCCAGCTCGTTGTCTGTGAGAGAGACGTAGGGATATACAACATTCCAGTTCTGTCGGTGCCAAACCAAAGCAGGAAGTGATCTGCAGTGACAATGAGATACAGCATTTAAAGCATTTCAGTGACATCAATGTATACGTGCCTAACATGAGAGAAAGGCTGAGACATCTGTCACTTTGACAAAAATAAATCTCACCATCACACTCAGAGAGCTGACTTCCGCCAATGGTGTAGCCCAGTTGTTAAAGTGTTCTCTTGTCATGTCAAAGACCCAGGTATGACTCCCTACATGGATACAATCTGTGAAGCCATCATATTGCTGGAATATTGCTAAAAGCAGGGAGCTAACTAACATAAAATAACTCGGGGGGAAAAGTCTTTCTACAGCGCAAGTAAAAGCAACATCATAGCTTAGAAATTATTTCTTCACAGTTTCTTTGGTAGATCATAATGAAAAGCTTGTGTACAGTTTTCATTTATTTTAGCAAAACATCTTTTTAAGATAGAGCAGAGGGGGTACGTTTATTCTGTTTAAAGGTCACATGCAACCAAAAACGCAAACATAATTAAAACACAGTTATTACTGGTTCATGACATATAAAATGCATTGGTAATTAAGAAAGTGAGTGAGTGAGTGAGTGAGTTTAGTTTTACGCCGCACTCAGCAATATTCCAGCTATATGGCGGCAGTCTGTAAATAATCGAGTCTGCACCAGACAATCCAGTGACCAACAACATGAGCATCGATCTGCGCACTTGGGAACCGATGACATGTGTCAACCAAGTCAGCAAGGCTGACCACCCGATCCCGTTAGTCGCCTCTTACGACAAGCATAGTCACCAATTATGGCAAGCATGGGTTGCTGAAGGCCTATTCTACCCCGGGACCTTCACGGGTCAGTGATTAAGAAAGAACAAATAAACAGAATTATAAGTGTATAATCGCAAATCAAAAGTGCAATATTTTGTTCTTGGGTTTATCTCCCTCGAAACGAAGCAGCCGTGATACCAAACCCAGTCAGTGCCGCCGTGTGTGCAGTCAAGTGTAACAGGCTTTCTCATTGGCCACAAGTTCATTTGCCGACGCGCTTAGCCGGCTCTTTGTTTATGGCTTGTAAGCCCAATAGGTGTTAATTTCAAATTGCATATGGTCAGTAATTGAACTTGTGCATTGCATATTGTCATTAGCAGACAAGCAGGCAGACATATATGTGTCAATAAACCAGACATTTTGTTTTCTCTGTGACAGAGGCTGCTTACCACAATCAACATGTGTTTTTTTATGTAACGAGTAGATTATTTACTTGTTTATGTACACAACCAGTATTAAACTATTGCTCACAACCCCATACTCCAGGCAGCCACACTGTTTCACGCTCCGCAAACCTACTCCCTGTGAGTGCGTTATGTTGAAAACAGTTTTTCCCCTATCGTTGGGGGAAAATTAGTGAATCTCGCAGGGTTTTTTTTCTTTTTTTCTTTTTTTTTCAACTTTATAGGGTGATTTGACATTTTTGATGATTTGTGTCGGTAAGTGCATACCAAAAGGTATCAGAATCTGCAAAGTTGTGTTTTACGTTGCATGTGACCTTTAAGTATGGGATCTTAAGCATATTTAAAGTATGATATAAAACATTTATTATTTGTTTACATCTTAAAAAGATTTCAGTTTAGAAGAGGCCATTCTTCATACAATGAAAATGTTCAAATATATGAAAGGTTAAAAGACAGTGCAAAGGTTACTTGGTATGATGTATGTCTATTTATTACTCAATTGTTGAATATATCACTGTTTAATAAATCTACAATATCATTCACACTGCGTAATAACATTACATGTTGCTGGAAATATCTTCACTCGGTCACATGACCAAAGTAATATGATCAAAACGAAACATCGGCTGCCATTCACAACACGTGTTGAAGTTGCAATATTTATAAAACTTGTGAATGATATTTCAATCTGGGTAATACCAGACCATTCACTCAATTCATAAATATGATGTTAAGGGGAATCATTTCGTATTTAGCATTAAAGGTTTGTTTAACTCAGATATGGGGAAAATCATGCATACAAATTGATAGGTCCAAAACTTTTAAAATGTACGCAAGAGCCTCTTCTGCTTCTTTCAGAGAACCTCTGCATGGCTTGTGTTGCCAAGTTCAATCGGTTAGATAATTTAAAAAGTGAAAGTGACTTGTGATTGGTTCACTCAACTTCCCAGCGTACACCTGAGTGGATAAAAAGCCAGCAAAGGGAGGTAATAAATTTATCGGGCTGATTCGTAGATGCATCCAGGTTATAGTGCAGATTTATAGGAACGTACAGCCTGGAGATATCGAGGATGTTGAGAATGAGGTACCTTGTGAAGTCAAGCAGATCAGCCAGGGAATGTGGAGGGAAGTATATGGCTATTCGTTTCTTTAACATGAGGGCTGTGTACAGAAGTATTGTCTCCAGGCCCAACGTCTGGATTACATCTGCAAAAAACAATGATAGAACTGTCACAGGCTGTATCCATTCTGGGATTCACAGGGCTAAAGAATCTGTAAACACTGACCAAAACATCTGTAAACAACTGACATGAAAATGACACAACTGACACACACAGCCATAAAAAACTGCAACTGAAACTATACTAAAATATGTTTGAGATGCTTGATGCAGGGGATCATGTAAAACTAAATATGCTTGATGCACATTGGATCATACAAAATTAAATATGCTTGATGCACACATGATCATACAAAATTAAATATGCTTGATGCACACATGATCATATAAACTAAATATGCTGAATTCTGCATTCTGATTCAGGTAGTGCTTCGTTACTGCTAAATGTGTACCTGTTTGTAAACTGTAATTTCAACGTGTCTTGCATGCAAACTGAACATTTCTGATCACAACCGAAAATATTTTGAATACACAGGATCATTTTCATCATAACATAAAAGTCAATACTAAAGTTGAAACTCACTTTTGACACTGCTTTTGGCGTAGGCTTTTCTGTTGCCGAAGTCTTTGACTGAGAACTTCCCGTTGTCGTCAGTGGCCCATACTCCCCTCGTCACCACACCCATGTAAGCCTCCAACATGGCAGACGGACTGCCCTTCTCACGATAGAGCTTGGTCAAGATCTCACACAGTCGCTCATACTTCTCAGGGTTGAAGTCCCTTGTCACCAACACTAGTGAAACATTCGTCACCTTCCAAAAAACAAGACGTATGGGTAAAACTTTCCGCTTGACATTTCCTTTTCAGAAGACAGATATACATAAACAGTAACATTGGTCATCTAGTCTTTGATTGGCATTTTCAAGCGATACACATAAGGAATAGAGTTTTTACATATGTCAACTTCTTTATTATGAGGAACACAACGTTTCAGAGAATATCCCTACTCCTCTCCCTGATGAAGGAGTAAGGATATATGCCAACACTTTGTGGTGAAAAAAAAGAAGTTGACATCTGTAATACTCTCTTCACAACACATTAAGCATTAAAGGGCCGTCTCCTATTCTCGCGGGTTTCCTATTCTCGCGGTAAACACATTTTCTGCCAAGATTGCAGATGCGTGATACTTAACGGTAGTTTACATGATTGACCGGTAACTAGGAAGTGGCCCAAGTCTGTGAATTATGAAAATTTTGCAATGTAATGAATATTCATGAGTTGTAACCAGCTTGGAAAATTGTAACTTTTCCCCGATAAGATTCCCCTTCCTTACACCTAATAACGTTACTTTCCCGTACCACGAGAATAGGAGACGCCTCGAAAAGTCAGCGGCGGATGACCATGTTTTTCATCGAGCTCATGTGTGATAATACACCTGATGGATCAAGCAGTTGATAGATTCAGATGTTAGAGGTAGAATCTCTTCATATAAAAACAGCAAGCATACGTACGAAAAGAACTGTTTGTATTATTTTTTCAGCCGATATCCGTAAGTACCGCGAGAATAGCAGACGCCAGTCTATATGAACATTTAAAATATATCATGACAATGTAAACACTATATATAGAAATATACAGTTTAAACGTTTGCTGACATCAAAGGGAGGTAATACAGTGTGGAATCTGTCTTACTTTAGGCAGGGCAGCTTGCCCATCAATGTCTGTGTGCAGCAGATAATACCACTTCTGTTGCCATTGGTAAAAGATAAAGCGGAGAGGTTGAAGGGGTCCTGAGCTGAGTCCACACTTTTCAAGCAGCATCTCCCTCTGTTCCTGGGATGCAGATGGGAAGGACCATGTCCACAACACATCCCCATTCCTGTCCTTCTCTGTAACAACACATGAACATAGTATTACACCACACTTACTGGGGCACATGGCATGTCAGTACTATTGGAGAATACATGACAACATAGTGTTACATTGGCACTTGGCATGTCAGTACTACTGGCGAATACATGACAACATAGTGTTACAGGGGCACTTGGCATGTCAGTACTACTGGAGAATACACTATGACAACACAGTGTTCCAGGGGCACTTGGCATGTCAGTACTACTGGACAATACAACATGACAACATGGTGCTACAGGGGCACATGACACATTAGTACTACTAGACAATACAACATGACAACATGGTGTTACAGGGGCACATGAAATGTCAGTACTACAAAAGAATACAGCTTGACAACACAGTGTTACAGAGGCACATGACATGTCAAGATAACAGAACACACCTTGACAACACAGTGTTACAGAGGTACTTGACATGTCAGTATTACAGAATACAGCATGACAGCACAGTGTTACAGGGGCACATGGCATGTCAGTACTTCTGGAGAATACAACATGACTACACTGTGTTACAGAGGCACATGACATGTCAGTACCACAGAAGAATACAGCTTGACAACACAGTGTTACAGAGGCACATGGCATGTCAGTACCACAGAAGAATACAACATGACAACACTGTGTTACAGAGGCACATGACATGTCAGTACCACAAAAGAATACAGCTTGACAACACAGTGTTACAGAGGCACATGGCATGTCAGTAGTTCTGGAGAATACAACATGACTACACTGTGTTACAGAGGCACATGGCATGTCAGTACCACAAAAGAATACAGCTTGACAACACAGTGTTACAGAGGCACATGGCATGTCAGTAGTTCTGGAGAATACAACATGACTACACAGTGTTACAGAGGCACATGACATGTCAGTACCACAGAGGAATACAGCATGACAACACTGTGTTACAGAGGCACATGGCATGTCAGAACTATAGAATACACCTTGACAACACAGTGTTACAGAGGCACATGACATGTCAGTACCACAGAAGAATACAGCATGACAACACAGTGTTACAGAGGCACATGGCATGTCAGTACCACAGAAGAATACAGCATGACAACACAGTGTTACAGAGGCACATGACATGTCAGTACCACAGAAGAATACAGCATGACAACACAGTGTTACAGAGGCACATGGCATGTCAGAACTACAGGATACAATGTGAAATGAAATGAGATGTAATGCCCCATCTAAGAGTATTTCATTCATATGACAAAGTTCTTGTGAGTGTATGCATGGCTGTTTGTAGTAGCCCAGACTTAAACTGGTTTTAATGTGCTAGATCACTTAAGATACCTTGCTGCAGTTATGCATGAAAACCCCACTCAGACACAATATACTGTCTCCGAACCAGCCACTCCTTGCTGTACCCATTTACGTTGTTTACGCTGAGCACAAGTCTGGGACAAACAAGTACCATATTTTTACATCAATTTTTACATCAATGTTCCAGCAACATCACAGGTGTACCAGGGACACTTGAAATGGGCTTCACACTGTACCTATGTGGAGATTCAAACTTGGGCTTCACCATGACAAGCAAACGCTGTAACCACTTATTTATAAGCTACCCCACTGTCCTTTTCACAGGAAAATACAGCATGTCCACAAGTGCACAGTACTGTTACTGGGGCACATGACATGTCCCTCAATTTTAAAAGATTAGATGATATAATATGGCGTTCTGTCATTATGATATTGATGCTCTTTCAGCAGTTCAGCCCGACTGATTCTCATTACATCGATGGCAGTGATTTCCATCATATATACATCAATAACATCACTGTCACCTGAACTTCAAGGCAGAAGGGGGCGTGGCATACCATTCATTTGTCCGGTTGTGAAGACACTGACCAGCGTAGAATATGCAATGACATTATTAAGAATCCAAGAATACACAGTGTCACTACGAAACCTCTTACACAGTGTTTACTCTAGTGTATTTATCAGTGGATAGATATGATTTACTGCTCACCAATTATCCCGGCAGAAATAAGATCACAGACCGCCGCCATATTGGACGACTGGGATCAAGCTAATACCGCATGAAATCAAAATGGCAGTAATGTATGTAAACAAAACGGCATACAACATTTTCCCCGTCTCACCCCACGAACTGTTCGTGTTTTGACAAGAAACAAAATATTTATTATTTGGTCTCTGGTCTAAGTACGATGACGTGATCATTACAACTCATCTGTTTCATGACAACTGACCAGTAACGTTCCTGATCCAAACCAATTTTTTTTATGATCCTGCCATTAGAGTAAGTGTACTTGGGCTAGTTTTAACGAAGAAATTATAGTTGTTTGTATGGAAGGACTATCTTCATACGGCATTTCAACCAAAACCTGTTTGATTTGAAATAGTTTGTCGGTTGATCAACATTGATTCATGACATAGTTTCTGGGGTCAAAATTAGTTAAATGCCCCCACTTACAAGCAAGTGTGTGGTCAGTCTGCCGTACAGACCCTGAAGTAAATATAGTCAAAAAGCCCACGCAAGTCTAGAAAATGTGGCAAGTCTAGATTTCCTTAGCTCCAACTTCTGGAAATGAAGAAAATCCCAGGGCTCCATTTCATTATATATATGTGTGTGTGTGTGTGTGTGTGTGTGTGTGTGTGTGTGTGTGTGTGTGTGTGTGTGTGTGTGTGTGTGTGTGTGTGTGTGTGTGTGTGTGTGTGTGTGTGTGTGTGTGTGTGTGTGTGTGTGTGTGTGTGTGTGTGTGTGTGTGTAATGAAATGGGATTTTCTTCATTTTCAGAAGTTGGAGCTAAGGAAGTCTAGACTTGCCACATTTTCTAAACTTGCGTGGGCTCTTTGACTATATTTACTTCAGGGTCTATATATCTTTCGCTATGAACTTTCTTTCAGTAAAATATGTTCATTTCAGAGACTAGTTGTTAGTCTAACAAGTGTGCTTCGAGCCTATTCTGTCCGTGTGTTGACCCTCCGTAGTTCCGTTATAGTCAATTTATAGCCGTTTTGGTGAAGTGCCGTTTTAGCATTGCACTTTTTGACTTGGCTACTGTCTACAGACGCATGAGATTAACTTAAGTACCAGTTATCACACATTTAATGAAATTTAATGTGTATTTTGAGAAACGGTACTAACTAGAATTTGCGATTCTGTTTTCATTGACTGTTTTGGTTGTTGTGGGTTTTTTTTCGAAAACGCAGTCCATTACGTAATGACAACCGGAATACTACTTACCTAAGACAATCAACACGTGAAAATGTTGAACTTCAGACGATTGTTTCTTCTGTCTCATGTGCATTCGGGACGGAGGAGTATTCCCGTGCATTCAAAAAAAACAAAACAAAAAAAACAAAAAACAAAAACAAACAAACAAAAAAAACAACTGACCCAAGATGTATTTCCTGTTATTTTGAAATATTTCTTTTACATCATGACTTAAGCGCACCTCACCTAACCTGTCCAAAATGTGTGTCATACCATCCAAGAATTACACGGCTGGAAAAGTAAAGGATGTCAACTTATTTTATGGTATACAGAGTATAAGTCCATATTTCTTAACCCAAAACTTAAATCGTATGAAGATGTTCCCGTTCAACTGACTGTGAGTGATATTGTGCATCTCTGAATATCTGGTACCGTGCATGCTCGTTTCTTATAGTTAAGAGGCGGTGGGGTAGCCTAGTGGTTAAAGCGTTCGCTCGTCACGCCGAAGACCCGAGTTCGATTCCCCACATGGGTACAATGTGTGACGCCCATTTTTGGTGTCTCCCGCCGTGATGTTGCTGGAATATTGCTAAAAGCGGCGTAAAACCAAAATCACTCACTCTTATAGCTAATACAACGGTATGACAGTTCCTATCAAGAAAAGGCCAAAACAGAATGGACAGAGTACGCTTCTGTCATCAGACATTTGCTAGGGCACGTTTCTGTATACAACAGAAATGTACCAAGGGTACATAGGCGGTTGGTTCGTCAAGCAGCATAAGAGCTAGGTGCAAAGGCCTTCTAACCTTCACGGGACCAAAATCCGGATTTTACACATTCGAAACAACCGCAGACAAAGCAGGATTTTCATGTCATCAACAAAAATGTTCATGATTTTCTTTATGGACAAAGGTTAGAGCGTTTACAGTGGCCAAGCACAAATAATCTCCATTTATGGCGTTGACACATTTTAATACATTTCAAAGTGTAATTTAACTATATTTCGTTTGACTGTTCCGAACTATCAAATGCCTAGAGAATTACAAAGGTTTGGAATATGAGCATTTCGAGGAAAGTATAGCGATATGAATTTGTTAACGTTTACATGCCCTTTGGAAATATATTAAGATGCCAGCGAGTGTATACTCGAGTAATGAAATTAAGGTATGTCAATGTCTTTATTATGAGGAACACAACTTTAATATAGAAGTATGAAACAAAATATTATATGGATATCAACTTCGCCTTTATTGTAGTCACAACATTTCTTGGCTTTCACTTGCCTTTTCGTCTTTCACCTGACGAAGGGAAACGGGAAAGTCCAGAAAGGTTGTTTATACAATAAAGAAGTTGACATCCACAGGATTATAAGATTTTGTATGATACTTGAATACCAACTTCAGTACCCCCTTTAATACAGAAATGGATGTCCATAAGCCCCGTCCCGCCGTTTTGTGTATCTCTAAATGACATTCCAAGGTTCAAAAACCAAAATTCATCATATAAGCAGTAATAAGATAAAACGTAAACCCACTTCGGTATCCTGAGGACGCCTAATAACTAATTAACATACCTTGACGAAGTGGTCCCACTTGATAATGATGCTCGAACCTCAACTGACTGACTCTCTATTAATTCAAGAAAGATTGGCATGTGTCTTAGATTGTGAAAACGTTTCAGAACGTGTCTATTTTCAGTTCCTATGACAAATCCGGGCTATGGGGAATATAACCCATGCAAAGGGTGCCTTAAACAATCTATGATCTTCTGTGTGGTTTAAGAACGTTTCAAGTAGCAGCGAATAAATTTTCATTTCTTATGTACGAAATGTTGGCCACACTTCAAAAGAATCAGCATATATGTCATCATTTATGAGTTTTTGCGTCTTACCTCACACTCAATATGTACCAATAATCATATGTGTGGGAAATAGTTTGCTGCTAAAACTCACAACAGCGTTGAACAGGGACATTCAGATTTTAGCCCGTACGGCGATACCTATGCGCTGCTCGGAGTTATAGAGAGTACATGTGCGTGGTTGCCGCCATTGTGGAAGAGGGTAATCGCAACGTATTCAGAGGAAAACGCTAAAGTTAGCGTTGAAGAAAGACTAAAACAACGTTGCCCTTGATCCTAATGCCGTAAACATGCCGACATATTTTCAAAGGCCAGAAAATGCCCTCAAACGGGCTAATGGTAAGCAACTGAATCCACGATTATTAGACCATCGTCTCCATATGTCAGATACAACAAACACTTAGCTATGAAGTTCAGTTTGCACAATTTATGGAGTGCAACTGAATATATCACGTGCAACAAGTTACTGTCTTTAGCTTTGGAATCTTGCCAGTGGCAAGTGTGATAAATTTAGATGTCAGGAGTGTTAAATATGTCAACATATGTTTCAAGCAACAAGACCGGAACTGATGTGAAATAGTCAGTATTTGCGATTTCTGGTGTGGCAGGCAGTTATACACACTACTATATTAAATATGGATGTTTTAATCTGTGCAGTTTCGAAAAGACAGGGAGTTCTGCACTTTAACGGGCCCACTTTTTTCATATTAGTTAGCTCTCCCTTAAGATCTGAAAGGGTTCCAGACTTAAACCCCAAGCATTAACCCTAACACCAAACCCTAACACTAAGGGTTGTAAAGCGTGGAGGCTCTACAGTGACATAGTTGCTCCATGGCGTTGGCTGGTGCTGCGCCCGGTAAACTACGTTCTATACTCTTATCTTGAATACTCTCTCTCTCTCTCTAATCACCTATGAAGGTCAGGGATAGAATAGGCCTTCAGGGAACACCTCAAGAATTCAGCACCACAACTTCTCGTGAGGACATTCTCAGCCGTAGGCCGATTTCCATTAGCCCAAAATTTCTACATTAATACATTTCATCATTTATTTAACTGTATAGTTACCGTGCACAGGTTTCCACTAGACCTTGCAGTTTGTGCTAAATGGGTTACGCTTGCAAGTGCAAAGCAAGCTTTGTGTAAGCCTGAAGTAAATATTATATTGGATGGCTCCTTGCTTCCAAAATAGGAAGTACTATTTATATTTGTTTTCATAGAGTTACAAAATCAATAGCTACTTACTTCTTGTAGTGACAAAAGGATTTTGCATGACACAACTTGAGTCATAACAATTTCTTCTTCGGAAGCTAGGTTGTGGTAGTAGTATCAGTTGCCACCCATCTCGCTTCCAGGAGTGAAATTGCTATATGCTGTCACGTAAAATCCTTTTGTCCATCAAATTCATATTTAACTACCAGTGGAAAATAGTTTTGATTTTGTAATGCAGTGAAAACAAACCTAAATAGTATTTATTCTCAGACCGGTGAAGGTCCTGGGGTAGAATAGGCCTTCAGCAACCCATGCTTGCCATAAAAAGCGACTATGCTTGTCGTAAGAGGCGACTAACAGGATCGGGTGGTCAGACCCGCTGACTTGGTTGACACATGTCATCGGTTCCCAATCGTGCAGATCGATGCTCATGTTGTTGGTCACTGGTTTGTCTGATCCAAACTCGATTATTTACAGACTGCTGCCATATAGCTGGAATATTGCTGAGTGCGGCATAAAACTAAACTCACTCATTCACGCAGACCAGTGCATGTGTGGGAAAGGCCGCTGGCATTTTTAAAAGTCGTGACGTCACAGGCTGAAGTCAGTTTGAGAATCAATTATACTGTAAGACTGTGGTTTGTTTTCATCAAGTTAAATGATCAAAATTACTTCGTACTCGTACTGAGTGGTAGTTAATATGTATTTGAATCATTTAACAGAATAATTTATGACAGAATCATCTATGAAAACAAGTTGTAACTCGGAAGCAAGGCAAAGTAGATAAAATGACAGTAGATTGTGAAAACAAACAGCTTTCATTATAGTCAACAATTTTCATGATTTCAGCTTTAGACAAACCTATATACAAAATATTTTACCCCTAGAAATTTACATGAATTCTATGGTGACCCACATAGGCATGCCTCACATTACTTCATGGAACAGGCCCCACTGATTGGTTGAAAGTTTAGTCAGCAGGAGACAATTGTGCACTGTTGTCAAAAAGGTCGATTTAGGTAATTAAATGTGGAAGTGATTAGTTTTAGCGACGGGTTTACTTCATGATGATGCCAGTAAAACGATTTACTTATTTGTTCCCCACTAGAGTATGTGTGATCCTTAACATAGATACAATAAGTTATGCCTGTGACATCATACTGTCCAAGACAGGCTAAATAGCTATCAATGGCATGAGCAAACAATCCAGTATGTTACCTTGTTACTTGACAAATGCATGTTTGGTTGAGGTTAGTCACCTTGTACTTTCTTCCCTTGCAGAGTTCATTGATGTGGGCAAGAAGCAGAGAGCTTTGGATGCTCTGTACGATGTCATCAAGAGCAAGAAACATCGGACATGGCAGAAGATCCATGAGCCCATCATGGAGAAGTACCTGGAGCTGTGTGTGGAGCTCCGGAAGAGCCATGTTGCAAAAGAAGGCTTGTATCAATACAAGAACATCTGCCAACAGGTGAATGTTCCCAAAGTTTCTTGTTTGATCTTGTAAAAAGACACTCCCAGTGTAGAAGTCTGATTGGTTCTTAATCAGAGACCTTATGTTCTGTGAAATTCTTCCAGTTTGCTGTGTTCATTATATCTCTTGTATGTTCATTTGGCTTGAGTATATTTTAAGTATGCAAGGAAGAAGATTTCTGTCCTGATCACCATGGCCGTGGCCAAAATAGTAAACGTGTTATCCTTAGGGCTTTTCCTTGAAGTTTTACTGTGATGAAACTGACTCCCTTAAATTACAAATATTCTTCTGAAAACCAACTGACTCGTTGCTTGCAGGTTAACATCCAGTCTCTTGTTGACGTGGTGAGGAAGTATATCTCCTTGGCAGAGGAACAGACAGAATTGGCTCGGAAGGAATCACACCAGACAGTACTTGACATTGATGACCTTGACCTCCCAGATTCCCCAGAAAGGTGAACTAAATCATAAAGAATTGAGCGTTGTCTGAATGATTTAATGAAGTTGATTGTTAAAATAGGTAGATTTGGTTCTTCTTCTAGTTCTGTTGACCCCATGATACGTGGTATGTTTGCAGTTTGCTGTTGAAGGCAGTCAGTGGAGAGGATACACAGGATCGAACTGACCGTGCCATTCTAACACCATGGGTCAAGTTTCTTTGGGAATCCTACAGACAGTGTTTGGACTTGCTCCGAAACAACTGTCGAGTGGAGAGACTGTACCAGGACATTGCTCAGCAAGGTACGTGCAGAGATTAGAACCCTACCATGTTGGTGTGACGGTTACAATTGTGAATCCCAATGTCCCTCAGCTTAACGTGTCGACTAAGTGCCAAATGTGTTTGATGTTTTTTTCTGGAGCATATCTCTTAAAATTTACATGGTATTATTCACCAAACTTCACACAGATGTTAATCATTAGCCATTGATGTGCCTTTTGCTATTATAATTTTTTTCAGAATTTGTTGTTTCCATTGAAACATGACTTGATGCAAAATATGTTTGATGGTTACCTGGCCACAGCATATCGCCGAAACAAACTCTACATGCTAGGTTCACCAAACTTAAAACACAAGTTAATTATCACCCACAGATATGCCATGAGCTATTTATTTGCAAAATGTGATTATTCAAAGTGTGATGTTCACTATTCACTCTTCATGGTCTTTCCTTGTGTCATATGTACCAATAAGAGGTTTATTCCTTGTACCTAGAACAGTTATTTCCTTGATGTTGTCCACATATGATTTATTTTTCTGTATCTTCATGTTTTTTTTTTTTTTGTTCATGTCGTAAGTAGAAATATAGTTTTGATTTATTCTAAAAAGTGAATTTCTCCATATATGCAAATAAGAGTGTACATGGCAAAACTATTGTCTAATATGTATATAAAGTTAGGTTGATTCAAGGAGAAAATTTTGTGAGCTGCTGATCCTTGTCACTTTATGTATCAGTATCAGTCATTTCTATGTTCGAAAGCGGAAGCAGGGGTATGTTAGCGATGCTCACTTCTGCACCTATAAAACTGCTGAAGCATAACAGGAGACAACTCTTTCTAAGTAGGTGTGTCTCTTTTCAGCTTTCAAGTTCTGCTTGAAGTATGCCCGAAAGACTGAGTTCCGAAAACTATGCGACAATGTGAGTAGAAAGAAGTTTACCTCTTTGCATCTTTAAATCATTTGATTTTGTAAGATTTAAAATTGATGTTCTTTGTACAATATAAGATTAGTCCAGCGTAGTGGGAGTATCTTTGATGGTTGAAAAGTGTTTGATGGTTGAAAAGTGTTTGAAATGTAATTCTTCTGCTTTTTGCCACGAACAGTTGCGCACCCATCTGGGCCACATCCACAAGCACCAGCACCAACAGACGGCCATAAATCTTAACAATCCAGATTCCCAGGCCATGCACCTGGAAACGAGGCTCGAACAACTCAACAGTGCCATTAACATGGAGCTCTGGCAGGTGTGGAAACTCAGGCATCATGTCGTCTCCTTTTTGTTCACGGACTCCTAGTGGTTGAAGTGCAGACAACATTGCAGTATCCCTCATTGTTCAATGTTTTAGTTTAATCATATTGGTCAGCGTTCGCTCGTTACACCCAAGACCCAGGATCAATTCCCCACATAGGCACAGTGTGTGAATCCCATTTCTGATGCCCTTGCCATGATGTTACTGGAATATTGCTAAAAGAGGCGCAAAACTAAACTAAATCACACTCTCTCACTCATCATAAAATTCTCCATCTGATCTGAGCATAACACTTGTCTCTATCTGGTCTAAGCATAACCCACATCTCTGTCTGGTCTAAGCATAACCCACATCTCAGTCTGGTCTAAGCATAACCCACATCTCAGTCTGGTCTAAGCATAACCCACATCTCAGTCTGGTCTAAGCATAACCCACATCTCAGTCTGGTCTAAGCATAGCCAGTGTCTGAGTTATAGAGTTCAAAATGTCTAGGTCTAAGTTTAAATCATGTTGTACAGGAAGCATTCAAGGCTGTGGAGGACATCCATGGACTAATCATCCTCTCCAAGAAGTCACCCAAGCCTTCCTTGATGGCGAACTACCTTCAGAAGTTTGGCCTGGTGTTCTGGAAGTCTGGCAATCACCTGTTCCATGCTTGCACATTGCACCGCATCTTTCACCTGTCTCGGGAGCAGAGGAAGAACCTCACTACAGAGGAGCTACAGAAGTAAGTGGACCAAATTCTGGCAGGTGTTAGTGTGGGGGCCAGTGAGCGTTCCTTGTCAGCAAGGCCTTTAAGTCTTGCAAGGCACTACTTCCACTACTACACTAAGCTGATGCCTGGCTCCCTTTGCACCTGAAAACTGGTTTTACTACAGGTACTAGGTTTCCACTGTCCAAGAACCACTTCTTTCTCCAAATTGCTCTTCCACAAAAGGTGGCTTTTTTAGACCGGACCAAACCATGCTTGGCTGTCACAGCTGTCGGTGTGTTGACAATGGTTAAATCAGAAGTGTGATTTTCCTACAAGGATAATCGGTTCCTTACTGGCTACAAACAACCATGAGACCATTTGAACAGGTATGAAATGTTGTTTGTCACTTGAAGTACAAAGCGAAGTACAGTGACCTGCTTATGGGTCCTATTCCTCACAGGTTTATTTGTTCATCTGGGAAAATGTGATGTATGTCATTTCAGAATGGCTTCTCGTGTTGTGTGTGCTACACTGGCAATCCCTATTGCCACATCACGTAACACAATGGGACAGCTCCTTGAGATGGATGAATCTGTGATGGAGAAACAGCGACGACTTGCAACTTTGCTCATGTTGCCAGCTCCGCCCACTCGTCAGGGCCTCATCAAGGATCTGGTAGGTATTAGCTTGCTCATGTTGCCTGTTCGGACCACTCGTGCAGTGAAGTAGTAAAGTAAAATAAATGTGTAATGTTGTTGAAGCAAATGATGTGTTTACCTTGGTTTATTTTTTCAATGTGTCTGACCTGTGAAGGTCTTCAGCAACCCATGCTTATCATAAGAGGCAGCTGAGAAGATTTGATGGTCAGACTCACGGACTTGGTTGCCATATCATCATTTCCCATTTGCATAGATTTGATGCTCATGCTGTTGATCACCAGATTGTCTTGTCCAGACTGGATTATTTACAGACTGCTGACATATAGCTGGAATATTGCCAAATGTGTCATTAAATAACTGCCAATCCAATCTCAATATATCTGACCAACTGATAGTTAGATGATGATTCTGACTACCATTGATTGTTGTCCCATGTAGGTGAAGTACAATGTGACACAGTATGTGCATCCAGAGCTTCAGAACCTCTACCGTTACCTGGAGGTGGATTTCCATCCCCTCAGTCTGGTGCAGAGGGTCACACCCAGTCTGGAGTTCATCGAGAAGACCGACGAACTGAGCTGTTATAACCCAGCTCTTGAAGACATTGTCATCACCAGAGTGCTGAAGCAAGTATGTCATTAACAGAGACGTTATTATTAACAAGGCGCATGACTGGTGTAATTGGTATGTCATTAGTAGAGTGCTCAAATAGAGGTGTGATAACTAGAGTGCGCTGTGGATATAATCTGTAAAGCCCATATTTGGTGTCTCCCCACCATGTATCTTTTTAAATATTGTTAAAAGCAGAGTTAGCCCTACTCACACAGTTGCTCCGATAAGTCAGAACTTGAGTGCTGAAATAGGCACTTGTACACACCAGGGTGTATGATTAAGTGTGCCTTCATATTTTGACAATGTTTCAAGTTATAATTTTTTTTACAGGTGTCACAAGTGTACCAGACTGTTGAATTTTCTCGATTTGCTTCACTTGTACCATTTGCAACCAAGTTCCGTTTGGAAAGAATCATTGTGAATGCTGCCAAGAACCTGGAACTGCAGGTGGGTGCTTCTCTGTGTATACTGAGCAGTGGGGTAGCTGAGTGATTAAAGTGTTAGTTTGTCATGCACAAGACCCTGGTTCGAATGCCCATCGTGAAGCCCATTTCTGGTGTCCCCCAACATTGCTATTTCTAGAAGCGGTGCAAATCCATACTCACTGACTGTGTATATATGCTCAGTCAAATTTTTTTGTAATTTATTTCATTTGCAGTCCTCTGAATGAACTTGAAGAAAACAGAAAAAAGTTACATATTCTTTTTCATATCAGTTTCTTACTTCATTACTTTCTTCAATCAACGATCAGTTCTGAATTTTGAACCAATTCCCAACATAGCCTATTCCACACATGGGCTGCTTGTATTGTCTTCCTTTGGGGTATTTTGGCAGCTTCCATCTCAGTCAATTAATTTCGATCTGTTTGTTTGTTTGTTGCAGGTGCGGATTTGTCACAGCACACGGTCACTGAGTTTTGGAACCAATCTTGGAGTATCACAGAAGGAAGATGTACCTGAGGGCCCATTCATTCAGAGCATGCCCAGCGAAAACATTAGGAATCAGTTGACATCACTGGCAGCTGCCCTGCAGATAGCGATGGACAAGATCAAGCCCGAGAATATTGATGTAGGCATCTTTGATGTTTGAAACCTTGTAAACGTGATTGGTTCTCCAGCGCTACTTGTAGACTAGAATCAATTCATTCGGTATTTATTAAAATGGTTACAATTAGTTGTAAAACATTATTGGAATTTTTGGTGGGGTAGCCTAGTTCTTCGCGCATCACACTGAAGACCCAGATTCGAATCCCCAAGAGTACAAATATGTCCATTTTAAATATTGCTGGAATATTGTTGAAAAACTCATAAAACTAAATTCACTCAATCACCAAGGAAGGAAGTGTTTTCAGTTTGTAAGCTGACCCGTGAAGGTCCCGGGGTAGAACAAGCCTTCAGCAACCCATGCTTGCCATAAAAGGCAACTGTGCTTGTTGTAAGAGGCGACTAATGGGATTGGGTGGTCAGACTCGCTAACTTGGTTGACACATCATCGGTTCCCAGTTGCGCAGATTGATGCTCACTGGATTTTCTGGTCCAGACTCGATTATTTACAGACTGCCACCATATAGCTGGAATATTTGCTGAGTGTGGTGTAAAACTAAACTCACTCACTCACTCACTCACTCACTCACTCACTCAGTTTGTAAACCCCATACTGTGTCTACAATATGTGTTGTGTTGCAGGAAACGAATGAGCTGCGGGCCCAAATCATCAACAACTACAGGATGACTGGGAGGAAGGAGCACATGCGACTGCTGCAGCGACGCCAGATCATCGAGGACAGGAAGGAACAGCTGGAACACATGAATGATCAGAGGGTAGCTAGATTATTGTGTACTTCATCAGAATTGGTCTGGAACACATGAATGATCAGTGGGTAGCTAGATTATTGTGTACTTCATCAGAATCGGTCTGGAACACATGAATGATCAGAGGGTAGCTAGATTATTGTGTACTTCATCAGAATCGGTCTGGAACACATGAATGATCAGAGGGTAGCTAGATTATTGTGTACTTCATCAGAATCGGTCTGGAACACATGAATGATCAGAGGGTAGCTAGATTATTGTGTACTTCATCAGGATCGGTCTGGAACACATGAATAATCTAGCTACCGTACTTCATCAGAATCGGTCTGGAACACATGAATGATCAGAGGGTAGCTAGATTATTGTGTACTTCATCAGAATCGGTCTGGAACACATGAATGATCAGAGGGTAGCTAGATTATTGTGTACTTCATCAGAATCGGTCTGGAACACATGAATGATCAGAGGGTAGCTAGATTATTGTGTACTTCATCAGAATTGGTCTGGAACACATGAATGATCAGAAGGTAGCTAGATTATTGTGTACTTCATCAGAATCGGTCTGGAACACATGAATGATCAGAGGGTAGCTAGATTATTGTGTACTTCATCAGGATCGGTCTGGAACACATGAATGATCAGAGGGTAGCTAGATTATTGTGTACTTCATCAGAATCGGTCTGGAACACATGAATGATCAGAGGGTAGCTAGATTATTGTGTACTTCATCAGAATCGGTCTGGAACACATGAATGATCAGAGGGTAGCTAGATTATTGTGTACTTCATCAGAATCGGTCTGGAACACATGAATGATCAGAGGGTAGCTAGATTATTGTGTACTTCATCAGAATCGGTCTGGAACACATGAATGATCAGAAGGTAGCTAGATTATTGTGTACTTCATCAGGATCGGTCTGGAACACATGAATGATCAGAGGGTAGCTAGATTATTGTGTACTTCATCAGAATCGGTCTGCACTGGAGTAGAAACAACACTCAGAGACCACACTCATTGGCCTCGGCTATCCACAGTGAAAACCAAAAACTCCACACCCAACAACACACTTAACACGCCCACGCCCACGCCCACGCCCACGCCCACGCCACACGCCCACACCACACACATGTACCCACAACCAAACAACCATAACTACACCCACAACCATAACTACAACCACGACAACCACAACCATGCTCAATCAGCATCCAGCTGTTACATCACTGACAACCCACAACCCTCCTCCACACATTGTGCTTGCTCACACACTCTCACCTCATCGTGCTTCCCAACATATTCCTTTTTCTGAAGACCCATGAAGGTTTGGGTTAGAATTAGCCTTCAGCAACCCATGCTTACCATAAAAGGTGACTATGCATGTCGTAAGACTAACAACTGATGAGATGGGGTTGTCAGGCTTGCTGACGTAGTTGACACGTGTCATGTTGATTGCTTGATTGTGTGGTCCAGACCTGATTATTTACTGCTGCCATACAGCTGGAATATTGTGGAGCGCGGCAAGAAACTAAACTCTCACTCATTCCTTGGTCTCAGATAGCCTCACACTAACAACGCTGATGCCAACTTAGCAGTCTTGCAGCAGCCTGAACTATACATGTTCATTCACTTGCATTTATCCACATAAATATGGCAATTTCTATTTGTTCTTATGGCATGTATGATGTCATTTGGCAAGGACTGTGTGACTTGTGGCATGTATGATGTCGTTTGGCAAGGACTGTGTGACAAGTGGCAGTGTCTATCCTGCTCTTTTTTAAGTGAAGTTTCATAGTGTTCCACCTAGGGTTCAGAAAGGGCAGGGTAAATTCATGGAAAACGGCACTTCATAACTTCAAAGGGCATGTTGGTGAGGATTATTGAAAAAAAAAAAAATGTATAAGAAGTCAGATTGGCTTATAATTTCAATTCTAAAGTTCTCTTCTTCTCATTTTGTATTTTAAGATTAGAAGTTGACAAAAGCATTTCAAATCTGGAAAATACACACTAGTCATAGTAAACGACTGCAATTGAGGCGAAAAGGGCAGGGCGCAAAATAAAAAGGGCAGGGCGCTGCGCCCTCCTGTATGTGCCGAGGGGGAACACTATTTCAGAAGCTGAGTTGTGTACATGTTTTGAAAAATGTAGATGATGGTTGAGGGTACGAGGTGTCTGAAATGTGACGTTGATGTTGTAGGAAAAAGAGGAAATGGAGCAGGTGGAGTCCCAGCGCCGCAAAGCGTATGAGGCGGAGATGGCTCGTCTGGAGCGTGAGGCAGAGGAGAGAAAGAAGCAGCGACAGTTGATGGAACACCAGGAAATCAAACGCAAACACGTCAAGGAGAGGATTGAACAGCTGAGGAAGACAGACCTTGGGGCCAGGATCTTTAAGGATATTGATGAGGAGGTAGGTGCAGCATGAAAGGTAATGTCTAACACCATCACAGTTTGGCTGGGTCATATGAGTAATGGCGTTGAGAATGTGTTAAATACATGTATACGTATCATTGGTGTTTGGATGATGGTGGGCAGCCTGGTGGTTACCGTGTCCGCTCTTCATGCTGAAGGATCAAGCTTGATTCCTCACATGGGGGTGCAATACATGAAGCCCATTTCTGGTACCCCTTGCCTTTATCTTGAAGGAATATTGCTAAAACTGCCATGAAACCCTACTCGCTCACTCATTTTGGTTTTGGATCGTCTGATCTTTTCAGAATGTTTTGAATGTTAGGGCATAGCAAATGCTGTGGATGTATTGACTCCCAGCAATAGATAACTCAACATAGATCAGATAGTGTTTCAGACAGGTCACTCAACTTGTGGAATAAATATGTGATGTGGTGATAACCTGTGAAATTGCTCATATAGAAAAAAGAAAATATCACATGACAAGTGAAATCACATGTAAATTGTTCAAAATAACTTTCTTGCTGTAAGAGGGAGACGTATGTGGTTTGCCTCCCTGAATTGATTTGTTTTTATTTTGTGATAATTTATGTTGCTTACAATATTGACCTTGGGTTTGTTTGGCCAAGGTTTGAATATAATGTGATGTGACAGGAAGCTTTAAACTAGATGTTTGCCCACATTAACTGATTGAGGACAATTGCAGGAGTTTGCGGAACTGGATGTGGATGAGATCATGGCCAAGCAGGTGGAGCAGTTGGAAAAGGAGAAGAAGGAACTTCAGGAGAGACTCAAGGCTCAGGAGAAGAAGGTGAGGAGGGAGAAGTAGTATAGGTAATGAGAGTTCTGGACCACTTTCAAGAAATGACGTCTTATTTACTAAATAAGACGTTGGTGGGCCCTTAGCTCTTGCTACTAGATTACCCCTACTACAATGAAACAGTTTACCGTGACTTGGCAGGCGGTAACACTGTGCCGTACGGCACGATCAATAATTCTTCTCTTACAAATCCCCTACCCGGCCCATCCCTCAAGTAGTACAAGTTAGGTTCGTCGGCTTTCATATCCACTTTATCTATGTTGTAAGTTTTGACCGACCATATAGGATCGGTGGCTCGCTTACGGCTATCACCCTCGTGTTCCCCAGGCTGGTACAGATACCTCACTAGGGCCCTATCCGGTATCTGTTTCTCCTTCCCACGCAATGGAGCGGCCGACTCTGCAACTATTGATTTTAGTTTGATAGCGTCTGCCGGTTTCTTACCGGTGAGACGGGTGACTTCATGGTTGATTGCCGACACCACCTCGGGTAACCTCGTGACCCATTCGGTCGATCGTTTTCCAGGGGTGGCCATCTCCCTAGCATACTGATGGCCGAACAAGCGCTCAGCCAAAGTCCTATTAAATCTCTCAACTATAGCTTGACTGCGATGGGCTCCGGCCGTGCCACGCCTGACCTTCGTATCGTGTTTGGCTAGCAGTTGTGACACGGCACCCATGAACTCCCGTCCGGGGTCAACTTGCAGCTCTGTTGGCCACGTCAGCGGACTGCGTTTGTATATGCGTTCGAATCCTCTGGCTACCTGGGCCGAATCTTTCGTGGTCAAGGGTTCGGCTTCCTTGTAACGACTGGCTACGTCCACTACGGTTAAGGCATACTTGTACCTCTTGTCGTGGGGTAGGAACAGTAGGTCTGCCTGGTGAATGCTATTAGGTATGTTAATACCGAACCTCCTTCTAGGTACGTAGCGTGGTGCAGGTAAATAGATCTGCCACAGGGCTTGTTTTTCAAGCCACGCTTTGGCTTCCTCCGGGGGTACTCGCGCTAGTTTAGCTAGCTTATCTACTGCGCTAGCTCCTTTCCAGTACCCACGCGGGCTGTAGTAAATAGACTCAAATTTTTTCATGTCCATACGCGTATGTGTTTATCCCATCAATAGCTATCCAACGTTTCGTGTCCATAGGCGATAGGGACGTCTTGTTTATAGTAAGTCCGTATATCTTGTGCCCATCACTTCTAAGTGTGTTCATTTTATGCCTAAAGGTACGGGTCTTGAAGAGGGCTTCCTTGAATCTGGCGTGTTTGATGTGTTGTTTCACCACATACTTCTTAACCCCCTTAGCCTTCCGGATCTCGCTATTGTCGGCTTTCAGTATGGAGTACATCTTAGGCCTCAAACCTATGTACTCGGCTATGGGCGTGCCAGCACACTCGTCCTTCATCTTACCTAGGACCTTTTTATTTACCGTACTGTGCATGGCATGGGTCTTAGGGTAGTCGCTGGTGTCGTATAAATCGAGGTGTTTTTTCATGTCCTCGTACACGTCCTCGGTTCGAATCTCCATCAGCAGGGAATCCGTGTCAGTGTACAGCACTTCGCACCTGTCGCCGTACTGTTTCTTGAGCTCGTTGTAGTAAAAGTCGTACATCAGGTGTTTGGATAAATCTAGGATGCTCATCCCCACGTAAACAGGTCGGTTGAATTTTATGTGGCTTTTCTTCATGTGTAGGGCAGCCAGGTCGTCTGTGAATATCTTGCTACGGTTGAATGCCGGACTGGCTATCAATTTCCTGAGCTTGTCTTCCTCACTCGACCGAACCAGCTTCACGGTCACGCGTTTCCTCAGGTTCTCCATAGTCTTACCAAACACCGAGTTGTTCATGAGCTTGTAGAGATTTTTCTCGAAATCACTGGTGGCTTTTTTTCGTAGGTCTGTGTTCATTCTGATGTAGGGCTCCATCCATGGGCTCTGGTCAAACATGAGCACCCTGTGTATTTTGGTCAGCCTCATACCCAACGACAGGTACAGCTGTAGGTTGCGATAGTGAACGATGTACTTGGTCTTATTCATTAAGTTAGGCACGAGTTTTTCAACGTCTGTCACACGCCCACCTGACAAGTTATGTTGGTACTCAGACATCCAGTCTGGGTTAACCCTCATACGTTCGGGTGCAAATGGGTAGCTGTTGTGCGATGTGTGTAATTCCTTTGGATACTCTAAGTCAACTTCGAGGATATACCCTTTGTTCGAATCTGGTGCAACCTCCATAATATCAACGTGGGGTACCCATTCGAATCCCCCTGTAGGTAGATACTGGCTCATGGCCCAGCCGTACAGGTTGTTTGCGTCGAGGTATAGAATGTGATTGGTTGGTTTGTTAGGATCGTAACCTTTCACGTATTGATTATTTGCTTTAGCGTATCGTTTGGATGCCATGGAAATCCCACCTCGCAAGCCTTTCTCAATGAATAGGTGCATGTCGTAATCTGTGAGCAATTCCAAATTAACTCCGGTCTTTCTAAGCAAGGCATCCCACGACAGACCTGGGCTGGTGTAATACCATGCGGGGTCGAGTTTATACTGCTTTAAACAGGTCCGCCTGAACGTTTCAAACACGTCGGCTAACAGCAGTACATCTGTCCTCAAGTACAGGTCGTGATAATCGCCCAGGTTCTTACAACCCAGTTTATTCCATACGTTAGTCGCGTGCGAGTAATCATCTCGTGAGACGGACGCCTCATTCAGCTTGCTATAAAAGCAGTCGATAGGAGGTAGTCTGGTCTCGGTGAACTTGACCCAACTATCCATGTACTCATATGGGTACACACCCTTCCTCATAAGCAGGGGTCTAGTCTCGGCGTCTGTGTATCGATCGGTGATAGGGAAGGTATTGTTAGCCTTGACCAGACTGTCGAGTGACGACAGGAGGAATTGAAACGAGTCAATGAACCTAAGTCCGTTTAAGCTGAAGGAGATGTATCTCTCCATGTTGTTGGGGATGCACGATATATTACCATCGATTTTCGCGATGGCCTGCATGATCAAGTGTGAGTCGTACCCTCTCAAGTTGTGAAAGACAACGGGGATGTTTATTGTCTTAGGGTTGATTTTAAGCTTGAGGTTGCACGCGTTGTGAGCGGCGCCTCTATACTTACCAGTTATATGACAGTGATCTCTCACCGAATCACCGTTAAGTGGTGAGTCGCACACGTGACAGTGAGTGCTACTAGCGTGAGCTAGCTTGTCAACTCGGGTCATACGCATGGGAGCGATTCTATATAATGTATTCCTAATAATTTTTTCTTCCTCCTGTAAACACTTTAGAAACCTTTCAGCCGCGTCAGGGCCCCTATACACTACCGGAGCTTTCGTTTCCCCGTCACAACGGACGACAATGTATCCAAACGAACAGGCTTTATGCTCTTGTGTCTTATGGGTGAAGGCACCACTGGGGGAATCCCCGCCCACAACTAAGGCTTCGAAGTCGGCGTATATAATATAAGGTACAGACATTTGGTTCTTGTGGTTACTGAATTTTAGGATATTTTCACCTTCCTTAGGCATTTCGACTCGTATGGCCGTCTGCCCCACACCTTGGCAATCATCCCGGTGGGATTCTAATAAATCAGCTCGACTGAAACCGTGTAGACATCGTACACAAAAATGTTTTTCCCCATTGTGTTTCGACTGGTCGTGCAACAACCGGCTGAGATGTTTTATCCATGTGTAGTGAAACTTGTCACCTCGCTGGATCATGAATATATTGATAACTTGGCAATCCTTCACCGTGCTGACCCTGTGTACTATTATTGTATTACCTTCGTGCCCAAAGACATTTATAGCCAGATTATTCTGTTTTTCTACTTTAGTGATCTGGGATATGGGGGTGGGTTCATCTATACCATCCCAATTAAGCCCATCATCTTGGGGATAGCTAGAAAGCCTATCTGAATGAGTGGCAGCTGGAAATAAGGCTGACCTGATAGATAACCTCAGGCAATCGTTTCCTCTATTCTTAACGTTTACTATGGCATGTTTGTTCCTATAGTAGGGAGGCAAGGCTAGGTATGACCCGCCTCTGAACGGCACGTATTTAGCTATGTCTAGATAGACGTTATCGATTTTATCCACAGCCCACCCGGACCCCATGTGCGTGTAGCGTTCTAGGTATTCTCGTATCTGCTGAAAACTGGTATCGATTGATGCGTCAATGGTCTCTGTATGTGTGGCGACCTCTTGTTTGCCTCGGAAGTAAGGTTGAACATACTCAGTGACCCCTGTGGTGTCCTCCTTATCGAGCGACATTTTCACTGTGATCTGAAACTTGATACTTCCTAGATTATTTAGTTCCTGGTTGACCTTATCAGCTATCAGAGGCTTGATATCTGTAATGTCTATATTTCTATCAACGTCCATGCGCCAACTTCCCAAATAGTTACCTACAGCGTGCTTAGTGCGCACGAACTGTAGGTCAACAGCTCTATTCTGTCGTAATAATTCTAAAAGCTGTGGTTTTCTCATACGGGAATACCCACCTAAACCCAAATCGTGTGCCTCGGCTTTCAGTTGTTTTACAGTGGGTACGGGGGCATGTGATAACAATGCGGTTAACCCGGCTCTCCCCAGGTTTGAATAACCCGTGTGTCCAAGCTGTTTCGCTTGAGCTTTTAATTGTTTTACCGTAGGAGGGGCTTCTAAACCTAGTAATCTCAACAATGCTGACTTCCGCATTCTAGAATACCCGATAACACCTCTCTGTTTTGCGACCCTCTTGAGCTCGCGCACAGTAGCCATAGTGTTTACACCTAAGAGAATCAATGTCTAATTGGTCGACAGTAACTCTTAAAAAATATTTTCTGGTGGCCGGGTACAATTCTAGACATTCTGTCAAATCGTCCCACGTACCTGGTAAAATATATAGTGTGGCTGTTTCAATCCAGTACTCGCCTTGGGTATAATATTCCTTGTATTCACTTATACTCGAAAAACGTTCTATATGGTATTGAGACGCGATATCCCGCTCCCATTCGAATGGGTGAGTATACTTAACACCCTCTTTAATCCATACCACGTCCACTATTATCTTAAATCTGAAGCTTCCCCATAAAGCCAGTTCATATTTGAATATGTTTTCCACAGACATAGCTATACGTAGGTGTGTATAATCTCTAATTGGTTCACAGTAACTCTTAAGTGGCTATCTTAAGCAGTCGCCTACGTTCTTTTATGTAGCCTTTTTTATTCTCGTAGATGAGTTGATGTCTGACTACGTTCGCTCCGTGAGCTTTACATAAACAGTAGTGTCCTTTAACCCCGATACCACACACAGAACACGTGTAGTTAGGACTTCCCATATGGAAACAACAGAACCCCTGATTCCTGCATTTCCTACCACAGGCCTCGGTCTTCCCCATAAGTATATATTCGCATCGGTATGGAGCGGGTCTCATGTTTACTTATATAGGTATTTTAGTTTAATTGCTTCGCAACCAACGCAGTAGCTGCTATACCCAACACTATGAAGCCCAGTTCACGATTCATTTGTCCCTTGGATGGTGTGTAGTACTGAGCGAGTGTGGGTTTATTGAGCGGTTCCAATTGTTTACCAGTTAGTAGGTAGTATTCTTTCATTCCTTCATCGACATCGTAGAATGTTTTAATGGCATGGTTTTCACGCTTGAGCTGTTCGTTAATAAAATCGATCCTCTGGAGGCGTTTTTTAACGTACTCGTCCTGTGCTCTTTGTAATTTCTCAGTAGCGAGATCGTGTCGCTTCCTTTCTTCCTGTATTTCAGCCGCGTGATCATCTCGTAGTTTCGAGAAGAGGAAATTACTCCCGGAAAATGCCAGGGCATTCACTAACGCCCCACCAACCATCATAGCTATCGTGGCCATCCCTATATTTATTTCATTATATTATCAGGTATTATTCCTTGTTTTACTAGGATGTCTTTTGTGGCCATCGCCATACCAAGGTTCATTATGAGCATACCCATATCCTGCAGGTTGAAATCTAGCTTGATAGTTGGTTGTTTAAGCACCATTTTAGTCAACCGAGCGTACCCTACGGCTAGACTGGCTACCACTGTGGCGTGGTATGCGTCGTTGACGAACGTTTTCCCCTCAGACATTATGTATATATAAAAATATTTTAAATTATAACATGATATGCGGATCAACAGTGGGGCCTGCCGGCGGCTTGGGGGTTACCTCACCGGCAGGGGGTGTGGGGGTATCCCCCACACGTGTGTATAACCACGAGATAGCCAAGGCAGCAGTTACACCTACAGCCAACAACAGTCGGGTTGGGTTGGTCACTTTATGTTGGTTACACCACCGTTTTTTACCGGCAGCTACTCTCTTAGGATTCTTCTGTCTGGTTACTGTTGGGGGTGGGGTCTCCTCCACTGGGGTCTCCACCGTCACCTCGGGACTCACTGGTTCCGTCACCTCGGACATCTATACTATTATTATTATTCTTTCTCTCAAATTGGCAATGTTTTGCCGTGATAATCGCCGCCGTCACTGGAGCCAACAACATACCATATTTGTGGTACAGCCCGCAGCTGATAGAGCTCACGGCGTGTTCGATAAAAGGGTCTTTCTCGAGGTCCTCCCATAGGTAAAGTCGGCGCTCTGGTGGAATGGGAAGGAAGTGTGATACAATACCGGTGTATATCTGGGTCATAGCCGATCCTATTGTCTTTGTCATTTCTGCTCCGAGCCGGGACTCGTATCTAGCGTACAGCTTATCGATTTCTTCGGCTGACATTTTGTGAATTTTATCCGGGGTGTAGTCTCCAAAGTAATGTTTGGCTTTGCCGCCAACAGCCAACGCCACCAGTTTCTCTCGCTTGTCATCAGTGGGGCCTGCGGGCGACAATTGTTCGAGCAATTCCTCACACTCCATCTTATAATATAACAAGTAAGATTTAGTTTTAACTATATAATACCCGATGCAGACAAAACACAGAGAAATGAAGGTTAAGTTGCACACGACAAATACTTCAAATATCATAGCTATATGCTTAGCTTTGCTTAGCTTTGCTTAGCTTTAGCTTAGCTTTGCTTAGCTTTGCTTAGCTTTAGTATACTATATATGCTACTGGTTGGTCGGTTTTTAGAACGAGCTTAGCGTGTTTAGTTTCAGCGAGCTGTTTCTTCACCCGTTCCCGTTCTAATTTACTCATCACATCGTTCTCTCTCAAACACTCCTCAAACGAATCCCTGTCCTTGCAGTGAAATAAGGCCACCCATCGCGTCTGCTCCCTGAGGTCTTTCAACACCGAGTTGAACTTCTGCGTTAGCACCCAGACGCTGTGATTTGCATGCCGGCCGGAGAAGGCCAGGTACGATAGCATGTCTCTCTTTTTTGTTATCTCGCGATTAGCGCTGCAGTCGTCCAGTATAAACAGCGTCGGTTCCCCTTTAAATTTCTCGTGAAGAGCTTTCAACCAGTCCTGCAGGCGTGTTCCAGGGTCGATTTTGTGTACGTCCGGGTCCGTCATCACCCAAGGTCGCGCGTACGTTTTATTCATGCTCAGAGTAGGGCACATAATAACGATGTTATCGAACACATCCTTGTAGTAACCCTCCAACATATCCAACACGAAAACGGTCTTCCCACAGCCAGTCTGCCCGCATATGATAGCGCAGTGTGGGTCAGTGGGTAGTGGTGGGTACCCTCGGGGGGTGTGGGGGGGTGTCCCCCCCTCAATAGATGGCTTGCACGAATCTCCCATTGTCTATATTAAGTTGCGCGTCCATAATAACGTACAGATATAATTTCAACTTACCAGCGGTTTGAGCCTTCTTAGTAATCTGGATAGTTATCCCTTCGCTACCGTTATCTATACGACGCCCGCTACCGTGCAGTTTATCATCATCCGTGGATCGCATGTCCAACCATAGGGCATACTTGGTGGTCAGGTATTCACCGATCTGCACGGAGCCGAGGTCCAGGTCCTTTGTTATGTAATCCCCCACTGGTAGCTTTTTTATCTCATCCCACTGCTGGTGTGGTCTCATACCATGACTGAACAGCTGGTTGGGCACGCCCTCGATGGTAACTTCCACCTTTTCAATCTCGGGGTTGAAAAACTTCTCGCTGTCCCTCCGGAATGGCTCGTAATCCTCCACGGGGACGACCAGGATACCTTTCATCGATCGCGCCGGCACGTTCAGGTTGATATTCCACACAGTGTCGCTCTTATCTCGCACGACTGATCTATGCCTCAGTACGCGATCGTACAGGATAGCCATCTTCCCAGAGTACTGGCTTCGAACCTGCCTGGCCAGCTCCGGGCTAGTGACCATGTCGAACTCCAGAGAGATGTTGTCTATGGCATAACTGGCCTCATCACCGTTCGGTGTACGCACTACTTTGCTATAGTCGTTAAACGTGAGCTCGTATTCTAGCCTATCACCCAGCGCGGCCTGGTAAAACGGCGCGTGTCCCGTGAGCAACTCGAAGTCGAGCGGCACGCAGAATCGATTCCCGTATGCTAGAGCGATGGCCTTTTCACCGTCCGATAGCTTGTCTTGCTGGTCTGTCGTGAAGACGTACCCTATGCGCGCCCGGGTTGATTTGCTGATACCCTGGTACACATCATTGACTCGTTCTCTCTCGCTTTTCCAGAGATCCTTGTAGCAGTGAAACACATCGCTGTCGTCGATGCTCAGCACCTCGTTACCGCTGATCTTGACGGTCGTTTTCTTGATGATAGCTCGACCCACGTTCCGCACTAGCTCACGTTTGTCGTTGTCGGAGGTCAACGTGATATTGAACGCCAGTCGAACAGTGCCTGGTACAATGAGGTCATTCTCACCAAGGTTTGGAAATCTAACCAGCAGAGTTTGGTTCTGGTCTATCTTGCTGGGATTGTTGGTGATGGTCACCGACTGTCGCACGGCTCTGGCACCTAATGGCTCTCTCAATTTTCTGAAAGGATCTAATTTTCTACCGTACATTGTTATATATAAATAAAATATATTTAAATACTAATGGATGAAGACATACCTATGGATGATATGCGGGGCGCTAGTGCCCAGGCATCTGATGAGCAGGAGACCTCATTTACTAGTTCACCATTGAGCCAAGAACTCTTGGAAACAACGGTAAATGATTATTACAAAAGTTTAAGAAGAGATAAAAACTACGTTGAACCACAGGGTATATACCATAAGAATTTTTTTGTTGATACAAAGGGTGTTCTACGTCTTAAGTCTGCCCCAGGGGTTGACCTCTTTAACAAGATCAATAAAAAACCACTGGCCTTGTCAACTCTAGCCAGCCGCAATGGTGGTGCTGAATTTATCCGTGAACATCTAAACATGCCTGATTACGGTGGTGCAATACCTAAGACCGTTAAAGAAGATCTGCAAGCTACCAGATCCCACCTCACCACTATAGATGAAATGACGCCAGAGCGTGCTACAGAAGCCTCGGACAGCATAGAAAAACTGTTGAGCACCTACTGGGACAAACCGTTACCGGGGTTTGACTTTCCGGTAAGGGAACTGTACGGCTTAGACGAAGCCGTGAAACGCGTGCGTGGAGAACTCGTGAACAACATGGGGAAACTGAACGAAATCGACGAGCACATCGCTAGGGAAAAAACCAAACTCACCGAAACTGACGACGATGATATGAAGCGTCGTATCAATGAACGACTACGCGATTTAGAAGACGAGAGACGTACACGATTGGAAGCCGCTTCCTCGAATCGTGAACATCTTCGATCCCAGATCAGTCGCATTCAGGAAACAATCGATAGAATACTGAACGAAGATACAACTTTAGCCAACAGGATTCGGATATTGTTCCGGGAGCAAGGGATCACCATCGCCAGCATTCTGACTGCATTGGGTTTCATCATATCAACCTTGGTGGTGTCACTGGTGGGGGGTGCCCCTGTTGGGTCTATAGGAGGCGGCGGAACTCCAAGTGGCGGTGGTGGTGTTAAAGACTGGATTAAAAAACTCGGGGAAGGTCTAGCTAAACTAGCTGGTAAAGCCGCCGAAGCCCTTCCCGGCATCCTGGGTAGCATCGTCTCGTGGTTGTTGAGCGCTCTGTCTAAAACTGCCATGTGGCTCAGTCAAAACCTGTGGGCAGCCATCGTCGCCGTGGCGGGTCTGGTGTACGTAGCGGCTAAGAAATCTTTAACCAAATAAGTCCCAAAGTTACCCCACCAACCACTAGGGCTGTTTTATTATCAATATGCTGCTGATAGGTGGTGGAAACCCCCACACACCCCGGGGGTAACCCCACATGAACTTTAGGCTCCGGGGGTGGCGCCACTATACCCTTTTCACGTGGTGGGATGTGTGGGATATAGGGGGTGTTAATATCAGAGTTGATACCCAACTTTTGATCCTTCGTGGCTATGACAATTTCGTTGTTATAACCCACCACTTTTTTTATTCTCAGTTGCATATCACTCGGAGCCATGTACAACCCCACGCCGAATACGTAATTGACTTTCGATCTGGCGTATTCTAACACGTTTTGGTAGCGTTCGATGGCCCGCGGGAGATCAACTGGAGAATTGATAGCATCCTCAACGTTGGAAACGAACTGTTTCTGAGCGTCGTAAGCAGTTCCCTTACCGAGGATGTTAGAACGCGTCATCGACTGCGCACCCAACAGCGCCCACACGTACGTTCGAATCGAGTCGTTCAAGCGTATTGTACCAGCACGAGTGAATCCTTTCGATGTTTTTGAGATCATTTTAGTCCAGGCTGTGGCTGCATCAGGACTGGTTTGCTTTATACAGCTGACATGGATCTTTTCATTCGTTGTGGGGCCTGTAAATGTATGCCGGTTTGGGTTGTATGAACCATCTTTAGAACCGGCATAATATTTTCCGGACCTGTAGAAGTACACGAGAACTATACCGAGACCATGGTTCACACCAGGAAGGCGAAAGTCTTTATTCGTTGGAATCTCAAACTCCCCACAAATACGTTCATAAGCGCGTCTATCATAGGGGTTATTCGTCATACTCCACGCTTTATCTTGGGGAAGAGGAGCACTTATTTCCTTCAATATTCGTCTCGTTTGATAATAAATATGAAACAAAATAACCGCCTTACTCAGTTCGTCTATACCGTAGTCTGGTGTCACACCAGACCCTGTCGTCGCACACCACACAGCAAAGTTGAGTTGGTTCTGCCAAAACTGCATTGGGTTTTGATTCCAGTTTACCACCGCCTGCGCGTTATTAACGGACACGACATACTTTTCAAAGATATCAATAAAGGTTGTTTTAAACCCCGTACCATCTGCATTCACCACGATTTTCAAGTGTGCTAAATCCATATTATAATTTATAATTCATATATTATAATATGTACATAACACTTCCAGGAATAACGAGCGGTGAGGCCGTTCAGCTGACGCACGCGATCGATAACACGTCAGGTCAACTCGAAGTCGCACTCTGCGATATCACCTACCTACCGCAATGGACTAATATTAATATCAGCAACAATAAGCTGTTCGTCAGTGGAACTCGCAGTCAGATAACTGACGGTTACTACAGCGTGTGCTCTCTAAACGACGAGGTCTTCAAACCCCTGGGAGCTGAACTCAAGATGAACGACTCAAACGGTACAGTGGTGTTAATCAACAACGGAAGAACCTCCTTGAGGTTAGGCCGACCATTAGCTAGGATACTCGGTATATCTCCTGACGAGATAAAACCAACAACAACCGTCACAGGCACGAAGTTACCCGACCTAGTACCGTACCGAGAGCTGTACATTCATCTCGATCAGGTGAGCACAACGTATAACATTCAAGGAGGCCACCCTTCCACTATATTGAGAGCAGTGCCGGTGAAAACTGAGAAATTCAACGACGGTAGAACCGAGTCATTTTCACCACGGCAGTATAAGAGATTAACCCAGGGCAACATACCTGAGCTGACAATATCGGTGTTAGATATAAATCATAATCCTGTAAATATAGGATACCTCAGCTTAACACTTCACGTAACATGACCAGCGCACAAGGGCCCGGAGTGAAAAAATGCGTCAATATCGGGATCTCCGACCTCGGAGACACACGTGGTTTCGACGCTCCCGGAGTAGATGGTAAATCGTATGCCTTGCAACTGAAAAACAACATTTACAAACGCGTTGAAATCCCCTCCGGTGGAGCCCTAAGTGATATGATAGATACCACAGGGGCAACAGCCAACACTAAGTACGCCCTCGTCAACACCGGTGATGACAACTGGAGAATATACCCATCATTCGGAGGTAAACTGTTCGACTTAGACGATGTTGAGAGCACTACCGTCGTCAAAAACAAACCATATATACTCGTCTTCACCGAAGATGACAAGTGGGTGTTGTTACCCGATAACAAATGGTTTCTCAATATTAGACTCGTCTCCCCTTACGTGTTCACGGATAACAAAGACAACCACCTAAACAAAGTCGTGAACAATGGAACCCTGCTCGTGGCTTACGTCCCAACTCAGAGACGTAGCATAGTCGTCAGCCCAGTCAACACTATAGCAGCCCACATGCTATCGAGTAAACCAGCCATACAAAACGTGAAATTGCAGTTGGTGTCTGAATTCGAAGGCGTGGTCAAGATACTAGAGAGTCTACCGGCAAACTCAACACTATTCATCAAAGTCTACCTAGGGGAACCATCGGTGAATGATGTTGAGATCGTGAAGGGGATCAAACTCGGGTGGGTGAAACGACACCAGTATCAAGTTTGCAACGTTTACGTGCGGGTGGGTGTCGACTCCAAGACCAGTCTGCAGGGGGTCAACGTGATCGTAGAAAACAAGATATCACTAATCAATATCTTCCTGCCTGACAACATACACTTCATGGGTATTAAGTTAACCCCTGAATTATTATCAGAAAACCAGTTGGAAATTATATCATAATAGTATAATAATGACTAATCATCATCCCAACACTACACTTAACGACCTGGGAGATACAGTGGGATTCGATCAGCCTGGTGAGGAAGATGAATTATACATCCTACACTTCAAAGACAACGTGTCTTGGAGAGGTTTGGGGCAGGAGGGAGGTTTCAGAAGATGCTTTCAGGGATTGGGAAAGAGAACTTTGACAATGGGGCATTTTCAGGATTATTAGCCATTTCCTGAATTTAGAATGAGCCACTACCCTTGTATCAGTAGTAAGCTTCCAAATTGTAATGGGCCTTTTTTCATTCTAATGTGCCCATGGCCCCTGCCTTTCCCAATCTGTGTGCTTTGTGGTGGGAGAGGGGTTTGAGTTTAGGGCTTTTGGGAGGTGGGTTTATGCAGAGGTCTTCTGGCAGGAGGGAAGTTTGGACTGATGAGTTGTAGCGGAGGGGAGGTTTAGGCTGAGGGATTGTCGCAGGAGGGAGGTTTGGGCTGAGATATTGTTGCAGGAGGGAGGTTTGGGCCGAGAGATTGTTGCAGGGGGGAGGTTTGGGCTGAGGGATTGTTGCAGGAGGGAGGTTTGGGCCGAGGGATTGTTGCTGGAGGGAGGTTTGGGCTGAGGGATTGTTGCTGGAGGGAGGTTTGGGCTGAGGGATTGTTGCAGGAGGGAGGTTTGGGTCGAGGGATTGTTGCAGGAGGAAGGTTTGGGCTGAGGGATTGTTGCTGGAGGGAGGTTTGGGCTGAGGGATTGTTGCAGGAGGAAGGTTTGGGCTGAGGGATTGTTGCAGGAGGAAGGTTTGGGCTGAGGGATTGTTGCAGGAGGAAGGTTTGGGCCATGGGATTGTTGCTGGAGGAAGGTTTGGGCCGAGGGATTGTTGCTGGAGGAAGGTTTGGGCCAAAGGCTTGTTGCAGGAGGGATGTTTGAGCTTGAGGGCTTTAGGCAGGAAGGAAGTTTGGTTGGGCTGAGGGCTGGTTGGGGGAGGGAGGTGTTGTTAAGTGACTTCTGCAGGGAGGGAGGGAGGTTTAGGTAGAGGGTTTGTTGTGGGAGGGTCGTGTGGACTTGCGTCGAGAGGGACTGGTGGCCTGATTGGGGTTTGGGCTGAGGACTTTTTCTTATCAGTATAGGCTTGGGAATTATAAGAAACTATGAGTACACACTGATGCATGTTAGGATACAGCCATTCTCTCTTATTTCATTTTTGTTTTAGTTTTTTCATTTATTTTGAAATATCTCGTAATTTGACTTCGGTGGGTTTTTTTATTGTTTTTTTTTTTTGGTGAAATTCAACCTGATGATGCAGTTCACATTTAGTGTGAAGATCCGTGTCAGAATTTTTTAGTCTCTAGCAACCTTTGCTTGTCATAAGATGACTAAAGGAATCAGGAATCAAGATCACTGACTAGGTTTATGCATTTCATTGGATCCAAGTGGATTCGGTCTGTGCTTATCTGTCGACCACTTGTTTGTATAGTAGAGAAAAGAGCTCAGTGTGGCAAGCAAATCCAACTTATTTACTGAGAACATGTGTACATGGATATTGTGTATTGTAGGTCGACTTCCACCAGAGGGCCATGCGTCTGGCGGAAATACCACTTCTGCAGCAGCAGTACCTAAATGAAAGCATCCAGGCTAAGGAATTCTGGGAACAACAGGAAGTGGAGAGGGTGAGTTAACATTGCTGTCTTCTTGGATGGTTATGTGCTGAGAGGTTGCCAAGTGGGTGAAGCCACTTTAGGACCCTGGTTTGATTTCCACATAGGTTCATTGAGAAGACAGTTTGTGTTTCCCCAGGCTGTGATGTTGGTGGATAATGTTCAAGTCCTGCCCCTTCACTCTAAATAGTCTTCTGATTTCATATAGTCTGATGTATGTCTTTGAGGGTTTTAGGGTGGGGAAGTCATTGTTTAATGGTTTCTTCTAAGAAAGCTGAGATGCCAACCACTTTGATATTGGCGGAGTAACACTGATTTTCAAATATCAAATCTGCACTTCAGATTTTATTTTGTGAAACAGTCTGAAATATTTTTGGGGGGCGGTGGGGTAGCATAGTGGTTAAGGCGTTCACTTGTTATGCCGAAGACCCGGATTCGATTCCCCACATGGGTACAATGTGTGCATCCCATTTTCTGGTGTCCCCTGCCGGTATATTGCTGAAATATTGCTAAAAGCGGCATAAAACATAACTCACTCACTCACTCTGAAATATTTTTAAGGTATACAATTTCACTATCTGTGATTTGTTTTACTTAACACCAGTAAAGGCATTCAGAAGCTTCGCTTGTGATCTTTGGCTCAAGAGTGTGTCTGATGACTTATTCATGACAAAATTTCATGGGAATTTTTCAGATGTATGATAGCCCTTGTGTAAGTGAAACGAAAAAGCGGAGCCAATCAAAGGATCTTGGGAGGGGTTGGCAGTGCTTTTACTCTTGGAGGAGGATTTTGTCACTGCCTCAAATCAAATATGGAAGTATTCTCTGCTCATTGTGGTTCTGTTTAATTTGAATTTTGGTCCTTGTGCAGATCGAGGCTTTGAAGAAAGAAAGACAACATGCATTGGAGACTCAGAAAAGACTTAGCAGAATTATGGAAGACAAGAACGAATTCCTCAATCGTTTGAGGGAGGCCAGGCGATCTGACTATGAGGTAATGACTTTAGTCTATTGTAACTTAACCAAGCAGGGTATGTGGGCAAGGCTTGTTTCCTATTTTTATAGTCAAAAGGTCTCTGCCCATCGTAGGTGTTGTCATGGTTACTGTATGTTTCTGTGATGTCAACGTGTGGCATATATAAAATAATCCATTATAGGCGTTGTCATGGTGACCCATGTTGCCATGATGTCAAGAATGGATGAACATCTTTAAAGGTAAAAACCTGTCCATATTTCTGGAAATCACACACAATTCACATGTTCTATAGTACTTTGAATGCACTGGGATATATTTCACTGTTGAAGTAGATAGGTATCCTGATTATTATTGAATGGTGAATAAGCTAGGTGTCCTGAGTGATAAAGGGTGAATAAGCTAGGTGTCCTGAGTGATAAAGGGTGAATAAGCTAGGTGTCCTGAGTGATAAAGGGTGAATAAGCTAGGTGTCCTGAGTGATAAATGGTGAATAAGCTAGGTGTCCTGAGTGATAAAGGGTGAATAAGCTAGGTGTCCAGAGTGATAAAGGGTGAATAAGCTAGGTGTCCTGAGTGATAAATGGTGAATAAGCTAGGTGTCCAGAGTGATAAATGGTGAATAAGCTAGGTGTCCAGAGTGATAAAGGGTGAATAAGCTAGGTGTCCTGAGTGATAAATGGTGAATAAGCTAGGTGTCCAGAGTGATAAAGGGTGAATAAGCTAGGTGTCCTGAGTGATAAAGGGTGAATAAGCTAGGTGTCCTGAGTGATAAATGGTGAATAAGCTAGGTGTCCTGAGTGATAAAGGGTGAATAAGCTAGGTGTCCTGAGTGATAAATGGTGAATAAGCTAGGTGTCCTGAGTGATAAAGGGTGAATAAGCTAGGTGTCCTGAGTGATAAAGGGTGAATAAGCTAGGTGTCCTGAGTGATAAAGGGTGAATAAGCTAGGTGTCCTGAGTGATAAAGGGTGAATAAGCTAGGTGTCCAGAGTGATAAAGGGTGAATAAGCTAGGTGTCCAGAGTGATAAAGGGTGAATAAGCTAGGTGTCCAGAGTGATAAATGGTGAATAAGCTAGGTGTCCTGAGTGATAAATGGTGAATAAGCTAGGTGTCCAGAGTGATAAATGGTGAATAAGCTAGGTGTCCTGAGTGATAAAGGGTGAATAAGCTAGGTGTCCAGTGTGATAAAGGGTGAATAAGCTAGGTGTCCTGAGTGATAAAGGGTGAATAAGCTAGGTGTCCTGAGTGATAAAGGGTGAATAAGCTAGGTGTCCTGAGTGATAAAGGGTGAATAAGCTAGGTGTCCTGAGTGATAAAGGGTGAATAAGCTAGGTGTCCTGAGTGATAAAGGGTGAATAAGCTAGGTGTCCTGAGTGATAAAGGGTGAATAAGCTAGGTGTCCTGAGTGATAAAGGGTGAATAAGCTAGGTGTCCAGAGTGATAAAGGGTGAATAAGCTAGGTGTCCAGAGTGATAAAGGGTGAATAAGCTAGGTGTCCAGAGTGATAAAGGGTGAATAAGCTAGGTGTCCTGAGTGATAAATGGTGAATAAGCTAGGTGTCCAGAGTGATAAATGGTGAATAAGCTAGGTGTCCTGAGTGATAAAGGGTGAATAAGCTAGGACAGGGTGAATAAGCTAGGTGTCCTGAGTGATAAAGGGTGAATAAGCTAGGTGTCCTGAGTGATAAAGGGTGAATAAGCTAGGTGTCCAGAGTGATAAATGGTGAATAAGCTAGGTGTCCTGAGTGATAAATGGTGAATAAGCTAGGTGTCCAGAGTGATAAATGGTGAATAAGCTAGGTGTCCAGAGTGATAAATGGTGAATAAGCTAGGTGTCCAGAGTGATAAATGGTGAATAAGCTAGGTGTCCTGAGTGATAAAGGGTGAATAAGCTAGGTGTCCTGAGTGATAAATGGTGAATAAGCTAGGTGTCCTGAGTGATAAAGGGTGAATAAGCTAGGTGTCCTGAGTGATAAAGGGTGAATAAGCTAGGTGTCCAGAGTGATAAAGGGTGAATAAGCTAGGTGTCCAGAGTGATAAATGGTGAATAAGCTAGGTGTCCAGAGTGATAAAGGGTGAATAAGCAAGGTGTCCTGAGTGATAAAGGGTGAATAAGCTAGGTGTCCTGAGTGATAAAGGGTGAATAAGCTAGGTGTCCAGAGTGATAAAGGGTGAATAAGCTAGGTGTCCAGAGTGATAAAGGGTGAATAAGCTAGGTGTCCAGAGTGATAAAGGGTGAATAAGCTAGGTGTCCTGAGTGATAAAGGGTGAATAAGCTAGGTGTCCTGAGTGATAAAGGGTGAATAAGCTAGGTGTCCAGAGTGATAAAGGGTGAATAAGCTAGGTGTCCTGAGTGATAAATGGTGAATAAGCTAGGTGTCCAGAGTGATAAATGGTGAATAAGCTAGGTGTCCTGAGTGATAAATGGTGAATAAGCTAGGTGTCCAGAGTGATAAAGGGTGAATAAGCTAGGTGTCCAGAGTGATAAATGATGAATAAGCTAGTTGCCTTGATGGCATTTTTAGGTAAAGTCTTCTGGATATAGCCTGTGATTACTCAAGTCTTGATTCCTACCTTGGTGCAATCTTTGCAGCCTGTTCACTGTACCAAGCAGTAATATTGCAGGAATGTTGCTTGAAGCAACGTAGAAAGAGAGAATGTTTCTGTTTCATGAGTAGATCTGTAGTTCGTGAACATTCTGTATTTCACGGCATGGGTTTTGAATTTAAACGATGGGAATTGTGGAGGCAAGCTAAGAGTGCATCTCGATTGAGCAGCGTCATATTATTGATGATAACTGAAGAAGCATTTTAGTAGTATGCTTAACAATGGACAATACTGCCCTAATTAATTCATAATGACTGCAAATAAAGATGTCTTCATGCTTTTTAGTTGAAGTCTTGCCCATCATAGGCGTTGTCATAGCGACTTGTGTTTCTGTGATGTCAAGGTGTGGCATATATGAAACAGTTCATCATAGGCGTTGTCATGGTGACCCATGTCGCCATGATGTCAAGAATGGACAAACACCTTTCGTGTAAATTGATATCCTAATTTTCATTTGAGTAGAAGGGCTGAAATGAATGTTTGTGTACCCTATGTACTGTAAGAAAATTCATTTAGGTATATTTTTTTAATGTATTGCTTTTTTTTTTAATGCAACTGCTGTTTGTTTATTGATTTCTAAGGTGGTGAGGTGGAGGATGTAACAGATGCAGATTGCTTGGTTTCTATTTAATGAACTGATTATCATTCAAAATGTGCTGAATTTGTTTTTCAAATTTTAAACTGATAATCAAAATGTGACACAATTTTTAGGAATAACATTTATATTCATCTGTCAAGTATACTAAGGTATCCTGTATTTAGAACATGAGACTTTGGGCATTGTATAAATGATCATCAAAATATTGACACATGTCGGTTTCTGGAATTGTTTATAGTTTACCCAGATAAATTATTCTTTAATCTTGCAACAGGCGAACTTAAAGGAGTTTGAGCAGAAACTGGGAGAGGAGCGAACGCGGCGTCTACTAGACCGCAAAGAACGCCGCAAGGAAGAGAGGAGGAGGAAATGGATTGAAGAGAAGGAAGAAGCGGCTCAGCGTGCCAAGGATGAAGCTCTCAAGAGAGGTGAAGAAGCTAGATGGCATCTGCTTGTCACGCTGAAGATCTAAGTTCAATTGCCCACATGGGGACAATGAGTGAAGCTCATATATGGCGTCCCCTGAAGTAATGTTGTTGGAATATTGCTAAAAGTGGTGTGAAACCAAACTCAGTCCCTAACAGGCTTTGTTTGTTTTGCGTAGAAGGTAACCTAGCGGATCGAGGGTCTGGCTCACTGAAGTGCTTATCATTTTAACCTGATGATAGTTAATGCTCACAGTATTGATCACTGGTTTTCTTCTGCAATATGTGTTGAAGAGTGTATATAATTGTTCATCTGTGCAAGATGTTGAATATTTCCTTCTAAAAGCATACAATATTTCTTCACCCAAGATCGGCACATGCATTATCTTGTTTGTGACCTGGTATCTTAGCTTACAGTTTGGTAACTATTTTTAAAGTTCCAAGGTAACAACTTTGACTTTGTTAAAAGTGGCAGTTTAGCTTGTTTTCAGGGCATTTCGTGAAATTGGTACAAACACACCCTGTTTGACCTGAAGAAAATGGGTACCCGTTAAGATAAGACATATGAATACAGCATTCATTGTCAAACAGGCAGCTTGGGTTATCCAGGATAATAATATAATGTGTTAGCGCCGATAGCATGCTTATGGAGTTGAGGGGGGGGGGGAGATCCCATCATCCAATGCCTGGGAGTGGGACAATTCAGTTTTCACTTTGGGCAATCAAATAATGGTATCTCACTTGTCCATGGGCTGCCAGTTAATTCCAACTTGTGGTTTCAAACTACAAATAAACTTGGATTTCATTTCACATCTGCTCAAAATGTAGCTATGAAATTTCGCACTGATCATGAAGTAGCATTACCTTTCTTTGCTCTTTATCACTTCTCGGTAAATAATCTAGTAAACATTTACATCAAATACCATGTTGATTTATTCTTTTATAATTACATCATCATGATTATGTCATAAAAATCACGGCAAGTGGGAAATTAGTCCAGACATGTTAGGCTGCATAAAAAAAAATTGAATGTTTCTCGGGCACATTTTTTTCAAAAGTGATGAGGGCTGTAAGACGTTTCTTTTAATTTTGGGTAGAATGCGAGAGGAACACGCCAGTGACGCAAGAGGAACACATTTTAATTTTTTTTTTCTCTCAGAAATACTGCTTGGGAAGTTTAACATGTGTTAATGAGTTGTAGATTCAGTCACACTCGTTCTTACAGACTCCCATTCTTGTAGTGGACAAATGGATAATCAGGACACCGCCAAATCAAATTATTTTTCAAATGGCTATGAAAAACTGCAAAAATAAAAGTGACGCACCAATGCCCACGAGAAACATTTCACTTTTTTTATTTGACCTTACTGTATTACAGTCACTTGCCCTGTTGGCTTTTATGAAAGATCTTTTGAATGTCTGTTTCAGAACGTGAGGAGAAAGAGCATTTGGAGAGGCTGAAGCGTGAGGAGGAGGAGCGAGAATATAACGAAAAGTTAGCAAAGCTGGAAGAGCAGGCTGAGAAACAGAGACAGCGTGAGCGGGAAATTGAGGAGAGGGAGGCCAAGCGTCGACAGGAAGAGAGCAGCAAAGGGTGAGCAGCCAAACGTTGTCTTAACGTATCTGCATGTCTTAATCAGGTCTATATACGAAGATGCCAACCTTATTTTGGGGCTAAGTGTGATGCTGGACGTCACGAAAAGTTAATGTAGACCCAAGAAGTGTAGTATTTGTCTTCTGGTCACTTTGATATGGTTTACTTTTCCACAAAGGAATATTCTAGACAGAAATACATGTCCCCAATCATTATGAAACTCCATTCATCAGAAAATATTGGTCAAATGACACAAGATGCTTTAATTCCATACAAATTAATTGGAATGAGCGTGATTCTAAGAATAAGCAATTTCTATCGGTGCAAGGCCATTTCTTAACCCATGCACGAGTGCATTGAGAAACACTTGTGAAATTTTACCCACATAATATATTTTTCCTAAATCTATTGGAAAAGCGTAATTTTTTGCATATTAAGTGTAATGGTGTAATGAATTGGTCAAAGTCGTAACAATTACTCCCAGAGCGTAAGTGTTTCCATCTCTGTGTATAGGGCTCCGATGTGTTGGGTGGGTGTGCCCATCATAGGCGTTGTCATGGTGACTTGTGTTTCTGTGATGTCACGGTGTGGCATATACCAAACAGTCCATCATAGGCGTTGTCATGGTGATCTGTGTCACCATGATGTCAAGAGTGGACAAACATGTCGACATGTCAGTGTTTCTTCAGGAGCAGATTGACTTCCGCTTGTATATTTTTTTCTTAATAGTAACCTAAAATAAAGCCAAAAGTTGACACAAGACACCTGAATCACTTCATGATAAGGTGTATATGATAGTGGCAGTTGTATAGTGTGGGAGTCAGGTGTGTTGGATAGTGTATGCCGGGTATTCGGTCAGGTAGACAATCTGGTATTCTGTGGATTCGGTCAGGTAGGGAGTCTGGTATGCTGGGTGTTTGGTCAGGTAGGGAGTCTGGTGTGCTGGGTATTTGTTCAGGGTATTCGGTCAGGAAGGGAGTCTGGTATGCTTGGTTTCAGTCAGGAGGGGAGTCTGGTGTGCTGGGTAGGCTGTCAGGTAGGGAGTCTGGTGTGCTGGGTATTCGGTCAGGTAGGGAGTCTGGTGTGCTGGGTTTCAGTCAGGAGGGGAGTCTGGTGTGCTGGGTATTTGGTCAGGAAGGGAGTCTGGTGTGCTGGGTATTCGGTCAGGTAGGGAGTCTGGTGTGCTGGATAGGCTGTCAGGTAGGGAGTCTGGTATGTTAAGGGTAGTTGACTATGCGTGCCATATTTTAACTAACGGGATCTGGTGGTCTGGCTCGCTGACATGGTTGGCATGTCATTGGTTGCTAATTGTGCAGATTGATGCTCGTGCTGTTAAACACTGGATTGTCTGGTCCAGACTCGATTATTTACGGACTGCTGTCATGTAGCTGGAATATTGCTAAACTCACTTAGAGTGATAGTAAGACTCCATGGTAGCTACATCCTTAATAGTTTGAGCATGAAAGTTGTTATTTTTATGATAACTGTCATATATAATGAAGCTAAGTCTAATTTCAAGATGCGCATTTAAAAAGTGCCCTTTGTTATACAAATTCATTGCAGACTCATTTAAATATAGCCATGGTGTGTTCCAAATAAGTCGCTTTGGACTTATTGCCCATTTCTGCACTAATATCTCCTCAGTAAAGTCCCTTTTTTTTTTTTAGACGTTTCCTATCTCCCTGCCACTGGAACTGTAGTTAGGCTGCACCTATTTTATACAGATATCTCACATGTTCGCATATTACTACATAAATTGTAGAGATAAAAGCAGGGGTTCTTTTTTTCTATTACTGGCAGTACTATAGCATGCATCCCCACACACATGCACCCATGCATCCTCACATGTATGCACATGTATATTTATGTGCTATCTCTTTCCTTGGAGGTAGGGCAGCCCAACAATCACTGCCTTGACATTATCAAATCAGGGATTTACAGGACACAAATTTCTGCATACTATACGCATAAAAATTGGCAATGGACACAACAGCATTTGTTAGCGCATCCACAGGGATGAAGAAAAAGTCTAAATCCTTTTCTTTTTAAATTCCACTGAAATTACAATTACCAGCTACAAGCTGGTTTATGGTATCATTTGCAATTTAATTACAGTAGTAATTTATGTGTTTGATCATGATACACAATACAATAACTGTATTAGTAATAATGCTAGTATTTAAGTGTCTGGGACCCCCATTTTGTTGTCCAAGACTACTGAACATTTAAGTAGGGGACCCAGGGATCCTCTCACCCTCAGATACAGGACACATAGTAAATCCCTGCCGGACGTCGGGATATGACTGCCAAGCCTATTCCATATGCCATACAGGCGTTGGGTTAGCCTAGCAGTTACTGTGTTTGCTCGTCATGCTAAAGACCCATGTTTGATTCCCCACATGGGCACCCTGTGTTAAGCCCATTTCTGATACCCCTCGGCATGACGTTGCTGGAATATTGCGAAAAGTGGCATAGAATTAAGCTCATTTCATGTGCCTTGCAACGATATTGTTAAAATGTTCCTTAAAGCAGAGTATATATGTGATACTGCTGGAATAATTACAAAATCGGTTTAAACGAAACTATCTCACTTGTGGTTTGGGACAGCACATTTATTTGATAAACTGTGCTGAAAAGATTTATTTTCCAATGTTCTATGACTTATTGATAATCCTCTGTTGGTCATTTTGCTGGCAGTGACAGGGATCATGGCACACCATCGGACTGGAGAAGGGGAGGGGAAGCTGATGAAGAGAGGAAGGCATGGCGCCCCAATCCAAGTAAAGTCGGATGGAGGGAGCGTGAAAGAGAACGAGAGCAGAGTTGGAACAGGCCAGGCATGGAAGATGGGTAAGACACAGAAGTATTCTACTACAGTACACAAGTTAATTATTTTTCTACTGGATCCAGCATTTATGAGGAGGATCCTTTTCAGTTCACTGTCCTACAGATTTATTGGGAAGAGGAGTGGTTGGAGAATTTAGAGTAAATACCTTTCGGTATTGCAGTGGTCATTCATTCTGTGGACCCATGTTTGATTTTCCTTGTTGATGCTATGTGGTTGCTTGCTTGTTCAAAGACATCCTCAGGAATATTCCAGCTGTACTGAACAGCAAAAGAAATGAAATTTTCAATATGATGAAGTCCCATAGAAATAAGCATTCATGTTAGTGTCTTCTGTTTTAAAACTTGACAAAATGCCAGATTTTCATTTGCTGTTCAGTATATCAAGTGACCAGACAATCAAGTGATTAACAGCATTGAGCATGGACCTAGGCAATTGGGATATGATAACATGTCTCAACCAAGTCAGCAAGCCTGACTACCAGATCCTTTTAGTCAGTGTCCCCCTGCAGTGATATTGCTGGAATATTGCTAAGAACAGCTTAAGCTGTACTCACATACTCCCACACTCCCTCATTCAATGACAGATGGTTTGCTGATCATGATAATGCATTATCATTGCATTATTTCATAATGTGGATGAATGACCACTGCATATAATATTATTTAGAATAGATTTTTATCATTCCAAGTTATTTTCAAATGAAGGAAGTAGCATTAATTTACCGGTGATGTATTTATGATTTAAAAGAAGCGATTCTGAAGCAGTATGGACATTAGGAACTGTACATGTTTAGTTCAGTGTCAAGTCCTCTCTAATAGTTCTCTCCGCTTCAGTCGGGATGACAGGCCATCATGGCGTGAAAGAGGAGCAGCACCTCGAGATGATTTCCGAGGACATACGTCCGATGAAAGAGACTTCAGTGATCGAGGACATCAAAGAGATGATAGAGATTTCCGTGAGCGAGGGCCACCACGAGACGAAAGAGACTTTGGTGATAGAGGAGGGCCGAGAGACAGGTTTGGTGATAGAGGTCCCCAAAGAGATGACCGATTTGGTGACCGTGATGGACATAGGGAAGAGAAAAGCTGGAGGGGTGGTCGAGACTCCCGAGATGATAGAGGTGGTTGGAGTCGTGACGGTGGCCAAAGTGATAGAGCCCCAATGCGAGATGGCTGGAGGGATCGAGGTCACGAAGGGGGCATGAGAGACCGACAAAGGGAAGACACTTGGAGTAGAGGAGGGGGTCGAGATGAGCCTGGCTCAGACCGAGGAGGCTGGGGTAGAGACCGTGAGGACAGTTGGAGATCCAAAGGTCCATCTAGAGATGACAGGAGAGGAACAAGTGATGGGGGAGGTGGATGGAGGAGGGAGGACCGAGGTGGAGACCGTGACTTCCGTCGTGGTGGGGACAGTCGGGACTTCCGTCGTGGAGGCGACGATCGAGACTTCCGCCGAGGGGGAGACGATCGGGACTTCCGCCGAGGAGGGGATGATCGTGATTTCCGCCGGGGGGGCGACGATCGTGACTTTCGCCGAGGAGGGGATGATCGTGACTTCCGCCGCGGGGGTGATGATCGTGACTTCCGTCGTGGAGGTGATGATAGGGACTTCCGCCGTGGGGGTGATGATCGGGATTTCCGACGAGGTGGTGATGATAGGGAATTCCGCCGAGGGGGTGAAGATCGGGACTTCCGCCGCGGGGGTGATGATCGAGATTTCCGCCGTGGGGGTGATGATCGGGACTTCCGACGTGGAGGTGATGACAGAGACTTTAGGCGTGGGGGAGATGACAGAGGTGGCGATAAATCCCGGCGTCGTGATGATGGCCCTGCAGACAGAGAGGAAACATGGAAGAGAGGAGGTATGAGTATGATTTATACATGTATGAAGTTGAGCTCATTGAAAATGTAAATGCCCTTTCAACTGCATGAACAGGGTGAGCTGTGATTCTAATGAAGTTTTGAGTGATGTTTCTGATGGTATTTGGCAGTTTTTGCATAAGCAGGTTTCCAACAAGAAGTGGAGAACACAAAATGTCACTCCCTATTTTGCAGTCTTGGAAAAATGATAGAATTTGAAAAAAATAAATGGAGACATCATGGAATAATCTTTTTTCACATAACAGAAATGTAGATCTTGCCATTACTGCAAGGGCCATGGCAGCCATCAACACTTTGGCTGTATGTCAATAGAGTGTGAAAGAAAATTCTTTTCGTTTCATTTTTATCATGTCATTTTATCATAAGGTTGTGTGAATGGACAGCAGTAAGGGGAGATGGGAGGACATATTTAAGTTATAGTTTTGGTTCTGATATAATTATATACACTAAATGCCAAAAAATTGTTTCCCTCCATCCTTTATGATGAGGTACCTATCTAAGCTGGCATCATGGCGTCAACTTCTTGGTCTGTCTATGGGGTGCCCAGTCTGTAGCTCTGCGTAACTCTTGTGACCATCATATGGTGGCGTCCAAGGTCTTTGGCAACAACATTGTATGGTTAATGCATTTGCTTTTCACAACAAAGACCTGGGTTTGTTTCCTAACATAGGTTCAGTGTGTGAAGCCCATTTCTAGTGTCCCCTGTTATGAATTTGTTTGAAAATTTGCTAAAAGCAGTGTGAACGTAGTGTGTATAAAGAAGTAAAGTTCTGAATACTCTGGGAAATGTGGTGGTGGTGGGACCGCCTTGTGTTTTGCATGTTGTAACTCACTTCTTATTTTATCTTTTGTAACCTGCGTTACCTTTATTTATCAGGTGGTCCACCAGCCAGGGAACGACAAATGGAGAGTGGAGGTATGATGTCAAATATTTAGTTGTGTTTGTATTTACCAGAGATGCCAAACTCTACAACTTTATCGTAGTTGTTATGAATTTTAGGCTCAATTATGGAAGTACCATTATACTGGGATTTCTGTGAAATGTGAAGAAATTTTATTGAAGGTTGACGTACACACAAGAACATATTTTTTGGTCTATTAAACACATTCTTGGACTTCTCTTACCTTCCATTCATGAAATTGAATGACATAGTTGAAATGGTATCATTGCGAAAAACAGACATTATTATAGCAGCAACAAGTCTGAAGCTGGTTGTAATACTTTTGCCAGTCACCCTCTTACCGTGTTCCGGCGAAGAATGATGGTTCTACCAGAATGATTTGACCATGTGACCATTCATTTCATTCGATTATACAAAACCTACTTGTGAAATTCAAAGCTTCATTCTTGATAAATGTCATATTGTTCATAGACTCCATCATGATTTTAAGTATTCAGTCACGCCGAAGACCCGGGTTCGATTCCCCACATGGGTACAGCGTGCGAAGCCCATTTTCTGGTGTCCCCCGCCGTGATATTGCTGGAATATTGCTAAAAGCGGCGTAAAACTAAACTCACTCACTCACTTAAGTATTCAGCTGACTACTTTTTTTATGGTCTAACAACAAATTTTGACCCTTGCAACACTTTGGGATTGGCATCTCCTTGTGTAGTACCTCAAGCAATTATTGATATCATTTTCAGGAGATGTTGATAGCTTTCAACCCATGAAGACCCAGGTTAAAACTGGTCTTCAGCAATTCTTCTTGTCAGGGCGACTAATGGGATTTGGTAGTGAGCCATGCTGGCTTGGTTGACACACGATTGTATCCCAGTTCTGTACATTGATGCTGGATTGTCTGGTCCAGACTTGATTATTCAGACTGCCACCGTATAGCTGCAATATTGCTGAGTGTGATGTTAAACAACTAACAAACAAAAGCAAACAGATCGCATTCAAGGGCTTGGTATGGTTGATAATATATCTCCAAGTGGGAATGTCTCTCAGTGACATTTGCATGGCTTCTTCAGACTGCCCTCTGTTTTCTCCTGCTGGAGCATGACCTAGATTTTCAAAGCTTTCTTAGCGCTAAGATTAACATTAACCTCTAAGAGAGCTTCATAAATCTAGGCCCAGAACTCTGAACCACTGAATATTTCTAGATGAACTAGGAGGTGAACTATACAAATCAGTCAACTTTGATATTTAGTGATAGGAGATAGTGAAAATCTGCATAATGTTTCTTCTTCACTTCACTGAAGGTATTCAGTGGCAAAGAAAGTGGAAGAAAAATACACAAGCTTATATTACAATTTTTAACCGAATTCGAGGTATGCCTACATTGCCATAGACATTGATGTTGTGGATGTCTGTTTCCAGGTGGCCAAAAGGAGCAGGAGGATGATGGCTGGACGACTGTCCGATACTGAAGAAGTGGACACAAGAGCTGTCATTCTAAATCTGAAGAGCACTGCAAAAACCTTGTAGAAATGTTAATATTGATGCAATTGGATGTTTTCCTGAAATTTTCTGTGGAGGAATTGGTTGGCTTTTGGAATGTGTTTGAGATAGTCAGATGTGAAATAATTAGTTTGACTTAATATTTAACTCTTCATCTGAAAGGTTTAATGATCAGACAAGCTTGTTAACCTTCATCAAAATATATACTTGCATAAGTATATGATACATTAAGTGCTAATTTGCCTCACTGATGTTTTTCTTTTTAATTATTCTGTGATTAAAATGTCCTCACAAGTCATGAATATGTTATCTAAAAATTGGAAAGTATAAATAAAATTAGTAAAATTATATATACTTTCTTTTGATCCAAAGCCACATGAGGCGCTTGGGTAGCCTTGTGGTTAAAGCGTCTGCTCACTGAAGACCTGGGTTTGATCCCCTCTATGGTCACAATGTGTCAAGACAATATAATTTCTGCTGTCCCCATTTTTCTGATATTGATGGAAATTGATAAATGTTATTAAACCCAACTCGCTCATTCAAATGTATCCTTGGTCATTTGATTGTCTGCAAAGGTTATTACAGATGGTACTTCATCCTGACTGCGCTCAGCATTGAAGGGATGAGACAACTATACACTGATTGACTGATGTCTGTGCACTGTGACTGAAACCATACACTGATTGACTGATGTCAGTGCATTGTGACTGAAACCATACACCGATTGACTGATGTCTGTGCACTGTGACTGAAACCGTACACCGATTGACTGATGTCAGTGCACTGTGACTGAAACCGTACACCGATTGACTGATGTCAGTGCACTGTGACTGAAACCATGCACCGATTGACTGATGTCGGTGCACTGTGAATGAAACCATACACCGATTGACTGATGTCAGTGCACTGTGACTGAAACCGTACACCGATTGACTGATGTCAGTGCACTGTGACTGAAACCATGCACCGATTGACTGATGTCGGTGCACTGTGAATGAAACCATACACCGATTGACAGATGTCAGTGCACTGTGACTGAATGAAGAAGTATCCATTTTCATAATAACAGATTTATGAAAGTGCCTCTATCCACACGACCTGTGAAGGCCCGGCATAGAATGGGTCTTCAGCAACCGAACGTTGCTGTAGGCGACTCAGTTTGTCGTAAGAGGCGACTATTAGGATCGGGTGGTTAGGCTGTCTGACTTGTTTGGCACATGTCATCGGTTCCTAATTGTGCAGATATATGTTTATGCTGTTGATCACTGGATTGTCTGGTCCAGACTCTATTATTTACAGGCCGCTACCATTTTGCTGGAACATTGCTGAGTGTGGTGTAAAACTAAACTCACTCACTCTAACACTGCTTTGAGAATATTTTACAGACTCCCTTTCATTAAATACCTGCTATAGAAGGATGTGCTTTTCTTAACAGAAAAGGCAGTGTGTTTGAAAAACGCGTGATTTCAGTGGGAATGGTGTGCTGTTTACATGCACTGCATACCTAATTGTTACATCAAACATTTACATGATCGTTTGTTAAACATTTACTCTTCACGCTGGTGTCTAAAATTATAGTGAGGATTTGACATGGACAAATGACTAACTATTAATGTAGTTAAAGACGAATTGATTCCAGGGCCTAGATTTTCGAAGATTACACAGCGCAAAGATAGTCGTCAGTTAATGTCAGTCTAAGTAAACTTAGTCTCAGTACTTTTCGTTCCACTCCACTACTGAGTCTAACCAGGGATACTCTACAAAAGGGATAGGTCACTCGCTTGCTTTCTTTGCCATTTGTACAAATTAACGTGTGCCTCGTCATGCGCTAACACACACAGTGTCTTAGCTCGTTCACAGTGTAACTTCAGTTGTGTTTAACCAGGGAGTCTATATTATATAGATAAACTGGCTGAAGTTCTGTTAAACCAGGGATAATCGACAACGTATACTCTAGATAGTATATAAGAGTATACGTTGTCCATTATCCCTGGTTTAACAGAACTTCAGCCAGTTTATTGTATCAGTCGGAATTTTACAATGAATGAATGAATTATAGTAAGAATTTAAGAGCAAGAATTATGAGAATGAAAGAACGAAATAAAGAAAAGAAATAAGTACATACGTGAATGAATGAAAGAATAAATGATACACCGCGACCTTCCATCCTAAAACATTTTAAAGAACGCAAAAGTATCGCGAGAACACGTGTCATCAGCTGTCCTTTTAAAAAATCTACTTGGAAACATTTTTGTTTACATTTATAATTAATTCAGATATCTTATTGCATGTGTCGAATGGAATGGACATTAACACATTTACTGACACTGCCCTCAAAAATAGTGTAAAACTGTCACAAAGCGTTCTAAAACACCTTTCCAGTTTTGTCAAATAATACGATCAACAAGAAAGAAAGAAGTTATGGAACTATAACCCTCCGGCATCAATGGCAAATCGGATCAGATCGGCAATATGTCAAATTTTTCTCAAACCTCAAATACACCCTAACATTTTGTTTTAGATTATGGAACTATCACTATTACTTGCAAACACATTTCACCTGATAGTATATTCCTCTCATAAGAATTAAAGGTGTATGTGAAAGATGTTTTTGAAGTAATTACTAGAAACACTCAACGGCGTATAGTATTTCAATGGCGGATCAGAGCAGATCGGCGATATGTCACATTTTTCACACACCTCAAATACACCCTAACATTCTTTTTCAGATTTTGAAACTATCACTATTACTTGCAAACACATTTCAGCTGATAGTATATTCCCCTCATATGAATTAAAGGTGTATGTGAAAGATGTTTTTGAGCAAGTAACTAGGAATACCCAAACAAAGGCTTATAGCATTTCAATAGCGAAATGTCATATTTTTCACACACCTCAATTACACCCTAACAATTTTTAACTCATAAAACTTTTACTGTCACTATTACTTGCAAATACTTTTCAACTAAAGGTATGTTCTCCTTCTAAAAGTTTAACGAATGTGTGAAAGAAGTTTTTATCGGCACAGTTTAGTCTCTCTTCGCGGTGAATCGAGAATAGAAGCCAGTGAGCTATAACAGCTTGAAACTACAAATCTATTGTCCTAATACGGACACTAATACCAATTATTTAAACTGAAGTGACAAAATAGTTAACCTATCTTCTGCATTATGGATTTCAGTTGTACAACACTCGGCGAACTTAATCAGCTGCTGAAAACAAACAGGGCTCAATCTTAAATACTACGCATTCACCATATTGGCTACACTGGTTACGTAACGACCCGAGACAAACGTTCAGCGGCTTTTCGAGGAGTTTCTTCTTCCCTTCTATATAGGCTCCTTGGTCTAACAAAACCTTATGGGTGGTCGCGTGAGGTAACCTTTGAGATTGACCAATCAGAACAGAGCTTACCAAATCGCGAAAGTGCACATTCGCAATACCTTTTGAACTTTTGATCTCGAAAAGGTTCGTACCCGAACGATTCCGATTGCTGTTAAGCTTACGTTCGCTTCCAAATGATGCACACGGTTCACGTACAACCTTGACAACGGTGAGTAAACATTCGCTGAAAATATTGTTTTTGGCAATATTCAAGGATGTCATCTTGCGGAAATATTACCTAATGGTAACCATGTCAACAAGAAACATAAAAACGTACATACTGCAGGTCAGTTAAACGTGTTATACGCTGATTCTTGTTTGTGGAGAGATCGGTGTCAGTCACCTGAATATTTTGAAAATCCCCCCGATCCCTAAATAGTAGCCGTTGTCTGACTGGTTAAATCTATTTAATTGTCTCGTGTTTGGTTGGATGGTCATCGGTCGCTCAAAGGTTACCTGACGCGACCTTCTACTAGGTTTTGTTAGACTCAGTGGTTGAGTAGCGAAATACACTGAGACTACGTTTACTGAGACTGCAGTTAATGTATGACACGTTCGACTATCTTTGCGCTAAAGAGTTTCGAAAATCCAGATAACGGTAACCCTCGCTCTGCACTGCCATTCCTTTGTCTCGTCCCATTCGTAACTACTTGTGTCATTCCGACAAGCCGGATGGCGTCTCGTACCCCTTTCGTGCCCATGTTTACGACTGGGCCCTGATTAAGCGCGAACGGACGTGGAGATGAAAACTGTCTAGAACTACAATAAAGCAAACATAACTGTGAATTTCCAAACATGGCTCTTGGAATCTCCTACACTCCGTGGGCAAAACAGCAATACGGTCATTCCCATTGCAAATATGTTTCAGTGTTGAAAGTTGTTCATCCTTCAGGTGAAAGTGTTTGTTTAAACTGTCCTTTGTGAAATGCGTTTTACTACGCGCAGTTTGATTGGTTTGCCACGATTCTTGGCAATAATGGCGTACGAGAGGGGTATGACTGTTCCTGTAGGTCACGGAAAGAGACGAGTAATTTCCAGAGGTTGTTAACCAAGCTGTGGGATACGTTTCTGTCAAAACGATCTGTTAATCTGATTGCGAAATCTGATACAAAGATCCAATAAACCTTAGTCAGATATGACCCACGAGAAATGCGGTTATGGTTTGGTTTGATTGTGTTTTACGCCGCATTCATCAGTATTTCAGCTAAATGGCGGCGACTGTAAACAATAGAGTATGGACAAGATCATACACTATTGATTGAGTGGAGTTTTATGTCGCATCGGCATTATTTCAGATATATGGCGACGAGACCTAGTCTTCACACATACGCATTGTAGGTACAGTCTGAATAAGGCTTTTAAACACATTTAATTTCAGTAAATGTTTATTTAAGAAAATACAAAAAAGTCATAATACCAGCCTGAATAAATAATCATCATATATAAGAACAACAGTCAATATCGATATGAATGAAACAAGAACAAAATTCGTACAGATAAATAAATTCAACAACAAAATGGACGGCAGTAGTAGTGATCATTTGAGCGTTACAAGTTGTTCTCCTCTTTGTATGCCTCTAAGCTTTCTTCGATTGCTACAAAGACCTTCTTGACATCTCGTATGATGAGGTAGTTCCTCGCTTCAATCCGAGTTGCATCTGGGAGATTCCTCATGTCCGTGGGCATGATGTCACGTGACACATCTGCAGTAAAGCTACGGCTTGGCAACAATGTGTGCAACTTGCACAGCATTTCAACGTTTTTCTGTTCGACTGTTCGTATTTTGTCTGGGTAGGCACTTGTATCAAGCCGGGCACCTTCCAGGAAGACTCCGATCTTTGACAGACGTACGATTTCCTTCCTGACCATGTTGTCTATCTGAAGTGGAATATATTCTCATCAAGCTGATATCGCCCTTGTGGTAATTAAGATTGTATGATTCATAAATAAAACGTGATTATGGAAATCTAAGATAAAGTCGGGCGTTCTGCGTACCCTAGTGGTTAAACTGTCCACTCGTCGCAGTCGAGCCACGATTTCAAGTAAATGACTTTCCCATACCTTGAGCCCTGTCTCGCACACAAGACTGCTCTCCTGGGCCTCCTTTCGCAAATTTCTGAGTAAGATTGTAAGTCACTAAGGTAAGCCTTAGTGCAATGTTAAAAAATAAATGTTGACCTTCGTAAAATGAGGATCAACTCACTGAGACACTCATATTAATCTATGTCAGGGTATAGCGCTCTCAGTCACACGCCAACTCATTTAGAAGTAAAATGGTCATCCATATTCCTGTATCTGAGAAAAAGCAAAAAACATACACTAAGGGGATTTTCTGAACGCCAACCGTGTGCTATTTTTGGTCAACAAAAGTCCTTTTTGTATCAATTCTTTTATGTTACAGCTCCATCTGTGTATGGTTCGTTTTCGGCCTTCATTATCCCCCCGGCATGTAATGCAGGGGGGATATAGTCGACGCCTCGTCTGTCCGTCCGTCCGTCCCCCGCCCGCAATCATTTTGTTTCCGGAGCATAACTCAGAAACCGTTCAATATTTTTAGACCAAACTTGATAGATATAGTAATCTTAGCCTATGATTGTGCCTTTTGCTACTTACAGATTTTTGGCATTTATTTATATCTTTTTTTATTTTCCCATGGAACATTTTGGTGTTAGTCTTATGGTGGGGTGGGCTTCGTTTCTGGAGCAAAACTGAAAAAAACGTTCAATATTTTTCTGCAAAACTTGCTAGATATGTCAATCAGAACCTATAGTGATGCCTTTTGGTATTTACAGCTTTTTGTGATTTATTATTTTCTCGGTTTCCATGGAAATGTTTCAGACATAGTCTGAAAAGTGAGATGTGTGTTTCGTTTCCGGAGCAGAACTCAAAAGTCGTTCAGTAGTTTTCTGCAAAACTTGGTAGATATATCAGTCAGAACCTGAAGTGGTGCCTTTTGCTATGTACAGCATCTTGTGATTTATTATTTACTTGGTTTCCATGGAAACGTTGTCTTAAAATGGAGGGGTGGGCTTCGTTACCAGAGCACAACTCGAAAACCATTTCATATCTTCCGACAGATCTTGGCAGATATATGAGACAGATCTTGAAATTGTGACTTTGCTGGTTACAGATATATGGCATTTATAATTTCCATGAATTCCATGGAAACAATTCAAACTTAGTCTAAAATAACAATGGGTAACTCTCAGATTATTTGTGCTTTCAAACATTTGGGGGCCGAGGGGATATGTCATCTTCTGATGACTCTTGTTTTCCCTCGGTGTCCTAACCTGGCTTTAATAATCTGCCAACGCAGTATGATAATCTCCGTTCTACAGTAACCGTGTTGACCCGTGGAGATCCGGGTTAGAATGGATCTCCTGTAACCCATGCTTCTGTAACCCATGCGACTAACGGAATCCGGTGGTCAGACTCAACGACTTGGTTTGCACATGTTTATTTACAGACCACCGCCATATGAATGGAATATTTCTGAATGCGGCGTAAAAGTAAACCCATTCATTCATAACCGCGTTAAGATTTTAAAAGCTACATAAACTGACGAGCTAAAAGAAACTACACAGCTGTAATTGTTACTGCAAGCCCAAATTTGCACTGTAACAACTAAAACTATTGAAGAACGCTGGTTGTATAGGATGCAACTGTCACATTCCATTTGCCAAAATACAACTCAAACATTTGTACGTGTTTTGCACGAATTTTCGCAAAATTGTGATTATTGTCACACGCCGTTTTCCGTACAAAGGGTATAAAACCCGTTTCTAGTGAAGACTGAACAATCACTTGACAAAAATCTCTCGAGAAAATGCCAAAATTGACATCGGCGCAACGAGAACTGGTCACAGGATTGGCACAAATGCGTATTTCCAACAACCATATTGCAGAGACATTGAGTTACACGAGACAATGCACAATGCTTCTGTTTAACCGTTTCAGTATGACGGCAACCGGATGTTGACGGTGACGTCATCATCAGCCACATCACTGGGTCATCGTGTGAGAGGTTTCACAGTGACAAGTCGACTTCGTGCTGCTGTCATATGGACTTTCCGACCGCTGCGTGGAATGGCTTTGATCTCCCAGCATCGTAGGAACCGTCTACAGTGGACATCACTACATCACTGTTTGTAGTTACAATGCCATTTTTCTGCTAAAACACGTGTATTTCAGGGTGCTTCAAGAAGCGCTTACCATTTCATCAACAGGTTTTGTTATGTTTATGTTGTTTTTATGTTTGGAAAAATAGTAGTTTCCTTTGCTCGTCAGTTTACATAGTGTGATGCAAATGAACTAATATTACCCTTTCTCCAAACCCAACAGCACACCCTTGGATTGTTCCACTATTTGATGGATCAAAAACCATTTCCCTTTCTGCCAGCAGTACTGATTGTAGACAAACTGTGATTTAGGCAAACTGGGACTGTATGCACAACGGGATGTAACCCTTGCAGAGACACAGACATGATTAAGGAATCTTTCACACCTACAACATACCTATATTCCAGGTGTAAATGACACAGACGTAATGAACCTTCCGTGTTCAGTATAACAATCCTGCACACCTACAACATACCTGTATTCCAGGTGTAAATGACGCATCTCGGACGGGGAAACCTTCCAAAGGGGCGTGGCTGTCTAGGTAGTTTTGAAGATCTGAGCTGATTCCTTTCTTCTACAAAAAGACCATTTTTATGAAATTTATGTTAACACCTGATATCATCACTATTCGACTTTGATTCATTAACACATTTTTACAGTATTGCAGTTGTTTAAAGGTGGACATGGTATATGAATCATAATACTCACTATAGTCAAGATCAAGGAGTCTATTTGATCCATCGCCGCACGGGACATACGTTCGAGTGACAATAACCCCTCAGTGATTGATGTAGATGAGCTGCTGGGGTGATTTAGAGACAGGTCTGAGCCCGTCTCCCCACCACACGGGTTCATCCAGGGACCGTCCGTCCTCGGTACCGGTGCAGCAACACATTTTGAAATCAGTTGTGTGGTAAATAGCACAACTGAAAAATGGAAAATAGAGGTTTCCTATGCAAAACAGCAATACGTTAATGATTGTAATAACCATAACTTTTAAATCAACATAAAAACACGATTGCCGAAATAGGGATATGGTTTTGCAGTGAGGTGAAATGGTGAGGTGAGGTAAAATGGGTTTAACGTCATACTTCGAATGAATATCCCATTCAGTCACATGTACCCATTAATGCCTATCGCCAGGCAGGGACCAACAAGTACCATGTTTTAACAGCTTTTTAGGTATGACCCGGGGATGGGAACCGTGACCACTACACCACGGAGGGGATGTAAGGATATGGATTGGTGATAACGAAACAGTTGGATCTATCTTCGGACGTCGAACGCAACACGATATATGAATCATAAATTATTTTCAAAGATTAGTTTTTACTGCCAAAACTACACTCATGAATGGCATTTATGGCTTCATGTGCACATCAGCCCAAATTACAAATACAATGCTATTTATTTTAACCCAAATAACCGTATTTTATATATTCAGACATTCAATGAATGAGAGAGTAAAGTGATGAAATATTAACAGAATATCTTTCAAACAACTGGGTAGTGGGGTAGCGTAGTGGTGAACGTGTCCGCTCGTCACGGGTTCCATTCCCTACATGGGTACTCTGTATACAGTCCATTTCATGTGTCCCTCCGTGATACTGCTAGAATACTGCTATAGGCGGGCTTAGAACGAAAATGACTCACTCACTCAAACTGAACTGGACTCACCCGTGGCGTAGAGAGACAAATAAGCCATCTGATCATTCATTGAAGACGAGTGTTTTGGAAGTAAGGTAGACGCTGCTAGTTAATCTGTCTTGTGAACCACAAAGCCGCGGCGAGTTGTATTTATGTTCATAAAATGAGGAACAGATGAAAGTGTTGGGGATATTTTCCAAATTTTAGAATCTGTAAATATTATGAGGTTGTTGTACCCCTGTAACTTTTGTATAATCATTACGTGGCATACGCCTGAAACCCAGTTTCCGCCTAAATTCGTTTCCCGATTTATTAAAAATATCACAGATATAATGGTTCCCTACGCTATGGAAATTTATGCACTTTTGCAATAAATTATGATGAATTCTTTTTTTCTGTTTGCATGCATTTTTAAGACAAAAGGCAATAAATTAACTAAAAGACTATTTTCAAGTGATCCACAGTAAGTATAAAGTTTAAACAATTAAAGTAATTTAATTAGTGAAAAATGTATTTTATTTTTACTAGTTTCCGACCATCCGTTGTTTTTCTTTTTTCGGAAAACACAATGAGAAACACCTGGGGCATAGAATTGATTGTAATTACATGTACATCATGACTGGTGTAGATTAGGATGAAATGAAAATAGTATAGCTAGGTTTTCCTTTTGACCTTCATATTTTCACACGACTATTTTTAATTGTCACGCATTGTACTGTGTCTTTTCAGGCAGTAGTTACTTCCTACAGTAGCACGTACATCAACGGACCCGTCCTCGTGGGTTTCACCAAAGTTCAAAAGGTCCTCCCTTTCTTCCATGGTGACGCCCCGAGATGCTGAGAACAATTCGAAACGTCGAAGAGAACTAATGCATTCATTCGTTTCGTTTTAACTTCCATTATTGTGTTATATCCACTTATCAAAACCTTCATAGATTATCCACTTTAATTATTGTTTATTTAATTGCACAAAATGACTGAATCATCATCAAATTTCCAATTTACCGTGGTAACATTTAAAGATATGAAATCAACCACAATATATACAGCTCATCAATAGCAACGGACATATAAAACCGTTAACTGATCACGTCACGCGAAAGCTCTGACGTCTCTGGAATTATATTTAGCTTTCTATATATAATCAACTGGGTTTTCCCCTATAGTATAACAACCCTTTTCATTGTCGTAAGAAAATGAGAATTTCTTCTGTTAGAGGCTTCCACAGTGAGAGTTTCTTCTGTTTGGGACTACCAATTGGTGGATTTCGTCTGTTTGGGACTACCATATTAGGACTTTAAGGATACTATAACAGGAGTATGTCATGCTTGGGACTAGGAGTCTCTTCCCGGAGTGGGGATACCATAGCGGGAGTATCTCCTGCTTAGGACTAGGATAATATGAGTGGCTTTTGTTTGAGGCCACCTTTTGTTTGAGATTACTATTATTCCTGTGTCTGCTTATTTAATCTATCTTCACATTACATAAACAGGTTCAGGTGTGTCACAATCCGATATTTGTTGGGTCGACAAGATTGGTCTTGATGGTTTGTCATCAACGAACCCGTCCTCGTGGGTTTTTTACCGTAGTGGAAAAAAACCGTCAGATCATCAGTCCACGTTTATTTGTGGGAGTTGCAGTAGTACATGTGATGAATATTGTTCCTATCTCCAATGCCCAACGGAAACGTACAGTCAGTCTCAAGTGTAGTGCACCTCTCCATATCGCCATGTTATGTCGGGAGAGAGATACACAGGAAGAGAAGATGCACATCGTCACATTACATTAACTAATTATCTTCCGGATTTCTCACCACTGAAAGGACAAAGATTATGAAAGTTAACGAAATGAGATAAAGTTAATGAAGTGTGAGAGATATTAAATCGATCCCAGTCATGTACGTGTTACAGAGGAATAGTCTACGTCTGTGTGAGATGATGTGTCAGTTCTGTGAAGGTGACTGTAACCTTGACATTTCCAAGAAGACGTGGAAGAAGACCTTGGTCGATGTAGTTTGTTTGGGTTGGGAAGATCCAATGAACTGCCATAGCCACATGAATCCTTGCCAACTTGTAACTAGCTTCCAGTCTTGATTGTCCCCAATATCTGGCTTGAGTGTCAGAGTGTCACAAAAGACGTCACAATAGCCATGAGGGGTGACAAATTTTCCATAATAAACAACTTTCCCTTTTAATATGTCACGTAAAATTAAACACCTGAAGCCTTTCGTTCGATGAAGGGTATGCCATTCTTGACATCAAGGAAAACCAAGATCTATGAAAAAAGTTAACTTCTTTATTGCAATAAATGCGACGTTTCGGTTTGTGTGTGTGTGGCTGTGTGTGTGTGTGTGTGTGTGTGTGTGTGTGTGTGTGTGTGTGTGTGTGTGTGTGTGTCTGTCTGTCTGTCTGTGTGTGTCTGTCTGTGTGTGTGTCTGTGTGTCTGTGTGTGTCTGTGTGTGTTATGTGTTGGTTTTGGGTTTTTTTAAAAAAAATTTATGTTTTATTTTTAGTTTCTTTTAAATTAGTAAAATGATATCATTTGTTTTGTTCTAAAAGGCATATGAGGTGCTTAGGTAGCCCAGTGGTTAAAGTATCTGCTTGTCACTGTGTAGACCCGGGTTCGATTCCGTACATGGATACTATATTGCTGGAATATTGGCAAAGGGTCTGTAAAACCTAACTCATTCAAATGGAAGCAGATAGTCGGTCATTTGATTGTCTGTGAATGTTATTACAGGTGGTACAGTATTAGCATCCTGATGGCGATCAGCAATGAAGGGATGAGACAAGGCGTGGTTGGCTGGTATCAGTGCACTGTGACTGAATGAAGTATCCATGGTAATAACAACGGAGATTTATGAAAGTGTTTGCATCCACACAATTGTGCATGGTCAAGCTGCTATAATATTATTGACTTCGTTAATCCACTTCGTTAAACATTGGCAAAATACATGCGATTTGACGTGGGAATGGTGCTCTGTTTAACATGCATTGCACACCCAATTGATACACCCTTGTTACCACAGTCATTATAGCTTGTGCTGGTCTTTTGTTAAACAACCTTTAATCTTCTTCACCCCAATATCTAAAATTATAGTCATGACTTAGTATGGATAAATGAACAACTTTAAATTCTAGTTCAAGAAAAATGAATAGCTTTAAGTCGTGTATGAATGTATATTATATAAAAAGTTTGCAGCGAACGGACTCTAAGTCCTGTTGTCACTGGATAAGTCGATTTGGTCCGTGGTTCTATTGCCATTAAAGTGATACTCTTTTGTAATCGCAGATATGGTCTCTCAAGGATGTGGACAATGGTGAAATTCTTGACTGCAGTAAACAAGTAAACATTCAAAATATTCAGTAGAATCATGCATGTCAGTTTTTTCTGGGAGAAGGCAGTTGGGTGGCCTTGTGATTAAAACGTTCGCTCATAATGTTGAGGACCCAGGGTCGATTCCCTATATGAGTATAATGTGTGGAACCCATTTCTCGTTTTACCCGCCGTGATATTGCTGGTATTTTGCTAGAAGCGGCATAAAACTCACTCCCTCTTCTGAGAAGAAGGCTGAAGCTGGTCTTGGACATTTACTTTTGATGAAACAGGGCAGAACCATAAACTATTCTGATACAGAAGGTCAGCTTCGACACGCACTTTATCGGAAATCAGACACAGTGTTCTCTGAAAAAGAAGAAACTAGACATTGCTGTTTTGGGGTTTACGTAATGAGTGCATAAACCCCACTCATTAAATGAAACGCCCATAGAATCTAACCATCTATGTCTGGGTATATCTGCGGTTTTTCCGCACTGCATCAGACGACAATTCACAAGGCAACGTGCTAACTTCACTCAACAACGACATGGCAATTGGAAAATGGTCTGACTCACAACGGGTCTGAACACTAAAGTCATGTCATAGGTGAACATGTCACTGGAACATAGACAATAATCTACAACTCTTGTCCCTCGTCTCACAAATCCATGATCCATAGAATGAAAGAGATGAATGCTGCCTTGAATAGTTTGATAGTCTTGTTGAAGTGCTATGTCCAGTTCTTGTAGTGTCTGTGGTGGCGGATTACGATGGCGCAAGCGTTGATCAAGAGTATCTCAGAAATGTCCAATGGTGTCAAATCGGGTGATCGAAAAGGCCAAGGTAACATCTGAACAGTTTTGGAGGTAGTCCTCTGTCAAACACGAGGAATATGAGGTGGAGTCACTGTGATGCCCTAGAGATCCTCCGTCAGCGTTGATGAAGGAAACGATGTACGTGACCTTGAACTGGTCTTCTGGCAAAAGGGTTGGATTCCCATTGCCAAGATTCAGCACGGTCCCTGCACGGTCCAGGGATTTAGGTTGTTAAGGGTGATGCTGCCGTGGTGTTTACAGAAGATGTCTCAGCTGGATGTAGCGATCCTGGGCGGCGGTGGAAACTCCAGATTGACCTGACCGGGGTCTGTCATTAACACTCCCAGTATTGTATCGGGTCCATAGGTTTGAGATTGCCACTTCATGCTGCGATCCCCATCTTAGTAAACGGCCGGTGGCGTTGTGTCAGTCTTCTCATAGTGTAGGCGCCAATAAAGGCTTAAAGAAAAGCATGTAGGGTACCACTGGTGTGGCTTTTTAAAGTCTACAGTGATTGGCCTCAGCTCAAGGTGGTACAAAATTTCATGATGAACGTTCACATGCACAACTCATGTTGGGTGCGCTTTAGTGCGCTTGATTGTAACGTTTCTTCTTTTCAAACGTTTTCCTGTTGGGAAATTTTACTCCACATGTTGGGATTCAGCACGAATGGGTTTGTGTCCAATATTTTCCACTTCCAGAAATTCAAATGTTTTCTATGTTTCTATACAGATGGAGTAGGAGGAGTAGGTGCCATGGTGTAGCTTGTGGTATCCACCTCACGAAAGAACTGATGTAGTGGTGATTCCGGGGAAGTTGACAGCCAATCAGTACATCAACGAAACCCTTGCCGTCCACATGCTTCCAGTTATGGAGCTGGTCCAGCATGACAACGCTACTTCACACAGCACGCGTCACGGTCCACAACCATGACAACTGTAACGTCAGCGTCTTGCCATGGCCTTCCCGATCACAAGACCTAAACAAGACGTGACAGCTGAACTCGACTGACGATTCCACAACTAGCCATCTAAGGGAAGAGTGGGGAAGAATTCCTCAAGAGCAATATCGTCGGCTTAACCAGTGTGTGCCAAGATGATGCCCAGCAGTAACTGCTGCCAATGGTGGCCAAGTACTGACTTTGACACCATCTTGTGTTACTCCAGTAAGCAGTAAGGAAGGATGCTTTTGTATTATGCAACTCATTGTCTACAGACGTGTGAATTTTGACCTTTTTAACATTAAAATTACATGAAATTATTGCTCCTAAACCAGCGTCGTAAATTCTTTTGAAATGGCTTATGCATTTCTTTTCTTTTCTTTCTTTTGTTCAAATAGTCTTCCTTTAACCGCGCAATGTTCTAATTTTTATTTTTCCTCTTTTTGAATGCACATTTGCCTCCCTTTCACGTTCACCTTGACATTAGTCACACTCCCTTATGGACAAATGTTTCCTGATCACATTTGAATTGTTATTCCCCTGCTACGTACCCATACGTCTGCCATTACAAATAAAGTAATGTTAGTGAAAACGTAACACAATACGTCATTTCCGCCAAAATTTCTGATTCATAAGAAAGTAATGTGGATGTTATTGACCAGAAAATTTGACAAAAATACAGGTATTTGACAAGCTCTCTACAGGTATTGTCAATCATTTATACTACCAATATAAGTTCTGGTTAACGCGTTTCACCAATCCCAGTGACAACAGTAACTATTCACTGTGTCTATTTTTAGACATACCACCCAGGATCTGTTATGAATCAGGGACAGTAGATCAGCCCAGTCCTTAATAAGGATGGCCACTGACCAGTCCTCGACCCTTATCTGCGTAATGTACACAAGGCAGGGAAACAACAATTACCATCCTTTATCGTTTAGAGAGAAGATCAAAAGAGTGGATGGAACCGACACCTATTTCTTTTTGATCAGACGGTCTATCCATTGACAGGCTCGCTGACTTGGTTAACACATGTCATCGTATCCCATTCCCGTACATCGATGCTCATGTTTTTGATCCCTGGATTATCTGGTCCACCTCCGATTATTTACAGACAGCCGATACACAGGTGGAAAATTGGTGAGTGCAGCGTATAACTAAACTCACCCAGTCTATCCACTGGCCATCAAGAAATGCGGTTATGGTTTAGTTTGATTGTGTTTTACTCCGCATTCAGCAGTATTCCAGCTATATGGCGGCGACTTTAAACAACAGAGTATGGACAAGATCAATACACTATTGATTGTTTGAGTGGAGTTTTACGTCGCATCGGCATTATTTCAGATATATGGCGACGAGACCTACTCTTCACACATACGCATTGTAGGTACAGTTTGAATAAGGCTTTTAAACACATTTAACTTCAGTAAATGTTTATTTAAGAAAATACAAAAAAGTCATAATACCAGCCTGAATAATCATCATATATAAGAACAACAGTCAATATCGATATGAATGAAACAAGAACAAAAATCGAACAGATAAATAAATAAATTCATCAACAAAATGGACGGAAGCAGTAGTGATCATTTGAGCGTTACAAGTTGTTTTCCTCTTTGTATGCCTCTAAGCTTTCTTCGATTGCTACAAAGACCTTCTTGACATCTCGCATGATGAGGTAGTTCCTCGCTTCAATCCGAGTTGCATCTGGGAGATTCCTCATGTCCGTGGGCATGATGTCACGTGACACATCTGCAGTAAAGCTATGGCTTGGCAACAATGTGTGCAACTTGCACAGCATTTCAACGTTTTTCTGTTCGACTGTTCGTATTTTGTCTGGGTAGGCACTTGTATCAAGCCGGGCACCTTCCAGGAAGACTCCGATCTTTGACAAACGTACGATTTCCGTCCTGACCATGTCGTCAATCTGAAGTGGAATATATTCTCATCAAGCTGATATCGCCCTTGTGTTAATTAAGGTTGTATGATTTCATAAATAAAACGTGATTATGGAAATCTAAGATAAAGTCTGGCGTTCTGCGTACCCTAGTGGTTAAACTGTCCACTCATCACAATCGAGTCCCGGGGTCAAGTAAATGGTATGTCCTAGTGCAATGTTAAAGAATGGGAGTAAATGTGGACCTTAGTAAAGGTTCCTTCGTAAAAGGAGCACCAGCTCACTAAGACACTCATACTAATCTATGTAAGGATATAGCGCTCTCAGTCACACGCCAACTCATTCAGAAGTCAAATGGTAATTCCTATTCCTGTTTCTGAGAAAAAGAGCAAAAACCATACACTATAGGGATATCCTGAACGCCAACTGTTTTCTGTTTTTGGACAATGAAAGTTCTTTTTGTTTCCAATATATCTTTTATATTACAGCTCCATCCATGGATGGTCCTTTTTCGGCCTTCATTTGCCCTCAGTTTCCCAATTATAACGTGGCTTTAATGATCTGCCAACACAGTATGATAATCTCCATTTTAGCGTAACCACGTTGACCCATGAAGATCAGGGTTAGAATGGATCTTCTGTAGCCCATGCTTCTGTAACCCATGCGACTAACGGAATCGGGTGGTCAGACTTGGTTTGCACATTTACAGACCACCGCCACAGGAATGGAATATTCCTGAATGCGGAGTAAACTCACTCACTCATAACCGCGTTAAGACTAACGGAATCGCGTGGTCAGACTCAAAGACTTGGTTTGCACATGTTTATTTACAGACCACGGCCATATGAATGGAATATTCCTGAATGCGGCGTAAAAGTAAACCCATTCATTCATAACCGCGTTAAGATTTTAAAAGCTACATAAACTGACAAGCAAAAGAAACTACACAGCTGTAATTGTTACTGCAAGCCCAAATTTGCGTTCTAACTAGCAAAATTATTGCAGAACGCTGGTACAGGATGCAACTGTCACATTCCATTTGCCAAAATGCAACCCAAACATTTGTACGTGTTTTGCACGAAGTTTCGCAAAATTGAGATTATTGTCACATGCACGTATTGTACCGTAACCGCGTTGACCCATGAAGATCAGGGTTAGAATGGGTCTTCTGTAAAGCATGCTTCTGTAACCCATGCGACTAACGGGATCCAGGCTCGCTGACTTGCTTTTGTGAAATTGTTGCTACAATCCCAAACTTGCGTTCTAACTAGTTAAATTATTGAATAGCATTGATTGTATAGAATGCAACCATCATGTTTCATTCGCCAAAATGCAACTCAGACATTTGTACGTGTTTTCCACAAATTTTTGCAAAATTGTGATTATTGTTACACGCCGTTTTTCGTACAAATGGTATAAAACGAGAAAACTGAACAATCACTTGACAAAAATCTCATGAGAAAATGCCAAGTTTGACGCAACGAGAACTGGTCACAGGATTGGCATTAATACGTGCTTCCAACATCCGTATTGCAAAGATACAGGATTACACACGACAAAGCATAATGCTCCTGTTTAACCGTTTCAGTATGACGGGCCAGACGTGATCAACCCAGAAGTGGGCATCGCAAAGCAGTTGGATCGCTATCTCCGGGATATCCACTTAGTCAACCGGATGTTGACGGTGACGTCATCATCAGCCACATCACTGGGTCATCGTGTGAGAGGATTCACAGTGACAAGACGACTTCGTGCTGCTGTCATATGGATTTCCCGACCGCTGCATGGAATGGCTTTGATCTCCCAGCATCGTAGGAACCGTCTACAGTGGTCATCACTACATCACTGTTTGTAGTTACAATGCCATTTTTCTGCTAAAACACGAGTATTTCAGGGTGCTTCAAGATGCACTAACCATTTCATCTAATGGTTTTGTTATGTTTATGTTGTTTATATGTTTGGAAAGATAGGAGTTTCCTTTGCTCGTCACTTTACATAGTGTGGTGGAAATCAACTAATATTCTCCAAACCCAACAACACACCCTTGGGTTGTTCCATTATCCGATAGATCAAAAACCGTTTCCCTTTCTGCCAGCAGTACTTATTGTAGACAAACTGTATGCACAACGGGATGTAACCCTTGGAGAGACACAGACATGATGTCTTCACATCTACAACATACCTGTATTCCAGGTTTAAATGACACAGACGTAATGAACCTTCCGTGTTCAGTATAATAATCCTGAACACCTACAACATACCTGTATTCCAGGTGTAAATGACACAGACGTAACGAACCTTGCGTGCTCAATATAATAATCCTGAACACCTACAACATACCTGTATTCAAGGTGTAAATGACACAGACGTAACGAACCTTGCGTGCTCAATATAATAATCCTGAACACCTACAACATACCTGTATTCCAAGTGTAAATGACACAGACGTAATGAACCTTGAGTGCTCAACATAATAATCCTGAACACCTACAACATACCTGTATTCAAGGTGTAAATGACACAGACGTAACGAACCTTGCGTGCTCAATATAATAATCCTGAACACCTACAACATACCTGTATTCAAGGTGTAAATGACACAGACGTAACGAACCTTGCGTGCTCAATATAATAATTCTGAACACCTACAACATACCTGTATTCCAGGTGTAAATGACACAGACGTAACGAACCTTGCGTGCTCAATATAATAATCCTGAACACCTACAACATACCTGTATTCCAGGTGTAAATGACACAGACGTAATGAACCTTGAGTGCTCAACATAATAATCCTGAACACCTACAACATACCTGTATTCCAGGTGTAAATGACACAGACGTAACGAACCTTGCGTGCTCAATATAATAATCCTGAACACCTACAACATACCTGTATTCAAGGTGTAAATGACACAGACGTAACGAACCTTGCGTGCTCAATATAATAATCCTGAACACCTACAACATACCTGTATTCCAGGTGTAAATGACGCATCTCGGACGGGGAAACCTTCCAAAGGGGCGTCACTGTCAAGGTAGTTTTGAAGATCTGAGCTGATTCCTTTCTTCTACAAAAACACCATTTTTATGAAATTAATGTGAACACCTGATGTCATCACTATTTGACTTTGATTCATTAACACATTCTTACAGTACTGCAGTTGTTTAAAGGTGTGACATGGTATATGAGTCATAATACTCACTATTGTCAAGATCAAGGAGTCTATTTGATCCATCGCCGCACGGGACATACGTTCGAGTGACAATAACCCTTCAGTGATTGATGTAGATGAGCTGCTGGGGTGATTTAGAGACAGGTCTGAGCCCGTCTCCCCACCACACGGGTTCACCCAGGGACCGATCGTCCTCGGTACCGGTGAAGCAACGCATATTGAAATCAGTTGTGTGGTAAATAGCACAACTGGAACACACGAAAATAGGTGGTTTCCTAGACAAAACAACAATACGTTAATGATTGTAATAACCATAACTTTTATATTTTAAATCAACATAAAAACACGATTGCCGAAATAGGGATATGTTTGAGAGGTGAGATAAAATGGTGAGATGAGGTGAAATGGAGAGGTGGGGTAAAATGCTGAGATGAGGTGAAATGGTGAGATGAGGTGAAATGGTGAGGTTAGGTGAAATGGGTTTTGCGTCATACTTAAGAATATTTCGCTCATATGACGACGCACATGTTTGTGTCTGTGTGGCTGCCTGTACACGCCCATGTAGTATTTATTGTGGAAGCTCACTAAGATACCATGCGGTAGTTAAGCATGAATACCTCACCCAGTTAGATTACATTGACTCTGAGCCGACCAATCATTGTTGTACCCATTAATGCCGATCACCAGGCAGGGACCAACAAGTACCATGTTTTAACAGCTTGACCCGGGGATGGGAGCCGTGACCACTACACCACGGAGGGGATCTAAGGATATGGAATGATGATAACAAAACAGTTGGATCTATTTTCGGACGTCGAACGGAACACGATATATGAATCATAAATTATTTTTAAAGATTAGTCTTTACTGCCCAAAATACACCCATGAGTGGCATTTATGGCTTCATTTGCACATCAGTCCAAAATAAAAATACGATGCTATTTATTTTAACCTAAATAACCGTATTTTCGTACATATTGAGACATTCAATGAATGAAAGATTAAGCAGATGGTCCTGGGCAGACCAGGCCTTCAGCAACGCATCCTTGCCATAAAAGGCAACTATGCTTGTTTTAAGAGGCGATTAACGGGATCGGATGGTCAGGCTCGCTGACTTGGTTGACACATGTCATCGGTTCGCAATTGCACAGATCGATGCTCATGTGTTTGATCACTGGATTGTCTAGCCCAGACTCGATTATTTACAGACCGCCGCCGTATAGCTGGAATATTGCTGAGTGCGGCGTAAAACTAAACTCACTCAAACTGGGCTGGGTAGTGGAGTAGCGTAGTGGTGAACGTGTCCACTCGTCACGGGTTCCATTCCCAACATGGGTACTGTGTATACAGTCGATTTCATGTGCCCCTCCGTGATAATGCTAGAATACTGCTATAGGCGGCTTAAAACGAAATTGACTCACTCACTCATACTGAACTGGACTCACCTGTGGCGTAGAGAGACAAATAAACCATCTGATTATTCATTGAAGACGAGTTTTGTTTGAAGTCAAGCAGACGCTGCTAGTTAATCTGTCTTGTGAACCACAAAGCCGCGTCGTATTTATGCTCATAAAATGAGGAACAGATTAAATTACTGGGAATATTTTCAAAATTCTAGAATCTGTAAATATAATGAGGTTTTTTGTACCCATGTAACTTTTGTATATTCATCACGTGACATACGCCTCTGCAGTTTTAGAAAGACAGTAATGATTCAGTCTCGAATCACCACGCATGAACATCAAAGACGTTTACATAAATTGGGAGCCAGCTGTATACTACATCCGGGACTTGCCTAATGTTCTGTGTGTATTCCAGTTTCTGCCTAAATTTGTTTCCCGGTTTAATATAAATATCACAGCTATCAATCGTTTCCGACACTATGGAAATTTATAAAAATATATTTGAATATCAAATTTATGCAAAATATTTAGATGAATTCTTGCACACTCATTACAAAAATCCCTTGATCTTTCGCCATTTCTGTTTACATACCTTTTTAAGACAAAACATAAGAAAATACCTAAAATACTTTTTCCAAGTGACCCACAGTTAATGTAAAGTTAAACAATTAAAAGAAGTTAATTAGTGAAACACATACTTTTATTTATTAGTTTTTTTTCGTGAAACGCAAAGAGAAACGCCTGCGGCATAAATTGGTTGTATTTACATGTACATCATGACTGGTGTAGATTAGGATGAAATGAAAATAGTATAGCTAGGTTTTCCCTAAACTTTTGACCTCCATATTTTCACTTGACTAGTTTTAGTTGTTTCGTATTTTCAGGCAGTAATTACTTGCTTCACATCTTCTGTTTTCTGTAAAAGATTTTTTTTTATATCGGGGTGGGATGGGGCGTTCAAACAACAGAAAAGAAATAGTTGATTTACAAAAAAACCGTGTATTCCAACCCTTCCCAGCCCTTCACACTACATCGTTCAAAATAATATGATACATTACTGATAAAGAATTTAATTGTTGATAAAGTAATTAATAATACATCACAAATTAAAAGTCTAAGTTCCCTGACACAACACTGGGTGATAGAGTCTGGTTTCACACCGATTTTGGCAATATTCAACCAATGCCAATGCCATTGTATCATTTGAGGAATCGAATCGAACCCTGCCCTTCAGCCTGACGAGCGGAAGCTTAAACCCCTAGACTACTCAACCACTCACTCCTCGCGCATTTCGAAATATGCACTAGTATGCTTTGATGAAATATGATGAAATCATAGTTTTGAGAAGCAAAACACTACTATAAAATACCAAACTAGTTGATTATGTTCATGTTAGCTTTTCCTCTTGGTAAGAGGTACCCAATACTAAAATCAGGTTTAGACAGTTCCTAAATTTATGTGAGAGACTACAGCAGGAGATAAAACAATAGGAAAAATGGTGAGGTTGACAGATATTGTATTTATTGTAGACTATACAGTTAAATAAATGTAATCTGTGTTTACAGAAACACGGAATAGTGAGTATCCGGTTTGGACACATTCAACACATACCCTTGGGAGATACAGTATTACATGTGACGAATTCTGTTCCTCGCTCAAGTACCAAAACATGAACGTGCTGTCAATCCTTCAGTTCTTAGCCTTTTTTCTGACGTTGGCAGTGCTAACCTTTACGCTGACACTACTTCATGTCAAGTGGCAACAAGCCTCCCTACCTGTCAGTTGGCAAAACAACTCACACGTTCCTAATTCCCCCTCTCATGTGACAAAAAACATCTCTTTCACATGTACAGTGCTCCTTGTCACGCGGTAAAAACGTCTCCCTTACAGGTTGGCAGTGCACCCTGTCATGTGACAGAAACCTCCGTCTCACAGTTTCAATTTTCCCTTTCATGTGGGAAAAATCTTCCCTTTCACGCTTTCGGTGCTGCTTTTCATGTGTCAAAAAGCTATCCTTTCACACTCTGGCAGAAGTACCTGTCAGTTGGCAAAACAACTCCCTCACACGTTCCTAATTCTCCCTCTCATGTGACATCCCTTTCACATTTACAGTGCTCCTTGTCATGCCGTAAACCGTCTCCCTTACACGTTGGCAGAGCCCCTTTTCAAGTGACAAATAACCTCCCTCTCACATTTACAATTCTCCCTTCCATGTGGCAAAACGCTCCCCTTTTACGATGGCAGTGCGCGTCCTCACGTGGGTAATATTTACACGATGTTTACGGAACGTTCCAAGTTGTTTTGCGACTATGCCTGTTGTAAGAGGCGTTTAACGGGATCAGATGGTCAAACTCGCTTACTTGGTTGACACATGTCATCGGTTCCCAATTGCGAAGATCGATGGTCATGCTGTTGATCAGTGGACTGTCTGGTCCAAACTCGATTATTTACAGACCACCGCCATATAGCTGGAATAATGCTAATATAGCTGGAATGGTGCGGCGTAAAAGTAAACTCACTCCAAGTTGTTTTCCCTCGTGTGTCTTGAGAGATAACAGGGTTGGGTAGGCAAGTGATTAAAGCGTTTGCTTGTCACGCTGAAGACCCAGGTTCGATTCTCGACATGAATACAAAGCCTGAAATACTTTTCTTGATTCCCCCGTGTCGGTAGTGAAATATTATTTAAACCACCACAAAATCTTACTCACCCAAATCTTACTCACCCACCTATTCAGTTGAGATGTAATAATTAGTATAATCATTTGTATTTACAAGATTTAGTTCCTATGACTTCACATTTAATCTTTACAGGTGCATTTGTGTCAGAACCCGATGTTTCTTGAGTCGACAAGATTCGTCCTGATAGTGTTTCGTAGTTTGTCGTTAACAAACCCGTTTCCTGGGATTCACCAATATAGACAAACACGTCAGACCATCAGTCCGCATTTACCTCCGGGAGCTACAGCGCAGCACGTCATCAACGGACCCGCCCTCGTGGGTTTCACCAAAGTTGAAAAAGCCCGCCCTTGTTATCCTGATGCCACCCTAGGATGTTGAAAGCGATTCAGAGCCTCGAACACAATTCAAACATTCATTTTCTTCGTTTTAACTTCCATAATTGTGTTATTCTACTTTTCAAATCCTCCAGTAAAGTATCCACCTTTTTGCTTCATAATTACATAAACGAAACGACCGAAGAAACAGAAACATTTAAAGATGTGAAATCAATCACTATACATCCAGCTCATCATTTACAACGGACATATGAAATCGTTTTATGATGGGTTCTTTAAAAAGGAACTCTGGAATGATGTTTCTAAATCTCACATCACAAAAGAGCAGCGATGTTTCCATATTCAGCGTTCTAGATATAATCAATCATCTGGGTTTTGCCCTATTTTGGAACAAACCTTTTCACTGTCGTAAATGGAAGTTCCTTCCATTTCCTTCTGTTTTGGGCTGCTGAAGTAGGAGTTTCTGCTGTTCGGGACTACCATTATGTGGGTTTCTTATGTATGGGGCTTCTACAATGGAGTTTCTTCTGTTTGGGGCTACTGAAATTGAGTTTCTTGTCTTTCAGGTTACTAAACTAGAGTGTTTGGGGCTACTATAATTAGGTTTCTTCTTTTTGGGGCTACTATAATGCAGTTTCTTCTGTTTGGGGCTACTGAAATGGAGTTTCTTCTGTTTGAGATTACTGTAATTCAGTTTCTTCTGTTTGAGATTGCTATAATGGAGATTCTTCTGTTTGGGGCTACTATAATGGTGTTTGATCTGTTTGAGATTACTATAATGGAGTTTCTTCTGCTTGGGGCTACTATAATGGGGTTCGATCTGTTTGAGGCTACTATAATGGAGTTTCTTCTGTTCATGGCTACTATAATGGGGTTTCTTCTGTTTGAGATTACTGTAATTCAGTTTCTTCTGTTTAGGGCTACTATAATGGGGTTTGATCTGTTTGAGATTACTATAATGGAGTTTCTTCTGCTTGGGGCTACTGTAATGGAGTTTCTTCTGTTTGGGGCTACTGTAATGGAGTTTCTTCTGTTTGGGGCTACTATAATGGGGTTTGATCTGTTCGAGATTACTATAATGGGGTTCCTTCTTTTTGAGATTACTGTAATTCAGTTTCTTCTGTTTGGGGCTACTATAATGGGGTTTGATCTGTTTGAGATTACTATAATGGAGTTTCTTCTGCTTGGGGCTACTATAATGGGGTTTGATCTGTTTGAGGCTACTATAATGGAGTTTCTTCTGTTTGAGGCTACTATAATGTAGTTTCTTCTGTTTGAGATTACTATAATGTCTGCATATTTTATCTTTTCTTCACATTATACAAACAGGGCCAGGGTGTCAGAATCCGATGTTTGTTGGGCCGACAAAATTCGTCCCGATGGTGTGTCATCAACGAACCCGCCCTCGTGGTTTTTCACAGTAGCGGATAAAAAACAGTTACTGTAGCACGTGTGATAAATATTGTTCTAAATATTAGTTTCAAGCGCAATGGACCTATCTATATCGCCATGTTATGTCGGGAGAGCGATACACAGGAAGAGAAGGTGCACATCGTCACATCATATTTCTTCCCTACTAAGAGGACGAAGATTATGAAAGTTCACAACATGAGATGAAATTTAATATGTTGTGAGGGATATTAAATCAAGCCAAGTCATGTGTATGTTACAAAGAAATAGTCCACTAACGGCATCTGTGTGAGATGATATGTCAGTTCTGGGAGTACATCCTGTCTGGGGGGTTGCCATAATGGAAGTGGCTTCTATATGTTATTCACTGGTCGCGAGGGGGCCATGGGCTCATGTACCCTGCGGGCTCGGGGAATATAAACAAACCTCGAGGGTACATGGGACCATGGACCCCTCGCGACCAGTGAACAACGTATTTATTTTACCGAACACCTGAATTTTAAATTAAAACTGTCTGAAGCGCTTCTGTTGAATGCGAGGCGAATCGCCATTTTGCAGACGACACAAGGTAAACAGACATTCGTAACTACTCGTCTCTTTCCGTGACCTACAAGAAGACTCGTACCCCTCTCGTACGCCATCATTGGAAAGAATCGTGGGAAACCAATCGTAGTAAAACGCATTTCAAACCATGAAAATGGCGGGACCTTTGAACTTTGAAACTTTGCTAAACTATACCGAGCACGAGTTAAACATAAACTTTGAGCTTAAGGATGAACAACTTTCAACACTAAAACATATATGTAAAAGTAATGACCGTATTGCTGTTTTGTCCATGGGATGTTGGATATTGTAATAGCCATGTTTTGAAATTGAGAGTTATCTTTCCTGGACATAGTACTAGACAATTTTTATCTCCATGCCCGTTTGCGCTTTGACATGACTCAGTCGTAAACATGGCCACGAGAAGGGTACGAGGCGCCATCCAGTTTGCCGGAATGACACGAGTATTTACGAATGGGTAAACAGATTTAGAGATATCTACCTTCCATCGATTTTCAATTTCAAAACATCAGTAATTTCCGTGCTTGATGTGTGATTCAATGTTATTCGAGATACGAACGTACTGCCATGAAGCACCAGAGTTCGGAATTCCCAGCGTTGTACATTGAACATAATACATCGCCTGTAAGCGGGGTACATTGAAAATAATAGAATAGCGCTTAGCCAATCGGAAAGCGACATTCATGTGTGAGGTAAGATAATGTTTGTTGTTGCTTATAAGGAATGATGGTACATCAACGGATTCAAGTGTGACTTGTAAATAACACACCAGTGTCTTCATCATGGCGTGCCAGTTCGTGTTTAAATGAGCATTGTGAGCCGCCTCAGCCAGTAACAGCTTATAGTCTCAGAAATGTATTTTCCTTTGGGCGATATCGTTATTGAATTCAGTGACATCTGAAATATTTGTAGCACATCGTACGGTCCATAACGGCATTACCAAAGGGAACTAGTTATCTCGGGAAGACAACCGGGAATAGGTTGGTAAGAGAAGTGAATGCCAAAGCAGCAAACAATATGCAAATGGACTGATATTAACGGTAGTGTGCTAAGATTTACAACGTTCACAAATCAACTCAAATCGGTACAAAGGTAACACAATGGGAGAAGAAGGAGACTGTTTGATTCAAGGGCACTAGTTATGGGTGATAGAATACAAAGGTTATATCCACTTCTCATTAAACCATTAAACCAGCTTCCCTTCAAGCCCGTGACTACTAAAACCCAGTCTGGCAGGTAAATTTTTGCACTCACCTGCCTGAATGACTAGTAAATCCTCATGAGGTCATTTTGTAAAGATGTCACTCTCTCTGACTTGTTCAGTTATAACACACTTTTAAACCATGCAAGATTGTGGCCTTATAAAAATGTTCAGCAGTTTCGTGATGAAAACCGACCACATTCAAATTTCGGACTAGTGACTTATTTCATGGGCTGGTAACTTCAGGCATAGCTAGCCCGAGAGAGAAGTAAAATTTCCTCGTACTCTGGTTACTTGAGATCAGCGTTCGTAATACCTGCCTGACCCACCAACTGGGACGTGTTATTTTCAAGATGGTCTTCCAGATTTTCAAATTCACCTGCAATACGAATAGACAGTCGGGTATATGAAGATATTTGGGTATATTTAGGGTTTTTCTCCTATTCCTTTTTCTTTTTTTAAGTTTGAAATGACATGTGTGATATAAGTTATAAATATATAAGTTGCAATGAGCAGTACATTCCAAACCTCTGACAGTACAAATCTATATACAGCTCCCCACTCTTCCTCACTAACTCTACAGGCACAATGTCGAAAAAGTAAAACATTGATGCACAAAGTATACCCTTCAAATAAAGTAGGGGAACCTTAACTTACACTTTAGATCGGACGTATGAGCGGTAACACACTTTCCGAAGATAGACATCTTGCAAACGCAATGCTGTTTCTCTTTATCTCTTTATCACCACCCCTAAACACAACGTATGGGATGCACGTGCACAACGTATTTGTCACATACACGCGCATGGAGTGTCATTCCTGATTTTGACGTTTTCAAGAAGGTAAATCAGTCGTTAATTTGGGCAGGCATATTTTTTTTTTTCGTTGTTGTTGTTTGCATGCAAATTTCAACCACCACATACCAATCATCTTTCAAACGCGATTACTGTGTAAACACCTATGATCATAAGGAAGTGCAGGTGGTGATGCACACTCAAAACATTCATTATTATCATATCAGCATTGATTGACTCCTATATATCTCGTAAATAGAATATAAAATACCCCTAGTGAACAGTACACGACCCTGTGCATTTAAAAGAACCCAGGAATCCCTTGGTATATAGTTACGGGTACAACAACCCGTGACTCTGTGTCCCAGTTGTAAATGGGTACCTAGCAGGACTGAGAAAGACGCAATAACTCGACCTCGTGACTGCAAGAGTTGTATACTCCACGGGTAGTTAAGACTGATAATACGTAGTCTGTCTCACATTCCGTGAACCACATTATTTTGCCAAAAGTCAAACCTTCTCTGCAGTGCTAAAGACTTAAATGAAGCAAGCCTACATTTCCTCAGGTTCAGGTTCTGCATCTCTGGTCTCACCGGGGCTCCTTTTCAGTTAAAATAGGTTTGTTTGTTACTATCAAAATTATATATAAACAGAGACTTAGTTTAGATAATACCGCGTGACTTTGAGATTGAGATTAGGAAACATGTCAGCGCCTTGCGCATGTAGTTAGTTGCGTGAATATGTGAGTAAAATAAATAATAATATACTATAATACTATAATAATGAAAATAATCCTATAATAATATAAAATAAATATCATCTACTTTTCTGATGAGTACATAACACCGTCTCATAAGCAGAAACTCATGGACATTCTCCTCAGCAAGTTTTTCTCAGATGTTCCACGGCCATTCTGTCCAAAGCTGTGATGGACATGGCAGCTTATGAGGCTGTTTGTGTTATTTGCAAACAATACGATTCGGAAACATTTCGTCTCAAATTCACAGCAACCGTATTTCGGATTTCAAATTATGATATTTAATCACGAACTCAGGGCCGTGTTAAATTATCAACTTAGCAGTTGCCCTAGGTTCTACGAACACAAGGGACCCATGCTTATGTATGAATGTTGTGAACAAATATATACAAACTGCATGTACTAATCTACTAAAAAGGATTTTGTCTCCGTTAGAATATATCTCAGTACGAGGTTCACTACAGAAGATGAACAGAAGTAATGTTATATAGTTTTCAACCATGCAGATCCGGGTTACAGTTGGTTTTCAGTGACAGATGCTTGTCATAAGTGGCGACTAACGGGATCGGGTCTTCAGACTCGCTGACATAGTATCCCATTTGTGTAGATCAGTGATTATTGTGTTGATCATTGGATTGTCTGGTCCAGACTGGATTATTTACTGACCGCAGCCATATCGCTGGAATATTGCCTCAATAAACAACAACCAACCAACTACTATTGTTTTGAGGGGAGTAACTATTGAATCATGTTGCCCTGGAACCTATATTGCCGTTAAGACGACCCTGCATGAACCTTTTAACAGGAAGAATATAATTAAACAATGGTGAAATTAGATTACGAAAACGTCAGAGAAACCGGCGTCGTGATGAGAGGATGTGTAGAGCGCCCTAGTAAACAAAATACCGGGGAGTGGCAGAACATTTATTTCCTATTTCTCACATTACACAGAGCTGCGTTTAAAAATACATTATTCTGATGTGTCTTCTCTTTTAACGGATTTCGATTTTCAGTTGATGTCATCCCCAGATTTGAATATATTAAAAAGGGAAAACACGTGTTTATGATATTGAGGGGTGTTTTTGATAAATGAATAACCACAAAAGGACATATGACAGGAGAAATATAAAAATATGTCTGTAAATTTCCGCCCAGTGTATATATACCCCCTACACCCTACCATTTCAATCAAACCATAGTTGTCCATTAGATCGGAGACGTTTTCAGTGGCTCATGTTTATAGTGAGAGACGTGATGAAATATATGTCTCGTTGCATCGCAGGTTAGTCAGTTTCAAATATATTTCAATTTCATATACATTATAAGTTGTTCACTGGTCACGAGGGGAAGGGACATGGGTTGATGTACCCTCGATGTTTGTTCTCTGAACAGAAACAAACATCGAGGGTACATGAACCCATGGGCCCCGAAGAACCAGTATGCAACGTATTTACCTTAATGAACACCTCAAAGTTAATTAACTGTTCGAAGCATTGCTGTAGGATGGTACACTTCTATGAAATCCGAGAAGGGACATTTTCAAGTTGTATGGCGTTTTCTCTTTATCACTTTCAAACCAGACCTAAACTGTCTTTGAGGTGTCGGGTGGTTAAGTGATATTTCATTCTACTTGGTATCCATTCCCTAATGGCTGAACAGAGGCAGATCTCGAACAAATTCATCAGCGTCGGACAGGACTGTACCATGAAACTGTGTCAGGAGCCACATTATGGAACATAGTGACCTAAACATCACCTGATGTTTCCACCGATGTGGCTTGAATTTTAACAATATTTCAGTTTCTCGCAACCTGTCATCTTGATATCGGTGAAATGTCCAAAGTGTTAAATGTGTATGGTGCTGGGATTCGAACTTATGATAATAGTTATCTGGTGTGACTAAGATACATTAATCTGCACAGCAAACTGCCCCGCCTTGAACGACAAGGCAATGAAAAGTTGCGCAGAAAATTGTCTTTCTGCTAAAACACACTTCATTGGCAAAATACATTTATACATAAAATAATTTTCAAACCGACAATGAAGATTTGCATTAAATTCAAGAAAAGCAGTCCAACTGCCATTTCGAGCACTACTTCATTTTAAAAACCATTGGAAGTAGCAAAAAGACCATTGAAATGATTTAACTTTTCCTGCACATGCGTACTATAATTGACTTTCTACGCATGCGCACCGGTAATCGAAAAGGGCGACAACGTGACAATGCGACATTTCAATGTGTCGCATTGTCGCGTGTCTCGTTTTAGTAAATGTTTAGTTTTCTTCTTTATACACCTTAACTAGGACGACAATGCGACAACGCGACATATTATGACCTTGAAAAATGTCGCGTGTCGCACTTTGGGTGAACAGAGAAAATGTTATTTAAAACGCGACATCGCGACATCGCGACAACGCGACAAATAGGCGAAATGTCGCATTGTCGCATTGTCGCGCTTTGGTAAATTTTCGCCTCATTTTGCTTGTTTTTGACAACGCGACAATGTCCCTTCTCGGATTCCATACACTTCAGCCAACCTTTGTGAATCAAACGATTTTCTTCCCCGTAATTCCCCTTCTTAATCTTCACAAGGACTACATTTGATCATTTTGTCAAAATTTATTTCTTGGAAAGAGAGTCAAATGTTTTCGTAGCCATCGCTAGATTTTGCGGACGACACAAGTAAAACAGATTTAAAGGTATCTCCCTTCCATCGATTTCCATTCGCAAAACATCGGAAATTTCCGTGCGTCATGCGTCATTTAATATAACGGGAACTTGAACTTGAAAACCAAGACTAACGGGATCGGGTGGTCAGGCTCGTTAACAAGGTTGACACATGTCATCGGTTCCCATTTGCGCAGATCGATGCTCATGCTGTTGATAACTGGGTTATCTGCTTCAAATTCGATTATTTACAGACTGCTGCCATACAGCTGGAATATTGTAACACTAAATCCACTCACTCACTCCAACAAACACAATCCACTCACTCACTCTTAACGATTGTTTCTCTCTAAATTAATGGCTGGAATAAATAAGAAAACATTGTTATTTAAACATTTGAAAAATGAAAAAAACAACAAGAATACCTAGGATGATGTACAAGCAAACGTTTGCTGGTAATTTAATTTAATTTAATTTCAAGTTGAAAGTACATCAGTATTAACTACTTTGACTCCTTTTCACAATTTATGTTCAATTTTTATGACTGAATTGCTATTTTGACAATCATTTTTTGTGTTCATATAGAATATAATATTCATGTTTATTACAATTATTAACGTATTGCTTATTTATATGGGAAACCACCTATTTTCATTTTTTCAGTTGTGCTATTTACCACACGGCTGATTCCAATATGTGTTGCTGCACCGATACCAAGTACGAACGGTCCCTGGATGAACCCGTGTGGTGGGAAGACGGGCTCAGACCTGTCTCTAAATCACCCCAACAGCTCATCTACATCTATCACTGAGGGGTTATTGTCACTCGAACGTATGTCCCGTGCGGCGATGGATCAAATAGACTCCTTGATCTTGACAATAGTGAGTATTATGATTCATATACCCTATCATACCTTTAAACAACTGCAGTACTGTAAGAATGTGTTAATGAATCCATGTCGAATAGTGATGATATCAGGTGTTCACATTAATTTCATAATTTGTTTTTGTAGAAGAAAGGAATCAGCTCAGATCTTCGAAAATACATTGACACTCATCCCCCATTGGAAGGTTTCCCCGTCCGAGATGCGTCATTTGCACCTGGAATACAGGTATGTTGTACTAAGGTTAACCTTAACTCCCATTCTTTAATATTACACTAACGTTACCTTAGTGACTTACAATCTTAAATTACTTTGATCGGTCACATGTGTGAGACAGGGTACAAGGTGATGAGACATGATTCAAGGGGAGTAGACAGGGGTCAATGTCAGGAGACAGAGGTCAAGGTAAGGACACATTGGTCAAGGTATGGAGACGGGGGTCAAGGTAAGGACACATTGGTCGAGGTATGGAGACGGGGGTCAAGGTAAGGACACATTGGTCGAGGTATGGAGACGGGGGTCAAGGTAAGGGAGCACCATATACTTGACCCCGTGGACAATTTAAGCCGCGGTGTACAAAGAACTCCTGAGCTTATCTTAGATTTCCATAATCACGTTTTATTTATGAAACATACAACCTTGATTAACACAAGGGCGATATCAGCTTGATGTTGATGATAATATATTCTACTTCAGATCGACGACATGGTCAGGAAGGAAATCGAACATCTGTCAAAGATCGGAGTCTTCCTAGAAGGTGCCCGGCTTGATACAAGTGCCTACCCCGACAAAATACGAACAGTCGAACAGAAAAACGTTGAAATGTTGTGTAATTTGTACACAATGTTGTTGCCGGGCCGTAGCTTTACTGCAGATGTGTCACGTGACATCATGCCCACGACCATCAGGAAGCTCCCAGATGCAACTCTGATTGACGCTAGGAACTACCTCATCATGCGAGATATCAAGAAGGTCTTTGTAGCAATCGAAGAAGGTTTACAGGCATACAAAGAGGAAAACAACTTGTAACGCTCGCCAGAACGTCATTACAGCTGGTCCCGTCTATCAGCGAGGCAATGCAGTATGTTTCTCGTGACTCGCGAAACTGGTTAGAACTGGTCTTCAACCAGCCCTGCTGGTCTTATGAGGTGACTCTCAAAGGATAAGCATGTGCCCCAGAAACATTTAATTTTTATGCAGCCTTAGTAACCTAGATTGTTATTGGCGAAAGGGAAGTTAAAGTATCGTAAACGTATCGTCCTCCTGAGGTACCTAATCACAGATACATTCAACGGAAATGTAAATCCACCAGATTTTTTAAAATGTATTTTTTGTCATTTTACTGTTGGTTAAATGTGAAGGGTTGATGTAAGTCCAGCTAGGGTCCATGCAGGTAGCCAAAGTAATGTAAGTCCCCATGGTTCCTAGTATGGTGATCAGCATTCGATTGCAGGTGTCTATAGCCCGTTGTTTATGTATATGTGCGTTTTAACGTTATCGATTTACTGATTTCAATATTGATGTAAATTGTTCTCATCACGATATACCTGCGATATTGCCAATGTGACTCTAGAAATTAACTCATTAACTGCATATAACATGTATCGTAGGCATATGTCGTTGGCATTTTGGAACAGGGTATGTGAGAAATATTTATTATATCCCTTGAGGTATGTAAATTGAAATAGCTCTCTATAGAAAGGAAATCAAACGCAGCTTGACCACTGTCTTCATGGCCACCAACACTGAGTCATTAGCTGCCTATAATTAGTTAGACAAAAGCCGGTTGGCCACTGAAGCATGACATTGTGGATGAGGTGCAGGATACTGCAGGCTGACATCTGGACAAATACGTCACGTCACGTGACCCTAGGGTTAAATTAAGAATGCTTTGTGTGAGGCTGGACTGGACCCCTCGGACAGCGACTAGGCAGGTTGGCTGACAATAGCCTCCCTGAATGCGCCGAGCCCTCGTTACAGCATCATGTAGTTGTAAACAGATTATATCATGAATAAAGTGTTGTGGACCCACTGATGGACTTCTGTATTTGAAGAGACAGTTATCCCATACCAGCCCGGGATACATGGTGGAGACCAAGATCTCGGAACCTCTCAGCAATAAACGTCTTTAGCGGAGATCCCAAGACCACCCGGCCCATTATCAGCCCGGGATACATGTCTCACTCTCCAGCTCTGTACCATCCACTGGCCTCTGTATGCCAGCTATTGTCACTGGCCTCTACATGTATCCCTTGTCATCACATTGATCCTGTACTTCCATGGTACCTATCTATCAACCCTAACAACTTGAATAAACATGTCCATACTCTCCTGCCTTGTACACCCCATTGGCTTCTGTATATATATCACGGTCGTGTGGGGAATCGAGACCCGGTATTCAGTGTGACGAGCGAACGCTATAACCAGCAGGCTACCCCACCGCTGGAAGTATGGGTGTTGGGGAGGACGGGTGGGAAGGGATGTGTGTGATATGATGATTTTAAAGGGGTCACCGACTTTTTCTTGGGTGGGTAAGGGGATTCAAACCCACAAGCATATGTTTCTGATTTTCCGAAGAGTGAATGAATGAGTACGGTTTTACGCCACTTTTAACAATATTCCAGCATCACGACGGGGGACACTACACACGGTCTTCATTCATTGTACCCATGTGCAGAATCAAACAAGGTCTTAAGTGTGACGACGGAAGCTTTAACCACTTCGCTACCCCAACGCCCTGTTTGATGTACACGGATAAACTACTCACACAACTAAGTATGTTGGTGTCGATATCAAATAAGACAAACAACTGCAGAATGCGAAAGAGACGATTTTAATCAAACGGAAACAAACACAAATATCAAATCAGCCAGTCACACACAACTGTTATCAATCACGGTCACGGTCAAACATATTGCCATACATATGTGCCAGTGCCTCTGTAGTAATGCTTCACCTGTGGTGATAAAATATTAATATTGTTTCTTTGTTCAGTTATAACATTTCTGTGATTAGTGAGCTAATCTTTCCGTAACGCCGTCAACTTTCGTTCTTACTTGGCTCTTTCAGCGCTGGGCAAGATATCAGTTTAAGGTACACACAAACAACTTGGTGGTTGATTAATGCCATAACTAGTCGTACTAGTATGCCTGCTTTTACGAAGACGGAGCCCAGCCGATAACATGCCCGGGAGAGTTTCACGACACGCCATACACGTCCTGACAGAATCAGAAGAGTGGTCATGACTGCCCAGCCGTACAGTACACAGCAACATATATTCCTTATACGGGACGACAAGTTTTAAACAAACAGTAACTTTTTATAACCACAGGATCATACGCAGCAAGAAGCTTCATGGTGACACATGACAAGAAGTGTTTGGTGGATGTCAAGGTCGTTCAGCGAGTTGGAGGGCGGTGACAAGGGCGATAAGGATCAGGGGTGTTGCTAGAGCAACCGTTTCAGCAGCATTCTGTGAATTAATAAAAAGGAGAAACGTGTGTACATTTGAGTATGAATGCATGATGCATCAGTTCAAACAGAAAGCCACATACGCACCAGGTCAGTAATTGAATGAAGAAGACGAAGATGATGATGATGATGATGAAGATGGTGATGGTGATGATGATGCGTATTGATGAGGGACTGGGTGTTCAGGCTCCCATTGAATCCGAACTGTGTAGATTGATGATCATGCTGTTGATCACTGGCTTGCCTGGTTCAGACTCGATTATTTACCGACCGCCACAATAAAGCTGAGTGTGGCGTAAAACTAAACTCACTCACTCATTCTCAAATATGGACATGGTTACCAACAGTACACACGCCTTATAACATCTGTTGTTTCATATAGAATAGCTCAGTGGTAAAAACGTCAGCTCGACACGCCGATTCCCCAGGTTTAGTTGTCACTATTGCAGGAATAGTATTAAAACACGTTTGCTCGCCCTTTCATTCACATTCGCAATGACGTCCTACTGGCAAACAAGGATAAGCTGAGCACTGACCTGACAAATGACCCGTATTAGTATGTATGAGTGCCGCCCACTGGTTCTTGCTTTTGTGAGCGAAGGGGCCCAAGGTCATATATACATAGGCCATATGTACTGCGATTGGTGAATGAGAAAGCGGTATGCAGGTGCGTGCAGATTCAATTTCATCGTCATGCACTGCACGTGCACTAACCTACATCTACCTTACAAAAACCAAATGTGTTTGTTCATCGCCGTGCATTGTCTACTACTCGTAAACGCGTTCTCTTCGCCGATCCAACTTATCCTTGTTTGCCAGCATACACTACACAGATCGGCTCACCCCATTATTTCCTCCGTTGGGGTCAGTTGTATTCTTCGGTTCAGTGGCATTGGTGGTTTGCGCCCCCTATAAAACAAATAAAATTTAAAATATTATCCAACGATAGCCAGCACTTGAAGGCCACAACGTTTCAAATGACCTAACTTCGCCAGGAAAATCCCCACTAATACGACCTCAAACAATTAGGGTATTGTGCAGAAAAGATCAGTGACTATCAAGTGTGAGCAACCTTTTTTAAATAATCCCTTACTGCCTACAGATCGCGTTCTAGTATAAAACATTAATATATGTTATCACGAAAATCCAACACAGTAGAACGATGCTCATGCTGTTGATCACTGGACTGTTTGGTCTAGGCTCGATTACAGACCGTCGGCTTATAGCTGTCATATTGCGGAGTTCGAGGTAAAAATACATTCGCTCACTTACTGACACGAAAGTCCTGGACAAAGATATGACATACAAATGACATTACCGTATTGTTTTACTGGGTTTCTGTGTAAGGCACTATCGTATCGGTTTACCATGATTCTATAAGACACATGTCCGGGCTGTTTTACACGGCTGATATTACATGAATGATATTACTAATTACTGACATTTTGTACTGTAAATGACATTAACAGTTTCGCACAGCTTCACGTTGTGTTTTACTCCACCTGTTGAATTTTATGGAACAAATTCTGCCATGACGTGACGGCGAGCACAAAAAAACTGCACTTTATATTTTACCAATATGAGCGAAAGAACCATAGTAGACGTCGTGAAACACTGAAACAAGTTTTAACTATACCAAACCAACAAAAAAACACCAAAATTTACTCCAAGAAGACGAATGGCAAGTACACAACAATCCCACTGTTTAGTTCCCAGTAAAAGTTGTTTTCTTGTTGTGAGTGTGTGTGTGTGTGCGTGCGTGCGTGCGTGTACTTTTTCTTGTTTTAATAGGAGAGAGTAACCTCAAAACATCTTTCAATAAATATTCCTCTCACGAGACTTTAACAAATCACTGTACATACGCAAAGGCAAAATTAACCATAATAATACAAATTTGATAACTAATCTTCGAACAAGTTTGGGTTTGCTTTGGCATCGTGATAATGGAAAACGCACCATCGTTATATCTGCACTGAAGTACATCTGAACATTGAACACTGAGATTTACTTACCACGCGAAGAGGATCTGAAAAAGAGTAACAATGTACAGTTACTGTAGCCCGGATGTTGATTTGCATGGTGGCTGATTAGGGTCATCGCTTTCTCGCCTTGAAATTCGGAAGAGAGAAAACGAAGGAACGATATCACGAGAAGAGAAAGTGATAACACGATACGAGAGAGCGATATCGAGAGACAAGAATGCGATATCGCGAGACGAGAAAGCAATACCGCGGGACAAGAATGCGATATCGCGAGACGAGAAAGCGATATCGCGAGACAAGAAATTGACATCGCGAGATGAGAAAGCGATAACACGAACCACCACGAATTTGCAATTAACTCATCGGTGTGAAAAGCTAAAACATAGCTTACTCAGAATGAATAACGACCATCAGTGTATCTCAAAGGTTTCCTACCAACGTGAATATTTCCACTGATCACATCTTCCACTAACCAGTGCATAGTAAGCGCATGCTGTTAGAATAAATACCTGGGGCTCATTTGCTACCGTAGCTTGGCTTTGAAACATTACATCTATCACGATTTTAATGGCACGACGCTACAATAGCTGCCCAAACGAAACTAGTTCACACGCGGGAGACATTTTGTGAGACAAAGTAAAAGTAAGATGAAGATGTGAAAGCCGTTTTTACAAATAGGACGTAGGATCTTGAAATGACAGTGATTACAGGTGAACCAAAATATTTCTCGTAATATCCGATTTCATGACCACAATTTCGCTATTTCCCATATTTCTTTATAAAAACTGTTTCATTATTCTAATAATTCTTGATTTTATATGCCAGAAGCCCATTTCTAACACGCTATTGCGGGACTAATAATAAAAACAGCGTAAAACTAAGTTCAATCACTCTCTGATTAATATATTTTGTTATATCCCATATTCCGAACTTTGGTTGTGCTGCGTTTGTGTGATTTGAAATCTATATGTAGAGTGAATTAAAAGATATATCAAACTGTATGGTTTAAAGGCACAATACTTGGCACGCTTCTAAAAAAATCAATATTGCATTTCTCTCAATAATACTATCAACTCCCAGCAAATTTACTATAAATTGTATTCCTAAAACAATACGGATTAAGAATACAATATAGAATAAAAAAGTTCGAGTGAACTAATGCAACGTTGCTTTAAATCGACTCTCGCGCCCTGTACCGATCAAACTTAGTTTCGAACGAACCCCGTAGAGTTATGTCCCTTGGTACGCTCTTTAAGAGTAGTCTATAACGCAACTTGTGATTGAGGCCATTTCGGCAGACACCGACGACGGAGCAATCGTTTACATTCCACATTCAGCAAGTGTTATCTTTTTAGGGAGCTGGTCGCCTCGAAGTTTCAATTATCGATTTCAGGGAAGTCGTAAGCGATGATAAGTCTAAACTGTGTGCACATGCCCCAATATAGTCATAACAGTTCTGTGGAAAAAGGTTCACATGATACCTTTAAACATTTCCACACTACGTACCAGTTAGCAGCGCCACTGTGAACGCCACGAGACAGAAGATTGTGATGGTGTTCATGTTTCTAGAAGGAAATAAACTGAAAAAGAATACGGTTAAATCAATTATATATATATACAGTAGAATACTTTTATAACGAACGCGGATATAACGAACTGACAGTTATAGCGAACTGTTTTAAAAGTCCCGAATAAACCACTATATGTTATAAACTGAGTAGAAATGTGTTGTACCGTATAGTGTGTTTTACTGTTCTTTCAATGAATTTTCGTGAATAGCGAACTACGGATATAACGAACTAATTTCAGTGGTCCCTTCTGTGACGTCATCCTGAAATAAGGACTAATAAGGCATTAACCTCGATTGATTATGGAATTATTACCCATCAGTAACTGTTTGAATGGTGATCGATGCTGACTTAAAATCCACGTCGTATTCAGCAAAAGAACTCCAGGACAATAATTCATAACTTACAATTTTGGATATTTTTAACAATAAAATCGTTAAGTTATTAGACTCATAGGCACATAATCCAGATTTGACTTTAGCAAGAGACCAGTCATTATTATATTCATATATTTATATTATATATATTCTAATACACTGTACCTTCAATGTTTACTATTTAAAAAAACAACAATTAAATCATTGCAAGTCAGTGACAATTGTGTCTAATTGTCAGTGACAATTGTGTCTAATTTTACCACCATTAATGCAACATGAAACGTTTTTGTGTGTGTGTGCGTCTGCTTTATATATCATTTCAGCATAATTTGATCGTGGCGTTCATGAAATATGTTTTTGGAAACTGAGTACTGACACAGTAGTCTTCTTCGCTTACAAGCCCCGTGACAAGTTACAATATTGAATTATGGCTTAATGACTTCACGCTCAAGGCCATAAAGAAATATATCCATGAGCATTTATCGTGCAATAACCGACTTTTTACGATGAGTATGAAAACACACGTTGTTGCATATGCTTTGCAAACCAGGCAAACAAGTACTAACGTATTTAAATGGTAACTGCAACATATTTTACTCTTATTTCCTCAAAAAACAAATCTGAAGCTGAAACATGGTAACACAAAAAACGTGAACATCAACAGTACTGGAAGGTATGGTCATTTCCGATACAGAGTATGCCTCAATTCTTTACTTTACAGCAGGATAAGGCCCAGCGCGAACTTGGCTTCGAACATAGTCCGAAATATGACCAGACGAATTTGGACCAAATCGTCATGGTTACATGTTCCTCGGTCTACCACGACGTGGACGACACTTTACTTCCCCGTGGTCATGAGGTTCCTCTTAAGCCACTGGATTCTTCTGCAGTGGGACCCGTGAAGGTGCCGGGGTAGAGTAGGCCTTCAACAACCCGTGTATGCCATGAAAGGCGACTGTGCTTGTCGTAAGAGGCGATTAACTGGATCAGGTGGTCAGGCTTGCCGATTTGGTTGACACGTCATCGGTTCCCAGATCGATGCCCATGTTGTCGATCAGTGGATTGTCTGGTCCAGACTCGATTATTTACACACCGCCGCCATATAACTGGGATATTGCTGAGTGCGGCGTAAAACTAAACTCACTCACTCACTCTGAAGTGGACTATTGGTGATGTGGTTAATATACATGCTAGCACCAGTGTTGCTACAGGACATACCTGCATCATGCAAGCCAGTAGCTTGCCATCATGTATTTTGTGAACATCACAAAAGTTATCTTTTAGTACTGACGTCTTTTAAACCGTTTCAGGAAACTGTAGCGAACAAACTGCAATTTTAAAATTTATACTCCAATTTACTCGAGACCATCGCATCATGTGAAAAGAACCTTCACATGGGGAAGAAAAAAACAGAGTAACGGATGTCTTTTGCAGTCATCGAGAGGTCGAAAACTTCATGTTCCTCATGCTGAAAAAATGGCCATGAAAAGATCCTGCTCGCAGTAACGCCCAGAGCATACGATCCCACCACCGCATGCAGCTCACGCATGGTGACATTCGTAACTGCACGTAGTAAAACGCATTTCAAAACATGAAGATGGTGTAACCGTTAAACTTTGAAACTTCACTAAACTATACAAAGCGCAATCTAAAAATAAACCCCGAGCTAAAGGATAAACATGTTTGGAAATTCAGAGTTATCTTTGCTTGATAATAGTACTAGACAGGACCCAGTCGTAAACACGGCCACGAGAAGGGTAGGAGACGCCATCTGGCTTGCCGGAATGACACGAGTAGTTACGAATGGTCATCCGGCTGGCCGGAATGACACGAGTAGTTACGATTGGCACAGCGAGTTAAAAAACAGCATACCAGGCAGGACATATATGATGTTAGATCTTCTTCCACATCCTTAACTTTGGAAAGCAGCAGAAAAGTGGCTGATGTGTTCCGTACTGGACGACACTTCACCACGCATCAGCGTTTTCTCAGAAAGCAGAAAGGGGTGTAACAACATACATGTATGCAAGTGCAAACAGTCGTCACTGGAATCTGTTGTTGTGCGAGCGATTATACATAAAACTGACTCTCCCTTACTTTTAACACGTGTAATCAGAATATGTGGGAAGTCATTATTTTGGTTGAAATATCCCTTTAATGCTTTGATAGCCTTTACAATAGCGACAAAAAGCAAAAGTAGTATTACCTGCTGCAAACGAGCGTGAAGGTGCGACTTTGAATTCGCTTTCTGGAATCCATGCTTGTCGTGAGATCTAATAGGATCGCTGTCAGTCTTCAAGATCTTCACAGCAATTGCAATACACATTCTCTTTCAGCGAATACAGCATATTTTCTTATGTTGAGTGTAACATTCTGCCGTAGGCATGCCATGGCTTTATGCGCGAAGGCTCGTTTGTGTATATCAAGGACGCGTGGGAGTCTGATATCACATCAGACCCATGGGGATTTCTGATAAACAACATTATCTGGTGGTCAGGCTCGCTGACATCGTGGTTGGCATATGTTATCATATCCCAACCACTTAGTTCGATGCTCATGCTGTCGATGACAGGATTGTCTGGTCCAGACTTTAATCTGTTCAGACCACTTCCGTATAACATGAAATGGTAAGTGCGTCGTTAACAAAATGAAAAAATTAAACATTACGCGCATGCGCAACTTAAATTTATTTTGAGTGTCTTAACGTGCAAACTGTTATGCTTTTGTCAATAAATGCACACTTTATCTGTCTACTATAACTACTAGGCTGCCCCACCGCGCCTGTGGTAGTATCAGCAGCAGCAGCAGCAGCAGTAGTAGTAGTAGTAGTAGAAGTAGTAGTAGCAGCAGCAGTAGTAGTAGCAGTAGTAGTAGCAGCAGCAGTAGTAGTAGTAGTAGAAGTAGTAGTAGTAGCAGCAGCAGCAGTAGTAGTAGTAGTAGTAGTAGTAGTAGAAGTAGTAGTAGTAGCAGCAGTAGTAGTAGTAGCAACAGCAGTAGTAGTAGCAGCAGCAGCAGTAGCAGTAGTAGTAGTAGCAGCAGCAGCAGCAGCAGCAGCAGCAGCAGCAGCAGCAGCAGCAGCAGCAGCAGCAGTAGTAGTAGTAGTAGTAGTAGTAGTAGTCGTAGTCGTAGTCGTAGTCGTAGTAGTAGAAGGAGGAGGAGGAAGAGAAAGAGGAAGAGGAAGATTTAAAAGAGTGAACAATATCTCTGCAGGGAAGCGAGCAAAATTAAATATTATACTCACGTTGTTTTCGGTTGTCAGACAGAGAGAGAAAGAGGATCTCCGACGTCCGTCTGCTGTTATGACACATAAGGTGAGTATTTATACGCAAACATGACAACCTGACACTAGATGAGTCCACTTCTTGATCAGGTTGGACAGGATGGACAACAGAAACCTACCAAGACTTCCCACACATGCTTCAATATAACATTATTCTCTTATTTGTCAAAGAGACTGGTTTCCTTTCTACAGCATGTAGAGATTTCAGTATGTTAGATTAATTCATAAATATTCTCTTTATTTCCTGTGATGGACCCCTACGACATAAAGTTTAAAAGACAAATGCCTAAAAAGGCATTTTGTCAACAGTGTCAGTGTTGCGCTTAGTTACACGTAACAAATGACTGGTTATTGATTCACTGGTGTGCACGAATGCATGTCTAGTCAATATCGCTTTCTTGACGTAAGTTCGACAATGTGTTTTTATCGGGTTTTTTTTCTGTTGGTTGTCATGATTTGAGTTTATACATTCCAGATAGCATTCTGAATGTCCCATCGTCTCAGTGGGGCGGTTTGGTAACGTAGTGGTTAAGCGTTCGCTCGACAGAGTTGTGAAAAGTTGTGAAACCCAATTCTGCTGTCCCCCGCCGCAAAAACGGCGTAAAACCTTACTCACTCACTCATACGTCCAGCTTACATGCCTAAACTTGCACCAGTCCTTCAGGTAATAATTAATAGTTTAAATAACAATTTCTTTCTTTAAACAATATATGCATAACAGACTGGCGTCCTTAGACTGTCCGCTTATATATATACATACATACATACATATATACACACATGCATGCGTGCGTGCGTGCGTGCGTGCATGCGTGCGTGCGTGTGTTTATACACACACATCCTTGCTTCCATAAAGGAATGAAGTACTGTAATACATGGGCTTAAGGCTAGCATAGGCTTTGCAGTAAGAGATAAGATACTGGAGATTGGTACTGGTAATAGACAAGAATATGGATGTATGTTAAGTTGAGTTTGTTTCTATTTTCAGTTAAAACATATATGAAGTAAGATAACTGAGTAAGGTATACTGTTCTTCGACAAGTTCATTGCATGAGAATGTTCGGTTAACTGCTCTTAAAACAAGACGTGACTGATCAAATTGGAGGAAAACAAAATTAACGTATAATAGGGCGTTGTCCACAATCTTTACGGAATGGGAGATTTGGTCGTGACAATCCAAATATTGTAACCATTAGCATATGGGATTTGATGTATTACTGACACTACCATAACTGACCATTACATCGAGGTCGGGATTCATTACTAGGGATTCATCAGTCTGTCGTACAGACCCTGAAACAAATATATCCAAGAAAGCCCACGCACGTCTAGAAATGTGGCAAGTCTACTTTTCCTTAGCTTATCTGGAAATACGCGCACTATCACACGAGGTTTCCTTCAAAAACAATATTGTTATCTTGTTATCGAAAAAGGTGTAATGAAGAACTGGAGTCATTCTTTCTTAAAAAAACGCATCTAGGGGCCATAATGACGGATGGGTATGGAGAGTTTCTAGGAGTTATGTCTTCCCCACAACAAAGTGCATGAAATCACGTGTGGTTTCACATTATTGCAAAAGGAACTATGTCTGTGAATGGGTACCCGATAGGACACAATAAGTTTTACCCCCATTCATCCCAAATCCAATCTTCCCTGACACTTACTTTTGGGAGTAAGTTCACCTAATAAATACCAGTATCCCATGTTGGTATATCCAGGAATTCGGACACCTGGAGGATATGACTGTAGGCAGTATTGGCCGTAACGAATGGTTTTCTTTCTATACTGAAATAAGGGAAACAATCTACACGTACATAAGCACCTGATGTGGTATTAAAACAGGATTATCCGATGGCTTCTCAAGATTGCGGGATACAACATCCTTCGTCGCTATCATCGTGTGAATACCTATATACTAGTAATCATTCAGCTTTAACTGATGATAATTTAATTATATGAAGTATGGTCAGTTATGTATCTAATTTAAAGCTTTCTAGCCAATAAAAACGTTATTCACAGAAAAGACGCCACGTCGAACATGTTTGGAACTAATCTACTCAAAGCTTATCAGATAAAATAATATATCATTGATATCAAATGCACTCGAACACCCGGTGTCCATGGGGACAAACATACAAACACTTTAGATAAGAGATACTATAAGTGCGGTAAGCTAAGAGTCGTGACATTTATCGTCACAAATTTAATCAGTAGCAATGTAGAGGTCGGTCTGTGAGTACAGTCGCCATGCAGGCCTCCGTTTTAGCCCCCTTTTTCAGTTTTAAGACATATGACAAGGCAAATAGCGATATTGAAGAAATATAGTTTTTAAGCATAACATATTTGAAACGTCTACAGTGCATAATAAAATGTCTCAAAGGCAGGTATAGGATCTGAGTAAGTAAGTTATGTGACGTAATTAAGTAGTTATATCTGTCATGGTGGTGTCAGTTATTATCGATGAAACGGAGCGCTTCGTCCCTGTAGTTTTAATGTCTTGACAATTTGATCACTGTTTATGACAAAAAATGTTGATAGTTATACCACAAACATTGGACAAACACGTCGTTTCCGATGCAAACCTGAGATTTAAATCCATAATTGTAAATATAAAATTGCAGGTGTTTGAAATTGATCTGAAAAGTAGCATATAACCCTTCTACCTTACCTCTAAGTAAGCGTACCCTTATATTTGGTTACAAATTTGACACATGTTGTTCACAAATTTACCAACTGATTACATTGAGGTGGCACATACACCGACTGTTTTAAAGATATGTGACACATACCCAGACTGTCCTAAATCCATGTGACACTTCCTGTAACTAGTTTAAATCCACGTGTCACATACTCTGATTATCTAAATTCATGTGACACATACAATAATTGTTGTAAATCCATGCGACACCCTCCCCGACTGTTATACATCTATCTGGCACATATCCCGACAGTTTTAAATCTGTGTGACAGATACCCCGTCTGTTATATATCTATGTGGCACATACCCCGATTGTTATACATGTATATCTATGTGATACATACCTCGACCGTTTTATATCTATGTGATACATACTCTAATTGTCTAAATCCATGTGACACGTACCCCGACTGTTTTATATCCATGTGACACATACTCTAATTGTCTAAATCCATGTGACACGTACCCCGACTGTTTTATATCCATGTGACACGTACTCTAATTGTCTAAATCCATGTGACACGTACCCCGACTGTTTTACATCCATGTGACACATACTCTAATTGTCTAAATCCATGTGACACGTACCCCGACTGTTTTATATCCATGTGACACATACTCTAATTATCTAAATCCATGTGACACGTACCCCGACTGTTTTATATCCATGTGGCACATACTCTAATTGTCTAAATCCATGTGACACGTACCCCGACTGTTTTACATCCATGTGACACATACTCTAATTGTCTAAATCCATGTGACACGTACCCCGACTGTTTTATATCCATGTGACACGTACTCTAATTGTCTAAATCCATGTGACACGTACCCCGACTGTTTTATATCCATGTGACACGTACTCTAATTGTCTAAATCCATGTGACACGTACCCCGACTGTTTTATATCCATGTGACACGTACTCTATGTTCACGTACTCTTTAATTCTATGTACCATGTACTCTAATTATTTCAATCTATGTGGCACATACACTAACTGGTTTTAATCCACGTGGCACAAACACTAATTATTTCAATCCATGTAGCACATATTCTAACTGTTTTAAATCCATGTGACACATACTCCGTTTAAATCCGCGTGACACATATATCCTAACTCTTCTAAATCCATGTCACACATACGTCCGCATAGTGAATCTCCAGACATATAAGCATCTAGATATGTTGATGTAATTCCATATGACGTCCACTTATTTAATCTATCGCCCAGTAACTTCTACTTAATCCCATGTGACCTGTCACTGATAATTTCTATGTGACAAGGTTATCTCTTGATTCTATTCCTCAAGAAGTATACCTAATAACATATACCCAGTATATGATATGATTCATGTTCGATGAATGGTAATATTTCCTTGATATTCTTCTTCATATGGTGCTTAAAGGCGACATGTAAAGGGCCTAATTCATTCATAAGCTACAAAGCATAACATTCACCGTGAATTTACATAATACTTGTTATTGGTCATGTGATGACGAAAGTCTACGACAATACTACCGCAGCATTGAAACAATCGAATGTGGGTCAGCAAAACTAGTGAGTGATTGAATGAGCACCGGCCAGCCGTGTTACTGTGAGTTGACCCGTGAAGGTCCGGGGTAGAATAGGCCTTCAGAAACCCATGTTTGCCATGAAATCGACTGTGCTTGTCGTAAGAGGCGACTGACGGGATCAGGTGGTCAGGCTCGCTGACTTGGTTGACACACGTCATCGGTTGTCAGTGTCACAGATCGATGCTCATGTTGTTGATCACTGGATTGTCTGGTCCAGACTCAATTATTTACAGACCGACGCCATATAGCTGGAATGCTGCAGGGTGCGGCGTAAAATAAACTCACTTACTCACTACTGTGAGTTGTATTCAAACAGGATAGATCACCCGGTGTAGCAGTGTGATCCCTATGTAAGTGAAAACAGCAGTCAGGTATAAATCTGTTAACCAGTTTTAATGGTACATGGTTACATGACTAGACATGAGGCAACATGCTGAAGGCAGAGATCATAGCTTCATAACAAAAAAGCGTCACCTTGTGGAAAGCGACATAAAACTTAAACGCAATGCAACAGAACTTAAAGGCACAATGTCACACATTTTCGATAATATTTTGGTCTACATCGGCATATCCCATACGACTTGCCAGAAAGCGTTAATAGAAACTTGGGGGCGGAACCAAAGTGCATTATTTATTTTTTTCTTTTATTTTTTTCTTAGATGTGTGACGTGGTGCCTTTAACAATTTTTCACTCGTAAGCCTTCGTGTCGTTACATGTAGAGCCGAATGAGGCTACGAAAACAGACGCATGGCATTCGGTTTGCAAGTTCCTTTGACTGTTTACAGCCCATGTCACAACGGGTGCGAATAACAGCACCGCATTGCGTTTATACTTTAGTCGACTTCATAACAAATGAGTATAAAACTTCAAATCATAAACTCATCTCTGTGCTTCAGTTAACACGTGGGGATTGATTTGCTGTCATAAAACATAAAGTGAAGCATTTTCACAGAAAAATCGAAACACATAATTAAGTAAATACCCGGATTCTGATAAATCAAATGTTGTCGACAAACCAAATGTCACTCTAACAAATGATGCTATTCGAAGTGAAAGGCTAAGCTTAAGGTAGTAATTTCAGTCACGGACGGAGTTATATACCGCTAACAGATTTATTTAAAAACTTGCAGTCAAAGACATTAACCAGGCATCCTTCATACATGCATCATGAACAATATCCATCGTCAAAAATACATTTCTGAAAATAAAACTGTAAATATATGATTAAATATGTTTTTTTAAAGGAAATGTGATGGCGTTCAAATTTGCAACGATGAATTCAAAATACCACAAAGACACAACAAGTCGATTGCACTTCGTCGGAAATGTAACTTTTTAAGAATTTCGTTAAAGAAAGAAACTTCGGATTTCATCTACCCAAATTATATTCGAAAAAAGGCTCCTACAGTAATCACAGGCAATTATACTCGATGTCTGTGCATCCGCACTTCTTGTACAGAACCAGTCAGTGGGACTGCAAAAAAAGTCACACAAGGCTACGTATATATTATATTTTCCGACCAACAAGCGATATGTTTGTTGTGAACCAGGTGACGTCAATGAACATAATGAAACCACAAAATCAGGTATACCTTGTGCCTCTTCTGTCGTCCACAAAACGACAATGTACATGTACTTTACTGGAAATCGGACCGTTCGTATTCACGAAGATCAGCAATAAACAGCGACTGGTAGAGTAATTTACCAGCATATCGTCATCACGGATTTGTACGCACCATGTACCCCATCCCCTGTGAGTACGCCAGCTTTGCGGTGTAATTTTAAACAAGCCAATCCAACGGCTTGTGCGCTTGGACCCGGATGTTATACCGCACGGAAGAAGATAGACACAAACTTTATTGATGAACAACTTCTTGTATTCGGGTCATCCATAAAGTTTGTGCTTATCTGATTCACAAACGTCTAAACATGTCACTCAAAGAAGTCGCACAGAAGAAAAAAAATCTCATGCATCACTCATCATAGTCCTGCTCCCATCTACAGATTTTTTCAGTTCCAAATAATAATATTAATAGTTTATTTATCATGTGCACTGTTCCTTGCACTATGCATTCTCGAATCGTCCAAACAATCTGACGATTATTATCCCGGAAAACCCAAGCTGCCTTTAAGGCGCTAGCAGGTTATAGTCTCATGACTCTATCCCACCGGGTACCCTGGATGAACAGGCAGTATTCGTGATAACGTCAAGCGTCGAGAAGGGCATCCTGTTTATCTCAGGGCTTGCATTTTGGCAACCTTGTACTAAATCTTGGATCCAACACAGTCGTTCTTGAAACCAGACATTACCCGCCCTTGATTACCATTTGAATGGTTACGCTACTCGGTCTTTCATATCCAGATTGCTGTTTCCAATCCAGTTCCACTTTGGATTGGCGGTATCTACACCATGGCAACTGTCATGAACATTGCAAGAAAGTCAACATGACTGACTGACACGAAAATAAAAAAAAAACACTGTAGAAGTATTCTTTGGTGGAAAGGATATCTTCATGCCAAGTAAAGTGACGGTGTCTTTAGTTTCTTGGTAATCCGAGTTATCCCCCTGACATTATTTCCTTTCCATTATCATTCGTGACCAACTCGTGTTATTCCGGGACAAGTCGAATACCGCTTGGAAGTTACGTAAAGGGGCGAGTGTTGACGAATGTTCCATTATGTTTAAATCTGATTGGTCCGTAGGGTGTTAATGATAATCAAGGGCAGATAATTTGCGATCGGAAGATCTGCTGTTAGTGTAGGTATACCGAAATGCGAATCATGGTTGTACGGGTGACGCAGATTGGGCTCATTTGACCACAGTGACATGCACTCGGCCTCTATTTCTGATAACACAAATAGTGGTCATCAGTGGTGGTCAGCAGTCACAGGTGATTGGGGAACACAAGGACAACAGTAACCTCTGAAATACACAACACCAAATGTAACCTCTTTACACACAGTTGGCAGCGGAGCACAACAAATATTGCAATTTGAGCATTTTCAGCAGTTATTGGTATACAATAGGCTCTTTAAACAGAGCATTCACGTGTAACGGTTGACCAGTTGCAACCATTCTATAAGTGGACAACCATCCAAAGATGGTCGGCTCGTACTATAGATAAAACATTTAACTGACATAGTCAGAATGATAATTCTCCTCTGGTAATGATTCTAATATCACATTCTCATCTTGGGCTGTTTGTTATATTAGAATAGCCCATAACAAGATTAATGTACAAATATCATTGACAATAGTTTCGATTTTTTGTGACTCCGTCTCTCTGAAGTCTGGATTGAAGAGCACGCCAGAGGAAAGAGTACAAAGCTCTTCATTGTAAGACGTATGTCTTGTCGCAGTTCTGCATGCATAACGACCAGCATGTCAATACATTTTTCAGGGGAGTGTGACGAACGTAAGGCACCCTCACCCCCACCTCCACCCTACTGGATCCGCCCCTGTGTCAAGTTCAATAAACACTTCATCAAGACTTTCAGCTGTGACGTCATCACACATATGCCACTAATCATGGTTCAATCAAATCAAATAAAAATAAAAAATGCTGTCAAATCAAAGTAGCACTTATGTAGGAAATATTTTTCCTTAACTGACCATTATATGATTCAATTAGAGATTCAGTTGTACATGTTTTAACATATTCATTCTCAGTACGCCGTGAGTGTGACTTTCAGTGTTTCTCAAAATGTACATTAAAAAGACGTTCCACCTTGTTCCCATGGTAAGAACCGAACCAGTATCTTCGAAGTGAGTACACTGTCCACTAATGACAAGTCCCCAATGACAAGTTTCAATGTGCAGTTCGATTGCAAATCATCTCCCGTTAAACAGAGTCCACAATGACGTCATTGATTCATCCAAGCGAACGTAAAATCCTTTGATGCCTAAATCTGCGGAATCTGGTCATATGGGTTTGCTGTTGGAACACAGTCATAAAGCAGTAAGTTTCCTTTGAGTATGTGCATATGCTATCCAACATTCATCAGATTCATAAATATCACTGCCAAACAATCCGTGCTTGGAGTTACCAGTGAGAGATAACGTCCTCTGATGGCCAATTGGAATATCATCAACAACACATGGTCCCTTTCATCTTTCAGCTATTTGGATATTGATATCAACACGATACACTGTTCTGATATTCAGTGATGGTATGATGAAAAACAATTCAAGTTATGCTCTACCTTTATCCCTATCCAAAGCTACTGGGGCTCTTGAAGGAAACTATAGAACTGAAGACACTGGCTATTGAGGAGTCCATACCTACTGGGGCTCGTGGAGGAAAATAAAGAACTGAAGATCCTGGCTACTAGGGCACGTGAAGGAAAATAAAGAAATGAAGACACTGGCTATTGAGGAGTCCATAGGTACTTAGGGTCGTGAAGGAGGATTGAGAGTTTTTGGTTGAAAGGCATGTAGAAATTGTTGAGGATTTCCCTTGTATCTTCTCGCATCACGCCGAGGTCTTTATCCTTAGATCTCCGAGCGTTAGCTACGATAGGCTTCCGGAATATGGACTCCTCTTCGTCGGATGTCAGCGCTCCTGCAAATACGACATTATGACGATTAAGATCAACATCGTAACGATGATAACAATAACAATATATGGAAATATTTCAATCAAATGCTTATGTTTGAATGGTAGTGACAGGGGTTTCATTGATAAATGTGGATAGTAAGATGCGACATCGAACTTAGACAACTAGACAACTACTGGTCGATTGTATGTTAGCATCGATATAATAAATAGCCGGGTTGGATGACAGACAACCACATATGCCATCCAGTGTTTATGCATTGTGATATAATATAATATAATATAATATAATATAATATAATATAATATAATATAATATAATATAATATAATGTGTGACGATTACATGACTCCGCCGTTCACATAATAACGGATGACACATTCTGACGTTCACACGTTTTCCCTAAGACTCTTAACTTGAAATGATTACAGGCAGGATGGTTCCATATTCACGGGAACCCTTTTGGAATTCACAAGCATGAATAAATGCAGAAGCGTTTTATAATACTGCTTAATCATTAATGTATCAACTATTTGATCTTGAAATTAACGCATTTATAGCACAAACTGGGTTAAGTGAGAGCGTTTAGTGCCCGTTCATGAATACTTTCCCTTTGACCAATCTTAGTCAAAGAGGTGAAGAAATGCACGTGTGAGCTTGCTTCAACAAACCCGTAGCAATCTATAGATTTACCGATTTTTCACATGCTCCGATGTTGACACAGTTTGGCGCTGAGTCTATGAATGTTCATACTTCAATAAACTCATAAAAAGCAAAAGTCCATTGATGTCGAAATCTCGTTCATATGATGGAACAAAGGAGCAGTAGCCCAGTTGTAAAAGCGTTTGCTCGCCCGGCGAAGGACATGTGTTGATTCAAAGTACACTGTGTGTAGCCTATTCTTCCTACCGTTGTGATACTGTTGGGACAATGCCATAAACAGTCTCAGTCGAGACGTGAGTATAGCGAACATCACCACTCCACCCAAAGTTCCCAAACACACCAATAGTCGATGCAGGGGTTTCGCCAGTTGAGTACACAATGTATAACAATGGAGAGATAATACAGTCCTTCGCGACATATGCCACATACTTCAAACAGTTGTATTTATGTCTATTCCTCCATATTGACCCATTATGTACTCTCCTAGCACCATGCGTATATTTCCGTTATTGACAGCAGTGATGGGCGTTACAACACAGCTTCCTCATCCAACAAACAGTTCTTTGGCAAACGCCATATCTCTTCATCTGACGCAGACTGTGCTATACAACCGTCACCTCGTTTTCACAAAAAGTTTCCCAATGCCAGATTATGTAGAAATGTTTACACTAAAATCATGAATTCTACTTCATTGAAAACACACCGTGATTCTAAAGACTGCAGTCTTCATTCAAAGCAATAATTCAAGTTAGATTCAGTTCTTCATCGCTGTAAGACCTCTGATGAGAAACGTCTAAATATCCTGTGCATATGACAAGTCTTTTTCACATCAGATGTCCTCAATTTAGTACAAGACATCTTTAAATGAATTCAAGATATCTCTAGTTTCATTCAAAATATCTGTAAAATAATGTGAAACGTCAGTATTTCTTAATAAAGCTGAAAACGGCTTGACGTGTATCTATATATATACATGTATATCTATATACCTCAGTGATGTGATATCTATTGCCTTGCCATGTGTAATGTATCTGAGCATTGATATGAAAAGAAACAAAACAAAAAACAAAAAAACCTACAAAACATAAACCTGGTCTGCATGTTGCCCTCATTCGAAACATACTGAGCATACATCACACTCTAACGCTTTCCATTGAGCCAAAAAATTCTCAATTTTTTTTGGGCAAAAACAACGACTTATGGGGTTCTGAATTGCAAAATATCCCGTATCAACTCTACGCCTGCGCTACGCGATGAGAAGTGGCACTTCTCTTATCTTCTCACCCTGTCTCGTCTGCCTTAGTCAGAAGTCAAATATTTATACAGCGCCCTCTAGCCGCTACTGTTCCGGCACAGGAGCCTGATATACTGTGTGTCTACCTGATACATTGGTAACTACTCGTCTCTTTCCGTGGCCTACAAGAAGACATCCGGCTCGTCGGAATGACACGAGAAGTTACGAATGTGCCTAATACATGTAATGTGGTCACCTAAACTAGTCCCGCTTTAGGAATGCGCGGTCTACTTTCCGTATTTAGTAATCAAGTAGCGTAGACAGAAACAAGTCAAAAGCATCAGTACTGAAATTGTTCGATTTCTCGAATATATAACCAATACGTTTGTGGTTGCAGAACTGTTTATCCAAAGCGATTGACTCTGTGCGGCTTGGGTTTATGTTTACTATTAACTTTTGAAAGGGTAACGCGAATGTTATGCGGAAAAAATAACACAGACTGGTTATATTTCGTATCTCCAGAGAACTCAAGACAAACAACACATGTCATAACATTGATTACAGAAAAGTCTCGTTCCCTATTTTCTGGGTTCCATCCTATTGCGCAACTTTGTGGCAAAACCAGTCCCGAATTTGTCGACTATATCATTTAACTGAATGCATAAAAGTTAATCAGTGTGATTTCATAAGTCTAAACGCTTGTATATTACAACACTACATCCTTCTAAGCCTAGCAAACACGTCGTAAAGCGTGCTGAACACAAAAGATCCCGCATCAAGTCTACGTCTGCGCTACGCGATGAGAAGTGGCACCTATCTTATCTTCTCATCCCCGTGGTGGTTGTCTCGTCTGCCTTAGTCGGCAATAAAATATTTATACAGCGCCCTCTTCTCACTACCGTTCCGATACAGCGTCGTGATATACTGTGTGTCTGCCTGATAGCGAGGTCAAAAGACTAGTGCCGCTTTAGGAATGCGCGGTCTACTTCCCGCATTTAGTAATCAAGTAGCGTAGACAGAAAGTCAAAGTCATACAAAACCACTACGTTTGTGATTCGTTTATACAAAGCGAATGCCTCTGTGTGGTTAGGGTTTATTTTTACTGTTTACCTTTGTAAGGGTAACGCGAAGACTATGCCGAAAAATAATACAGACTGGTTATATTTCATATCTGCGGAGAACTCAAGAGAGTCAACAGAGGCACATAGTGCCACCATGGCAGGAAAGGGTCTCATTGTTACGAGTCTAAAGGCATCAGCTTTGTCAGTACAAACTATATCCACATGGGGAATGAACCCTCCTAGACGATCGCGTGAATCAATATGCTACTGTGTATACATAAAGAAGACGGGGACTGAAATGATCAAACCCTGAACTAAGGAGTGGTGAGACCATCTGTAGAGAAGCCGAAGACCCGGGCTCGATTCCCACATATGTGAAGCCCATTTCTGGTGTCCCTTGCCGTGATATTGCTGGAATCTTGCTAAAAACTGGAATATTGTGAAACCTAACTCACTCACTCAGATATACTAACGTTCCAATCAGTAGGAACACCATGCTAACCTCATTTATGTCAGTGTCAAAATGGCGGCATGTGTATAACCTTGCCTGTACAAGACTAGATTATTGACAACCACGTACTAGTATATCAACTCGATGATGCTTGTGGCGTCAAACATGATATACACAAATAAACACATTCGGTTTGTGGAGTAGCATACTAAACTAGGCGTTTGCCGGAATACTTGCTCTCGGAGACCCAAAGATTTCTTCTGCACTTATTTAACAAAGACTTCGACCAGTAATCGATTTTATAACCGACGGTATGATGACGATAGTCCTCACTGCGTATGAATACATAACGTGTCACTATCCGTACACAACCACACATCAAACATCGCCACGCCTCACACACCGACCGGAAGTCGTCTGTTCTTTATGTCTCTCATTTTCCCACGTTTGATCAAAACTGAACTGTGAACCTAAAGTGAGGTTCAAAATTCATTAAAATTAAGTGCACAGACTGACGAGGGCACCATCCAGCCTCCAGTCACACTTAAGATGCTATGATAACATAAATAACATCTGAATAAAAAAACAATAACAATTTTTCACACCACGGTTACCCAGCATGAAGACATTTCTTTTATATCCTAGAATACTTCCACATATGTCATAAACAAATCGTCTACGTTACATACGCAACACTCAAATGGAACCACCCAGATTTAGGCCATTCCTGAATTCCAATCCAAAATCCATTCCATACTTTACAGTTATGTCCTTATACCATGCTACCAGAAAACGTCTCGATGTTTCCAGTTGAATTCCATCTGGGGCGACTTACAGCTCGAGTTATGTTCCTCGATGTGTGAAAGCCGACCCGTGACCCTCTACAGTTCCCAGATAGTTGTGGTATCGCTCCGCTCTGTTTGTGGGGAGGAGGGTGTGTGTGTGATGGTTTTTATTCAGAATAAGCACCATCTGTGCCTCCACTTATTTCATGGCATCTGAGAACGCGGTATGGGGTTCTTTATGTTATTTCACTGGTGGATAATTTCGGTTCCTTTTACAAACGACATCACAGCGTCACCTCGAACGTTGACCCCCACGATTATTTCAAAGGTTAATGAAAGCTAACTAAACATGATTTGGAAAACTAATTACTAGTAATACCGTATAGCCAATGCCAATTACAAAGTGGTCAAATAAAACATCTGCTATATTTGAGAACACACTTTATCAGTAAAGTACTTTTGTTGGGTTGCGTCCCATGCGGGATTCGAACCCACACCCACAGGCATCTAGTCGCCAGCACTCAAAGCCATTGCGGCTTTCACCATATATTAATACCACTGTAATTTTATAAATTTGACAATGAAATTACATCATTAATCAACCAATGCCATTGATAGGAAACTATACATTTGATGGAAATATGGGGGGCAATCAAATGTTATCAGATGATGTCGAAGCCATTTTGGGTGGAACCAGCTGAATATTCTCCTGACGAGCAACATATACAAGCCTGTCGAGTTACAGGAGTGAGTGAGTAGGTTTAGTTTTACGCCGCACTCAGCAATATTCCAGCTACATCAAGGCAGTCTGTAAATAATCGAGTCTGGATTAGACAATCCAGTGACCAACAACCAAGTCAGCGAGGCTGACCACCCGATCCCGTTAGTCGCCTCTTACGACAAGCATAGTCGCCTTTTATGTCAGGCATAGGTTGCTAAAGGCCTATTCTACCCCGGGACCTTCACGGGTCTGCACAGACAGGGGTAGAGTAACACGTTGTCCCTGAATATATATCATTTTGAGAGGAACAAATAAACTAATATGCATTGTAAATTGAGAAGGAGCTCCAATGAGTTGGGAGATCCCGAACGTTAGGAAATCTAGACTTGCTTCATTTAGGGCCTCGGCACCGCAGGGATTGCTTGGCAGTAGGGGAATTATGTGGTCCAGGGACTATGAGACAGACAACACGGCAGAGAGGGTTAAGAAAAGGGAAAGTATACGGTTCAGGGACTGGGAGACAGACTACATTGCAGGGAGGGTTAGGAAGTGGGGAAATATATGGTTCAGACAGATTAAGATTGAGAATATACAGTGCGGCAGCATTACCCCTCTCTGTTAGGACTCCAAGGGCTCACTTGCACAAAGCAATCTCAGCGCTACAATGATTCTAACTCCCAGGCTTAAGGCAATTGTAGTACTAAGATCGCTTTGTGCAAGTGGGCCCTGGACGACGTTGCGTTATTTTGGGAGTGCTATGATCCTTACACACTGACATGAGCAATCATCAGTGCTAGTCAAGGAATAGTCTGGAGTAAGTACTGAATAGTATGTTATGCTTACATAACTGTTCATACATCCCCACAGGAGATGTAAGTATTTCCCCCCTTTACATTCAAAAGATACATCGTTATTAGTTCTAGAAACAATGACTGGATAACAATGTTGCAAACACACACACACACGCACACACACACACACACACACACACACACACACACACACACACACACACACACACATTCCTATCCCTACGCCGTGCACACAGAGACATCGTTAAACACTAGAATTTTCACGATGACTTCCACTTTGACACGATGTAACCTTGTTTTATATATCTACTCTGTATTTCGAACTAAAACGGTTGTCTGGTACAGATAAAGCAATTTAACGTACTACTCCTGGTTACGACGCAAGACAACATTATCTGCACCGGCCACCACCCCACGATACATATGATGGAGCCGTCACATATATTTCCAGCAAGGGTTACACGCCCTTCTTGAAAGCAGTTTATGGTGGGTTGTGAATGATGCACGCTATCTCTTCATCGAAACGTGACGTAGTCATTATACAGCCCTGATGCCTTAAAGATGGTGTCTGCTTTAAACGGCAGCACTTGAACCAAACCTGAACTTAGTTATAGAACTCTACGGTACGTGTAGACGATATAGCTTGGAAGTCATGTATTGATAAGAATATATATACTGAATAGCAAAAGATACGTGTGTGTGTGTGTCAAACTTTTAAATAGAAGACATATCCATGAAAGGTTACTTTTATGAGATTTCGAATTTTCGAAACTTTCGCTTTTTTTTGCTGTTCTGTATGTATATACACAAACTATCGTTAGTGGGGACTACTTTCAGTGCCGAATTTCGGCCCGACTCATATGTACCATATATCGGTCTTATGGACTAATTACAAGTCTCAGAAGTGAAGATATTTTACAGAAAAAAAACAACCAAATCAAAATGAAAAATACAATATATGAAGCAGAGCTCTAAGACTTGTTCCTGATTTCCTGAAACTGTGGCAATCTAGACTTGCCACATAGTCTAGACTGACATTGCTTTTTCTTCGATATTCGTCTGCATGACTATCTGTCTTAATGCTATCTAGCGTACCATGTCCTTACTATTGTGTTCCGTATCATGTCCTTACTATTGTGTTCCGTATCACGTGATTACTATTGTGTTCCGTATCACGTCCTTACTATTGTGTTCCGTATCCAGTCCTTACTGTTGTGTACCGTATCACGTCCTTACCAGTGTGTTCCGTATTAAGTCCTTACTGTTCTGTACCGTATATCACGTCTTTACTGTTGTGTTCCGTATCACGTCCTTACTGCTGCGTATCATATCACGTCCTTACTGTTGTTTCCCATCACGCCATTAATGTTGTGTTCCGTATCAAGTCCTCAATGTTCAGTATCGTATCACGTCCGTACTGTGGTGTACCGTATCATGCCCTTACTATTGTGTTCCGTATCAAGTCGTTACTGTTGTGTACCGTATCACGCCCTTACTCTTCTTGTGTACCATGTCCCGTTGTAGTGTTTTGTACCGAGTCTTGGCTCTGGTGGCATGTACCACATCTCGTTGTGTATCCATCACATACGAACCTCTTTGCAGTTACCGTATAAATCACCCCCTCTGCTAAAAGCAAAGAAAATGCCACTGATAAACAGTTCTTGGAAACTCTCCAAAGCCAGCTCTGCATAAGAGACAGTTCCATGATCTGTGGAGCTATTTGTACCGCTGTGTGTGATGAACAGTTATTTGTTGATTGGGGAGAACAGTTGCCGTTCTCCGGGATGAGAGTCTCGAGATGTCAAGTGGAAGAAAGGAGTATATCCAATTAAGAAGACATTGTTAGGGTGAGAAGTGTTTTCCATTCCGAAAAAACCTCTCCAGGCGGGAATGCTGGTCTTGTTTGTTTGGCAAACTAAATACCTTCTTTTCAAAGTTAATGAGCTTTCTGTTGGAATCCTTGAAAGCTTCAGTGCCAAACAAGATCTAAATTACGATTGCTGGCGGGAAACTTCCTGTTGTGAACACGAACGACACACTAATATTTACAGTTCTTAATTTGATACTAAATATGAGAATCAGCGGCATGGTACATTTGCTGCAGCAGATCTGACACACGTGAGTTACTTTAGATTATTTACCTTTGATATATCGTCTCAGAAAAACACCACTTCTTACGATAGACTAACCCTTAGTCTCCGAATAAATATTTGAGAGTAACAAATAAACTTTGAACTACCACGCATTTCATAGCGGGAATACCAGAATACTGGAACACGGGCACGTGCGGGTCATGGGTGATTTATTTCACCAATACCGACAAGACTAGCCTTGCTCAAAGGCTGTGCTAAATACTGAGCACGTGAATATACAGCACTTCTAGCCTTTAATGGCAAGAGTTCCACAGTCTGTTCTTTAATATTGTTTTAGAAAATACCAATTATACTATTACTTTTTACCACAGAGACTTGTGCAAGTCTATGACTAGACGTACAGCAACATTTTACTAACTGACAATGATGCGTAGTCTCTGAATATGTATAATTTTGATTGTAACGAATAAACAAAGGAGCCCCCGTGAGATCAAGAGATTCGCATCTGGGGAAATCTAGAAATCAAGAAATGGGTTTTGCACATCGTTCCAACATCGATTCGAACCCAGTTCGGCGTGACGAGCGAACGCTTTAACCACTAGGCTACTCCTCAGTGCCCTTGTACACGGTGGTATCATGTTCACTGCCCAGACTGAAAAATATTTCAGGTGTTAGGACAAGGAGATCCACTTACACCCTGCCAAATAATACAATGATGCTAAATATCCAGAGACTAGGCCATTGATATAAAATCGGGACACTTTTAATAATAAAGGCAAGGACTGCATCAATAGATCAATAATCCCAAGAAGGGTGTTGGATAGCAAGACTCAGAGGTTGCCATGATGACAGGCATTCTCTTCCAACAGAGGTTACTTGTGACATCTCCCTACGAAAGATATTACCAGTAGCCTCTTTGGGAAGAGAATGGATGACATTCGTTCTATTTTAAGCCGGTACCTGCGTGGGGAACGTCCTCTTAGTTCACGACCAGCATAAATGGTAACTTTGTAAAACGGTCATAAAGTAGCAGGCGGAAATTGGATCACCAAACAATTACAAAGCTATCCAAACATCACTAGACTGAAAACAGCATCTGACACCGTGCAAACATATGGCCGAAAACGCAAATGCACAGGCTTCGGAAAAAAATATCGTGTTTGTTTCATTGCTAAGAACCATTATACATGGGTGGATGCTTTGTTTGGGCGACTTATTTAAGATTAAATAACCTGGATTCCGATCCACAAGGAGTTCGTAGCGTACAACCTGTCGTAAACGTTGTAGTTTACCATAGGTTTACGAATGTCGTTGCTCAACGAACGCTTTGTGGATAGGTCCCAAGAACCCGTTCCAAACAGCGACCGTAGCGCTACGACTGTCGTAAGTCTATGTTAAAGTATGGGGGTTACGATCATCTTAGTGTTACGATCGCTCCGTGGATTGATTTATACTTTTTCTTAGATTGGAAACAGGCTATACACTTTTGAAATGAACATCTACGATATTTCCTCGCCTCACGGAGACGATGTTTTTGGTGATGTGGATATGAGCAAAAACTTTGAAATCATTCATTTGCGTATTTCCTTGTATAATAAACTGTGGTCCGTTCCACAAAACGACCGTAGCAATAAGGTAATCATAACTCCAATACTATGACATAGACGTACGATTGTCGTAACGACTACGATAGCTTTGTGAAACAATGCTCTCTAACTTACATCTCTTATTCAGTGGGTGTCTACAAATATGGAAATGGAAAACGGGGAAAAAATGTGCTCTGAACTGAAACAACAGACTGAACAGTTGCAACGGTGTCATGTAACAGCAATAACGATTTGTCATACACACAAACACTCGGAACAGAGTTAATCTCAACGAAATCAACAGCTGTAAAAGCGAAAAAACACTTCCGTCCTCTAACATGCTAATTATTTATGAGAGTTTTGGAGCACCATCAAATGTTTACTCGTTAACCACACCCTATTTTTTAAAGATTTTCTTCTTCGTCAACCTCTTTCAGGAATGTTTGAAATGTGCTAACGAACTTATCCTTGTGTGAACGTACACATTGATGTAATTTGTTGAAAATGTCATTCACAGCCCCCTGCACTGCACCCAGTGACAGAGCGTATCGCACCCAGTCAGTAGAACTAGTTATGTCATAAAACGCTTTTCAAATAATCTCTTAATTCAGCTAATCTGGCATTTTTTAGTGCAAAGAAATCTGCCATACCATGAGCACTCACTCGACCGACCGACACGTGTGCTCATCGGGAATAAATGGTTCGTGTTATGTTTTGGAGATGTGTCTGTTTCAGTAGCATACGACGGATAAATTAACATAGATTACACATCAAAGGAATTAACATATATCCAGTTAACCACTCCTTTCTATAAAGAAAATGTCACTTGAATGGTGGTCTTTATTAGTGTACTCAAACTGAAGGAGAGTCTTCGGGAATCATCTTAGCATCCAAACAGGGATGTTTGGGTAATAAATTAGCGTTGTATGGATGTTTAACTATATTACTTGAGATTGAAGAGATAACGGAGAATGTTCATTTTCCGACGCCTTCAAAACATTCCCGGACAAGATGTCTTGACATGGCATGTTTCACTAAAAGGCGACACACCGTGGGCGAAATTTAAAATGCAAATGTGTATTATTAGTTTTTGATTAGTGAACAAAGTTTGAAAGAATTTCTGGGCAATGTCAAACACTTTCTATGATCGGAATGCTAGGAAAAGAATCTACTAAACCTCATGTTATTCTCCTTGTTACATAATTTCCACACATACATTTTAAGAACGATGTCTGTTCACCAGATGCACAAGTTTGCATTGACGTGCTTAAGACTCTACGATACAACTATTCAGGGAACACAAGACTCATTCTTGTTGCAACTTGAAACAACATACAACTGACATTCCTTTCGTAAGGTCAACGATCTTTGCACAGGATTGTGTACAGAATTGTTTTCAGGAAGCGCTAAAAATATAATCTTGTATCTTTTTAAGCGCTCTCAGTAAAGCAGGTCTGTCTTAAACAGAGATCCTTATCTAGCACTTACTGAGCGTGAGAAACTTGAAGATGCCTTTGAGGATGTCCATAGGTTCGTCGGCGTAGTCTTCAAGTCTGACGACGTGGAGCTGATGTCGAGGGAACACCCGCAGCCACTCCTGTATGTATGCATAGTACATTCCTATCCTTAGACGCACCTGTAACAACCGAACACGTAATAAACGATTGGTTACGTATAGCCGTACACTAATGAACTTGGGAATACGTTAGCCGTATGAATAACGGACGTGTCATTCCCTTGCTGGAGTTGCATGATCAATAACCGTATCAATACGTACATCCGTACGGACAGTAACAGTGAATGTTTCAATACGTCTAACTGAATGGACAAACAATATGTATGGTTAACATACATATTTACAGGTACACGTATGAGTGAGTATTGTTTTACGCCGTTTATTCCAACATCGGGGAAACATTGCCTATATGAAGTTTCGGGATAGTAATAACACACCGACAGATATAAAAGTCGTCATAGTAATAATGGAGCCACGTCCATATAATAATAGTAATTGATAATAATTGGTCAGTTATATAACGCTGGACGGCATGCTCTAAGCGCATAGATCATGATGGACATAATTACCCAAGCTGTCTGTGAGGAGCTAGAAGGTTAATAGTCATATACCACCGGGTACCCATTTTCTGCTGGGTGAACAGTGTCAATTATGAAAAAATTCACTTGCATAAGGTGTGAATACAAAGGGGGCAGGACAGACGTCCTACAAACACTCGGGGGTCCTCATGCCAAACATGGTCACCCTTCCAACGACTCCGTGACCAATGTTGTTTAACGTCACCTGATTGTGCGACCTGCGTTCTATGCGTTCTAAGACCACACACCACCACCATAATGAGATTTGTGCAATGCCAATGTCACTATATAATTTTCAACAACGCCGTTTTGATCTAAGTTAGGGTGAAAAGCACAATCCCAGAAAAGTGAGACTAAAATTTGCCAAGGAATTTGAAAAAGTTAAAAGAAGAATTCTTCAGGATTCCTATATGCCAACGCAAGTGCTCGTATATCACCGAAAGACGGGTTAGCCTCTTTGGTAATATGAACAATGCCTCATGGACTCAAGTTCCAAATGAGTTACAAGGAATGATTTCCAGCCTGCTTAACCATTTTCGCTATACCTTCTAATTTAAAAATTAGGTTCCCCTAATTATCACTGGTTCTGCACGAGAGATTAACTAGTCGGAAAAGTGGAAGACATGTCTCATCTGGACTCCTGCCACAAACATTTAAAGATTCAGTTCTAATCAACGAACAATTTTTTCAACCTCATAAATTAAAACATGTATGTGAAATCGTCATAACAACGAACGAACAAACAACTCGAAGCGGACCTCGTACCACATGGAAGAAATCAGGTGTTTGAGGTTTGGATATTCGATCGGCACTGGTTGAAATTACAGGGGGTAGCTCAGTGGTTAAAACGTTCGTCCATCACGCCATAGTCCGGGTTTCGATTCTCCACATGGGTACAATGCGTGAAGCCCAGTTCTGGTGTCTCCCTCTCTGATGTTGCTGGAACATTGCTACAAGCGGCGTAAAACCACATTCACTCATTCACTAACATGCACTTACTCTGGAAGTGTTGGCGATGGTTCTGTTATTGATACACGACCTCAGAGTAGTTTTGTTTACACATCTTTCATGGGAGCTGATGGCCATCAACACTTCTCGGTGGAAATCGTCAGGTGACTTCCGTTGTTTTTGGAAATAAAGGTAATCTGAATATAATCTGAAAACAAAACACGAAACTGATAACAGTACTGTTCATATGAAGTAATGAGCCGTGAACAATGAAAATAATTTATGGCCAGACAATTGATTATCGATGTCATGATTCGAGCTGAATGAATGATCAGCTGGATAATGATGGCTTATTTGTCATAAATGCCTCAGCTCGGGACTACATCCTATAGGAGCGGTGGGGTAGTCTGGCAGTTGAAGTGTTCGCTCATCACGTTGAAGACCCAGGTTCGATTCCACACATTTCTGGTGTCCCTCGCCGTGATATTGCTGAAATGTTGCCAAAAGTGGCGTAAACTAAACTCATTCACTCACTCACAGACCGCAACCTGTATTTATACTAGAATCAGCTATAGTAGATTTTAGTCAAACATTTTTTTTTTCATTATCTCTGAATATGTCAGTACCATTCACATGTTCGTTAGTTTCAGGTCAAAGCATTCATAGTATATATTTAATATTGTCCAAGAGGCGTTAATTCAGGTCAGTCAGTACTAGCAAGAGAGGTCAAGAGAACAACGGTCTCAGATGGCCACCATAATATCAGGACTTCGATATTTAGGAGACGAATTTCCTGACCTATTCATCCGCCCAGTTTTGGAAAATCAGAGTAAGAGAGTGAATTTTAAGCTGCAATATCACGGCAGGCGACAACAGAAATGGGCTTCACACATTGTACCCATGTGGAGACTCGAGCGTCGTGTAACTGCCAAGCTACCCCGCCGCCCCTTTAGAAATGAGAGAAAACATCTCATTCATTCATATTTTTACAATAAACCCAATGAGTGTAAGTAAGGCACAGTTCAGCCACAGGGCTAAATATCTAAGACATTGGGATTTAGGTTTCCAATGGTACAATTACGAAAAACCATTGCCGTCGTCCAATATGGTTGGGGAATACTTCCTATTAGATCTGAACATTTCAACCCAAATTGAAAGGTTGAAAGGTCACCCACTTTATATATAGAGTGATTCACAAACACGTCCAGCAAATTGTACAATCGACTCTTTAAGCAGAGATTTCTACTGGGTGTAGAAAGAATTTTAGCACTGGAGTCAAACAAGGATGTGTCTCCTGCCCTATTCGTTTTATGTCAACGACCTGAAAGATTGCCTTGATACAAACAAGTACAGTAAATGCCACAATGCCGACAATCTACCAAACCCAACCTACTGTTTGCTGCTGGTGAACTTGTAGACTAACGCTTAGTCTCTGAATTTTGATAGTAACAAACAAACCGATTTAGGTAGGAAAAAGACCCAGGGAGACATGAACCTGGGGAAATCTAGTCTTACATCATTCAGCACTTCACCCACAGTCTAGGCAGTAAGGAAATAACATGTTTCAGATAGACTGCACTGCATATTATACGTTAATCGTGCTGTCTACTTCGTTCTGTGAATAGACCTATATTATTTGGGATTTCTCTAAAGGACCACTCCTTTTTTCCGGACACAATGAGAAATGTTATGTAAACAGTTTCTAAAAGACTCAAATCAGTGATTTAACGGAACACCAAACTCGGGGTTATTACATTCAAACGGTCTTCATTTAAACGATATCCGATTTCTCAATACTGTACTGCAACATGAAGTAAGAATAACCCATCTGCAAATAATTCATCAGTTTTTCTTCTTCCGAAGCGAAGAAATTTAGAAGCCAGGCTCCACGTAACTACCGCACCTCTTTAATAAGGAATGGCGTCTGGTTTTGATTCTGGAGGCTTCTCAGTCACACTGAGCGGTTCTGGCACAAATGGTTTGAGGTTGGTCTCGCATCATGTCTGGCCCTCCTGGTTTGATTATAGACATACAGCATGCCTACCAGATGTGTCGAGGTTGGAAAACTTTAAAAAGCCTTTTCACAATCGATGGCATTTCATAAGTGGCTAACACTTTATACAAATCATTTATTCTTTAGAAGAGGGAACTTGAAGCCATTGTTATTCACTTGGCTGTAATCAAATTAAGATTGTGTTTTTGATGGCGATATGTACACTCACAAGGCAACTGTCCCGAATACAGACACAATACCCAAGCATCAGCTTGTAATAATGTTTCTGTCTGGCTTCCTCTGCTGCTTATTCAATCGTCGTTATGTCGGAGGATATATTTATATCATTATTGCCAAAGTCTGCACATGCTATTAATTTGCTTCCCTAGCGTTTACATTAACATATATTGTAACTGTCTGTCGTGTGAAACTATATCATGCTCGTATGACCTTTCCTTGTATAACTAATGCATGCATATCCGTACCTGTAATCATGCATGTATGGAGAAAGAGAGAGAGAGAGAAAGAGAGAGAGAGAGAGAGAGAGAGAGAGAGATCCATGACGACGTTATGTCTCAATACCCTGTGCATTACCGATATGTAACCCAGTGTATGTATACACAATTTATCAGTTCAGTTATCAGTTAAACGGTGCATGCAGAATCGATCAAGATGCATAAAAACACTACACAATGACGACAAGATGGTGGACAATGCAGGGCGACCTGCAACAGAAGCAGGTTTAGTGGTATTCATGTCGGTGTCACAGCAAAAAGTTCGCATATACCGATCTGTGTGTATTTGTAGCTGGACTTCATCATATCCGGAGATAGGTGTTTAGAAATAGGGTCATTGTCAGTGAATATCATAGGGTTAAATAGTTAAGTGCATATTCTGGGTTCATTACATGATGAAGTGCATATCCTGGGTTCATTACATGGTCAAGTGCATATCCCGAGTCATTACATGGTCAAGTCCACATCCTGGGGTCATTACATGGTCAAGTACATATCCTGGGGTCATTACATGGTCAAGTGCATATCCTGAAGTCAGTACATGGTCAAGTGCATATCCTGGTGTCATTACATGGCTAAGTACATATCTTGGGATCAGCACATGGCTAAGTTCATATCCTAGGGTCATTAAATGGTCACGTGCATATCCTGGTGTCACTACATGGCTAGGTGCATATACCGGAGTTACTTAGTTAAGTGCATATCGTGGGGTCATTACATGGTCAAGTGCATATCCTGGAGTCACTACATGGTCAAGTACATATCCTGGGATCAGTACATGGCTAAGTACATATCCTAGGATCGGCACATGGCTAAGTACATATCCTGGGGTTATCCCTCACCTCTCAGTCGGGTCCCTCAGTATTATTATGATCTTGGCCTTGGGCAGAAGGTAGCGGATGTAGTGGGCGTTGGTGTACTTGGGTTCTGTTGAGCCGCAGTTCTCTGGCATTTGCCACCAGTAGTCATTGAACCACAGCGTGGACACACTAGCATCGCCTGAAACAGAGGAGAAGAAAGTCTGCCATACAGACCCTCAAGCAAATTTATGCAAGCCCTCGCAAGTCTAGAAAATGTGACCAGTCTAGATTTCCGAAAATGAAGAAAGTTTTATGTCTCCTTTCCATTATGGTTAATTTTCTTTTACTATGAACCTTTTTCTGTAAAATGTGTTCATTTCAGAGGCTAGTTGTTAGTCTCGTGAGAAGAAAGCTAGTGGGATTTCTAACCACAGGTTACCAAAGATCTTATCAGCATCAAAGTCTCTGACACATGATATTCCCTCAGCCATGTCCTCCCGTGAAGCCCTCTGAACGTCTAGCTGTTCTTGGGGTTCAAGGTCTAATACTATCACAAGAAAACCAATTCATATCAGGAAAATGTCACAACCGACAAAATCTGAAATTCTCATGTCAATCGGGCTCCTTTCAAATTATGTAGTTTTTGCTTCTATAAATTATATATCATCAGAGTTGAAGCGTTAGCTCACGAATCACAATTAGCTGGATTGTTGGGGTTTAAATGGGGGAATTATATATATGGCAGTAAAGAAAGGCATATTGCTGCCAACAGTGAAATGATTTTCAGTAGGCAGAACTGGTCAAACTGATACAAAAGCTCATGATACCGCAACTCGTAGAACCACTTCATCAAAGTTTAATAACAGCTTGCCTGAGAAATGAATGAATCAATATTGCCATGTGTGTCGTTTACCTAAAATATATAACCAGAAATTGCTATTTGTATGTAGGTTGTTGGTACATTCGATGGTTGTTGTACCTGAAGTCAGCTGTTTACCTGTTATCTAATGGCTACGTGTACATGCAGTCGCGCGTTTATTTACCTGTAATCAACTGGCGTGTAATGGAAGTTATAAGTAGGTGTTCATTTACGTTTAAGATTGCATTCATTTACCTGTAATGAGCCGATGGTATTGTACATGTATTCAACAGGTGTTTCTTTACCTGTAATAAGCTGGTTTTATTGTACGTGTACTTATCAGGTGTGTGTTTACCTGTAATCAACAGGTGTTCTTGTAATGTACTGAGCAAGTGTTTGTTTAATTGTAATCAACTGGTAGTATGGTACATGTACTTATCGGGTGATTGCTTACCTGTAATTCAGCTGGTGGTTTGTACATGTATTCAACAAGTGTTTGTTTACCTGTTATCAACTGGTGGTATTGTACATGTACTCAGCAGGTGTGTGTTTACCTATAATATACTGATGGTATTGTACATGTGCTTATTCGGTGTTTGTTTACCTGTAATTAACTGGTGGTACCCCTCCTGCTCCTCTGACGTGCTGGGGTCATTGACGTGTTCCATGAATAACGCCGCCTTGTCAAATAAGTCGATGTAATCACTGATTGGTATCTTGGACGTGAAGTTGAGTCTCCAACCTGAGGATGCGTGTACAACTAGAACGTTTAATGCCAATACACTGTGCACTTTTCACAAACGCCAAGTTATCGCATATAAAGAATACCTCCTACAGATTAATTAATGCATTTTCACAAAGTAAATAGTCACAAGTAGACGACAAGTCCCCCATGCCCCCACAAATTTGAAAGAACAAATCAAAACCAAGAAAAATAATAATCACAAAAATCTGTAAAGATGCACCACTTCAGGTTCTGTTTGATACATCTGCCAAGTATTTTTTTCTGAAAGATATTGAACGGTTTTCGAATTGTTCTGCGGAAACGACGCCCATCCCATGTTTAGAATAAGTCCAAAATGTTTCCATGGAAACCAAGAAAACAATGTGACAAAAAATTGTAAAAAGCAAAAGGCACCACTTTACGTTCTGATTGATATATCTACCAATATTTGTTGAAAAATATTAAAAGGTTTTTCAGATGTGCTCCGGAAACCAAATGATAACGGAGAAACTGACGGACAGACGAGGCGTCGACTGTATCCCCACGCATTACATGCCCTGGGGGACAACCCTTAACAGTGGAAGGTCACCTCTTGCACATACAAGCCGAAACTAAACTGAACAATTCCCAATTTTACCTGGTACCCTTATTTATTCTTGAATCGTTGTGGATAGATACAGATAGGACTGCACTGTAATGACGGTATACCGGTATATCACAATACGGTTTTTAAACGATACATACTGCAATATTTTTTTCTGAGAACCGGTATGTTGGGTAAAGTACATATATGAAGTTCTGCGATAATTTTTATGGTTTCAATTAAAATATACACATATTTTTATTCTAAACAGATGGTTTCCCTCGTTATTCACCAACAAAAATACATACTGTAATAAAAATACATTGTAAATTTATAAATTATAAATTTATAAACTATAAATTATGTAAAAATGGAAGTAATATCCATGAACATGCAACTTAATTTTGAGATTTTTTTTTAGATGGTTTTATCAGAACCATATCATGTATGTTTAGGGGCTTATAAAGTAGAAAATAGGATTGACATGCACAATTAGTGCCACTCACTGTCAAACACTTAAGGTCCCAACATATCGCAATAAATATCGCAATACCGGTAACTATATTGCAATATATTGCAGTACAATTTGATGCCAATACACAGACCTAGATACAGCGACCCCTTCTGACTCAAAGACTACTTGGATGAACAGTTTTCACATGTCTCATAGTCCCTGAACCCAATATGGGACGTTTGTCCGATCTCCTTTAGGTAAGAGGAGACGTTTGCCTGGTCCCTAGGAGGAGTCGCTTCTTCGACCTCCTAAGATGAGGCTATTTTTCCAACCCCTCACTGGAAACTGTTCTATCTCTGTCGACTCACAGAGAAACGGCTATGAAGCAATGGCCTCCAGACCTACTCAACCTGATTCAAAATGGGGTTCCATGAAGTCAAAAGGGCCCGTTCTGTCCCACACAACCTGACGCACCTTCTCGACCCATCTTCCGCAATGATATCCATATTATGTTCTTGTAACACTTACCAAATCTATTTTTGGCCCACCAATGAGACTCCTTCATCGGCGGGGACACCACGTCCGGATGTGACATCAGCTTGAAGTAAAGATCTGTGCTGCCACACTTGGGTTGCCCGGCTATAAAAAAATACGGCAGACACCGAAGTCTGCGAGGCTGGGCGTCTTGTTCCATTTTCTTCCGCCATTCCTCTGTTAAGTCTTTGAATAAGTTACGGCAATACTTGGAAAAATGTTTAAACTGGTTGTTCTTGTACACATCTGGTTTTACCATCGGTTCATACCAACATGGATTCTTAAAATTTGGAAGAAAGTTGTAGGGTGTCTGAAAAAGATGTTTCCCAGCTTTAGCAAAAATTTTAGTAACCGTGAAGCAAAACACGCATGTAATTTACGAAGCCGCATATGCTCAGCAGCCTGTTGCAGAACGGTGAATGTAGGGGTTAAACAACTTTGAGCACTTTAACGGCTTCGCACATTGTAACGATGTGAAGAATCGCACCAGAGATGTTGGTGTGACGAGCAAACTACACTGCCCCCGTCCCCATGTCAAACGGGGTGCTGTCTTACTTGTAAGCAAATTACCAGTTTCTCCAGGAAATTGTTCTTGTTCAACGCTGCACTCAGCATTATTACAGCTAAATGACGGTGGTCTGTAATGATTATGTCGCCACCAGACAATCCAGTGATCAACAGCATAAGAATCGATCTACGCAACTGGGATACAATGATATATGTCAACAGGTCAGCAAGCCTGACCACCCAGTCCCGTTGGTCGCCTCTTACGACAAGCATGCGTTACTGAAGATCAGTTCTCACGCAGATCTTCAAGGGTCAATCACACTGGTTGGTTGGTTGTTTAACGCCGTATTTCAGTATTCGGCTGTTTGGAAATAATCGAGCCTGGATCAATCAATCCAGTGATCAACAGCATGAGCATCGATCTAGGAAACTATCATAAGATGATATGTGTCAACCACGTTAGCGAGTCTGTCCACCCGAACCCTTTAGTGACCTCTTACGACCACTCACACTGAAGAGCTAGGGATGTATTTTAATCGTATGGGAACACAGTTTGAATTAGCATCAATACGGCAAACCTATATTGCCTCGCGATTCGAGGCTCATGATACAATACCTCCATACACATCTACTGTATCGCAATACATAGATTAGACTACAGGTTATATTGATGTAAAAACGAGAAAACGACAGAAATTGTTCAAGAACCAGTAATACAATTTTGTAATTTCTGATGGCACATATATATAGAAGAATCTGTACAGTGTTCGAAATCTGATATGTTTCTATCCAATAATACATAAACTTACCTTCTGAAATTTAAAAAAACTGAAATGATGCAGGGTGCCAGTCTCCTGATGGGAGAGTGAGTGAGTTTAATTTTACGCATCTTTCGCAATATCACAGCGGGGAACACCAGAAATGGACTTCACGCATTGTAACCATTTTGGGAATCGAACCCCGATCTTCGGCGTAACGAGCGAACTCACAATAAGAAGGTATCGGGATACAAATCTTGCATAGGCATAAATATATGTCATAAATATATCATGTCGTGCTCTATTGTGGCCTCACCGTACAGCTTGAATAAATGCTTAAAGTGAGATTGTCTAAACGTTTCGGATTTGATGCAAATACTGAAAAGTCTTGTCGACACAACTACTTTCAAAATCTAAATGCCTGGCATTTTGCTCGCATCCGCATTTTGTGTGGTTAGGGTGTCCCTCCACAGCTAAAGTTAAACATCACCTCTGGATTCTAGCCATAGATTATATTTTAAATTTATAATACAGAAAAATATAAGTGGGAATTACAGCGCCCAAGCAACCTCAGCTGGTTCTAAGAGAAGACAAAATGGTTTCGGGTTTAGGGATTTAGTCGACTGTGAGTGAGTGAGTGAGTGAGTGAGTGAGTGAGTGAGTGAGTAAGTAAGCGAGTGAGTGAGTGAGAAACTGAGTCTGTGAGTGGGTTGGGTTTTACGTCGCTTTTCCAGCAATATCACGTGACACTAGTAATGGTCAGTACCAGAAATGGGTTTACCACATTGTACTCATGTACGGGCTTTGTCATTGTGATCGAACGCTTCAACCAGTGGGTTACCCAACCGTCACCCGGATACAAAGGTACAGAAATGACCATGTATAAGCATAGAGGAACTATATATATGTTGCTTTACGTCTTATCCAGAGAACACTGTAAACAAGACAACAAAATTCAACACTTTTTACAACTCATCGTTTCGTGACGGCCTGTTTCCCCTTCTCTTATTATACGTGCTACCGTGTGTCCTTCCAGGATCGACGATCATGATATCAGTCACAGGTTTGATCGGTGTAAACTCCATTATCTATATCTAAAGTGCGGTGTTATATTAAAATACGCTTACCATGCTGAGTATATCCGACGTATGATTCCCAGGTTCACAGTTCAACGGAGCCCGGCCCCAAAAACCGACCCCCGACGAAGTGGGACCGACAGGGTTAATGTCACTGCTATTTTTCTTCCACCGGAGTTCGAGTACACCTTTTTGGGAGTATCCCATTATTGAGTCTAATCGTATATGGTCACCGTTTTTATTAACAAATCCCACAATTTGCATCGAACTTTCGTCTGTTCCATTTCCATTGCGAGCAGACTGCACGCCCCCGAGTTGATAATGTCTCACAAAATGGCCGTTGTTGATCCTGTATGACGTCACATAGGCCAGGATGAAGACAGAGATTATGCTTGCAGCAAGACACACTGCGTAGATGCATCGTGCGTCTCTCTTGGGGACTGCTGAGGGGTGCTTGTGGCAGGGTCGTTCCGTAATATTTTGCCACCCTAGAACCATGGTCAGCTGACGAAAACAACCGCCGGCACAGCGTACACAACATCCGAACAATCGTCTAGCACCCTGGAACAACAAAACAACATCGATGTATAATTTTAATTGTTCTGAACAATTCTCTAGCATCCTGGAACAACAAAACAGCAATTATTCAGAAAGTTTACGTTATTCCGAATAAGAGGCTGGACCCTTATTCTTCTGAATTCTTAACTTAAATCGTAGCCAATGTGGTAAGAATGGACATAAGAAGTTCGAGAACTGATAGCCTGGTACTCCGTAACGACATTCATATGTGTATTCTTAATTGTTAAGAAAATAGTGTGGAACAATAAAACATTCATTTGTGTACTTATAATTATTCCGAACAATTGTCTAGTGTCCTGGAACAACAAAACAACATTTATTCATAACTTCCAGTTATTCTGCAATATTCGCCTGGCACTCTGTAACAACACAAGCTGTATGAGTGTATCTTTGTATTTTTAATTGTTCTAAACAATCGTCTAAAGCCATGCAGAAGCAAAACAACATTCTATTCATTTCTTCTTCAACTCCCGGGGTAGAATAGGCCTTCAGGAACCCATGCTTGCCATAAAAGGCGACTATGCTTGTCGTAAGAGACGACTAACGGGATCGGGTGGTCAGACTCGCTGACTTGGTTGACACATGCCATCGGTTCGCAACTGCGTAGATGCTTATGTTGTTGATCACTGGATTGTCTGGTCTAGACTCGATTATTTACAGACCGCCGCCACGATGTAGCTGGAATATTGCTGAGTGCGGCGAAAAACTAAACTCACACTTCTTCAACTAAAAATATTACCAAGGAAAATGTGAGAAAGCTGATAGTAATTAACCTCAGTTCCCGAACACGTAATAGCAAGGCTATGTTCGGTATGCAGGGGATTGTGTATTTCAAGACAACACGTGCCCTCCCTATTTTAAGGAACCAAAACAAATAGGTTTTATTCCTGATTTGTTTTTTGTCCCTTCAGTCAAAAAACACGTTGTAAAGAAACACTACAAAAAGCATAAACTTTTATGTACGCGTCAAAAAGAATGGTTGATTGAAAGAAGCAAAAACAGAAACAACAAAATCTACTGTGTTTATAGAGTACTTGCAAATAGCGTTGATATTTTAACACTTCGGGTGCAGAAAACATAGGCAAAACTGATGTAACTTATCCAAAGAAAACATGATTACTGGATAACAAAGAACCCAGTTAACGTGCGCGCAACATGAAGAAAAAACTAGATCAACTTTGAAAAGAGTTTTTGGGTGATTGATTAATGTCCAACTCAACATCAATAATCCTTCTGCCGATCGTGACGAACTTCGAGGTGAAAGATGTGTTTGAAAAATATGCTCCTTGGGCGGGAAGAAAAATATTTTGAAGTCACGCTTACCAAATTCAGTGCAAAAAAAATCGAAAATACACTGGGTATCACCTTTTCGAGATGAGCGTAGCGCGTTAAAGACTTTAACTCAACACGCATTCTGGCAACACCATCGTTTTGATATAATGGAATGACAAATTTATATTTTGTATCTGACATTTTGTAACTGCACGCACGTCATTCAACGGAAGAATGTCATCACATAAGTCAGTTCACGGGATGTGTAATAGTTTGAAAAGTAATGACTGATCCGAAAAGTCTTCAATTCGAGCCGTTAATGTAGGTAGGTATTTAGGTTTTGACACCTAAATGCAGAAAATAGTTTATACGGACCTCCTATAATTCGGAAAGATATTTTGCCACACACGAAACTGTACTACGGACACCAAACAGTCTTAGCATTCATCTGTTAATCCGTTACAGAACTAAGATCGTCAGTAAGCTTACTTTTTAAGGTTCACTGAAAACGAAAGGGCGAAGGGCGAATACACATTTGTTTGGCTACAACCTGCTGCTGGCAATGTTACAAATAAACAGCCTGTCAAGAAATATGGCTCTGCTTCATGGTAATAACTCATTTCCCGGATATTTGTCAAACGGCTACATTAAATATGACATTAACTAGATGAGAACATTCCCGTGTTTTCATGTGGCCTGACAGTGATTTTCACTGATTAGGTTAGTGGCAGTGAATGGCCAGGAAGCCAGGATTCTCACAAGAGAAATAGTGTGATCGCTGATACTCAGTTGATAACGTAGGTAGTGTGCTAGCTGATAATGTAGGTAGTGTGCTAGCTGATAATGTAGGTACTGTGACAGCTGATGTTGGGTACTGTGCTAGTTCGTATTGTGGATATTGTGCTAGCTGATAATGCGTGTACCGTGCTAGCTGGTAATGCGGGTACCGTGCTAGCAGATAATGTGGGTACCGTGCTAGCCGATAATGTGGGTACTGTGCTAGCTGATAATGTGGGTACTGTCCTAGCTGATGCGGGGTACTGTGCTAGCTGATAATGTGGGTACTGTGCTAACTGATAATGTAGGTACTGTCCTAGCTGATGCGAGGTACTGGGCTAGCTGATAATGTAAATTCTGTGCTAGTTCGTATTGTGGATACTGTGCTAATTGATTATGTGGGTACTGTGCTAGATGAAAATGTGACTACTGTGCTAGCTGATGATACAAGTCCTATGCTAGCTGAGGTGTACCTGAAAGATATATATATATATATAACATTTTAAAATAACTGGATACCAAATTTAATCCCTAAACCTGAACCTATTTTCCATTTCAGAGCTACTAAACTCAAACCCATGAAAGGTGTATATGTACAATTAAGACATGTTAATTATAATAATAATTATACTTCTTTGACTTCATGACCACCTCCTTGGGTTTCAAGGTGAAACCTGTTGTTCTCGACGATTTCACTTGATTTCATTATACCTTATGGTTATAACTATATATATATAACCAGTCAACTAACTCGCTTTTTGGTATGACATTGATTGCATTAGCTCCCTCAATACGTCACAAATCACGGTTACTGAAAAACCTAGGTTAAAGTTCGAATGAGTTTGTCATAAAAATGTATTCTATGGCCAGAAGCTTCCTTTATGTTTCGGAATGTCCAGAGCCTCTGGTTATGTGTTTAACCTAAATTTCCCAGCTTCTTGTTTACCATGCTGGAACTATAATCAATGAGTGATATCACTCCTACGCGGGCCGTTCTTCAGGACAGATCTGTTGGTCGTGGGCCATAACTGATGCCATGTTCGTGAAGCGAAACATTCGTACTTGCCAGAATATTACGCCGAGCGGAACCACCATTACGAACATTTGAACATGAACCGTGTCAAATTTTGTATTCACCTAACAATGACAATTTACTTGTCGGTAAAAATTACCCAAATTTATATATATATCATTCTACATTGTTTTCTGTCTACTGAAAAAAACCTGAAAAACTAAATGACATCTTACAAACATTTTTGGATGACGGGAACTTAATTATTCCGCAAAATTGGAAGGGCCGTTTAAATAGAAAATTCTGCATCTTTGTGAGATTATATAGAGTATATCAACAAAGATCATAACATATTAATCATTTTCGTAAAAAATGCAAATGAAATACAAAAGTTCCGACATAAAACATGAAAATTGGAACAGGATTTGAAGACTCCATAACTTTCTTTATACCTTAGTAAGGACAATATAGCCACTGTTCAATGATTTGCAATAAGAAAATACAAAAATGTAGGTCACCTGTACCCACCACAAAACAACATCTAATGCAATACATCCCCGAGATGCTAATCTTCATCGTCGGAACCCAACACCAACCTTCCAGCTGCACCACCATAAATCATACTCAAAAACCATCTTACAATGGATGTTGTAAAAATCCACCTACCACCACGACTGTTTCTTGTACCCAGCCAGCATAGGTCCAACGTTAACAAACACCGAAGTATGACTGGGAAATATTTCAGAATCTCAAAACCTGTCTCCGATTTCTCCCTCTTTTGAACCCCTGCACTTCATTGGATGCTTCTAATCGCTTTCCAAGAGATATCGCTACCGTTCAACCCCCCTGGGAGGGCGCGATGACACACGGTAGCACGGATAATCAGAAAAGGAGGAACAGGTCGCCAGGGAACGGTGGGTTGCAGAGAGTGTTGAATTTCGTTGACATATTTACAATGTTCTCTGGAGAAAACTTTGAACCAAAAAGATACAAGTGTTTGCCACTAGCCTGGCAATGTCCCCGGACGCTTATGATGAATGAAATATTTATAACATATTCATTTCTCTTTAGTTTTTGCTAACACACAAGATGCGTGAAATGACTGGTGTCAGGATAATCACCCAATGTAGGCGGTCAACATACCTGAGGACATTGCTTGCCACGCTGTATGGAATATCGCGGTAATATAAAACAAAGTGTTGTGGTCATATATTTTGTTTGCACAATCGCATAATGTAGAGTCACCAAAAGTAGGCTGTCACCAAATATGAAGACATCAAATAAGAGATCTCATGAGATCTCGTGTTCAAAGTGTCATAGTGGCCTTGAAAATAAGATCAGGGTCACCAAAACTAACTGGTGTCCGTGTAATCCCCCAATGTAGACTGTCACCAATTTTGAAGATGTTGGATACAATAGTTCATGTGATATCACGTACGTACAGACGCCGCGTTGCGGCTTGGGACAATAATTTCTCATGCGTCCATACACTGACATTGGTGTAGCTGTATATCCGGGATAAGTAAACTTATCTTCAGTACTTTTCGTTACACTCCACTACCGAGTCTAACAAAACCTTATGGGTTTACCTTAAGGTAACCTTTGAGACTGTCCAATCAGAACACAGCTTACCAAATCGCGAAAGTGCACATTCGCACCTACCTTTTGAACTTTTTATCTCGAAAAGGTTCGTATCCGAACGATTCCGAATGCTATTCAGCGTACGCTCGCTTCCGGGTGATGCACACGGTGTACGTACAGCCATGACAACGGTGAGTAAACAGTCGCTGAAAATGGTGTTTTTGGCAATATTCAAGGATGTTATCTTATGGCTATTAGCTAATGGTAACCATGCCAACAGAAACCCCAAAGCCCATATACTGCAGGTCAAATAACTGTGTTATATGTGGATTTTTGTTTGTGGAGACATCTGTGCCTGTGACCTGAGTATTTTGAAAGTCCCTCCGATCCCTAAATAGTAGCCGTTGTCTGATTGATTAAATCTATTTAACCGTCTCGCGTTTGATTGGACGGTCATTGGTTGCTCAAAGGTTACCTGACGCGACCTTCTACTAGGTTTTGTTAGACTCAGTGGTGGAGTGTAACGAAATACACTAGTACTGAGGCTAAGTTAACTTAGACTGGGGTAGATTAGGCCTTCAGGAACCCATGCTTGCCATAAAAGGTGACTCTGTTTGTCGTAAGATGCGACTAACGGAATCGGGTGATCAGGCTCGCTGACTTGGTTGACACATGCCATCTGTTTCCAGTTTCGCAGATCAATGCTCATGCTGTTGATCACTGGATTGTCTGTTCCAGACTCGATTATTTACAGACCGCCGCCATATAGCTGGAATAGCGTAAAACCAAACTCATTCACTTATATCTGGGCGGTGGGCAACCCAGTGGTTAAAGCGTCAAGCCAAAGGCCCCAGATACACTTCGGTATAGTTGCGTCACCTCAACATAGAGCCAAACTCGTTATATAGACGGTTCCCATTCAAAGTGGACACGACAGGATTACAAAAATCGCCTGATGAACGTGTTGTAACTGATATTCTGACGAGAGTATTGGGAGTTTGGAAGGCGAGGTTTTCGGATTAAAGGGGTTAGCTTGTAACAAGAATAAGAATAAAGAAAACAATTATTCCTTGCTTCACAATACGTAAAGTGTTGACCGCTAAGGCATCATAAAGTCACGTCTTTAAACGGGCACTTTGATTTCCATCGTACGCGCGTATGGGCGCATTCCCGCGCTGTACGCAGCACATCTCTTGTACGGGTTACGGGCAGACAAGTCGTGAACGACACAGTTGTTCGTTTTGTGGAGTCGCGTCCTTCATTGCCCTTAAACCTTTATGATTGTGGGTTGAGCTATTATAATCAAACGTCGAATGTAAACTAATTGTTGCTATCGTCACCAAGTTGGAAAAAGTCGGTCATTCACGCCCTACTGTAAGTTTCAAAAATCCCTTACACCAGACATCAATATCCGAGTAGTTCTAATCACGGAAAATTCCTGAAACTCGCAGAAACCGAAAAAAGCGGTTCCAGTGTATTAATTTAACAAGGCGGGGCTGTTGGTAAATGAGGTTTTATGCTTCTCAAATTGTGTGTCTGTAACCAAACTTTTCGCAAGTAAGGCGAAATTTGATATACGAAGGGGTCCCACAGACGAAAGAAAACATTCTCGGCATGTTATCAAGGCTGAGCCAGTATGTACAGAGAAGGCTCTGAGAGTGAAGTTCTGACTGCTTTACGATAAGTGCCGAATGTTTGCGTTTGTACGGATCCAGCCGATGAAGTTGTAGGCGGGTAGTGGTTTGCGAACTTACATAAATCTCTCTGGATGATAAGGAAACCGTGAAGACGCTCAGCGGCACAAGATAAATATAAACATAAAGATAATTAGCTTTCTTGGCAGTTGAGGGGTATTTTTTCTTATTAAAAAAACCAAGATGATTTTGTAGACTTTACAAATATAGAGAAAGAGCCTTTTATCTCAACACATAGGCCTTTTTGAAGAGGTTTCGTAATTATCTGTTTCATTAAATATAAAGCATAATTAGACGAAACATGAAAATTGTTTAAACTCTGACAAATTGAAACACATGGAATATCGTGTAACGTGCGGCATTACACAACACACAATCAAACAAAACCATGCAATACCCAAAGTGTAAACGTACACTACCGTTTTGTATTTAGCGGATCGCTAACCAGTTCACCGCTCTTGAAATAACTGAAATAGTACTCAAGGTTCTAAACCCAAGCCTAACTGTATAGAGACAGTTCAGTTCTTATTCCTATTCCTACTGTCCGAAATTTCAGCAGCCATGTTTGATCATTCCTCTAACAATTACGGGAGCGAGGCTTTAATTTTCATGTATCCGTCCGCACCTAAGGCAAACTTTGCCTTTATCCTTCCGCGAGCTGAGAGGCGTCACGTGTTCATTTCCACTACTTGTGGTTACTTCCCCTGTTGCCAGTCAAATCCCAATTGGACCCATATTTTGACAGCTACCTCTACACCCACGGGACATGTTGCCAGACGGGCAGACCACCTATTTGCACCTATTTCATGCAGACCAACTATTTGCTCGGGGATTATTTTTTGTCATGTTCCACTTCGGGGCAACGGTATATACACAATGGAGACCATTTTCTTTCTCCGTGACCTCATAAATGTTTGTTTCATCACGTGGTAGAAGAAAAATGGAACAATCGCACGATGTATTCCATCTCGTGGAAGGAAACATAATCAGGTTTGAGAAAAGTGATGAAAAATCAGATTCATTCCTCACTTAACCAAACGCCGTGAAAGAGTGCGTGTGTAAGTAGGTGGGTCAGTCTGTCGCTGGGTGATGGGATGGTTAGAGAATTGGTGGGTGAGAGGATTGGTGAGTAAGTGGGTGGGTGGGTGGGTTTATAAATAGGTGGATGGGATGGTGAGTGAATCAGTGGGTGGGTAAGTGGGTTGATGACTTAGGTAGATGGGCTGGTGGGTGAGTGAATGAGAGATTGGGTGGGTGGACTGATGAATGAGTGTGTGAGTAAGTGGTTGGGTGAGGGGATGGGTGTTCAGGGACTGGGAGACAGACTACATTGCAGGGACCTTTAGGCAGTATGGAAAATAATGTGGTTCAGTAACTGGGAGACAGACTACATTGCAGGGAGGGCTAGGCAGTAGGGAAAATAATGTGATTCAGTAACTGGGAGACAGACTACATTGCAGGGAGGGCTAGGCAGTAGGGAAAATAATGTGGTTCAGTAACTGGGAGACAGACTACATTGCTTGGAGGGCTATGCATGAGGGAAAATAATGTGGTTCAGGGACTGGGAGACAGACTACATTGCAGGGAGGGCTAGGCAGTAGGGAAAATAATGTGGTTCAGTAACTGGGAGACAGACTACATTGCTTGGAGGGCTAGGCAGCATTGAAAATAGTGTGGTCAGGGATTGGGAGACAGACTTCAGCGCTACTTTGACTTACCATTTGAAATTCCACAATCACCGTCATACACGGAGAAACATATCCAGGTCATTTTGCAAGACAATTGGCATCCAGAACAATTCCTCGTCCAGAACATCACGGTCCGTGGAATTCCAGCCACCCAGAACATTTCTTCAAGACGTGTTTACAAGTATGTATATGAACAACTACACTGGGCAATGCACGGGGCCTCTAGACGCAACGTGGTCCTCTCACAAGCAAGGTTCAAGTTATTCCATATGTGTTTTCAAACCGTGACAACATTTACTTTAACTAGCTGGAACCAAAATCAAAATAATGCGCTTACAGTCTCTGCTTGAAGTTTCTCAGAGTGTATGTGGCTGGTCTCAGTTCCGACAAAAACCGTTAGATCAAGTGGCACAGAATGTTCCAATCCCGCATACTAGGGTGAGACTAGCTTCAGTATGAGGGCCATAATAGAAACTTAATGACGAGATTGCTCTATATGATACTCCGGTGCCAGACTAGGGGAACTGCGGTTAAATATTCTGGTGACATTATTTATAACTGACTGACGTTTCCAGAAAAATGAGCATGCCAAGCGAATTATTTACATTTTGGGGTAAAGCCTGAGGAGAAAAGACCGAATATTGAACCGAATGTTTCTGGAAGAAAATAGCATTTGTTCTTACAACATATGGTCATTCCTGTTAAAGTAAAGGTTTTATCTGTGTTAAACCTCGTACTGGTGTGACTGGTCAAAACTTCATCATTAATTAACACAGTGAACAGTCATTCCGAAAAGCATGGTGTCCCTTGCTGAAATATTACTAATACTCACTCACTCACTCACTCCTACAATGCGTTAGGAACAGAAAACTATAAGAGGAACGACATGATCACCGATATAAACAGATAACTGATAGAAACAACGATTCAGTAGTCCGGACACTTGTTAATCCGTTCGATTTCACTGAAAGAGGTTCGGATTTACAGAGATATATTGTTTCTTGGTACCGCTGACAGATATGTCTTTCAACTCCTTTTCTCAGACCCTCGGGACTCACACCTAAATTGTATACGTGTAATGTATCTGCTCCATCGGAGTGTAATAGACTTACAGTTCCAACATCCCCGACGGTACATGATGTAGGGATTACAACAAGACGCCACGTGATGCAATGAAAACCATCTGACGGCTGCTGAGACGGGGCTGGAGAAGGGATTATTAGCACGCTGTATGAAGAAACACTGGAATTTGTTCATGTACCCACGATCCGAGTTGTCACAAGTACAAAATGCTCGTTTTAAAATGCCCATTGTAAGAGAGGGACAGTGGTGTAGCTCAGTGGCTGAAGCGTTCGCTCGTCGCGGTAGACCCCGGTTCGATTCCCTATGTGGGTACAATGTGTGAAGCCCCTTTCTGGTGTAACCAACCCCGATGTTGCTGGAATGTTGCTAAAAGCGTAAAACTAAATTCCCTCACGCAATGAATGAGAGAGGAGTGAGTACTTACGTCGCCTTAAGCAATATTCCAGTGAGTCAGTGAGTGAGTTCGGTTTTACGTCGCTTTTAACTGTCACAATATTCCAGTAATATCTCAACGGGGGACATAAGGCATGAGTCTCACACACTGACCCGTGACCCGTGTGGGAAATCGAACCCGGGTCTTCGGCGTGACGAGGGAACGCTATAAACACTGGGCTGTCCAACATTGTTACAGTAATATAAAGGAGCGTGACAAAGAAAAGTGTGTGTGTGTGTGTGTGTGTGTGTGTGTTGGGGGTGGGGAGATAAGGGCAATAAGGTATTATTGGCTAACATAAATTAACTAAATTCAACTGAACTTTCTTGTCAGGGACATATTTGGTTCTCTGTGCCTTTTTGTCTTATATTGCAGACCGTAATATTTCCAACTATGTGACTATGTGACGGAGACCTGTAGATAACTGAGTAAATCAACAGATCAAAAGTATGAGCATCGATCTGCGCAATTGGGATACGATGACATGTGTCAACCAAGTCAGCGAGCCTGACCACCCGATCCCGTTAGTCGCCTATTACGACATGGGTTACTGAAAACCAGTTATCGCGGATCAGGTATCCCAAACAAATGACCATATCTTATCGCCAAAATCAATGTATCGAAGCGACATTCATAACGACACGTACCAAAAACAGTGAACAACCGTTTTTGATCGCCTTCCACAAACCTACTGTGCCACCTATATACAGCCAGATTCACGCCGTAGTGGTAACAACAACGAACACAAATACATGTCGTGTTACAGTGAGACATGTTCTATGGGGCCCTTGTCTGAATAGCATGTGTAAGAGAAAAAGGACAGGATGCGATAAACGAAATGACAAAGTCTCTTCCTTTACGACAACCGCAATCAGGACCTGTTTCCGGCCTGAAACACATTGTTTCCTGTAATGCTACATAAACAACACGTGATCGTATGGCGTGATTTTACTGGTAAGCACGGACTCTGGCAGAGAGAGTGAGTGAAGTGTAGTGTATTAGAACAGTATTTTGGACTTTAAACCAGAGTCTAAAGTGACTATAGACTATTTGCTAGTAATAACAGAACTGCTTAAAACAAAGTTAACATAGGTTTTCAGCATATACGTTTTAAACTCACTGAACATGATCGATTCTCCATTTCAGTCTGATTCTCTTCCGACAGTATGAACAAAGGAAAACCATCGAGCATCTTGAAATCAGATTGTCTGCTTTTCCTGCAGCCGTTTTAATGCCCTTTTACTGATTTTAACATTTCTGTGTAAACTGACGTTCAAAAGAACGTACACCACTGTAGTTTTGGGAATGATTCCTAAGAAACTGCCATTTTGGGAACGATATCCATGGGATTTTGGCAACACGAACACAATGTTTGTAACTTCAAGTTGTTTAGTGGCGTTGTTTTAAAAGATTAACAATAAGACATCAGCTGTGTACTTTCTTCTGAACCTCAGTTTAGTTTGTTACCTGTAATTTGTATGTAAATAGACCGGGTTATGTCTGATCGAGAAAGTCCCATTATCAGTTGTGTTGGCTAACTGTCATTACTCAGAGCATTTACCTTTATAAATCATCACCGCACGGGGTCAATGGTGAAGGTTAATCTACTCGGTGCTGATATTACACACAGTGGATTTGATGCTCATGATGTAGATCACTGGTGTGTCTCGTCCAGAGTTATTTACAGACCGCCCCCATAGAGCTGGAATATTGCTTAGTTCGCAAAACAAATCTTACAACACCTACGCGAAAAAGACAAAATGGTATACATACCATTGAGTGGAAGACAAGGATGACGTGTTTCATTTCACTGTTTGATACCATTCTTGTGATTAGAGATGTCGAGATGTAATATGACTGTACGTCACTGTAATATGATATAACACTTTAGTGAATGACAGCAGACACCTCTTGAATCTATTGCCATCCGACAACAACGCAATACTTCACTACCACTTGTCCGTATTCTGCCATATTACATGTTGTATTTCTTTTCCAATCACGTGACTATGTGGAACATGTGCAGAACATGACATTCAATAATTTATTCGTTTTATCAGTTATCCAATACATGAACAATAGACACACGATCCAATAGGGAACTCGTAGGCAAACATGACTAGCCGCGAGGACAGTATCAAAATTAATCAACATCAACACCAGACACACGACCAACAGATTAACTTCAGACACACGACTCTGTACATCAACATCAAACACACGACCCCATAGATCAACATCAGACACATGACCCAATACATCAACATCAGACACTCGACCCAATACATCACATGATCTAATACATGAACAATCGACACACGACCTAATAGGGAACTCGCAGGCAAACATGACTAGCCGCGAAGAATGTATCAAAATTAAGTATGCGTTTGAAAGCGTATTCAATTTCGCGGTCTGATGTTTTCGAGAGAGGCGGTGACCGCCCGGAAGTAAAAAATAACTATAGTTCATCGTAATCAGACACACGACCTTACACATCAACACCAGACACACGACCTTACACATCAACACCAGAAACACGACCTTATACATCAACACCAGACACACGACCTTATACATCAACATCAGACACACGACCTTATACATCAACACCAGAAACACGACCCTACACATCAACACCAGACACACGACCTTATACATCAACACCAGACACACGACCTTACACATCAACACCAGACACACGACCTTATACATCAACATCAGACACACGACCTTATACATCAACACCAGAAACACGACCTTACACATCAACACCAGACACACGACCTTACACATCAACATCAGATACACGACCGAATACATCAACATCAGAAACACGACCTTATACATCAACACCAGACACACGACCTTATACATCAACACCAGACACACGACCTTACACATCAACACCAGAAACACGACCTTACACATCAACATCAGACACACGACCTTATACATCAACACCAGAAACACGACCTTACACATCAACATCGGACACACGACCTTACACATCAACACCAGAAACACGACCTTACACATCAACACCAGAAACATGACCTTACACATCAACACCAGACACACGACCTCATACATCAACATCAGACACACGACCGAATACATCAACACCAGAAACACGACCAAATACATCAACATCAGACACGACCTTACACATCAACACCAGAAACACGATCTTACACATCAACACCAGACACACGACCTTATACATCAACATCAGACACACGACCTTACACATCAACATCAGACACACGACCTTATACATCAACATCAGACACACGACCTTACACATCAACATCAGACACACGACCTTATACATCAACATCAGACACACGACCTTAAACATCAACACCAGAAACACGACCTTACACATCAACACCAGACACACGACCTTATACATCAACATCAGACACACGACCTTATACATCAACACCAGACACACGACCTTATACATCAACACCAGACACACGACCTTATACATCAACACCAGACACACGACCTTATACATCAACACCAGACACACGACCTTACACATCAACACCAGACACACGACCTTACACATCAACATCAGACACACGACCTTACACATCAACATCAAAATCACCAGACACACGACCTTACACATCAACACCAGACACACGACCTTATACATCAACATCAGACACACGACCTTATACATCAACACCAGACACACGACCTTATACATCAACACCAGCAACACGACCTTACACATCAACACCAGACACACGACCTTATACATCAACACCAGAAACACGACCTTATACAACAACACCAGAAACACGACCTTACACATCAACACCAGACACACGACCTTACACATCAACATCAGACACACGACCTTACACATCAACATCAAAATCACCAGACACACGACCTTACACATCAACACCAGACACACGACCTTATACATCAACATCAGACACACGACCTTATACATCAACACCAGACACACGACCTTACACATCAACATCAGACACACGACCTTACACATCAACATCAAAATCACCAGACACACGACCTTACACATCAACACCAGACACACGACCTTATACATCAACATCAGACACACGACCTTATACATCAACACCAGACACACGACCGAATACATCAACACCAGAAACACGACCTTACACATCAACACCAGACACACGACCTTATACATCAACACCAGAAACACGACCTTATACATCAACACCAGAAACACGACCTTACACATCAACACCAGACACACGACCTTACACATCAACATCAGACACACGACCTTACACATCAACATCAAAATCACCAGACACACGACCTTACACATCAACACCAGACACACGACCTTATACATCAACATCAGACACACGACCTTATACATCAACATCAGACACACGACCTTACACATCAACATCAGACACACGACCTTATACATCAACACCAGACACACGATCTTATACATCAACACCAGACACACGACCTTATACATCAACATCAGACACACGACCTTGTACAACACCAGAAACACGACCCTGTACATCAACACCAGACACACGACCTTACACATCAACACCAGACACACGACCTTATACATCAACATCAGACACACGACCAAATACATCAACATCAGACACGACCTTACACATCAACACCAGAAACACGATCTTACACATCAACACCAGACACACGACCTTATACATCAACATCAGACACACGACCTTACACATCAACATCAGACACACGACCTTATACATCAACACCAGACACACGACCTTACACATCAACACCAGAAACACGACCTTACACATCAACATCAGACACACGACCTTATACATCAACACCAGAAACACGACCTTACACATAAACATCGGACACACGACCTTATACATCAACACCAGAAACACGACCTTACACATCAACACCAGAAAGATGACCTTACACATCAACACCAGACAAACGACCTTATACATCAACATAAGACACACGACCATATACATCAACACCAGACACACGACCAAATACATCAACATCAGACACGACCTTATACATCAACACCAGAAACACGATCTTACACATCAACACCAGACACACGACCTTATACATCAACATCAGACACACGACCTTACACATCAACATCAGACACACGACCTTATACATCAACATCAGACACACGACCTTACACATCAACATCAGACACACGACCTTATACATCAACATCAGACACACGACCTTAAACATCAACACCAGAAACACGACCTTACACATCAACACCAGACACACGACCTTATACATCAACATCAGACACACGACCTTATACATCAACACCAGACACACGACCTTATACATCAACACCAGACACACGACCTTACACATCAACACCAGACACACGACCTTACACATCAACATCAGACACACGACCTTACACATCAACATCAAAATCACCAGACACACGACCTTACACATCAACACCAGACACACGACCTTATACATCAACATCAGACACACGACCTTATACATCAACACCAGACACACGACCGAATACATCAACACCAGAAACACGACCTTACACATCAACACCAGACACACGACCTTATACATCAACATCAGACACACAACCGAATACATCAACATCAGACACACGACCTTATACATCAACATCAACATCACCAGAAACACGACCTTACACATCAACACCAGACACACGACCTTATACATCAACATCAGACACACGACCTTATACATCAACACCAGACACACGACCGAATACATCAACATCAGACACACGACCTTACACATCAACACCAGACACACGACCTTATACATCAACATCAGACACGACCTTATACATCAACACCAGAAACACGATCTTACACATCAACACCAGACACACGACCTTATACATCAACATCAGACACACGACCTTACACATCAACATCAGACACACGACCTTACACATCAACATCAGACACACGACCTTATACATCAACACCAGACACACGACCTTATACATCAACACCAGTCACACGACCTTATACATCAACACCAGAAACACGACCTTACACATCAACACCAGACACACGACCTTACACATCAACATCAGACACACGACCTTACACATCAACATCAAAATCACCAGACACACGACCTTACACATCAACACCAGACACACGACCTTATACATCAACATCAGACACACGACCTTATACATCAACACCAGAAACACGACCTTATACATCAACACCAGACACACGACCTTACACATCAACATCAGACACACGACCTTACACATCAACATCAAAATCACCAGACACACGACCTTATACATCAACACCAGACACACGACCTTATACATCAACACCAGAAACACGACCTTACACATCAACATCACACACACGACCCTAGACATCAAATCAGACACACGACCTTACACATCAACATCAACATCACCAGAAACACGACCTTACACATCAACACCAGAAACACGACCTAATACATCAACATCAGACACACGACCTTACACATCAACATCAAAATCACCAGACACACGACCTTACACATCAACACCAGACACACGACCTTATACATCAACATCAGACACACGACCTTACACATCAACACCAGACACACGACCTTATACATCAACACCAGACACACGACCTTACACATCAACACCAGACACACGACCGAATACATCAACACCAGAAACACGACCTTACACATCAACACCAGACACACGACCTTATACATCAACACCAGAAACACGACCTTATACATCAACACCAGAAACACGACCTTACACATCAACACCAGACACACGACCTTACACATCAACACCAGACACACGACCTTATACATCAACACCAGCAACACGACCTTACACATCAACACCAGACACACGACCTTATACATCAACACCAGAAACACGACCTTATACAACAACACCAGAAACACGACCTTACACATCAACACCAGACACACGACCTTACACATCAACATCAGACACACGACCTTACACATCAACATCAAAATCAGCAGACACACGACCTTACACATCAACACCAGACACACGACCTTATACATCAACATCAGACACACGACCTTATACATCAACACCAGACACACGACCTTACACATCAACATCAGACACACGACCTTACACATCAACATCAAAATCACCAGACACACGACCTTACACATCAACACCAGACACACGACCTTATACATCAACATCAGACACACGACCTTATACATCAACACCAGACACACGACCGAATACATCAACACCAGAAACACGACCTTACACATCAACACCAGACACACGACCTTATACATCAACACCAGAAACACGACCTTATACATCAACACCAGAAACACGACCTTACACATCAACACCAGACACACGACCTTACACATCAACATCAGACACACGACCTTACACATCAACATCAAAATCACCAGACACACGACCTTACACATCAACACCAGACACACGACCTTATACATCAACATCAGACACACGACCTTATACATCAACATCAGACACACGACCTTACACATCAACATCAGACACACGACCTCATACATCAACACCAGACACACGATCTTATACATCAACACCAGACACACGACCTTATACATCAACATCAGACACACGACCTTGTACAACACCAGAAACACGACCCTATACATCAACACCAGACACACGACCTTACACATCAACACCAGACACACGACCTTATACATCAACATCAGACACACGACCAAATACATCAACATCAGACACGACCTTACACATCAACACCAGAAACACGATCTTACACATCAACACCAGACACACGACCTTATACATCAACATCAGACACACGACCTTACACATCAACATCAGACACACGACCTTATACATCAACACCAGACACACGACCTTACACATCAACACCAGAAACACGACCTTACACATCAACATCAGACACACGACCTTATACATCAACACCAGAAACACGACCTTACACATAAACATCGGACACACGACCTTATACATCAACACCAGAAACACGACCTTACACATCAACACCAGAAACATGACCTTACACATCAACACCAGACAAACGACCTTATACATCAACATAAGACACACGACCATATACATCAACACCAGACACACGACCAAATACATCAACATCAGACACGACCTTATACATCAACACCAGAAACACAATCTTACACATCAACACCAGACACACGACCTTATACATCAACATCAGACACACGACCTTACACATCAACATCAGACACACGACCTTATACATCAACATCAGACACACGACCTTACACATCAACATCAGACACACGACCTTATACATCAACATCAGACACACGACCTTAAACATCAACACCAGAAACACGACCTTACACATCAACACCAGACACACGACCTTATACATCAACATCAGACACACGACCTTATACATCAACACCAGACACACGACCTTATACATCAACACCAGACACACGACCTTACACATCAACACCAGACACACGACCTTACACATCAACATCAGACACACGACCTTACACATCAACATCAAAATCACCAGACACACGACCTTACACATCAACACCAGACACACGACCTTATACATCAACATCAGACACACGACCTTATACATCAACACCAGACACACGACCGAATACATCAACACCAGAAACACGACCTTACACATCAACACCAGACACACGACCTTATACATCAACATCAGACACACAACCGAATACATCAACATCAGACACACGACCTTATACATCAACATCAACATCACCAGAAACACGACCTTACACATCAACACCAGACACACGACCTTATACATCAACATCAGACACACGACCTTATACATCAACACCAGACACACGACCGAATACATCAACATCAGACACACGACCTTACACATCAACACCAGACACACGACCTTATACATCAACATCAGACACGACCTTATACATCAACACCAGAAACACGATCTTACACATCAACACCAGACACACGACCTTATACATCAACATCAGACACACGACCTTACACATCAACATCAGACACACGACCTTATACATCAACATCAGACACACGACCTTATACATCAACACCAGACACACGACCTTATACATCAACACCAGTCACACGACCTTATACATCAACACCAGAAACACGACCTTACACATCAACACCAGACACACGACCTTACACATCAACATCAGACACACGACCTTACACATCAACATCAAAATCACCAGACACACGACCTTACACATCAACACCAGACACACGACCTTATACATCAACATCAGACACACAACCTTATACATCAACACCAGAAACACGACCTTATACATCAACACCAGACACACGACCTTACACATCAACATCAGACACACGACCTTACACATCAACATCAAAATCACCAGACACACGACCTTATACATCAACACCAGACACACGACCTTATACATCAACACCAGAAACACGACCTTACACATCAACATCACACACACGACCCTAGACATCAAATCAGACACACGACCTTACACATCAACATCAACATCACCAGAAACACGACCTTACACATCAACACCAGACACACGACCTTATACATCAACATCAGACACACGACCTTACACATCAACACCAGAAACACGACCTTATACATCAACACCAGACACACGACCTTACACATCAACACCAGAAACACGACCTTATACATCAACACCAGACACACGACCTTATACATCAACATCAGACACACGACCTTATACATCAACATCAGACACACGACCTTACACATGAACATCAGACACACGACCTTATACATCAACACCAGACACACGATCTTATACATCAACACCAGACACACGACCTTACACATCAACATCAGACACACGACCTTACACATCAACATCAAAATCACCAGACACACGACCTTACACATCAACACCAGACACACGACCTTATACATCAACATCAGACACACGACCTTATACATCAACACCAGACACACGACCGAATACATCAACACCAGAAACACGACCTTACACATCAACACCAGACACACGACCTTATACATCAACACCAGAAACACGACCTTACACATCAACACCAGACACACGACCTTACACATCAATATCAGACACACGACCTTACACATCAACATCAAAATCACCAGACACACGACCTTACACATCAACACCAGACACACGACCTTATACATCAACATCAGACACACGACCTTATACATCAACACCAGAAACACGACCTTACACATCAACATCAGACACACGACCTTACACATCAACATCAAAGTCACCAGACACACGACCTTACACATCAACACCAGACACACGACCTTATACATCAACATCAGACACACGACCTTATACATCAACACCAGACACACGACCGAATACATCAACACCAGAAACACGACCTTATACATCAACACCAGACACACGAGCTTATACATCAACACCAGACACACGACCTTATACATCAACACCAGAAACACGACCTTACACATCAACACCAGACACACGACCTTACACATCAACATCAGACACACGACCTAACACATCAACATCAAAATCACCAGACACACGACCTTACACATCAACACCAGACACACGACCTTATACATCAACATCAGACACACGACCTTATACATCAACACCAGAAACACGACCTTATACATCAACACCAGACACACGACCTTACACATCAACACCAGAAACACGACCTTATACATCAACACCAGACACACGACCTTATACATCAACATCAGACACACGACCTTATACATCAACATCAGACACACGACCTTACACATCAACATCAGACACACGACCTTATACATCAACACCAGACACACGATCTTATACATCAACACCAGACACACGACCTTACACATCAACATCAGACACACGACCTTACACATCAACATCAAAATCACCAGACACACGACCTTACACATCAACACCAGACACACGACCTTATACATCAACATCAGACACACGACCTTATACATCAACACCAGACACACGACCGAATACATCAACACCAGAAACACGACCTTACACATCAACACCAGACACACGACCTTATACATCAACACCAGAAACACGACCTTACACATCAACACCAGACACACGACCTTACACATCAATATCAGACACACGACCTTACACATCAACATCAAAATCACCAGACACACGACCTTACACATCAACACCAGACACACGACCTTATACATCAACATCAGACACACGACCTTATACATCAACACCAGACACACGACCTTACACATCAACATCAGACACACGACCTTACACATCAACATCAAAGTCACCAGACACACGACCTTACACATCAACACCAGACACACGACCTTATACATCAACATCAGACACACGACCTTATACATCAACACCAGACACACGACCGAATACATCAACACCAGAAACACGACCTTATACATCAACACCAGACACACGAGCTTATACATCAACACCAGACACACGACCTTATACATCAACACCAGAAACACGACCTTACACATCAACACCAGACACACGACCTTACACATCAACATCAGACACACGACCTAACACATCAACATCAAAATCACCAGACACACGACCTTATACATCAACACCAGACACACGACCTTATACATCAACATCAGACACACGACCTTATACATCAACATCAGACACACGACCTTACACATCAACATCAGACACACGACCTTATACATCAACATCAGACACACGACCTTATACATCAACACCAGAAACACGACCTTATATATCAACACCAGAAACACGACCTTACACATCAACACCAGACACACGACCTTATACATCAACATCAGACACACGACCTTACAAATCAACATCAAAATCACCAGACACACGACCTTACACATCAACACCAGACACACGACCTAATACATCAACATCAGACACACGACCTTATACATCAACATCAGACACACGACCTTACACATCAACATCAGACACACGACCTTATACATCAACACCAGACACACGACCTTATACATCAACACCAGACACACGACCTTATACATCAACATCAGACACACAACCTTATACATCAACATCAGACACACGACCTTACACATCAACATCAAAATCACCAGACACACGACCTTACACATCAACACCAGATACACAACCGAATACATCAACATCAGACACACGACCTTACACATCAACATCAACATCACCTGAAACACGACCTTACACATCAACACCAGACACACGACCTTATACATCAACAGCAGACACACGACCTTATACATCAACATCAGACACACGACCGAATACATCAACACCAGACACACGACCGAATACATCAACATCAGACACGACCTTATACATCAACACCAGACACACGATCTTACACATCAACACCAGACACACGACCTTATACATCAACATCAGAGACTCGATCTTACACATCAACATCAGACACACGACCTTACACATCAACATCAGACACACAACCTTAAACATCAACACCAGAAACACGACCTTACACATCAACACCAGACACACGACCTTATACATCAACACCAGACACACGACCTTATACATCAACACCAGACACACGACCTTATACATCAACACCAGAAACACGACCTTACACATCAACACCAGACACACGACCTTATACATCAACATCAGACACACGACCTTACACATCATCATTAAAATCACCAGACACACGACCTTACACATCAACACCAGACACACGACCTTATACATCAACATCAGACACACGACCTTATACATCAACACCAGACACACGACCGAATACATCAACACCAGACACACGACCTTACACATCAACACCAGACACACGACCTTATACATCAACACCAGACACACGATCTTATACATCAACACCAGACACACGACCTTATACATCAACATCAGAGACTCGATCTTACACATCAACATCAGACACACGACCTTACACATCAACATCAGACACACAACCTTAAACATCAACACCAGAAACACGACCTTACACATCAACACCAGACACACGACCTTATACATCAACACCAGACACACGACCTTATACATCAACACCAGACACACGACCTTATACATCAACACCAGAAACACGACCTTACACATCAACACCAGACACACGACCTTATACATCAACATCAGACACACGACCTTACACATCATCATTAAAATCACCAGACACACGACCTTACACATCAACACCAGACACACGACCTTATACATCAACATCAGACAGACGACCTTATACATCAACACCAGACACACGACCGAATACATCAACACCAGAAACACGACCTTACACATCAACACCAGACACACGACCTTATACATCAACACCAGACACACGACCTTATACATCAATACCAGAAACACGACCTTACACATCAACACCAGACACACGACCTTACACATCAACATCAGACACACGACCTTACACATCAACACCAGAAACACGACCTTACACATCAACACCAGACACACGACCTTATACATCAACATCAGACACACGACCTTACACATCAACATCAAAATCACCAGACACACGACCTTACACATCAACACCAGACACACGACCTTATACATCAACATCAGACACACAACCGAATACATCAACATCAGACACACGACCTTATACATCAACATCAACATCACCAGAAACACGACCTTACACATCAACACCAGACACACGACCTTATACATCAACATCAGACACACGACCGAATACATCAACATCAGACACACGACCGAATACATCAACATCAGACACACGACCTTACACATCAACACCAGACACACGACCTTATACATCAACATCAGACACATGACCTTATACATCAACACCAGACACACGACCGAATACATCAACATCAGACACGACCTTATACATCAACACCAGAAACACAATCTTACACATCAACACCAGACACACGACCTTATACATCAACATCAGACACACGACCTTACACATCAACATCAGACACACGACCTTACACATCAACATCAGACACACGACCTTATACATCAACACCAGACACACGACCTTACACATCAACACCAGTCACACGACCTTATACATCAACAGCAGAAACACGACCTCACACATCAACACCAGACACACGACCTTACACATCAACATCAGACACACGACCTAACACATCAACATCAAAATCACCAGACACACGACCTTACACATCAACACCAGACACACGACCTTATACATCAACATCAGACACACGACCTTATACATCAACACCAGAAACACGACCTTATACATCAACACCAGACACACGACCTTACACATCAACATCAGACACACGACCTTACACATCAACATCAAAATCACCAGACACACGACCTTATACATCAACACCAGACACACGACCTTATACATCAACACCAGAAACACGACCTTACACATCAACATCACACACACGACTAGACATCAAATCAGACACACGACCTTACACATCAACATCAACATCACCAGAAACACGACCTTACACATCAACACCAGAAACACGACCTAATACATCAACATCAGACACACGACCTTACACATCAACATCAAAATCACCAGACACACGACCTTACACATCAACACCAGACACACGACCTTATACATCAACATCAGACACACGACCTTACACATCAACACCAGAAACACGACCTTATACATCAACACCAGACACACGACCTTATACATCAACACCAGAAACACGACCTTATACATCAACACCAGAAACACGATCTTACACATCAACACCAGACACACGACCTTACACATCAACATCAGACACACGACCTTACACATCAACATCAAAATCACCAGACACACGACCTTACACATCAACACCAGACACACGACCTTATACATCAACATCAGACACACGACCTTATACATCAACATCAGACACACGACCTTACACATCAACATCAGACACACGACCTTATACATCAACACCAGACACACGATCTTATACATCAACACCAGACACACGACCTTACACATCAACATCAGACACACGACCTTACACATCAACATCAAAATCACCAGACACACGACCTTACACATCAACACCAGACCCACGACCTTATACATCAACATCAGACACACGACCTTATACATCAACACCAGACACACGACCGAATACATCAACACCAGAAACACGACCTTACACATCAACACCAGACACACGACCTTATACATCAACACCAGAAACACGACCTTATACATCAACACCAGAAACACGACCTTACACATCAACACCAGACACACGACCTTACACATCAACATCAGACACACGACCTTACACATCAACATCAAAATCACCAGACACACGACCTTACACATCAACACCAGACACACGACCTTACACATCAACATCAGACACACGACCTTATACATCAACACCAGACACACGACCACAGACATCAACATCAGACACACGACCTTACACATCAACATCAAAATCACCAGACACACGACCTTACACATCAACACCAGACACACGACCTTATACATCAACATCAGACACACGACCTTATACATCAACACCAGACACACGACCGAATACATCAACACCAGAAACACGACCTTATACATCAACACCAGACACACGAGCTTACACATCAACACCAGAAACACGACCTTATACATCAACACCAGAAACACGACCTTACACATCAACACCAGACACACGACCTTACACATCAACATCAGACACACGACCTAACACATCAACATCAAAATCACCAGACACACGACCTTACACATCAACACCAGACACACGACCTTATACATCAACATCAGACACACGACCTTATACATCAACATCAGACACACGACCTTACACATCAACATCAGACACACGACCTTATACATCAACACCAGACACACGACCTTATACATCAACACCAGACACACGACCTTATACATCAACATCAGACACACGACCTTACACATCAACATCAGACACACGACCTTACACATCAACATCAAAATCACCAGACACACGACCTTACACATCAACACCAGACACACAACCGAATACATCAACATCAGACACACGACCTTATACATCAACATCAGACACACGACCTTACACATCAACATCAGACACACGACCTTATACATCAACACCAGACACACGACCTTATACATCAACACCAGACACACGACCTTATACATCAACATCAGACACACGACCTTATACATCAACATCAGACACACGACCTTACACATCAACATCAAAATCACCAGACACACGACCTTACACATCAACACCAGACACACAACCGAATACATCAACATCAGACACACGACCTTACACATCAATGTCAACATCACCAGAAACACGACCTTACACATCAACACCAGACACACGACCTTATACATCAACAGCAGACACACGACCTTATATATCAACATCAGACACACGACCGAATACATCAACATCAGACACACGACCTTACACATCAACACCAGACACACGACCTTATACATGAACATCAGAAACACGACCTTATACATCAACACCAGACACACGACCGAATACATCAACATCAGACACGACCTTATACATCAACACCAGACACACGATCTTACACATCAACACCAGACACACGACCTTATACATCAACATCAGACACTCGATCTTACACATCAACATCAGACACACAACCTTAAACATCAACACCAGAAACACGACCTTACACATCAACACCAGACACACGACCTTATACATCAACACCAGACACACGACCTTATACATCAACACCAGACACACGACCTTATACATCAACACCAGAAACACGACCTTACACATCAACACCAGACACACGACCTTATACATCAACATCAGACACACGACCTTACACATCATCATTAAAATCACCAGACACACGACCTTACACATCAACACCAGACACACGACCTTATACATCAACATCAGACACACGACCTTATACATCAACACCAGACACACGACCGAATACATCAACACCAGAAACACGACCTTACACATCAACACCAGACACACGACCTTATACATCAACACCAGACACACGACCTTATACATCAATACCAGAAACACGACCTTACACATCAACACCAGACACACGACCTTACACATCAACATCAGACACACGACCTTATACATCAACACCAGAAACACGACCTTACACATCAACACCAGACACACGACCTTACACATCAACATCAGACACACGACCTTACACATCAACATCAAAATCACCAGACACACGACCTTACACATCAACACCAGACACACGACCTTATACATCAACATCAGACACACAACCGAATACATCAACATCAGACACACGACCTTATACATCAACATCAACATCACCAGAAACACGACCTTACACATCAACACCAGACACACGACCTTATACATCAACATCAGACACACGACCGAATACATCAACATCAGACACACGACCTTACACATCAACACCAGACACACGACCTTATACATCAACATCAGACACGACCTTATACATCAACACCAGAAACACGATCTTACACATCAACACCAGACACACGACCTTATACATCAACATCAGACACACGACCTTACACATCAACATCAGACACACGACCTTATACATCAACATCAGACACACGACCTTATACATCAACACCAGACACACGACCTTATACATCAACACCAGTCACACGACCTTATACATCAACACCAGAAACACGACCTTACACATCAACACCAGACACACGACCTTACACATCAACATCAGACACACGACCTTACACATCAACATCAAAATCACCAGACACACGACCTTACACATCAACACCAGACACACGACCTTATACATCAACATCAGACACACGACCTTATACATCAACACCAGAAACACGACCTTATACATCAACACCAGACACACGACCTTACACATCAACATCAGACACACGACCTTACACATCAACATCAAAATCACCAGACACACGACCTTATACATCAACACCAGACACACGACCTTATACATCAACACCAGAAACACGACCTTACACATCAACATCACACACACGACCCTAGACATGAAATCAGACACACGACCTTACACATCAACATCAACATCACCAGAAACACGACCTTACACATCAACACCAGAAACACGACCTAATACATCAACATCAGACACACGACCTTACACATCAACATCAAAATCACCAGACACACGACCTTACACATCAACACCAGACACACGACCTTATACATCAACATCAGACACACGACCTTACACATCAACACCAGAAACACGACCTTATACATCAACACCAGACACACGACCTTACACATCAACACCAGAAACACGACCTTATACATCAACACCAGAAACACGACCTTACACATCAACACCAGACACACGACCTTACACATCAACATCAGACACACGACCTTACACATCAACATCAAAATCACCAGACACACGACCATACACATCAACACCAGACACACAACCGAATACATCAACATCAGACACACGACCTTACACATCAACATCAACATCACCAGAAACACGACCTTACACATCAACACCAGACACACGACCTTATACATCAACAGCAGACACACGACCTTATACATCAACATCAGACACACGACCTTATACATCAACACCAGAAACACGACCTTATACATCAACACCAGACACACGACCTTACACATCAACATCAGACACACGACCTTACACATCAACATCAAAATCACCAGACACACGACCTTATACATCAACACCAGACACACGACCTTATACATCAACACCAGAAACACGACCTTACACATCAACATCACACACACGACCCTAGACATGAAATCAGACACACGACCTTACACATCAACATCAACATCACCAGAAACACGACCTTACACATCAACACCAGAAACACGACCTAATACATCAACATCAGACACACGACCTTACACATCAACATCAAAATCACCAGACACACGACCTTACACATCAACACCAGACACACGACCTTATACATCAACATCAGACACACGACCTTACACATCAACACCAGAAACACGACCTTATACATCAACACCAGACACACGACCTTACACATCAACACCAGAAACACGACCTTATACATCAACACCAGAAACACGACCTTACACATCAACACCAGACACACGACCTTACACATCAACATCAGACACACGACCTTACACATCAACATCAAAATCACCAGACACACGACCATACACATCAACACCAGACACACAACCGAATACATCAACATCAGACACACGACCTTACACATCAACATCAACATCACCAGAAACACGACCTTACACAGCAACACCAGACACACGACCTTATACATCAACAGCAGACACACGACCTTATACATCAACATCAGACACACGACTGAATACATCAACATCAGACACACGACCTTGTACATCAACACCAGACACACGACCTTATACATCAACATCAGAAACACGACCTTATACATCAACACCAGACACACGACCGAATACATCAACATCAGACACGACCATATACATCAACACCAGACACACGATCTTACACATCAACACCAGACACACGACCTTATACATCAACATCAGACACACGATCTTACACATCAACATCAGACACACGACCTTACACATCAACATCAGACACACAACCTTAAACATCAACACCAGAAACACGACCTTACACATCAACACCAGACACACGACCTTATACATCAACACCAGACACACGACCTTATACATCAACACCAGACACACGACCTTATACATCAACACCAGAAACACGACCTTACACATCAACACCAGACACACGACCTTATACATCAACATCAGACACACGACCTTACACATCATCATTAAAATCACCAGACACACGACCTTACACATCAACACCAGACACACGACCTTATACATCAACATCAGACACACGACCTTATACATCAACACCAGACACACGACCGAATACATCAACACCAGAAACACGACCTTACACATCAACACCAGACACACGACCTTATACATCAACACCAGACACACGACCTTATACATCAATACCAGAAACACGACCTTACACATCAACACCAGACACACGACCTTACACATCAACATCAGACACACGACCTTACACATCAACACCAGAAACACGACCTTACACATCAACACCAGACACACGACCTTACACATCAACATCAGACACACGACCTTACACATCAACATCAAAATCACCAGACACACGACCTTACACATCAACACCAGACACACGACCTTATACATCAACATCAGACACACAACCGAATACATCAACACCAGACACACGACCTTATACATCAACATCAGACACACAACCGAATACATCAACATCAGACACACGACCTTATACATCAACATCAACATCACCAGAAACACGACCTTACACATCAACACCAGACACACTACCTTATACATCAACATCAGACACACGACCGAATACATCAACATCAGACACACGACCTTACACATCAACACCAGACACACGACCTTATACATCAACATCAGACACACGACCTTATACATCAACACCAGACACACGACCTTATACATCAACATCAGACACGACCTTATACATCAACACCAGAAACACGATCTTACACATCAACACCAGACACACGACCTTATACATCAACATCAGACACACGACCTTACACATCAACATCAGACACACGACCTTATACATCAACATCAGACACACGACCTTATACATCAACACCAGACACACGACCTTATACATCAACACCAGTCACACGACCTTATACATCAACACCAGAAACACGACCTTACACATCAACACCAGACACACGACCTTATACATCAACATCAGACACACGACCTTACACATCAACATCAAAATCACCAGACACACGACCTTACACATCAACACCAGACACACGACCTTATACATCAACATCAGACACACGACCTTATACATCAACACCAGACACACGACCGAATACATCAACACCAGAAACACGACCTTACACATCAACACCAGACACACGACCTTATACATCAACACCAGACACACGACCTTACACATCAACACCAGAAACACGACCTTATACATCAACACCAGACACACGACCTTACACATCAACATCAGACACACGACCTTACACATCAACATCAAAATCACCAGACACACGACCTTACACATCAACACCAGACACACGACCTTATACATCAATATCAGACACACGACCTTATACATCAACACCAGACACACGACCTTATACATCAACACCAGAAACACGACCTTACACATCAGCATCACACACACGACCCTAGACATCAACACCAGACACACGACCTTATACATCAATACCAGAAACACGACCTTACACATCAACACCAGACACACGACCTTACACATCAACATCAGACACACGACCTTACACATCAACACCAGAAACACGACCTTACACATCAACACCAGACACACGACCTTACACATCAACATCAGACACACGACCTTACACATCAACATCAAAATCACCAGACACACGACCTTACACATCAACACCAGACACACGACCTTGTACATCAACATCAGACACACAACCGAATACATCAACATCAGACACACGACCTTATACATCAACATCAGACACACAACCGAATACATCAACATCAGACACACGACCTTATACATCAACATCAACATCACCAGAAACACGACCTTACACATCAACACCAGACACACTACCTTATACATCAACATCAGACACACGACCGAATACATCAACACCAGACACACGACCTTATACATCAACACCAGACACACGACCTTATACATCAACATCAGACACGACCTTATACATCAACACCAGAAACACGATCTTACACATCAACACCAGACACACGACCTTATACATCAACATCAGACACACGACCTTACACATCAACATCAGACACACGACCTTATACATCAACATCAGACACACGACCTTATACATCAACACCAGACACACGACCTTATACATCAACACCAGTCACACGACCTTATACATCAACACCAGAAACACGACCTTACACATCAACACCAGACACACGACCTTATACATCAACATCAGACACACGACCTTACACATCAACATCAAAATCACCAGACACACGACCTTATACATCAACACCAGACACACGACCTTATACATCAACATCAGACACACGACCTTATACATCAACACCAGACACACGACCTTATACATCAACACCAGAAACACGACCTTATACATCAACACCAGACACACGACCTTATACATCAACACCAGACACACGACCTTACACATCAACACCAGAAACACGACCTTATACATCAACACCAGACACACGACCTTACACATCAACATCAGACACACGACCTTACACATCAACATCAAAATCACCAGACACACGACCTTACACATCAACACCAGACACACGACCTTATACATCAACATCAGACACACGACCGAATACATCAACACCAGACACACGACCTTATACATCAACACCAGAAACACGACCTTACACATCAGCATCACACACACGACCCTAGACATCAAATCAGACACACGACCTTACACATCAACATCAACATCACCAGAAACACGACCTTACACATCAACACCAGAAACACGACCTAATACATCAACATCAGACACACGATCTTACACATCAACATCACACACACGACCCTAGACATTAAATCAAACACACGACCTTACACATCAACACCAGAAACACGACCTAATACATCAACATCAGACACACGACCCTAGACATCAAATCAGACACACGACCACAGACATCAACATCAGACACACGACCTTACACATCAACATCAACATCACCAGAAACATGACCTTACACATCAACACCAGACACACGACCTTATACATCAACATCAGACACACGACCTTATACATCAACATCAGACACACGACCTTATACATCAACATCAGACACACGACCTTACACATCAACATCAGACACACGACCTTATACATCAACACCAGACACACGATCTTATACATCAACACCAGACACACGACCTTATACATCAACATCAGACACACGACCTTGTACATCAACATCAGACACACGACCTTACACATCAACATCAAAATCACCAGACACACGACCGAATACATCAACACCTGACACACGACCTTATACATCAACACCAGACACACGACCTTATACATCAACATCAGACACGACCTTATACATCAACACCAGAAACACGATCTTACACATCAACACCAGACACACGACCTTATACATCAACATCAGACACACGACCTTACACATCAACATCAGACACACGACCTTATACATCAACATCAGACACACGACCTTATACATCAACACCAGACACACGACCTTATACATCAACACCAGTCACACGACCTTATACATCAACACCAGAAACACGACCTTACACATCAACACCAGACACACGACCTTATACATCAACATCAGACACACGACCTTATACATCAACACCAGACACACGACCGAATACATCAACACCAGAAACACGACCTTATACATCAACACCAGACACACGACCTTATACATCAACACCAGACACACGACCTTACACATCAACACCAGAAACACGACCTTATACATCAACACCACACACACGACCTTACACATCAACATCAGACACACGACCTTACACATCAACATCAAAATAACCAGACACACGACCTTACACATCAACACCAGACACACGACCTTATACATCAACATCAGACACACGACCTTATACATCAACACCAGACACACGACCTTATACATCAACACCAGAAACACGACCTTACACATCAGCATCACACACACGACCCTAGACATCAACACCAGACACACGACCTTATACATCAATACCAGAAACACGACCTTACACATCAACACCAGACACACGACCTTACACATCAACATCAGACACACGACCTTACACATCAACACCAGAAACACGACCTTACACATCAACACCAGACACACGACCTTACACATCAACATCAGACACACGACCTTACACATCAACATCAAAATCACCAGACACACGACCTTACACATCAACACCAGACACACGACCTTATACATCAACATCAGACACACAACCGAATACATCAACATCAGACACACGACCTTATACATCAACACCAGACACACGACCTTATACATCAACATCAGACACACGACCTTACACATCAACATCAGACACACGACCTTATACATCAACACCAGACACACGATCTTATACATCAACACCAGACACACGACCTTATACATCAACATCAGACACACGACCTTGTACATCAACATCAGACACACGACCTTACACATCAACATCAGACACACGACCTTACACATCAACATCAGACACACGACCTTATACATCAACACCAGACACACGACCTTATACATCAACATCAGACACACGACCTTACACATCAACATCAGACACACGACCTTATACATCAACACCAGACACACGACCTTATACATCAACACCAGACACACGACCTTATACATCAACATCAGACACACGACCTTACACATCAACATCAGACACACGACCTTATACATCAACACCAGACACACGACCTTATACATCAACATCAGACACACGACCTTACACATCAACATCAGACACACGACCTTATACATCAACACCAGACACACGATCTTATACATCAACACCAGACACACGACCTTATACATCAACATCAGACACACGACCTTATACATCAACACCAGACACACGACCTTATACATCAACACCAGAAACACGACCTTACACATCAGCATCACACACACGACCCTAGACATCAACACCAGACACACGACCTTATACATCAATACCAGAAACACGACCTTACACATCAACACCAGACACACGACCTTACACATCAACATCAGACACACGACCTTACACATCAACACCAGAAACACGACCTTACACATCAACACCAGACACACGACCTTACACATCAACATCAGACACACGACCTTACACATCAACATCAAAATCACCAGACACACGACCTTACACATCAACACCAGACACACGACCTTGTACATCAACATCAGACACACAACCGAATACATCAACATCAGACACACGACCTTATACATCAACATCAGACACACAACCGAATACATCAACATCAGACACACGACCTTATACATCAACATCAACATCACCAGAAACACGACCTTACACATCAACACCAGACACACTACCTTATACATCAACATCAGACACACGACCGAATACATCAACACCAGACACACGACCTTATACATCAACACCAGACACACGACCTTATACATCAACATCAGACACGACCTTATACATCAACACCAGAAACACGATCTTACACATCAACACCAGACACACGACCTTATACATCAACATCAGACACACGACCTTACACATCAACATCAGACACACGACCTTATACATCAACATCAGACACACGACCTTATACATCAACACCAGACACACGACCTTATACATCAACACCAGTCACACGACCTTATACATCAACACCAGAAACACGACCTTACACATCAACACCAGACACACGACCTTATACATCAACATCAGACACACGACCTTACACATCAACATCAAAATCACCAGACACACGACCTTATACATCAACACCAGACACACGACCTTATACATCAACATCAGACACACGACCTTATACATCAACACCAGACACACGACCTTATACATCAACACCAGAAACACGACCTTATACATCAACACCAGACACACGACCTTATACATCAACACCAGACACACGACCTTACACATCAACACCAGAAACACGACCTTATACATCAACACCAGACACACGACCTTACACATCAACATCAGACACACGACCTTACACATCAACATCAAAATCACCAGACACACGACCTTACACATCAACACCAGACACACGACCTTATACATCAACATCAGACACACGACCGAATACATCAACACCAGACACACGACCTTATACATCAACACCAGAAACACGACCTTACACATCAGCATCACACACACGACCCTAGACATCAAATCAGACACACGACCTTACACATCAACATCAACATCACCAGAAACACGACCTTACACATCAACACCAGAAACACGACCTAATACATCAACATCAGACACACGATCTTACACATCAACATCACACACACGACCCTAGACATTAAATCAAACACACGACCTTACACATCAACACCAGAAACACGACCTAATACATCAACATCAGACACACGACCCTAGACATCAAATCAGACACACGACCACAGACATCAACATCAGACACACGACCTTACACATCAACATCAACATCACCAGAAACATGACCTTACACATCAACACCAGACACACGACCTTATACATCAACATCAGACACACGACCTTATACATCAACATCAGACACACGACCTTATACATCAACATCAGACACACGACCTTACACATCAACATCAGACACACGACCTTATACATCAACACCAGACACACGATCTTATACATCAACACCAGACACACGACCTTATACATCAACATCAGACACACGACCTTGTACATCAACATCAGACACACGACCTTACACATCAACATCAAAATCACCAGACACACGACCGAATACATCAACACCTGACACACGACCTTATACATCAACACCAGACACACGACCTTATACATCAACATCAGACACGACCTTATACATCAACACCAGAAACACGATCTTACACATCAACACCAGACACACGACCTTATACATCAACATCAGACACACGACCTTACACATCAACATCAGACACACGACCTTATACATCAACATCAGACACACGACCTTATACATCAACACCAGACACACGACCTTATACATCAACACCAGTCACACGACCTTATACATCAACACCAGAAACACGACCTTACACATCAACACCAGACACACGACCTTATACATCAACATCAGACACACGACCTTATACATCAACACCAGACACACGACCGAATACATCAACACCAGAAACACGACCTTATACATCAACACCAGACACACGACCTTATACATCAACACCAGACACACGACCTTACACATCAACACCAGAAACACGACCTTATACATCAACACCACACACACGACCTTACACATCAACATCAGACACACGACCTTACACATCAACATCAAAATAACCAGACACACGACCTTACACATCAACACCAGACACACGACCTTATACATCAACATCAGACACACGACCTTATACATCAACACCAGACACACGACCTTATACATCAACACCAGAAACACGACCTTACACATCAGCATCACACACACGACCCTAGACATCAACACCAGACACACGACCTTATACATCAATACCAGAAACACGACCTTACACATCAACACCAGACACACGACCTTACACATCAACATCAGACACACGACCTTACACATCAACACCAGAAACACGACCTTACACATCAACACCAGACACACGACCTTACACATCAACATCAGACACACGACCTTACACATCAACATCAAAATCACCAGACACACGACCTTACACATCAACACCAGACACACGACCTTATACATCAACATCAGACACACAACCGAATACATCAACATCAGACACACGACCTTATACATCAACACCAGACACACGACCTTATACATCAACATCAGACACACGACCTTACACATCAACATCAGACACACGACCTTATACATCAACACCAGACACACGATCTTATACATCAACACCAGACACACGACCTTATACATCAACATCAGACACACGACCTTGTACATCAACATCAGACACACGACCTTACACATCAACATCAGACACACGACCTTACACATCAACATCAGACACACGACCTTATACATCAACACCAGACACACGACCTTATACATCAACATCAGACACACGACCTTACACATCAACATCAGACACACGACCTTATACATCAACACCAGACACACGATCTTATACATCAACACCAGACACACGACCTTATACATCAACATCAGACACACGACCTTGTACATCAACATCAGACACACGACCTTACACATCAACATCAAAATCACCAGACACACGACCGAATACATCAACACCTGACACACGACCTTATACATCAACACCAGACACACGACCTTATACATCAACATCAGACACGACCTTATACATCAACACCAGAAACACGATCTTACACATCAACACCAGACACACGACCTTATACATCAACATCAGACACACGACCTTACACATCAACATCAGACACACGACCTTATACATCAACATCAGACACACGACCTTATACATCAACACCAGACACACGATCTTATACATCAACACCAGTCACACGACCTTATACATCAACACCAGAAACACGACCTTACACATCAACACCAGACACACGACCTTATACATCAACATCAGACACACGACCTTATACATCAACACCAGACACACGACCGAATACATCAACACCAGAAACACGACCTTATACATCAACACCAGACACACGACCTTATACATCAACACCAGACACACGACCTTACACATCAACACCAGAAACACGACCTTATACATCAACACCAGACACACGACCTTACACATCAACATCAGACACACGACCTTACACATCAACATCAAAATCACCAGACACACGACCTTACACATCAACACCAGACACACGACCTTATACATCAACATCAGACACACGACCTTATACATCAACACCAGACACACGACCTTATACATCAACACCAGAAACACGACCTTACACATCAGCATCACACACACGACCCTAGACATCAACACCAGACACACGACCTTATACATCAATACCAGAAACACGACCTTACACATCAACATCAACATCACCAGAAACATGACCTTACACATCAACACCAGACACACGACCTTATACATCAACATCAGACACACGACCTTATACATCAACATCAGACACACGACCTTATACATCAACATCAGACACACGACCTTACACATCAACATCAGACACACGACCTTACACATCAACATCAGACACACGACCTTATACATCAACACCAGACACACGATCTTATACATCAACATCAGACACACGACCTTACACATCAACATCAGACACACGACCTTACACATCAACATCAGACACACGACCTTATACATCAACACCAGACACACGACCTTATACATCAACATCAGACACACGACCTTACACATCAACATCAGACACACGACCTTATACATCAACACCAGACACACGATCTTATACATCAACACCAGACACACGACCTTATACATCAACATCAGACACACGACCTTGTACATCAACATCAGACACACGACCTTACACATCAACATCAAAATCACCAGACACACGACCGAATACATCAACACCTGACACACGACCTTATACATCAACACCAGACACACGACCTTATACATCAACATCAGACACGACCTTATACATCAACACCAGAAACACGATCTTACACATCAACACCAGACACACGACCTTATACATCAACATCAGACACACGACCTTACACATCAACATCAGACACACGACCTTATACATCAACATCAGACACACGACCTTATACATCAACACCAGACACACGATCTTATACATCAACACCAGTCACACGACCTTATACATCAACACCAGAAACACGACCTTACACATCAACACCAGACACACGACCTTATACATCAACATCAGACACACGACCTTATACATCAACACCAGACACACGACCGAATACATCAACACCAGAAACACGACCTTATACATCAACACCAGACACACGACCTTATACATCAACACCAGACACACGACCTTACACATCAACACCAGAAACACGACCTTATACATCAACACCAGACACACGACCTTACACATCAACATCAGACACACGACCTTACACATCAACATCAAAATCACCAGACACACGACCTTACACATCAACACCAGACACACGACCTTATACATCAACATCAGACACACGACCTTATACATCAACACCAGACACACGACCTTATACATCAACACCAGAAACACGACCTTACACATCAGCATCACACACACGACCCTAGACATCAACACCAGACACACGACCTTATACATCAATACCAGAAACACGACCTTACACATCAACATCAACATCACCAGAAACATGACCTTACACATCAACACCAGACACACGACCTTATACATCAACATCAGACACACGACCTTATACATCAACATCAGACACACGACCTTATACATCAACATCAGACACACGACCTTACACATCAACATCAGACACACGACCTTATACATCAACACCAGACACACGATCTTATACATCAACACCAGACACACGACCTTATACATCAACATCAGACACACGACCTTGTACATCAACATCAGACACACGACCTTACACATCAACATCAAAATCACCAGACACACGACCGAATACATCAACACCTGACACACGACCTTATACATCAACACCAGACACACGACCTTATACATCAACATCAGACACGACCTTATACATCAACACCAGAAACACGATCTTACACATCAACACCAGACACACGACCTTATACATCAACATCAGACACACGACCTTACACATCAACATCAGACACACGACCTTATACATCAACATCAGACACACGACCTTATATATCAACACCAGACACACGACCTTATACATCAACACCAGTCACACGACCTTATACATCAACACCAGAAACACGACCTTACACATCAACACCAGACACACGACCTTATACATCAACATCAGACACACGACCTTATACATCAACACCAGACACACGACCGAATACATCAACACCAGAAACACGACCTTATACATCAACACCAGACACACGACCTTATACATCAACACCAGACACACGACCTTACACATCAACACCAGAAACACGACCTTATACATCAACACCACACACACGACCTTACACATCAACATCAGACACACGACCTTACACATCAACATCAAAATAACCAGACACACGACCTTACACATCAACACCAGACACACGACCTTATACATCAACATCAGACACACGACCTTATACATCAACACCAGACACACGACCTTATACATCAACACCAGAAACACGACCTTACACATCAGCATCACACACACGACCCTAGACATCAACACCAGACACACGACCTTATACATCAATACCAGAAACACGACCTTACACATCAACACCAGACACACGACCTTACACATCAACATCAGACACACGACCTTACACATCAACACCAGAAACACGACCTTACACATCAACACCAGACACACGACCTTACACATCAACATCAGACACACGACCTTACACATCAACATCAAAATCACCAGACACACGACCTTACACATCAACACCAGACACACGACCTTATACATCAACATCAGACACACAACCCAATACATCAACATCAGACACACGACCTTATACATCAACACCAGACACACGACCTTATACATCAACATCAGACACACGACCTTACACATCAACATCAGACACACGACCTTATACATCAACACCAGACACACGATCTTATACATCAACACCAGACACACGACCTTATACATCAACATCAGACACACGACCTTGTACATCAACATCAGACACACGACCTTACACATCAACATCAGACACACGACCTTACACATCAACATCAGACACACGACCTTATACATCAACACCAGACACACGACCTTATACATCAACATCAGACACACGACCTTACACATCAACATCAGACACACGACCTTATACATCAACACCAGACACACGATCTTATACATCAACACCAGACACACGACCTTATACATCAACATCAGACACACGACCTTGTACATCAACATCAGACACACGACCTTACACATCAACATCAAAATCACCAGACACACGACCGAATACATCAACACCTGACACACGACCTTATACATCAACACCAGACACACGACCTTATACATCAACATCAGACACGACCTTATACATCAACACCAGAAACACGATCTTACACATCAACACCAGACACACGACCTTATACATCAACATCAGACACACGACCTTACACATCAACATCAGACACACGACCTTATACATCAACATCAGACACACGACCTTATACATCAACACCAGACACACGATCTTATACATCAACACCAGTCACACGACCTTATACATCAACACCAGAAACACGACCTTACACATCAACACCAGACACACGACCTTATACATCAACATCAGACACACGACCTTATACATCAACACCAGACACACGACCGAATACATAAAAACCAGAAACACGACCTTATACATCAACACCAGACACACGACCTTATACATCAACACCAGACACACGACCTTACACATCAACACCAGAAACACGACCTTATACATCAACACCAGACACACGACCTTACACATCAACATCAGACACACGACCTTACACATCAACATCAAAATCACCAGACACACGACCTTACACATCAACACCAGACACACGACCTTATACATCAACATCAGACACACGACCTTATACATCAACACCAGACACACGACCTTATACATCAACACCAGAAACACGACCTTACACATCAGCATCACACACACGACCCTAGACATCAACACCAGACACACGACCTTATACATCAATACCAGAAACACGACCTTACACATCAACACCAGACACACGACCTTACACATCAACATCAGACACACGACCTTACACATCAACACCAGAAACACGACCTTACACATCAACACCAGACACACGACCTTACACATCAACATCAGACACACGACCTTACACATCAACATCAAAATCACCAGACACACGACCTTACACATCAACACCAGACACACGACCTTATACATCAACATCAGACACACAACCGAATACATCAACATCAGACACACGACCTTATACATCAACATCAGACACAAAACCGAATACATCAACATCAGACACACGACCTTATACATCAACATCAACATCACCAGAAACACGACCTTACACATCAACACCAGACATACTACCTTATACATCAACATCAGACACACGACCGAATACATCAACACCAGACACACGACCTTATACATCAAAACCAGACACACGACCTTATACATCAACATCAGACACGACCTTATACATCAACACCAGAAACACGATCTTACACATCAACACCAGACACACGACCTTATACATCAACATCAGACACACGACCTTACACATCAACATCAGACACACGACCTTATACATCAACATCAGACACACGACCTTATACATCAACACCAGACACACGACCTTATACATCAACACCAGACACACGACCTTATACATCAACACCAGAAACACGACCTTACACATCAACACCAGACACACGACCTTATACATCAACATCAGACACACGACCTTACACATCAACATCAAAATCACCAGACACACGACCTTACACATCAACACCAGACACACGACCTTATACATCAACATCAGACACACGACCTTATACATCAACACCAGACACACGACCGAATACATCAACACCAGACACACGACCTTATACATCAACACCAGACACACGACCTTATACATCAACACCAGACACACGACCTTACACATCAACACCAGAAACACGACCTTATACATCAACACCAGACACACGACCTTACACATCAACATCAGACACACGACCTTACACATCAACATCAAAATCACCAGACACACGACCTTACACATCAACACCAGACACACGACCTTATACATCAACATCAGACACACGACCTTATACATCAACACCAGACACACGACCTTATACATCAACACCAGAAACACGACCTTACACATCAGCATCACACACACGACCCTAGACATCAAATCAGACACACGACCTTACACATCAACATCAACATCACCAGAAACACGACCTTACACATCAACACCAGAAACACGACCTAATACATCAACATCAGACACACGACCTTACACATCAACATCAAAATCACCAGACACACGACCGAATACATCAACACCTGACACACGACCTTATACATCAACACCAGACACACGACCTTATACATCAACATCAGACACGACCTTATACATCAACACCAGAAACACGATCTTACACATCAACACCAGACACACGACCTTATACATCAACATCAGACACACGACCTTACACATCAACATCAGACACACGACCTTATACATCAACATCAGACACACGACCTTATACATCAACACCAGACACACGATCTTATACATCAACACCAGTCACACGACCTTATACATCAACACCAGAAACACGACCTTACACATCAACACCAGACACACGACCTTATACATCAACATCAGACACACGACCTTATACATCAACACCAGACACACGACCGAATACATAAAAACCAGAAACACGACCTTATACATCAACACCAGACACACGACCTTGTACATCAACACCAGACACACGACCTTACACATCAACACCAGAAACACGACCTTATACATCAACACCAGACACACGACCTTACACATCAACATCAGACACACGACCTTACACATCAACATCAAAATCACCAGACACACGACCTTACACATCAACACCAGACACACGACCTTATACATCAACATCAGACACACGACCTTATACATCAACACCAGACACACGACCTTATACATCAACACCAGAAACACGACCTTACACATCAGCATCACACACACGACCCTAGACATCAACACCAGACACACGACCTTATACATCAATACCAGAAACACGACCTTACACATCAACACCAGACACACGACCTTACACATCAACATCAGACACACGACCTTACACATCAACACCAGAAACACGACCTTACACATCAACACCAGACACACGACCTTACACATCAACATCAGACACACGACCTTACACATCAACATCAAAATCACCAGACACACGACCTTACACATCAACACCAGACACACGACCTTATACATCAACATCAGACACACAACCGAATACATCAACATCAGACACACGACCTTATACATCAACATCAGACACAAAACCGAATACATCAACATCAGACACACGACCTTATACATCAACATCAACATCACCAGAAACACGACCTTACACATCAACACCAGACATACTACCTTATACATCAACATCAGACACACGACCGAATACATCAACACCAGACACACGACCTTATACATCAACACCAGACACACGACCTTATACATCAACATCAGACACGACCTTATACATCAACACCAGAAACACGATCTTACACATCAACACCAGACACACGACCTTATACATCAACATCAGACACACGACCTTACACATCAACATCAGACACACGACCTTATACATCAACATCAGACACACGACCTTATACATCAACACCAGACACACGACCTTATACATCAACACCAGACACACGACCTTATACATCAACACCAGAAACACGACCTTACACATCAACACCAGACACACGACCTTATACATCAACATCAGACACACGACCTTACACATCAACATCAAAATCACCAGACACACGACCTTACACATCAACACCAGACACACGACCTTATACATCAACATCAGAAACACGACCTTATACATCAACACCAGACACACGACCTTGTACATCAACACCAGACACACGACCTTACACATCAACACCAGAAACACGACCTTATACATCAACACCAGACACACGACCTTACACATCAACATCAGACACACGACCTTACACATCAACATCAAAATCACCAGACACACGACCTTACACATCAACACCAGACACACGACCTTATACATCAACATCAGACACACGACCTTATACATCAACACCAGACACACGACCTTATACATCAACACCAGAAACACGACCTTACACATCAGCATCACACACACGACCCTAGACATCAACACCAGACACACGACCTTATACATCAATACCAGAAACACGACCTTACACATCAACACCAGACACACGACCTTACACATCAACATCAGACACACGACCTTACACATCAACACCAGAAACACGACCTTACACATCAACACCAGACACACGACCTTACACATCAACATCAGACACACGACCTTACACATCAACATCAAAATCACCAGACACACGACCTTACACATCAACACCAGACACACGACCTTATACATCAACATCAGACACACAACCGAATACATCAACATCAGACACACGACCTTATACATCAACATCAGACACAAAACCGAATACATCAACATCAGACACACGACCTTATACATCAACATCAACATCACCAGAAACACGACCTTACACATCAACACCAGACATACTACCTTATACATCAACATCAGACACACGACCGAATACATCAACACCAGACACACGACCTTATACATCAACACCAGACACACGACCTTATACATCAACATCAGACACGACCTTATACATCAACACCAGAAACACGATCTTACACAGCAACACCAGACACACGACCTTATACATCAACATCAGACACACGACCTTACACATCAACATCAGACACACGACCTTATACATCAACATCAGACACACGACCTTATACATCAACACCAGACACACGACCTTATACATCAACACCAGACACACGACCTTATACATCAACACCAGAAACACGACCTTACACATCAACACCAGACACACGACCTTATACATCAACATCAGACACACGACCTTACACATCAACATCAAAATCACCAGACACACGACCTTACACATCAACACCAGACACACGACCTTATACATCAACATCAGACACACGACCTTATACATCAACACCAGACACACGACCGAATACATCAACACCAGACACACGACCTTATACATCAACACCAGACACACGACCTTATACATCAACACCAGACACACGACCTTACACATCAACACCAGAAACACGACCTTATACATCAACACCAGACACACGACCTTACACATCAACATCAGACACACGACCTTACACATCAACATCAAAATCACCAGACACACGACCTTACACATCAACACCAGACACACGACCTTATACATCAACATCAGACACACGACCTTATACATCAACACCAGACACACGACCTTATACATCAACACCAGAAACACGACCTTACACATCAGCATCACACACACGACCCTAGACATCAAATCAGACACACGACCTTACACATCAACATCAACATCACCAGAAACACGACCTTACACATCAACACCAGAAACACGACCTAATACATCAACATCAGACACACGACCTTACACATCAACATCACACACACGACCCTAGACATCAAATCAAACACACGACCTTACACATCAACACCAGAAACACGACCTAATACATCAACATCAGACACACGACCCTAGACATCAAATCAGACACACGACCACAGACATCAACATCAGACACACGACCTTACACATCAACATCAACATCACCAGAAACATGACCTTACACATCAACACCAGACACACGACCTTATACATCAACATCAGACACACGACCTTATACATCAACATCAGACACACGACCTTATACATCAACATCAGACACACGACCTTACACATCAACATCAGACACACGACCTTATACATCAACACCAGACACACGATCTTATACATCAACACCAGACACACGACCTTATACATCAACATCAGACACACGACCTTGTACATCAACATCAGACACACGACCTTACACATCAACATCAAAATCACCAGACACACGACCTTACACAGCAACACCAGACACACGACCTTATACATCAACAGCAGACACACGACCTTATACATCAACATCAGACACACGACCGAATACATCAACATCAGACACACGACCTTACACATCAACACCAGACACACGACCTTATACATCAACACCAGACACACGACCGAATACATCAACATCAGACACACGACCTTACACATCAACACCAGACACACGACCTTATACATCAACATCAGAAACACGACCTTATACATCAACACCAGACACACGACCGAATACATCAACACCAGACACGACCATATACATCAACACCAGACACAGGATCTTACACATCAACACCAGACACACGACCTTATACATCAACATCAGACACACGATCTTACATATCAACATCAGACACACGACCTTACACATCAACATCAGACACACAACCTTAAACATCAACACCAGAAACACGACCTTACACATCAACACCAGACACACGACCTTATACATCAACACCAGACACACGACCTTATACATCAACACCAGACACACGACCTTATACATCAACACCAGAAACACGACCTTACACATCAACACCAGACACACGACCTTATACATCAACATCAGACACACGACCTTACACATCATCATTAAAATCACCAGACACACGACCTTACACATCAACACCAGACACACGACCTTATACATCAACATCAGACACACGACCTTATACATCAACACCAGACACACGACCTTATACATCAACACCAGAAACACGACCTTACACATCAACACCAGACACACGACCTTATACATCAACACCAGACACACGACCTTATACATCAATACCAGAAACACGACCTTACACATCAACACCACACACACGACCTTACACATCAACATCAGACACACGACCTTACACATCAACACCAGACACACGACCTTACACATCAACACCAGACACACGACCTTACACATCAACATCAGACACACGACCTTATACATCAACATCAAAATCACCAGACACACGACCTTACACATCAACACCAGACACACGACCTTATACATCAACATCAGACACACAACCGAATACATCAACATCAGACACACGACCTTATACATCAACATCAACATCACCAGAAACACGACCTTACACATCAACACCAGACACACGACCTTACACATCAACATCAGACACACGACCTTACACATCAACATCAAAATCACCAGACACACGACCTTACACATCAACACCAGACACACGACCTTATACATCAACATCAGACACACAACCGAATACATCAACATCAGACACACGACCTTATACATCAACATCAGACACAAAACCGAATACATCAACATCAGACACACGACCTTATACATCAACATCAACATCACCAGAAACACGACCTTACACATCAACACCAGACATACTACCTTATACATCAACATCAGACACACGACCGAATACATCAACACCAGACACACGACCTTATACATCAAAACCAGACACACGACCTTATACATCAACATCAGACACGACCTTATACATCAACACCAGAAACACGATCTTACACATCAACACCAGACACACGACCTTATACATCAACATCAGACACACGACCTTACACATCAACATCAGACACACGACCTTATACATCAACATCAGACACACGACCTTATACATCAACACCAGACACACGACCTTATACATCAACACCAGACACACGACCTTATACATCAACACCAGAAACACGACCTTACACATCAACACCAGACACACGACCTTATACATCAACATCAGACACACGACCTTACACATCAACATCAAAATCACCAGACACACGACCTTACACATCAACACCAGACACACGACCTTATACATCAACATCAGACACACGACCTTATACATCAACACCAGACACACGACCGAATACATCAACACCAGACACACGACCTTATACATCAACACCAGACACACGACCTTATACATCAACACCAGACACACGACCTTACACATCAACACCAGAAACACGACCTTATACATCAACACCAGACACACGACCTTACACATCAACATCAGACACACGACCTTACACATCAACATCAAAATCACCAGACACACGACCTTACACATCAACACCAGACACACGACCTTATACATCAACATCAGACACACGACCTTATACATCAACACCAGACACACGACCTTATACATCAACACCAGAAACACGACCTTACACATCAGCATCACACACACGACCCTAGACATCAAATCAGACACACGACCTTACACATCAACATCAACATCACCAGAAACACGACCTTACACATCAACACCAGAAACACGACCTAATACATCAACATCAGACACACGACCTTACACATCAACATCAAAATCACCAGACACACGACCGAATACATCAACACCTGACACACGACCTTATACATCAACACCAGACACACGACCTTATACATCAACATCAGACACGACCTTATACATCAACACCAGAAACACGATCTTACACATCAACACCAGACACACGACCTTATACATCAACATCAGACACACGACCTTACACATCAACATCAGACACACGACCTTATACATCAACATCAGACACACGACCTTATACATCAACACCAGACACACGATCTTATACATCAACACCAGTCACACGACCTTATACATCAACACCAGAAACACGACCTTACACATCAACACCAGACACACGACCTTATACATCAACATCAGACACACGACCTTATACATCAACACCAGACACACGACCGAATACATAAAAACCAGAAACACGACCTTATACATCAACACCAGACACACGACCTTGTACATCAACACCAGACACACGACCTTACACATCAACACCAGAAACACGACCTTATACATCAACACCAGACACACGACCTTACACATCAACATCAGACACACGACCTTACACATCAACATCAAAATCACCAGACACACGACCTTACACATCAACACCAGACACACGACCTTATACATCAACATCAGACACACGACCTTATACATCAACACCAGACACACGACCTTATACATCAACACCAGAAACACGACCTTACACATCAGCATCACACACACGACCCTAGACATCAACACCAGACACACGACCTTATACATCAATACCAGAAACACGACCTTACACATCAACACCAGACACACGACCTTACACATCAACATCAGACACACGACCTTACACATCAACACCAGAAACACGACCTTACACATCAACACCAGACACACGACCTTACACATCAACATCAGACACACGACCTTACACATCAACATCAAAATCACCAGACACACGACCTTACACATCAACACCAGACACACGACCTTATACATCAACATCAGACACACAACCGAATACATCAACATCAGACACACGACCTTATACATCAACATCAGACACAAAACCGAATACATCAACATCAGACACACGACCTTATACATCAACATCAACATCACCAGAAACACGACCTTACACATCAACACCAGACATACTACCTTATACATCAACATCAGACACACGACCGAATACATCAACACCAGACACACGACCTTATACATCAACACCAGACACACGACCTTATACATCAACATCAGACACGACCTTATACATCAACACCAGAAACACGATCTTACACATCAACACCAGACACACGACCTTATACATCAACATCAGACACACGACCTTACACATCAACATCAGACACACGACCTTATACATCAACATCAGACACACGACCTTATACATCAACACCAGACACACGACCTTATACATCAACACCAGACACACGACCTTATACATCAACACCAGAAACACGACCTTACACATCAACACCAGACACACGACCTTATACATCAACATCAGACACACGACCTTACACATCAACATCAAAATCACCAGACACACGACCTTACACATCAACACCAGACACACGACCTTATACATCAACATCAGACACACGACCTTATACATCAACACCAGACACACGACCGAATACATCAACACCAGACACACGACCTTATACATCAACACCAGACACACGACCTTATACATCAACACCAGACACACGACCTTACACATCAACACCAGAAACACGACCTTATACATCAACACCAGACACACGACCTTACACATCAACATCAGACACACGACCTTACACATCAACATCAAAATCACCAGACACACGACCTTACACATCAACACCAGACACACGACCTTATACATCAACATCAGACACACGACCTTATACATCAACACCAGACACACGACCTTATACATCAACACCAGAAACACGACCTTACACATCAGCATCACACACACGACCCTAGACATCAAATCAGACACACGACCTTACACATCAACATCAACATCACCAGAAACACGACCTTACACATCAACACCAGAAACACGACCTAATACATCAACATCAGACACACGACCTTACACATCAACATCACACACACGACCCTAGACATCAAATCAAACACACGACCTTACACATCAACACCAGAAACACGACCTAATACATCAACATCAGACACACGACCCTAGACATCAAATCAGACACACGACCACAGACATCAACATCAGACACACGACCTTACACATCAACATCAACATCACCAGAAACATGACCTTACACATCAACACCAGACACACGACCTTATACATCAACATCAGACACACGACCTTATACATCAACATCAGACACACGACCTTATACATCAACATCAGACACACGACCTTACACATCAACATCAGACACACGACCTTATACATCAACACCAGACACACGATCTTATACATCAACACCAGACACACGACCTTATACATCAACATCAGACACACGACCTTGTACATCAACATCAGACACACGACCTTACACATCAACATCAAAATCACCAGACACACGACCTTACACAGCAACACCAGACACACGACCTTATACATCAACAGCAGACACACGACCTTATACATCAACATCAGACACACGACCGAATACATCAACATCAGACACACGACCTTACACATCAACACCAGACACACGACCTTATACATCAACACCAGACACACGACCGAATACATCAACATCAGACACACGACCTTACACATCAACACCAGACACACGACCTTATACATCAACATCAGAAACACGACCTTATACATCAACACCAGACACACGACCGAATACATCAACACCAGACACGACCATATACATCAACACCAGACACACGATCTTACACATCAACACCAGACACACGACCTTATACATCAACATCAGACACACGATCTTACATATCAACATCAGACACACGACCTTACACATCAACATCAGACACACAACCTTAAACATCAACACCAGAAACACGACCTTACACATCAACACCAGACACACGACCTTATACATCAACACCAGACACACGACCTTATACATCAACACCAGACACACGACCTTATACATCAACACCAGAAACACGACCTTACACATCAACACCAGACACACGACCTTATACATCAACATCAGACACACGACCTTACACATCATCATTAAAATCACCAGACACACGACCTTACACATCAACACCAGACACACGACCTTATACATCAACATCAGACACACGACCTTATACATCAACACCAGACACACGACCTTATACATCAACACCAGAAACACGACCTTACACATCAACACCAGACACACGACCTTATACATCAACACCAGACACACGACCTTATACATCAATACCAGAAACACGACCTTACACATCAACACCAGAAACACGACCTTACACATCAACATCAGACACACGACCTTACACATCAACACCAGACACACGACCTTACACATCAACACCAGACACACGACCTTACACATCAACATCAGACACACGACCTTATACATCAACATCAAAATCACCAGACACACGACCTTACACATCAACACCAGACACACGACCTTATACATCAACATCAGACACACAACCGAATACATCAACATCAGACACACGACCTTATACATCAACATCAACATCACCAGAAACACGACCTTACACATCAACACCAGACACACGACCTTATACATCAACATCAGACACACGACCGAATACATCAACATCAGACACACGACCGAATACATCAACATCAGACACACGACCTTACACATCAACACCAGACACACGACCTTATACATCAACATCAGACACACGACCTTGTACATCAACACCAGACACACGACCTTATACATCAACACCAGACACACGACCTTATACATCAACACCAGAAACACGATCTTACACATCAACACCAGACACACGACCTTATACATCAACATCAGACACACGACCTTACACATCAACATCAGACACACGACCTTATACATCAACATCAGACACACGACCTTATACATCAACACCAGACACACGACCTTATACATCAACACCAGTCACACGACCTTATACATCAACACCAGAAACACGACCTTACACATCAACACCAGACACACGACCTTATACATCAACATCAGACACACGACCTTACACATCAACATCAAAATCACCAGACACACGACCTTACACATCAACACCAGACACACGACCTTATACATCAACATCAGACACACGACCTTATACATCAACACCAGACACACGACCGAATACATCAACACCAGAAACACGACCTTACACATCAACACCAGACACACGACCTTATACATCAACACCAGACACACGACCTTATACATCAACACCAGAAACACGACCTTATACATCAACACCAGACACACGACCTTATACATCAACATCAGACACACGACCTTACACATCAACATCAAAATCACCAGACACACGACCTTACACATCAACACCAGACACACGACCTTATACATCAACATCAGACACACGACCTTATACATGAACACCAGACACACGACCTTGTACATCAACACCAGAAACACGACCTTACACATCAACATCACACACACGACCCTAGACATGAAATCAGACACACGACCTTACACATCAACATCAACATCACCAGAAACACGACCTTACACATCAACACCAGAAACACGACCTAATACATCAACATCAGACACACGACCTTACACATCAACATCACACACACGACCCTAGACATCAAATCAAACACACGACCTTACACATCAACACCAGAAACACGACCTAATACATCAACATCAGACACACGACCCTAGACATCAAATCAGACACACGACCACAGACATCAACATCAGACACACGACCTTACACATCAACATCAACATCACCAGAAACATGACCTTACACATCAACACCAGACACACGACCTTATACATCAACATCAGACACACGACCTTATACATCAACATCAGACACACGACCTTGTACATCAACACCAGACACACGACCGAATACATCAACATCAGACACACGACCCTAGACATCAAATCACACACACGACCCTAGACATCAAATCAGACACACGACCTTATACATCAACATCAGACACTCAACCCTATACATCAGCATCGCATATACCACCCAATACATCAACATCAGACACATGATCCAATACAACAACGTCAGACACACGACCAACAGATTAACACCAGACACACCACCCTAGGCATTAGCATCAAACACACGACCCTATAGATCAACATCAGACATTCAACTCTATACATCGGCATCGGAAATACGACCCAATACATCACCAGACACACGACCCAATACATCAACATTAGAAACTTGACTCAATACATCGACATCAGACACACGACCCAATATATCACCATGAGACACACTACCGAATACATCAACATCAGACTCTCGACCCAATACACCAACATCAGACACATGACCCAATACATAAACACGATCAACAGATTAACAACAGACACACGACCCTGTGCATCAACATCAGACACACGACCCTATAGATCGACATCAGACACACGACCCCATACATCGACATCAGACACACGACCCTTTGCATCGACATCAGACACACGACCGAATACATCAACCTCAGACACTCGACTCCATACATCGACATCAGACATCAGACATACGACCCAGAACCTCAACATCAGACACACGACCCAATACATCAACCTCAGACACACGATCCTATAATATCAGCATCAAACACGACCCCATAGATTAACATCAGACACACGACCCAATGCATCAAAATCAGACACTCGACCCAATACATCAGCATCAGACACATGATCCAATACATGAACAATAGACACTCGACCCAATACATCGACATCAGACATACGACTCAAAACATCAACATCAGACAGACGACCCAACACATCAACATCAGACACATGACCCATGTATCAACAATAGACACACGTCCAACAGATTAACATCAGACACAAGACCCCACAGATCAACATCAGACACACGACCCAACATACTTTGCGGAGTGTTATGTAAAATCTAAAACTTAATGTTTCCATTATGGCGCCTGGGACATAAATAGGAACTACAATAGGAAATCGCTTGCATTTAAGTCGCAGGACACGTAAGGCTGGTTCCAATAACTGCATTGTTTGAACGGGTCTGCAGCGTTTCGGCAATACGCTGCCTGCTTCTACCGGGAATAGCTCGGGACACGATTGTCAGCTATGTTAAAACAATGGCCCGACGGAAATGAGGTTTGTATGCATGCACTGGTAAACATAAACAGAGGTGATATTGGACATTGCACACATAAATGTTTCACTATGTCGGAGGTATTACAGGCTTAACACAACGAGCGCCAGGTGTTTAGCTTGAGGAGTTTCATCAGCATTCGTCGGAATTACATTCAGAACACACTTCGAATTTACGTGTCTATCTCGGCGGTAATGTGATCAAAATGGTCACACTTGGACGTTTATGTTATAATGATATGATCGAAAGTCATTCACTCTAATGAAATAAGTTAATGGGAAATTTTCAATTCAGCATGGCATATGAAAAAACTCAACCATACGTGGACTAATATTTATGCACAATGTATACCAAGAAAACAGACCTGAGGTTTATTTATGATGTTAGCCTGTTCTTCAGATCATAGTGTATTCGTTTACTTTGCTAACGCATATTAGCATATTAGAGTCCAAACGAACCAGCAACAGTACACAAAACTACCTGGATGTTTTTATAGTTCACAGAAACGACAGGTTCAGGCCAGCGCATTGTAACGAATTGGGAGTTACCGCCCTTCCGTCATCAGTCTTCTAAAAGCAATCAGGCGATTGAGATATATGAAGTTAATTGATAGCGGAATAACTATCAATCAGGTAGTTATGCATATACTTTATTTACACGTTTAATGGAGTCATTAATGATAACGTATATATTCACTTTGATTTGTCTAAAGCACACACACACACACACATACAGAGAGAGGGGGGGGGGGGGGGCAGGAAGGGAGGGAGGGTATCTCAGCAACCCTTTAACTCCGTGTACAGGGAATACAGACCAAAGTCACTTCCTATGTGAGACAAATCAGATCTCTCGTTCTGTCCCGTAATTGATGTCCTTGGCAACACATACATCTCATCTTATTCAAACCCATCTGGAAACCGGACTCTGAACACCATCATTTCTTTAGTTTGTGGTCAGTCAAAATTCTTGTGGGACCAATTAACAACGACGCCACAAGATCTCACAAGTTGGTGTTGGTGATGCAACAGCCGTTTTCAAATCTTCCGAGTTCCTCAAGGAATACCTTAACATGTGCAAGTAGATGCCAAGCAAAGATAAAAGATTAAAGTCTTTGAATCGCGTTTAGAAGTGATGCACATAAGGAAGGCAGTTTTATGGAAGTCAGCTTTACTTACTTACTTACTTACTTACTTACTTACTTACTTACTTACTTACTTACTTACTTACTTACTTACTTACTTACTTACTTACTTACTTACTTACTTACTTACTTACTTACTTACTTACTTACTTACTTACTTACTTACTTACTTACTTACTTACTTACTTACTTTCTTCTTCATTATGTGAATCACCGTGAACGGACCCCTCAAGTTTCGGGATAGAATACTGGCTTTCAGTAACCCATGCTTGTCGTAAAAGGCAGCTACCGGGATCGGGTGGTCTGGCTCACTGACATGCTTGACACGTGTCATCGGTTCCCAGTTGCATAGATCGATGCTGTTGATCACTGGATTCTCTGGTCGCAAGATCCTCAAGAAGTACGATCCTTGACCCAAACCTGCCCCATCACCAATTAGAATAACCTTAACCTACTAAAGTCCATTCATTCACCAGATTCTGGTCTCATCATGAACAAAGCCAAAATAAATGCCACCTCAGCGGTTCAAAAATCCCATCGCCCGACGCCGGGGACAAGTCGGTTTTTATTTTGTCAAATCAAACAATGGTATAATAATAAGAAGAACAATTATAGTAATAGTACTTATATGGCGCCTCATCCACATCACTAGGGCACATGCTCTAACGCATAACATACTGAACATAATTATTATTACCCCGGATAACCCAAGGTGCCTGTTAGACGCTAGAAGGTTATAGTCACATGACCTTATCTCACCGGGTACCCATTTTCTGCCGGCAGTTTTGAACAAACTCACTTGTCTGAGGTGAGACCATACGTTCACATGTGCTTCGTTGTGGCATCTTACTTGTCCGTGGACTACTAGATAATTTCCACTTATGGTTTCAAACTGCAAATAATCTTAGATTTTATTTTATGTCTGCTCATAATGAAGCTATTAAAGTTCGCAATAATAAAAAAGCAGAGCTAGTAGAGAGTGAAATTATCACTCTTCTATAAATAGTCCAGTAAACATTAAAACCACGCATTGTGTCATTAAATCAGCGCAAGTGGAAGGTTTTATCTTTGATGAATGGAGGTAATTTCAAATTTTGACATATGAGTGACAAACATTGTGTCCGATAAAAATGGTTAGCTATGTTTAAGTTAAGTGTGCAAACGATACAATGTATAAACTAGTTTAAACGGAGCAGTTAAGGTCGGTAAACTAAATGTTTACATAGAAAATTAAAACAAAAACCAGTTAATCGAACGGTTTTCGAACTCCGTGTTCTACATGCGTCTGATTAATACGTCATGTGATTGTTAGCCATACATTTCACGGCGGAGAGTTTGGCGGTTACCGTTGCAGTGGGTAATATTTGTTCCAGTTGTCTCTCCCCTGGGAGGGGTGACAGGGAAACTTGTTAAAGCGTCACTGACCAATGAGATTAGAGTTTTTCATGAAGGTGAGATAAAATCTCTAATTTGACTTGTGCCATATGTTAACAGCTGACTAGACTGCATATGTTTTGAACGGTACCACCGGTGGTGAAGAAAACACCCACCTTTCCACGCAGTGCCCAGCATCGTTACTATTTTCATACTGATTAAAAAGCACGAGCTCAATACAGTCGGAATTGTACCATCGACTCTTTAAGCAGAGGTTTCTATTTGGTGTGAAATTTCCTAGCACTGGAGTCAAACAAGGAAGTCTCTCCTGGCCTACTCGTTTTGATATCAACGACCTAAAAGATTACCTTGATACAAACAAGTACACTAAAGCCCCAGTGCTGACAATTCCAACCCTACTGTTTGCTACTGATTAATGTTCTCAGCTGTCATACAAAGAAAAGAAGGTGCCCGTATTGATATATGTAGTCTATTCGTTCAACTTCCTCATGTTTCCTTCATCAGAACTGGGTTTACTTCCTGTGAAAAGCCATATCAGCATGTTACAAGATGAAATGTTTCCTTATATAAATATTACAACTCCCAGCAGAAAACTGCACCCAAAGTCTTCCGATTGTTACATATGGCCCTGATGTATGTGATTCCACTATTACACAGCACAGCTCCAAAGTATTCCTGAAGCGGTCAAAATGTCCATGTAACAAAATTAGAGTAAATGACTTTGAAGTTCTCAAATCTATCATGGCTATTATTGCCTTCGGTCCATGCCTAGTCTAACGCTTAGTCTCTGAATATATGTGATTTTGATCGTACCAAATAATCTTATTCGAATCGAAATGGAGCCCCAGTGAGATACGAGAATCAGAAACTGGGAAATCCTGGACACGCTTCATTAAGGTTAAATTTTAGCGGAAAGGGCATGGCAGAAAGGGAAATAATGTGGTTTCACGGACTGTGAGACATACTGGTTCATGCCGCCATCTGTATCAATATATGTACCCAAATAGCACAGACGTTTAAAGGATGAGGTCAGTGTGCGAAATAGTTTCCAGATTTTGCTAGTCAATAAGGATAATTATGCCTAAGAGTTACTAACCCACAAACTAATTCACGTGCCCGACATCTGAATGCAGAAACTAAACAGAAGAATCCAAGAATAGATGAGAATCAGATATTGTCGGCATGTCACGGGTTTCATCATCAAGCTAACATTATGACCATTGCATGATTTAAAAATGTATCATAACTTAAAATGTCGGAGAAAGTGCTATGTTTACAAAATTCACCAGGCAGTCGAACCAGTGACTGTGGCGATTTACTGTCCCGACTGGACTTTTACTTGCCACGGGCTAATGGGCCAGTGGTTGTTTCGCACACTGTGATGGGGTGACTGTCTTAAGATACATGCAAAAAAATGTCAATCGTGATGGCGTGCTGATGGGAATATTGTTAGTCACAAATCCATTGTGAGGATAACCACACAGTTCGACACGTGGGAACTCTACAAATACAATTTGAAAGTCTGATGTACAAGGTAGAGCTCATCAAACAACCTTAACCAATTACGTGTCACCTGTCAGTCTTAAACACAGAGACGATAAGAACCAGAGTATCAGAGATGTTACACATTTGGCTTTGTAAACAACACAGACCACGAAGACCCCTTCCCCGAAACGAAATCTTCTTTTCTCCAAGTAAAACATTCAAAGACGCTGGGCCTTACGTTAGATCCAAACTCGGAATATGCAAAAGTAGACGCACATATTTCACATGACACGTCTAATACAAACGAAGCAAAGAAGAATGACTCGTCAGTAAATATAGCCCTTATTACCCTTGTAACTCTTAGTCAGTTATTTGTAACCTTAATATCACCATTGCTATGTTACCTAACTCTAAGAGAGAGAGACAGAGACAGGAGGAGACACAGGAGGAGAAAAAAGGGACAGTCAAAAACGTTCCTGAGGTCTTTGACTACTGTAAACCCGAATCCTGTCTGAGAAAGAGTCATAACATTAATATATGAGAGAGAGAGAGAGAGAGAGAGAGAGAGAGAGAGAGAGAGAGAGAGAGAGAGAGAGAGAGAGAGAGAGAGAGAGAGAGAGAGAGAGAGAGACTGCATACTTGCATCTATAAACTTTATAGCTATGTATCGTGGATCAGCACATGTACCGTGTCCCAAGTAGGTGTCCCTTGAACAATAAATTCTGAACTTTCAGAATACTCTGAACCAGGAGTGACGGACGTCCGATTCGGACGGATTCAAATTAACGACGCAGCAAGATTATTCCAGTGTTAACCTAGATCTGGATAAGTCAGTACCCAGTTTAGAAAATAATACAAGCGAAATATACCAACTAACATACAAGCAGGCTACTTACCCATGAAACATCTACTCCAAAACATGGAGGCTCACCTTAACAATATCCCTCACGGCGCTATTTGATTCCACCTGTTTCAAATAACACAAGCTGTTTGTTGTTACAATAAGTTGTGTTTACGCGAGGAGCTCAGGATTGACCTTTGCTCAAGCAAATATTCCAGTAAACATTGGCGTTTGTGTGCTACTATCGCACATCAGGTACGCTTTTACCGAAACGTAATTGCATGTAATATGCAAATACATGCAAGTGGTCATCGGGAAAAAAAACAATTAGAATGTTTCTATGTGTGTGTGAGAGAGAGAGAGAGAGAGAGTGTGAGGTGGGGGGATATCTTGGACGATTATTGCATCTGTAAGTTGTATTAACAGGAGTTGTCTAAAATAATTGAGATTTAATTAATTTATTACTAATTAATTTATTACTTATTACTAAACTAAAATTAGAAAGGTGTTAAGCTAGTGTGCTTACAAAGTGTGCTTCGATTATATCACAATTTAGACAGACCGTGCCTTTATGGGGAATTGAACCTAGATCGTTCGGCGTGACGAGCGACCACTTAACCATTTGTCTATCCCTCTGTCTTGTGGTACTAGTATATATATATATATATATATATGTGTAGTTGACCATAGGCATATTCAGTATCAGCGTGTAGGGTTTCATCGTATACAGAATTCCGTATGACAGTTTTTTATGTATTGTTTATGTCAAAATCTAAAACAAATACAGAAACATGAATTAAAATGTGTAAAAGTAACCTAATAGGATGGATGAAAAATATCAATTACTTATTAATTACTTTCCATTTTGATTGATTGATTCACCCATCTATCCACCCAAGCGTCCGTGAATTCATTCCGTCATTCATTCATTCAGTCAGTCAGTCAGTCAGTCAGTCAGTCAGTCTTTGTATAAGACATGTTCAGAAGTCTGGGAGACTCAACCTGTGAGGTCTGTAGAGCTGAAATCACGGGAAACTATGGCAAGAACACTACTCCCCTGTTTGACTGTTATTCGGAAACCACACCAATTAACCCAGGTTTGTCAGTCACAGTGCCCGTGTGTTGTCATTTCAGCGAATGTTGTTTTAAAACTGCTTTCTAAACACTCTCTAAATGTGTGGGAAACAGCAGGCATTATTGCTGACTTGGTAGACTGGCTGGGTCGTGTTCTCGATTCCTCTGTGCGGACAGCTGATTTACCTTGTTTTCAGTCACTAGTGCAAACATCACCACACTCTCCCTTCCCCTCTAAGACCAAGCATTCCATTCTTAGATTCTTCTCAGTTCCAGCATCTATTCTTATTGACTTCCCAAGTCTAATATCCCCTTTTCATCTACTTCTCATCTATAGCATCCCCTTTTCATCTACTTCTCATCTATAGCATCCCCTTTTCATCTACTTCTCATCTATAGCATCCCCTTTTCATCTAGTTCTCATCTATACCATCCCCTTTTCATCTAGTTCTCGTCTATACCATCCCCTTTTCATCTAGTTCTCATCTATAGCATCCCCTTTTCATCTACTTCTCATCTATATAATCCTCTTTTCATCTACTTCTCATCTATAGCATCCCCTTTTCATCTACTTCTCATCTATAGCATCCCCTTTTCATCTACTTCTCATCTATAGCATCCCCTTTTCATCGACTTCTCATCTATACCATCCCCTTTTCATCGACTTCTCATCTAAAGCATCCCCTTTTCATCTAGTTCTCATCTATAGCATCCCCTTTTCATCACCTTTGAGCTACAGAATCTAATATCATCACTTTTCATCTATAGTTTTGCAACTGTCATCACTTTCATCTACAGTTTTCCAATATCAACCAGTTTTCATCTATAGTACCAATCTGTTTATGATACCCTTAAAATATTTTCCATAGTATGTGAGGTGTTTCCTGTGCTTAATCAAAACACGCAGTAGACTGATACCAGCTGACTGGGTTCATGTTGAAAATCGCAAACTTTAAAATTACATTTGTACAAGCAAAGAGTGTTAAAACAGCGATATATATCGCTTCCTGGCAAATCCAACAATGAAGGACTGTGCGCATGACGTACAGCACCGCAACATGTGGGCACCGGATTTCACAGTAAGTGAGACAATGAGACAATGAGACCGTCACTCTGTGTGCATCGTTTACACGTGTGATCCAACCCAGGCGCCACAATGTGTCTCAGTCTACCATCAGTAAGTCTCTTCTGGAAATACAGGGTACATGTTTCAGTATCCTGAAATATGGGATGAAATTTCCTGCCACAAAGAACATTGTTACAAGAATTGGCGTGAAAAAAAATATAAATGGGTTTGTCTTTTAAATCTAAAAAAAGGACTCCTGAAATATATATCTACAATGAAATCCGAAAGGAACCCAGAACAAATATTCAGACACAACGTAAACTTGCCAAATCATGGCTTGAGTTGGACTACCCAACTTAATGTCTTGGGAACTAACAGTTATAGGTAAAACATTTGTGAGATCCTGTTGGAATGGGGCATAAAGCTACATACAAATCTCACTTACTCCAGAAAGGTGCTTTGTTCCTTGGCTGCCTACGTGTATCAAGAAAGGTGCTTTGTCCCTTGGCTACCTACGTGAATCAAGAAAGGTGCTTGTTCCTTGGCTACCTACGCGAATCAAGAAAGATGCCTTGTTCCTTGGCTACGCACGTGTATCCAGAAAGGTGCTTTGTTCCTTGGCCACCTACGTGTATCAAGAAAGGTGCTTTGTCCCTTAGCTACCTACATGTATCGAGGAAAGTGCTTTGTTACTTGTCTACCTACGTGTATCGGGTAAAGTTCTTTGTTCCTTGTCTATCTACAGCTGGAGGTCAACAAATATAATTGATAGCATCACCGGAAAGCCAATTACAGCCATTAAACAACTTCTCAGCTAATTAACAACAGCTGGTGGAGATTAAACTGACGTTACGGGCCTGTGGTTGGTTTCTCTAATGACTGCTTAATCCAAAGGAGCTCATCCCAAGTCATTAAACAAAGCTCAAAGGTTTCAATAGTTTCAAGTGTGAAAATGAATGTGCATATTACTACTTCACATAAACAGAGAGTTTTTATTCATATTTAAACATACATGTTTTCATGGTGATCAACGACGTTTGGTAACGATGCGTAAACAATTGCACTGTTTAACTTAGCAAGGTTTGAAAGTGGTGGTACAGGTCTTCATTCTTTGAAGAATGAGCGTCTTATGGTCGGAGGTTTCAGGGACATCTCACAAAGTTTCATCAATTTTTTCGATATTTTTGATTAATGAAACGAGTAACCTACGGGACACTTGTTGCAAGTACGAGTTAAAAGCATGGGGACAAATGCCTCTTGAGACTTGAGAGCCGAGGAAAACGATGCGGTAAGATGTTAGGACGCATGTCAAGATAAAATACTGGAAGGGCCATGGCTATCACTGATAGGCAGACAAACGTTCGGCGCTGGTTTGGTTTATGATTCACCAAGTGTTGCTATCTCTTTGCGTCCGTTATGACAGATCGTATAATGGTCTCTGGTTTTAAGTACAGTGTTATTTGGTACATGTGCTCAATTCAGCTGGCGTTAGACGGGAAAGTGATAGTTAGAAATGCCGAGCTGTAGACATCATGTTACATAAAGTGCCGAACTGTAGAGGTCGTATAACATACACTACCGAACTGTCCACAAACACCATATTCCGTGTTGTGAAGCGCCGAATGTCATACCTTACGTGTGGTCGAGCGCCATATTTCTTATAATGCCGAACGCTACATTACAGGCAGACAAGCGCCATATTATATACCGTGAAGAACTGAATACGTTGTGGCTCGTCTGTATTCTGCTTATAGTGGCTCGGTAGTTAGACGATTGTTTAACAAATTTTTATTTTGGTTTTTCATAATTTGTATTAAGTTAGTGTTAAAGTAGTCCAGTCTATTTGTTTGTACTGCTGAGTATTTCTGGCGCTTTTTTGAGTCAGTTGTTATTAATCACAAACTTCGTACGCGGATACGTGTAATGTAAATTCAGTAGGTGTCTTGGAAGGAAATTGGTCACTTGTGTAAGCAGAGACCATATAATAGATTATATGGTCTCTGGTGTAAGTTCAACAACCGATATTACTACTTGAAACGTAACACTGCGTTTATATAACGCGTTAGTTGGATACAGAAAGGTTAAGGTTGCAATATATTTTATTCGCAGCGAGATTGTAGGTTATGCAGTCAGCGTGAAATGTGAATATACATATACAGTGAACTCTGTCTAATTTGGACCGACTACAAAGTCCAAATTAGACAGCAGTCCTAGTTACACAGAAATTTCCTGTAAAGAAGATAACGTCGGGACTGTAACTTCAGTCCGGTATATACAGCAATCCGAGAAAGACAGAGTCCGAGTTGGACAGAGGACACCGTATACTAACATTGCACGTTGGTGGACGGTGAATATTAGTATGTCCCACAGACGATGAAGTAAAAACATCCAAGAAAGCCCACGCAAGTCGGGAGTTCGGAGTGATGCTAGTATGTTATCGTTATCTGTTGAAGCCCAGCTATCGGGAAGGGTCACAGATAACATATGTGATTGATAACGTGTGTGATGACTTTGGCAGATGTTTCTACCGAGATTGATCTTATCAAACACTTTTGTGCTACTTGTGGTTAATGCACGATAATTTTGAACATAACTGTACTATTTTTATATCCTTTCATATTAATCGACGACCTAGACTTGATTTGACTTTTAGTAAATATAACAACTGCCAAAAAAATTCAAAAGTGTATTATAGCAATGGAACAGTCGCTGCCCCGTACTTTTAATATTCGCTTCATTGTATACGGAAACAGTTTTCAAAATGAACTGCATTGATACTTGACACAAGTAGAAATAATGACACATACAGTCAACAAACGGCACAAACGGGACCTCTTCACGTTCCCAGACCACAATGCACAATATCAGGTCTGGCATTTTAAACAAACAACCTGATATATATCCCGCAGAAGTAAATTACCTGAAAATGCCACGCACAAAAACATATTGAAGACTCCAGCCATGTGACCAATATAGCAGTGTCAATGTCACTGTAAAGTTACTTAACCTCATTCCTAGTGTCATCTCTGGTGTATTATCAAATGTACACCGATTGTATTAATGAGAATAACATCATTCTGACCGTGTAGTACCTTATGACATTCACACAGGAACTTGTGGCGATTTATGATTGATTTATTTTCGTGTCCCCCTACACAATAGTGCCATCCTCTTTGTGACGCTATATTATCGCCAATACTACATATCTTATTGATACACATGCGATCCAGGGTCTAGATGTTCGAAGCTCTCTTAGGGCTAAGACAGCTGTAAGTGCCATACATTAACAATAACTTACGACTGTCTTACAGCTAAGAGAGCTTCGAAAATCTAGGCCCAGATTTGAATTTTGATACACAATTCACAGTCAGTAAAATGAAAGTCCTACTTCGTGTCACAGAGTGGGTCATGCATGATCAGCCAGGTGACAACTTGTGAATGATCTCAATACATATGTCATACACGTTCACTGCAAAGCTAAGAGTGAGAAGGTTATCATTATCAACATATTCTGACAATGTATCTTCTGTTTAAGATACAAGATACTAGTATCTTATTCCACAAACATTCCATAGGGGAACAGTAACAATATTCTATAGACTACATAAGCAAGATGTACAATATGCCTGTGTAAAAAATAACAATACATGTTCTCATACAAATGTGAACAAATGGCCACGGATAATCTAGAAATTTTCTAGGTTTGTTTAAATTTGTAGGTATGATAGAAAATTATTTCATTTGGCAGTGGTACATTATTGCAGAGACCATATCTGCATATGGTCTCTGATTATTGTACACTTTTACTTAAGTAGTCGGGGCTATGAATTCTAATACATTTAGAACCATGGCAATGTTCAATACATAATTGTCACAATGTAATTAGACCGGTTGGTTTCACTGCTAAAAAATACCAATGAAAGAATTGTAAAACCCTGAGCAGTCTGTGATTTGATTTAAATTGCTTTGAAGCGAGTAATCGACAGTGAGGTTAATCTGTTCATATACGTATCTGTGTATTTCCGAAGTCGTAGAGCAGCTATTACACTCAGGAAGAGTGAATCTGGCTCACAGATAGCGAGATTGGGGTCACAAGGGTGCTTATAACGGAAACCCGACACTGTGCGGATGTTCCATCCAGGCGGTAACAGCAACACTATTGAGGGAGTATGGTCAAACATGCTGGTCTGTTTACCTGTTTGGGTACAATAACTTGTCCAGTCGGTCAGGCAACAGGGGAAGATGCAGCCAAATATCCTTCTAGAGTTGGGAGTCTGCACCTCGTTGAAACAGCACTGCGCGTTACATCGCACCACCTGCACATGTATGCACTCACATCATCTGCACAGCATCAGCGTTACTGACTCCGGTTTAGCTTCAAGCAAAACACGTATATCCTGGCGTTGTTTCAGTCAACTCGCTGTGAAACAGCATACCAGAAAGACTACCGGTATGATATCGTCTGTGCCTGTCTCAAATGGTCGTCTGCTATCTGTCTCGATCGCTTCTGTTGCCCTCCGCGCTACAGATATAATGTTGGACCTACTTTTCTACATATCTGTCCAAACACAGTCCAGGCGCCTATTACGAATGTTTATACATCCATCACGTTTGCAAACTGACGCTTGTATCAGCTATTGAGCCCTTCCACTCTGAGCTATCTGCTTTATCTGACGTGCCGTAGCTACTTGGTAGCGACCCTCCTCTTCAATGAACCTTATCTCTGCGTTACGGAGGGAGCTCCCAGCTGTTTCTTTCACTATCATATATCCGTGGGGATTCTACTGACATAGTGTCATCTCATCGCGTTCCTCACTTTCAGCAGGAAGCGGCAAGGATCAAAAGTCATCATTCGCCAGTTACATCACCACCGCGACCGATCACATAAGCAGACGTAATCCAGGCACCGAGCAGACGACAAAAAAATTTCTGGTCATGACTGAAAATGTGGAACCGGCGGGGTCAATAACCTTCTCGGCATGAAGTGCGCCCGTCCAGTTGAGTTGGACGTCGATGAAAAATGGCCGGTGAAAGTTCAAATCCACTCCGCACCTTTATAAGCGTTTCCTGGTGTTTGGACAACAGTTGCGGCCAAGCTGAGACGCACGCGGAGACATGTAGAACAGTAACACTTGGTTTCTGTGGAAGTCAGCCACTTGCTAAGGAATTATCCACATACACCGACCATATGTCCGTCTAGGGAAGGAACTGGCCTGCGAGAAGTTATTTTGAAGCCATACAACAAGCAGTCGTTATAAGCCATGGGGCCGCTTCCTTGTTGAATATAGACTTCTGACTGTACCAGACACACCCGGTCGGGATAATTCGAGTTAGCACAGATTGAACACTTGTATCCGTGTCTCGGCGCGTCAACTTGTGGAGAGATAGTGCTGTGTGCGTGCGCGTGCGCGTGTGCGTGTGTGTGAAAGTTAGAAAAGAGAGGGGGGAGGGAAGGAGGGGGGATGTTTTATCTGCATCAATGAAGGCGGGTGCTGACGATACCCATTCTTTAAGCATCCGACACATCCCCACCCCAGCACTGTACCCACTCCGACGGCGTTCCGCACATTCCCCACCCCGGCGCCGGTCCACATGCAAGCCGCTGTATTCCGTGCGCCCCACCGAGGAGCATGTGTTCTACATCATGCATGACGCACATCCTTCGATCGACGACAGAGGAAACAACACGTTGGTTAAAGTGCCTGCCACATAGTTTAAACATAACACATCGCAATACGAGGCTTGTTACTTGTGCATATGCTTGAGCCTCGAACTTAATGACATCGCCTGTCTCACACCTCGACAAATACCAGATCATATTGTGTCTGAAGACAAAAACAACAACCTACATGTGATCCCTCGATGTTCACACTGATGACAAACATTTTCCAAAATTTACAAGTAATGGTACAAAATGGTAGAAAAGAAAAGTCACGTGTAAATATACCTCTCTGATTTTGAGTTTGTTTTCAAGCAGTAAAGATACCGTTTACGTCCAACTCAAAGTAGCATAATAACAACAGCGACGATGACACAATGACAACGATGGTGTTGTTGACGATAATGATGATGGTGACGGCGACGATGACGACGATGATGGTGGTGGTGGTGTTGCTTTAATTGTGTGCTTATATACCCTCGACTTATTTACTATCACAATCAGATCGCCTACGGTAGTGGTTAGGCTGTCCGCCCGGAGAGCGGAACGTCGCGGGTTCGCATCCCCGATCGCGTCGTACTACAGGACGTTAAAATATGGTACTTGCTCGTCTCTGTCTTGCACTCGGGATTAACGGGTAAAGGACCGGCTCCGGGGTGGGGAATGTGTCTGGGTGGGATAGTCATGCTTAACTGCGGCATGCTATCTCACTGAGCTGGAGACACGTGAAGGTCCTGGCTAGAACATGTCTTCAGCAACCCATGCTTGCCACAAAAGGACGACTATGCTTGTCATAAGAAGCGACTTACGGGATCCGGTGGTCAGTCTCGCTGGCTTTGTTGACACATTTCATCGGTTTCCAATTGCGCACATCCACGCTTATGTTGTTGATCACTGGATTGTCTGGTTCAGACTCGATTATTTACAGGACGCCGCCATATGATTGGAATATTTCTGTGTGCGGCGTAAACCTAAACTCACTCACTTTTGCTTACACATAAAGTTAAAGCAATTCGGTACAGGAAGGAGGTTTTGAAGAAAAGGAGATTCAGATGTTAAGGACGATGTCGTTGACGACGAAGACGATGACGATGCTGATGGTGATGCTGCTGCTGCTGCTGTTGATGATGGTGGTGGTGGTGATGATGATGATGATGATGATGATGATGATGATGATGATGGTGGTGGTGGTGGTGGTGGTGGTGGTGGTGATGATGATGATGATGATGATGATGATGATGATGATGATGATGATGATGATGGTGGTGGTGGTGGTGGTGGTGGTGGTGATGTCAAGTAAGTGTAATAAACGCACATTGGCAGATTAGATGCGTAAATTATCTTAAGCAGAACCCCAAACTTCGCAACGCTTATTCAAAGAGCTTCTTTATCAGCAGTAAGTGGCACTTCCTGCCTGCATGAAAGCCCTTATAAACACTGACACGGGACTGTGCTTGGTTGTCCGATGTTAAGGCGAAAGAGTAAATTGAATTTTGCAACGACGCGTAAACAGTGTAAACAAATCTTAATTCACAAGCGTGAACACGAAAACGTTTAAACTTTAAACTGACTTTAAAAAAACCCAGTCATATGAAACCTCTCGATGTTGCATATTTTTAATGCATGTACTTTGATTACTAGTCCGTACTAAAAAGATTTTAATAGTGCATGGCAAGTGGGTGGCATACCGCAGTGCCTTCCTCAAACACATGAAAGTATCACCTGATTGACCAGTCGCCAGGCAGGTTTGAAGAAGTACCATCTTATATTTGGGCATAACTTTGCCATGCGATGAATGAAACTATCTCTCAGCTTAGACTCTCTGCCTACTAGACCACGATGGTGATCTGTTTTATGCATGCATAGATGATAAATGAAGGAACGAAATGGATGGATGGATAAATGACTAAAATAACACATTATGGATGCATTTGTGGTGTGTGTAAGTGAGTGCATGTTTATTGGCGTGTGTGCATGCAGGTATTAATGTATTCCAAGGCTTTCAACAAAATGCTTGAGATGCCGGGATCCAGGGCCTAAAGCATGGGCATAATTGCAAAATCCCTTCTCAAAAATATCAGGAAAAAAGAGACCTATTTGATATCAAAGGGTTACATATTTGCATCATGTGTGTGCACTTTTCAGAAGTGCAAAGCACTATACTTATACTATACTTCTACTAAACATTATTTCATCTGAGCCTAGTTCGATTTGCGTGAAATGAGTGATAAAAGCGTGAATTTCACGCCAGATGCAAGGGCGGTGGGTTAGCCCAGTGGTTTAAGCGTCCGATCGTCACGCCGATTGTCGGGGTTTAGGTACAACGAGTGAAACCCATATCTGGTGCCCCCCTCCGTGATATTGCTGGGATATTGCTAAAAGCGGCTTAAAACCTCACACACTTGAGGTTTGTATGGTGGTTAATGATGGCCATCGCTTTCCCGCCATTAAAAAGCGAGAAAGCGATAACAGGAGACAAGAAATCGATAACGCGAGACTAGTTGGCAAGTATAGTACTTTGCACTCTTGACAAGTGCACACACATGTAATGTTATATGCAAGTGCACTGTTTTACAGATTCTGAGGCAAACGCCCTACATTAAAACGCCCATGGCGTTTTGTGCACAATGCAGCCGCACACTAGTCACTCTGGCATACAGCTCTGTCCAAATGTCACACAGGATAACTACACCAAACACTAATACTAATGACAGCAGTGTCATGTCCGTTGTACGTGCAGCCAGTGTCATGGCTATTTACTGAAATACTCTGACTAGAAGCGCTCGTATTTACAAAGGTCCTCATCAGCTTACATATTTGTATAGCTGTGATTGTAACGTTATAATACAGGGCGGATAAAAGATAGGATCAGATTGACCACGACATCCGAGAAGTGACCTTTCTACCAGGCCTTATCAACTGTGCATTATTCAGTCAGCCCAGGGTTGATAGACATGCAAAATGATCTTCCGGTGAGTGAGTCGGTGGGTGGGTTAAGTGAGTGAGTGAGTGGGTTGAGTGAGTGAGCGAGTGGGTTGTGTGAGTGAGTGAGTGGATTGGAGGGTTGTTGGTATGGTGGTGAGTGAATGGGTCGGTAGTTCGCTCATGGTATGGTCGAAAGGGTCTTTACATACAGAAAGTATATTAGCATTAATTTTACTTAAGCCTGAAAAACTCGCTGTGACCAAGACGTCCTCTAAACAAACCAAAACATTTCAAATTCCAAAATTTAAGAAGACAAAACACCGCAAGACAATAACAAAGGTTTACTTTTACTCAATTAAAAACAGTAGGAATGGTTCTCTGGACTTTGTTATCGATAACATTTTACGAAGGTATTTTCTATCTGAATAACACAAAAATACAAGGGCGTTAGGTGTCTCCAACAAAAAGAGGGACGGTAGAGTAGCCTTGTGGTTAAAGCGTTCGCTCATCACGCCGAACGCCCGGGTTCGATTCCCCACATGGTACAACATGTTCAGCCCATTCTTGGGTGACTCCCTCGCCTCATCCTCCCATGACAGTGCTCGAATATTTTTAAAGAGGCGTAAAACTAAACACACTTACTCCAACAAAAACTAAACGCCAGTTCTTTTTCCTGTGAGATTCAGAGTTAGACTTGTACAATGTACAAAGTCTCTTGTATACAGAATGATAGGCTCTGTGAAACATAACATCATCATAGTTGTAGCGCAGATAGAGGAGTCAGGTTCCCTTGGTCTGTTGCGCCTGCGCTAACGCTCCGATCTGTGTCGGAGCGTTAGCACTCGAATCGCAACAGACCCAGGGAACCAGGATACAGCTGGATTGACTGGACACACGACGTCTGCAGGAAACCTGCGGGATGATTGGCCGAATGTCAACCCGCCACGTCTGTCACGTGGCTGTCTGTACAACAACGCTGTTGACAAGGCATTAACATCGCCAAGCATTTGTGGACATAATCAATTTAGATTTCGAAAGGTTCTGTATACAATGTGAAAGTTTCGACGTCTTGTTTGTAGTTTCATGTTGGGTATTTGTCGAGGTTCAGGACAGTCCGATACAGTTACAAGAATGTCAGCCAATAGTGGGCTACTGCTGATGCATTATTTTTTGGAAGTCATTATCTCTCGGACCGTTCAAATTTTTACACCTATAAATCGTGTAAAACACACAATAGGGGAGCTTAAATTAACGCATCATCGCCAAGTGGGTTAGCTCCCTCACATTAACGTTGTTCTCAGGTATCCAGGCAAATTATTAAGTATCATGGGAGTTATTTTTATCCTTTAAACTTATCCTTTTAAATATATGGCCGAAACGTAAGCTTGTGTTATATAAATATACAGGTTATAGGCAAAAGACAGGTGAGTGGGGCATGGTTTGATGAGGAGTTTTTTTAAATGTAAGTGAAATTATCCCAGAGATATTGTCTAAATGTCGTATTGCACAACTCTCTTTTGGGCGATGGGGTAGTCTAATGGTTAACCCATGGGTGCAATGTGTGAAAACCACTTCTGGCGTTCCCTTCCGTGATGTTACTGGACACCTAATTGAACACAAAGCCAGCCAAGGAACACAATAAAATTAACGGGCCGACCCGAAGACGCATTCAGGGTATAGTGGAGACTTATCGGAACGTATACCCTGGATATATCGAGGATGAAACACAACCTGAATATCCAAGTACCCTTCGTTCCATAGACTGTCAAACAGACACTGAAGCAAATATATACCCAATATAAAAAGACCATATCACTGAAATGAAGAAAGTCTCTAGGCTCTTCATTTTGTTTTTGATTTTTTATCAGACTTTAGAAATTGTGAATTTGTATTAGTGAAAAACTTTCGTTTTAGAGACTAGACGTTAGTCCGTTTGTACCCATGAGGAAGTTGTTACGTACAACCAAACCGAATTTTGGGGCGCTGGGGTAGCGTAGTGGGTATAGGGTTCGCTCGTTATGACACTTGGTTCGATTCCCCATATGGGTACACCGCGTGAGGCCCATCCGTTTAGTCTCCGGATATTGCTGGAACAGCGTTAACAGCTGGACAAAACCTGACTCGCTCACTTGAACAGCACTCTCCCTGCTTGTCATCCTGTGGGAGAACAAACCAGTATGACAGGATCAAGTTTACTGTTGAAACCTTTACCCGATGTAAAACTCGTGCATTGGTGAACCTACAGTTCCAACATTTTCTTGTGAATTATACACCTCGAGCCATGAGCAGTTATAATTAAACCGAGTTTAGTTTTGAGTTTAGTTTTACGCCATACTCAGCAATATTCCAACTATATGGTGGAGGTCTGTAAATTATCGAGCCTGGACTAGATAATCCAGTGATCAACAGCATTAGTATCGGTGTGCTCAATTGGGAAACGATGACGTGTCAACCAACCACCCGATCCCGATAGTCGCCTCTTCCAACAAGCACGGGTTTCTGAAGACCCATTGTTCCCGGATCTTCACGGGTCTTAAACATATCTAGAATTCGACTTTAAGTAGGAGAAAGGCCAAAGGTAAAGCAAGTCCAAGTATCTTATCATACTTACCAAAACGGTTTTATTGCTAGCCCCCAATTATTAAAGCCCGATCAAAGAGGCATGCCAACTCTCTACAGCAAATTTACCCTTGAAGAGCTTGGCCCCGATCGACGTACCGTTACGACAGTCGTAAGCGATAAATAATAACGATTCATTTATATAGCACCTAGTATCCATAGGGCAAAGTTGCTCACTGGACGCTGTTATCAGAATCTGGGCTCTGCCAACAAACCGATCGTAGCGCTGCCACTGTCGTAAGACTTTGATAAAGTATGGGAGTTACGATCATCTTAGCGCTGTGAGGAACGGGGCCGGATTATTATCCTGGTTCGTTGTGGAGCAGGACTGAGGTCATAGAAACTCGCAGGTGCTAAGTCGCCAAACACGGCCATTCAACGTCTCTCCGAGCTGAGCTCTACGCACGTGACCGCACACCACCACCGCCACTGAACGTTACGCACTGAACGTTACGAACGCATTGGGGATCGTGGCCCTGGGTGGAATCGTCTTCAGCAGTCTCTTTAAAAGAGGAGGCGTACGGGTTCGAACAATCAGGCTGACATGGTTGATGTATCCCATCTGCGTAAATCGATGTTCACCATGTCAATCACTGGGTCGTCAGGCTCTCGAATCTTTACACACGGTCGACATGCAGATGGAATATTGAGTGCGGAGCTAAACAGCAAAGCCCGCAGCGACTAATGTAAAGAAAGAAACATTCTCCACATAGAGGCGTCTCGTTTGGTCTCAGATTTCACGACCATTACCGAACTCATTCTTCCAACATGCACTGCATGTAATGGAAATGTATTCTTACTCTGCTGTTTCAGATTGTTTCGCCACAGGTGTGCGCTGTGCGTCTTTGAATAACTCGTGCCCTTCTGTGATATTTAGCAGCAAACAAATGGTCAACACGATGCAGTCTTGGTGAGGCACTACCTAATCAACAAACATTCCAGCGATCGCATTATATTGCTGATAGTTACCATGGCAGTTTTACGAAATTCCAAATTGCATTAACAAACCAAAAACGCCGGCGCATGCTAATCGTTGCCAACTGGGCGTGCCGCGACACAGGCATTCATCAAAGACAAGAGGGAGCGAGTCAGTATGGTAGACCTCCCCTTTGAATGACGTTAAGGGTTTATCACTGCGTGTGTACGTTCCTTCCCACTTATTTCGAATTGACTGGAATCAAGGAAAATCTTCCAAATCTCGAACCGCTTTTGGGAGAGAATGTCGTGTTTTTTTTTATGTTTTGTAAGAATGCTAATTCAAAATGCTATCTGACGTCTCCTTGAGAGGTGGCCACATTCTTATGCCTTTCGGCGGTGCTCTAATGAACTCATTTGAAGAGCATTCGGGACGTTCTGAATATATTCCAGGTGTATTCTAACTTCAGTCGAAATATTCCGATACTTTTTAATACTGAACGTGCAGTCCAGCAGCAATCGAAATACATTGATTTGAATAGGCTTGTCTTTTCTATTCTCCATCGAATTACGCAATATTCTTAAAACGTAGGAAGAATGCTTTGAATGTTGTTCAAATGCCGTTCGATATTTTTCCACTTCGTTTGTGCTTCGAACGTTTTGACCATGTGAGTGAGTGAGTGAGTGAGCGAGTGAGTGAGTACGGTTTTACGCTGCTTTTTAGCAGTATTTCAGCACTATCACGGCGGGGGACACCAGAAAATGGACTTCACACGCTGTACTTTGAACATGTCTAAAATAATCCTGCATGTTACAAGAATTGTCCCGAATAGTTACGAAATGCAGTAAGACGTCTTAGACTTCAGTCTGCATTTACAGGAACCTCTAGAATTTTTCATTCCAACACAATTCCCAGTCAAGAGAGACGAGGTTATGAGACGCACATGCATGACTTAGCTGAAACCCTCAAGACAGAGAGTTCAATGTTGGATCGGTATTATATGCTTTCAACCATTGCAATGGGAGGTGGGGGGAGCCTAGTGGTTCAGGTTCTTCGCTCGTCACGCCGAAGACGCGGGTTCGATTCAGGGCATAAGGCATAGGTTAGTTACTTAGTCCCTCCGTTTCCTAAATAATAGCCGTTGTCTGATTGGTTAAATCTATTTAAACGTCTCGCGTTTGATTGGACGGCCATTTGTCGCTCAAAGGTTACCTGACGCGACCTTCTGCTAGGTTTTGTTAGACTCAGTGGTGGAGTGCAACGAAATACACTGAGACTAAGTTTAGACTGAAAAAAGGCAAGCTCGTATGTAGTAGCGACGATGGAAGCTTGCAATATCGCTGTGGGGAGTGAGTTTAGGTCTTTCTTGCAAAAGCAACATCATGACAGGGACACCGGAGATGGGCTTAACGCATTGTACCCATGTGGAAAATCCACCCCGGGTCTTCGGAGTGACAAGGAGATGAATTTGGCTACTAAAACCACCAATGGAATGGGTCTGAATCCTCATTCACGCTGTCACACGTAGACCTTAGCTTCCTACCACTAAAGAGTCGATATCCACTTTCATTTTCAAAAGGTTTCGTTTTGATGTTGCCCCAGATTCCAGCCCACGACCAGAGCCTTCACCCATACCAACAAACCATGAGTGTTTGGCCTCACACCTTGTAAAGATGACTAAGCCGCAATAACTCGGTGCACCTACTGACTGTAAGTGTCGTATGCACCCCAAGGAGTTGATATTGTTATATGATGTGTAGCTGACAGCGACATTCAGTGATCGTGGGAGAAATATCAGCGCCTTGAGCATGTACCATGTTGTCTGGATATTTGCTATATTATATATTAAATATTATATATATCATATAACATAACAATAAATAATACTTGACACAGCTTGTCACGACATTATGCCCACTGCACTAAAACATCAGGGTGAAAATATAGGATCTGAATCCAAAGAGCAGACGACACCTTCTTCATAATTGGTTTATTGTATAAACAAAACACAGTTTGATGCAGACATATGGCACCAAATGACAGGTCATCACCATAACAACACATTCACGTAGATACCAGACATACAGTATCATGTTGGTAATTGCACATATGGAAACAACATGCTTAATAGGCAGGTTCCACTTGAACATGTGACACACACTGACTCCAGGTCAATATGTCTGTACATGCTGGTTCAACAACACTGGCTGTTCATCAGCTTGGCCCAACAATTCTGGCAAGTAACAAATCTCGGATACCAAAACAAATCCCTCACAAACCTGTTCTAGTAATCTCATGTTCACCTACATAGGCAGATTAAGAGGGGTGCAGCCGTGTGCACCCCTACTTTTGTCCTGAATATCTATTTAATGACCCCCGGTGAAAATGAAGTGTGCACCCATGCTTTTTCAAAAAGCTGTATCCGCCAGTGCTCTCGATGTTTCTGCAGAAGACCCCAATGTCACTCATCAACATCTTTTGTTTGACACTCTTAAGAAACTGATTTGGTTACTAAGAATTACTTAACAGTTGAATAGCACCAAACTGTCTTCCAGAAGGGGCTCACAGTTTGCAGAATTCTTGGAGAGTCGGTTAGCGAGTGACCAGCCAGATATACTCATGGAAACATATAAGGGAACACATGAAAATACAAGTGTTCCTTTATTTATTTCCAAAATTTCACACATAGTTAGTGAAAAAACCTGGAAAAGAAAAAAGGAACACAAGTACCTTCATGTGTTCCTTATTTGTTTAAAAGAGTATATGTTGAATGTCCTTTACAAACGTGTTGTGATTCCCCAAACTGGTCCGCTCCTTTCAGTAACATCTTTCTAAGGTTCCCCTGAATATTTCACATAAGGTTGACACTACATCAGCCATCAGACAGCACCTACTCACAGCACAGCGGAAGGCAAGGTACTCAAGAAATAATATACAAATCTGGCATGTGCATCTAGACCTCCTGACACCAAAAAACAAACCATAGTTGTAATGTGAACCTTTCAGTCTGCACATGAATAAGTAAAACAATTTTGAGAATTATCCTGTATAGTGAATGCTGCTTTCAACAGTATTTCTGGAATATCTGTGTGTTTCTTCTCATGAGTGTGTGAGTGTGCTTTTATGCCGCTTTAAGCAAATATTCCAGCAATATCACAGCAGGAGACGCCAGAAATGGGCATCACACACTGTACCCATGTGGGGAATCGAGCCCAGACCATTAGACTACCCCAGCACTGTGTTTCTACACAAGATACTGAAGATACCCCACATCGGAGACAACATCAAAGACAGTTACTACACTGACAGACTGACAGTGAGTGAGTGAGTTGGGTTTCATCCCACTTAGTACAATATGTCAGCTATATCAAGGCAAGTTATCTTTGGGAAGAAAGACTGAAAGTCCTGCTGAGCTTAGGTATCAGACACTTCATGGCTTCCACTGGTGTGGGTGAGGTTCTAACAAGCATGAGTGAGTGAGTTCAGTTATACACCGCACTCAGCAATATTCCAGCTACATGGTGGTGGACTGTAAATAATCAAGTCTGGACCACACAATCCAGTGATCAACAGCATGAGCACCGATCTGGGCAAGTGGTAACCAATGACATATGTCACACAAGTCTTCTTGCAACAAGAATAGTCACCATTTTGTGGTAAGCATGGGTTGCTGAAGACCTATTTTACCTTGGATCTTCATGCGTTGGCTCTAACAAACATGGGTGATAATCAGGTAGAATCTGGTTTGATGATACCATTTGTGCGAACACTTTCAGCTGTACTTAAGCTCTTCAGACTTAAGGACCATCCTGACAGGGGGAGGGAGACAGTACAGTCCACAGACGGACCAGGAACTAGATGAGTGAAGTCAGCACCTTCTACATGGTCTAACACTAATGCAGGAAGTATGTCAATATTGTGGAGATTGTCATGATATAACTTATCATTCTTCCATACATATATTCTAAATCACTACCACAAAATCAAATAGTCAGACAATAAGTCATTTTAGTCTCCAAAAATGGGATATATTCATAAATTTAGGGAGTTTGAAAAGACACACCTCTATTTCTGTAAAAACTTGGAAAAATCTGAAGAGCTACTATCAGCTGACAATTAGTAAGTGTCCAACATCTGGAACACTATTTATACAAGCAGTTGCAAACCTACACAATACTTCGGATTGGTGGCTTGATGATGATGTTGTCTGACAGTTTGAGATTTTCTACCATCACACGCTGACTGTCATCGAGATGTTTGTTGATGTCTTTTGATGTCTTGGTGATGATGTTGTCTGACAGTTTGAGATTTTCTACCATCACATGCTGACTGTCATCGAGATGTTTGTTGATGTCTTTTGATGTCTTGATGATGATGTTGTCTGACAGTTTGAGATTTTCTACCATCACACGCTGACTGTCATCGAGATGTTTGTTGATGTCTTTTCCATTTATCGATCTTCTGGCCACCAGCTTGAGCAGCACAGCATGAGTATGGCCCATAGAATTGATGATGGATGGTAAACATACATGTATACATTCTCATGATGTGAAAAATACATACACAAAGGCAGGTTACAAGCATTTAGACTTTGCATGATATTTATAAACTTTGGTCATTCACCCCGGTTCCAATTCTTCACCTGCTCTCAATCATGGATCAGAGTTCCTGTAATAACCAGATCAGAGACTGGTCACAGTTTCGTAGGCTATCCATAAGTACAAGCCTTCAACTGGAAAAGGTTTCAACTTTTAAATAGATGTCTAGCCTCCCACCAACATTGGCTCCTTAGCAGACTATTTCAGACAATGTCCAAATGTTCTATCTTGAACAAGTTCCTATCCTAATAAAAGTTGAAATCAGAAAAGTCTACCCAGTTTGTTCCCAATCTCAGCAAGAGCTACCAACTTGAGTAAGGTCCAAAGCCATACGGACTTGCATCCTCAACATGCCTGAAATGTGAACACACCATCCAGGTTAAGCTCCTAATCAAGAAGACCCACCTGAACAAGCTCCACACCTATTCAGACATATATTGAGCACATGCCAGAAATGTGAACAGACTATCCAGAATGAGTTCGGCCTGAACAAGCTCCAACCCTGACATGCCGAATGCCAGAACCGATTCCTTCAGTGAAAGGCTCGCCTCTAGAACACTGACTTTGTCTTTCGACTGTTTGATCCCCGGCTCTGAGCTATCACATGTATTCCCCAATAAGTCACACACACCCATTGAACAATGGGTGGGTTGTGTACTAGGAGGCTCCCAACTCCCGGAATTTCTTAAAGCGTTTCCACTCTCCTGTGGAATAGTTCATTTGGAAGTAGGTGTCGGCGATCATCTTCCTCTGAACACCGTCAGTCTGTTGTACGGTCTCCTCCGTCTCACTGAGTCGGATGTTGAGGATATCACCCTGCTGTGGGCAGGGGTTGTCTGTTGAAGAAACAAGCTTAGGTAGGAGAGTTCATTCTGTGACAATAGCTTCTGGTCTGAAATGTGTGTGGAGTGAGTGAGTGAGTGAGTGGGTGAGTGAGTGAGTGAGTGAGTGAGTGAGTGAGTGAGTGAGTGAGTGAGTGAGTGAGTGAGTGAGTGAGTGAGTGAGTGAGTGAGTGAGTGAGTGAGTGAGTGAGTGAGTGAGTGAGTGGTTTTAAGCCAGTTTTAGCCATCTTCCAGCAATATCACAGCAGGGACACCAGAATTTGGCTTCACATATTGTATCCATGTGAGGAATCAAACCCAAGTCTTCCGTGTGACGAGTGAATGCTTTAACCACTAGCCTACACCACCACCCCAAGTGGATGTGGAAGGTGAGGTGATGTGTGATTTAATACCTTGGTGAGTGGATGAGTTAGTGGTGAGGTGAGTTATTAAGTAAGGCAGAGTGATTGGGTGAGTGGTGAGATGAGTTGTGGACTGGATGGTTAGATGACAGGTTAAGTGAGTGTTTGACGGAGTTTTAGAGGGATAAGATTTGCTCAGTTGGTGCTTCTTGAAGGTTATGGATGGTTGAGTGAGTGGTTGTACGGTTAAGGGCAACAAGCACTTGAGTGAGACAACGGGTAGAGAGATGTTTCAAAAGAGTGGGGGGTTGAGAGAGAAATGGTTGAGTTAGGATGCTGAACGATGGGAGTGTCATTGAGGTGGTAGAGTGTGGTTTGGAATGAGTGGCGGAGTGGTAGAGCATAAGGTGAAGGATTGGTGTCAATGAAATCCAGGGGTTCAAATTTTCTCTACAAGCTCCTGGCAAGTCATTTTAAGAACGTAACTTGTCCTGATTAATTTTCCCCTTGCCCTGATTTCTATGACATAATCATGATGATGAAATTATGAACGATTAAATCAACCTGGTATTTCATGTCAACGTTTACTGGACTATTCATCGAAAAGCGATAAAGAGCAGAGAAAGATAACCCTACTTTATCATCACTGCAAAATTTAATAGCATTTTGAGCAGATATGAAATGAAATCCATTTTTATTTGCAGTGTGAGACTGGAAGCAGCAATTATCTTGTAGCCCATGGATAAGTAAACTACCATTATTTGATTGCCCGAAATGAAAACTGACAGGCGGTGAATAGGCACTGTATGCATCAGGAACTTAGCAATGCTGAAATCATGCAGAATGAGGATAAGTTTTTTCTGAATACTGAATAAACTTCCATTTTAAGCCGATAAACAAATAAGCCAACCTCTTGATCCTGCCATAAAGCCAAGGATGAGGGCCTTCTCTGGCCGAGTGACTTTGTTCGACGTCTTAAACATCTCCTGTGCTTCAAGCATTTGTTCTCTCTGAAAGAAAAATACACACTTATTTAAGCAATATTCCAGCAGCATTATGGGTTTTGCCTATTGCACCCATCTGGGAATCAAATCGGGACTTTTGCTTACAACAAAACACTTCCACCACATGGCTATGTAACCATGGTAACTACCCCAACGAGGTCATCACAATCAAGATCATCAGAGATGTGTAATAACTACACCTAAGGTCAAGGCTGACTCCCACCAGTCAGATGGCTGTAATGCCACATTCAACAGTCGGGTTTTACACTGCATTTAGCAATACATCCAGCAATATCACTGCAGGAGACACCAGAAATGGGCTTCAGACATACCACCGATGTGGTGAAACAAACACAGTTATGTATATATATATATATGAGTGAGTGAGTTTAGTTTTACGTCGCACTTAGCAATATTCCAGCTATATGGCGACGGTCTGTAAATAATCGAGTCTGGACCAGACAATCCAGTGATCAATAACATGAGCATCGATCTGCGCAATGGGGAACCGATGACATGTGTCAACCAAGTCAGCGAGTCTGACCACCCGATCCCGTTAGTCGCCTCTTACGACAAGCATAGTCACCTTTTATGGCAAGCATGGGTTGCTGAAGGCCTATTCTACCCCGGGACCTTCACGGGTTGTATATATATATATATATATATATATATATATATATATATATATATATCCAGCAATATCACTGCAGGAGACACCAGAAATGAGCTTAGGACATACCACCGATGTGGTGAAACAAACACAGTTATTATGAGCAACCATTAGGCTAACCCACCTCCCCATACATACAAACGATATTATGATAGTATCTACAATTACTTACACATTAAAGGTAATAACAAGTATGATAAAAGCAGGCACTGAGTGCATTTGCACATCAAATCGTTGAGGATTATATAGAAGCGGAATGCTTAAGAAAACAAAGTTTATGGATGTCAATTTCTTAATGTGCATATTTACAATAAAGAAGTTGACATCCATAAATCTTGGTTTTCTGGTGCGTTTGCACATGGTGACCTTAGGTGCTGTGTATTTAAGAAACCTAACAATGGTAAAGAAAGCAGATAGATAGGTGAGCATACATAGCAAATTAAAATCCCGAAACATCCACTGTATTCATCTGAAAACGCAAACGCGATGTGATTAACACTCAGAATTTGAGAATTTGAGAAAATAGGGTCATAAACTCACTATCTGCATAACAGAGAGAAAACAAGGACCTGTGAAGGTCCCAGGGTAGAATAGTCCTTCAGTAACCCATGTTTGCCATAAAAGGCAACTATGCTTTTCGTAAGAGGCGACTAACGGGATCGGGTGGTCAGACTCGCTGACTTGGTTGACACATGTCATCGGTTCCCAATTGCGCAGATCGATGCTGATGTTGTTCACTGTATTGTCTGGTCCAGACTCGATTATTTACAGACTGCCACCATATAGCTGGAATATTGCCAAGTGTGCAGACCGCCACCATATAGCTGGAATATTGCCAAGTGTTGTGTAAAACTAAACTCACTCACTCACTCACAGAAAACAAGAGTCATCAAAAGATGACAAATTCCCCTTGTCCTCACAAACTCAAAAGAACAAATCATCTGGCAGCTACTGAAAGCCCAGTCTAAGTAAACTTATCCTCAGTGCTTTTCGTTACACTCCACCACTGAGTCTAACAAAACCTTATGAGAGGTTGCGTCAGGTAACCTTTGAGATTGACCAATCAGAACACAGCCTACCAAATCGCGAAAGTGGACATTCACACATACCTTTTGAACTTTTGAACATTGTGCCCGAACAATTCCGAATGTTAATTAGTGTACGATCCCTTCTGGGTGATGCACACAGTGCACATTACAACCATGACAACGGTGAGTAAACAGTGGCTGAAAATAGTGTTTTTGGCAATATTCAAGGATGTCATCTTGCGGAAATATTGGCTAATGGTAGCCATGTCAACAGAACCCCCCAAGCGTATATACAGCTGGTCAAATAACTGTGTTATATACAGATTTTTGTTTGTGGAGAAATCTGTGTCGGTAACCTGAATATTTTGAAAGTCCCTCCGATCCCTAAACAGTAGCTGTTGGTTGATTGGTTAAATCTATTTAACCATCTCGTGTTTGATTGGATGGCTATAAGTAGCTCAAAGGTTACCTGACGCGACCTTCTACTAGGTTTTGTTAGACTCTGTGGTGGAGTGTAACGAAATACACTGAGACTAAGTTTACTTAGGAGGCTGAAAGCCCAACTTGTATTTTTTTCTGTTAATTTCGTTTCCATGGAAATCACAAAAGAAAAAAATCTGCAAATATCCAAAGGCACCACTTCAAGACTTCTTTGATATATCTGCCAAGTTTTGTTGAAAGATATTGAATGGTTTTGGTGTTGTGCTCTGGTAATGAAATCCACCCCTCTCTTTTCAGACTAAGTCCAAACTGTTTCCATGGAAACCGAGAAAAATAAAAATGACACAAATAAGGCACAACAGCAAAAGGCACCACATCAGATTCTGTTAGATATATCCACTTACATTTTTTAAGAAATACTGAACGGTTTTGAGATATGCTGCGGAAACAAAAATGATTAGGAATGGACAGACGAGCTGACAGACGTTGATTATATCGGGCCGCAATACATGCCGGGGAGATAATAAGGTTCACACCGGCAATATTTCAAATTTCATTTCAAGCCATTTCAAATTTCCACATTGAACTGAACTCACTGTGAGTGAAAGGCCTTTCTTGGCTGGTGCTGCGACAGCTGTCTGTGCTTGCGGCGTTGTCGTCACCTGTACAGACTGCTGAAGTAGAGCAGGTTGCTGTTGTTGTTGCTGTTGTTGCGGCTGTTGTAGTGGAGTTGTTGTCAGTACAGCTGTTTGTTGTTGTGTGACCACTTGCTGCAGGGTTGTCTGAGGCTGCAGTATCACTGTCTGTGATTGGCTGCCTGGTTGCTGGGTGACGATCATCTGTGTCCTGATCTGTGACTGGCCTAACTGTTGCTGCAGTTGTTGCTGAAGGTTTTGTCTCGCCTGCTGTGTCGAGGCTGACAGGGTGACCGATGCTGAAATAAAGCAGGGAACAAATTTACTCATGACTGCTACATATAGTCACAATTTACAACATCATTCCAGTCATACCTCCAAAATGGGTACCTTGAACTCTTCAGAGTCCGACAAAGACTTTTGATGTTTGTTGTAGAAGAGGATTCCAACCATTGGACAATCAGGACTAACGCACACAATTATAATATCCTGGCACATGAGGGGTGAAACTCTCAATAGAGAATTACAGTTCCTACTGCTGATAACAGCATCTATACAAAATTGACATATTATCACACACTAACACACTTCCTATGCAGGTGCAGACCATTAACTGATGATTAAGCGCCCATGACAGAATGAGGACCATTGCATGTTACAGGATGGTGAATCCATAATAAGATTTGCTCCCTGTCTGAAGGTGTCTCCCTCTGTCATTCAGACAGAAGGGACAGGTTCCAGGCCACTGGTAGAGTACAAATCAGACCTTGAAAAACATCAAGGGCATATAACCGATATGTTGAGCTCCAAGACTTTTGGAACCGATTTACAACTACCAGTGCCCAATTGCCACCAGCTGCATAGGAAGTCTGTCTTCCACATCCATGTGGCCTGTTTTGTGTGGGAGTTTGAATCAAACATGGTGTTTGTGTGCTTCATCCCCTTGTTTTTCTTTGCTTTTGACAATTCAATGAATATTGACTCAGTTGTTTCATCTCCTATACTAACATGTCATTTAAAGTACTTATTAAGCACACAAAAGGCTCAGATTCAGGGAAAAAAATCACACAGACAAATTGACAGATCTAAAACCTTAAAAAAATATATGCCAGAACACCCTCTACCTCTTTCACAGTACCTCTGCAACAAACGTGTTGCCAAGTTTAATTGGTTACAAAAAGGAAGCAAAAAGGGTGTTATGATAGAAGCCTTGTCATTAGTTCACCTGACTGGAAAATGAGCCAGCATCTGGTTTAAACTGGAAAGAACCGGAAAGTTGTTCCTATTCCAGAAACACCACAGTATCCTTGTTTCACCTAAACACTCAACAATAAGGAAAGATTTCTGGTCGCTATTGGTTATGGTATGCCTTGTTACCTGTAGTAGTTGTGGTGACAGCAGCAGGCTGTGTCGGGAGTCGACTGCTCGCTGTGGGAACATATGCTGGGGTGGGTGTGGGCAATGTTGATGTGCTCGTTCCGACAGCAGGGGTGGGCATTTTCTGAAACCACAAAGTGTAAATAAGTAACATGAATCACAGCATCACTGAAATGTTGATCCTGAAACATAAACATACTAAAATATTGGAATTCTGTTCCAGAAATAATACAAACACCAGTCCAATAGATTTACTTGCACTAGTATATGATCCAAATAACATTACTAATCTGACTTAAGGAAACATGCAGAATGATGTAAATATTATGTTACTAACATTTGACTGGGACTGAAACTGTATTAAGTGTATTAATGGCTTCTGAATGTAGTAGTGCTACAAAAACCTTGTTTATTGTGCACAAGATCCCTACATAATTTAAACACCATCAACTTAATATTCATCACAACTGTTCTGCTCAAAGCCAAGGTGTTATGAGTTGTCTCCCTTGCCATAAGCCCCTGTGTCATAAAGGGACTAAAATATGATCAAGTGGGATGTCTCCACTGGTCTTAGTTTTAGCCTTAATAAAGATTTAAACGGTTGAACTTTTGCCGATTGAGCATGGTAACAAGAAACTTTCATAATTGTCGCAACATCACAGGTGTCTATTTTGTGATTAACCAATGGTTTCGAAGAAGCTTTACATCAAACTGAGTTTGTAATGTCATTCCTGAATCACAATGGACAAAGCACTGTTTCAGATCATCTTTCTAAATAAAAATCATCTTGGAATAAAAAACGAGCTGCTGGCTGTACCTTGAATGCCATGAAGCTCTAAAACAGTTACAAGTCTCTGCTTAGGAATTAAAGTTTGAAATTCTTGATCATTTTTTGTTGTTTTCACAAGTACTTACCTGCAGAATCTTTTGCGGGATTTTTAAAAATGGGGATTTACTGAAATTTACCATGGAGTTCTTAAAAATTTGACTAGGAATTCAGGAGGGACTGATTAGCTGACAACAAACAAACACTAAGACATACCGGTGTTGCTGGAGGTACAAGACCTGCAGCATAGTCTGGAGTGTAAGATGTCACTGTTGTCGTAGTTGTTGCAGATGCCGCTGAAGATGCTGCTGCTTCTTTCTCCTTCTTCTGCTGCTCAATAGCCTCAATTTCTGAAACAAACAAAATTCAATAATCAAATACACTTACACATGATAAGTGTAAGAGAGTTTGCCTCATGCTGATCAGAATCTTGGTTCTATGTCACAGCACGTCAAATTTACGTGTGAGGAAGACAAGAATGAACTTAGTTACCTCTGAAGGCAAGTAATGCCGTACAATGGACCTGTTTAAACCTGGTCTCCATTTAGTGAACTGCATTATGAGATGGTTTTGCTAACTAATCATAACTGATGTTTACTTACCAGCCATCTTCTTTCTCCGCTTGGCTTCCTTAGAACCAACTGGTACTTCATCCAGGTCCAAGAACTGACAAAGAACATAGTTTAGTTATCCACTAGAGTAAGCAAACTCATGGCAAAATGAAATTAAAAATTATTACTTTTATAACGTAAGATATTGTTTGGTTTTTTTTATGAAATTAAACAGAAGAAGAGGTTTCTGGAATCTGGGGTCTGAGTATCCGGGGTCTCACTGAACCTGTTACAGGCATATGCAATGGCCATCAAAACCACTGTGCCTACAATATTGACAGCACCTTTATCTTGCCCTCTCTCCGAGCTGAGTTGGACCTGCTGCTGAGAGGGGGAGTACTGAGGGGTGTGTTGTTGATCCTCCCGAATCCAGCACCTGCTGCCCGGAATGCTGGGGTTGTAGGACTCCTTCCTGGTAAGCCTTTCAGAGGAGCTAAAAATAAAAAGACAACAAAGTTGTGGAGAGTAGCCTCATAATACCTCAGTGTGAAACAATAATGAGGCATGTGACTGTGTTAAGTAAAGGATAAAACCAACTATGAGGTACTGTTTGAAAAAGTTAGACCACAGCAGAGGGAATTTGGGTAGGCCCAATTTCGCAAGGCCAAAAGCTTACTTGTTCAAACGAAACCAAATTGAAGGTTTTGATCCAACTTATAAACCAACCAAAGATATACTTTAGACATCATTTTAATATATGATATTTACTGTTAAAATCAACTGGGATGCGACTAGCAGTCAAAATCTTGCCTTGCACGCGCAATGCACATACTCTGCATGAACTTCCAACGTCCTATATTACCCATCTTGTGAGGAATGCATGGTTCATACTGAGGAACAATCTCATTCTTCACAGCAATCCTTCATAGCCTAGAGTATAAAACCACCAAGCTAGTAGACGAAGGGTTTAAGTTTCAAAACCAGACATCGGTACCATATATTGGAAAATGTCAACAATGTGATATTTTACAATGTTATACAGTGACAGCAAGAAAAAGTTGCATCAATCTTCAAAACAGGTAATAATTCAAACTCAAGAGCTATTCCTCAGAAAATGCCGGAAATTCTTTAGAACATCCACGGGATTTCATGGAGAATACCCACAAAACTGCCTGTAGAGGTTTACTGGGTAAAGGGACAACCTAAAGGGACAACCTGGCAAGACAATAGAGTCACATCACTGGAGGTCTATAAAAGTCAAAATATGTGTTAATATACTGTTATCTCAGAATAAGAGTGATCATGGACCATGAGACTGTCAAATAGATCCATGTTACCATCTGTCACTGAGTGTCAGATTCACATTATCATCTGTTTAACAGATTCATGTTATCATCTGTAACAGATCTATGCCATCACCTGTCAAACAGATCCATCTTACCATCTGTCAAAACAATGATGGAGAAGTAGAAACCTGTTACACCCACACTGAACACTGACAAGGGTTTTCAAATTCTCAGTTAATGGGATTCGCTTCAAAAGTTTTGGTCACTTAGGTTCTTTTCAGACTTACCATAGACATGAGAAACGTATAGTTTCAAATCTGACAGCACTCCAGCTATATAAAACTTTATGCCAGTGATACATAAGAAGAGAATTTGGGAACTGACATCACAAGAATTGGTCTACAAAAGTGGGACACATTGAAATGAATCAACTAAGTGACAGATACTGGCTTTCACTCCCATCTGTTGCCTCTTATGAAGGGATGGGTGGCCGAAGACAAATTCTTACCCTGACTTTAACAGGGCTTGGGCTTAAACCAAAACACTTTCACTTCAACTGACAAAGACATCAGAAACTATGAATTACTTGAATCGTCCATCTTCTTTGCAAAACTCCTAATCTTGATGGGCACAGAGTTAGGTACATTGTTCTTCTTATTGGCAGCTGCTTCTGATGCTAAAAACAGAAAAACAGACACTTAAAGTTAAACTTTCAGACTTACAGATCTTCACATTCAATCAGACAGTGAAGGCCACTTTTCAACATTGTCCTAATCACAGTGTCAAGAACACTATCATACTCCTGTCACAAGATTACTTTGGCATTTCGAAATATTTTTAACAAAAAACACTCCAAATCTAATAATGATTTTCAGAAACATGCTAAGGACTGTATCCATACCATTATCACATCCTGCATTCAACATAATGTTCCTGGTTGTCTTTCGTTTTTCGGCGATGGCCCTCCTAAATGCGCCCTTGACAGTCAAAAACAGATAATAGTGAATCATGATCTTTAGGCATCTTCAAGTAACACAAACTTACACTTTTGAAGAAGTTCAGCTCGAAGTGTGGCAGACTTAGGTTTTCTCTTAAGGGCGAAGTGTTTGACAGGCTGTGGAGGCTGGCCAGCAGCGTTCGACAGAGCTGTCTTGTTCAGGAACTGGCACTCAATAGGCAGCATGCGAACATCTGCAGACTTTTTCACTGCAAATAATTGAAATATTTACAATGTCAAGTTGTACAGGGTGGCAGAGGGCATCACATATGGAAACTTTTGCATTAGATAATATGTGTTTTCAGCGAGCAGTGTTTAATCTTGCCATAAGACAGCAGACTGCAACAGTCATTGCAAACACTTGGAAGATAGCTTGGGTTTACGATAAAGTTGTCTTTAGTAAGTTAGTGACATGGTCAACAACTGCTCATGCAATAATCGAAACAACAAACATTGTTCAGCATCCAAACAACCACACCAAGATAAATGTTTACCAACCACACCAAGATAAATGTTTACCAACAATGAGTCTAAGACATAACCCCTTTGGTACAGCCCACAATCATAGGTATGGCATTGACAAATCACCCAGAAGTGAACATGATAAACCCAAATTTAAATCATGACCATATGTTCCTAAGGGACACAACTCTGCAAAGGTCACTGCAGCAACTTGGACGACAATGCAAAACATGTGCAAACAAGCTAACACATTTAAAAGATCCTTATGACCGTTCTAAGAAAACTTTGGCTCAGTATTATTTGTTACATTACATTATTTGGTCATAAGTAAACGTTTGAATTGACCAATCTGAAAACAACAAATAATGAAGGATAACATTCGCACATACTATTGGAACTTGTACCTCGTTACAGATTTCTTCCAAAAGATACACATTGAGGACTCCATTATTCATGACAGTGAGTAAACAGTCACTGAAAATAGCGTCCTTTCAATATCCCAGTATGTCCTCTTGTGGAAATTTAAGCTAATAGTAACCACGCCATCAGAAACTCAAGGGTATATATTGCTGGTCAAATAGGTGTGTTTTATACAGATTTTCATTTGTTTGTTGAGGTCAGTGTCTGTGACCTTGGAAGAGAAAACTGATTTTGTAAGTTCTGCGGAACCCTAAATAGAAGCCCTTGTTTGACTGGTTTGGTTGTCTCATATTTGACTGGACGGTCAAAGGTTAGCTTGTGCGACCTTCTACTAGTGTTTGCTAGATTAAGTATAGCAGCATAACAATATAGTACTGAGCTAAAGTTGGCTTCAACTGTCCTCATGACAAATGTATCCAATTAATAAACTTGGAAGCAAAATGGTGCAGGTTTTTTTCCAGTCTGCATGATAAAATGGAATAATTAGAAAACGTGAGAAGTGAGTTGCCTTACCACTTTTCTTAAGGTCAGATAAGACCTCTGCAAATGTCTGACTGTTCTCCTCCAAGGCCGTGTTCAGAGAGCCTGTAGCTGGGAAGGTCTGTAGAATCTCCGCCACCATGCACACCCATGGGTCAGTGTCCATCATGGCCATGTTCAGAATCTCATCCATTTCCCGTTTCCACTGCAACCATTAAAAGTTAGTGTTACCATGACAACAACTATCAATAACCATGACAACAACTTTCAGCAACCATAACAATATTCTGTAATCATGATAGTATTCTGTGAACATGATGAAAATAATCATATGATGCCATGATTAATAACATTTTCAGTTACCATGACAAATGAATTATTACTAAGGGGATGGCAGAAAGGCAATGTTGTGTTTGCATCTAATCAGTTCTAAGTCTTTGAGCATGAGTCTACATCATTTTGACAGTGGCATCCCTTGTCTGATTTCTTCCCGATATAATTTCTTCACTTAAATGGTGAGATGAACTTACTTCCGAATGGTCCCATGAAAGGTTGTTCTTTTTTAATGGTGTAAATGGAAGGCAATATGTCGGAGAGTAGTTCATTAAATTCAGTCAAGTGGATCATAGTGATATAGGTTACGTGTCAATTATGTGTCTAAAGTGTGTTTAAAATCTCCACTCACTAGTACCCTGGATGCATTAATAAATATTTATTACCCCACTGGGGTTCAAAAATATGTTGAAAAGCCACTTGGCACAGGGCAAGTGACTTCAAGAAAGTAACTTGTCCTGACGAATTTTCCACTTGCCCTGATTTTATGACACAATGTGTGATGTTAATGTTTACTGGCCTATTTACTGAAGAGTGATAATTTCACTCTCTACTACCTTTACTTCATAATTACAGCGAACTTTAATAACTTCATTATGAGCAGATATGAAATTAAATCCAAGAGTATTTGCAGTTTGAAACCATAAGTGGAAATTATCTGGTAGTCCACGGACAAGTAAGATACCATTATCTGATTGCCCGAAACGAAAACTGACTTGTCCCGGGCGTCGGGCGATGTGATTTTTGAACCCCTGCCCCACCTCGCTCACTCTGCAATCTCACAGTATCAGTAAAATATGTTGACAAAGATAGTGGGTGCAGCTGCAAAGGTTCACTCGCTATGCAACTCACAGGTTTAAGGGAAACACCATACAGACAAAATAACTGGTCTGAAATCTTCAACAAATATATGCAAGAACTCCTCCTACCTCTGCAACAAATGTGTTGCCAAGCTTAATTGGAGATATAAAAGAAGTGAGAGTGATTTATGGTAGAAACCTTGTCACTGGTACACTCAACTTCCTAGTGTTGACACCTGATTAGATAAAAAGCCAGCCAAGTAACATTGGTTTCTGTGTATGCTTGTTTCATGTGTAACACAATCAACTACAAGTTTGGCTAGAGTGCAGTTTACCCGGCGCAGCATCAGCCAACGCCACTAAGTTATTATCTCACTATAATATAGCGCCTCCATCCTTTATGACCTTTAGGATTAGGGTTTGGGATTAGGCACCCTTTATGATCCTAGCTAGAGTTAGGATTTTGGGTTAGGGTTAGGGCATGGGATTACGCTCTGATACCCTTTCCAATCTTTAGGGAGTGCTAATTAACTTAATCTGAAAAGGTGCGCCCTATAAAGTGCAGTACCATAGCAAGTTCTTATCAAGAAAACACAACAGTGCAGAATCGACTTGTTCTAGGGTATATTTCTGTAATCCGATTTCAGACGGGAAAAGTCTCTGTAAACAGAAACCTGCTGACACCTGGGGTACATATCTATCATGTCTATACATTGACTATAGTACCCCTAACAAGTGGTATGATCCTTCAGCATCACTAAGTTTAGTGCAAAATCAATTCATTTACTAATAAATATTGTGTTCAACCAATTTAACCAAAAACAACGGTACATGTACAGAATAACAGATACCTGCCAGCCATATAGTTTAGAGTAATGTCTCCGCAACCCTAAACCTTAATCTAACCAAAAGTAAACTGCTTTCAACATGTTCAAAGCTGACGGAAAGTGAACGGTTTTCTATAGCCTTATCAAAATAATCAGCAAACGTCGATTATTGCATGACGTAAAGTAATAAAAAAAAACTGGTATGCTTTCAGTGCAGATGACACTGAGTCATTCAGTAACTCTGCGACTGACCACTCCATTCCAATGACAATTCAGAATCTCACTTAATGACCCAAAAATGGAAAGAGCGACTGTCACGAACAGATATGCATGTGGGTTAAATAAATGAATGGAATCACCGTGAAATCCCCAACACCTGATAATTGTTATGTCATTTAAATTATTCGCCCGAATCGTCGATTCACGAAATTACCAGAACATCAACATTTAATTCCGTAAGAAAGGTGATATTTCATCTACTGATACTGTAAATCTAGATTATCTGTCCGATTTTCATACAGACAAAATCTTGACTGTTCATTATGGCTGGAAAAAATGCGTTTTTATACAACTTTGTGTCGATATTTTTTCCGCGAAACGTCATCTCACCACTTCTGTGTTTCTTCGTGGAACGTGAAGGAAAGACAGCATGAGCTTGACCTTGACATGCGGCTGAAGTGTATGAAAACATTCCAGGATACTTAACAAACGTTCCTTGCTGAGCTGTGAGCATATTGTGCGTCCTGACCACAAATCGTCCGTCGATCCTAGTTTATTATGAAGCCACAGTGCAGTGTCACCGGAGGCCATATTGAAAAGAAGCGGGCCGAGCCAAAATACATAGTTCTGATTGGTTGATAATGAAAACCCGGAAGTTCACTCAGCTCTTACCTCCCCTTTACCGTTGAACTGTTGTTGGAAAGGATTTTATGAGTTCTCCTTTCGCTCATTATTGCATTTCATTTTTACTGGTAGTAACGATTACGTAAACAAAAACATCTCGCATTCTTCAACGAATAACCTACAAACGGTTATATAGAAAATATTTACTGTTGATATCACATAAACAGACAAGGCATTAGTGGAAATATATGACTGTTCGATTATCTCAAACTTACCCATTGGCATGTTTATTCGTGATCACCACTTCAAGTGACGCTTAAACACTAGACTAACCCACCGCCACTATTGATAAATATGGCGGGAATAGTGCACTTTACCGGGCGCTCTTTTCCCGATTTTTTTTCGGATGGATATACTCTCATTATCAACCATCACGCATCAGTGTCTTTGCAATCCACGTAAATAATATGAAAGCGTATAATCTCCATGCAAAAAAGCATGCTCAAAGCGCTAACACGCTGATCATCATTACTACCCCGGATAACCCAATCTGGCTGTTAGATGCTAGAAGGTTATAGTCATATGACGTTTACCTCACCGGGTACCCAATTTTTGATGGGCAATTTTCGAACAAACTCGCTTGTCTAAGTTGACGTCCAAGAAACTCTTAGGAGTCAAACTGGCAAACACGCCCCTCCCCACTCCCTCGCCCATCCAAGGACTATCCGAGCTCGACTGTGCTCAACTTCAACTGATTTGTGACCTGAGCACTACGCACATGACCACTCGCCACCACACTTAAGGGGTTACTTATATTTTATTTTACTGACGAACTAAATTCAAGAAAAATATCAAGATATACCAATATACCAATTAGGTTTCTGAAAAATTGGGTGTTCCGTGACTGTAGCTCAACAGAATATAATGTCAGCATAAACAGACACAAACAGAACTTGTATTGACAAAAGAATTAACAAACACATGTAACATCCACATATACGTTATAAATGTTCAACTTCAAGCCATATATACTACCGGACTCGGAGTGATAATTCTTTATTTTCATACAATTGTTCCACGTTGCTCTCAGAATAAGCAGAAAATTGGACTGTCTCTTACAAAACAACGCTGTTATCTTAGGGTCACATGCAACCCAAAACACAACTTTTCAGATTCTGATTCCTTCCGGTGCGGACTTACAGTTATCAAGCATGCAAATAATCCATTCCAAGATTACACTATCCAGTGTGCCAACTTCACAGATATTTACAGAGCAAACACTGCATGTATGATGAGAAACGTTTGCGTGTTACAGTAAATTTTGAGCTGTGACCATAAACAGATTTCCGAGTCTAACTGCCTTAGCATCAATGGTGAAAAGAATTATGCCTAAAAGTTTATTGTCCGTGGTTCAGTGGTTTCGGAGAAAATGTTCTTGACGCGAGGAAATGAATTCTAATTCAGTGTTTGGGAACTTGGACATTTTAAAGGAATTGAAATAATTACATGAACATGAAAAAAAGAAAATTGAAAAACACCCTACCCAACACATGACGTGACATGTTGTTAGTGTTATAGCAACATGCCCGAGTAATAGCTATAAATGGCTTTTTCAATATGACTGCCAACACAGCTCATGATGTTTCTGTAACTTCCTCCAAATTCCTCTGGCAGTCGATCGCAATGTCTTTTAAAAGCTTGACTTCACGATACTTATTAGGCTCCTCCATCTCCGTATCTCTCATGCGTAATGCCCGCTGGATCATCAAACTGTGTAACACCAGTGTCAGCTTGTCAGCACCAGTTACAGCTGACGTAAGCTATTCGTTCGCAGCGGTGTTCGTGCGTGGGCGGTGAGGTAACTGCTACGTAAACCTAACGGGCAACGAAGTGAACGCCGCCTTTTAAAACAGAATGTGTTCCGCGTGCAACAAAAGAATCCGTTTGGGATGTGTGTGTCACGATGTACACCTGCTGTATGCGTGTTATCGTTTTCGCGTCATACTTACTGACTGAAGAGTAACCCTTCCACCCCCGCTTGTGTAATGGACCAATCGGTGCAGACGAAGAGTTCAATTGTCAGAAGAATGAGGATTATTTGTTTGATTATGCAAGTTTGTCAGGCCGTAATTTTCAGGAAGACTTACGTTTTGCTCAGATGAAGCATGCCAGGTGTTCGTTAGTCTCAATGGAATCCCAGGTTTGATTCCCACTCGTGGTCTCGTGATACTGTTGAAACAGAGCTACAATTATTAATGCTACCTAAAGCAGACAAACGATGTAGGCAGCTATTAGGCTACCGCATCGTTCATTTGCCCCAAAGCCAGTCTAAGTAAACTTAAGCACATAATTATTCGTTACGCTACAAATATGACGAATAATAATACTAATGTTAATTACTGTGTTGTTATACGCCGCACTCACAAGTAGTTCAACTATATGCATATCTCAGGATATTCGCCTCCTCAGCTTTGAATAGGGTGGTGGAGTAGCCAAGTGGTTTAAAGTGTTCGCTCACCACACCAAAGATCCGGGTTCGATTCAAAGCATTCAAAGCCCATTTCTTGTGTCCCTTGCCCACTCACTCCTCAGCCCTGAAATTATTAATGGGTAGCCTGGGCCCCATTTTGTACTTGCATAGTTGAATTTATTTTTTACCCGTGAAGATCTTTAGCAATCCATGGTTGTCGCAAGAGGCGTCTAACAGGATCTGGTCTTCAGGATCGCGGACTTGGCTGACACAATCATATTATCATGTCCCAATTGTGTCAATCGATGCTTATGCTGTTGAACCTTGGATTGTGAGGCCCAGACTCGAGTATTGCTAGACTGCTGCCATTTTGCCGTGTGCGACGGTAAACAAAACGAAATAAAACAAACACAGGAGTAACGTTGACAGCTGCGTTATCACGATTCTCCCACCCATACACTCTCCACCTCCCCTACCCATTCATGCACTCATCCTCTCAACCATAGCTCAAAGCGGTGTAAAACATGATAAAACAAGTGTTTGCCACTAACATGGCAATGTCCTTCGCCGCTAAAGAAGAATGACATATGTATAACATATTCATTACTCTTCACTGTTTGCTCTCACACAAGATGCGTGAAATGACTGGTGTCTGGAGGACACTGGATGCAGCGTTTCATGGAATATTGCGTTCGAAAAGTGGACAAAGTGTTGTGGTCATATTGAAAATAAGATCAAGGTCACCCGAATCCCCCAGTGTAGGATGTCATCAAATTTGAAGACACTGGGAATAACAGTTCATGAGATGTACCATTAAGGAGAGTTTGAAAAGCGGTCAAAGAGTCTAGGTGACCTTGAAAATAAGATAACTCAGTCTCAGTGTATTTCATTACACTCCACCACTGAGTCTAACAAAACCTAGTAGAAGGTCGTGTCAGGTGCGACCAATGACCGTCCAATCAAACGCGAGACGGACAAATAGATTTAACCAATCAGACAATGGCTACTATTTAGGGATCGGAGAGACTTTCAAAATATTCAGGTCACTGACACACATCTCTCCACAAACAAAAATCTGCATATAACACAGTTATTTGTCCTGCAGTATATACGCTTTGGGGTTTCTGTTCACATGGTTACCATTACCTAATATTTCCGCAAGCTGACATCCTTGAATATTGCCAAAAACACTATTCTCAGCGACTGTTTACTCACCGTTGTGATGGTTGTAAGTACGCCGTATGCATCACCCCGAAGCAAGCGTACGCTAAACAGCATTCGGAATCGTTCGAGTACGAACCTTTTCGAGATAAAAAGTTCAAAAGGTATGTGTGAATGTGCACTTCGCGATTTGGTAAGCTGTGTTCTGATTGGTCAATCCCAAAGGTTACCTGACGCGACCTCCCATAAGGTTTTGTTAGACTCGGTAGTGGAGTGTAACGAAAAGTACTGAGGATAAGTTTACTTAGACTGGTTGTCATCAAATTTGAAGACACTGGGGACAACAGTTCATGAGACATTGCGTTAACAAGAAACGGAACGACCGTAGGGACGAAAGCTGCTGAATATATAAGCCCCCGTTTCGCGTTGCGGCGTTGGACAATAGTGAATTTATGTTGCGTATTAATGCCTGCTCAATCCATGCTCTAAGCGCACATATGTGTGGGCACTGAGAGTCGTTCCAGCTAGGCAGCCTTAAATACGTAGGTTTTTAGACGAGATAAGGAGATAAAGACTGAGACTGAGCAGGAGATTGTTCCATTACTTTGTTGCATTGCAAACAAACGAACGTTGTCCATGGTTCACAGATTTCACATGCTTACTCACTGACCCATAGGCTCACTCACCCTTACACTCACCTTCTCACTCACCAGCCCATGCACTCACCTTCTCACTAACTCACCATCCCATACCCACTCCCCTCCCGCCATACTCTCACGATTTGTTTACACCTCAACATTGAGAATATCAAAGACTGATCTAATTAAAAGTTTATTGCACGATTTAGAAACATCCTGTGAACAGATTTACAGTAGTCGTTTTAATCTTGTTGAATCCAAATTAGAATTTATATATAAATGATTTTAAAGTTTCTTAATTGTACATCATGACAAATCAACAGATACAATGTTCACATTTAAAAGAAAGCTGAAACACCTTGCACAATGGCTGAAGCATGAATAATAGAAACGTCAGTCAGTTTGGTTTTGAGCTTTTCACAAAAATAATATTTGGAGGAGAGTACCAAAATAAACAGTATATCACAATTATACATTCGTGGCGGTTTTGAGAGGTCTAACATCAATGTTACAAGAATATAGTTTGCATATGATCTGACATTAATCTTTAGCACCATTTGAAATCAATTAAGTTACATATCAATTATGCATGCCATACAATCACTCAGTAGAAATCGGCAACAGGGAATCAAGCAAGTTCAACTTTTACATGCATCACCAAACGGAAACCAGTTTCTCCAGAGCTAATTCCAAACTGGAATCAGTATTAGTACATTCGGCTCATATCGGCTATGTCCGTAAACAAACTCCGATCAAGTCTGAATGAAAAACCTGTCTGGGGAATCTTGGTTTCCGTGATCTATTTTACAGTTGGTCGCAGGTCTGACTGGTGAGCAATTACAGGCATGTCAGCTTGGTAGGGTGTCAACTGGTGCATGAGACAGGATGTCGAGAAACTGGTATATCTGCTTCAAGACGGAGTGGAGTGTTTTCGCTGCAGCTGTTCGATTGGCACCCCAAGTAGCGCAGTCCGGAAATGAACGAAAAGTGACGAATCGTCGAAGGGCTTTACAATGACGTCTTCAAATGGTGCTTATTTCCCTGGTGCAATCACGTGACCGACAGACAGACATACAGACGAAAACAAAACTGTTTAGAGGTGAGCTTCAGCTAGCAGGTGGTTCTCTCACACCTGAAACAAAAAGAAATATGATAGATCCAAAGATTTTGCTCCCCTAAACTAGAATCTGAGAAACGAAAATGCCATTTAATCGTTTTGTTGGACATTAGGTGTTCAAAAGATTAGTTGGGTAAAACTGATAATAAACAATCTCAAAGACATTGCTGCTGTTTAGTCCACTTAACTTAGTTCAAGTACCGGTAAATTTAACGATAGTATTCAAGCAACACCATGCGGTATTGAATTTAGCTGGGATACCAATTATTGAATAAAATTCGAATGCATTACGTCTGTGCACTTTGCGCATATGTAAATTTGCATACTAGTCTATGATTCTCATATGATATGAGAACAATATTTTTTGGGTTTGATTTCAGGAGTATGTGGACAAATATCCACTGAGTTTAGTTTAATGCCGCACTCAGCAATATTCCAGCTAAACCGCCAGGTCTGTAAATAATCGAGTCTGGACCAGACAACCCAGTGACCAACAACATGAACATCGGTCTGCTCAACTGGGATACGATGACATGTGTCAACCAAGTCAGCGAGCCTGACCACCCGATCCCGTTAGTCGACTCTTACGACAAGCATAGTCGCCTTTTATGGCAAGCATGGGTTGCTGAAGGCCAATTCTACCCCGAGTCTTATTTCGGTACCTAAATGTACGGATTTAAAAATTAAATGCATTTTTACTGCACCGTGTCTATCCTTTTCACCATGCGAACACACAAAATGAGCCATATGCGCGAGTTCTACACGGCCAAGAATAGTACATAAAATCTTAGGAGGCAAACAGGATTTCAAAATACAAATCTGGGGCGTGACTCATTCTGGGTCGCTTTGGTGATATATTGTGGGTATTATCAGATTTGATTTTGAAAATGTGTTCTTGGAGGTCGCGTTCGGTACACAATCTGGTAATATCCATCACAAAGGGTTTTTGATCTCACACACATTTCATGACAGTGACAGTGACAAGTTATCACTGGTACGTGATCCTTAACTTGTGACGTCACTTATCTAAGGTGTTAATCGTAATACTAATAGGCGTAAGCCCAGGATAATCCAAGATTAATGGTTCTTAAGAGCAGGGAGACCCTATAAAGGTTGTAGGTTATCCCTGTATTATCTGTTTAGCCATGAGCCATTATCAGTAATCAACTGTAATAATTTTAAAAAATTGCTTGTGTTGTTGTGTTTTAAGTGATCCTCAGTTTGTGACGTTACTTGTCTAGTGGGGTTAATCATGATATACTAGCCACAAAAAGAAACTGTGCACACACAAAACATAGACACTCAGTAAACTGAGGTTACAGACCACAGCAAAATGTCAAAAGAACATGAAGAAATATCCGTGACGATGACGTCAGAAGTTAAATTTCTGAGGGTTCGAACGACAGTCACAAAGTCAATAACGGGTGTGACCACCGTGTTGTCCGATGACGATGACGTTGTGTCAGGCATGGTGGTAACGCAAAGTGTCGTGGCGGAATCCCAGTCTAACGTAATCGATTCCTGACAGTGTTGGAATGGATACTGCACAGTCCTGGAATGGTCAAGGGCATGGTGACTGCAGTCTGGAACCAATGTTGGATAACTGAATCACCTGAATTCATCCGTCCTCCCTTGGCGTCGGGACTCTGGGACGCCCAGAACGTGAACAGTCGGCGACGTCATTGGTGTTTCATTAACGTCTTACCAATGCAGATATCGTAGTATGATGGCATTGGAAACCGCAACCTGTTTCTCATTCCTGCTCGAACTATTCCAGTGGATTTATGACGTTGAGCTGACGTCAATCTTGGGAAGTTTAAATGACCAAATATCAATGTTTTGACAGCAACATGAATTTCTGAAGATAACATGTTGTGTGCAGCAGCACTAGCTGAACTTGCAGTTACACACTGCAAGGCCACAGGCCACAATCAATGACTTTACATTCGCCTGGCACATGAACGTTTAATTGTCTCCAATACTTATTGTTTTCATGCCTGTATTTGTGTATGAAGACGCTGTGTGTTTATATTCATATTTTCGACAGACTCTTTATGTGGCTAGTATATTACCACTCTTAAGTGACTGATTTTACTATAAGTAGACCTTTGCCGATTTGCAAACATTCCTGCCTCAATAGCATTTAATTGTTATGAACGACGTAAACGCAGTTAATCCCACCCTCAGCTATTTCATTCCACATCCGGTATCATTAAATAAGAATCGACCTTGACCTACCAAAGATCCATCAACGACCTTGATCCTAGCCTTGGCGTAGTCCTTGCCCTCGGTGTTCTTGGCTACGCACGTGTAGTCACCCTCATGGACTTTCTTCAGACCCTCGATCTGCAGCCACCCAGTGATCTGGAAGGCACCTGGTCCTCCACGGGTAGCGGTCAGCACGCACTTGTCATCGCCTAGGGGGCCACAGAAACAGATATTATGAACTACACGAACGCAACGTTGCATTAATTCGACTCTCGCGCCCGCTACCAGCCGACCATTATTTCACGCATACCTCATACAGTCACTCCCTATGAGCGCTCTGCACAACTTGTGATTGAAACTAGTTCGGCAAACACCGACAATTCTCTGTTTGGAAGCTGTTCGCATCAATGTTTCAGCTATCAAAAGTGATACGTCTTTTACTGCATCAACAGGAATAAACAGCCTGTGAGGTAATAAGGGTGTCAATGCAACTATTAGATAACATGCCAGAGAAGCTAATAGATAACACGATTTATTTCTTTTCGTTTTCCGGAACAAAGCCTAGATCTGTCTGTATCATCGAACACAAAATTATTCAGTCAGTAGGCATATTAAATAATCAAACGAAATCCTTACCTTTTTATATACGTCATACGTTAGTGAGTGAATGAGTTTAGTTTTATGCCGCACTCACCAATATCCCAGCTCTATGATGGCGACGGTCTGTAAATAAGCGAGTCTGGACCAGACAATCCAGTGATCAACAACATGAACATCTATCTGCGCATTTGGGAACCGATGACATGTGTCAACCAAGTCAGCAAGCCTGACCACCCGATCCCGTTAGTCGCCTCTTACGACAAGCACAGTCGCCTTTTATGGCATACATGGGTTGCTGAAGGCCTATTCTAACCCGGATCTTCACGGGTCATAAGTTAGAGGCATATTTCGAGAGGACAACGGTTTCAAGTATCCGCTGCGTGCTCATGTACCGGAGTCGACATGTGTGTAGCGCAACAGTGCAGTGCTATGGCGTCAGACTACCTCGCTAAATGTTCGGGTTCGATTCCAGGTGGAGGTACCTAGATTCGGGTCCCGAGGTGGCCACATTTGCGTAGTATCCTTGTACAAGATACCTAGATCCACATTGTCTCAGTTCACCCAGCTGTAAAATGGGTACCCGTGAGAATGGACTTGCAATGTAACTAGTTCATTGCGTCTTGCAGGCAGCATCCCTGTATGACCCCAGGGAGTTGAAAGACTATCGAAAAATACGATAGTGTCCTATGACCGGGGATAGCAATGTACGTAGCACCATGAACAGGCAATATGCCTGGATATGAGAGCCACATGACCGGACCGTTATTACTATTATTACATGTGTTGAAATGTTCATCACCTACAATAATTTGAAAACGAAATGGATGCGAACACTTTGTTTTCACACTACACCGCAACGCATGAGTCAGACTTGTCTGTCAGAGGCTATAGTTCGTTTGCAGTGAAAACATACTGATGAATTTCACTTTAACCCATCCCCCGCCCTCGTGGCTCGTCTAATCATCGGTTAATCCATCTTTTACTACCACTGAAAATAATTTCAATGAGTTTTACTGAGTTGTGAATATAATGTACAAAATGTAATTATAGCTATTTCTTTGTTGTTTTGTTCTATACTGAATTCTTTGACGTAGTGATTTCAACACAATCTATAGTGTCAACGTGGAAACGGAAAAATATCATTATTAACTTATTCAATACTCTGTGTAAACGAACGGTACTGTTTCAAGTGATGGGTGTCACTACTGCTGGCAATACAGGTCCGTCAGATTCCACATCACTGGATTAAACAGCGCTAATTGATATATAAACACATATTCGGCTGCTCACTTCATGCTGAGATCCGGAAAGGACACCTGACGGATTGCATAGCTTTTAAATAACCATAAATGTACTAAGTACGAACGGGACGGAGATTTAATGCCGGTGATGACAACTTGCCGAATTGGGCAGCTGCCGGTTCCACCGTATGCATAGTATATCACTACATCATAGTATAGCACAATAAATAGTGATGTTGCCTTAACAACAGCATTATATGGTACAGCAATACTGACCTGGCACAGAGAAAGATTTGCCGTCCACTCTGGTGAAGAGCCAGGCAATGTTGGGGGTAGGGTTGCCAATAGCCTCACAGGACAGAACCACAGACCCACCAGTGTAGTTGCGGGTGAAGTCTGGGGGTGTCACGATCGTTGCTCCTGCAGAATGAATGAATGAAAAAAAATAAAATATAACGAAAACGAGCCTAGTGAATATATTTATTTTCTCAAGCTGTAGAAACGTAGACTTGTCACAATTTCTAGATTTGGGTGGGCTTTCCTGCATTTACTTGCATCAGGGTCGGTATGGCAGACTAATAGTTTTTCTAAGGCATGGGGGGCGATGGGATAGCCTAGTGGTTAAAGCGTTCGCTCGTCACACAGAGGACCCGGGTTCGATTCCCCACATAGGTACAATGTGTGAAGCCCATTTTCTGGTGCGCCCCCGCCGTGATATTGCTGTGATATTGCTAAAAGCGGCGTAAAACTAAACTCAGTCACTCACTCGAAGGGATGGGGTAGGCGTGAATATTGTTTTAACATCATGTAACAACACTGACACCAAGTTACATGTAAACATAGTAAAGAAAGGTATCATTACTGCCCAATGTTCCTCACATGAGCAGCTGTATCGATCTCCATATTACAATAGTTACCATGGTGATGCAGTAGCCATGTTGAGAATCTACACAAGCATAGTATGAAGCACATTCCTGCCAGTTACCACATTAAAAGAATAGGTATGAAACATATTCAAGTCAGTTACCACATAACAAGAATAGGTATGAAACATATTCAAGTCAGTTACCACATAACAAGAATAGGTATGAAACATATTCAAGTCAGTTACCAGATTACAAGAATAGGTATGAAACATATTCAAGTCAGTTACCAGATTACAAGAATAGGTTTGAAACACATTCAAGTCAGTTACTACATTACAAGAATAGGTATGAAACACATTCAAGTCAGTTACCAGATTACAAGAATAGGTATGAAGCACATTCCTGCCAACAGCACATTACAAGAATAGGTATGAAGCAGTATCCTGCCGACTGCCACATTACAACAATAGCGATGAAACACACTCCTGCCAGTTACCACATTACAGCAATATGTATTCCTGCCGATTGCCACATAATAGTTCACTTTGAGGAATATCGTCCGGATTGGCGAGGTATGTTAAGGAGAATGTCCGAAACCTCCCTATTATTTTCGCTCGTGAAGCTTGTTCGAGACCGTTCGTCACGTGCGAAAATGATAGCGAGGTTGAGGACTTTCTCCAACTTAAAACCAAGTTCGATCTAGCGTATAACTCAAACCAATGTTCTTGCGATATTCACGAGCCAAACTAATGGAGGACTGATCTAGCTGTACATGGCCATGACCAAACATGTCGTTAAACACACAAATAAACGTGCTCAGCTATGGGAGGGCGGTGGTTATATATTCACGTACATCATGACCTGTGCATCAGTGAACATCGTGGGACTCAGTAGGCCTATGCAGTATGAGTGATTCCGACATCGACGAGTCTGTTACACAACACAGTTTCACAGACACTTTTGAGGTTGACGTTAATTCAGATTGTCATATGTTATTAAATTCTTATTGTGACTATAATGCACTTCCAGACTTTGATGTGTAAAAATGTGAGGTGGCTGATCTTGAAGGTTTTTCGTCTGGTTCTGATTTGTACAAAGCAAGCCAAGAAATTGAAACCAACGCTTTCAATATGTTGCCCTGTAACCCTCCCCCGCAAGTGAGGGTGTCAAGCCCGACACCTGAAACTCCAGAACATAGCGTAGATTTTACTTCAGCAAGGTTTGGTCAGCCATCATCAGATTTTGACATTAAGAAATTGTGCGGCTCAGCATATTCATCTGATACTGAAAGCAAGAGTAAGTGGGCACTTCGTTTGCATCAAGAGTGGGTGAAAGAACGGGGTAAGAGGGGCAGAAGAGAGGATATGGATTTAAACCCTGACATTGTGTCACTGGCTCAGAAGGAATGTGAACTAAATAAAACTTTGATGATTTTCATAGCTGAGGTCAGAAATCAGAAGGGCGAGGAATATCGTGGAAATACGCTTTGCGAAATTGTCTCTTCTCTGCGGTATTACATCAGAAGAAATGGCACACATTTACACCTTTTCGAGTCTCCGTTCTTTCAGGGATTAAGGTCTGTGTTAGATGCAAGAATGAAGTCGCTGGCTAGACAGGGAATTGGAATAGAGAAAAGACAGGCTGAAGTGATCAGTGTAGATCAGGAGGACGTGTTGTGGGAGAAGGAGATCATAGGGGAGCGCAGCCCACAACAATTGTGTACCTCACTGGCCTCAATTGTGTTCTTAGAGCAGGCGATGGGCATAGGTATCTCTGAACGGGTCCAAACTCAAAGATCTAAATAACAGTAGGTGTAGATGGGTCAAAACGTCTCAGATACATAGAAGATGTATCCAAAACCAACAGAGGTGGCTTAAAACATCGAAAGTGTGAAAGAAAGTGTGTCTACGTCAACCAGAATTTAGAGCGTCCAGAGAGATTCCTTGTCGGGCTTTATGAAAACTAGCACGTCACTCAGGTGAACGATCAATGGATTTGGCAGGAAAACATGCTTCCTGATATATCTTCATTGTTTGTATAGACGTCGGAGTCTTATGAGCTACGCGCAGAATCAGTTTCATCTGCTCTACCTTTTACAAAACAAATGGGTTTAGTCATTGCTGTATACAGCGCCTGCTTCTCGTAAAACTCTTTCTGCTCCAGTCCATCATATCCTTGTTTGCTAGTAAGAAGCGACTAACGGATCGAGTGTTCAGGCTCGCTGACTTGTTTGACACATAATCGTATAATAATTCCAATTGCTCATGTTATTGATCACTTGTTTGTCCAGACTCGATTATTTATTTACAGACCGCCGCCATGAAGCTAGAATATTGTTGAGTTCGACGTAAAAGTAGACTCACTCAATAAGGCATAATTAAAATAAGATGCTTAAACCTATGCATGGGACAGTATCATTAATCACTTTAACTATACTATGTTTCAGACTTTGGAAACATGTGTTTACAGTAATTACATTTGAAAACTGGTCCTATGTTTTGACCTAAAGACGGAAAGTGCACCACATCTTACTTGAGACCCCTGAAATGTATTCGAGAAGATGCGTGGTATGCTGATATTCCGGTTGGGTTGCACCCTTTGAGAGGCACTGTCGGACGACTGTGTAAAATGGCAGGATTTGGTGGATTTTATTCAAATCATTCACTGAGGGTGACTACAGCAACACGTCTCTATGATTCTGGCCTAGACGAGCAGCCGGTAGCTGAGAGGACAGGACACAAGTCTCTGGCAATCCGAAGATACAAGGCATGGTTAGTTGATACATTTGAATGCTGTTTGTATTGTTTGCTTTTCCGAAATATAAAGAATGAATATCGTTCAGTGTGCGCATAAGACAAATCTCAAGGAAACTATTTCCATAACACACAATTCATTCCTTTATTGCAGAGGACCTCCACAGAGATGGAAGCCCGTGTGGATGGCGTCATTCAGAGGAAGTCCAGTAAAAGTACATGCGCGGCTCTATCGACAGTCAGCAGGCCTACTGAGACAGACACGGCACCGTCAACAGGAGCTGCACCAGTTTTGACCACCACCAACAAGAGTGATGACGGCACTGCTTCGGAAAAGGAACGTGATTTGGAACTTGTTCTGAGGGACGGTGCCTAGACGTTATACCGGCCATGACATAATCTAATGTTATTTATCAAGACAGTTGAGAACGTGAAACCCATTTCCTGGCGTAAGACCGTCCGGGAATTTGTCACAACATAATTTTGTGCAAATCCTGCTGTATTATGGGAGGGTCATCGCTCTTCTTGAACTATGGGAGGGTAACCATTCTAGGAAAACTATGGGACGATTTGATATTTATACAAAAACTATTGTAGAGTCAGCAAAATGATTACATCTATTCAAATGTCAAGAACCTTCCCGTAACTTAGTTTTAACCCCTTATATAGTCACCATGGCAACCCGGCTTCAGTAGCATCATATAAGAAGTCTGCTTCAAACAAAATGATCTGGCAAGTTCAGATTGACTCAAATTATTAATTCTTCTTTTTATGGATTTTCTGTTCATGTTTTGCAGATATAACTTTTCCCTTCTCGAAACTTGCTGCTGAAGTATAAGTGCCAATATCTCGCTCTTGCAAATAGCCTTTCTCCAAGGTTGTACTAAGTGATAGGCTCATGGACGCATGTTTACATGTTTTTTGCTTTTGTTTTGTGACACCATTGATGTAAAAATAACTTTTAGCTTGCTAGTAGGAACAACATCTCAGATGAAGTAGTGCAAGATTTCCCACTCACTTTCGATGAATATGTGATGGTTTTGTTTTTGTGTGTGATCCTAATGTGACCCAAGATGTTCTCGCTCTTGCCAAGAACTTGTGTACGGAATGCCGACGCAAGAGAAAGGGACCAACTACGTGGGAGGCTGTTGTTAGGCCTACTGTCATTTTATGTTATACTACATGTATGAGAAATAAATTTTCCATCAAAAATGGATGTGCTACAATGAAAAGTTAAGTGTAAATAAAATGACATACATGTACCTGCTGATCTTGTTTACTTTGAAAATGTTTCTGTTTTATTTTATTTTATACTACATGTATGAGAAATAAATCTTCCGAGAAAAACTGGACGTGCTACACTGGTAAGTGCAGCACCCCAACTTGCAAACAGTTTCAGGGAATATGTCTAGAAAAACTCTCCTAAAACCAAGAAATATGTATAATTCCTGAAAATTTCAGGTATTTTGTATATTCCTTAAGTAAATCAGACATTAAACATATTACCTGAAATTTTCAGGGTTTATACATATTCCCTGATTACACATATTCCCTGATTACACATATTCCCTGATTACACATATTCCCTGATTATACATATTCCCTGATTTCACATATTCCCTGATTATACATATTCCATGATTACACATATTCTCTGATTACACATATTCCCTGATTATACATATTCCCTCATTATACATATTCCCTCATTATACATATTCCCTGATTTCACATTTTCCCTGATTATACATATTCTCTGATTACACATATTCCCTGATTACACATATTCCCTGATTACACATATTCCCTGATTACACATATTTCCTGTAACACAGTTATTCTTTCCTTATAATACGTCAACATCAGCGGACAGGCTAATGACACCAGTTTTTCATTGGGACAACGTGTTCTTACTTATTCAGTCCAGAAATCATGATGTAGTCCAATGACCACTTCCTGAGAGACGTGTGCAAGTCTGTTTACAATACAACGCAGCCTTCCAGTCTCACCATATGTGCAAGATGTCCGCCGCCTCGCCTACTGTTATATGCTGTTGAGCATCAACCTGAATCACCCTGGCGTCCTAAACAAAACCATGTTCCAACAGGCCAGGCCCATGCTTACAAACCTCCCACTGATGCCGTGGTGCAGTCACTGACCCCAGTAAGATGCGCAGATAGCGCCCAGGCTTTCAGTTCCCACAACGCGACATGACGGGTGAAATCTTACACTGAACAAACCACATAGTTACATAATTTCAAGTTCATGGAGTTTGTGGAAGATTTTATATCGCCAGCATCACCATGGTAACAATGGGAACGGATGTTGGGGAGTCCGCCTCATATCCAACGTGTTGGCCATAAGACCTGGGGGCTGTCTTGGAGGAATTAGGTCAGGTAGTTCCACGGAGGAATGCCCGTGGGTCATACAAGTAGGGTATCTTATCTCAAGGTATCTCAAAAGAGCAGGGTTACTTTAGTATGCATCATGGAGTAAGGTATTCCCTACTGTCGTAATGGAGTCTGTTTTGTTTAAAAAAAAAATATTTAATTTCTTTGAAGTCTTCTTTGTGTTGTTGGTCAGGAAGTTCGAGCATCCGTGTCGTTATGGACAAAAAAGATCGCGGTGAGAGATGCCAGACCACATACAGCTGGTGTTGATCGCCACATTCAATAATACTATAGTCATAGGAGGAGAGCCTTTAAAAACATTTACAGGAACCACTATGATCGACACAATTAATCTGAGTAATTTTTATGATAAATAGTACCTCAATTTAGTTGATAAAAGTATAAATATACCCGGTGGGCGTCTGATATTTGTAACTGTCTCAAGTCGTGTTGATATGTTTGATATCGGTAGACGCACGGGTGAGATTCTCTATAAACACCCATAAACACTGTCAATATCTCCTATATGTATTTAGTACTTTTTTTATTCATCACGTCGTTGTTCAAACAAAGGAAATGGGAGCATAAACGTTCGTTACATAGTAACACCACAAAGAGCTCAAATGGGAAAGGGTAAACAGTATCTAGACAAGTGTGATTCAGTGAGACTTATGTCACACCTAAACGCTACCCACATGCACAATAGCGTATCGCAAGTTTACATTTAGGTCACACGGCACACCTTGTGACTCAAGTTGCGCAAATATTGTTTGTCCCCGTTCACAACCGAGTGTCATTTTCTTGTCTTACAATAACAGACCAACGCTCTTATCTACGTGTGACGATGTCGATGACGTAACGCCATGTGTGGTAAGTTGGCAAGATGGCGGCCATCAATTTGTTATCCTTCGAAAGATATATACAAGCGTATAAATTCTTGAACAAAGACATATAGTTTTCATCGTATTTGTAAAAACAAAATCAGGACATTATCGATAAAAAGTTTCTTTAACAATAATAACGTATTAAATGACGACGTTATTACACATTTGTATGTGTTGCCTTTTTCTCATACCGTCACTTTGCTGACGTTATTTCACGCATAGTATATATACGATGTACAAAAATATATAATATAAAATCACATAACGACGCACATAAAAAATATGCTGATGAATCAGTTTGCTGACGAGATGTTCCATGTATCTCACGGACTGTATAAAATGTGACAGACGTTTGCTGAGACGGCTTATCTTAAAATATTGTTTAGAAAAAAGATAGAATACTTTGAATAAAAGCAAAAAATGGCTATCGTCTATGAACCAATGTTTACGGGGTGGGCGAAATGACCAATCAAAACAGAGGTCAAATGGGGGGAAAAGACAATGGTGAGAAGAGGCTCGGAATCTCATCCTGTTTCTACATTGTGAATTCGTTTGAACTTTCATTATCTATCACAATACTCAAACCTCAGCCAGGTACAGATTTACAAGTTACGATGAACATGAACTAAGGAAAATTTAACCAGTTGCGTTATCGCAATAACGGTGCCCTTGATGTTTCGACTCTCCCATTTATATAATTGGAGGAATATTTTGGGCGATCTTTACGCCACTTACGATATAGCATATTAAGATCATACTCTTGTGTAGATCTGAATGATAGGAACTGTAACGAAATGCTGTACCTGGTTCGCAGGGTCCTTCCTTCTTAATCTTAATCTTTTTGCCGCTCCTCGCCTCAGCTGCGTACATCTGACAGACATTATTGTATGTGACGCCATCGTCTCCACAGATGATCTCTTCGGTTTCGCAAAGGCAGTAGTGTCCGACGTCCACCTTGCTGCACATGAGACCAGTGCCACAGTCGCCGTACCCCTCGGGCTTCAAATCGTTGTTGCATTCCTCACCCTCCATCTTCAAGCAAATTTCGCAGCATCCGCACTCATCTTGTATCTTCCCTGCCAGACATGAGACAGCGGGGCAGGCACTTCTGTCACACTCTCCACAACCTTTCAGTGTACCTGCATAGCAGACGACAACTAGCCCACACAGGGCGACCAACCATAGAGTATTCATCTTGAAGATGGACCTCAGTTCCAACTCCCTTCAACGATGAGCAAAACAAACACTCAGTAAACCTGTGTCTTAAAAATGGTGGCTCCAGAAACTGACGTGGCTGAACTGAAATAGATGTGTAATCCTATCCTTCAACCCCCGCCTGCTGACTGTAACCCTCCCTCTCTCCCGCTGATCCGTGGGGCAAACCATTACAGATGGCGGACACAGGAAGTGCGGGGTAACAACTCACGCTGGTGGAATTTCCTCAGATGTCTGTAACGCCAACTGGAAATACTTGTTTCAATCATGTCCGATCTGTTTGTGGGACAGGGGTAATAAATCGGACGTTATGTCACGTATTTCCTCGATCCCGTGATTAATATATACCTATTGTTCTAACGCCTCCCCCCCTTTGTGGTCATAATAGGATCGCCCGATCAACACAATGTGTGTGTTAATTTGGGTACCCTATTATCTGGTGCAGGTAATCGTGTTATTGAGATAAGACGAAAGGAAATAATATAGTCGAAGTCAAGATCACTAAAGCAGCTTCTATTCTTCTTGAGTGTTAAAACATGCAGATGCGGATCAGTGAATCCTGAATCCAAAAGTTATCAATGTGTGTTTAGTTTTACGCCATACACAGTTATATGGCGGCGGTCTGTAAGTAATCGAGTCTGGACCAGAAGATCAAGTGATCAACATCATGAGCATCGATCTGAGCGACTGGGAACCGATGATATGTATCAACCAAGTCAGCGAGGCTGGCCACCTGATCCTGTTAGTCGCTTCTTACGAGCGTGGGTTACTGAAGACACATTCTAACCCTAACCTTCACGTGTCTTGTCAAAATGTATATTTATTTCATTGGACACTGGAATACTTCGTCGAATTCTACAGCATGTTGTGGAACACATAGTCATGTTCGCCAGCACATATTCAATTTCTATTATTTAAAATAACTTACTTTTTTCGGTAAACTGAAAAACGGCATTACACTCGCTCAGCTACATGTACATTTTCATTAGGCAACAATACCGTACAACAGCTTTCGTCCCAAATATATTTTATCTTCAACACCAAATGCAGAGTGATGGAGGGTTTTGAATAATGAACAACTTTTTGGGGGTGTTTTACAAGAAACAGCTGGTGCTCGCTATTATTATGAACAATCTAGACTAACACTTATATTAGTTTATATAGCCAGTCGACTATTGCGATAAAGTGGACTGCACAGATGCATATGCACTGATTGTGTCAGGCGCAATCGTTCGTATTCAGGTTCGCCCTGAACATGAATCAAACTTTGTTTCAAAAAAGTTGTTTACTAGCTTTCAAATCGCAAACCATGAAAAGAAAACATGTACTGTTCAAAGCAACGATAAAACAAACTCATGCCAGTTTTTATCACCCCAAAGTCTTAGTAGACAGACATACAGACAGACAATAGTTTTTTAATGTCTTATATCTGAACAGACATGGAAATAACAGTATATATACTGACCAGCAATATAAACGCAAGTTTCGATAAAATGAAATCCCATAAAAGTAAGCATTCATGGTTATGTGTTCTATTTAAAAACTTGATCCCCACGCCCACGCCCACCCCCCACGCCCACCCCTCAACCGCAACCCCCTCCAAAAAAATACAAACAAAAAAACCCAAAAGAAACAAACAAAAAACAAAACTAAAACAAAACAAAAACCAGCAGAGTTTCGTTTCTTTTGCTTATATATACAATAAATATCCGTACAATATTAATCTTAAGAATTATGAGGGGCATGATGTTATAAAATGAATAACAGTAAGATATTAATAAATAGAAATATACCACATGAGAATTGTACCATGAAAATGTATAGTATCCACGTAAAAGATGCTTTCTACGATTTCCTATTAAACATCAGATGTTTTGCATCTGAAGAAACATAGATTGGCATCAATAATCATTAAATAAAAATCTTTATAAGAACTTTCTAAGAGATTTGCTGATAAAAAGTATATCAGGAGTCGGTATATTCGTAGCTCACCACAAGATTGTTGTTGGGAGTCCATTAGTGTCCATCTTGACCAGGCAATAAAACAATAAGCTTTCATCGGGGGCTGGATAATCCAGGCGTGACATTGCGGACCCCCCAACGAGTTGCCTGGCAACATGCAGGAAGAGACTCATGTTGTGTTCAATGTGGTATAGACTCACATCATTCCTAACTACTTTTCTCTTTCCGTGACATACAACGAGGCCTGCCGGAATGACACGAGTATTACGAACGGACTCGGCGACGCTGGGATTAGCCTTCTGTTTGACTCATATGGGGATGGTCCCAGTGAGTGATCCGGTTACAAACCTTTGACGTTGACGTTTTGCATGGATTGCCAAACTAGATTAGTGAGTGAGTTTGGTTTTACGCCGCTTGTAGCAATATTCCAGCAATATCTCGACAGGGGACACCGGAAATGGGTTTTACAAATTGCATCTATGTGCTGAAGCGAACCCGGGTCTTCGGCGTGAAGAGTGTACACTTTAATCATTGTTAAAATGACTTTTCCCCAACTTGGTATTTTAAGTTGTTCTCTAATCATCATTCTCTAATACCATTTTACAGGTAAAAATAACAAAACATTGCATGTTATCACCAAATTTAGAAACATGTCATAACATATCACAATTAACAATGGGTGGTAACTACCTACAGCACTGTTTAGACGGGAATATGCATTTGCACGTGCGTTGCCATAGCGATTGTGCAGCTGACAATCAGAGCTATGAATGAACTCTAGCAGACTTTCAATATGACTACACTCATGAAAAATATTGTGAGAAAATATCTAAAATAAACTATTTTGTATTTCAATTAGGATGAAAAAACCCCATAAAGGATGAATGGTACATGACGCTTTCATAAAATATATTATGCAGAAATGACACGGTATATTTGCTCTCCAGTAAACTCATCTATTTCGGATGATTCCACAAAAAGTTTTAAAAACAAACTTTAGGAAAAACGAACGTCATTGATAATTTACAATCAAACTTTGGCTGTGTTCAAAACTACGCAATAAACGCAAAATAACTTTATATTTCCATTCTTGTGAACACACCCACCTGCATAGTTTTGTCCAGAAGTTTTCATGCTTATGATACAAGATGTGTTCGGAAGCGGTAACTAATCTGACTGCATATTATGTGGCACGTTATCCTGTGTGTTCCTTCAATTTCCTCAAATTATTATCATAAACTTTAATAATTTTAAGAATTTACATTTTATCATAAAGATATTATCAAGCTCGTGGCCTCCCGTATAATATCACATGTTTGAAAATATCAAGTAGAGAATGATGGGGTGCCGGTTACAAAGAAAATAAATCATATACTTAACAGCAAAAGAAACGCAACATTGTCAACAGACATAAATATGAAGCGCGATTTAATTTTTGTTTCGAAACTTGCGTGTCTTTTTGCTGTTCAGTATACTTCGTACCAACCTCTGACATTATTTCCAGAGTACAATATCAATGGATTTTTTAACATCTTAATCTGTGGAGAACCTGTGTATATCACACACCTTGTCTGTCAAAGATATTCGCTGTCTCTGAGACTCTTCATGTCTACACTCATCCGTGTAGATAGCTAAATTACTATAAGCTTGAACATAAAGAGAAGAACTAACATTGTCTATGTTTCGACACCTGATGGTGCTAAACATGTCCCTCTGACCATCTACTGAGACTGCGCTTTCGTCTGATGGTGCCAAACATGTCCCTCTGACCATGTACTGAGACTGCGCTTTCGTCTGATGGTGCCGAACATGTCCCTCTGAGCATCTATTGAGGCTGAAACCTCGCCTGATGGTGTTAAACATGTCAATCGGAGCATGTACTTAAACATAGTTCTCTGTACATCATGCTAAACATTTCGATCGAAACGTGCAAAGACAAGGCTTTGTCTTCACAGGGCTGAACATGTAATAAAACGTATCTAATCTTTATCTCCAAAGTATGAAATTCAAAACTCGGCAAAGAAGAACTCTTAATTTCAGTTGACGCACTCTGAACTTGCCGACACGTTCTATAACTGAGATAGATTTCTTCATTCTTAAATTAGTCCTCAAGGCACTAGATAAGTGGTAAACAGGTCTCCCTCCTACGGCTGCAGACAAAACACTGTTCGTCCACGACAGCCTACGAAAAATATCATTCCTTAAAAGCAATCAACCTCAACATGTCTAATATTCAGCAATGAAACATACACACTGCGGGCAGACTGTCAATCCACGTTTTTTTCATTATTTCTAAACAAATCTACATCGCAAAACTTAATTTCATCGAAATCATGTTAATCGATGTACCCATAACCAGAAATTCTGATTGGCTTTTGAGTCTTTGTCACCGTCGGAAGAAGGACTCTCCTTCTTGTATGTTACAAAGATGTCAAATCGGTGTCAAATCTTGCCAATATGAAATTCTCGGGAAAAGGGTACGAGTCTCCATCGGACAGTCCCGGAATGGCACGATGAGGTCACGTGAATCGCCCAAGGGGAGCAACTCTGTCTCCATCGTCAAACAGTCTACGTTTAAACATAGGTCTCCCTTGGCCACCAAGACTCTTAAATAGAAGTTCAAAACATTTGTAATAGTCTTGGGCGTCGCCTTTCGAAAGAAAAATGGATAGCATATGCTGGTCAGATGTTTATGTTGCATACGCTACACAACATCACAGTCTGGATGTACCTCCAAGGAGGGGAGACAACCGCTCCTAGAAAGGGAGACAACCATCTCCAGAAAGGCGTTGCAACAACCCATGTGTTCAGTGTCGTTTAACAAACAAATGTCTAATAAGCCGAAACCATGACATGTGACCAGTATCCGTCCAGCCATGGAGATACGTCATATCCGGAGGTCCGTGGTGCTATAGCCGCGCCCTAACATTGTGGTTCTGTTCGGCAGAGGCTTCCCTTTGTACGCTGCGATTAGATCCCCCACAGACTTGTAGTAGTCGCGGTTGTTGATGGAAACCTTTTTGTCCTGAAATGATTAAAACGTTTCTATTTCAGATCTATGAGTTCATGACCTTGGTCAAATGTTGTTTTGAACAGTATTTCATTTATGAAAGTTGAAACGGCAGAACACTTACCACAAGGGAAGAAAATTCATGTTTGACGCCGTATTCAGCACTATTACAGCTCTACCTGTTGCAAACATTCAAGTCTGGACCAGAAAATCAGTTCTCAATTTCAACAATCACACGAGTATGTGTGAGTGAATGAGTTTTGTTTAGCACCACACTCAACAATGTTCCAGCTGTGTGGCGACGGTCTGTAAATTATCGAGTCTGGACCAGACAGTCCAGTGATCAACAGCATGAGCATCGATCTACGCTGTTAGCAAGTCAGCGAGTCTGACCAAGATCAATTCTAACCCGGATCTCCAGGGGTTACACAGGTATAAAAATTACGTTATATATCTATATCTGTGTACAAGTCTGAAATAAAATCTCTGACTAATCTGCTTTATGATGAGGAATTGCATCTGTGTCTTGTTGAATTTCATTAAACCTCTCACCTTTTGTAATATTTTATATTCTTTAATGACTTCATTTTCTGTCATCACAGAGAGCACCTGAACAAAGAAACATAATTAAATGTTTAATCTCATCATATCTTTTGACGTGTCATCTTCAACTAAATGCACCTGAATCTTGTTTTGGTTTAACAGTTAGGTATATACTGTTAAAATTTGCTAATGTTTATTATATTTATACTTTACGAATCTGGAAAGAAGTAGCGTACCTTCTGGTCATTTGTACGGGACATCCTCACAAGATACGTCCCCTGGTCTTTCCGCTCACGTAAAATACTAAAAACAAAAATAATTATTTGTGAATGACATTAAATTTCAGTAAAAAAGATATTTTACTTAGATATTGTACTTGTCAGTTTTAAACTCGTATTGGAATAAAATACCCGATTTGGTCACAGATCAATTATAGTCGGTTTGCCGTGAAATCGTACCGATGAATGTCAATTTAGAAAAGAAGGTAAAACAAATAGGGAAATAAATGTTGCGAATCCTCATCAATTTACTCATTCAAATCTCAGAGTTTTATTCAATGAATGATAAAAGTTGATTAACAAACAATCATAGTTTCAAATCACTATTGTTGGTTTGAATTACAAGGAGGTATGCATATTAAAAGAAACAGCAAAAACAAGTGGGTTTTGTCTTAGTTGAAGGTCGTCTCGTACGCCCGTGCATTTGTTTCACTGTTCCAACTACTGCGCTTACCCCCTTGTAATACAAACCAATAATAGCCATTTGAATCAATGATCGTTTGTTAAACAACTTCTATCCTTATATGAATAAAATTCTGAGATTATAATGTTCAGTTAGCAAGCATATAATATGAGGCTTCGCAATCTTAATTTCACTTTACATAATTTACTTTCATGTTTAAACTGAAATTCATAGGTACGTTTTCACTGCAAACAGGCTATAGTCTCTACTGATTAGAAATGGTATGTCTAATATTTTAAAAAAACGGAATAGACTTCTGCGCATAGTCAAGAATGGGTAGTCTTTAACTCTAACATTCTATATTTGACTTTTTGAAACGGTTAAATTTAAGATCTTGATGGACGTAATGATATACATGTATTGCCACATTCTCAACCAAAAACGTAATGTGTTGTGACATATGAACCTAACCATTACCATGTAAATCCTACCGCTACATTCATTACATAAAGTACATGGAATGGGTGTAGCGGTCGAACTTCCTAAAAAATCCATTATAAAATATAAAATAAAAGTAAATTATAGCGTCTGTAAACATTATATGATTGCAAAAGTCTAGATTTATATTTTTGAAAAGTATTGTCCAAACAGAGATTCGAACCCATGCATCTAAAACATTATACGATTGCAAAAGTCTGGATTTATATTTTTGAAAATTATTGTCCAAACAGAGATTCGAACCCATGTGCTATTGTGCTATGGAGACCATGGATGTACCGCATCACCCCTCAGCCAAGGGGCTAAAATAGAAAAGCCTTGTCACTTAAATACGAAAATTTACACACTATAGCTGCGTTATTTCTTGTCTACCGTCGCACTCAGCAGTATCCCAGCTACATAGCGACAGACTGTAAATAATCGAGTCTGGACCAGGCAATCCCATGATTAACATCATGACTATCGATCTACGTAACTGGGATACAATGACATGTGTCAACCAAAGCCTGATCACTCGATCCTGATATTCGCCTCTTAAGGCAATCATGGGTTACATTTCTAACCTGGATCTTCATGTGTTCATTTGCTCTTAGCCCCGGAATGTCGGAAATATGGTGGTCGGTGTTCCAAGTTTATACTCACGACAGTGCTTTGTCCCTGTCATTTTCAGGGAAGAAGTACTCCTTCTCGTCTGGAACGGGGGCTGACGCTGGTTTAGGCTTCGGGTTTGGTTTAGGCGGTTGTTGTGCTGGTATCGTCCCTGATTTAGGCACCAGCTTCGGCTTCGGCGGAGCTGGTTTATCCGCAGAGGAAGTCGCATGACCCGGAAGCTACACACACGATCACTAGTTAGTTTATTATCGAAGCTCCGGCCCAAGAAGCATTGGTAACGTTACGTCTTGTCGTAGCTCCATAGATTACCACAGACTTATGAATGTCGTAGAGATACGAGTGAGTGAGTTTAGTTTTACGCCGCACTCAGCAATATTACAGCTATATGGCGGCGGTCTGTAAATAATCGAGTCTGGACCAGACAATCCAGTGATCAACAACATGAGCATCGATCTGCGCAATTGGGAACCGATGACATGTGCCAACCAAGTCAGCAAGCCTGACGATCCCGTTAGTCGCCTCTTACGACAAGCATATGTGCCTTTTATGACAAGCATAGGTTGCTGAAGGCCTATTTTACCCCGTGACCTTAACGGGTATCGTAGCGATTCGAACGCTTTGGATCGGGACCCATGTGATGTTACCTAGTATGTGGTTTTAGAGCACGATCAATTGTTTCAAGCGCAGATAGGTAAACTTGTACTGTGATTTACTGACTGATAGCTACTGAGTGAAATACACGGATGAGCGGCTGAGCATTGTATACATGGGTCACAAAGGTCTTGTTCATCAAAATTACAACGAACACCTTACTGATCAAGTGTTATAGCAACGACACTGACTGTGAATGTTTCCTTCAGCATAATGCTGAGAATATGACACAGCGTATGATTGCTTAAATCGATGCTCATGCTGTTAATCACTGGATTGTCTGGGTCAAATCTATTAATTGAATGCCGTAATGTAGCTGGAATATTGCTGGTAACAACATCAACAACAACAAAACTAAAATACAAGCAGTGGATGATTGCCTTTCAGGTATTCGTGTGAACAGACATGGTCGTTCTGAAACGTACACTGTTTGTCTTTGGACCTTTGGGTGAGTTGACATACGTATGCTTCTCCGCATTTGCCTTGTGTGGCTTTGGTGGTGGCAGTTTCGCCGGAGATTTCAGGTCCTGCTTTGTGGGTGCCTTATGTGCTTGATCATCGGGGGTTGCTAGGAAACACAAATAAATATTGTATTCTCAGATTGAAAGTTTGAAGAAACAGAAATACGGATTCTGTAATGCGATGATTTGACAACAACTCCGCCCTACATTTTCGAAGCTCTATTATCGCTATGATGCTCTGCATTAACATTTAAAGACTATCCTTGCGCTATGAGAGCTTCGAAAATCTTGACACCACGCTTCCAGTAGAGGTGAAGGTCACACGCTGATACCCATTCCAGTCGTCAGATACTAGAATCGAATAGAGGAGGCCTAGAATGTCCGGGTTTGCACTTGGTCAGCTAGTTTAAATATATATATTCATATCGCCAAAGGTACTGCTTCACCGACATTTAGCCAGGAATGAGGGCCAAAAGCAATAAAACTTGTTCCTTAACATCAACCTTTCTTTTGAAGAACAGTTTACTAAATGTGCATTTTCACAGTGAAAAATACAGTTTAGTCGCCTGTGACAATGGGAACTGTACTGAAGAATATATGTTGGCAAGATAGGTATGGTAGCTGTCAGCGATGAGGGTAACAAAACTAGGCCTGAGTGTGTCAGTAACTTCATACACGTCAGAGAGACAGAATCACCTATATCTGTCACAGTATCTGAAGATGTGTGCGAAATAGTTTCCAGATTTTGCAAGCTAGTCGGGCTTGATATGTTTGAAAGTCACAAGTCAACAAAATAATTCCCTTGCTCGAAATTTGAATGTAGAAACTCAACAAACGATAACAAAAATAGTTGAAAATAACACACGGGTTTCATCATTAAGCTGCTAATATGATCATCATGTTTAAATAAGTCGGACATGGTGATATATTTACAAGATGACCCACGAAAATGCACTATCCAGTTGGATAAGTGACAGTGGAGAATTACTGGCCCGACTGGACTTTTACTGTCCACGGGCTAGCGGACCAGAGGCTGTTTGGCACACTGATCCGGAGTGGCCTTCTCTTACACAGATAACATAGCTTATCCTCTAACTGGGAAATTTGTTGTCAGTCTCTACTTAATGCCTGAGACAGGTCAAGACGATTCTTCGTTGGTGGGTGTCTTGCTCTAAGTCAAAGTCCATTGTACCGAAGATGATCTGGTACATGTCGTGCTGGATATGGTAGGGCGCTGTCGTCGACACAAGACAGTAACTGACATCATGCAGTAGATATATCAGTGCCAACGCAGGGCAGTACGCGTTGAAGGTGTTAAGGAAGTGTTCGTTGACGTTCAGGGTGCGTTCCACTAACCGATCTTATCTAAGATCAGTCTCAGCAAGTAACGCTAATTTTACAATCGACTAAGCTAAAAGGTACATCCGTTCCACAAATCGACCTTAGGCCGATCGTAGCTGATGGTACGATCCGATCCATGAGAATGAACCGCCATCTTTGATTTAAATTCTACGTGGAGTTTAATCATTTGACATTTACACAGCAATGTAAGATGTTTGGAACGATAGCATATTCGATTAGAATCAGTGACATTAAAGACACCAAAATATGTTGTGATCAAACTTCTTTCTCCACAGGCAGGCACCTGACATGATTTCAGTTCAAGAACGGACTTCTGACATTTTGCGTTAATATGGTTGCAGCAGATGTCAAAACCACCCCAAAGTTGTTGCGTTCCTTTGGTGTTCTGGACCCCGTGCCTCAAAGCGATCGTGTTGCTAAGACGATTCTATGTTCACACATGGGAGTTACGGCTGTCGTAACGCTGCAATCGCTTTGAGGAACAGTACCCTTGAAACCATTTGGTTCGAAAAATGGCTCACCAGAATACGTTCGGTATTTTCACGAAAGTCGGAATCTTTAAGAACTGGATTTCAGACCTTCCTCCTACATCATGGTGACACACCTGGATCCAAACTGAATACTCCTTGTAGCGGTGCTGATCAAAACCCACTCACTCACCACACGTGGTGTTAAGGCCTACTCACGTGGTAGAGGCATTCGTGGCCGCTTGAGCTTTTCTAAGTCTAAGTCGTTAATCTGGTCATAGTCGGAGTCATCCTCGTCGCCATCCTGTGAATCTATAAAACAAATACTGTAAGTGCACCTGCACCGATACAACATAGAAAATCGCGAAAACATAAAAGAAACAGTTAGAGGCATTACTGAGAGTGGCATAAAACAACAAGCTGAAATGACTGACGAGCCAATGTCGCCCTGATTGCTGCCCTTCCGAAAACGACCAAAATGTGTTCACATTTACCAAACGACTGGTCAAAATGTCGCTTTCCTTGGTAACTTTTTACACTTTTTCACACTAATACTTCAAATTCTTTTGGTATTATTTAGAAAAGCTGGCAGATGGTGACGTCACGTCCGGAAGGGTTACGAATGGCTCCAGGTTTAATGAGGGTATCCATTCAGGGTAATCAGTTGTGTCAGCCATAACGGACCACGTGAATGCTACCACCTACCCTGATCATCGTCACTCTCCTGCGGTTCAAATATAGGCTTCTGAAGAAGGACGTACACATCTTTGGAGGAGCTGGTGGACACCACGGACCCTGCACTGAAACTACATGACGCCATGTTTCCTTGTAATTCGTCGTTTATCGACAGTCATATCATACAGCAGCGTGTATGCGTTTCATATATGAAGATGCATAGTCGGGGCTGTACATTAGATCCGAGGAAAGGGTACATGGACAACGTCATTAAGGGTTGTTTCGAAGTCAGGGAGAGGAGCTCTTTGTGTATCAGCACTCTTACTTTCACTTCTGCTACTTTCTGCTTACCCTGTCTCCCCATCCTTCTCCCCATCCTCTGTCAACAAAGACTACTCTCCTTTCCACTACTACTGCTCCTGTTACTACTACTACTACTGCTGCTGCTGCTGCTACTACTACTACTACTGCTGCTGCTGCTACTACTTCTGCTGCTACTACAGTTGCTACTACTGCTACTGCTGCTGCTACTACTACTACTACTACTACTGCTGCTGCTACTACTACTGCTGCTACTACAGTTGCTACTACTGCTACTACTATTACTGCTGCTGCTACTACTAGTACTACAGGACCCGTGAAGGTCCCGGGGTAGAATAGGCCTTCAGCAACCCATGCTTGCTTCAAAAGGCGACTGGTAGTAGCAACTGTAGTAGCAGCAGTAGTAGTAGCAGCAGCAGTAGTAGTAGCAGTAGTAGCAGCAGTAGTAGTAGCAGTAGTAGTGAGTGAGTGAGTTTAGTTTTACGCCGCACTCAGCAATATTCCAGCTATATGGCGGTGGTCTCTAAATAATCATATCTTGACCAGACAATCCAGTGATCAACAACATGAGCATCGATCTGCGCAATTGGGAACCGATTACATGTGCAAACCAAGTCTGCGAGCCTGATCACTCAATCCCTTTAGTCGCCTCTTACGACAAGCGGAGTCCTCTTTTATGGCAAGCATGGGTTGCTGAAGGCCTATTCTACCCTGGACCTTCACGGGTCCAATTTGCAAATAACAGAAGCTACTTTCACGTCAAAGAAATTCCTGTAAAACGATACACCCCTGCTTACCAGTCATCCTTTACGTTGTTGGCTTGCATCATTTCCTCCCGGATGGCTTTCATCCATGTCTTTAACAAAATAAAACCACATCACCTTCGCTTTATACTCTTACCAATATGTGCAGACTATTATCAGTGAGTGAGTGTGTGTTTTAGACCGTTTGTTAACGGTATTTCAGCAATATCACGGCGTGAAAACAAAATATGAGTTTCACACATTGTACCCGTGTGGGGAGTCGAACCCGATCTTCGGTCTGAAGGATGAACGCTTTATCCATCTAGGCTACCTCACCCCTTCCAGACGATTATAAACATAGTCCTGATTTCAGACTGTGATGCAGTGTACATGCACTCAGAACAGATTTTGTCCTGGTTGTACACGTATTAAATCAGTTCTACAAGGAATGTAAGCTTTGTGAAGGAGTGGGAGAGTCAGTGAGTTTAGTGTTTCGTTGCACACAGCAATATTCCAGCTATATGGTGTTCGTCTGTAAATAATCGAGTCTGGACCAGGCAATTCAATGACCTTCGATCTACACAATTCTGAACCGATGGCGTGTTAACCAGGTCAGTGAGGTAACCACCCGATACTGTTAGTCGCCTCTTACGACAAGCATGGGCCACTGAAGATCAATTCTAACTCGAATCTTCCCCCGTCGTGAAGGAAATGCTTACCATTCGATCTGCATCGCTGACGCATGCGAAGAAATGAACCTTTGCTGTAGGGTCAGGGGAGGTAATCCTGAATGCCCAGGGACTGGTAGGCTCTTCATCCATTGACAATAACCTGCAGCAAGAGTGAGTGAGTGAGTGAGTTTAGTTTTACGTCGCACTCAGCAATATTCCAGCTATATGGCGGCGGTCTGTAAATAATCGAGTCTGGTCCAGACAATCCAGTGATCAACAACATGAGCATCGATCTGCGCAATTGGGAACCGATGACATGTGTTAACCAAGTCAGCGAGCCTGACCACCCGATCCCGTTAGTCGCCTCTTAAAACAAGCTGAGTCGCCTTTTATGGCAAGAATGGGTTGCTGAAGGCCTATTCTACCCCGAGATCTTCACGGGTCATCTGCAGGGAGAAGGTGGATGTGTAAGTGGGTGGATGGATGGATTGATTGATGAATGGATGGAACAGAACTGCTAAACGTCGCTTGTTGAAGTAAGTGGGAAAACGATACGTTTTCAGATGAATTAGAAAGAGATTTTTGTTGGACAGTTTCCAGTGGTAGAGCATTCCAAAGTTTTGGAGTTGCAAAGCATAGAGTCACTTCACCCATCTTTGTTTCAGTTTTAGGAACTTGAAGGGTTTTCGTCATTTTGTGCTGAATACGTGAAAGAATGGTGCGGTGCTCCACGGGCAGGCAAGTTGAGCGAAGAATAAAGGTTGTAACACGTTTGCAGTTTTATATCCATCCAGCGCATGGTTAACGTCATATTCCATGTAAAAGCCTGCAGACTTGAAGGTGAAAGAGAGAACTAGATCTGACTTCCAACATTTCTGGACGAGTGAGTGAGTTTAATTTTACGCCGCACTCAGCATTATCCCAGCTGTATGGTGGCAGTCTGTAAATAATCGGATCTGGACCAGACAATCCAGTGACCAACAACATATAATTCACATATGTAAAAGATGCCCAATAACTGGTTCTCACTGTGTGATCATGAGGAGAATAGAACCGGTTGTTAGATGTGTCGCACGAAAACATATCCCACTTGGCTACTACACCCTGTTACGAGTGAGTATTTTCTGTAAATTTTTGTTATGATTAAGTAATAACTAATATTGGTTCACAACATTTAGTGTTTTGCATATTAAATACGATGGGTCACATTTCTTTTTAATAGCTGGTCAACACTTGTAACATTCTGTTTTTCCGGAATTTATCTGCTCCTAGTTTTCCATGTGTCTACTTCCGGGAGACTTATACCTTGCTCTCGTTGCATGATAATAGTATCTGAATATTTTAAACTTGTCTTTGTTCTGTTTTGCTGGTTCACAAGGGGATTTCTTACATTGTTGTCACGGTAAATTCTTAACCGTAACAACCGTTTCAGTACTACAGGCAGTATGAATATGCTTAACCCGACACAAATGATACGATGCCTAAAGTCCTGAATACCTTTAACTGAATGGTACCCGCAGACACATGGTTACGGGTGGGTGAATGAGTTCAATTACCTGTTGTACCCAATCAGCGAGAACGCCTGTAGAGGTCTTGAGGCTGTTTCGCTGACGTAGCAATATATACAGCCCTGGGATATCACAACAAATCTCTGACGCCCTGCAACAGAAATACGGGGTTATAGCAAATGGCTGATTTACGTAACGCCTATAGATAAAAACACTTCCTAATGATAAATAATGCTGTAATTGTATGTCTGTTCGATCGGCATTCTAGAAGCTGGAAGTTATACTCCTGCCGCCACAACCTTTTACCGACAGAGACCACAGGCCTAACTATAGACTCTATGTATCAGCTTGATTTTAGTTAATGCCCCTGTTTCATCACAAGCACCACCATTTATGTTACTACCACTGCATATGTATTTTAACCTGCAAATGTAATCGTACCACCATCTAGTTTCATACTGTCACTCCTTTTCGTACTAACACTGTAAACATTTTGCAGAAATGTGTGTTGATCGACAGCGTTGTTAATCTTATAATTCAATCGATAATTGCTTAATATTCTTTTGTTTTTGTTGGTTACATTAAATAGAATTCTGGCTTCATTTTTTTGTTTCCTGGGGAGGTGTGGTACTTAACAATGTAAACAGCCAAACTTCGTGACTATCATGCTGTTCACCCAGCAGAAAATGGGTACCCAGTGGGATAGGTCATGTCACTATGACCTTCTTGGGTTGTCCATGGAAATAGTGAACTGTCTGTGCTGGAATAGGGGCCACAGATTTACACATTTAAATTATCATTAATTATTATTACATGTATAACTATTTTTATGCCAGACAGAATATGCCAGTGCTGAAAGTGTACTTACATCGGAGAACCCTGCCAAGTAAAGATCTGGTCAAGCGGAAGCTCTCCAACATTCGTTCCCGCTTCCCTCGCTTTCTTAGAAACCCTGTGTGACGAGGCGGGTGATGCTGAAGTAACCCTTGGGCCCCTGAAAGTCATCATAGTGAGTGGGTGAAGAGGGTTTTACGTTGGTTTGGACACTCACAAAATAAACGTTGGTTGTTGGTTGGTTTGTTGTCTCCCTCAGCATTTTTCTAGCTATACGGCTGCTGTCGGTAAATAATCGAGTCTGGACCAGGCAATCCAGCGATCAACAGCATGAGCATCGAGTTACTCAACTGGGATACGATGACATGCGTAAACCAAGTAGGCGAGCCTGACCACTTGATCCCGTTAGTCGCCCCTGACGACAAGCATGAACTGCTGAAGACCAATTCTTTCCCTAGTGTTTATAGCAATCGCTCGAAGACCCGGGTTCGATTGCTAATAGGGTATAATGTGTGAAGCCCATTTCTGGTGTCCCTCAGAACTGCTGGAATATTGCTAGAAGCGGCGTAAAACTCACTCACTCATTCTTTCTGTTGCAGGGCGTCAGTGATTCGTCGTGATATTCGTATATATTGCTACGTCAGCAAAACAGCCTCGATTGCGAGGCCTATACAGGCGTTCTCGCTTATAGGATGCAACAGGAAACGAGTTGAACTCACTTACCCACTCTTCAGTGACTTATTCACTCACTCGCTCAGTCACTCAATCAATCACTCAGTTTCCACACATCAACATCGCATTATTGATTAATGTATTGGGGCCTTATGCCATGAGTAAGTATAACTTATAGCTCAAATGCAACACAACTTTGCAGATTTTGATACATTTCAATGTGGACTTACATTAACACATTATCAAAAATGCAAAAACAAGTTGAAAAAATAACGAGATGAAATAAAAACCCTCGAGAAATCGGATTCAAACGATGCACTGGTTCCACCCAAGCTGCGGAGAAAAGTGGTTTCAACAACAATGCTGCGTTGCGCACATAGAGCATGCGCAATGAAAAGGTTCGCGGGGCTTGAACCGAGATGCCGGGATGATTTATTAAGACACGTCTTTTATTACTCAAAGAAACCATCAACAGTGGTACATGAGTTACATTTTACACACAGGTATGTAGCACTTACAGCAACATGGCACACATAAGATTCAGAAATCTTGACAGTTTTTCCCCTAGAAGGCGACTCGTAAAAACATTACAACCATCTTGAGTCTGCAGTAATACTAGGATTTGCGAACAAGTTTTCAAGAAAGTGTAGTATTAGAAATACTTACATCATTTTTAAAAATGCTCAGGCTGAAAACTGAAATGCTTTAATTCATGTCTATGGAAGCATAAATTAGATAAAAAAAACATGTTTGTTGTGATAGGCAGCCTCTGTCACAGGCAAAACTCCATGTCAGTTGTATTAGCACGTATGTGTCTGCCTGCCTGCCTGTCTGATAATGAAAATATACAATACACAACTTTAATCATTAACCACATGCAAGTTGAATTTAACACCTATCAGGCTATACACCATAAATGGCTCGTGCACCTGAGTTCTGTCACATGATGTAATTACTCAGACAGGCAGATGTGATACTTGTACACATGATGAGTTATGATGTCTGTTGATTGCAAACAAACTGCATCCATTTTTCTGGGATGACTTGATCGAACGGTAACCGGTGCAAACTCAGGTTGTCAGGTTCAAGTTCTGCCTTGTACTTGGACAGTGACAGTTTTCAGCCACGCAGTAGGTCATTTTCTCAGTATTCGTTGATTTGGTCTAACGCAAATCAATATGTATTTACAGACCCAACATCTCTGTATGCACACACCTGAGCGTATCGGCGTATGAACCAGAATTCATGAATGAACTTGAGTACACCCCCACCCTAACTGGGTCCGGTATCCCGGCTGCTTCGTTTCGAGGGTAGTAAACATGAGTACAAAGTATTGCCCTTTTGATTTGCGACTGAACGCTTAAGTTTTTTAATGGTTTTTTTTCATAATCGGAAAAGTATATCAAATGTCATGAATAAATGATAATTGAGTTTTAACTGTTTCTTCAGTTGCGTGTGAGCTTTAAGTAATCTATACCAACCACCCATTCAAGGGGGAAACCTGCAATGCATAGTCAGTTGATATATGGACAATACTGGAGCGATTACGCATTAGTCTGCTGTATTTGTTATGTCATTTTACGGCATGTTTATAACGACACAAAGGAACATTAAAGGATGTGTAGTTGTTGACCAGGAAGAGATATTTATGGTATTTGAATGGAACAGGACGTACATACATAACGTGAATCGCTGAACTGTCTGGCGCGTGCGTGCGTGCGTGCGTGCGTGCGTGCGTGCGTGCGTGCGTGCGTGCGTGCGTGCGTGCGTATGTGAATATGAGGACAGATCCGCGCTGTTGAATTGTGCTTCACCAGCATTATTTGCTGGTTTATACAATGTTCTCGTGGAGATGAATCAGCTAGACTCTGCTTTCTCGATGCCGTCCATAGGAATGGTAAAACCTCTCGCAGCTCTTGTGAACAGGAAGTGGACTATACATTTCCGTGTGTGTGTGTGTGAGAGAGAGAGAGAGAGAGAGAGAGAAAGAGAGAGAGAAAGAGAGAGAGAGAGTGAGTGTGTGTGTGTGCCTGTCTGTATGTGTCTGTGTGTGTGTCTGTCTGTCTGTCTGTGTGTGTGGAGGGGAGAGGGAAGGAGGAATTTACTTTAGAAAATGGTTAATGATATGATAAACGTTGGTTGTTGGTTGCTTGGTTGTTTTACGACGCACTGGACGTTGCGACTGTGAGTGGGTGTGAGGATAGAAAAAAAGTGTGAGTGTGTGGGTGAGTCTGACGCATACATGAATGTACGTATGTATGCGTGCACAATTTGGTATGACGCATGCGTGACGCATGTACAATGCAATTTATATCCATCTTAAAATTTTCATTATGATATCCGGGCTCACAGGCTAAATGCTCGGACGCTATGTGAACGTTTTTATCGTGTCATCATGTACTGTTTATTCGAACTCAGTAACAGAATATTTTCTTCTTGATAATTATTTAGTCTCGCACGACCACCACACGTTCCTAGGTTCCTATTTAACACAAAATCTCCTCTGTTGAGTATGTTAAGCACAAACGGATCCCTACACTGCAGCAACAATTGACAACTTCCCATTGAGCAATCATCCAGTTACATAATCAAGCAGAACACGAGCCGTGTACATATAACGACCTACCTAGCCCCGTATAAGGCTCTGGAATGATGGCGGCGACAACTTCCCATTGAGCAATCATCCAGTTACATAATCAAGCAGAACACAAGCCGTGTACATATAACGACCTACCTAGCCCCGTATAAGGCCCTGGAATGATGTCGGCGTCCATACCGTTGGAGGATGTTGTCGCAGCCCTCAACAACGCCGGGTAGTCATGGTTGGAGTACTACACCTCTGTAAAAACATAAACAATTTTTAAAATTAAAAACAAATAAATAGAATGAAATATACTGTATATTTGTTGTCAACGCCGTACTTAGCTATGTTTCAGCTATATGTCTGCGTCTGTAAATATTCGAGTCTTTACCAGACAATCCAGTGATTGACATCATGAACACCAGTCCAACAAAAGGGTGTCGATGACATGTATCAACCACGTCAGGAAATCTGACCACCTGTTAGTCGCTTTTTACGACAAGAATGGGTTGCTGAAGACCTGTTCTAACCCTGATGTTCACGGACAAAGTAATAGTCAGTTTTATTACTGAATAAAGTTCCGATCATCAGGGTATGAGGAAGGTATTTTTGATACAAATATCACTGTGACCATAAAAGTTTACTGTTTAAACAGAATTCATAAGTTTCTGATACGAAGTCGTTAAAATATGCATCTATTCATGCTTGGAAATGTTTGATCGTCAGTCAAGAAGTTGGAGACACAATAACGAAGGATTCCACTCTATGAGGCAATGTCTTGGTACGGTATGGAGCGAACTTTCGACGCAGATCCTTACCGTTATCAGGCAAAAAGGGCTGTGTTTACACTGAATTAAAAGTAAATTAGCACATAAAATGCCCACCTGCACACATTTATGACCTGGAAAGCTATAAGGTTCTGTTCTGTGTACACACGCGCGCACGCACGCACGCACACATACACACGTGAGCATGCACTCGGTGTGAACGTCCTTCCTAGATCATGACGCAAACAGACCCTTTTTCATCCGAACATCGGAGACGCCTTTCTAACTATTCCTGTTTTGACCCACTTTGTCAAAAAAGGACATTATCATATCCAAACGAATCGTTTAACGGGGCCAGCGGTAATTCGGATTTCAAGGGATTTTGCTTTGACTTTTCACCTATGAAACACGCACAAATTCTCATCTTATTCACTTCCGCCTTATAACTGGAATACCGCTGAGTGCGGCATAAAATAGACTCACTCACTCTTATGGACAAAGTCCACGGCAATGGCAGGTGAACGGACCAAAACCAAGTCGCAAACTCATTGCAGTGCCGATAATACCTGTCCGCGTCCTTTCTCATTACCTACTTGTTGTGCTTGTAATACACAGACAGTAAATTTAACATTACAGCCAGATGTATGCACACCCTGTCACCAGGTTCAATAGACGTTATAGAAACGGGCCCAGTATATCGCACACATGGAAGGACATTTTGACACTTGTGACAGTGTATAGCATGTTTTACCGTGACGTTGTTATAACGAGGCGGCCATGACATTACTAAACTGATAACTTATGTTTGCTTACATGGTTGGTGTAAACCGTCAGTGTACATTGTACATAGTTACAGTTGCATTAGATTAACCACCTAAACTATATTTGAACTGCTTCCACTCTTGAATAATGTATAAGACTGTTGTCTTCACCGTTATTAGCCATCAGCAATTGAGATATTTTGCTATCTTGTCATATAGCTGGAATGTTCCTGAGTGGGGTGTAAAACCAAATTTACTCACTAAAATTATTAATTCCCTCTTCCCTCTCTCTATCCTTCAAGCCCCCTGAGTGAGTGAGTTGGGTTTTATGTCGCTTTTAGCAATATTCCAGCGATATCACGGCGGGGGACACCAGAAAATGGGCCTCACACATTGTACCCATGTGGGGAATCAAACCTGGGTCTTCGGCGTGACGCCCCTGAAGATCCGGGTTGGAATTGATCTTCAGCAACCCATGCTCTTCGTAAGAGGGAAGAAACTTGGTCGACACATGCCATCACAATTACGTAGTTCAATGCTACTGCTGTTGATCACTGAATTGTCTGGTCCAGACTGGATTATCTACAGACCGACGTGATATAGTTGGAATATTGCATCCGACGAACAAGCAAACAAATTGTCCTCCAATTGCTTTAATGTATTGCCATCATAACAGCACAATTCTCTCAACATGTAAAACGACTGCACTGTTGTATGAATGTCACAGCTGCAGCCTGCTGCGTTGAGCGCGATTCAGTCTGACATTACACTATGGGCGACAGCGAGTGTTGGCAGTCGAGTCGCGAAATACGCAAAACCCGTTGTCGTTATTTTTGTAGCTCCAACACTGACGTGACAGATTGGGCGTGGATGGTCGGGTGACTAGGTGTAACTATTATGTCCGTGAAATGACATAAGGAAGTGCTGAACGGTCAGATTGTAGTACTAGACTTATAAATAATTCCAGGGACTTTATTTCAGCTGAGGTTGTGTACTCTTGAAGGGAATCATTTAAACGTGTAATAAAATTAAACGTGTAATTACTTAAACGGTAAATAACTTAAATTAGAAAATATCTGGTTCCAATGTCAGCGTCATGTGGTACTCTCATTTGGGTAGATCGATGCTCATGCTGTTGTTCATTGGATTTTCAGGCCCAGCCTCCATCATTTACAGACGACTGTCATATAGCTGGAATATTGTTGAGCGCGGTGTTAAACATCAACGAACAAGCACACAAAGGGAAAATCATTCCTAGATGTACCATACTGCGTTGTTAGTAGTTTTACACGCTATGTGTGATAACTCTTCATCCCAACTTCCTGCTTCCTCGAGTCAGTGGTGCGTCTACTGGCATACGGCGTTAATACGCTAGGCGCTCATCCAAGGGAGGAACATTTACACGTGCGTTAGTCATGAAGCCTTAAAAGGCTTTTGAGATTATTTGCAGCAAGTGTGTATTTAGATGATTTTGTATGTCATTATTCAGTCGTAACGGGCAGGGGAGTTACAGTGACATAAGTCAGCTTTTCACCCCCTCGGCATAACGAAGGCAAAAACGAACAAACTAGAAATAACTATACGATGCTAAGGCTGCATAAAGACAATTAAATGTTTTGCGGGCACATTTTGTTCAAAAGTGACAAGGGCGGTAGGACTTTATTTATACCTTTTGAAAGAAAAAACAGTGACGAGTGAGGAACACTTTTTTCTCTCTCAGAAATACAGCTTGGGAAGTTTAGCGTGTGTTAATGAGTTGTATCTTCAGTCACGCTCGTTCGTGCAGACATGCATTCTTATAGTGGACAAATGGATGATCGGGACGCTGCCAAGCTAAAATTATTTTTTAAATGGCAATAAAATATTGTTACGGGCACAAATAAAAGTGACGAGAAACATTTCACTTTTATTAATTAGCCTTAATATATTTGATACAGGTAAATGACAGAGACCAAACACAAAAATGTGACAATTTAATGAACACCGATATTCACTTATATTTACAACCCTTGAAGAACATAAGCATAACTTCCGTTATGTTGAAGAGCATATCGGTTGATTCAATCAAGACGATTTCCCCGCATGGGTACAATACATGGATGTCTCACCAGGTATTCCTGACGAAGCATTGTTAAAAAGGATCATAAAAGTATCATCACTTGAAAGCCGAAGTTTTCGATGAATCCGATTTATTTTTTTTAAAAGGTATATGTTACTGGCAGCAAGGTGGATTTTGTATTCCGATGACTGTAAACGGCCTTGATAAGCTGATGTGTCTACGGCTGGTTCCTATGAGCTTACACGTCATTTGAACCGTCCGGTAGTCCAGTAGGTACAGCTTATTTTACGTCGAGGACCTGGTTCTAAGCCCATTCTCAGAGAAAATGTCTCATGCTCATGTTTAGCGTCCCCGTCGTGTGTATCATTTGTGTTTGGTCTTTGCTTACAACAATACTCTCTCACTACCTACTCATACTGAGCGGTGGCGTAACCAAGCGTACATAATGTTCGATCACCACGTCGAAATACCAATTTTGGCACAGTAGCATAATCCTTAATATCCTCTGGCATAAGCTTGGAACAAGTTCACTTGAAACGTCACTAACTTACTATTAATTCGTGGCAGAAATGTACGATATAATTAAACGGTGAATAGGTTTGATTTAAAGATGCCCTAACAATATTAAGTATTAGTATTACGTCATACCTGCTTTCTGGTGTTAAGATCGTGAGGGGTAACCTAATTGTTAGAGCATCCGCTCCCCACGCCGAAGATCCGAGTTCGATTCCCCAAATGGGCACAGTGTATGAAGTCCATTTCTGGTGTCCTCCGCCGTGATATTACTACAATATTGCTAAAAGAGGCATGAAACTGAACTCACTCACTCGAAGCAATAGCATCGGATCCTGGTAACATAAATGCCCGCAACTCTGCATTGACTGCCGTGGTGCCTCTGATAACAAGGACCACCCTGACCAACTTTAATCCACAAACACAACAATATAGGCAAATTATCCCGTACACGTCAACACTTGAATGGCACTAGCAGCAAACGCTAAAAAAAGCTTGTGAAGGGGATACACATGTATAGATGGCATGAAAAAACATGGGTATGCAATAATTTTCAAATAGCGAGAGCTGGGTGGGTGAATGATATACCCTCAGAGATAGTTTGGTCGAGAGTTGCGGTTCAAAGAGGGTATTGTGCCAACGTGTGTATAGAGGAAGAAGGAAGGTCCCCCGTACAGGTAGGGCCATGACAGTAGTCTTGTATTGACATAATGTTCTGTATAACTATTTATACTATACACAGTTTGCCCTTTAAACATTTGGTTTAAATACACAAAGGTTGTTGACGGTCTGCATGTGTTCTTTTCAGTGATGTAGTTTTGTGACTGGTGTTATCAGTTTGTATGTTTTGTTATCTCAGGATGTGTATTTAACTACAAATGACATAGGGAAGCAGAGATGGAACATTTCGCTGATATTATAGTCAAAACTGGATTATATTCTATGGTTTGACTTGCAATGGAAACTACAACACAACCCTCAACACAACCCTCAACACAACCTTCAACACAAATCCTCAGCACAACCCTCAACACAAATCCGCAACAACAAAAGTATCGACAATAGAGACTACAACACAGCGTAAAATACATCCACTGTATTAACTATCGCACAACATAAATTACAACCTACAACAAAGCCTGCAACATAACCTGCAACGTGTTTTCAATAAAACGTAAAAAACATTTTCAATACAACTTATAATACAATCTCCAATACAACGTAAAACAACTCTCCAATACAACCTGCGATGGACTTTCCAACACAACGTCATATAAACCTCCAATACAACCTGCAATACATTTTCAAATACAATGTCAAATAATTCTCCAATACAACTTACAACACAATCTCCAATACAACGTGAAGTAAATCTCCAACACAACGTAAAATAGACCTCCAATACAACCACCAATAGAACGACAACCACCATAACAAATAACACAACCTTCAATGAAACCTGCAATACAATCCTGAGTACAATGTATAATAAACACAACACAACGTACACCGTCACCCACCATTCTGCCTCCAACGTATTCCCGAAACACATAATACATTTCACATAACATGCAATCTACAATACAACGTACATAACGGTATGTCAAAGAGCCCAGTCTACAGTATCACTTATTCTGAACCAGAAAACAGAATGTACAGTACAACCCACGAGTCTACATACAACCAGTTGAGTAATGTTCACTGACAAGCACGTGTATGGTGCTTGTCGAAACGAGAAGATCCCGCACGGTGCGATAAACGCGATTTGATAAGCAACTTGGCCTGAATGTATCCAAACAATTTAATACACGGGAAAGTATGACTCAAAATCTTGAACATTAAGACGTGTTTAGTGAAGTTCTTCCATGTCGACTGCTCTAGTTAGCTTATGGCCCAGTACACCTTTGGACCAAGTACAGCTGTTTATGCCTAAAAACACTGAAACAGCCTTCTTGTTTCCTTATGTACTTAATTGTCCCTTACTGTACACACATACACGTTAGCTGACCTTACATACTAATTCACCCAAACCCTACCGGTTGCTTTATTTCAGCTGAGCAGCAATGTTAATGCAAACGTGAAAAGACACACTCCTGTGAACGCTAGGTATGCGACAGGGAGATATGCTTGATTCCTCCTGATCTCTGCTTACCGATGAAATATTCAAATATAGTGATAACAGCAATTTAACATCTAATGTCATACCCTGGGGGTATATGATTGGGGTATGTTCGTTACCTGACACTGGAAGTGTTGCATGTGTACAGCCATACTTGTATCAGGTGTATACAGGGACATACAGTCACGTCGGTTTCCTATGACCTACATACAGGCTCGTGACTAAACTCTATATATTGTGCAAGGTTATGTTTTCGCCGGAGGTGAGGTATACAAAAGATTCCTTACCTCCTTGATGGTTGATGGTTAGTTTGTTCCCTCGTGTTTTAAAGATGATTCGACTGTTTTAGCAAACAGTAGCCACGAGCAGCTTGTTACCTACAGTCGGGTTTACCGTGTCACTGTTTTTACTTCCTGGTTGGGAGTTGACACCGATACACACTTCGACGCGCTATATATTGTTATCCTGACCTGTTAGTACCAGCTAGGTAGTAATAGCATTACCTGACGGTCACTATAATTTATCAGTGATGATTAAACAAGTAAGATAACCTCGACATAACAATAACAACATAACAACGCTTAGTTATTCATCGATCGTATCTCGTTGCTACGTTTCACTGCTCTAAGTCTGTCTCCAGACCGTGGATGTTAAACCAAATAGAAACGCAAGTCAAGTCTAGAATTGCCTCTGCTCCATTTTGAGTGAGTGAGTTTAGTTACGCCGCTTTTAGCAAAATTCCAGCAATATTACGGAGGGGGACACCAGAAATAGGCTTCACACATTGTATCCAAGTAGTGGGGATTCGAACCTGAGTTTTCCTCGTAAATACCAGACGCTTTAACCACTTGGCTACCCCACCGCTAATGCTCCAGTTTCAGTTTAAAGGTGTATATGTACATTTAGGTTATTATTTATATTTCTGACATTAAATGTCAGTTATCTAACTTCATTTAATTTACATATCGCCTTTAGGGCGTGAGGGAATACAATACAGGGTGAGGGGAGGTGTGACACAATGGGACTATAACATCTTAGCATTTGACAGTATCCCCTTACATAATGTGTAGTGTCAGGCATACATCGACTACTGCCACCCGTACAAATATATATACTGTATAATACCTCTACATCGACTACTGTCAAGAGTACTACTACTACTACTACTACTACTACTACTACTACTACTACTACTACTACTACTACTACTACTACTACTACTACTACTACTACTACTACTACTACTACTACTACTACCACCACCACCACCACTACTACTGCTGCTGCTACTACTACTACTACTACTACTACTACTGCCACTGCTACTGCTGCTGCTGCTGCTGCTGCTGCTACTTCTACTGCTACTACTGCTACTACTACTACTACTAAATGTCATTATTATTATAGTTCATTTGTACCGTGCTATTTCCATTCACATTAAATGCTCAAAGCACACAGACTTAAAATCATACTAATCTACTAGTCACTTGAGATGACACTAGTCATCAGGATATGACAATCTAAAGAGATGAATTTGGAGACTTCGTTTGAACAACAACAACAACAACAACTACTACTACTACTACTACTGCCACTGCTACTGCTGCTGCTGCTGCTACTTCTACTGCTACTACTACTTCTACTGCTACTGCTACTACTACTACTACTACTACTACTACTACCACCACCACCACCACTACTACTGCTGCTGCTACTACTACTACTACTACTACTACTACTGCCACTGCTACTGCTGCTGCTGCTGCTACTTCTACTGCTACTACTGCTACTACTACTACTACTAAATGTCATTATTATTATAGTTCATTTGTACCGTGCTATTTCCATTCACATTAAATGCTCAAAGCACACAGACTTAAAATCATACTAGTCTACTAGTCACTTGAGATGACACTAGTCATCAGGATATGACAATCTAAAGAGATGAATTTGGAGACTTCGTTTGAACAACAACAACAACAACAACAACTACTACTACTACTACTACTGCTGCTGCTGCTGCTGCTGCTACTACTACGACGACGACGCCATGTGGACCGATGTGATAGTATAAAAATGTATTCTAAAAGTATATTCTAAATTCAGAGGCAATACATATAATACAAAAGCAGTGCTAGGGATGATAATATCAACCTCACTACAACCATAGTCAACCTCACTACAACCATAGTCTCACTACAACCATACTCAACCTCACTACAACCATACTCAACCTCACTGCAACCATACTCAACCTCACTACAACCATACTCAACCTCACTACCACCATAGTCACAGCTCACTACAACCATACTCAACCTCACTACAACCATAGACACAGCTCACATACCCCCGCTTCCAACTTTGGGACATGGAAATCACCACTATTAATATATAATGTGACAAGGATCAGCAGCTCACAAAACTTTCTCCTTGATTCTGCTAAAATTTATATACATGTTAGACAACAGTTTTTCCATGTACACATTTATTTGCATATATGAAATGAAGAAATTAACCATTTAGAACCAATCAGGGCTACATTTGTTCTTACATTGTGACATGAACAAAACAACCCATGTAGATACAGAAAAACAACCCATGTAGATACAGAAAAACATCACACGTTGATAACATCAAGGAAATAAGTAATCTAGACACAGAGAATAAACCACAGACTGGTACATATGACACAAAGAAAGACTATGAAAAGTGAACAGGGAACATCACACTTTGAATAATCACATTTTGCAATAAATAGCACATTGTACATCTGTGGGTCATGATTAACTTGTGTATTAAGTTTGGTGAACCTAGAATGCATAGTTTCGGTGATATGTTGTGACCAGGTAACCATCAAACATACTTTGCACCAAGTCATGTTTCCATGGAAACAACAGCAAAACAATTTCTGAAAAATAAACAGAATAGCAAAAGGCACATCAATGGGTAATGACTAACGTGTGTAGAGTTTGGTGAACCTAGCATGTAAACTTCAAGAGATATGCCCCGGACAGTTTCGGGACGGAAGGACCCACGTTACTACAAAGATTCCAGGACCCCGTTTCACGAAGCGATCTTAGCGTCAGGATGATGGTAACTCCCATATACTTTAACATAGTTGTAGCGCTAAGATGATGGTAACTCCCATACCTTAGACTTAGACTGTCGTAACGCTAAGATCGCATTGCGGAACGGGGCCTGAATCATTTTTAACATTTATATTGAACTCTGCGTCACTGGACAGGCCTATGGGGTTGTAGTGCATTCTAAATATACCACATATCTAAATATACAGCACACTACAGCCCTCTACTGAATGCCAACAGGTACGTGTGTCCCTTGGAATGATTAACACTGCCACATAAAACATAATATTAACTTACATTAACACACATTAAATGTGTACTGTCGCTTAACTTTTAAAAAATACCCTTTTGGTACAGTCATATTTAACTTTAAAATAATGGGCAAAAAGCGGTATCCTTTGGAGTATAACCATCAAATTCCTATGCCATCGACAATGTGTTGAAGAACGCTGGTCACGAGGTTCTACGACTACCGCCATACCATTGCGATTTGAATCCAATTGAAGTGATATGGGGGACATCAAGGGGAAGGTATCGCGCTACAACACGACATTCAAGTTATCTAACGTTGAAAAAAATGTTCACACGGCAATAAGGGAGACTGATATCAGTCGGTGGGAAGCCTGTGTCAAACATGCATTGGCAGTTGAAAATTAGTACTGGAAACTAGATGGTATTAGAGAAGAGGCCATCCCACCAATCTTAATACGTCTTGGAGATGAATCAGATACTGACCTGTCTCAAGAAGAGATGCTTTGTGATAGAAAAATCTTGAAAAATTCGAGGAAAACAAGTTGGTGATCAACCCCCAGAATACAAATCAAAGACCCACTTCAGTAATGTGTACATGCATAGTTTCACAGAAATATCATCAATGGACTGTGAATGATGCCTTGAAAATAAACCTGTCCCCTAACTACCATATGCTCAAAATATTTTCATGGAACCTAAACAATCAAAATTCTCTGTTATTTACATGTGCATGAAAAGACATCGCAATAACAGTTTGAAAACATCATATAAATTATGTGACATATTTGATTTGGAGATGACTGCTGTCCTACACCGGTATTGACACCGTTAACTAATGCAAAATACACGTGCTTTAAGCCACGTGACATGACCTGGCGAGTATAATGTAAAAATGTGACATGTGACCTGCCTATTTGCATGACCGGGTCGCTGTTCCGGTAAGTAGCTCAACACCCTTGACATGTGAGGTGTTGTTGTGACTTGAAATAATTTCAGACTTTCTTATTATCGAGTGATAAATTGTGACAATTAAAATCCTCAGTGGTAGAAGAATTATAAAGCCCCATACCAAACTGGAAACAGCACTTATAGGTTTGAAGTAAAGTTACCAAACACCGTCCTGAAACATTTTCTGCCAGACTATATGTAGGCAGACAGTCTGAGCACCGAGCCACGTTGTCAGGATAACAGAGTTCTGTGCGTGGTCTGATTGTCCTACACTTATTCCTGACATGCAAGAACATGCATGCTGATGATAAAATTCCGTTCTTTATATCACCTTATCGCCTGATCCTGGATGATGGCGAACACACCAAAGAAAAAGAACACTTTACTTCACGTTTAGTTGTAGATGCGTTTGACTATCATTACAGATGTTAAGCTGTACATACATACACACACACGCACGCACGCAAGCAAGCACACATACATACATACATACATACATACATACATACATACATACATACTACGACCACTACAACTACGATCACTACAACTACGACCACTACAACTACGATCACTACAACTACGACCACTACAACTACGACCACTACAACTACGACCACTACAACTGATGCTACAACTACAGAAGCTGTTACTGAACTTTTTTGTTTTTAGGACATAAATTCTGCAAAAACACTCACAGAGGTGGTCTGACGTTTTGATTATGATGGGCGTTTCATTGAGTATTATAAGTTTGTTCGTCTTCGACAAACCAAACGGACTTCAGGACAAAACCTCACAGAAAGCAACGGACGTAAAATACGACAGATACAACAGTGAGTGCTACCGTCTACACGGCAGTTGAAACGATGAGAGCGAGAGTGAGTCAGTATGATTTTATACCGCTTTTTACAATATCCCAGCAATACCAAGACGGGTATCGCCAGAAATGGACTTCACACACTGTATCCAGCTGGGGAATCGAACCTATGACGAGCTACCGCTCTAGCCACGAGGTTATTATAGTGTCTAATTCAGGACAGCCATCGACCAAATATTTCTAAAATCCCCAAAGTGTGTAACCAAGCCACATGAGAACAATTCGTTATTATTTAATCTGACCCGTGAAGGTCCCGGGGTAGAATAGGCCTTCAGCAACCCATGCTTACCATAAAAGGCGACTCAGCTTGTCGTAAGAGGCGACTAACGGGATCGGGTGGTCAGACTCGCAGACTTGGTTGACACATGTCATCGGTTCCCAGTTGCGCAGATCGATGCTGATGTTGTTGATCACTGGATTGTCTGGTCCAGGCTCGATTATTTACAGACCGCCGCCATATAGCTGTAATATTGCTGAGTGCGGCGTAAAACTAAACTCACTCACTCACTCACTCACTATTATTTAATCTGCATTCTTGTTTTTTATCACTACCACAGCATACAGTGTCTTGTCAGCTTTTGTTGGTGGTGGTTGGAGTGTTGTTATCTCATATCGTTTCATAGACAATACGCGGTGTGACATCATAACAGTGTCGCACTGCTAGAGCGAATACATATAGAGTTCTTTATCACTTGTTAGACCCATGTAACACTGGGGATAAAAGCAGAGGCCGCAACCCTGCAGCAAGGAGAATGCTTGCAATGTGACAGGAGTAACACATTATGATCAGAGTTACTTCCCTTTGACTAGACCTCCCGATATAGTCGGTATGAAATACTCGATAGACAACATAAAGTTGTGGTAATTAGTTCCGTTTTAGTTTAAAATAATAACTGTCACTTTTAAGGCAACTGTATTAAAAACAAAAACGCTGGCACTGGTTTGAACCCAAACACAACACGATAACGTCGGTCCCGTTAACGAGCGATCCGAAAACTTCGTGCAAATCGTGCAAGTTTTAAAAGGTGAGAAACGTAAGTGTGGGTCATTTTCTAAATACAAGTGCATGGTTGTGGCATAAATACCAACGTTGGACAAAGCAGTTATGCAGTAATCTAAAAGACCACCACAGATATTCCAAGACTTACGAAGTGCATCGAGACAGGGAGGTCGGTATGGCCACTTCACATAACTGGGCCAGTCAGAAAATCTGGTCCCTTTAAGGAATTCCGGAACTGTGCCTGTACTATATTGCACACTGTCGTTGAAAAGGCCCAGTACAGACAAAGAACTATGGTCCAATACACTGGCGTAACGGCTGCAAATTGGCCCTTTATAGTTTGGCGGGCACTGGCCCAGTTAAGTTTAATACAGTTTGTACTCTTTTATAAAGCTGATACCAAACACAACTATGAAAAAGAAAAAAACACACGACAACACACGTTTATCCATATGAGTTTGATTCATAAAACAAGATGAAAACGTGATGGGTTACTCTTCCATTGTCCTTCTGGATGAACCTGTTCAACTCTAGTTTCAAAAGTTAGTTCACCTGATGCAGACTTTTTAAAAAGGAATTTTCAAGGTTTCTTTTAGAATTCAGTTTTGACGTTTGTTCAATAAGACATGGTTATCAAACAACACTATGAATTATTGAATGTATGTTCTGGAATGATCAGATTTTACATGACCTAATAACATGATGCATAGTAAATGTTTCAAATACCCCTGTCCCAGCAATATTCATGCTGCATGTGGGTGTTCAATATTTAGTTCAGCACTCACCCTTAGTTGAAAATATAGTTTTAATAAGTGCTTCAAAAATAAGTACTTTACAGTGCCAGATTAAGTCAATTTACATTCAGAAATATGGAAAATGTCACATTCTACCATCTGGCCATATGTATTGAATTAACGACATGGTCCTGAGATAATCTCCCACAATTAGCCAGACAGGAAGTCTACTGTCCATAATGGGCCTGTACTTGGTCGGTACAGTATTAAGGTACAGTATTTACGCGGCAACCGCTAATATATACAGTTTTGTCTGTAACGGACCACTGACGGAAAACAATCACTGGTTCAGTACTGGCTCTATACTGTCGTACTTTATGCCAGTACCAGCGATAGAGGCGAGGATGATGCCAGTACTGGCCCAGTTACTTGATGTCAGCTGGGCAATAGTGACCTCACAAAGTTCGTTTGCAAGAACCCTCACCTGCAGCCAGGCCACCATTAGCAAACTGATAACTACTACCAACAAGCAGGCCAGACCCAAGGCCGCCCAAGACCAACAGTCACAACACCGACCGATCCGCCCCAAAACAGGGCCTAGAGTGTCGAAGGTCTCTTAGCACTAAGCCAGTGGTTAGTGATTCGGTTTTGTCAGAAGCGATGACAGAGTTCATGTTGTTTTACGAAATCAGCGACTGGCGTCAGACTGTGTGCAAGAATTTCATCCGCCCTTCATGACGACGGAGAAGGCGTCATGGTGTGGGGTAGCATCTGTGACCAGAGAACAAGATGACTGGTTAACGTTGGGAAAAAATCTGAATGCCCAGCGATACAAAGATGAAGTGTTGAGACTTTTTTGTGGTGACCTTTATTCGACAACAGCCAAGAGGAGACATTTTGCAGCGCGACAACACAACGCTCCACAGTGCCACACTTATTCAAGAGATAGTAGCACCCTCGTTAAAGTCAGCGTATTGCTTTGGCTAGCGCGGGTTCCTACATAAACATAAACTTCACTGAACATCTCTGGGATTATCTTGATAATCGGCTGAGACAGCGCGTACCACCTCCAGCGAGCCGCTGAACTATACTCACTCACTCGTTGCAAAATGTAAACGTTACCCCTCAGCAATCATTCTAATAGTTGTTTTGTCACTGTTACATATATATATTCCTTTGTAACACGGCAGAAAGACTGAGTGAGTTTAGTTTTAGCTGCTTTTAGCAATGGTCTAGCAATATCACGACAGGGGACACTAGAAATGGGCTTCGCACATAGTACCCATGACTGGAATCGAACCCGGGTCTTCGAACATTCAGAGAAGCAGTAATCACTAAATGCACTTTTTGTGTTTGGGAGCAACGTTTCTTTGCGTTTACTTTAATTCGGTATGAATTGATGTAAACTAATTGTGGAAGCCGTACAGTTATATGGAATTAAACACGAGTAATTGATTGGTTTGTTGGTTTACGCCGCAATATTTCAGCTATATAGTTGCGGTCTGTAAATGATCGAGTCAAGACCAGACAACCCAGTGATCAACATCATGAGCATCGATCAACGCAACTGGGCTACCATGACATGAGTCAACCAAGTCAGCCAGTCTGATAACCCGATCCTGTTGGTCGCCTGTTACGCCTGTTGGGTTCATTAAGATCCAGATCTTCACAGGTAGCAGGAGATTAATAACCTCGAGTTTCAGTAATTATCCTCCCTTTCTAAACATGTTCTTGCGTAATATATACAGGTGTTTATAAACAGACAATGAACGGTAAGTATCTTCTGCGACAGAGAGTCAACTTTTGTTGAGTTATAGTGTATAATCATAGAGTCATAGCGGTGGAGAGGAAAGAGCATGCAAGCCTATTCAAATAATACAAACGCGTCTTTGCATGTATGTTCCTTGATACTTTAGAGTCAACCAACCTTGGCCCAAGCTTGGGTTTATTAGTCTACCTGAGTTACATGTTCACAGGACCTCTGTCTAGATGGGAGATAGGCCGTGACGGGATGTGTCGCGGGCTGCGATTGGACGGTGTGATATAGGCAGCATTCAGCGGTACCCTGGCATACAAAAGAAAGCGCACATTTGGTGCCTTGGGATTTCAAAATCAAACTCCACAAGGACATGCAAGTCACTAGCACCATATACATATTGTTAAACACTCTACATACACTCTTAAAAAAAGGAAACGTATGCACTATGTTTAGAAGTATTTAGTGCGTTTGTTGAAGAGAATTATTGTTTTTAATTTTGATGGTAATATGGTAAAAATTCTCCAATACAACAGCGGCCTTCATTGTTGTGTTGATGTTTACTGAGTCCGCAAAATGACGTTATTGTTAATATTTTGTATGGCCACCACTGGCGGCAATTACAGCTAAGCATTGTCTATGCACATATTGTGCAATTCGACGATGTCGCTCTTGCCGAATTCTTCACCACCGTTCCTGCAGTGCGATATCCAGTTGCGGAAGTGTCTGACGCGTGTTTTTGACGTTTGACTTATCCGTTGATGTATTGTTTTGCTGTCAAATTCCAACGAACCACCAAGAAATCAGATCTTTGTGTGCTAGACTTTTCACCCCACACCATGACGCTTCCTTCATCGAATCTGTCAATCTGTCTAATGTCATTAGGGGCAAAACATTCATTTCTCAGACGTTAAACACGCTGTCTTCCATCTCGCTGGTGAAGACGAAATCGTGATTTATCACTGAACCAAACTCTCCAACAGTTTCTAAGGTTTCAGTGCCGGTAGTCTCTCAAAAAAACTGGCCTTCCTGGTCGATCCATAGTGCAAGCAATCTATCCCCAGCCTTGGCAGTTTGGTAGAAACCAGGGATGCGTTGTGCACTCCCCACGGCTGTGGCAATGACACAAGTGAGCGAACACGTTGTAACGGTCCTGGGCTTCCTGGGCTTGGATGGTAACTATTCGACGGCCGCTCACCTGCAACCAGGCCACCATCAGCAAATTGATAAACAACTACCTCCTAGGTAAGATCGGGAAGACCAATAGACACGACATCCCCAGAACAAAGTGGGTGACACACACCTGGTCACGTAACTTGGAGTCAGGTTCCGCTAGGCACAGTAAACGTTTCTTTGAGCACAGAACCTCATCGCATCGCACTTTATACGCTTCAGCAAAGTGCATGAGTCAGGATTTAACTAGAAATGTCCCATGATTCACTTCCTGAGACACTTGCCTTAAAATACGAGTACTTATATTTCAAATTGTGTAACCCTACAATAGATTTTACTTATCGAGTTAAAACAATCGGTGGAAGTCCATTTCCCTTTATTAAGAACAGAGAGCGTTGACAAAAATTGAACAAATAAAGCATTTTCGAGCGTAAGTGTTGAAATGTATAGGTAATTTGTTCAACAGTTGAGTTGGATTACGATTTATGTGCATTATGCCTGGGTTTAAGTGAATCTACAAGTATAACAGTATGGATGCCCACAGCAAATAGATATCAAATTTGTTTTGGGGATCAGCACAGCCATACGTTTACTCCATTTTATGGTTTTAATCCTCATTCCTCAGATCTATGGACGAGAATACGGTTGAATTATTTTTAATTAAAACTCTATTGAACGCGTAATGCAGGTTTTTTTAAACCAAGATTGTGCTGTAAGAAAAGAAACCCCAACGCCTGTACAAGCTTTAAACACGTTGGCCTCACTATGTCGAAATGGACGGTCGCGTTTTACACTGTTGATAGTAATGGAACTGTTTCATGTGCGTAATCAAAGTATGTATATATGATCTTAATAACGCCTCTGCATATTAATCGTTGAATGTACTTTTTTGAATGAATATTGTAAATGGGCAATAAGCGTGGTGTGTGTGAACAAACACTAGCAATAAAAAAACACACATCAGACAGTAAATATTTGTGTAGAGTAATTATAGGTACGCCCTGTATACATACAGAGTATAATGCATTTGTGAAGAAAGTAGTATTAACATTGCCAATTAAAGTAGCGTATGTTTAGCAAGAGGTGATGCGCCACTGGTTACTCAGTGTTGGCATAGCAACGTCATGAGATAGTCATCGGTTCTGTATTGCGATTCGGTGGGATGCGACTAGCGAATGCGAGAGAAACGGAATTCGACACATTCAAGCTCGACACAAACTTGCAAACTTCAACATCAAGTACCCGTGAAGATCAAGCTTAGAAGTGATCTTCAGTAACCCCTGCTTGGCTGACACATATCATCGTGTCCTAATAGCGTCGATCGATCGATGCTCATGCTGTTGACCACTCTATTATCTGGTCCCTGCCATATCGCTTAAATATTGCTGATTGTGGCACTGAGAACTGAGAACTTCCAAGAATCACATGGCTTGGTTGACACATTTCATCGTATCCCATTTGTGTAGATCGATGCTCATGCTGTTGACCACTGGCTTTACAGATAGCTAGAATATTGTTGAGTTCGGTGTAAAATAAAAGGCAAACACAACAGGAACATTGAAAAGAACTCCAACCAGAGCACTTGTAACTGGGACCGACCCGATTTTTCTGCATCTTCCTCCCTCCTTCCCCAACCTTGATTAACACTACCCTACGTTGTTCCATTCCTGTTTTACTGTCCCTTCGAAAACAAACGCACATACCTGCTTCTCCTTCATCCGTATTTGCATGTTTCAAAATGTCGATCCCTAATGTCTCTTACACGGAAAGTGATGCATGGAAATGGATGATTGTCGGAACGGAAGAGATATTGGTTGCCAGAACAAAAGCTGTGTTTATTTTTATTTTGCTATTAATGTCATAAATTAGTCATGTATCCCGAGACCGGAAGTACTTGTTCTGATGGTGTATCAAGTGGGACAGCCACTGACGTAATCTGTAATCATCTGTAATAATATCTCTAAAAATAGGTTTCACACACTGTACCCATGAAAGGACTTGAACCTCGATGTGACAAGCGAACGCTTTAACCACTATTCTACCACACCTCCTGGCTCGTTATAGTTAGTCCTCACCCTGTTAATTATGGTCCCTTAGTCCACACCAGTTAATCCTGGTCCGTTAGTCCGCACTCTGTTAATCCTGGTCCGTTAGTCCAGACCAACCCTGGCTCTTTTGGCTATCTTTTAATCCTGGTCCGTTAGTCCGCACTCTGTTAATCCTGGTCCGTTAGTCCAGACCAACCCTGGCTCTTTTGGCTATCTTTTAATCCTGGTCCGTTAGTCCGCACTCTGTTAATCCTGGTCCGTTAGTCCAGACCAACCCTGGCTCTTTTGGCTATCTTTTAATCCTGGTCCCTTAGTCCGCACGCTGTTAATCCTGGTCCGTTAGTGCAGGCCCTGTTAATCCTGAACCATTAGACCGCACGTTGTTAATCCTGGACCGTTAGTCCTCACCCTGTTAACCCTGGTCCCTTAGTCCACACCCCGTTAATCTTGGTCCATTGGTCCAGACCAACCCTGGCTCTTTTGGCTGGACTTTGTTAAAAGGTTACGACTATTTGATTGTGATAATTCATTGGCCTGCATTTTGAAATGCAAAGCCGTGCGTCATAACACAGGGGCGTGGATCACTTAGAAACAGAGTTAGAAAGACACGCAGGTGTAGATACCCTACCCAAGTACCATATGAAAGGAAAGGACCGACGAAACCACCCCCTCCTCAAGATTTAGATTTCATCACGTAAAGTATTTTTTAAGTCCCTTGGAGGCCTAACTAGATGATTTCCCTACAAAATGAGCTATGAATAGTCACAAACGAATCATTATTTCAAAGGTTAAACGCCACGAAACACCGAAATATTCTTCGTCAAAATCATGGATCGCCCAAGACAGCAAACCTCACGTACTGACAGCGCCTATGTGGGGCCAGATTCGACCGGCTGCAGCATTCCACCGGTCTAAAAACATATTGCAACATCTACATATCATTTCTCAACAGTAAGCGGCATTTTCTCCAAAATCACCATAGATGGCCTTGACATTCAAGTGACCTTAACAATAACTTTGACTGAAGAGGGGGCGGTTTCGTCGTTACATACATTTCCTATTACATAGTACAAGGGTAGGGTCTGTACACCTATATGGCTGTCTAACTCCTTTTCTAAGCGATCCACATCCATGTGAATCATAATGTACCAACCGAACAATACTCTCATGAGCCAAACAATACTCTCGTGAGCCAAACAATACTCTCGTGAGCCAAACAATACTCTCGTGAGCCAAACAATACTCTCATGAGCCAAACAACACTGTCATGGGCCAAAGCTACCCGCCTTTGACAAATTCATGGTTATACCTTCTTCATCACCGCGCCGTGATATTGATGGAATATAACCGGTGGAAAACCATACTCACTCACTCACACACTCACTCACTCACTCACTCACTCTCATAAGTGACGTAAAAGGAAAGTGGTCTGTCGAGGTTAGCTTTAACAAAACCGACGTCAGTGTTTTGAAATGTGTGCACAATGTTAGTGACTTGTGAGTCACAAAGCACTTTTCGACATATTTACATTTTTGTGGAAAATTTACCCTTTCGTTTGTACGTCAGTTTGTTTACTAGATCGTCATACGGATTTCTCAAACTGAGGACAACTTACAGATACTCGAAAGATTAATAGGTCGAACTCAATGTCAAATGATGATAGTCACAACCGGACTTCACAATGTATAGTACCCATCAAAATGTTAGATTCACTAGTGTAAATGTAACCACTTGCTTCAGTCAACTGTTCTAAGTTACATTTTGCATGTAACAGCGGGACACCTTATATTTTTATAGTGAAACTCCCATAGGCCATGGACAGACGGGTGCTCTGTCGGGAGACAGCACTCTACCCCGTATGCAGGCACGTGCGAAACGATCGTTTGTGCGTGCGACTCATCATCCTACGGGACCGAAGTCAGTCCAACGGCTGCAGCACGTACAGACATCCACCCACCTCTTCAGGTACACCCATTTTTAATCGCTAGGTTTTAAACTGTTGTTTATGAGGGAGGATTTTACGTATTTTATTAACAGTTTGTCATTTTTTATGAGTCAATGTTATTAAAATTGGCACCGCATCCCCAACACCTGTTATCTTATATCATGGAAAGTTAAAACCGCATATATAGTTTGTGTTAGCCGAATGTTTGCCAGAAGTCTTTGCAGTGGATTTGTATTAGCCGAATATCTTTCTGTTGTCCAGGATTAGTTTGTGTTAAACAATACCTGCAAGTGAATTAACAGTAGATTTGTTTTAGCAGAATATTTGTCTCTTGACTTAGAGGTGGGTTTTCGCATTAGCCGATAACTGAATGAACTACCCCTAGTGGGCGGTAAATATCTAAACAAACATCAATTGTGTATCACTTTTAGAAACGTATTTTATTTATAACGACAACGTGTATGATAAATATTTACACACCCAGTACGCCCTAGGATGAACGTTGCAGATGTAATACAACCTGTCAAACGAGCTTTAGTTAATTATGGAAAGGTTCCTCTACCCGAATAAGGTAATCCAGCAGTGGTATTGAATTACTACAGTTTGGGTGTGACAGATAATTTTACCGGATCCGGGAATCAGAATTGAGGATCAGCCGATTCATTCACGCGGGAAATAGAAAAGGGAAAAAGCCCACTAAAATATGGTTATGTCGCTTGTTTGTGCCCTGGGCGTGTAACGTCGAGACATCAGGGGTGCGGATAAAAACATTGTAGATTCCTGTGATCGTGTATGTCTGGTCCGATGTATCTGTTTGAGACATGGTGACCCCCCTTTTGGTTTAATTAGTGAGTGAGTGAATGAGTTTAGTTTTACGTCGCACTCAGCAATATTCCAGCTATATGGCACCGGTATGTAAGCAATCGAATCTTGACCAGACAATCCAGTGATCAACAGCATGAGCATCGATCTGCGCAGTTGAGATGCGATGACGTGTGTCAACCAAGTCAGCGAGCCTGACCACCCTATCCCGTTAGTCGCCTCTTACGACAAGCACAGTCGACTTTTATGGCAAACATGGGTTGCTAATTTACTATTAATGCAACATGTGGAACGCTGGCTGACGAATGGCTGACTGACTGAGTTTGGTTTAACGCCACTTTCAGCAATATTCAAGCAACATCATGGCGGAGATCGCAGAAATGAGCTTCGTACATTGTACCGTCTGGGGATTCAAATCCCTATTTTCGTCGTGACGAACCATCGCTTTAACCACTAGGCTACCCCACCACCCCTTATGTGAATGGATTCAGCCGATGTATCTCTACTGCGTCATGCCATCAATCCATTCGTCCTTATTTACCTTTGAGCACACACACACCCTCTGCCTACTCCCACTAGCATGTTACCTGCAAACACGGATGTTCCTGTCCTACTCCACTAGATTGTTACCTGAAAACATGAAAACACGGATGTTCCAGTCCTACTCCACTAGCGTATTACCTGAAAAAGTGTTGAGGTTTCAGTCCTACTCCACAAGCATGTTACCTGCAAACACGGATGTTCCAGTCCTACTCCACTAGCATGTTACCTGAAACAGTGTTGAGATTCCAGTCCTACTCCACTAGCATGTTACCTGAAAAAGTGTTGAGGTTCCAGTCCTACTCCACTAGCATGTTACCTGAAAAAGTGTTGAGATTTCAGTCCTACTCCACTAGCATGTTACCTGAAAAAGTGTTGAGGTTTCAGTCCTACTCCACTAGCATGTTACCTGCAAACACGGATGTTCCAGTCCAATCCACTAGCATGTTACCTAGAAAAGTGTTGAGATTCCAGTCCTACTCCACTAGCATGTTACCTGAAAAAGTGTTGAGGTTTCGGTCCTACTCCACTAGCATGTTACCTGCAAACACGGATGTTCCAGTCCAATCCACTTGCATGTTACCTAGAAAAGTGTTGAGATTCCAGTCCTACTCCACTAGCATGTTACCTGAAAAAGTGTTGAGGTTTCGGTCCTACTCCACTAGCATGTTACCTGCAAACACGGATGTTCCAGTCCTACTCCACTAGCATGTTACCTGCAAACACGGATGTTCCAGTCCAATCCACTTGCATGTTACCTAGAAAAGTGTTGAGATTCCAGTCCTACTCCACTAGCATGTTACCTGAAAAAGTGTTGAGGTTTCGGTCCTACTCCACTAGCATGTTACCTGCAAACACGGATGTTCCAGTCCTACTCCACTTGTGTGTTACCTGCAAACGCTGATGTTCCAGTAATACTCCACTTGCATGTTACCTGCAAACGCTGAGGTTCCGTTCCTACTCCACCCGCTTGTTTCCCTACAAACACGGAGGTTCAGATCCCACCAGCTTGTTCTCTGTAAGTGTTAAGGTTCCGTTCCTACTCCACCTGTTCGTTTACATGCAAAAGTGTTTAGTTTCCGGTACAAAGTCTCATCGACATGCCTTTTGTAAACAACATACGGGATGCTTTCTGTATTAGCAAATCATGCATTTTAAATGAGCGAAGATTTATGATCCATTTACGTTTACAATATATTCAAGTGCACTCCGCAAGGTAAGACCCATTTTGGATGTACACCTTGATTATATATGATGTCGCTGTCGTTTCGTTGAAGATAATAATATGAAATGACGTAATGACACGTGGAAGACCCAGAACCCCCTGATTCCATCCTGTCCAGGTTAGGGTCAAAGTCATAGTCAGCTGTTTACGGAACTGAGACGTATATTTAAGCTCAAATATACTGGTTGCTTTTCATCGATTTGGACGCCACATAATATTAACCACAGTTTGGTCCAGCCTTACATTCATCAATCTGTTTCCTGAAGCTTACCCAACCAGGATAGCTATTCTCGAAACGTTCGTAATCCTACGAACTTCTTAAGCCCATTCATAACACATAGACTACGATCGAAGTTCAGAATTCTTCGGGCTACGAACGTTTCGAGAATATGGGCCCATCTTTTAGCACTATGATTGTCGTAAATGCCATATATTAAAATTAACTTACGACTGTCTTAGGGTTTCTGTTAAGAGGGCTTCGAAAATCAAGGCCCAGTTCCTCAACAGAGTGAATCGTGAACCTTAACACTTGCAGGGAACAAGTTGGTGGGACCTGAACCTCAGTATTTGTAGGGAAACAATCAGTATCGTGTGCAGCTTGGATTTCTTATAAAAATCATGTTCAACTGAATACAGAAGTTGGCATCTATAATTTCCCCTTTATCTCTTAATATGTTCATGACAAGACTCGGCTGTGTCGGGGTTTAAGTGTGGTGGATTTAACATGGCCTAACCAAATGACCACTGAATGCATGTTGTTTATCTCAACCTGATTTTAATCAGACATACAGGGCACTTGTCTTAGTGAATCATGTAACAGACTTTACTGAATTTACATTGCTTCATAGTATTTACATAGTTATTCCATAGTATCTTCGTATTTGAAGTGAAAACCGTGCTCTGTTGACTTGGAACCGTGCGTGATAAAGCTCTTTCTCATCTGGGGACTTCGCGCATTTCCGCAACAAGCCGAGTTGTGCCGACTGACACTGTATCAGGTCACGGAATATGCCGAGCAGATCCGTATTCCGGACCTCTTCCTGAAAAGGGATTTCAACACTTGGAGGATCGTCACTCACTTGCTGCACAGAATGAGACAGCGGTAGAGCTATAATTTCCTTCAGATATGTGGCCTAACATTTCAGCGCTGATTAACCTGTCAAAACCTTACATGCTTTCTTAATCAGAAGACAACACGGTACAATTTATCGGTGTCTGACAGTGTTAGTGAGCGTTCAAGATCATTTTGTTAGTATATATCTCACCCTTCAAAGGACAGATTAGACGCAGTAGACCGTGTATGTTAACCATGTCGCCGGTGTCATGTGAACGCGATAAAGTTCACACCAACTGCCTCGTGAGAAGATGTGGGAGTAGGGGACCGGAAAGAAAGTGCTGGCGTTCGACAGTGTTTTGTTTGCTGACAACGGCAGTGAAGATAGGAGTGATAACTTACTGTTGAATAATTGAATGATTGAATGATCGAATGATCGATCGAGTTAGTGGGTTTTACGCCGCACTCACCAATATTCCAGCTATATGGCGGCGATTTGTAAATAGTCGAGGCTGTACCAGACAATCCCGTGATCATCAGCGTGAGCATCGATCTACGCAATTGGGATACGATGACATGTGTCAACCAAGTCAGCGACCACTAATCCTGTTAGTCGCCCCTTAGGACACGCATGGGTTTCTAAAGATCAATTCTTACCCGAATCTTCAGAGGTTTACAACTGTCAAATATCGTTGTGTCGAGCTTGAATGAGTCGAATTCGTTGACGCCGCTGACAATCATGGCCACGCCATGACATAATGTCGGTGGTACTCATTATTAATACCTACCCTTTGAAATAACGTCAATCATACACACTGTTGAGATCTATAGTTGGAGATAACGTTAATAGTACACACTGGTAATACCCACACCTTCTGGTAACGTCAATAGACAACGCTGATGACATCTCCGCCGTGAGATATCGTCAACAGAACACACTGGTGACACCAATGCCTTCAGGTAACGTCAACAGAACACACTGGCGACACCTACGTCTTCAGATAACGTCAGTAGAACACACTGATGACACCTACAGCTAGAGATAACGCCAATAACACTACCTACACCTGCACCTTGAGGTAATATCAGTAGTATACATTATTAACATTTTATCCTAATGGGATACAAGCTTGTTGACGTTATCGCTGCATGTCTTCATATCCATTTTGAGCGCATCGCTTCTCATGTAGATCACAAGTCTGTTCTTTCCAGACTTACGTAATTACAGAATGCCCTGTATAGGCTAGACACTGCTGAATGTGGTGTTGAACAACAAACAAGTGTATAAAGCGACCTTTATCTGTGTTTACTATTTACTGTATAAACCGCATTGTGAACATATTGATAATAACGAACGAACTGACTGGTGTAACGAGCTGACAGACTAACGAAGTGACGAATATAACTAATATAACCGACAGATGTAACGAACTGACGGATATAACGAACTATGGTTACATCGAGGTAAACTTAGTTCGTTAAAGTCGTAGGTCACTGTAAACAGTTGCACAAAAGATAGCTTCTCGACACACAGTCGATAATATATATTTAGGAGCATGATTCTCTTAGCTTATCAGCTAAAGCCGGGTTGTGGTTAAAGCTTGAAACACGTGCACATGGTACAAAGTGTCATTTAATATTTTCTTTTCAAGTGCAAGACACACAAAGAATGAATCCAGTGAATCATGAACACATTTATCAGTTGCTCAAACCCAGTGAGACGAGGTTACAAGGATATCAGGTGATGTGAAGCAATTGTCTGGAGAAATGTTCACTTAACTTAACTGTACTTTGCCTTTTTTTACTGCACTTTTCTGTAATAGCTCACAACGTTAAATTCATTGCGCCAAGTGAGTACCTAAAGGAGGCTGAGATAGGACAGCATGCTGCCCCGATTCACACAACGATTTAGCTTTTTTATGAACAGTATATTCTTTCTGTAAAATATATTCATTTCAGAGAATAGACGTTAGTCTACGTTACGTCAATCGTTACTGGTGTACTAAAATTACTTGGCCATTTGGCGTTACACTTGACGTAAAGCTATTTTCCGTTTGCCATAGTGTATCATTTGTTACAACACAATACTTGAATGTGTTTACATAACTTTACATTAATCAGTTTTAAACTCAGGTTGTGAAGGAGTTTAGTTTTCGGCACTTTCAGAAATATTCTAGATTAATCACCACGGGGGACACGAGAAATGGGCTTCATATCCATGCGGGACTCGAACCCGGGACTTCGGTGTGACGAGCGAACGCTTTAACCATTGAGTTATCCCACCACCCCTATGACTCAGGTAATAGTCTTGTGGAAATTGTATGTCATTCACAACATCCCTTACCCTGGGTATATTCGAGTTAAAGTCAATATGGTTCAATCCTCGCCAGATATTACCCAATCCCAGAGGACCGTAGCCAAACCTCGCGCGATATTGCCGTAGCCTGATAACACATTTCTGATAATACATGTATTACCACAAACTTACATCATCATGTTACCCTAGCCACCCTAGCTATTGCCACAATCTGATAATATATTCCTGAAACTACATTCAACATTATCCCAACCTTTCACCATGTTACACTAACCTCCTACGATATTGCCACAGTACGATAATATATTCCTGAAACTACATTCAACATTATCCCAACCTTTCACCATGTTTCACTAACCTCGTATGATATTGCCACAGTGTGATAATATATTCCTGAAACTACATTCAACATTATCCCAACCTTTCACCATGTTTCACTAACCTCGTATGATATTGCCACAGTGTGATAATATATTCCTGAAACTACATTCAACATTATCCCAACCTTACACCATGTAACCATATCCTCCCCTACAGCCTGATAATACATTCCTGAAAAACATTTAATATCATCCCAACTTTACACCATGTAAGACCCAAACAATATTGACATAACCTTATAATAATTTCCTCTGCAACCAATTTGAACATGTGTAGGCCAGTTTCATAAGATTAGTGACGTGAAAACCTATAAATCTAGAACCCTTGTATGTTTGTATGTTTTCTTGTTTTCATTGCAGTACTTATCTTCATTTAGTTAAACGCATCTGCTTCAATTTCTCATGAATACATGTACTGAATGTACATTAGTTTATTTGAAACCATTACAAGTTTGTAATTATTATGTTGCTGGGGCGGTAATTATGGAAGCGTAAAATGCTTGTTTACCAATCCAGGTTTCAGAAAATAAATATGTTCAAACCAGACAGACAGCAGTTTAGTGTACAGATAAACTATACTATAAAATATGGAAGAACAGACTCAGTCAACCTTGCTTTAACTGAAAGTACTCTCATCATCCCGTCATGACTACTGATTTCATAATTTTTAATTTTTAATAAACAACTAAGTAGTCATATGTCTGAACAAACGAATAACCAAGTACATCTTTCCCTTACAGAAAATATTTCTTGCAGCCTTTGTATAGACACAGTAATACCGTTTTTCCCGCTAAGTCAACTAAACAGTTGCTGTTGACTCTAGCTTGAGCGCTAGTTGGTAATGGTCAGTATCCGACTAAGACGAACTCTTATAACGTTGTGTACAGAAGGAAACATGGAGTTGACATGGACCGTCCATGTTTCCTAAAGCAATTAAATAATAAATAAAATATATTTATATGAAAAAAGCGGATGAAAAATTTCTCTAATTCATGACGTGCTCAGAATGAAAAATCACCTATGTTGTACATTCGTATCTACTCGGGTCATTCCGGAAAGCCGGATGGCGTTCTTGCAGGTTACGGAAAGAGGCGAGTAGTTACGAATGCTATGTTGTACTGTGTTTATTCGATTTGTTTGTGAGACCTATTTCATGTTGAAAATGGAGTCCGTGGTTACCAGTGTGTGGATTGGGGTCTCTGTGACGACGAGCCAGTTGTGATGATCTTGTGTTCAATGAAGGAGGCAAATGATGTCTAACGGAAACTGAGGTGACATTTATACAGTTACATGTACATACAGTTAGCACCCGAGTCAGCAAAAACCTGTGCCTAATACTGAGAAGAAGCTGGTGGTCTGAAAAGGTGACATATATACAGTTACATAAAGTTATACAGTTACATACAGTTAGTACCCGAGTCTGCAATAGCATGTGCCTAATACTGAGAAAAAACTGGTGATATAACAAGGTGTATGTAGCACCCGGTGTCAGTAACTCCTCAGTAACCTGTGCCTAATACCGAGAAGAAGCTGGTGATCTGACAAGGTGTATGTAGCACCCGGTGTCAGTAACTCCTCAGTAACCTGTGCCTAATACCGAGAAGAAGCTGGTGATCTGACAAGGTGTATGTAGCACCCGGTGTCAGTAACTCCTCAGTAACCTGTGCCTAATACCGAGAAGAAGCTGGTGATCTGACAAGGTGTATGTAGCACCCGGTGTCAGTAACTCCTCAGTAACCTGTGCCTAATACCGAGAAAAAGCTGGTGATCTAAGAAGGTGTATGTAGCACCCGGTGTCAGTAACTCCTCAGTAACCTGTGCCTAGTGCCGAGAAAAAACTGGTGATCTAAGAAGGTGTATGTAGCACCCGGTGTCAGTAACTCCTCAGTAACCTGTGCCTAATACCGAGAAGAAGCTGGTGATCTAACAAGGTGTATGTAGCACCCAGTGTCAGTAACTCCTCAGTAACCTGTGCCTAATACCGAGAAGAAGCTGGTGATCTGACAAGGTGTATGTAGCACCCGGTGTCAGTAACTCCTCAGTAACCTGTGCCTAATACCGAGAAGAAGCTGGTGATCTGACAAGGTGTATGTAGCACCCGGTGTCAGTAACTCCTCAGTAACCTGTACCTAATACCGAGAAGAAGCTGGTGATCTGACAAGGTGTATGTAGCACCCGGTGTCAGTAACTCCTCAGTAACCTGTGCCTAATACCGAGAAAAAGCTGGTGATCTGACAAGGTGTATGTAGCACCCGGTGTCAGTAACTCCTCAGTAACCTGTGCCTAATACCGAGAAAAAGCTGGTGATCTGACAAGGTGTATGTAGCACCCGGTGTCAGTAACTCCTCAGTAACCTGTGCCTAATACCGAGAAAAAGCTGGTGATCTAAGAAGGTGTATGTAGCACCCGGTGTCAGTAACTCCTCAGTAACCTGTGCCTAGTGCCGAGAAAAAACTGGTGATCTAAGAAGGTGTATGTAGCACCCGGTGTCAGTAACTCCTCAGTAACCTGTGCCTAATACCGAGAAGAAGCTGGTGATCTAACAAGGTGTATGTAGCACCCAGTGTCAGTAACTCCTCAGTAACCTGTGCCTAATACCGAGAAGAAGCTGGTGATCTAACAAGGTGTATGTAGCACCCAGTGTCAGTAACTCCTCAGTAACCTGTGCCTAATACCGAGAAGAAGCTGGTGATCTGACAAGGTGTATGTAGCACCCGGTGTCAGTAACTCCTCAGTAACCTGTGCCTAATACCGAGAAGAAGCTGGTGATCTGACAAGGTGTATGTAGCACCCGGTGTCAGTAACTCCTCAGTAACCTGTGCCTAATACCGAGAAGAAGCTGGTGATCTGACAAGGTGTATGTAGCACCCGGTGTCAGTAACTCCTCAGTAACCTGTGCCTAATACCGAGAAAAAGCTGGTGATCTAAGAAGGTGTATGTAGCACCCGGTGTCAGTAACTCCTCAGTAACCTGTGCCTAATACCGAGAAAAAGCTGGTGATCTAAGAAGGTGTATGTAGCACCCGGTGTCAGTAACTCCTCAGTAACCTGTGCCTAGTGCCGAGAAAAAACTGGTGATCTGACAAGGTGTATGTAGCACCCGGTGTCAGTAACTCCTCAGTAACCTGTGCCTAATACCGAGAAGAAGCTGGTGATCTAACAAGGTGTATGTAGCACCCAGTGTCAGTAACTCCTCAGTAACCTGTGCCTAATACCGAGAAGAAGCTGGTGATCTGACAAGGTGTATGTAGCACCCGGTGTCAGTAACTCCTCAGTAACCTGTACCTAATACCGAGAAGAAGCTGGTGATCTGACAAGGTGTATGTAGCACCCGGTGTCAGTAACTCCTCAGTAACCTGTACCTAATACCGAGAAGAAGCTGGTGATCTGACAAGGTGTATGTAGCACCCGGTGTCAGTAACTCCTCAGTAACCTGTGCCTAATACCGAGAAAAAGCTGGTGATCTGACAAGGTGTATGTAGCACCCGGTGTCAGTAACTCCTCAGTAACCTGTGCCTAATACCGAGAAAAAGCTGGTGATCTGACAAGGTGTATGTAGCACCCGGTGTCAGTAACTCCTCAGTAACCTGTGCCTAATACCGAGAAAAAGCTGGTGATCTGACAAGGTGTATGTAGCACCCGGTGTCAGTAACTCCTCAGTAACCTGTGCCTAATACTGAGAAAAAGCTGGTGATCTAAGAAGGTGTATGTAGCACCCGGTGTCAGTAACTCCTCAGTAACCTGTGCCTAATACCGAGAAGAAGCTGGTGATCTGACAAGGTGTATGTAGCACCCGGTGTCAGTAACTCCTCAGTAACCTGTGCCTAATACCGAGAAGAAGCTGGTGATCTGACAAGGTGTATGTAGCACCCGGTGTCAGTAACTCCTCAGTAACCTGTGCCTAATACCGAGAAGAAGCTGGTGATATAACAAGGTGTATGTAGCACCCGGTGTCAGTAACTCCTCAGTAACCTGTGCCTAATACCGAGAAGAAGCTGGTGATCTGACAAGGTGTATGTAGCACCCGGTGTCAGTAACTCCTCAGTAACCTGTGCCTAATACTGAGAAGAAGCTGGTGATCTGACAAGGTGTATGTAGCACCCGGTGTCAGTAACTCCTCAGTAACCTGTGCCTAATACCGAGAAGAAGCTGGTGATCTGACAAGGTGTATGTAGCACCCGGTGTCAGTAACTCCTCAGTAACCTGTGCCTAATACTGAGAAGAAGCTGGTGATCTGACAAGGTGTATGTAGCACACAGGTGACAATAGGCCCTCAGTAGCTCGTACCTGCATTGCTTTGCGTTAACATGTTTTGTCCATGAAATTATTGGGCTCGGAATGCATCTGGCTTAGTATAATTACATATGACATACTACAAATGTTGGTACATACCCTTCTCAAATGTTCCAAACAGAAAGCTTTTACAATAATGAAGCATGTGGTTTTATGGATTTATAAACTGTGACGTTACGGTGCAGATTCTGACAACGCTATAGAGCTAAAGGTGACTGACTTACAACCAAATCCAAATGATGGGGGTATTATAAGTTATTTAGTGGTCATGGGTAGATGGGTCTACATGTTCCCTGAGCCTGTATCTATATTACAGAGCACCTCATTGTCAATTTTAAACTGTTGAAAGCACAGGTATCGGATCATACACTTAAACCAAATTGTGACTCAAACGATAAGAATCTTGCATCTTGCTGGTTTTCCAGCAGGTGTTGTCTCAGTAAAATCAATGTACGTGCGTGCGTGCGTGCGTGCGTGTATGTATAACTTCAGATTAACATTAGCAACAGCATGAAGATGACATCAAATGGCATAACTGAAGTAGGGGTTGAGTAGATGGTGCTTAAAGACAAAGCCTACCACACATCATCAGCATAGGGAGAGTTGATCAAATTGTACAGTTATGAATTAACTTTGCTTATCGACCAATATTCCAGCAATACCCGGCTATCTGTAAATAATTCCTGGACAAGACAATCCATTGGTCAGCATGACGGTCATGGGCATCGAGTCTGGACCAGACAATCCAGTGACCATCAGCATGAACATCGATCTACGCAATTGGGAACCGATGACATGTGCCAAACAAGTCAGTCAGCCTGACCACCCGATCCCGTTAGTCGCCTTTCACGACAAGCTTGAGCTACTGAAGAATAATTCTTAACCTGGGGCTTCTTTCACGAAGCAGCCTTTACTAAGGTCAACCTTAACACCAACTGTTTAACATTTCTCTAAGGTTACCTTAGTGACTTAGGATCACGTAAGCGTTTTGTGAACGGAGACCCTGATCTTCGCGGGTTAATTACGTCTGATTCGGTTAGTTGTTTAGCGTACTATTAAGGACACCCTGTTTACAAAAAAAACACCCGTTTGATAAACAAGAATACGGGATGTTGAGGACATACAAGACCATCAAGAAAAGCTACGAAATTACACGCAATGTCAGAGTCTATACACCCGGAATAAACAGAAATACTATGGCAAAGCGTAGATGTGGGCTTGCGCCAATGCCACTTGAGACTGTCCGATACGACGGACTATCAGTAGATGGGAGAACATGTCCTAAGTGTGGAAAGTGACCATGATGTCATTTTACATTGCTCTTATTATGGTGGTCTTAAAATAACCCTTTTTATATAATGTTTACAAGCGTTTTAATCTTATGCCAGATGCAGGGAAGTTTTGAGTGATATTTACCTCTGAAGAGTTGTCTCTTTTATGAGCCAAAACCTGTGTTTATGTGCCAATTTTCACCACAGACATAGATGGTGTTTGTTTGAATTTTTTTGAAATTTTTTAACATATTTTACACGTTTGTACTCTTTTAAAAGTGGTTTTATTTTGCTCTTTTAGTCTCTGTTCCCATGGAACGGCGTGTACACATCGCATATTTATCAACTCATATTGTATATTTTATATGTACGAGATAAGATTAATTATCTGTCTGTTTGTCTATCTAGATGTAAGCTGACAATCCTCATTGCGGGCCAGTGACTATCCTAATAGTTACACAATAAGTATGATGAACAACCATTAATTACACCCTAAATCCATACCTTGCAGCTCTCAAGAATGTAACGAAATATATATTTCATGAATTCACATCAGTAGATCTTGAAAAAACATCTACCTCGGTACTCCAGGAAACTTATGTACACATACTTCAGGTCTAAAACATTAAGTAAATAAATTTTTAAAAAAACATTTAAGATGTTATATTATTGATATTAACGAATATATGGTGGAGATTTAATTACCCAAAATGCCTTGAGGCTCCTCAGGTTTGTCCAGGGTGAGGCAGGAAGTAAGCTGTGATTGATGAGTTTCCGTACAGCGCATGCGTATAACTTTCTCTGGAGTCACTCACTCGCTCCATTTCCCAATTTTCTGGACATTCAGGAGAAGGTAAGATTGTGTTCCCATACATATTGTCACTCTCATCTTAATGATCAGTATATTTGGTTGCTTATCTTCATCGGTGGTATGTGTGAGCTATTTTTTTTTATAAATGCGTATCATTTTTATGATATGTTTGCCACTGAAGTAAAAATGTCAGTTTTCATTTACGTATGTATGTATGTATGTATGTGCGTGTGTGCGTGCGTGTGCGTGAGTTTGTGTGTGCGTGTGTGTGTGTGTGGTAACGTTGCTGTAACTGCAAATATGTCAACAAATATTGATATACTTACGCACTCTAAACATAAATACAAGCATGTAATTTCTATATATTTGTGCCTTTTACACAACCCCCATGGCGTCATAATATGTGTCCGTGATGCGTTACGTGTTGCGGAAACCTGCGGCCTGATTTGACCAACTACATTGTTAAGAATAACTATCTCCCTTAAACTAACCTTCATTGACTAACACTTTCAAAGCTCATAGTGAATATGTTACATTTGATCATACTGTTACATAAACAACTGGTCACGTTCATTTTTACATAAATATCATTAAGGTTTCAAATTACATTTTCTATATCTGCTATTCGGCAAAATGTGCCTCGGTAAAGAAATACGTTTAAATGGTGGCCCCAGTCTCTTAATTAAACTCATGCAGTCATTGCTGCTTGCGGTGATAAAACTGTCATAGAGATTAGCCCAAGGCGTGTAATGTGTGTACACACGTGGAAATACCTGTGTCATAGACATGCATGTGGGATTCATATATTTTCTTCTGATATTAAATATTATTCACAGATTAATGTGAAGAGGCAAATTAAAATAGTATATTATACATTTCGGTTTTTTTTCACTTGTGTGATATTGTCGATGTTAAAAAAACTCTCGTGGAATGTTAATTTACTGTAGGCTTTGAATTAATTCAGTGAAGGATGATAACATTGTGTATTGTATAAGTATGATATTAAATATTATTCGCAGGTTATGGAAAAATGAAAATGAAAATAGGAATATCACAAATTGGCCTCAATCGAATATTGTTCATGTTTGTGCTTAGATGTTGCATATCTGTGAGTTTTGGTCTTGAATAAACTGATTGTTCTTTTCTATCAAATCTTCACAGACCGAAATTTTGAAATCATTCTTGTGTTACTGTGCTTGTCAAGAAAGGAGACGAAGGGAATATGCCCACAACGAGGTTTTTTTTGTTATTTTTTATTTTAATTTATTTATTTATTTATTTATTTATTTATTTATTTATTTATTTATTTATTTATTTATTTATTTATTTATTTATTTATTTATTTATTTATTTATTTACTTATTTATTTATTTATTTGGGTGGGTGTGGGCATATAATAATTGTTATATGTTTAAGGTCAAGAGTAAAAATAAATGGGCAACGTGTGTGACGCTCTTGTGATACCGGGGTCTCGCTCACTTTGTTTATATTGTCACAATTCCTGCGCTGTCATGCCTAAATAATGATAGGTGTGGATAAGTCCAGCCAACAGCTATGAATATATCGAAATGTCGATTTTAAAGAACTCGGGTCAAACCCATAGTGTTGTGATTAGCGGTTTCATTGACATGGCTTGTGAAACTTCGGCTATATGATAAGATAAAGTTAATTTCTCGTTGCTACTGATCGGTATAAAAGTATGAATAATTTTGTTCTGTCATTAATATGTAGACTATAAAATATAACCTTACGAAAAAAACCTTTCAAAGGTCAAATCTTAACCCCATTTCCTGTTTAAGAATCGATCAACGATGACGTGGATGAAGCTCTTCTGCCTTACTCTGGCCATCACAGCCACTGTTCTCGTTGTCCACGCTGCCGCAGCTGACGACGAGGATGATGCTAGCTCGGGTAAGTATACACATCGGTTTAGTCCCACAACCTCCAAACACAGACCTCCCAAACGGCAGATAAAAATAGCACAGTCATTAAATGGGACATGCTAGTCACCCTTAATTCCACATTTTGATAAATATGGAGAACAATAACGGACTAAGTGGACATCCTTGTCTAACTCCAGTGGAACACCAAACATAATCAAAATGTTTTCTCCTTTCTCCTTTCACCGACAACTGCCGCAGATCTGGCGTGGTTAAACTGCATTATTGTTTAATTACTCGTTTACCATCAAATGACCTCTACATTTGGAGGGTTCATTTTTGTGATATCGTCAATTTTTCGAAATAAATACTTTTTTACACAGAACTAAATACAGAGAACAGCTATATATTAGTTCCAGTACGACTATTTATATGAATACTGTTTTCTTATGACTATATGGCTATGGTTACATGACACAGGCATATTATTGTGTCTTACCTCGACCGCGAATAAGGTGTATTGTTCAGAGAAGAGAACTGAATTCGTTGAATACAATCACGTTACAGTCTCAGCTCAACCATCACTATAATATATTGCTTCCCACAGAACAATATCAGGTGCCCATTTCACAAAACTCTATCTCGAGGAGATGTCTCGTAACTATCCTCGAAGCATTCGCACCTCCTATATTTTAACATATGAAGTACGAATGCTAGGAGAAAAGTTACGAGACCTTGGCACCATGCCAACCGTACGCCTATGGTAGAGTTACAATGAGTCGCAGTTTACGAAAGCTGTGTGGATCGTGACTCTGTTTTCTAAATAGCACCATTCACAATTCCGTTCGACCCTCAAAACTGCTCGTCTGAAGTAACGTAGCTCCTCTCTTTTAATAGTTTGCCTTCTGATTATATAGTGTGAGTTTCTATAGGGCCCACAGATGCAGGTATATTGACTGTATATGTCTAAAATGTTAAGCAGTACGAGCCTGACACATTGTTTAGAACAACACCCTTTAAGGTTATCTATAATATTCTGTACCGTCATTAATTGTTGACGCTACGACCCTGAAAACTGCTCGTCTCTTTCCGTAAGTTACAAGAAGACGCTTGCCGGAATGACACGAGTAGTTACGAATGTATTCGACCAATAGTGTACACAACTGTTTTCTTCAGAACTGTGTAGCCAGTACCTCCAGAACGTGACCACCAGACCAAACAACAGACCTAAGAGGTTCGAGAGAAGAAACAAGAACTTCGAGATTATCTCCGTCCACAACGTCTGGAGAGACCCTGACACCGTCTACTGGTGCGACTTCAGTGTGAGTGAATCTTTGTTTTCTCGAAAGTTGCTTTAATATTTACCATTATAATAGGGTATTTCTACGGCGCACATATCCATGCAACTGGTGCCTGCCCAAGGCGCTGGTATTTGTTTCCCGATCATTGGATGTCAATCTCTGTGTCACATCGTATTACCACTCTCAACTCCCTGGGGAGTATACAACTCTTGCGCGCCGATTTTTATTGTGGCCCTCGCATCCCATCGAGGTACCCACTCCATAGTTGGGTGGACTGGGACACATAGCAACTGTGACTTATATTCACAATTCTTTGTCCACGTTTACTGCACGTTGCTGTACTAGGTGTTTGCCCACCAAAAACTTCAGGGAGTTTTACTGTATTAATAGGTTTGCCAGCACTGTTTCACAAAGTTGAGACGTCTGAGACCTGCGTTGTCTCGACTGGCAAGCTGCAGATGTACTGTTAAATTAAAAGTACCTGCTCGCTTTGAGGACAGACAACCAGCAGCTGGTTGATGATACAAAATGTCTCAATGTATCAATTTGCTCCAGGCTGCAGATTGCGTTCGTTTGTTCGCTCGCTCGTCCATCTGTGCGGACATTCGTTCGGGCATGAGAGAATGCATTGCTCTTCGCAATTTTAACAATGTAATTACGGACTGAGAATTTAAGAACGTTTGACAGCAGCTCTTCAGTTTTGAAACAGTCGACTTCATCAGTGACCTCGGCAAAACAGATGTCACAGAACACATCAATACGTCGTGCGATCATACCATGCATAAGAGACAGATAGGTCGCAGGCCTGGTGATGCGAAACTGCATCGCTTGAAGCTATTAATAATTCAGACATCTTCGCACTTGACGCGAACACAACTGTGTAGTAAGTTATTCACAGTAATCTGTATAACTCCAGTGGAATTAATAGCTTGATATATTTTGAAGTAACGTAGCTCCTCTCTTTTAATAACTGGCAAGTTTGCGTTCTGATTATTTAGTGTGAGTTTCTATAGGGTTCACAGATGCAGGTATCTTGCTTGGTATATGTCTAAAAGGTGAAGCAGGACGAACCTGACACATTGTTTAGAACAACACCCTTTAAGGTTATCTATAATTCTGTACCGTCATTAATTGTTGACACTACGTCAGGTCTCCATGGAGACCTCAGTCTATGTGTAGAGTTTTGCGCATAAGCAGTTTTCTACATGTCATTCATCAGTTTGACATTACAGTGAACTACCGTACATTTGGTGAGAGAGTGAGTGTGCTGGCTTGCACGCCGCTTTTAGCAATATTCAACCAATATCACGGCGGGGGACACCAGAAATGGGTTTCACACGTTGTAGCCCATCATATTCGGAATCGAACCTGAGTCTTCGGCATGACGAGCGAACGCCTTAACCACTATGCTACCCCACTGCTCACATAATTTCATGTAATTTTATTGCTTCATTCCACGTGTGGAATCGAACCCTGGTCTTCGGCATGACGACCGATCGCTTTGACCCCGAGGCTATCGCCTGTCCCCGTTCAATCAGTAACTGTCCAAGTCGAAGATTCTGCAATCACTGGACCTCTTGCATATCAATGCAACATCAATGCAATACGCCACCTAGAGATACAATTATGCAGCATGTAAACAGTTGTATTCCTGACTTGTTTTCAGCTTGAAGAAGAGGATGGCATTAAACACTGGAGGCACTACGACTACAACACTACCCACTGGTGGGTGGTGAAGGGGTGTTCAGGCACGTTCGTCGTCGAGGAGTGTAACACTAAGGACGTCACAAACCCAGGGTAGGTTACCGTAGCGGGGACGTTTCCAAAGCGAATGCGTTACGTTACGTTGGTAAAATGCGTCAAAAAAGGCGAATGCATTACGTTGGTAAAATGCGTCAGCTAACAAGCCTTTCACTACCGATGTCAGAGGTTGTGACAACCAACTCCACATAAGTAAAATGCGTTAGCGAACAAGCATTTTACTTCCGATGTCAGAGGTTGTGACAACCAACTCCATATAAGTAAAACGCATCAGCTAACAAACAGTCGGGACAATCGACTCCACGTAAGTAAAACGCGTCAACTAGCAATCCATTTTACTTCCGGTGTGCGAAGTCGGGACAACCAACTCCACGTAAGTAAAATGCGTCATCTAACAAGCATCTCACTATCGATGATGCATTTTCAAACAACGGGTCGATAAAATCATAAGTTTTATACCAAAACAGTTTCTCCATCCACTGAAAATATTATTGGTAGGTATTGATACGTATCTCAAATGTTGTTTTTAGTGACGTTTGACTCACCCATTAGTTACGTGATCTATTCTGTGATCACGTGACAACGGCCGTAGTAAATGGACAAAACGATCACAGTCAAACTCATCTTCGAGTGACTTAGATATTTATATTCGCATATATATATTTTTAGAAGTCCAACGCACCGATTAGCACGCACTGCTAATAATGAAGGCCAGTCGATTTGTTTTCACATAGAGGCCATTTTGTATGGACAGCGTGTCCCGTGTCACGTGATTAGCAACAGATAGGATCGCGAGATCTCACGTGTCTGGATATTTGCTTTTATTAATGAGTAAACGAAACGCGCCTGCACCGTCACCCACCGTGGGTGTGAAGATACGGGTGTATTTGGGTATATAAACACGTGTCGTTGTTGGAAAGGATGTATGTTTACCTGTTCCAATACGCATGTGCTTTGCCCTTGACCGTGTTAACATCTTCACGCCAGATTTCATTTGCATGTTCTTAACGAAGTGTTCTGTACAAATATTTCACAAAATTAACAGAAACCGGTTTCAGCGACTTGGAGAACGAGGTTCATATGTAACAATATAAGTTTTGAGAGATGGCCAGTAGGAGCATGGTAAATGCTTCAAGCAATGAAGCAATAGAGCAATAAAATTACTTGAAACTATGTGAGCACGTGGGCGGTGGGATAGCATAGTGGTTAAGGCGTTCGCTCTTCACGCCGAAGACCCAGGTTCGATTCCGAATATGATGGGGTACAACGTGCGAAGCCCTCTTCTGGTGACCAACGCCGTGATGTTGCTGGAATACATTGTATTAATAAAAACGGAGTAAAGTTACACTCACTCACTCTGTGGACATGCTATAAGAGAACGTATGTAAAATACAGCCTGTACACACATCTCTCTATTGCATCCGAAGAGGTCATATCGCCAATAAAGACCCAGTTCAATATTCATGTTTTACACAGTACTAAACTGTTCCCTCACATCGTATCACTCCTTTGACCCAATAAATATTTCAGGCTTTACCCGTTTCGATTACCACATGGGTAAAATGTGTGAATTTTATTTCTGGTGTCCCCGTGATATTTGCTGGAACATTGGTAGAAGTTGCGTAAAACCATACTCACTCATCCTCGTGCTGTTTGAAGTCCATACAAGTTGTATGATTATGTTGTTAATATCCCCATGAAATGCTTGTGATTTTAAAAAACGAGTTCATCATCATTTAACGAGGTTCATCATCGGGCAGCTTAACGCTTAGGGCTTACAGAATCGCTTCATTGCTGTTGTTATTTCCGGTGGTGGGGTAGCCTAGTGGTTAAAGTGTAAGCTCGTCACGCCGGAAACCCGGGTTCGAATCCCCACGTGGAAAATATTCTGGTGTTTCACGACGTGAATCCTGGAATATTCTCACAAGCGGCATAACACTATACTCATTCACTGTTGTTATTTCAGATCTCTGTCACCCGCCAACAAATCACCCATGCAAGGAACCCTGACCGCTCCCAAGCCAGTGACCAACTGGATGAACATCATGTCTCAAAGGCAATTTGACATGGGCACGTGGGATAGAGAAGGATTTAACATGTTCTAGGACAAAGCTAAGTGTGTACATAAAAGAGTTCGTCCACTCTCATCGAAAGAATTTTGTTCAAGATGTATGCACAGCGGATGTGTCGAGCTCGAAATGACCCTAAAGTCAGTTCGTGACATCCGAAGTTCTTTACTCCTGTGAACAATTATCAGGCCACCAGGGGAAAAGTAAACGGTTCATTATTGCAGCTATTCGTGACATCTGGAGTCCTATTTCTAAAACCATTTGAAGTATAATTATTATTTCAAAGGATCAACGCATCTATAATTGACAAGAGTACTTTTTTGAAGGTTCCGTAGTATGAATACGCTAAACCAGGTTGTCTTTATCAGGTAGGGGAAAGGCGGGTCTTTATCATGTAGGGGAAAGACGGGTATTTACCATGAAGGGGGAAGGCGGGTCTTTATCATGTAGGGGGAAGGCGAGTCTTTATCATGTAGGGGAAAGACGGATCTTTATCATGTAGGGGGGAGGTGAGTCTTTATCATGTAGGGGAAGGCGGGTCTTTATCATTTACTCTCCATATGTCGAAATAAGGATTCGAGTGTCTGTGACTCAGTCACCGACTGGGATACTACTCCAATGAGCCAAAACCAATTACGTCTGAAACAAAGATTTGTCAATATGTCGCAAATATTACGAGAGCTACCCTGGCTGTTTCAAGTCTGAAATGACTTCAGTGTACTTAATATCAGCTTCTTTTCCTTGCGTTTTGTAATTCACACATTCCACCACCTTCGAAAAATCTTCCAATCTGCGTCTCGTTCAATAAAATTATTAAAAGATATGCTTTTTTTGTACTTATGCCATGGAATGAATAAATATAGTGTCGCAATGGCAGTTACGTGATTTACACGTGCGAGTCTCCATTCAAGTCGCATTGAAACAACGAGACCGTCAGACAGTCAGACACTGGGCAAAGGGACCTTGAGCAAAGGTTCATTCGTTACTACTAGCCCCTTTCCATGACTTACGTCCGGCTTGCCGGAATGACACGAATAGTTACGAAAGGTACAGGTTTTCCTGGACTAAAGGTCATCCTCAAGGTCGCACTGCTCCTGTGCCACAGAAAGGGCATCCTGCTCTAGTGCGGATTCATGAGTGGAGAGGCGGTGTGTGTGTGTGTGTGTGTGTGTGTGTGTGTGTGTGTGTGTGTGTGTGTGTGTGTGTGTGTGTGTGTGTGTGTGTGTGTGTGTGTGTGTGTGTGTGTGTGTGTGTGTGTGTGTGTGTGTGTGTGTGTGTGTGTGTGTTAGCCTAGTGGTTAAAGCGTTTATCGTCACGCCGAAGACAATGGTTCGATTCCCCACTTGGGTACAATGTGTGAAGCCCATTTCCGGTGTCCCCCGCCGTGATATTGCTGGAATATTGCTAAAGTGGTGTAAAACTAAATTCACTCACTCACCAACTCATGGGTGGCCCTCTTGACGACAGATAGGTGATTACAATACGTTTCTGTCACAGCGCACCATCCTTATCAGCGGTTTTACGTTTTGGTTGATGTACCTCCGTGATACAAAGTAAAGTCCATAGTAAAATATGTCACTCTTTCACAAGTCTTTCTTTGGTGAGTGTGATGAGTGGTTAAAGGGTTTGCTCATCAAGTGAAGACCCTGTTTGATTCCCCGAGTGGGTATAATGCGTGAAGATACTTTTTGGCGTCCCTTGCCATGGTTTTGATGGACTATTGATACGCGGCCTAAAATCATTCTCACCCACTCGCTCAACATATGAATCTCGATACTCGCTCGAAGCGACTATTAGGAATTAAAAAGCCAGTCAAGGAACTGAAGGTGTGCGGATGGGTGAGCCATGTGGGTAGGTAAGTCGACGGATGGCGAACGGAAGGTAGACGGATAGGAATGGAAGGTGGGTGGGTGGATAGATAATCAGGTGGAAGGGAAGGTGGGCGGGTGGTTAGGTATATGGATGGCATGGAAGGTGGGCGGATGGGTCAGTCGGCAGATGGAAGGGAAGTTGGGTGGATGCGTAGGTCGACGGATGGAAATAGAAGGTTGGCCGATGGGTGGACGGATGGAGGGGAAGGTGGGTGGTAGACAGATGGGAATTGAAAGGTGCACGGCTGGGTAGGTAGACACATGAGCAGGTAAGGTGGGCTGGTGATTATGATGGGTATGTAGACGGGGAAGGAAGACGGGCGGATGGGTGAGTGATACGGATGGGTAGGTCGACGTATGTGAGTAAAGGTGGGCGAATGGATAGGCAGACGGATGGGGATGTAAGGTTGGCGGATGGGTAGGTAGACGGATGGGAATGTAAGGTTGACTGATGGGTAGGTAGACGAATGTGAATGTAAGGTTGGTGGATGGGTAGGTAGACGGATGGTAATGGAAGATAAGGTTGGCAGATGGGTAAGCAGACACGTGAGGAGGGAAGGGTGGACGGATAGGGGAGTGTGGAGGGTAAATTGATATTCAAGAGAGACACCATATATTCATACTGAGAAAAGCGGTTGCAGCAATTGTAACGACTGAGATCCCGTTTCTGTTCTGCCTTTCCTTAAAAGGGTTATTTTTTTGCACAGTTTTGCACCTGGTCACTGCTGTATTTCTCAAAGAATTGGCATATATTACTAGTATTTAACAGGTCGTTGAGACACTACAATTTACGTAAGTCTCAAGGGCCACAAACTTAAAAATTGAAATGTTGAGTCTTCCACACTGTTAAGGTTAAAATTTACTTAGTGTAAATAAGTAAGATATTGCACCCTGTATGATGTGTCATTGGGTTATGTACGTCTGTAACCTTGAAAAACTATAAACCTCAGACAATGTCTTGAAAGTACACAATGATACATTGTTGAAAGCAAGTTTGGATAAACACACACCCAAGTGTATGAAACTTCGTTACGTCTCGTTCAGTTCTTAACAGTAGTTCAATGTTATCAAACTCTGTACGACAACAAGAGGGTCCTCTATTCATAGATCTCAATATAAAACGAAGAATACCCGGATGTGCTTCAACGTTAAGTGAGAGTCAGTACAATACATTAGGGTTTTTTTTATCTAACGGAGTGAAACGCCCCGTTCCCAAGCCTCTCATCCGTGAACGTATATGATTTATGAGCCCACATTGCGTTATGTACATTGAGATGTATTTACATCGCTTGCTTGTCCAATCGCAGTGGAAGTGTCACCACGATGGTCACATGTATTTAAACAGGGATCCGCATTACGGGCGGAAACACAAGTTTCGGTTGGGGTGGTGAGAGACTGAATAATAGTGGGCGCGATTCTGGTTAATTCACTGCGTACTATTTAAGCTTTGAATGAGAGGTGCAATTGCGCCGGTAAAGGACTTGATATGGACGGTCTCAAAGGAGGGTTATTTGAAGAGGAACACGCCGAACCTTGCTCTGCAAACATGCGGTCTTATGGGAAGTGAAGGTTGGTCCCGGCCATTGTCCTGTATTCCTAATGTTATGTATGCGAAGATGGGGTTTGAAAACATATGTAAAGAAATGGGGAAATATCCGCCCAACCACGTGACAGCATTTGGAACGAATTTGCGCGAAATGGAGAAATGACTCACTCATCTCATTAATTTGCATCCAAGGTACAATGGAGGTGGTATCAGCTGTTCGATTTCCGAAAATATTTTCGCCGAGAGTGCTAATCAGAGACTCCAGCAGAGTGAACGATTTTGACCCTAAGCCACCCGGAGTCGAACCCAGAGGGTTGACACTTTCGGTACAGTGTTGGGAGAAGCCGTACACGCCGACGTGCTGTTCCAATTTCAGTTCTATACTTGACCAAAGAGGGAGGGACCCCGTTCATGAACAGGACTATGTGACAACGTCGCCTAGACTCGGGGAGGCCACTGTTTTGGAACGTGAACACCATGGTTCCAGAAGATCAGCATGGCCATGGATATCAGACAGACCCCAAGACCTCAGTATGTCTGGCAGTCCTCGTCATTTTGTGTCGGGGTTCTATGACAGTCGGGGCGCGGATAGTTCCCCTTCCCTTGAAGACTGCCCTCGGGGAATATCTCCCGACGGTGCCAAGTCCGGTGGACGGTTCAAATCCAAGATGAAGATATTCAAATGCCCGTATTGTGTCATCAGTTGCAGTAACCGGGGACAACTACTTGGGCATATTCGGATACACACAGGTAGGGTTCGAGCTAGCTACAACGAGTGAGTGAGTGAGTATGGTTTTACTGCGCTTTAAGCAATATTCCAGCAATGTGGGGTGTTGAACCCGGTTTTTCAGCGTGACGAGCGAACGCTTTAACCGTGTATGCTACCCTACCACCCAACTACAACGAAACCTGTTTAATATTGATGTCATTACTCCGAGCATTGCACTTATAGAATAGTCAGTTCAGATTTACAACATAATTGCCGGGAAAATGTCTACACACTGAAACAAAACCTACAAACGTTATTAAAACGTTCCTGAACACTGAAAACGGTAACCGAAACACTCAAATTCAAAGCCTAAAAGTGCGATACCCGTACCTAATACACTATCATAGAATATCCATTATATGGTCTTTGATCCTGACAACATCAAACATTAGTACATATCTTCCCTAACCCATCACTTCTTTTGAAACTAAAGATTGTATATTAAAGTTTGTATTAATGACATCTACTTATTATTCGCCCGTTGAAGATACCGCAGTGTAATATTTTTACGACAATATTACACTAGTGTAATATTTTTTACGGCAATATTACACTAGTGTAACACCGCTACATGTATGACGTCACACTGTTAATACCGCTGTCACAGTGCTACTGGACCTTGGTTGACTCGGAGAAAACTGGGAGTCCTACCACTGTAGCCGCGGTTTCTATCAATTTGTGTTGGATATAATAAACACAATACTAAACTCGCTTCCGTGAAATACCATTTTCATTAAGCTCGTGAAAGATTTAGCATCAAACTCGCTTTCGCTCGTTGGATGCCAAATTATCGACTCGTTAAATAAAAATGGTATTACACGGAGGGTCATTTAGTATCCTCTATTCATACAATCCACGAGTGAGAAATTACCTGTTTCCTTACATGTCATTGCTTATACATACGGAAGACTTTGTGGGTTACAACTTTGTGGGTTACAACTTTGTGGGTTACAACTTTGTGGGTTACAACTTTGAGGGTTACAGCTTCTCGGTTATTGATTTAAACTTAACCCATAAACTAAACTAAAAGTTATAACCCATAAAGTGCCATTTTTGACTCACCAACTTCGACTCACCACGATGTTTTGTGGAAAACGTTGTATTCCTCATGATAAAGAAGTTGACAGTATCACTTTTAATCTCATTCAAAGACCCGCTTATGCGCAGTTCTTCATAATGCTTATCAGAACTTCGTTCAAATGAATACATCTTCATGAATACATTTTGACGAGCACATCTTGATGAATACATCATCGCACTCAGATAACAATGGTGAAACAGTAGTCTAAAGCATGAGCATTGCTTAGAAACGCGGAGAACGTCTGGGCTGTATAAATGAGAGATTTTACCTGAAGTATTCTATGTATACTGATTCATGTGTGACAATTTTTATACTCATGTAGACGAATATTGCTTATTTATGCATATTTGATATTCAAACTATCTAACTCTAACATTTATAGCGGGAAACTCCTGCAGGTGAACACGCTTGACATATTTTCCTGTAAAGGGGAATACAAGCTTGTATAAGTGTATATGTGTATATGTGTATATGTGTATATGTGTATATGTGTATATGTGTATATGTGTATGTGTGTGTGTGTGTATGTGTGTATATGTGTATGTGTGTATATGTGTATGTGTGTATATGTGTATATGTGTATATGTGTATATGTGTATATGTGTATGTGTGTATGTGTGTATATGTGTATATGTGTATGTGTGTATATGTGTATATGTGTATGTGTGTATATGTGTATGTGTGTGTGTGTATGTGTGTATATGTGTATGTGTGTATATGTGTATGTGTGTATATGTGTATATGTGTATATGTGTATATGTGTATATGTGTATGTGTGTATGTGTGTATATGTGTATATGTGTATGTGTGTATATGTGTATATGTGTATGTGTGTATGTGTGTATATGTGTATATGTGTATATGTGTATATGTGTATGTGTTCAGGTATACGCATGTACATACACGTAAATCAACTTTACGTTTCTTTAAAGGAATAATATCTATGCATGAAGTGTGTATATGCATCCTTACATAACTAATGATATATTTCAATAAAACTCACATAATAATTGGATAACTGGTGCCATAAAAAGTTATATTTCACAACAACTGGGCTTCACCGGTGCAAATGAAATTGAAACCAGATAGTTATAACAGAGGCCTGGATTTTACTCAAACACTATGGTGTCAGATTGGTGTCAGTTTCTCAGACAATTAACAATAAACACACTCATAAAGAGATCGACGCTTGCTCGTTTGCTGTCGCTTTCCCGGTGATAATGACTTCAATGGCTTGTCTACCTGGCTAAGAAAAAAGCAGCAGGTATACTCTGACGCCTTTGGCGACAACAGGAGACACCTGACTGATAACAAGCCATAGTATATCTGCTGCCTGTGTCAAATATATCTTGACATGTACGTATTACGAAACGTACAAAACATACGTATTCACTGCCGTTAGTTACCTCTTGCTGTACACACATTGATCCTTCAAATATCTCTTGATATGTACGTATTACGAAACGTACAAAACATACGTACTGACTGCCGTTAGTTACGTATTACAGTGGGTACAATACGTACATATTAACCACAGTACGTTTCTTGTTGATATACTCACATTGCTCTGATAAAGAAAATGCAAAATTAAAACTGTGCCTTCTTTGTTAATGGGAATCGATATGGGCCATGACATCTACTGGAAAGACATGTCGATTGCCCTGGCAGTCAGCTCCCAGTTGCATAGAACGATGCTCATGATACTGATCACTGGATTGTCTGATTCAAATTCGAATATGTACATACAGCAACCCTTTAGCTGGAATAATGCTTAGCACGCGTTATACAACAAACAAATACGTAATAATTTTGTGACATTAAAATTATTTTTAAAACTTCTTATAAATTCCACACACCAATATTGTTTGTATACAGCCACGCTGTATGTTATGATATGTTGATGTATCCAAACAGAACATTTTAATCACTGTTGCTACAGAACAATATTTTGATATACGTCTTTAAAGACGCATCTCTAGTTTGAGCATAACAGGCCTGAGAGATGTGATATAGTTGTAATTTGCTCCCGTAGTTAGTTGTACCGGGGTTGGAAAAGGAAACAGTTTAAATTAATACCATACTCGAAGTTAGTATTTCACATTTTAACACAAATCTCGCAAATCACAGGTAAACTTGCTTTCATAATTTCCCGAAAAAAAACATGAATGTTTATTTTTGGACCTTGCCCAGTTAAACACTTACTGTTTTCAGACAAGGAGTTTTTTCCTTGTTGTGCGTGTTATTAAGGACACATTGCATGCGTACCTTAAAAACATACCATGGTACAAGAAATCACCACAATGACGTTTGTGTAAGCTGCAGTAAGGTATAAACCAAAAACAAGACTATCCAAAAAGAAAAAAAAACGCTTTTGCGAATTTTCATAAGTTGTAAGAATATGTCCCAAAACATTTCACTTTATGAATGAAATATATTAAACCTGAACTGAATTGAACGAAACTAAACTAAACTCAAAATGCTATGAAAACATTACTTGAAAACAGTAGTCGATGTACATGTATAATGTCTGAATTATGTACAGCATTTGTGTAATCAGTGATGTATTTCCTATTGAATTCCTTCAACCATCATCAAATATTTTACCCGGTAGTATAGATACAGTCCGTTACAGATATGAACAGAAAACTTGAAGGATTGAAGACAAAATGTGAACGAATTACACTGTCACATGTTTGGGGTGACATTCGTCACATGTGTCAGTCATATCTTTGAGTAAACATTCACATGCGTTAGTCATATCTTTGTGTTAACATTCGTTACATGCGTCAGTCATATCTTTGAGTAAACATTCACATGCGTTAGTCATATCTTTGTGTTAACATTCGTTACATGCGTCAGTCATATCTTTGAGTAAACATTCACATGCGTTAGTCATATCTTTGTGTTAACATTCGTTACATGTGTCAGTCATAGCTTTGTGTTAACATTCACATGCGTTAGTCATATCTTTGTGTTAACATTCGTTACATGCGTCAGTCATATCTTTGAGTAAACATTCACATGCGTTAGTCATATCTTTGTGTTAACATTCGTTACATGTGTCAGTCATATCTTTGAGTAAACATTCACATGCGTTAGTCATATCTTTGTGTTAACATTCGTTACATGTGTCAGTCATATCTTTGAGTAAACATTCACATGCGTTAGTCATATCTTTGTGGTAACATTCGATACATGCGTCAGTCATATCTTTGAGTAAACATTCATATGCGTTAGTCATATCTTTGTGTTAACATTCGTTACATGTGTCAGTCATAGCTTTGAGTAAACATTCACATGCGTTAGTCATATCTTTGTGTTAACATTCGATACATGTGTCAGTCATATCTTTGAGTAAACATTCACATGCGTTAGTCATATCTTTGTGTTAACATTCGTTACATGCGTCAGTCATAGCTTTGAGTAAACATTCACATGCGTTAGTCATATCTTTGTGTTAACATTCGTTACATGCATCAGTCATATCTTTGAGTAAACATTCACATGCGTTAGTCATATCTTTGTGTTAACATTCGTTACATGTGTCAGTCATATCTTTGAGTAAACATTCACATGCTTTAGTCATATCCTTGTGTTAACACTCGTTACATGCGTCAGTCATATCTTTGAGTAAACATTCACATGCGTTAGTCATATCCTTGTGTTAACATTCGTTACATGTGTCAGTCATATCTTTGAGTAAACATTCACATGCTTTAATCATATCTTTGTGTTTACATTCGTTACATGCTTCAGTCATAGCTTTGTGTTAACATTAGTCACATATGTCAGTCATATCTTTGTGTTAATATTCGTTTCATGCGGAAGTCAAATGTGTGAATTAACATTCGCCACACATGTTAGTCATATATTTGCATTTATATTTGTCACACGTGTCAGTTATCGTTCATGCTTTCCTTTTATAAATTTATATTACGAGTGTCAATTAATGACACACAATTCATCTGAAGTCATTTTACAATTTTACAAGAACATATTTCAGCTTGTGTAAATAGAATTTGCAACTTCTAAATACATCGTAAAAACAATTTGAGATGAAATAAAAAGTGCATTTCTTTTTAAAACTGAATACGATCACCAATAAAAGTATATAATGAAAAGTAAAACAAATAAAAGTAAAATGATGAAAAGTGTATTTTGAACTCGTGCGTGTTCAAAGATCCTCACGACAACTCCATTCCAGATGTGTCGGGACAGTCGGGGTGTATTATATGATATGCATATCAATTCGCGTACACGTTTTTATCATATTAATATTCATATAAACACAAAAACTTCCCTCCGCACTTCTTCCCACCGACACATATACCCAAGAAGAATTATTCTCACGGTAATATATCGTACCTATCGTTGCTACACAAGGTACAGTGATATACACAAGCACAGATTTTGTATGCCTGGATGTAAATACAAAAATTGTCACCAGTCTCCGTTGACAGGAAATAAATAATATGTTTGAGATATAAATTACTGCTATATGTATTTTTCTATTAAGTGTAATGTACGTATTTGTGGATGAAAGGTTATTTTCATGCGACACAGTTACCATAAAGCGATCGTGTTAACAAAGCTCCTTACCGTTCACTGTTCTACAACACTATATTGTACGCAGGGGGCCACAATAGCCAGATATTACTGCCATTATACATTTTATGTCCTTCGTTTGTGAAATGCTGTTGGCGACTTTCGCCGCCAGATAAGGACTTGGGGTTAGACTTCTTTATCCTTTCATGTTAAGAATCTATGACAGCCTGAGTCATATTTAAATGTAACAGTAACAGGTTTTCACAAATCCAAGTAACGTTTGTCCTTTGTCTTGTGCCACAAATAGAAACAGTCAAGAGAAAAAATCTACAAGACCAAGACCAAGACCAACACACACACACACACACACACATACACACACACACACACACACACACACACACACACACACAGAGCTTTTTGCGAAAGCGGGTGAAGGGGAGCACACTTCATGTTCGCGAGTTTCAATGGTAATTTAATAAACTTTCACGACAACGTTCGATGAGCACCCCTGCCTCATCCCTCTGGATCCGCCTTTGGACAAGAAGATGAACATGACGTCATAATCTGCATGTCCCAATGCAAGTTGACATGTCATGATGGACATTATATTTGCCAGCTACAAAACATGATAACAGTATTCTCTCCCTTTATGATCGCCTTTACAACATACCATAAGTTATAAACCTGTATTCACACAAAGCCCTTATACAACATACCCGTTCACGCCCTTCCCGGTGAATCAACGACACGTGACGAATAGCAAATATATTAGAAGCAGGTTGTCTTGTTGAGGGTGTGGTTAGTTCTGATCATACTGCCCCCACCCCCCTCCCCCTCCCCCTCCCCCACCCCCCTCCACTGGTCATGCTGGGGTCACTGTTGGTAGCGATGGGAAAACCCCTGTAAGTTGTTTTCTTGCCCACTTGCCCCTCACTGATTTATGCAGTAAAACAGCAATATATATCCGCCGAAGTAGTTTGGAGTCCAGAGGATTTGTAGCTTAAAGTCACTCTCTGCTACCTTGCTTTAAAGTAGATGTATTGCACACACAAAGCCACGCCTTCGTCCTGATGTTTCCTATATATGATAGTGGGAAAGACAGGGTTGTGTTTTTTGTCGTTGTCTTTTGAGTGTATGCATAGAATTCACTGGACCCATAAAATGTCGCTTTGGTATAAAATCCTGAATAAACCATGAGTTTGTACTTTACAACCCCGGCTCAAAACATTCACTCCATTTACATTATTTATGTACATGTTGTCATGGCTGAATGGCATCCTTTCACTGATCATTTAGTGACGGATTTTTCTAACACTTGTGTATTCCAGTTTAATAGATTTCTTAACAGTCGTCAACATCTTTTTCAGACTTGCCCGTAAAGAAATTCCATACCTCGAATTCTATGTCTGGGTCATGTCATACCTGACAGTGTAGCGCACTTTCAGCTATTCTTAAGCTGTATCGAATTCGAACGTAGAACGCTGGCCACCCTTTGAGTGGATTCCAGATGCATGACATTTTATCTCTGTTCCGGCAGATCCTAACGAATTCACTTAAACAGGCTCTCTGATTGACTGACGCGTGGGTGTACGTGCGTGCGTGCGCGTCACCATGAGAGGATACGTGGATTGAGTACTGCTGAATGTAGTCCTCACCAGTCAAAGCTTTGGTTTCCATTGGGTACAATACGTACAGGTGATTCCTTCGTAGTGAAAATGGTTCACCTAACCCTTTTTCTTGTTTGATGTTTAACACCACACTCAGCAAATTCATCAAGTGATTGATATCATGAACATCGATATGAACAAATGGGATACGATGATACATTTCAACCACGTCAGCGAACTCATTAGCTGCCTCTTACGACAAGGATATGTTGCTGAAGACCAATTCTAACCCTGATCTCCAATGGTAAACCTAATCCGGGTTGCCATCGTCATAGGTCTTACACTTGTCAGCATGAACCCACCCATCTCAACCATTAACTCACCCAACTCAACCATTCAGCCTTAAACGTTTCCTTTATTTCCAGGTGAGAGACCATTCGTATGTCAAGAACCCGGATGTAAGAAATCGTTCATCCGTAACGAAGAGCTGACCCGCCATCGACGTATCCACACTGGCGAACGTCCGTACGTATGCGACTCGTGCAAGAAAGCCTTCACAAGAAAAGACCACCTGAACAAACATGTGAAGATACACTCCACGACGAACGCTATATTCACAGTGTGATAGCATTGTAATTCAAGGGCGTGAGAGAATACTCTGTCAGGTCGCGGCTGGTCACAGATGCTTATAGCTAACTGGACAACTCGGACATGAAAATTGATTCAGAGGAAGTCCACTTTGCCAGTGATCAAACTATTGAAGATATTCAAGTAGAAAGTCCATACTTACAAGAAAACCGTTGACATCGGGGTAAATAGTTGTACCCAATCTGTTGCTAGTGGATGATGACGTCATGAATACGAAACTATAATTAGCTGACGTGTTAGCGTGCATAACGCGTGGGTGAGGTAAACAGATAGGTCAGGTAGTCGTCGACTGTAAAGCTGCTTTGGCGTTTCTGTATGTGACAAGTTATCCAGGTTGACCTGTTCACCTAGGAAACACCTTATCTTAATATTCTTGTTATCCTGGGAGACATATTATCCGGGTAGACGAGTAATACGGTGAGATGTGTTATCCGGTAGGCATGTTATCCCGGTAGGCGAGTAATTTGGGGAGACATGGTATCCGGGTAGACGAGCAGCACGGGGAGACATGGTATCCGGGTAGACGAGCAGCACGGGGAGACATGGTATCCGGGTAGACGAATAACAAGGGAAACGTTTTATCCGGGTAGACGAGTAACATGGGCGGATGCAGACAGACAAGTAGCACGGTTAGACGTGTTATCCGGGTAGACGAGTAACATGGGGAGACACGTTATCCGGCTAGACGAGAAAAACGGGTACATGTTATCCGGGTACTGACGCATGGCATAACACTAGTATAGCATGGAACAGAACAGTTTGGAATCATTCTCAGCTTAATTACGCCCCCAGTCATGAGAGGACCGAAATATTGTTCACAGAAACTTCAAACCCCCTCCCTCACTCACTCACTCACTCAGATTCCACGAGCGTAACCAAGGTTATTTTGCCGAAAAGGTGTCTAAAATTAACCAAAGTGCAACATCTGCGTTTTAACCCTTCCTAGTCATGTGACTATTTCAGAACTGTAACAGCATGTGTGTCTTGGCTCCATCGTGATGCTTTTGTTCGCAGTGATCAGTTGTGCAGAAGTCATACTCCAATAAACACCTTCCTTCTTACAAAAATATGCTGCAGATCCATACATACAAACACATATCAGGCGAACACATGCTCAGTAATGATTAAAAGAAACCAATCTTTCCATGCGTGCAGAAAAGATCACTCAAAATGCTCCCCGACTGTAACGAGACACCAAATGTGATATCAAGGTGCATTAATTTTAAATTTTGTCGTGGTGCATATCTGAGATGTATGAAAACGTACAGATCTCAAACAAATATCCGTCTCTCCTTGAGAGTGTTGCCTCAAGATACAAAGCATCTGAGTTTTAGCATGAAAAGAAAACTTTCGCTCCAATAGTTGCGCTTGAAACGGTAAATTTCACTATAGACAATAGAACTGATCTCTATGCAGCCTCTTTACGATACATTTGCTGAGTAATACGAAACTTCTAATGGGGTTAGGGGCAGACCTGACTGTATAATGAGATCATGTACATAGAAGGTATATGTATACACTTGTACATTATTTAAGACATAATATTTATGAAATAATTTATAACATTATGACACACATCGGTTATGCATTGTGTGTCTGTGACTCTTCAGCAGGGACATAGACATAATGAGTTTGTCACAAGGCTACAGTCGCGCTTAACAATAGTGGTGTTTGCACGCCGCTGAGTCCTAATTGGTATGTGGATTAGTGATTGAGTTGATTTAGTTTCGCGCTGCTTTTGGCAAAATGCCAGCAATATCACTGCGGGAAACACCAGAAATGGGCTTCGCGCATTGTACCCATGTTTGGAATCGAACCCGGGTCTTCGGCGTGACGAGCGAACACTTTAACCACTGGGCTACCCCCAACGCACCGATGTATTGATTAGGGAGCTAGACGTACTTTGTAGGATACAGATCACCCTGCCTTCGTTCGTTCGCCACGCCGAAGACCGGGTTCGATTCCCCACACCAGTTTCTGAGTCTGATCTTTTTGACGCGTTGTCTAATAACACATGTATATATGTGGCAAGATAACCTCTGAAATCCATTTATTTATTTTCACATTTGTGTATAGATTGTTATGATGTTTTTATATATGTTTGAACAAATACTGAAAATACGGTTGGAGGAAGGTATATCCGAGTGTTACATGAGTCAGGGTTAAGTCATCCACGACATGAAGCCTCCATCGTCTCGTGCTTTCACAACCTCTCCAGAAATGCTCAAGGGTAGGTTGAATCTCGTTGTCTCGAATACCTGATAACGTGCTTAACCGCATATATTACACACATCGCACATCTTAACTTCTGTGCTGTATTTCCCAACTCCCATCTCCCCCTCGCCACCTCACCCCCCTCAACAAACAAGAACCCAACAGTACCTACACTCACCCGCGCTACACCAGCTCTCAGTCGCATCCTCGTCACCTTACAAACTATAACCCTTACCTACCTACCTACCTACCTAAATATTTGCCTACCATCCACCTATCTAATTACCTACCTAAAAGCTACCTACCCATCCACCTATCTACCCACCCATGGACCTATATACCTACCCACCTACCTACCCATGCACCAATCTACCTACTTCCCAACCATCCACCTATCTACCTACCTACATACCTACCCATATCACTCAAGCTCCCGGTAACAATTTCCCCATAATCAAACACAAATGATGTCAACAATCCCCGCTTCACATCAGCCGGGTGCCCCCAATTCTCATCAGCCTTGATTCCGATCCTCACAGCTATCCGCATACGGGTCCACCAACCCCACCACACCCTAACCACCACCCACCGTCAGTCCCCTCGGAAACCACTACCCACCTGTACCATGCTACCCACCTCCCTAACATTTCGTTCGCCCCCCCCACCCCCCACCCTACATCACCATTCCCAAACACGCGTCCTCACACCTTCATCTACACCCCCCCCCCCCTACACTATTAATTTCTACACACCCGAGCGGTGGGGTAGCCTGATGTTCAAGCATTCACTCGTCACGCCGAGGACCCTGGTTCGATTCCCCACAGGGGTACAATGTGTGAAGCCCATTTCTGGTGTCCTCCGCCGTGATGTTGATTGAATATTGCTAAACGTGGCATAAAGACACACTCGTTCACTCACTGTACGCGCGTTATATCTCCACTACATTACTACCCAAAACAAAACTGAGTCTCTCACTCACTCACTCACTCTTTTACTCACTCACTCACTCACTCACTCACTCACTCACTCACTCACTCACTCACTCACTCACTCACTCACTCACTCACTCACTCACTCACTCACTCACACACTCACCCACCCACCCACTCACTCACTCACTCTCACACACTCACTCACATTCACTCACTCACTCACTCAAACACCCACTCACCCACTCACTCACTCACCCCCCACACACACTCACTCACTCACTCACTCACTCACTCACACACTCACTCACTCACTCACTCACTCACTCAACCACCCACCCACCCACCCACTCACTCACTCACTCAAACACCCACCCACCCACTCACTCACTCACTCACTCACTCCTATACACTTGCACCCAAGTTCGAGACAACGCGAGACAACGTGAGACAACGTTAATTGTCTTTTATCCAATAGTATACACTAGTTATTTATTTGCCAGTATTTAGGCACGTTTACCACTAGTCTTTGCTCAAAAGATTGCCGTTGTTACACTGCACGTCATACTGTTCCACACGTGCAGGGCTGGCCTACGTACTGGGCGTGTGCATTTGTTGTTAGTGTCATATATCATTAGTACAGTTAGTGCTTTCATGGAAAATTGTGATATGTCTGGGGACCAAGTTTGGGAATAATAAACTGATTTTTATTATATACATTTTCCGGATCGTTTTGTATATTTGAGTGTGTGAGCGCGCGTCAGCGTTTGAATTGAGTGAGGTGGGGAGCATGGTTTTACGCCGCTTTTAGCAATATTCCAGCAATATCATGGCGAAGGGCACCAGAAATTGGTGATGGTGATGAAAATTTGATGCGGGGGTCACATGCATTACTTGCAATACCATTGTATCACAACAGGTGCACATTAACCACGCAAAAAACCCAAAGAAACTGTTATTCAAGCATGCTGAAAATGTTGGTTGTACCTGAAAATAAAATACGTACATGATTCTAGTATCGCACCCTTGTTTTGGGGTCTCAGTTTCCGTGATAGTTTTCATAGTATTCTAGAAAGGACACTGTCACAATATTAAACAAAGGGTGTCCAGATTTACCAAGGCGGGACAGCACGCACGACATAGTGACAGCGACATCGACAGCGACATAGTGACAGTGACTTTGTGTTCTATTGTGTTCGAACAATATCAACTATTCAACAGACTGACTACAATGCAACAGTTTTCTTTGTGTCCAAAAAGCGTTAAAATGTGCGACATTATTAACATGTCAGGTTGCCCTGATCCGCAAGTGCATGGAGTAATTCCATCGAGGGTCAATGGGGGGCGCTGATTAAAGCGTTCGCTCGTCAGGTAGAAGACCCAGGTTTGATTCCCCACATGGGTATAATGTGTGAAGCCCCTTTCTGGTGTCCTCCGCCATGATATTTCTGAAACGTTGCTAAAAAACGGCGTAAAATGTAATTGACTTACTCGACGGTATATGAGTGGCACATACAATGACGACACGTGTAGTGAAGTAAGTCACTGTGTTTCAGTTCTTTGCGCCTGATTGAAATACCATGTCCTAGTGTGAATTCAGTGTGTACTCTTGGTAAATGTAATTCGGTGTTTATAGTTTGACTATTACTGGTAGAACAGTTGCACAGGTTCGATCTTGTGATCTTTGATTCAATCAAATCCCAGATTTCGCCCCCTCTAACCATTGATTTGGCCGTGTCTCGTGAAGATTCGGTTTAGAATTGGTCGTAAGAGACAGCTAATGTGATCGAGTGCTGATGCTTTTGTTTTTGATCACTGGATAGTCTGGTCTCGACTCGATTATTTACAGACCACGTAGCTGGAATACACGTAAAAACTAAGCTCACTCACTTGATCTGCCCGTTCCATACATATTCACCATGCACAACAGAAACAAACACAACATGTGGCGTCTTTATACCGTCATCCTACTTGAAGCTGGTGGAAACATTCAACGCTATAACGTAACCGCCCCGCTGTTTCCGCTGCCAACAGCGTGGCGTCAGCGTGAGTGAGCATGCGTCATGTTCGTTCAGTCTGAGTAAGCTGGGAACAAAGCGGTTATAAATTTAGGAGTAAAGAAAACCACCATCGTCTCTCAGGTATATACGACAGACATACGCCTAAACGTGAGCCGTTAGACGTCATACTGATGCCGGTGTATGGGTTTCAACGTTAGACGTCATACTATTGGCGGTGTATGGGTTTCAGCGTTAGACGTCATACTGATGCCGGTGTATGGGTTTCAGCGTTAGACGTCATACTGATGCCGGTGTATGGGTTTCAGTGTTAGACGTCATACTGATGCCGGTGTATGGGTTTCAGCGTTAGACGTCATACTATTGGCGGTGTATGGGTTTCAGCGTTAGACGTCATACTATTGGCGGTGTATGGGTTTCAGTGTTAGACGTCATACTATTGGCGGTGTATGGGTTTCAGCGTTAGACATCATACTATTGACGGTGTATGGGTTTCAGCGTTAGACGTCATACTGATGCCGGTGTATGGGTTTCAGTGTTAGACGTCATACTATTGGCGGTGTATGGGTTTCAGCGTTAGACGTCATACTATTGGCGGTGTATGGGTTTCAGTGTTAGACGTCATACTGATGCCGGTGTATGGGTTTCAGCGTTAGACATCATACTGATGCCGGTGTATGGGTTTCAGCGTTAGACGTCATACTATTGGCGGTGTATGGGTTTCAGCGTTAGACATCATACTGATGCTGGTGTATGGGTTTCAGCGTTAGACGTCATACTATTGGCGGTGTATGGGTTTCAGCGTTAGACGTCATACTATTGGCGGTGTATGGGTTTCAGTGTTAGACGTCATACTATTGGCGGTGTATGGGTTTCAGCGTTAGACATCATACTATTGACGGTGTATGGGTTTCAGCGTTAGACGTCATACTGATGCCGGTGTATGGGTTTCAGTGTTAGACGTCATACTGATGCCGGTGTATGGGTTTCAGCGTTAGACGTCATACTATTGGCGGTGTATGGGTTTCAGCGCTAGACGTCATACTGATGCCGGTGTATGGGTTTCAGTGTTAGACGTCATACTGATGCCGGTGTATGGGTTTCAGTGTTAGACGTCACACTATTGGCGGTGTATGGGTTTCAGCGTTAGACGTCATACTGATGCCGGTGTATGGGTTTCAGTGTTAGACGTCATACTATTGGCGGTGTATGGGTTTCAGCGTTAGACGTCATACTATTGGCGGTGTATGGGTCTCAGTGTTAGACGTCATACTGATGCCGGTGTATGGGTTTCAGTGTTAGACGTCATACTATTGGCGGTGTATGGGTTTCAGCGTTAGACGTCATACTGATGCCGGTGTATGGGTTTCAGTATTAGACGTCATACTGATGCCGGTGTATGGGTTTCAGTGTTAGACGTCATACTGATGCCGGTGTATGGGTTTCAGTGTTAGACGTCATACTGATGCCGGTGTATGGGTTTCAGCGTTAGACGTCATACTATTGGCGGTGTATGGGTTTCAGCGTTAGACGTCATACTGATGCCGGTGTATGGGTTTCAGTGTTAGACGTCACACTATTGGCGGTGTATGGGTTTCAGCGTTAGACGTCATACTGATGCCGGTGTATGGGTTTCAGTGTTAGACGTCATACTATTGGCGGTGTATGGGTTTCAGCGTTAGACGTCATACTATTGGCGGTGTATGGGTTTCAGTGTTAGACGTCATACTGATGCCGGTGTATGGGTTTCAGCGCTAGACGTTATACTATTGGCGGTGTATGGGTTTCAGCGTTAGACATCATACTATTGGCGGTGTATGGGTTTCAGTGTTAGACGTTATACTATTGGCGGTGTATGGGTTTCAGCGTTAGACATCATACTATTGGCGGTGTATGGGTTTCAGTGTTAGACGTTATACTATTGGCGGTGTATGGGTTTCAGCGTTAGACATCATACTATTGGCGGTGTATGGGTTTCAGTGTTAGACGTTGTACTATTGGCGGTGTATGGGTTTCAGTGTTAGACGTCATACTATTGACGGTGTATGGGTTTCAGTGTTAGACATCATACTATTGGCGGTGTATGGGATTCAGCGTTAGACGTCATACTGATGCCGGTGTATGGGTTTCAGTGTTAGACGTCATACTATTGGCGGTGTATGGGATTCAGCGTTAGACGTCATACTATTGGCGGTGTATGGGTTTCAGCGTTAGACATCATACTATTGGCGGTGTATGGGTTTCAGTGTTAGACGTTATACTATTGGCGGTGTATGGGTTTCAGCGTTAGACATCATACTATTGGCGGTGTATGGGTTTCAGTGTTAGACGTTATACTATTGGCGGTGTATGGGTTTCAGTGTTAGACGTCATACTATTGACGGTGTATGGGTTTCAGTGTTAGACATCATACTATTGGCGGTGTATGGGATTCAGCGTTAGACGTCATACTGATGCCGGTGAATGGGTTTCAGTGTTAGACGTCATACTGATGCCGGTGTATGGGTTTCAGTGTTAGACATCATACTATTGACGGTGTATGGGTTTCAGTGTTAGACATCATACTATTGGCGGTGTATGGGTTTCAGCGTTACACATCATACTATTGACGGTGTATGGGTTTCAGCGTTAGACATCATACTATTGACGGTGTATGGGTTTCAGTGTTAGACATCATACTATTGGCGGTGTATGGGATTCAGCGTTAGACGTCATACTGATGCCGGTGTATGGGTTTCAGTGTTAGACGTAATACTATTGGCGGTGTATGGGTTTCAGCGTTAGACATCATACTATTGACGGTGTATGGGTTTCAGTGTTAGACGTCATACTGATGCCGGTGTATGGGTTTCAGCGTTAGACGTCATACTGATGACGGTGTATGGGTTTCAGTGTTAGACGTCATACTATTGGCGGTGTATGGGTTTCAGTGTTAGACATCATACTATTGGCGGTGTATGGGTTTCAGCGTTAGACGTCATACTATTGGCGGTGTATGGGTTTCAGTGTTAGACATCATACTATTGGCGGTGTATGGATTCAGCGTTAGACGTCATACTGATGACGGTGTATGGGTTTCAGCGTTAGACATCATACTATTGACGGTGTATGGGTTTCAGTGTTAGACATCATACTATTGGCGGTGTATGGGATTCAGCGTTAAACGTCATACTGATGCCGGTGTATGGGTTTCAGTGTTAGACGTTATACTATTGGCGGTGTATGGGTTTCAGCGTTAGACATCACACTATTGAAGGTGTATGGGTTTCAGTGGTAGACGTCATACTTATGCCGGTGTATGGGTTTCAGTGTTAGACGTTATACTATTGGCGGTGTATGGGTTTCAGCGTTAGACATCATACTATTGGCGGTGTATGGGTTTCAGTGTTAGACGTTATACTATTGGCGGTGTATGGGTTTCAGCGTTAGACATCATACTATTGGCGGTGTATGGGTTTCAGTGTTAGACGTTATACTATTGGCGGTGTATGGGTTTCAGTGTTAGACGTCATACTATTGACGGTGTATGGGTTTCAGTGTTAGACATCATACTATTGGCGGTGTATGGGATTCAGCGTTAGACGTCATACTGATGCCGGTGTATGGGTTTCAGTGTTAGACGTCATACTATTGGCGGTGTATGGGATTCAGCGTTAGACGTCATACTATTGGCGGTGTATGGGATTCAGCGTTAGACGTCATACTCATGCCGGTGTATGGGTTTCAGCGTTAGACGTTATACTATTGGCGGTGTATGGATTTCAGTGTTAGACATCATACTATTGGCGGTGTATGGGTTTCAGTGTTAGACATCATACTGATGCCGGTGTATGGGTTTCAGCGTTAGATGTCATACTATTGGCGGTGTATGGGATTCAGCGTTAGACATCATACTGATGACGGTGTATGGGTTTCAGTGTTAGACGTCATACTATTGGCGGTGTATGGGTTTCAGTGTTAGATGTCATACTGATGCCGGTGTATGGGTTTCAGTGTTAGACATCATACTATTGACGGTGTATGGGTTTCAGCGTTAGACGTCATACTATTGGCGGTGTACTGGTTTCAGCGTTAGACGTCATACTATTGGCGGTGTATGGGTTTCAGTGTTAGACATCATACTATTGGCGGTGTATGGGTTTCAGTGTTAGACGTCATACTGATGCCGGTGTATGGGTTTCAGCATTAGACGTTATACTATTGGCGGTGTATGGGATTCAGCGTTAGACATCATACTGATGACGGTGTATGGGTTTCAGTGTTAGACGTCATACTATTGGCGGTGTATGGGTTTCAGTGTTAGACGTCATACTGATGCCGGTGTATGGGTTTCAGTGTTAGACATCATACTATTGACGGTGTATGGGTTTCAGCGTTAGACGTCATACTATTGGCGGTGTATGGGTTTCAGCGTTAGACGTCATACTATTGACAGTGTATGGGTTTCAGTGTTAGACGTCATACTATTGGCGGTGCATGGGTTTCAGCGTTAGACGTCATACTATTGACGGTGTATGGGTTTCAGCGTTAGACGTCATACTATTGGCGGTGTATGGGTTTCAGCGTTAGACATCATACTATTGACGGTGTATGGGTTTCAGCGTTAGACGTCATACTATTGGCGGTGTATGGGTTTCAGTGTTAGACATCATACTATTGGCGGTGTATGGGATTCAGCGTTAGACGTCATACTGATGACGGTGTATGGGTTTCAGTGTTAGACGTCATACTATTGGCGGTGTATGGGTTTCAGCGTTAGACGTCATACTATTGGCGGTGTATGGGTTTCAGTGTTAGACGTCATACTGATGCCGGTGTATGGGTTTCAGCGTTAGACATCATACTGATGCCGGTGTATGGGTTTCAGCGTTAGACGTCATACTATTGGCGGTGTATGGGTTTCAGCGCTAGACGTCATACTGATGCCGGTGTATGGGTTTCAGTGTTAGACGTCATACTGATGCCGGTGTATGGGTTTCAGTGTTGGACGTCATACTGATGCCGGTGTATGGGTTTCAGCGTTAGACGTCATACTATTGGCGGTGTATGGGTTTCAACGCTAGACGTCATACTGATGCCGGTGTATGGGTTTCAGTGTTAGACGTCACACTATTGGCGGTGTATGGGTTTCAGCGTTAGACGTCATACTGATGCCGGTGTATGGGTTTCAGTGTTAGACGTCATACTGATGCCGGTGTATGGGTTTCAGTGTTAGACGTCATACTATTGGCGGTGTATGGGTTTCAGCGTTAGACGTCATACTGATGCCGGTGTATGGGTTTCAGTGTTAGACGTCATACTGATGCCGGTGTATGGGTTTCAGTGTTAGACGTCATACTGATGCCGGTGTATGGGTTTCAGTGTTAGACGTCATACTGATGCCGGTGTATGGGTTTCAGTGTTAGACGTCATACTGATGCCGGTGTATGGGTTTCAGTGTTAGACGTCATACTGATGCCGGTGTATGGGTTTCAGCGTTAGACGTCATACTATTGGCGGTGTATGGGTTTCAGCGTTAGACGTCATACTGATGCCGGTGTATGGGTTTCAGTGTTAGACGTCACACTATTGGCGGTGTATGGGTTTCAGCGTTAGACGTCATACTGATGCCGGTGTATGGGTTTCAGTGTTAGACGTCATACTATTGGCGGTGTATGGGTTTCAGCGTTAGACGTCATGCTATTGGCGGTGTATGGGTTTCAGTGTTAGACGTCATACTGATGCCGGTGTATGGGTTTCAGCGCTAGACGTTATACTATTGGCGGTGTATGGGTTTCAGCGTTAGACATCATACTATTGGCGGTGTATGGGTTTCAGTGTTAGACGTTATACTATTGGCGGTGTATGGGTTTCAGCGTTAGACATCATACTATTGGCGGTGTATGGGTTTCAGTGTTAGACGTCATACTATTGGCGGTGTATGGGTTTCAGCGTTAGACTTCATACTATTGGCGGTGTATGGGTTTCAGTGTTAGACGTTATACTATTGGCGGTGTATGGGTTTCAGTGTTAGACGTCATACTATTGACGGTGTATGGGTTTCAGTGTTGGACATCATACTATTGGCGGTGTATGGGATTCAGCGTTAGACGTCATACTGATGCCGGTGTATGGGTTTTTAGTGTTAGACGTCATACTATTGGCGGTGCATGGGATTCAGCGTTAGACGTCATACTATTGGCGGTGTATGGGTTTCAGCGTTAGACGTCATACTATTGGCGGTGTATGGGTTTCAGTGTTAGACGTCATACTATTGGCGGTGTATGGGTTTCAGCGTTAGACATCATACTATTGGCGGTGTATGGGTTTCAGTGTTAGACGTTATACTATTGGCGGTGTATGGGTTTCAGTGTTAGACGTCATACTATTGACGGTGTATGGGTTTCAGTGTTAGACATCATACTATTGGCGGTGTATGGGATTCAGCGATAGACGTCATACTGATGCCGGTGAATGGGTTTCAGTGTTGGACGTCATACTGATGCCGGTGTATGGGTTTCAGTGGTAGACGTCATACTTATGCCGGTGTATGGGTTTCAGTGTTAGACGTTATACTATTGGCGGTGTATGGGTTTCAGCGTTAGACATCATACTATTGGCGGTGTATGGGTTTCAGTGTTAGACGTTATACTATTGGCGGTGTATGGGTTTCAGCGTTAGACATCATACTATTGGCGGTGTATGGGTTTCAGTGTCAGACGTTATACTATTGGCGGTGTATGGGTTTCAGTGTTAGACGTCATACTATTGACGGTGTATGGGTTTCAGTGTTAGACATCATACTATTGGCGGTGTATGGGATTCAGCGTTAGACGTCATACTGATGTCGGTGTATGGGTTTCAGTGTTAGACGTCATACTATTGGCGGTGTATGGGATTCAGCGTTAGACGTCATACTATTGGCGGTGTATGGGATTCAGCGTTAGACGTCATACTCATGCCGGTGTATGGGTTTCAGCGTTAGACGTTATACTATTGGCGGTGTATGGATTTCAGTGTTAGACATCATACTATTGGCGGTGTATGGGTTTCAGTGTTAGACATCATACTGATGCCGGTGTATGGGTTTCAGCGTTAGATGTCATACTATTGGCGGTGTATGGGATTCAGCGTTAGACATCATACTGATGACGGTGTATGGGTTTCAGTGTTAGACGTCATACTATTGGCGGTGTATGGGTTTCAGTGTTAGATGTCATACTGATGCCGGTGTATGGGTTTCAGTGTTAGACATCATACTATTGACGGTGTATGGGTTTCAGCGTTAGACGTCATACTATTGGCGGTGTACTGGTTTCAGCGTTAGACGTCATACTATTGGCGGTGTATGGGTTTCAGTGTTAGACATCATACTATTGGCGGTGTATGGGTTTCAGTGTTAGACGTCATACTGATGCCGGTGTATGGGTTTCAGCATTAGACGTTATACTATTGGCGGTGTATGGGATTCAGCGTTAGACATCATACTGATGACGGTGTATGGGTTTCAGTGTTAGACGTCATACTATTGGCGGTGTATGGGTTTCAGTGTTAGACGTCATACTGATGCCGGTGTATGGGTTTCAGTGTTAGACATCATACTATTGACGGTGTATGGGTTTCAGCGTTAGACGTCATACTATTGGCGGTGTATGGGTTTCAGCGTTAGACGTCATACTATTGACAGTGTATGGGTTTCAGTGTTAGACGTCATACTATTGGCGGTGCATGGGTTTCAGCGTTAGACGTCATACTATTGACGGTGTATGGGTTTCAGCGTTAGACGTCACACTATTGGCGGTGTATGGGTTTCAGCGTTAGACATCATACTATTGACGGTGTATGGGTTTCAGCGTTAGACGTCATACTATTGGCGGTGTATGGGTTTCAGTGTTAGACATCATACTATTGGCGGTGTATGGGATTCAGCGTTAGACGTCATACTGATGACGGTGTATGGGTTTCAGTGTTAGACGTCATACTATTGGCGGTGTATGGGTTTCAGCGTTAGACATCATACTATTGGCGGTGTATGGGTTTCAGTGTTAGACGTCATACTGATGCCGGTGTATGGGTTTCAGCGTTAGACATCATACTGATGCCGGTGTATGGGTTTCAGCGTTAGACGTCATACTATTGGCGGTGTATGGGTTTCAGCGTTAGACATCATACTGATGCCGGTGTATGGGTTTCAGCGTTAGACGTCATACTATTGGCGGTGTATGGGTTTCAGCGTTAGACGTCATACTATTGGCGGTGTATGGGTTTCAGTGTTAGACGTCATACTATTGGCGGTGTATGGGTTTCAGCGTTAGACATCATACTATTGATGGTGTATGGGTTTCAGCGTTAGACGTCATACTGATGCCGGTGTATGGGTTTCAGTGTTAGACGTCATACTGATGCCGGTGTATGGGTTTCAGTGTTAGACGTCATACTGATTCCGGTGTATGGGTTTCAGCGTTAGACGTCATACTATTGGCGGTGTATGGGTTTCAACGCTAGACGTCATACTGATGCCGGTGTATGGGTTTCAGTGTTAGACGTCACACTATTGGCGGTGTATGGGTTTCAGCGTTAGACGTCATACTGATGCCGGTGTATGGGTTTCAGTGTTAGACGTCATACTGATGCCGGTGTATGGGTTTCAGTGTTAGACGTCATACTATTGGCGGTGTATGGGTTTCAGCGTTAGACGTCATACTGATGCCGGTGTATGGGTTTCAGTGTTAGACGTCATACTGATGCCGGTGTATGGGTTTCAGTGTTAGACGTCATACTGATGCCGGTGTATGGGTTTCAGTGTTAGACGTCATACTGATGCCGGTGTATGGGTTTCAGTGTTAGACGTCATACTGATGCCGGTGTATGGGTTTCAGTGTTAGACGTCATACTGATGCCGGTGTATGGGTTTCAGCGTTAGACGTCATACTATTGGCGGTGTATGGGTTTCAGCGTTAGACGTCATACTGATGCCGGTGTATGGGTTTCAGTGTTAGACGTCACACTATTGGCGGTGTATGGGTTTCAGCGTTAGACGTCATACTGATGCCGGTGTATGGGTTTCAGTGTTAGACGTCATACTATTGGCGGTGTATGGGTTTCAGCGTTAGACGTCATGCTATTGGCGGTGTATGGGTTTCAGTGTTAGACGTCATACTGATGCCGGTGTATGGGTTTCAGCGCTAGACGTTATACTATTGGCGGTGTATGGGTTTCAGCGTTAGACATCATACTATTGGCGGTGTATGGGTTTCAGTGTTAGACGTTATACTATTGGCGGTGTATGGGTTTCAGCGCTAGACATCATACTATTGGCGGTGTATGGGTTTCAGTGTTAGACGTCATACTATTGGCGGTGTATGGGTTTCAGCGTTAGACTTCATACTATTGGCGGTGTATGGGTTTCAGTGTTAGACGTCATACTATTGGCGGTGTATGGGTTTCAGTGTTAGACGTCATACTATTGACGGTGTATGGGTTTCAGTGTTGGACATCATACTATTGGCGGTGTATGGGATTCAGCGTTAGACGTCATACTGATGCCGGTGTATGGGTTTCAGTGTTAGACGTCATACTATTGGCGGTGCATGGGATTCAGCGTTAGACGTCATACTATTGGCGGTGTATGGGTTTCAGCGTTAGACGTCATACTATTGGCGGTGTATGGGTTTCAGCGTTAGACATCATACTATTGGCGGTGTATGGGTTTCAGTGTTAGACGTTATACTATTGGCGGTGTATGGGTTTCAGCGTTAGACTTCATACTATTGGCGGTGTATGGGTTTCAGTGTTAGACGTCATACTATTGGCGGTGTATGGGTTTCAGTGTTAGACGTCATACTATTGACGGTGTATGGGTTTCAGCGTTAGACATCATACTATTGGCGGTGTATGGGTTTCAGTGTTAGACGTCATACTATTGGCGGTGTATGGGTTTCAGCGTTAGACTTCATACTATTGGCGGTGTATGGGTTTCAGTGTTAGACGTCATACTATTGGCGGTGTATGGGTTTCAGTGTTAGACGTCATACTATTGACGGTGTATGGGTTTCAGTGTTGGACATCATACTATTGGCGGTGTATGGGATTCAGCGTTAGACGTCATACTGATACCGGTGTATGGGTTTCAGTGTTAGACGTCATACTATTGGCGGTGCATGGGATTCAGCGTTAGACGTCATACTATTGGCGGTGTATGGGTTTCAGCGTTAGACGTCATACTATTGGCGGTGTATGGGTTTCAGCGTTAGACATCATACTATTGGCGGTGTATGGGTTTCAGTGTTAGACGTTATACTATTGGCGGTGTATGGGTTTCAGTGTTAGACGTCATACTATTGACGGTGTATGGGTTTCAGTGTTAGACATCATACTATTGGCGGTGTATGGGATTCAGCGATAGACGTCATACTGATGCCGGTGAATGGGTTTCAGTGTTGGACGTCATACTGATGCCGGTGTATGGGTTTCAGTGTTAGACATCATACTATTGACGGTGTATGGGTTTCAGTGTTAGACATCATACTATTGGCGGTGTATGGGTTTCAGCGTTACACATCATACTATTGACGGTGTATGGGTTTCAGCGTTAGACATCATACTATTGACGGTGTATGGGTTTCAGTGTTAGACATCATGCTATTGGCGGTGTATGGGATTCAGCGTTAGACGTCATACTGATGCCGGTGTATGGGTTTCAGTGTTAGACATAATACTATTGGCGGTGTATGGGTTTCAGCGATAGACATCATACTATTGACGGTGTATGGGTTTCAGTGTTAGACGTCATACTGATGCCGGTGTATGGGTTTCAGTGTTAGACGTTATACTATTGGCGGTGTATGGTTTTCAGCGTTAGACATCATACTATTGACGGTGTATGGGTTTCAGTGTTAGACGTCATACTGATGCCGGTGTATGGGTTTCAGTGTTAGACGTCGTACCATTGGCGGTGTATGGGATTCAGCGTTAGACATCATACTATTGGCGGTGTATGGGTTTCAGTGTTAGACGTTATACTATTGGCGGTGTATGGGTTTCAGCGTTAGACATCATACTATTGGCGGTGTATGGGTTTCAGTGTTAGACATCATACTATTGGCGGTGTATGGGTTTCAGTGTTTGACGTCATACTATTGACGGTGTATGGGTTTCAGTGTTAGACATCATACTATTAGCGGTGTATGGGATTCAGCGTTAGACGTCATACTGATGCCGGTGTATGGGTTTCAGTGTTAGACGTCATACTATTGACGGTGTATGGGATTCAGCGTTAGACGTCATACTGATGACGGTGTATGGGTTTCAGTGTTAGACGTCATACTATTGGCGGTGTATGGGTTTCAGTGTTAGACATCATACTATTGGCGGTGTATGGGTTTCAGCGTTAGACGTCATACTATTGGCGGTGTATGGGTTTCAGTGTTAGACATCATACTATTGGCGGTGTATGGGATTCAGCGTTAGACGTCATACTGATGACGGTGTATGGGTTTCAGCGTTAGACATCATACTATTGACGGTGTATGGGTTTCAGTGTTAGACATCATACTATTGGCGGTGTATGGGATTCAGCGTTAAACGTCATACTGATGCCGGTGTATGGGTTTCAGTGTTAGACGTTATACTATTGGCGGTGTATGGGTTTCAGCGTTAGACATCATACTATTGACGGTGTATGGGTTTCAGTGGTAGACGTCATACTTATGCCGGTGTATGGGTTTCAGTGTTAGACGTTATACTATTGGCGGTGTATGGGTTTCAGCGTTAGACATCATACTGATGCCGGTGTATGGGTTTCAGCGTTAGACGTCATACTATTGGCGGTGTATGGGTTTCAGCGTTAGACATCATACTGATGCCGGTGTATGGGTTTCAGCGTTAGACGTCATACTATTGGCGGTGTATGGGTTTCAGCGTTAGACGTCATACTATTGGCGGCGTATGGGTTTCAGTGTTAGACATCATACTATTGGCGGTGTATGGGTTTCAGCGTTAGACATCATACTATTGATGGTGTATGGGTTTCAGCGTTAGACGTCATACTGATGCCGGTGTATGGGTTTCAGTGTTAGACGTCATACTGATGCCGGTGTATGGGTTTCAGTGTTAGACGTCATACTGATGCCGGTGTATGGGTTTCAGCGTTAGACGTCATACTATTGGCGGTGTATGGGTTTCAACGCTAGACGTCATACTGATGCCGGTGTATGGGTTTCAGTGTTAGACGTCACACTATTGGCGGTGTATGGGTTTCAGCGTTAGACGTCATACTGATGCCGGTGTATGGGTTTCAGTGTTAGACGTCATACTGATGCCGGTGTATGGGTTTCAGTGTTAGACGTCATACTATTGGCGGTGTATGGGTTTCAGCGTTAGACGTCATACTGATGCCGGTGTATGGGTTTCAGTGTTAGACGTCATACTGATGCCGGTGTATGGGTTTCAGTGTTAGACGTCATACTGATGCCGGTGTATGGGTTTCAGTGTTAGACGTCATACTGATGCCGGTGTATGGGTTTCAGTGTTAGACGTCATACTGATGCCGGTGTATGGGTTTCAGTGTTAGACGTCATACTGATGCCGGTGTATGGGTTTCAGCGTTAGACGTCATACTATTGGCGGTGTATGGGTTTCAGCGTTAGACGTCATACTGATGCCGGTGTATGGGTTTCAGTGTTAGACGTCACACTATTGGCGGTGTATGGGTTTCAGCGTTAGACGTCATACTGATGCCGGTGTATGGGTTTCAGTGTTAGACGTCATACTATTGGCGGTGTATGGGTTTCAGCGTTAGACGTCATGCTATTGGCGGTGTATGGGTTTCAGTGTTAGACGTCATACTGATGCCGGTGTATGGGTTTCAGCGCTAGACGTTATACTATTGGCGGTGTATGGGTTTCAGCGTTAGACATCATACTATTGGCGGTGTATGGGTTTCAGTGTTAGACGTTATACTATTGGCGGTGTATGGGTTTCAGCGTTAGACATCATACTATTGGCGGTGTATGGGTTTCAGTGTTAGACGTTATACTATTGGCGGTGTATGGGTTTCAGCGTTAGACTTCATACTATTGGCGGTGTATGGGTTTCAGTGTTAGACGTTGTACTATTGGCGGTGTATGGGTTTCAGTGTTAGACGTCATACTATTGACGGTGTATGGGTTTCAGTGTTGGACATCATACTATTGGCGGTGTATGGGATTCAGCGTTAGACGTCATACTGATGCCGGTGTATGGGTTTCAGTGTTAGACGTCATACTATTGGCGGTGCATGGGATTCAGCGTTAGACGTCATACTATTGGCGGTGTATGGGTTTCAGCGTTAGACGTCATACTATTGGCGGTGTATGGGTTTCAGTGTTAGACGTCATACTATTGGCGGTGTATGGGTTTCAGCGTTAGACATCATACTATTGGCGGTGTATGGGTTTCAGTGTTAGACGTTATACTATTGGCGGTGTATGGGTTTCAGTGTTAGACGTCATACTATTGACGGTGTATGGGTTTCAGTGTTAGTCATCATACTATTGGCGGTGTATGGGATTCAGCGATAGACGTCATACTGATGCCGGTGAATGGGTTTCAGTGTTGGACGTCATACTGATGCCGGTGTATGGGTTTCAGTGTTAGACATCATACTATTGACGGTGTATGGGTTTCAGTGTTAGACATCATACTATTGGCGGTGTATGGGTTTCAGCGTTACACATCATACTATTGACGGTGTATGGGTTTCAGCGTTAGACATCATACTATTGACGGTGTATGGGTTTCAGTGTTAGACATCATGCTATTGGCGGTGTATGGGATTCAGCGTTAGACGTCATACTGATGCCGGTGTATGGTTTTCAGTGTTAGACATAATACTATTGGCGGTGTATGGGTTTCAGCGTTAGACATCATACTATTGACGGTGTATGGGTTTCAGTGTTAGACGTCATATTGATGCCGGTGTATGGGTTTCAGTGTTAGACGTTATACTATTGGCGGTGTATGGGTTTCAGCGTTAGACATCATACTATTGACGGTGTATGGGTTTCAGTGTTAGACGTCATACTGATGCCGGTGTATGGGTTTCAGTGTTAGACGTCGTACCATTGGCGGTGTATGGGATTCAGCGTTAGACATCATACTATTGGCGGTGTATGGGTTTCAGTGTTAGACGTTATACTATTGGCGGTGTATGGGTTTCAGCGTTAGACATCATACTATTGGCGGTGTATGGGTTTCAGTGTTAGACATCATACTATTGGCGGTGTATGGGTTTCAGTGTTAGACGTTATACTATTGACGGTGTATGGGTTTCAGTGTTAGACATCATACTATTAGCGGTGTATGGGATTCAGCGTTAGACGTCATACTGATGCCGGTGTATGGGTTTCAGTGTTAGACGTCATACTATTGACGGTGTATGGGATTCAGCGTTAGACGTCATACTGATGACGGTGTATGGGTTTCAGTGTTAGACGTCATACTATTGGCGGTGTATGGGTTTCAGTGTTAGACATCATACTATTGGCGGTGTATGGGTTTCAGCGTTAGACGTCATACTATTGGCGGTGTATGGGTTTCAGTGTTAGACATCATACTATTGGCGGTGTATGGGATTCAGCGTTAGACGTCATACTGATGACGGTGTATGGGTTTCAGCGTTAGACATCATACTATTGACGGTGTATGGGTTTCAGTGTTAGACATCATACTATTGGCGGTGTATGGGATTCAGCGTTAAACGTCATACTGATGCCGGTGTATGGGTTTCAGTGTTAGACGTTATACTATTGGCGGTGTATGGGTTTCAGCGGTAGACATCATACTATTGACGGTGTATGGGTTTCAGTGGTAGACGTCATACTTATGCCGGTGTATGGGTTTCAGTGTTAGACGTTATACTATTGGCGGTGTATGGGTTTCAGCGTTAGACATCATACTATTGGCGGTGTATGGGTTTCAGTGTTAGACGTTATACTATTGGCGGTGTATGGGTTTCAGCGTTAGACATCATACTATTGGCGGTGTATGGGTTTCAGTGTTAGACGTTATACTATTGGCGGTGTATGGGTTTCAGTGTTAGACGTCATACTATTGACGGTGTATGGGTTTCAGTGTTAGACATCATACTATTGGCGGTGTATGGGATTCAGCGTTAGACGTCATACTGATGCCGGTGTATGGGTTTCAGTGTTAGACGTTATACTATTGGCGGTGTATGGGTTTCAGCGTTAGACATCATACTATTGGCGGTGTATGGGTTTCAGTGTTAGACGTTATACTATTGGCGGTGTATGGGTTTCAGCGTTAGACATCATACTATTGGCGGTGTATGGGTTTCAGTGTTAGACGTTATACTATTGGCGGTGTATGGGTTTCAGTGTTAGACGTCATACTATTGACGGTGTATGGGTTTCAGTGTTAGACATCATACTATTGGCGGTGTATGGGATTCAGCGTTAGACGTCATACTGATGCCGGTGTATGGGTTTCAGTGTTAGACGTCATACTATTGGCGGTGTATGGGATTCAGCGTTAGACGTCATACTATTGGCGGTGTATGGGATTCAGCGCTAGACGTCATACTCATGCCGGTGTATGGGTTTCAGCGTTAGACGTTATACTATTGGCGGTGTATGGGTTTCAGTGTTAGACATCATACTATTGGCGGTGTATGGGTTTCAGTGTTAGACATCATACTGATGCCGGTGTATGGGTTTCAGCGTTAGACGTCATACTATTGGCGGTGTATGGGATTCAGCGTTAGACATCATACTGATGACGGTGTATGGGTTTCAGTGTTAGACGTCATACTATTGGCGGTGTATGGGTTTCAGTGTTAGATGTCATACTGATGCCGGTGTATGGGTTTCAGTGTTAGACATCATACTATTGACGGTGTATGGCATTCAGCGTTAGACGTCATACTATTGGCGGTGTACTGGTTTCAGCGTTAGACGTCATACTATTGGCGGTATATGGGTTTCAGTGTTAGACATCATACTATTGGCGGTGTATGGGTTTCAGTGTTAGACGTCATACTGATGCCGGTGTATGGGTTTCAACATTAGACGTTATACTATTGGCGGTGTATGGGATTCAGCGTTAGACGTCATACTGATGACGGTGTATGGGTTTCAGTGTTAGACGTCATACTATTGGCGGTGTATGGGTTTCAGCGTTAGACGTCATACTGATGCCGGTGTATGGGTTTCAGTGTTAGACATCATACTATTGACGGTGTATGGGTTTCAGCGTTAGACGTCATACTATTGGCGGTGTATGGGTTTCAGCGTTAGACGTCATACTATTGACAGTGTATGGGTTTCAGTGTTAGACGTCATACTATTGGCGGTGTATGGGTTTCAGCGTTAGACGTCATACTATTGACGGTGTATGGGTTTCAGCGTTAGACGTCATACTATTGGCGGTGTATGGGTTTCAGCGTTAGACATCATACTATTGACGGTGTATGGGTTTCAGCGTTAGACGTCATACTATTGGCGGTGTATGGGTTTCAGTGTTAGACATCATACTATTGGCAGTGTATGGGATTCAGCGTTAGACGTCATACTGATGACGGTGTATGGGTTTCAGTGTTAGACGTCATACTATTGGCGGTGTATGGGATTCAGCGTTAGACGTCATACTATTGGCGGTGTATGGGATTCAGCGTTAGACGTCATACTCATGCCGGTGTATGGGTTTCAGCGTTAGACGTTATACTATTGGCGGTGTATGGGTTTCAGTGTTAGACATCATACTATTGGCGGTGTATGGGTTTCAGTGTTAGACGTCATACTGATGCCAGGGTATGGGTTTCAGCGTTAGACGTCATACTATTGGCGGTGTATGGGATTCAGCGTTAGACATCATACTGATGACGGTGTATGGGTTTCAGTGTTAGACGTCATACTATTGACGGTGTATGGGTTTCAGTGTTAGATGTCATACTGATGCCGGTGTATGGGTTTCAGCGTTAGACATCATACTATTGACGGTGTATGGGTTTCAGCGTTAGACGTCATACTATTGGCAGTGTACTGGTTTCAGCGTTAGACGTCATACTATTGGCGGTGTATGGGTTTCAGTGTTAGACATCATACTATTGGCGGTGTATGGGTTTCAGTGTTAGACGTCATACTGATGCCGGTGTATGGGTTTCAGCGTTAGATGTTATACTATTGGCGGTATATGGGATTCAGCGTTAGACGTCATACTGATGACGGTGTATGGGTTTCAGTGTTAGACGTCAGACTATTGGCGGTGTATGGGTTTCAGTGTTAGACGTCATACTGATGCCGGTGTATGGGTTTCAGTGTTAGACATCATACTATTGACGGTGTATGGGTTTCAGCGTTAGACGTCATACTATTGGCGGTGTATGGGTTTCAGCGTTAGACGTCATACTATTGACAGTGTATGGGTTTCAGTGTTAGACGTCATACTATTGGCGGTGTATGGGTTTCAGAGTTAGACGTCGTACTATTGACGGTGTATGGGTTTCAGCGTTAGACGTCATACTATTGGCGGTGTATGGGTTTCAGCGTTAGACATCATACTACTGACGGTGTATGGGTTTCAGCGTTAGACGTCATACTATTGGCGTTGTGTGGGTTTCAGTTTTAGACATCATACTATTGACGGTGTATGGGTTTCAGCGTTAGACGTCATCCTATTGACGGTCTATGGGTTTCAGCGTTAGACGTCATACTATTGGCGGTGTATGGGTTTCAGTGTTAGACATCATACTATTGGCGGTGTATGGGATTCAGCGTTAGACGTCATACTGATGACGGTGTATGGGTTTCAGTGTTAGACGTCATACTATTGGCGGTGTATGGGTTTCAGTGTTAGACATCATACTATTGGCGGTGTATGGGTTTCAGCGTTAGACGTCATACTACTGGCGGTGTATGGGTTTCAGTGTTAGACGTCATACTATTGGCGGTGTATGGGATTCAGCGTTAGACGTCATACTGATGACGGTGTATGGGTTTCAGTGTTAGACGTCATACTATTGGCGGTGTATGGGTTTCAGTGTTAGACATCATACTATTGGCGGTGTATGGGTTTCAGCGTTAGACGTCATACTATTGGCGGTGTATGAGTTTCAGTGTTAGACATCATACTATTGGCGGTGTATGGGATTCAGCGTTAGACGTCATACTGATGACGGTGTATGGGTTTCAGTGTTAGACGTCATACTATTGGCGGTGTATGGGTTTCAGTGTTAGACATCATACTATTGGCGGTGTATGGGTTTCAGTGTTAGACGTCATGCTATTGGCGGTGTATGGGTTTCAGTGTTAGACATCATACTATTGGCGGTGTATGGGTTTCAGCGTTAGACGTCATACTACTGGCGGTGTATGGGTTTCAGTGTTAGACGTCATACTATTGGCGGTGTATGGGATTCAGCGTTAGACGTCATACTGATGACGGTGTATGGGTTTCAGTGTTAGACGTCATACTATTGGCGGTGTATGGGTTTCAGTGTTAGACATCATACTATTGGCGGTGTATGGGTTTCAGCGTTAGACGTCATACTATTGGCGGTGTATGGGTTTCAGTGTTAGACATCATACTATTGGCGGTGTATGGGATTCAGCGTTAGACGTCATACTGATGACGGTGTATGGGTTTCAGCGTTAGACATCATACTATTGACGGTGTATGGGTTTCAGTGTTAGACATCATACTATTGGCGGTGTATGGGATTCAGCGTTAAACGTCATACTGATGCCGGTGTATGGGTTTCAGTGTTAGACGTTATACTATTGGCGGTGTATGGGTTTCAGCGTTAGATATCATACTATTGACGGTGTATGGGTTTCAGTGGTAGACGTCATACTTATGCCGGTGTATGGGTTTCAGTGTTAGACGTTGTACTATTGGCGGTGTATGGGTTTCAGCGTTAGACATCATACTATTGGCGGTGTATGGGTTTCAGTGTTAGACGTTATACTATTGGCGGTGTATGGGTTTCAGCGTTAGACATCATACTATTGGCGGTGTATGGGTTTCAGTGTTAGACGTTATACTATTGGCGGTGTATGGGTTTCTGTGTTAGACGTCATACTATTGACGGTGTATGGGTTTCAGTGTTAGACATCATACTATTGGCGGTGTATGGGATTCAGCGTTAGACGTCATACTGATGCCGGTGTATGGGTTTCAGTGTTTGACGTCATACTATTGGCAGTGTATGGGATTCAGCGTTAGACGTCATACTATTGGCGGTGCATGGGATTCAGCGTTAGACGTCATACTCATGCCGGTGTATGGGTTTCAGCGTTAGACGTTATACTATTGGCGGTGTATGGGTTTCAGTGTTAGACATCATACTATTGGCGGTGTATGGGTTTCAGTGTTAGACATCATACTGATGCCGGTGTATGGGTTTCAGCGTTAGACGTCATACTATTGGCGGTGTATGGGATTCAGCGTTAGACATCATACTGATGCCGGTGTATGGGTTTCAGTGCTAGACGTCATACTATTGGCGGTGTATGGGTTTCAGTGTTAGATGTCATACTGATGCCGGTGTATGGGTTTCAGTGTTAGACATCATACTATTGAAGGTGTATGGCATTCAGCGTTAGACGTCATACTATTGGCGGTGTACTGGTTTCAGCGTTAGACGTCATACTATTGGCGGTGTATGGGTTTCAGTGTTAGACATCATACTATTGGCGGTGTATGGGTTTCAGTGTTAGACGTCATACTGATGCCGGTGTATGGGTTTCAACATTAGACGTTATACTATTGGCGGTGTATGGGATTCAGCGTTAGACGTCATACTGATGACGGTGTATGGGTTTCAGTGTTAGACGTCATACTATTGGCGGTGTATGGGTTTCAGTGTTAGACGTCATACTGATGCCGGTGTATGGGTTTCAGTGTTTGACATCATACTATTGACGGTGTATGGGTTTCAGCGTTAGACGTCATACTATTGGCGGTGTATGGGTTTCAGCGTTAGACGTCATACTATTGACAGTGTATGGGTTTCAGTGTTAGAGGTCATACTATTGGCGGTGTATGGGTTTCAGCGTTAGACGTCATACTATTGGCGGTGTATGGGTTTCAGCGTTAGACATCATACTATTGACGGTGTATGGGTTTCAGCGTTAGACGTCATACTATTGGCGGTGTATGGGTTTCAGTGTTAGACATCATACTATTGGCGGTGTACGGGATTCAGCGTTAGACGTCATACTGATGACGGTGTATGGGTTTCAGTGTTAGACGTCATACTATTGGCGGTGTATGGGATTCAGCGTTAGACGTCATACTATTGGCGGTGTATGGGATTCAGCGTTAGATGTCATACTCATGCCGGTGTATGGGTTTCAGCGTTAGACGTTATACTATTGGCGGTGTATGGGTTTCAGTGTTAGACATCATACTTTTGGCGGTGTATGGGTTTCAGTGTTAGACGTCATACTGATGCCAGGGTATGGGTTTCAGCGTTAGACGTCATACTATTGGCGGTGTATGGGTTTCAGTGTTAGACATCACACTATTGGCGGTGTATGGGTTTCAGTGTTAGACGTCATGCTATTGGCGGTGTATGGGTTTCAGTGTTAGACATCATACTATTGGCGGTGTATGGGTTTCAGCGTTAGACGTCATACTACTGGCGGTGTATGGGTTTCAGTGTTAGACGTCATACTATTGGCGGTGTATGGGATTCAGCGTTAGACGTCATACTGATGACGGTGTATGGGTTTCAGTGTTAGACGTCATACTTATGGCGGTGTATGGGTTTCAGTGTTAGACATCATACTATTGGCGGTGTATGGGTTTCAGTGTTAGACGTCATACTGATGCCAGGGTATGGGTTTCAGCGTTAGACGTCATACTATTGGCGGTGTATGGGATTCAGCGTTAGACATCATACTGATGACGGTGTATGGGTTTCAGTGTTAGACGTCATACTATTGACGGTGTATGGGTTTCAGTGTTAGATGTCATACTGATGCCGGTGTATGGGTTTCAGCGTTAGACATCATACTATTGACGGTGTATGGGTTTCAGCGTTAGACGTCATACTATTGGCAGTGTACTGGTTTCAGCGTTAGACGTCATACTATTGGCGGTGTATGGGTTTCAGTGTTAGACATCATACTATTGGCGGTGTATGGGTTTCAGTGTTAGACGTCATACTGATGCCGGTGTATGGGTTTCAGCGTTAGATGTTATACTATTGGCGGTATATGGGATTCAGCGTTAGACGTCATACTGATGACGGTGTATGGGTTTCAGTGTTAGACGTCATACTATTGGCGGTGTATGGGTTTCAGTGTTAGACGTCATACTGATGCCGGTGTATGGGTTTCAGTGTTAGACATCATACTATTGACGGTGTATGGGTTTCAGCGTTAGACGTCATACTATTGGCGGTGTATGGGTTTCAGCGTTAGACGTCATACTATTGACAGTGTATGGGTTTCAGTGTTAGACGTCATACTATTGGCGGTGTATGGGTTTCAGAGTTAGACGTCGTACTATTGACGGTGTATGGGTTTCAGCGTTAGACGTCATACTATTGGCGGTGTATGGGTTTCAGCGTTAGACATCATACTACTGACGGTGTATGGGTTTCAGCGTTAGACGTCATACTATTGGCGTTGTGTGGGTTTCAGTTTTAGACATCATACTATTGACGGTGTATGGGTTTCAGCGTTAGACGTCATCCTATTGACGGTCTATGGGTTTCAGCGTTAGACGTCATACTATTGGCGGTGTATGGGTTTCAGTGTTAGACATCATACTATTGGCGGTGTATGGGATTCAGCGTTAGACGTCATACTGATGACGGTGTATGGGTTTCAGTGTTAGACGTCATACTATTGGCGGTGTATGGGTTTCAGTGTTAGACATCATACTATTGGCGGTGTATGGGTTTCAGCGTTAGACGTCATACTACTGGCGGTGTATGGGTTTCAGTGTTAGACGTCATACTATTGGCGGTGTATGGGATTCAGCGTTAGACGTCATACTGATGACGGTGTATGGGTTTCAGTGTTAGACGTCATACTATTGGCGGTGTATGGGTTTCAGTGTTAGACATCATACTATTGGCGGTGTATGGGTTTCAGCGTTAGACGTCATACTATTGGCGGTGTATGAGTTTCAGTGTTAGACATCATACTATTGGCGGTGTATGGGATTCAGCGTTAGACGTCATACTGATGACGGTGTATGGGTTTCAGTGTTAGACGTCATACTATTGGCGGTGTATGGGTTTCAGTGTTAGACATCATACTATTGGCGGTGTATGGGTTTCAGTGTTAGACGTCATGCTATTGGCGGTGTATGGGTTTCAGTGTTAGACATCATACTATTGGCGGTGTATGGGTTTCAGCGTTAGACGTCATACTACTGGCGGTGTATGGGTTTCAGTGTTAGACGTCATACTATTGGCGGTGTATGGGATTCAGCGTTAGACGTCATACTGATGACGGTGTATGGGTTTCAGTGTTAGACGTCATACTATTGGCGGTGTATGGGTTTCAGTGTTAGACATCATACTATTGGCGGTGTATGGGTTTCAGCGTTAGACGTCATACTATTGGCGGTGTATGGGTTTCAGTGTTAGACATCATACTATTGGCGGTGTATGGGACTCAGCGTTAGACGTCATACTGATGACGGTGTATGGGTTTCAGCGTTAGACATCATACTATTGACGGTGTATGGGTTTCAGTGTTAGACATCATACTATTGGCGGTGTATGGGATTCAGCGTTAAACGTCATACTGATGCCGGTGTATGGGTTTCAGTGTTAGACGTTATACTATTGGCGGTGTATGGGTTTCAGCGTTAGACATCATACTATTGACGGTGTATGGGTTTCAGTGGTAGACGTCATACTTATGCCGGTGTATGGGTTTCAGTGTTAGACGTTGTACTATTGGCGGTGTATGGGTTTCAGCGTTAGACATCATACTATTGGCGGTGTATGGGTTTCAGTGTTAGACGTTATACTATTGGCGGTGTATGGGTTTCAGCGTTAGACATCATACTATTGGCGGTGTATGGGTTTCAGTGTTAGACGTTATACTATTGGCGGTGTATGGGTTTCTGTGTTAGACGTCATACTATTGACGGTGTATGGGTTTCAGTGTTAGACATCATACTATTGGCGGTGTATGGGATTCAGCGTTAGACGTCATACTGATGCCGGTGTATGGGTTTCAGTGTTTGACGTCATACTATTGGCAGTGTATGGGATTCAGCGTTAGACGTCATACTATTGGCGGTGCATGGGATTCAGCGTTAGACGTCATACTCATGCCGGTGTATGGGTTTCAGCGTTAGACGTTATACTATTGGCGGTGTATGGGTTTCAGTGTTAGACATCATACTATTGGCGGTGTATGGGTTTCAGTGTTAGACATCATACTGATGCCGGTGTATGGGTTTCAGCGTTAGACGTCATACTATTGGCGGTGTATGGGATTCAGCGTTAGACATCATACTGATGCCGGTGTATGGGTTTCAGTGCTAGACGTCATACTATTGGCGGTGTATGGGTTTCAGTGTTAGATGTCATACTGATGCCGGTGTATGGGTTTCAGTGTTAGACATCATACTATTGAAGGTGTATGGCATTCAGCGTTAGACGTCATACTATTGGCGGTGTACTGGTTTCAGCGTTAGACGTCATACTATTGGCGGTGTATGGGTTTCAGTGTTAGACATCATACTATTGGCGGTGTATGGGTTTCAGTGTTAGACGTCATACTGATGCCGGTGTATGGGTTTCAACATTAGACGTTATACTATTGGCGGTGTATGGGATTCAGCGTTAGACGTCATACTGATGACGGTGTATGGGTTTCAGTGTTAGACGTCATACTATTGGCGGTGTATGGGTTTCAGTGTTAGACGTCATACTGATGCCGGTGTATGGGTTTCAGTGTTTGACATCATACTATTGACGGTGTATGGGTTTCAGCGTTAGACGTCATACTATTGGCGGTGTATGGGTTTCAGCGTTAGACGTCATACTATTGACAGTGTATGGGTTTCAGTGTTAGAGGTCATACTATTGGCGGTGTATGGGTTTCAGCGTTAGACGTCATACTATTGGCGGTGTATGGGTTTCAGCGTTAGACATCATACTATTGACGGTGTATGGGTTTCAGCGTTAGACGTCATACTATTGGCGGTGTATGGGTTTCAGTGTTAGACATCATACTATTGGCGGTGTACGGGATTCAGCGTTAGACGTCATACTGATGACGGTGTATGGGTTTCAGTGTTAGACGTCATACTATTGGCGGTGTATGGGATTCAGCGTTAGACGTCATACTATTGGCGGTGTATGGGATTCAGCGTTAGATGTCATACTCATGCCGGTGTATGGGTTTCAGCGTTAGACGTTATACTATTGGCGGTGTATGGGTTTCAGTGTTAGACATCATACTTTTGGCGGTGTATGGGTTTCAGTGTTAGACGTCATACTGATGCCAGGGTATGGGTTTCAGCGTTAGACGTCATACTATTGGCGGTGTATGGGTTTCAGTGTTAGACATCACACTATTGGCGGTGTATGGGTTTCAGTGTTAGACGTCATGCTATTGGCGGTGTATGGGTTTCAGTGTTAGACATCATACTATTGGCGGTGTATGGGTTTCAGCGTTAGACGTCATACTACTGGCGGTGTATGGGTTTCAGTGTTAGACGTCATACTATTGGCGGTGTATGGGATTCAGCGTTAGACGTCATACTGATGACGGTGTATGGGTTTCAGTGTTAGACGTCATACTTATGGCGGTGTATGGGTTTCAGTGTTAGACATCATACTATTGGCGGTGTATGGGTTTCAGCGTTAGACGTCATACTATTGGCGGTGTATGAGTTTCAGTGTTAGACATCATACTATTGGCGGTGTATGGAATTCAGCGTTAGACGTCATACTGATGACGGTGTATGGGTTTCAGTGTTAGACGTCATACTATTGGCGGTGTATGGGTTTCAGTGTTAGACATCATACTATTGGCGGTGTATGGGTTTCAGCGTTAGACGTCATACTATTGGCGGTGTATGGGTTTCAGCGTTAGACATCATACTATTGGCGGTGTATGGGTTTCAGCGCTAGACGTCATACTATTGGCGGTGTATGGGTTTCAGCGTTAGACATCATACTATTGGCGGTGTATGGGTTTCAGTGTTAGACATCATACTATTGGCGGTGTATGGGTTTCAGCGTTAGACGTCATACTGATGCCGGTGTATGGGTTTCAGTGTTAGACGTCATACTGATGCCGGTGTATGGGTTTCAGTGTTAGACATCATACTATTGACGGTGTATGGGTTTCAGCGTTAGACGTCATACTATTGGCGGTGTATGGGTTTCAGTGTTAGACGTCATACTGATGTCGGTGTATGGGTTTCAGTGTTAGACGTTATACTGATGCCGGTGTATGGGTTTCAGTGTTAGACATCATACTATTGGCGGTGTATGGGTTTCATTGTTAGACATCATACTGATGCCGGTGTATTGGTTTCAGTGTTAGACATCATACTATTGACGGTGTATGGGTTTCAGTGTTAGACGTAATACTGATGCCCCTGTATGGGTTTCAGTGTTAGACATCATACTATTGACGGTGTATGTTTTTCAGTGTTAGACGTCATACTGATGCCGGTGTATGGGATTCAGTGTTAGACTTCATACTATTGACGGTGTATGGGTTTCAGCGTTAGACGTCATACTATTGACGGTGTATGGGTTTCAGCGTTAGACGTCATACTATTGGCGGTGTATGGGTTTCAGTGTTAGACGTCATACTGATGCCGGTGTATGGGTTTCAGCGTTAGACGTCATACTATTGGCGATGTATGGGTTTCAGTGTTAGACATCATACTATTGGCGGTGTATGGGTTTCAGTGTTAGACGTCATACTGATGCCGGTGTATGGGTTTCAGCGTTAGACATCATACTATTGGCGATGTATGGGTTTCAGTGTTAGACATCATACTATTGGCGGTGTATGGGTTTCAGTGTTAGACGTCATACTGATGCCGGTGTATGGGTTTCAGTGTTAGACATCATACTGATGCCGGTGTGTGGGTTTCAGTGTTAGATATCATACTATTGGCGGTGTATGGGTTTCAGCGTTAGACGTCATACTATTGACGGTGTATGGGTTTCAGTGTTAGACATCATACTGATGCCGGTGTATGGGTTTCAGTGTTAGACGTCATCCTGATGCCGGTGTATGGGTTTCAGCGTTAGACGTCATACTATTGGCGGTGTATGGGTTTCAGTGTTAGACATCATACTATTGGCGGTGTATGGGTTTCAGTGTTAGACGTCATACTGATGCCGGTGTATGGGTTTCAGCGTTAGACGTCATACTTTTGGCGGTGTATGGGATTCAGCGTTAGACGTTATACTGATGCCGCTGTATGGGTTTCAGTGTTAGACATCATACTATTGACGGTGTATGGGATTCAGTGTTAGACGTCATACTATTGGCGGTGTATGGGATTCAGCGTTAGACGTCATACTGATGCCGGTGTATGGGTTTCAGCGTTAGACGGCATACTATTGGCGGTGTATGGGTTTCAGTGTTAGACGTCATACTATTGACGGTGTATGGGATTCAGCGTTAGACGTCATACTGATGCCGGTGTATGGGTTTCAGTGTTAGACGTCATACTATTGGCGGTGTATGGGTTTCAGTGTTAGACGTCATACTATTGGCGGTGTATTTGATTCAGCGTTAGACGTCATACTGATGCCGGTGTATGGGTTTCAGTGTTAGACGGCATACTATTGGCGGTGTATGGGTTTCAGTGTTAGACGTCATACTATTGACGGTGTATGGGATTCAGCGTTAGACGTCATACTATTGGCGGTGTATGGGTTTCAGTGTTAGACGTCATACTATTGACGGTGTATGGGTTTCAGTGTTAGACGTCATACTATTGGCGGTGTATGGGATTCAGTGTTAGACGTCATACTATTGGCGGTGTATGGGATTCAGCGTTAGACGTCATACTGATGCCGGTGTATGGGTTTCAGTGTTAGACGTCATACTATTGGCGGTGTATGGGTTTCAGTGTTGGACATCATACTATTGGCGGTGTATGGGTTTCAGCGTTAGACGTCATACTATTGGCGGTGTATGGCATTCAGCGTTGGACGTCATACTGATGCCGGTGTATGGGTTTCAGTGTTAGACGTCATACTATTGGCGGTGTATGGGATTCAGTGTTAGACGTCATACTATTGGCGGTGTATGGGATTCAGCGCTAGACGTCATACTGATGCCGGTGTATGGGTTTCAGAGTTAGACGTCATACTATTGGCGGTGTATGGGTTTCAGTGTTAGACGTCATACTGATGCCGGTGTATGGGTTTCAGCGTTAGACGTCATACTATTGGCGGTGTATGGGTTTCAGCGTTAGACGGCATACTATTGGCGGTGTATGTTTTTCAGTGTTAGACGTCATACTATTGACGGTGTATGGGATTCAGCGTTAGAAATCATACTGATGCCGGTGTATGGGTTTCAGCGCTAGACGTCATACTATTGGCGGTGTATGGGTTTCAGTGCTAGACGTCATACTATTGGCGGTGAATGGGTTTCAGTGTTAGACGTCATACTGATGCCGGTGTATGGGTTTCAGTGTTAGACATCATACTGTTGGCGGTGTATGGGTTTCAGTGTTAGACGTCATACTGATGCCGGTGTATGGGTTTCAGCGTTAGACGTCATACTATTGGCGGTGTATGGGTTTCAGTGTTAGACATCATACTATTGGCGGTGTATGGGTTTCAGTGTTAGACGTCATACTGATGCCGGTGTATGGGTTTCAGCGTTAGACATCATACTGATGCCGGTGTATGGGTTTCAGTGTTAGACATCATACTATTGGCGGTGTATGGGTTTCAGTGTTAGACATCATACTGATGCCGGTGTATGGGTTTCAGCGTTAGACATCATACTGATGCCGGTGTATGGGTTTCAGTGTTAGACGTCATACTGATGCCGGTGTATGGGTTTCAGCGTTAGACGTCATACTATTGGCGGTGTATGGGTTTCAGTGTTAGACGTCATACTGATGCCGGTGTATGGGTTTCAGTGTTAGACGTCATACTGATGCCTGTGTATGGGTTTCAGCGTTAGACTCCATACTGATGCCGGTGTATGGGTTTCAGTGTTAGACATCATACTATTGGCGGTGTATGGGTTTCAGTGTTAGACGTCATACTGATGCCGGTGTATGGGTTTCAGCGATAGACATCATACTATTGGCGGTGTATGGGTTTCAGTGTTAGACGTCATACTGATGCCGGTGTATGGGTTTCAGTGTTAGACGTCATACTGTTGGCGGTGTATGGGTTTCAGCGTTAGACGTCATACTATTGGCGGTGTATGGGTTTCAGTGTTAGACGTCATACTGATTCCGGTGTATGGGTTTCAGCGTTAGACGCCATACTGATGCCGGTGTATGGGTTTCAGTGTTAGACATCATACTATTGGCGGTGTATGGGTTTCAGTGTTAGACATCATACTGATGCCGGTGTATGGGTTTCAGCGTTAGACGCCATACTGATGCCGGTGTATGGGTTTCAGTGTTAGACGTCATACTGATGCCGGTGTATGGGTTTCAGCGTTAGACGCCATACTGATGCCGGTGTATGGGTTTCAGTGTTAGACATCATACTATTGGCGGTGTATGGGTTTCAGTGTTAGACGTCATACTGATGCCGGTGTATGGGTTTCAGCGTTAGACGTCATACTATTGGCTGTGTATGGGTTTCAGCGTTAGACGTCATACTATTGGCGGTGTATGGGTTTCAGTGTTAGACGTCATACTGATGCCGGTGTATGGGTTTCAGCGTTAAACATCATACTGATGCCGGTGTATGGGTTTCAGTGTTAGACATCATACTATTGGCGGTGTATGGGTTTCAGTGTTAGACATCATACTATTGGCGGTGTATGGGTTTCAGTGCTAGACGTCATACTGATGCCGGTGTATGGGTTTCAGCGTTAGACGTCATACTATTGGCGGTGTATGGGTTTCAGTGTTACACATCATACTATTGGCGGTGTATGGGTTTCAGTGTTAGACGTCATACTGATGCCGGTGTATGGGTTTCAGCGTTAGACGTCATACTATTGGCGGTGTATGGGTTTCAGTGTTAGACATCATACTATTGGCGGTGTATGGGTTTCAGCGTTAGACGTCATACTATTGGCGGTGTATGGGTTTCAGTGTTAGACATCATACTATTGGCGGTGTATTGGTTTCAGCGTTAGACATCATACTATTGGCGGTGTATGGGATTCAGCGTTAGACATCATACTGTTGGCGGTGTATGGGATTCAGCGGTAGCCATCATACTATTGGCGGTGTATGGGTTTCAGCGTTAGACATCATACTATTGGCGGTGTATGGGTTTCAGCGTTAGACATCATACTATTGGCGGTGTATGGGTTTCAGTGTTAGACGTCATACTGATGCCGGTGTATGGGTTTCAGTGATAGACGTCATACTATTGACGGTGTATGGGTTTCAGTGTTAGACGTCATACTGATGCCGGTGTATGGGTTTCAGCGTTAGACGTCATACTATTGGCGGTGTATGGGTTTCAGTGTTAGACGTCATACTGATGCCGGTGTATGGGTTTCAGTGTTAGACGTTATACTATTGGCGGTGTATGGGTTTCAGTGTTAGACGTCATACTATTGACGGTGTATGGGTTTCAGTGTTAGACGTTATACTATTGGCGGTGTATGGGTTTCAGCGTTAGACGTCATACTGATGCCGGTGTATGGGTTTCAGTGTTAGACGTTATACTATTGGCGGTGTATGGGTTTCAGTGTTAGACGTCATACTATTGGCGGTGTACTGGTTTCAGTGTTAGACGTCATACTGTTGGCGGTGTATGGGTTTCAGCGTTAGACGTCATACTGATGCCGGTGTATGGGTTTCAGCGTTAGACGTCATACTATTGACGGTGTATGGGTTTCAGCGTTAGACGTCATACTGATGCAGGTGTATGGGTTTCAGTGTTAGACGTCACACTATTGGTGGTGTATGGGTTTCAGCGTTAGACGTCATGCTGATGCCGGTGTATGGGTTTCAGTGTTAGACGTTATACTATTGGCGGTGTATGGGTTTCAGCGTTAGACATCATACTATTGACGGTGTATGGGTTTCAGCGTTAGACATCATACTATTGACGGTGTATGGGTTTCAGCGTTAGACGGCATACTATTGACGGTGTATGGGATTCAGCGTTAGACGTCATACTGATGCCGGTGTATGGGTTTCAGCGTTAGACGTCATACTATTGGCGGTGTATGGGTTTCAGTGTTAGACGTCATACTATTGTCGGTGTATGGGTTTCAGTGTTAGACGTCATACTGATGCCGGTGTATGGGTTTCAGCGTTAGACGCCATACTGATGCCGGTGTATGGGTTTCAGTGTTAGACATCATACTATTGGCGGTGTATGGGTTTCAGTGTTAGACGTCATACTGATGCCGGTGTATGGGTTTCAGCGTTAGACGTCATACTATTGGCGGTGTATGGGTTTCAGTGTTAGACGTCATACTGATGCCGGTGTGTGGGTTTCAGCGTTAGACGTCATACTTTTGGCGGTGTATGGGTTTCAGTGTTAGACGTTATACTATTGCCGGTGTATGGGTTTCAGTTTTAGACGTCATACTGATGCCGGTGTTTGGGTTTCAGCGTTAGACGTCATACTATTGACGGTGTATGGGTTTCAGTGTTAGACGTAATACTATTGGCCGTGTATGGGTTTCAGCGTTAGACGTCATACTATTGGCGGTGTATGGGTTTCAGTGTTAGACGTCATACTGATGCCGGTGTATGGGTTTCAGCGTTAGACGTCATACTGATGCCGGTGTTTGGGTTTTGTAGCGTTAGACGCCATACTGATGCCGGTGTATGGGTTTCAGTGTTAGACATCATACTATTGGCGGTGTATGGGTTTCAGTGTTAGACGTCATACTATTGGCGGTGTATGGGTTTCAGTGTTAGACGTCATACTGATGCCGGTGTATGGGTTTCAGCGTTAGACGTCATACTATTGGCGGTGTATGGGTTTCAGTGTTAGACATCATACTATTGGCGGTGTATGGGTTTCAGTGTTAGACGTCATACTGATGCCGGTGTATGGGTTTCAGCGTTAGACATCATACTGATGCCGGTGTATGGGTTTCAGTGTTAGACATCATACTATTGGCGGTGTATGGGTTTCAGTGTTAGACGTCATACTGATGCCGGTGTGTGGGTTTCAGCGTTAGACGTCATACTATTGGCGGTGTATGGGTTTCAGTGTTAGACATCATACTATTGGCGGTGTATGGGTTTCAGTGTTAGACGTCATACTGATGCCGGTGTATGGGATTCAGCGTTAGACGTCATACTATTGGCGGTGTATGGGTTTCAGTGTTAGACATCATACTATTGGCGGTGTATGGGTTTCAGCGTTAGACATCATACTATTGACGGTGTATGGGATTCAGTGTTAGACGTCATACTGATGCCGGTGTATGGGTTTCAGCGTTGGACGTCATACTATTGGCGGTGTATGGGTTTCAGTGTTAGACATCATACTGTTGGCGGTGTATGGGTTTCAGCGTTAGACATCATACTATTGGCGGTGTATGGGATTCAGCGTTTGACATCATACTATTGGCGGTGTATGGGATTCAGCGTTAGACATCATACTATTGGCGGTGTATGGGTTTCAGCGTTAGACATCATACTGATGCCGGTGTATGGGTTTCAGTGTTAGACGTCATACTGATGCCGGTGTATGGGTTTCAGCGTTAGACGTCATACTATTGACGGTGTATGGGTTTCAGTGTTAGACGTCATACTGATGCCGGTGTATGGGTTTCAGCGTTAGACGTCATACTATTGGCGGTGTATGGGTTTCAGTGTTAGACGTCATACTGATGCCGGTGTATGGGTTTCAGTGTTAGACGTTATACTATTGGCGGTGTATGGGTTTCAGTGTTTGACGTCATACTATTGACGGTGTATGGGTTTCAGTGTTAGACGTTATACTATTGGCGGTGTATGGGTTTTAGCGTTAGACGTCATACTGATGCCGGTGTATGGGTTTCCGTGTTAGACGTTATACTATTGGCGGTGTATGGGTTTCAGTGTTAGACGTCATACTATTGGCGGTGTATGGGTTTCAGTGTTAGACGTTGTACTATTGGCGGTGTATGGGTTTCAGCGTTAGACGTCATACTGATGCCGGTGTATGGGTTTCAGCGTTAGACGTCATACTATTGACGGTGTATGGGTTTCAGCGTTAGACGTCATACTGATGCCGGTGTATGGGTTTCAGTGTTAGACGTCATACTATTGGCGGTGTATGGGTTTCAGCGTTAGACGTCATACTGATGCCGGTGTATGGGTTTCAGTGTTAGACGTTATACTATTGGCGGTGTATGGGTTTCAGCGTTAGACATCATACTATTGACGGTGTATGGGTTTCAGTGTTAGACATCATACTATTGACGGTGTATGGGTTTCAGCGTTAGACGTCATACTATTGGCGGTGTATGGGTTTCAGTGATAGACGTCATACTATTGGCGGTGTATGGGTTTCAGCGTTAGACATCATACTATTGGCGGTGTATGGGTTTCAGCGTTAGACGTCATACTATTGGCGGTGTATGGGTTTCAGCGTTAGACATCATACTATTGACGGTGTATGGGTTTCAGCGTTAGACATCATACTATTGGCGGTGTATGGGTTTCAGTGTTAGACATCATACTATTGGCGGTGTATGGGTTTCAGCGTTAGACATCATACTATTGGCGGTGTATGGGATTCAGCGTTGGACATCATACTATTGGCGGTGTATGGGATTCAGCGTTAGACATCATACTATTGGCGGTGTATGGGTTTCAGCGCTAGACATCATACTATTGGCGGTGTATGGGTTTCAGCGTTAGACATCATACTATTGGCGGTGTATGGGTTTCAGTGTTAGACGTCATACTGATGCCGGTGTATGGGTTTCAGCGTTAGACGTCATACTATTGACGGTGTATGGGTTTCAGTGTTAGACGTCATACTGATGCCGGTGTATGGGTTTCAGTGTTAGACGTCATACTATTGGCGGTGTATGGGTTTCAGTGTTAGACGTCATACTGATGCCGGTGTATGGGTTTCAGTGTTAGACGTTATACTATTGGCGGTGTATGGGTTTCAGTGTTAGACGTCATACTATTGGCGGTGTATGGGTTTCAGCGTTAGACATCATACTATTGACGATGTATGAGTTTCAGTGTTAGACGTCATACTGATGCCGGTGTATGGGTTTCAGTGTTAGACGTCATACTATTGGCGGTGTATGGGTTTCAGTGTTAGACGTCATACTATTGGCGGTGTATGGGTTTCAGTGTTAGACGTTATACTATTCTCGGTGTATGGGTTTCAGCGTTAGACGTCATACTGATGCCGGTGTATGGGTTTCAGCGTTAGACGTCATACTGTTGACGGTGTATGGGTTTCAGCGTAAGACGTCATACTGATGCCGGTGTATGGGTTTCAGTGTTAGACGTCACACTATTGGCGGTGTATGGGTTTCAGCGTTAGACGTCATGCTGATGCCGGTGCATGGGTTTCAGTGTTAGACGCTATACTATTGGCGGTGTATGGGTTTCAGCGTTAGACATCATACTATTGACGGTGTATGGGTTTCAGCGTTAGACATCATACTATTGACGGTGTATGGGTTTCAGCGGTAGACGGCTTACTATTGACGGTGTATGGGATTCAGTGTTAGACGTTGTACTATTGCCGGTGTATGGGTTTCAGTGTTAGACGTCATACTGATGCCGGTGTTTGGGTTTCAGCGTTAGACGTCATACTATTGACGGTGCATGGGTTTCAGTGTTAGACGTCATACTATTGGCGGTGTATGGGTTCCAGTGGTAGACGTCATACTGATGCCGGTGTATGGGTTTCAGCGTTAGACGTCATACTGATGCCGGTGTATGGGTTTCAGCGTTAGACGCCACACTGATGCCGGTGTATGGGTTTCAGTGTTAGACATCATACTATTGGCGGTGTATGGGTTTCAGTGTTAGACGTCATACTATTGGCGGTGTATGGGTTTCAGTGTTAGACGTCATACTGATGCCGGTGTATGGGTTTCAGCGTTAGACGTCATACTATTGGCGGTGTATGGGTTTCAGTGTTAGACATCATACTATTGGCGGTGTATGGGTTTCAGTGTTAGACGTCATACTGATGCCGGTGTATGGGTTTCAGCGTTAGACATCATACTGATGCCGGTGTATGGGTTTCAGTGTTAGACATCATACTATTGGCGGTGTTTGGGTTTCAGTGTTAGACATCATGCTATTGGCGGTGTATGGGTTTCAGTGTTAGACGTCATACTGATGCCGGTGTATGGGTTTCAGCGTTAGACGTCATACTACTAGCGGTGTATGGGTTTCAGTGTTAGACATCATACTATTGGCGGTGTATGGGTTTCAGTGTTAGACGTCATACTGATGCCGGTGTATGGGTTTCAGCGTTAGACGTCATACTATTGGCGGTGTATGGGTTTCAGTGTTAGACATCATACTATTGGCGGTGTATGGGATTCAGCGTTAGACATCATACTATTGGCGGTGTATGGGTTTCAGTGTTAGACATCATACTATTGGCGGTGTATGGGTTTCAGCGTTAGACATCATACTATTGGCGGTGTATGGGATTCAGCGTTAGACATCATACTATTGGCGGTGTATGGGATTCAGCGTTAGACATCATACTATTGCCGGTGTATGGGTTTCAGCGTTAGACATCATACTATTGGCGGTGTATGGGTTTCAGCGTTAGACATCATACTATTGGCGGTGTATGGGTTTCAGTGTTGGACGTCATACTGATGCCGGTGTATGGGTTTCAGCGTTAGACGTCATACTATTGACGGTGTATGGGTTTCAGTGTTAGACGTCATACTGATGCCGGTGTAAGGGTTTCAGCGTTAGACGTCATACTATTGGCGGTGTATGGGTTTCAGTGTTAGACGTCATAGTGATGCCGGTGTATGGGTTTCAGCGCTAGACGTCATACTATTGACGGTGTATGGGTTTCAGTGTTAGACGTCATACTATTGACGGTGTTTGGGTTTCAGTGTTAGACGTTATACTATTGGCGGTGTATGGGTTTTAGCGTTAGACGTCATACTGATGCCGGTGTATGGGTTTCAGTGTTAGACGTTATACTATTGGCGGTGTATGGGATTCAGCGTTAGACATCATACTATTGGCGGTGTATGGGTTTCAGTGTTAGACATCATACTATTGGCGGTGTATGGGTTTCAGTGTTAGACATCATGCTATTGGCGGTGTATGGGTTTCAGTGTTAGACGTCATACTGATGCCGGTGTATGGGTTTCAGCGTTAGACGTCATACTATTAGCGGTGTATGGGTTTCAGTGTTAGACATCATACTATTGGCGGTGTATGGGTTTCAGTGTTAGACGTCATACTGATGCCGGTGTATGGGTTTCAGCGTTAGACGTCATACTATTGGCGGTGTATGGGTTTCAGTGTTAGACATCATACTATTGGCGGTGTATGGGATTCAGCGTTAGACATCATACTATTGGCGGTGTATGGGTTTCAGCGTTAGACATCATACTATTGGCGGTGTATGGGTTTCAGCGTTAGACATCATACTATTGGCGGTGTATGGGATTCAGCGTTAGACATCATACTATTGGCGGTGTATGGGATTCAGCGTTAGACATCATACTATTGGCGGTGTATGGGTTTCAGCGTTAGACATCATACTATTGGCGGTGTATGGGTTTCAGCGTTAGACATCATACTATTGGCGGTGTATGGGTTTCAGTGTTAGACGTCATACTGATGCCGGTGTATGGGTTTCAGCGTTAGACGTCATACTATTGACGGTGTATGGGTTTCAGTGTTAGACGTCATACTGATGCCGGTGTAAGGGTTTCAGCGTTAGACGTCATACTATTGGCGGTGTATGGGTTTCAGTGTTAGACGTCATAGTGATGCCGGTGTATGGGTTTCAGTGTTAGACGTCATACTATTGACGGTGTATGGGTTTCAGTGTTAGACGTCATACTATTGACGGTGTATGGGTTTCAGTGTTAGACGTTATACTATTGGCGGTGTATGGGTTTTAGCGTTAGACGTCATACTGATGCCGGTGTATGGGTTTCAGTGTTAGACGTTATACTAATTTCGGTGTATGGGTTTCAGTGTTAGACGTCATACTATTGGCGGTGTATGGGTTTCAGTGTTAGACGTTATACTATTGGCGGTGTATGGGTTTCAGCGTTAGACGTCATACTGATGCCGGTGTATGGGTTTCAGCGTTAGACGTCATACTATTGACGGTGTATGGGTTTCAGCGTTAGACGTCATACTGATGCCGTTGTATGGGTTTCAGCGTTAGACGTCATACTATTGGCGGTGTATGGGTTTCAGCGTTAGACGTCATGCTGTTGCCGGTGTATGGGTTTCAGCGTTAGACATCATACTATTGACGGTGTATGGGTTTCAGCGTTAGACATCATACTATTGACGGTGTATGGGTTTCAGCGTTAGACATCATACTATTGACGGTGTATGGGTTTCAGCGTTAGACGGCATACTATTGACGGTGTATGGGTTTCAGTGTTGGACGTCATACTATTGGCGGTGTATGGGTTTCAGCGTTAGACATCACACTATTGGCGGTGTATGGGTTTCAGCGTTAGACATCATGCTATTGGCGGTGTATGGGTTTCAGCGTTAGACATCATACTATTGACGGTGTATGGGTTTCAGCGTTAGACATCATAGTATTGGCGGTGTATGGGTTTCAGCGTTAGACATCATACTATTGGCGGTGTATGGGTTTCAGCGTTAGACGGCATACTATTGGCGGTGTATGGGTTTCAGCGTTAGACATCATACTATTGGCGGTGTATGGGTTTCAGTGTTAGATGTCATACTATTTGCGGTGTATGGGTTTCAGCGTTAGACGTCATACTATTGGCGGTGTATGGGTTTCAGTGTTAGATGTCATGCTATTGGCGGTGTATGGGTTTCAGCGTTAGACATCATACTATTGACGGTGTATGGGTTTCAGCGTTAGACATCATACTATTGACGGTGTATGGGTTTCAGCGTTAGACGGCATACTATTGACGGTGTATGGGTTTCAGCGTTAGACGTCATACTATTGGCGGTGTATGGGTTTCAGTGCTAGACGTCATACTATTGGCGGTGTATGGGATTCAGCGTTAGACGTCATACTGATGCCGGTGTATGGGTTTCAGCGTTAGACGTCATACTATTGGCGGTGTATGGGATTCAGCGTTAGACGTCATACTACTGCCGGTGTATGGGTTTCAGCGTTAGACGTCATACTGATGCCGGTGTATGGGTTTCAGTGTTAGACATCATACTATTGGCGGTGTATGGGTTTCAGCGTTAGACGTCATACTGATGCCGGTGTATGGGTTTCAGCGTTAGACGTCATACTATTGGCGGTGTATGGGTTTCAGTGTTAGACGTCATACTATTGGCGGTGTATGGGTTTCAGCGTTAGACGTCATACTATTGACGGTGTATGGGTTTCAGCGTTAGACGTCATACTGATGCCGGTGTATGGGATTCAGCGTTAGACGTCATACTGATGCCGGTGTATGGGTTTCAGTGTTAGACGTCATACTATTGGCGGTGTATGGGATTCAGCGTTAGACGTTATACTACTGCCGGTGTATGGGTTTCAGCGTTAGATGTCATACTGATGCCGGTGTATGGGTTTCAGCGTTAGACGTCATACTATTGGCGGTGTATGGGTTTCAGTGTTAGACGTCATACTATTGACGGTGTATGGGTTTCAGCGTTAGACGTCATACTGATGCCGGTGTATGGGTTTCAGTGTTAGACGTCATACTATTGGCGGTGTATGGGTTTCAGCGTTAGACGTCATACTATTGGCGGTGTATGGGTTTCAGCGTTAGACGTCATACTATTGGCGGTGTATGGGTTTCAGTGTTGGACGTCATACTATTGACGGTGTATGGGTTTCAGCGTTAGACGTCATACTGATGCCGGTGTATGGGTTTCAGCGTTAGACATCATACTATTGGCGGTGTATGGGTTTCAGCGTTAGACGTCATACTATTGGCGGTGTATGGGTTTCAGTGTTAGACATCATACTACTGCCGGTGTATGGGTTTCAGCGTTAGACGTCATACTGATGCCGGTGTATGGGTTTCAGTGTTAGACGTCATACTATTGGCGGTGTATGGGATTCAGCGTTAGACGTCATACTATTGGCGGTGTATGGGTTTCAGTGTTAGACATCATACTACTGCCGGTGTATGGGTTTCAGTGTTAGACGTCATACTGATGCCGGTGTATGGGTTTCAGCGTTAGACGTCATACTATTGGCGGTGTATGGGATTCAGCGTTAGACGTCATACTGATGCCGGTGTATGGGTTTCAGTGTTAGACGTTATACTACTGCCGGTGTATGGGTTTCAGCGTTAGACGTCATACTGATGCCGGTGTATGGGTTTCAGTGTTAGACGTCATACTATTGGCGGTGTATGGGTTTCAGTGTTAGACGTCATACTATTGGCGGTGTATGGGTTTCAGCGTTAGACGTCATACTGATGCCGGTGTATGGGATTCAGCGTTAGACGTCATACTGATGCCGGTGTATGGGTTTCAGCGTTAGACGTCATACTGATGCCGGTGTATGGGTTTCAGTGTTGGACGTCATACTATTGGCGGTGTATGGGATTCAGCGTTAGACGTCATACTGATGCCGGTGTATGGGTTTCAGCGTTCGACGTCATACTATTGGCGGTGTATGGGATTCAGCGTTAGACGTCATACTACTGCCGGTGTATGGGTTTCAGCGTTAGACGTCATACTGATGCCGGTGTATGGGTTTCAGTGTTAGACGTCATACTATTGGCGGTGTATGGGTTTCAGCGTTAGACGTCATACTATTGGCGGTGTATGGGTTTCAGTGTTAGACGTCATACTATTGACGGTGTATGGGTTTCAGCGTTAGACGTCATACTGATGCCGGTGTATGGGTTTCAGTGTTAGACGTCATACTATTGGCGGTGTATGGGTTTCAGCGTTAGACGTCATACTATTGGCGGTGTATGGGTTTCAGCGTTAGACGTCATACTATTGGCGGTGTATGGGTTTCAGTGTTGGACGTCATACTATTGACGGTGTATGGGTTTCAGCGTTAGACGTCATACTGATGCCGGTGTATGGGTTTCAGCGTTAGACGTCATACTATTGGCGGTGTATGGGTTTCAGCGTTAGACGTCATACTATTGGCGGTGTATGGGTTTCAGTGTTAGACATCATACTACTGCCGGTGTATGGGTTTCAGCGTTAGACGTCATACTGATGCCGGTGTATGGGTTTCAGTGTTAGACGTCATACTATTGGCGGTGTATGGGTTTCAGCGTTAGACGTCATACTGATGCCGGTGTATGGGTTTCAGTGTTAGACGTCATACTATTGGCGGTGTATGGGTTTCAGCGTTAGACATAAAGAATTTTCGGATTGCTAAACAAATTCCATATAGAACACCTGTTACCTCTTTGATGTCTGTTTGATATTATACTTAATGTCCAACTCAGCAATAGTTCAGCTGTATGTCGACGGTCTGTAAATAATCAAGTATAGACCAGACAACCCAGTGACTGACATCATGAGCAACGATCTTCGCGATGGCGTGTGTCTACCAAGTCATCGTGCCTGGCCACCCAACCCCATCAGTCAAGTCATACGAAAAGCATATGTTCCTGAAGACAAATTCTAACCTTTATTTCCACGAGTATCGCCAAATAATTGTATTACATGAATATTATTTACCCTAGGTTAATGATATTCCATTCGCTCATCTGTCATCTTTACATTTAACGCCTCATACGACGTCTGATACACCTCTTCACAGTCATGTATTGGGGCGGCGGAATAGCACCTGTTCATCAAGCTGAAAGCCTGGGTTCGATTCCCCACATGGGTACAATGTGTGAAGCCCATTTCTTGTGTCTCCTGACCTTGATATTGCTGGAATCTTGCACAATGTGGCATAAAACGATATTCACTCACTAAACACGTATATGTTCATATATTGCTTAAAAAATCAAAATGTTTAACCGACCTTCAATTCATAAAATTATTTTGCCAATCATTGTGGTTTAGTTCGTGCAAAATGACATTCTTTCGTAAGTTTGTTTCACGTAAGTATAGTGATCTGGAAATACGTCACACAAAAAATAAAAACTTTTAGCCTAAAAGCTGGTAGTAGGATGTTTACAAGAACGTTGATCTGTGTCTCTAAGGGTGACTTTAAGCGACATACCTGTTCAATTCAATCGGATCACTAACACAGTCAAAATGTTCTGTAGGATTAAAGGAAATTGCTACAGATGTACATACTGCTAGTCAACGCCCACACCAGCTATGAGTCGCTTCAGTCGGCCCAGTCTGCTGGGTGTACAATACATATCTGTAATGGGTGTAAAATGCATCCCTTCTAAGCCCTTAGTGCCAGAAATAGAACCGTTTGCTCCCATTGTGATTAAAAGGGTGCCAAGCCTTAATCCCACTTGGTACGTCTTTCAATATGGAGGCGTCTAAGGTCAGGGCACTGGTGACCCAGTCGTCCGAAGCATCAATTTATCATGGTCGAGTTGTGCCAGTTGGGCGTGACGGAAACCTATGATTGTCCTTTCAATTCCAATATGTTTTGTCCAACTGTTTCTAAACTGACGACTGAAAGAAAAAATACGCCATGCTGATGACCAGTAAAAATAAAAAAGTTACTCTATGGTAATGTATTTATAAAGGTGTTTTAATTGTGTTTTGGGCCACAGGTGTTACAGTGAGTGAGTGAGTGAGTGAGTGAGTTGGGTTTGAGCCGCTTTTAGCAGTATTGCAATAGCAATATGACTGCGGGGGACACCAGAGATGGACTTCACACGTATTACCCATTGGGGAATCGAACAAGGGCATGACGACCGAACGTTTTAACCACTAGGTTACCCCACCGCCTCAGGTGTTAATATATTTCGGCGATTGTAATCGGCTTATTAAACATGTGACCTTTAAACTACTTTTAAGCATATGCTTTCCTTTTCCCGACAGTTTAGGTTCTGTTAGCACCAGGGTTATGTTTGTAGTTTCTGTGTAGTTTAAAGTGGTATCGGGTTTTCCTCCACTACTCTCACTTAATCACTCACTCACTTACTCACTCACTTACTCACTCACTTACTCACTATGTCACTATGTCAGTTAGTCCTCATCACTATATATAATGTTTCCAGACTCCCGTGTCGATAGTAAATCCAGAAAACATGCCGACACCAGATCTACAGTTGCATATGTATATTAAGGTTACAAGTTAATTAATTGAGACAGTTGGCTGTGAATATCACGCTCTTCGAGAAACATGGTTCAATCCTAGTGGTCATACCTTGTGCAGAATCTGACGCACGAACCTGGTGACCATTATACGAAAACCAGGTGACCCGTAGTGCCCCAGTAATGCCAAGAGCAGGAGAAATGGGCGGATCGGTGAATAAGTGAGATTAAAGAGAGGACTATTCCGCTACATTAGTCAATACTCTATCAATATACCTATTTACTATCACGAATGATATTGCTTTCTAAGGCTGAAGGTGATGCACATACACGGTTAGGCAATGTAACATTAATCATTTGTTGTTTGATGGCGACTGCAGTGAGAAGCATGACACGTTGTGGGTAGGTGTGTTGGATTTTAGCAAGCTTTAAACATTACTTCAGTTTTAACGTTTCAACCTGATGTGAGACCAGTGTATCAGGTAATGAGGGTTTTAAGGGTTTACTACTCTCTTGACCACACGAGGATTTAGGGAATGATGGATAGACACAAATTTGAAATCAGAAGCAGCACGAATCTTGATTTTGGTATTTATGTCTTACAGGAAGAAACACAACCTGTGCACTTTCTTTTGCTCGTCAGTTTATAATGAATGAATGTTAATTTATAACATTGTACATACTCAGAGAGTTTCCGGGTTTTTATGGTGATTCATGTCATATAGAAAATGATGCTTCAAAAGTTAGTTATCTATATGGAGGAGGTCTGTAAATAATCGAGTCTACACCAGACAATCCAGTGATCAACAGCATGAGCATTGATCTGCGCAGTTGGGAACCGATGACATGTGTCAACCAAGTCAGTGAACCTGAGCACCTGACTCTGTTAGTCGTCTCTTACGACAAGCATAGTCGCCTTTTATGGCAAGCATGGGTTGCTGAAGGCCTAATCTACCTCGGACCTTCCAGTGAAAAAGTGCATGCATCACCCAGACCATATAAACATCAAACGTCAAAAAGTGAACTTTGGAAATACTTCAGTACTATGAATGAGAAGGACATCAAGAAATAAAAACGAACCCCGATCTCGTGCATAACGAGCAGCTGCTTTACCCACTGGGCTACACCACCGACCCATAAACTGACACAGCAAAGGTATGTGCTTCGCCCACCCTTCATTATTTCAGCGTCAGTAGTTTCCGGCTATTCGCTGTCTGGTCGTGCCCAAAGGGGTGGCTACACGTAAACCCGATTTCTATAAAGGCTTAGTTTAATGTATCTTTAAGCACACCATTAGGACCTCACTCCCTCTTTTCTGATTCTAACCTTTTTTTTTTTCTTTTTTTTTTGGGGTGGGTGGGTGTTGTTTGTTTGTTTTTTTAGGTTGATTTTTAATGTACTTTCCTGTGTGTGCGTGTTGGTAGCGGTATGGAGACAGAAGTTTGGTTTCAGATCAGAACGTATGTTCTTAATATTTATTACCCAGATATACTTTCCAACATAAACAGGTACTCATTCTTACACACAGACGCACGCACGCACACACACACACACACACACACACACACACACACCACATTCACGTGAACCTAACAATTATATATCCTGAAAGCAAAAGAAACGCAACTGCCTTTTGTCACGGTTTTAGAAAGCAGACATAAACATGAACGCTTACTTTTATGACATTTCATTTTTTCGAAACTTGCGTTTCTTTTGCTGTTTAATATACACTGGACACGTGTCTGCTGATAGTGACGCATTAATATTTTTATCTGTTGTTTTCTTCATACACACACACGCACACACACACACACACACACACGCACGCACGCACGCACACACGCACGCACGCACGCACGCACGCACACACACACACACAAACACCATACATGTTTTTTTTCTAATTTTGTCACCATTGCAGACATTTTTAATCCACGCCAAGTGTTCATAGTCGCTAAAAATAAAAGTCATTCCTTTGACGACCATACCAATAAAGTTGTCATGTGCTGACCATGACGCAATATGCCAATGGATGTGTCATCAGTATAAAGGGAAAGTATATGGTTCATACGGAACCACTTCAAGGTAATTATGGCAGGGAGACTATATACAGATTGTAGATTATCCCTGATTTTTGAGATTGTGTTGTCGGATGGGCACAACCTGTGAGTGAGTGAATGAGTGAGTGTGGTTTTAGTTTATTTAAAATACAGAAAAAGGGATATGCTTGCACAAGCGTTTCGTTGACTCGGACAGTAAAGTCTGAAGACATATGAGGGCACGTTGTTGTTATGCCGCACCGCCTCATTGAACTAAGACAAGAAAAACCAGTGACTAAAAGCATGAACACAAGCATGTTGACGCGCAATTCCTTCATCCACACAGTCCATGCTTGCTTTCTTTTAAAATACAGGATCTACCCATCAAAGAATGTTCACGATGGAGTAGCTGTGTGCATCGTACATGAAAGGTTGATAAAGAAAGTAAAACTTAATCCTTCCTTTTTAAGAAAAGAGTTTCAATGGTTTACAAAGCAGCTGAAAGGAAGGACACACTGACATCCGTCGATAACATTCGCAGTTACACATTACGTTCACTGTAGTCGGGTGTGGTTGAAGTTCTTACAATCAACTTTTCACGTCCAGATGAAAAATCCTTTTACTAATCAATGGAACTCCCAGGAGCGGTTTGCTAAATAATTTTACTTTATTAAACTGTGTCTGATTCAGCAGAATATATTTACAAATGGCGTCATAAGTTCACAATTACTTTTCTTGAACTTAGACTTAACCATAGCTACCATACACCTTGGGGACACTATGTTATTCGGAATGAAAGGGGAGACTCGAACTAACGGTACAGTTGACGAAGTGTAATAACATGTTTCGATACATTCGAACCCCTATGCAAAGTTTAAACATAAGACGTATTTGCACAAATGGGCGTATTTGGTCACTCCCAGCAGTCGTTTTCAACCATCGTTCTATTGCTTATGTTTGCTGTCGAGGTTATGAATTGATTTCGAGAGAATACACTTGAAGTCTACCGTATTTACACTCTAAATATTAGCGAAGAAGCTTCTTCAAACAGTTCTTTCGCAAACTGAATTTGTGGCAGGTTTAAAATGATTGAAAAACGCATTATTCCTAATTTAGCTCGTCTTTGTAATGACCTTATTTGGACACGTGTCTAAACAACCCTAGCGAAGTCACCCAAAAGACTACAGGCTTGCGTCAATTAGATAGGTTCAAGGACTATCCCAGTGTTTACAAACTCCAGGCTTCCGATTGTAGTATAACCAGGAATATTTACTCGAACTTGTATTTCATATTCATGTATGATAGTTGATAAAGTAAAAGCCTGATGTTCTAGGGAGGATACTGTATATATGCTGTCAATATTCGGTCTTGCGTAATTTAAAATTTCAACGCGACTTTGACTAATGTCTAATCCTTTTTGTCTGTCTTTTCAGTCTGAATGTTAGATTTTGTGACCAAGGGATTTATTCATGATATATGTTTCTTGTTTTTCATGCTTTTCAAATGAATTGTGCGACAAGTGAAGTGGTACGTTTGCTTAGAGTCCTCATGTGCCTACATTCCATTGTGACTGCATATATTATGAACGCGCTCTGGTAGCCTAGTGGTCAAAGCGTTCGCTCGTCATGTCAAAGACACGGGTTCAGTTTCCTCATATATACAACGTGTGAAGTCCAGTTCTGGTGATATTGCTGGAATATTGCTTAAAGGGGTGTAAAATTAAACCCAATCACTTGTATTATTGTAAAGTGGTACGATATCGTAGCCCCATTATTGTCAACGTTATGACCAGAACACAACAGAACTGAACTTTTACGTGTTTCGGGGCGGCATATTAAGTTTATGGAACACATATATGTCGGAGTCGACATACATAAGTACTTCGAATTATCCGGATATGAAGATAGCTTGATAATTTATATGCTAAACTTTCATTAGGGACGACTATACATTGGACACATCCAAGTTCGGCACAACGATTTTTACCTTTATCAGAAGAATTAATGAAATTTTGGTTCAATGATGTTCGGCATGCCTGAACAGAAATTTTAAAAAAAAAAAAAAAAAAAAAAAGATAGTTCTTCTAATTATACTAAAGAGATTACTAAAGTTAAGATGTGTGGCCAGTGGTGGTACTGACATGATATATAGACGATCTCGTGTGTCATTGAAATTGGTTGTTAAAGCGTTCGTTCGTCACGACAATCTCCAGTTGGCACAATGTGGGTAGCCCATTTCTGCTGTCCCCAGCAGGAATATTGCTATTAGCGCCGTAAAACATACTCACTCACTCACTCCTATAGACCCGCATCCAAGTGCTAGGCAACGGGAGAAGACGTTAATTGTTTTTAAAAGCATACACTATTTATACTCTGAAGTCTGAACAAGCGTGACAGCATAATAAACAAGAGCGAACAAGCATATCTCCAATGATAGCAATTAATTAACAGAGGACGAATTAATAATGACACGAATATGATGTCTGAACAAAACTACGGCAACGTTAACGTTATTGATAAAGCATACAGGTTGAAAAACACATCCATACATTTTGTCTATTGTCCTGTGGTTTCCTAATGAGGACCGTTAAAGTCTATGGTTATCGGTTGGTGATGATTATTATTATGGGGTTGAATGTACAACGTGAATGACCACCTCAAATAAAATTTGATGTACAAAGTAAGTGACCCATCCTCCCATGCTTGTCATGTACAAAATCAAAGAACAACCCCCAAAACACACACACACACACACACACACACACACACTCTCACTCACTCTCTCTCCCTCTCTCTCTCTCTCTCTCTCCCTCTCCCAAACAGAATATTAGATTGTGTACAAAAACTGATGACTACCCCCAACACACATGCACACACACGCACACGCACACGCACACGCACATGCACACGCACACGCACACGCACACACACCTCTACCTCCCCAGAACAAAATGAGAGCCCCCACCCCTCCCACCCCCACACCCCCTAAAACATCACCACATCCACAGCTATATATTATGAACGATTCCTAAAAAAAATAATATTCTCGTGTGTATTGCGTATGTTGGTAAATACTCGCTCTATCTAGATAATAAAGGTCACAATACGTAGACGGCGCCATAAGAGATACCATCGTGTCTGTATCTGGCCCACAAACAGTTGGGGTCGGTCAACACGCATCTGCAATACACAGAGGCGTGTCGGTAAAGACGCTCAAGTGCGTCGCTAGTAGACTTATTATAAAAGATGTACTATTTCAACTTTCTTTTGAACATGCGAACTGGCCTTGAAGTGATCTGGCAGTGACAGACAGCCTTGCGTGTACTTTTAGTTCAGGAATGTTTTCCCCCTGCAAACAGGCCCTATTCACCAGTGCGCCTACTGTCTGAACTATTGCTGGCTGCACATTCAAAGTCGAGGTTTTAGTTCGGTTTCTGAATGGTTACATATATGTTTCGATCCATCCACGCACACACATAAAGATAAATAGAGCTAACACTGGATGAAATCGCACAAAAGCGTGCACGCTAGCTGATGTGAAAGGCGAGCTTTAAATGTCTTTGAAAGTGACAGTTATGATGTATGTCGGAGTGCTGTGCTAGGAGTATAGTTTTACGCCGCTTTTAGCAATATTCTGCAACATCACAGCGGGAGATGCCAGAAATGAACTTCACACATTGTGTCCATGTGCGGAATCGAACCCGGTCTTAGCGTGATGAGCGAACGCTGTAACCACTTGGGTACCCAACCGCTTTTGGTCTGCAACGAAAGTATTGTGTTTCTTGCCTCATGAATCTGTTGAATATTGTGACTGGGATGCAGAGATCGAGTCGGTTCAGAAGGACCAGAGACCCATATTGTGGCGCCTGCCCTTGCACTCTCGTCAACACAAACAGTGACTTTGTGAATTTTACCGTGTTAGTATATAATCCACAGACGTTCATGAGTGGCAAAAATATTTTCCTCGATTCAGTCATTACAAATGAAGACAAAATGAGTGAATGTCGTTAAATGTGATTGCATGAACATCAATCAATGTCAGGCAGGATGTCACACAGCCAATCAGATCAAACTGGGAGAGTGTACAAGTTAGTTTAGTTTTACACCGCTTTCAGAAATACCCCAGCGACGTCGCCCTGGCGGACACCAGAAATGGACTTCACACATTGTACCCATGTGCTGAATGAAACCTGGGCTTCGGTTTGATGACCAAGTGTTTTAACCATCAGGAGTGAGTGAGTGAGTGAGTGAGTGAGTGAGTGCGTGGGTGAGTGGGTGAGTGAGTGAGTGAGTGAGTAAGTTTAGTTTTACGCCACACTCAGCAATATTCCAGCTATATGGCGGCGGTCTGTAAATAATCGAGTCTTATCCAGACAATCCAGTGATCAACATCATGAGCATCAGTCTGCGCAAATGGGAACCGATGACATGTGTCAACCAAGTCAGCGAGCTTGACCACCCGATCCCGTTAACCATAAGTCTACCCAAGAGCCCACTGTGAGGATGTACCCACTCTCCTACCCAGAGTTCCAGGCGGCGAGCCAGCATAGTATCTCTGCCACAGGCCAGAAAGATGTGACGATTCCTCACATCTTACACAGTCCATCTAATACTATACTATTCAAAATAAGAAACGCATAGGCAGTATGTTTTATTTCAAAAGAAAGTGTGTACTGTCCGTATCATAATATTGACAAAATATCCTTCAATATTTGTTACTGGTACATCTAGTGTACATTTGAAATGAATGAACAGGACGTCTGTAAAAAATGTTGACTTTGATGAACTGTTTTTGGAAAAATCAGGAAAACATCGGCGAAACGTGCATGTTGAGCATGGAAATCACGCACTAAACGACTATAAAACGACAGAGGCTTTTGGAAAATGACATTCGTTTAGAAGACTTTGCAAGAACTTTCAACATGCCACGTCTTGATGCTGCAACCAGAAACATCGCCATCGGAAGACTGCAGGCCAGAGATCACAATCTTCTGTTACCAGACGTCTGAACGTTAGTCAGAGCACCATTTCACGACTGGTCCAGCGAATGACCGTCGTCGATCAGGTAGACCACGAGTGACCACGCCAGCTCAGGATCGCTACATCCGGGTCCTTCACTTACGTGATCGCACATCTACGGGTGAAGGCACTGCAGCCAGGATACCAGGACTGAGGAGGATATCGGGACAAACGGTGCGGAACAGGTTGAGGGAACAGGAACTTCGAGCCAGATGACCATACGTCGGCAACGTCCTACGCGGTGTTCACTACGCCAATCGACTCCGTTGGTGTAACAATGTAATGAGATGGGACTTACGCAACTGGCGCAGAGTTTGGTTCAGCGATGAGCCCAGGTTCTTGCTGCAAAGACGTGACGGGAGAAACAGAGTTTACAGGCTTGTCAATGAATGTTATGCTCCCAACTGCGTACGTCAAGTGGACCGAATTGGCAGAGAAAGCGTCATGATGTGGGCGAAGTTATCCTACACTGATCGTACGGATCTGGTCCATGCTCAGGGGAATTTGACAGCAGTGTGCTACACAGACACAATCCGGCAACCACACCGCCGGTCTGCAGTTAACGTCCAACGTGTTTTTTTATTCAGCAGGATAACGCCCGCCCACATACTGCACGTGTTACAAGGGATTTTCTTGCAGCCAACAATGTGAATGTGCTCCTATGGGATGAGCTGGATCGACGTCTCCGTCAGCGTCAACAACAACCTCAAACGCTGCAAGCACTGGCTGCATGTCTGCAGGAGGATCCCCCAGGCGGTTATCCAAAGACTCATTCAGTCCATGACTCATTCGTGCACGTGGTGGCCATAACCGATACTGACTTTCCCTTTAACACCGACGAATAATGTAAAGGCCTAAACTCATCTTCTTCATCGCTGTTTCTAGACAATGACCTCCCCTAAGCCAGTGTAAAAAATCATTCTTGAAAGATCCTTTTTCACATTGTTATTTATGATTGAATACACATTTTGTCACACAAAAAACTGGGTTATACGTTTCTTTTTTGAATAGTATATGTGTACAATTTCTTAACTTCTTTATTTTTGCTGAGTCTACACCTCAAATTAAACATCGTTGTTGAAATGGTTTAGTTTCACCGAGAAACTATCCTAAAACGTGTAACACTGTTTCAATTTGCGCAACGATCCTTTGTTTACATGGGTTATATTCCACCACGTGCTGTCATCGAAGCTTAATCTGGAGCAAAGGATGAAGCCGGTTTGAAAACTAAATATGTTTTGTCATAAACCCTACTGACGCAGTTGCAGAAGAACATTTCGTAACGGTGTAAAACAATATAAAAATCTCGTCGTATCGCTTCCGTTATGCCAGTCTCTTATTTATGAATATGCGCATTAGTTTACAAACAAGAGAAAAGTCCAGTCACGTGATATGCAAATTAGCCTGTGGCAGTGATGTTATGCTAAGTCATCGCTGCGCCGGAGTGTGGGATGTACCAACCCAGGTATTACACCTACATAACCCTTTGTCCGAACTTCACGAAAACCTGGGTCTGTAGCAAGCATGGTCGTTGAAGTAATCCTTATTGAGAAGACTCAACAGCGTCAACACCAAAACCTTTCAGTGATCCATGTGCCCATTCCAGTATACTATCTCCAATAGTTTCCATCAAAGATCTTCTGCTGTATAGAGAGTGAGTTTAGTTTTACGCCGCACTCAGCAATTCAGTTTTACAGCAATATTCCAGCTATATGCTTGCGGTCTGTAAATAATCGAGTCTTGACCAGACAATCCAGGGATCAACATCATGAGCATCGACCTGCGCAACTGGGAACCAATGACATGTGTCAACCAAGTCAGCGAGCCTGACCACCCGATCCCGTTAGTCACCTCCCACGACAAGCATAAGTCGCCTTTTATGGCAAACATGGGCTGCCGAATGCCTATTCTACCCCGGGACCTTCAGGGGTCCTTCTGTATAGACTGAAGTCACTTTGAATATTACTTCAGCTACATCACAGCAGTGTCGGTTTGAAACGGGAGGCAGGCCGACGGAACAGGTCTCACATTATTATCACCGTCGTGCAGGGCCATAGACAGACCAGGGGGCCATGGGGGGTGGGGTGGGGTGGGGAGGTGCCTTTCCCCTCCCCCACCCCTAATCCCCAACCCCCTTGACCCTTTATTACAGATTGCTCTTGATGCATTTAAGCACTGAAATAAGATTCTTTCAACGTTGATAGTGCCCACCTTATTGAAAAGAGTTAACTAAGCCACTGCCGTCCTGAAACCTTCAGCAGGTGGCTTTTGACAGGAAGCCCAGTTGTCAGTGCAGAGTTGTGTCCCTTGAACACCCCGGGAATCTAATTGTGGGTTTGAGCAGCAGTTCCTCGTTTTACCATGATCATGTTTCTGTGTTATTCGACTGCACGTTTTACGAAAGTGGTAACCATCCAAAACCATGGATTCTAAATGTCCTCCCTATTTAGAGGACATCTCGTCCAATGTGGGTAACCTATTGCTGTTATTTTACAGTTTCTAGTAGCATATAAAGACATAACAGCGGCATTGCTACTGACCATGTATCTTGTAGCTGCTAAGTGTGTGTCACAAGCCAGTGATGTGGCTGCCAAAGGAAGCACTGTTATTAACAGCACCAAGGTAAACTTATGACAATCTTGAGTGAGTGAGTGAGAGTTGCTTTAAGCATACCGAATTGGAACACCACAAATGGGCTTCACATATTGTACCCATGTGAGGATTCAAACCCGGGTGTTCAGTGTGACGAGAACGCTTTTACCCCTTGGCTATACCACTTCCCGAACATCTAAGAGAGTTGACAATGGAGTAAATGATAATATTTTGACATGTGACATAATGTTTACAAGCCCTTCAGTCTCTGTTGCTTCAATAAATGGATTGAAAAAGATCAATATTCATTTTATCCCATTTTAATGTCCAAAGCTACAACACCTTTTAACTTTACACTTACAAAACAGGCTGATGGAAAACAACTTTGCCTCCAAGACAGCCTGACACATACATGAAATGAACAGGAGAGAATTTGGTCGTCACAACCACATTACTATGGGAAATGTTGCTGCCAGCTTCATACATTTTGATTGGTCGTGTCGGCACACAGTCACAGAGTTCCTGGCAGGAGGGGTCAAATGCCAGCAAGCGCACACCATTACCAAATGGTGAGACAACGACTCGCCCATCCGTGCTGAAGCACAACTCCTTGAGAAAGCCCTTTCCCACATTAGGTTCTTCAACATAGTGCAATAACCTAGGTTTGTTTTTATGCACCTTATTACTGAAGGTCCTGTGGTTTCTGTGTGAAGCAGGTCCTGTTATTCTATTTTGTCCAGTATTTAAAACAAAACGCCTCTGACGACTGTCAAATTGCCTTGAAGCATACTGATCATCTTCTGCAGCAGTAGTGACCACAGAGTTACTGCCCCTGATTAAACAGTTCTGTCTCAAGCTGATAGCATCCTCTTCATCATGAGACGATTCAGACAACGGTGACGTTCTAGAGTCATCTATCCCATTGCCCAGCTGCAGTCGATCCTCAAAGGGGAAGCTGAGAGAGGGGAACTGGTCAAAGTCATCACCATCATCATCGTCGTCATCATCCAGGTCGTCTGTGTAAACAACCTGTCCAAATCTACGGATACTTGATGACAACAAACTTCGGGACAGGATGTTCCATCCTGACAAGTAATGATCCCCAGGACTGTTTGATGAGGAGCCGGGCTGGGCATCAGTATCTTTAGAGGTGGATTCACCCATGCCACTGATGTCTGGATTAGATTCTGGACTGGAAGGAACGTCGGCTTTGTTGAATTCTTGTACATTGTGGATGCATGTCCACTGAAAACAAATCAAACACACTTTTATAGCCAGAAGAGAGGGCATGGCGACAGGGTGATTGAGCTTTTCATAACACTTTCCCAAAAGGTATTGCAGATATATCATGTGCCAAACAATATTGCAGATACATCATATGCCAAACAATATTGCAGATACATCATGTCCCAAACAATATTGCAAATACATCATGTGCCAAACAATATTGCAGATATATCATGTCCCAAACAATATTGCAGATACATCATGTGCCAAACAATATTGCAGATACATCATGTGCCAAACAATATTGCAGATACATCATGTGCCAAACAATATTGCAGATACATCATGTCCCAAACGATATTGCAGATATATTATGTCCCAAACGATGATGCAGACTTATCAAGTCCCAAAGGATATTGCACATATACCATCATGTGTCATGTAGTAGGGTAAAGGCCACACTGAAGTCAATGATTTGCATCTGCAGAGCCAAAGAGGGGTTCAGGTGGTTCTGACCCCTACTCTCCCACACCCACCCCTTTAAAAAATTCCTGGATCTGCCTGCACTCACACAACACTGGTCAAACTGAAAGCTGCATGAAAGCTTGCCATGGGCACATCATGGGGAAGTAGAAATGAAGGTCAATATGAAGTTTAAGTCCCTTTATCTAAAAGTATTTTGCTAGTCAGAGCAAATCAATGACAACTGTCTTTTTGAGGCTCAAGGCCTTCAACCAAATTTGCCTCCTTATGAATATGTACTGCTTGCAGCAAGATATTCATCCTGGCACTATATATGGGCTATCACTACTACTATTACCTCAGATTCTTCATCAGCACTTGTGTTCCTGGAAACCACGCACCAACCTTGAGGGTGAACCTACAAATATTATAATTGAAACAGGTATGTTAAATAATTCTTTGAAAATTATCCCAGTTATGGCAGCTTAATGCCGGTCTGAGACGTTTAAAACTCTGGTGAAACATACAATCATAGAATAATGGTGAGAAACCAAAAAAAACATCAACACTCACAGGATTCTGACATTCCTAAAGGACGTAACTCAGTTACATAAAAACAATACTACTTGGGTTCTGAATACAAAGTACCAAAGGCCTCACTGGTATATTGCCCTTGAAATTTTATTAATTTCTTAATTTTTCTATGGTAAAGAAATGTGACTTTATCTTTCAAATCTGACATCTGATTAGTTCCAGAACTCAAGCATCCTTCAGCTCTATGGTCCTGTCGTTGGATTTTCCAATGATTCAATTAACTTTTAGCCATGTGAAGATAATAGAATGTTGATAATGACTGACACAATTACCTCAGAACTGAGAGAGTTAGTCAATTTAAATTTTAAGTTTACCTGTATTCAATGATATTATAGCAAAGTGGTAGCGGTCTGTAAACAATCAAGTTGGGACCAGACAGTCCAGTGATCATCTGCTTGAACATTGATATGTACGATGACTTATCTCAACTTGCACAGTGTTGGCTACCCATTGGTCAAAACTGGTCACCTGCTGTAGGTATATTTTTCTACGTTAAACATAGCCATGTGCATCCTTAGTATCAAACATATCATCAAGAGTTATCTCCCTTGTTTGTACTGTTTGTAAACAAACACTAGACAACGCAATTTGGTATTGCAACATTCCTGTTCCCATCAATATGCGCCAGAAACCCATGTCATCACTAAGCAAGAGTTGCAATCTATCCACAGTGTACAAAAATCACTCTATTCATGCCCTGGGGTCACAGTATTGTCGAGGTGTCACTTTGGTGCAGCTCTAACTATGTCCGTCTCTGACCACAAGAGTGTATACAAATTGTCTCTGTTTATCAGTGAGTTGCCGATTCTAAGAAAGCCCATATGGTACAAGCCATCCAGAATAAACTATTCACCTTCTCTTCGCCCATCTTCTACTCAACATGTCTTGATGCTAGCGACCTAAAACAATTCGTTTTCTCGCATGGTGTCACCATGACACTTCCATGACCAATGCATTGACGTGAGAGGTATCAGCAAAAGAAATGCTTTACCTTTCTTTTCCACAAAAGCCACTTCTGTAGCAGTGTACTATAAAGAAACACCACATTCACTACAGCTGTGCCCATATGTTCTTTCTTGTGCTTTCACAGTAACTTGTGGGTTAGTCTAAAGCTAGTGTGATCTTGACGCTTGTGCCAGGTCATGCTGACGTAACCGCGAGTAACCCACAGTGGATGAAAGTTTCGTGTTAGCAGAGTAGCAGTTGCTTATGTTGTTATGTGTTATTTGAGAGTCCTTAATATATACTCTTCAAAAAAAGTAGGGAACCTGAACTTTGGAAGTCTGTTAGAAAGAAAACCCATTGAGGAACATTAGAATGACATTCATCTTGTGTATGCAGCATCATTTCACATTATCACCACACATAAAACAATACATGGGAAGCATGTGCACAACGTGGAAGCCTCCTACACGTGCATGGAGTGTCATTAAGAATCTTGACATTTTTCAGGCAGGTTGATAAATCACTGTAGTCCATTTATTACAATAATTTTCTTGCATCTGTGCATGGTCAGGGTTTTCAGTTCAAATCACACACTACTGACTGAAAATTGTAAACCTGAAATTTTCATGTCATACTCCAGTCACCTAACAAGGGGGATAACTGAACGAACAGCTTTGCTTTGAATGAAATCCATGTGGTGTAACATTGTCAAAACGCCCATTATTATTGTATCAACACTGATTCAATCCCATATATCTCCTGATTTCGACAATCATACATTGGAAGTACAGTTCCCCTACATTTTTTGAAGAGTATACAAAAGTTGCACATTACTAGACCAAACGTTTTGTGCTGAATGCAATGGTATGAACCAAAGCTTTGTATGTTTACCAATAAAAATGATATACAGATACAATCAGCTGCCATTTTGATTGTCTCATTCTGTCAGTCCAGATTTAAAGCACTTAGTGAGAGTACTTGTAGAGATAAATTCGCTAACACGTGTCCACGAGTTTGATATGGATATTTATCATGTGTCCAAGTTAAATATCAAACAAGAACTGGGACACATGATAAATATCCATATCAAACTCGCAAACACATGGTAAATTATAATGTGTCAACCAAGTCAGCGAGCCTGACCACCCTGTATCCCGTTAGTCACCACACAACAAGCCTGGGTTAGCCAAGATCAATTCTAACCTGCACCTTCATGGTTAACCCAAAGAAGTAAGTGATCAATTTGGTTTATTACTGCTCTGAATCAATGTCATGTGTTACATCATGTCAGCTTGAAGAAGAAGGAAAGCCAGAAATGATGCAGATACTTTAGCATCAATGGATGATGGAGGTCCTGACAAGCCTGGAGTGTGTTCAGATCACCGAGCAAAATTGCCACTGTCTTGCAGGCCTACAGTTTGTGAAAAAACAAGTTGGGCCACTAAGCCTCCACAGTCACTAGCCGAACTGCCTAATGAATGTTCATGTGGTCATTTTGTAAATACACGTATATCATTCTCCCCAACTTCTTGAGATATACTACACTATTAAATCAGTTATGGCCGGATATAACGTTTATAACATCAGCAGCTTAATGGTGACGACAATATCTTATTCTCTTCCATTTTTGTAATCTATTGCTTAGTTTCTACATTTTGTGGGCCAGTAACTATCAGGCATGGCTAATCAGACAGGCTAGCAAATTTGGAAATTATTGTGGCGACTAATGATGCTTTATGCAGTGTTCCTGTGTTATAATGGTATTATCAGCCTGGAGGGATTCTTCATGTTCATGATTTCACCACTTTGGCAAAGCTATGGTGCTCACAACCTAGAAACCTGATGATCATAAGTTGCTGGAGTGTTCAAGGGAGGTAACTCTGTACAACATCATATTTGACAGAAGGAGCAGATGTGAAGGTTCTTCTCTGCATAAAGACACATGAACATCAACAGTTTAAGCAAACTGAGATGGTTCATTCTAAATGCATGGGTATTCTAAAGAAAATCAAATGTCACCTTTCCCAAGAAACTAAGCTATATTTTAATTCAGAAATTTCAAACACATCAAAACAGGACAGAAACATTTAACCCATGTACCCATGTGTGTCACAGAGGCCAAGACATGCTGCATATCTGAGTAAAATATGCATAGAAAATTTCCAGTTATGCACTGAAAATTAATTGTTGCTTACCAGTTACGCATTTATGATGTTAGATACGCAAACAGTTTAAAATGTATGTGTACAGAATATATTTATAAAAATTGCTTGCGTAATTAAAAAGACATCAATTGCTGTCAGGTTTTACTTTTAGTATAGGATGACTGACTTTTTATGAAATCATTTCCTATTTATATGTAAGTTGGTTCTGATTAAGTAACTGAGTGAGTTTTACGCCGCACTCAGCAATATTCCAGTTATATGGCGGTCGTCTGTAAATAATCAAGTCTGGACCAGACAATCCAGTGATCAACAACATGAGCATAAATCTGCGCAATTGGGAACCGATGACATGTGTCAACCAAGTCAGCGAGCTTGACCATCCTGTTAGTCACCACTTACGACAAGCATAGTCGCCTTTTATGGCAAGCATGGGTTACTGAAGACCTATTCTACCCTGGGTGTTCATGGGACGGTTCTGATGAAGTGTTACATAAGGCAGAACATACCTTACCTTAGTCATCGTACTCAGTGACATATATATTTAGGAGAGTAAATATTGAAATAATGAAATACCCACTCAACATTCATAACCACTCCAAAAATATACAGCAGGTAAAGTACCCACATGAGCTAATTTTTATCTGGAGCTCTGTGTCAAATATCGAAAACAATCATTTAAGTTCATTCCAGATCACACAACTTCATGTGTTTGTAATGAGAATTCATAAGTCTCACACAATCATACCCTCACAGCTAAATGCACTGAATGATGATACCGATGTTAAAGTAAAAGCACTCTTTCAGTCAGTGAGTGAGTTAAGTTTTATGCTGTAGTCAGCAATATTCCAGCTATATCGCAGAGGTCTGTAAATAATCGAGTCTGGACCAGACAATCCAGTGATCAACAGCATGAGCATCGATCTGCGCAACTGGGAACCGATGACCTCTGTCTAATAAAGGTCAGCGAGCCTGACCACCCCCATCCTGTTAGTCCCCCCTTACGACAAACATAGTCACCTTTATGGCAAGCATAGGTTGCTGAAGGCCTATTCTACCCCAGACCTTCACTGGTCTTTTAACAAGATTGAGCGCAAGGAGGAGTCACATGTGAAGTGTGAGCGAGTATTGCTTTTGGCAACATTCCCGCAATATCTCAGCAGAAGACACCTGAAAAGGGCTTCACACAATGTATCCTTGTGGGGAATCAAACCTGGTACTTTGACCAGTCGACATTTTAACCATAAAGCTACCCCATTCCCCCCATGTGACGAGTAATACTAAGCAATATTCCAGCTACATGGCAGCAGTCTGTAAATAATCAAGTTTGGACCAGACAATGCAGTGATCAACAGCATGAGCATCAAACTAACCTGCAGGGAAGCAATGACCTTGGCCTGGTTTTCTGCCGGGAAGTCACTGACGATTTCTACTCGATTTCTCCTCCTCTCGAACACCTTGTTGTACATAACAGCAAGGCCACTTCCTTGAGGGTTCAGCTGCATCATGCGATAGATGTTAGGTTCAAACCCACTCAGGTCATCAGACAATTTGGCAAGGTCAAGGTCATGGATGATGACGAGGAAGCCCCCAGCTGTGGTGATGATGAGTTTCGAATTGTCGGGTGTCAGCTTTGAGCGCATGAGTGAGTTAGAGTAGAAAACCTTCTTACGTGCTGTTGTTTCTGTTGAGTAGCTGAAAACAAAGAGTAAAGAAATGTCTTCAAATCTACAGTCAAAGAAAGTGAGTGAGTGAGTCTGGTTATGCCAGTTTTAGCAATATTCCAACAATATCATGGTGTGGGGACACTAGAAATGGGCTGCACACATTGTGTCAATTTGGGGAATCAAACCAAGGTTTTCAGCCAAATGAGCAGATGCCTTAACCATAAGGCTATCCCACATTGTACCCATCTGGGTAATCAAATTCAAATCTTCGGTGTGACAAGTTAAAGACAAGGCTACCCAACAAAACTGGGCTGCTGAAGACCAATTCTAGCCCAGGTCCTCACCGGTAAATATGAGCTGTCAAATGTTTACATAACTCAAGTTCACCTTATTCATTCCGTTGGATCTCTAACCAAACTCATTCAAGATAAAATACAACTTTTGGAAGTTACAAATATTAAGTTCTGCATCTAAATCAAGACGCATATGGTATCAACTTCATCAACATAGTCAAGTCACACAACATTCACTTGGGCTATTATTTTTTTCTTTGATGGATGTAAAGCTCACATCATCAGGTCTGTTTAAACATTTTCATGGAATGCTTTTAAATCATAATCTTCAGTCCCATCACCCCTCCCTGAAGTTTTGTGTATTGTGGGAAGACAAAGGGAGTTAATGCTGGCAAGAAGATGAGGAATAACTCCAGAGTGTCATGTTCTAACAAAATGCAAATATTTGCCTTAACTGCAACTCATCAAGATGATTGGATGGGTTATTGTTTAAAGATGCACTCAGCCATTTTCCAGCTACCAGCTATGTAAATACCTATGTCAGACAATCAAGTGATCAACAGCATGAGCATCAGTCTACACAACCGGGACAGAGTGAGTTTAAGTTTTATGCCGCTTTTAGCAATATCCCAGCAATATCACATCGTGGGCTTCATTTATGGTACCCATGTGGGGAATTGAGCCCATTTCTTCAGCAAGATGACCAAATACTTCAACCACTTGGCTACTCCATCAACCCTGTACACAACTGGGACACAATGACATGTGTCAACCATGTCTTCGAGCCTGACCACCTGATCCCATTACTTGCTTCTTATGACAAGCATGGATTGCTTAAGAACAGTTTTAACCTAGATCTTCACTCATCAAGTGACATCAACCAACACCACAGCACATGTTTTTATTCACAGCTTACTTATTGATGTCCCAGGTATAGATGCTGCCGTCAAACCCTGAGGTGACCAAAAGACCTAGACTGGAGGCATAATCAATGTTCTTCACCCAGTTTGAGTGACCCTCCAGTGTCTGTATGCGTTGCTGCAGATTCCTCACATCCCATAATGCGACAGTGGAATCGTCTGAACAAGTAGCAAATGTTCGAGTGTCTAGAAATCTGAAAAACATAGTTTCCAATGATGGCAAGTGAAAATGAATATTTGAGCAATACAGCACTTTATAAGCAACAAATACTGATTCACCCAAACCTTGATTCGATTCAATTTTCAACACAAGACCCTCGATTGCATCATTTTCAGTAAAAACATCACATTTCATTCAACTGTCAAGAGTTTATGAAACAAAACATATCACACTGAAAACTTTTTCCATGATCTGACTTGGAAATTAGGAATGTAAAGGATGTAGTGTGGATAGCATCGTCAACTTGGTAATGTCTACTAACAACATATAATAATTAACCTAGCGTCAACCAATCACATTTTGCCGTATTTCATTGCTAGACAGTGCTCGAGTTGTAGTCAAAATTACGTTCTGGCTGTGTTGAAATGATTTTAATAAATATTCAAAAGAGTGGTAATGGTTATAAAAATTAAAACAAAGGTGTCACATTCGATTTTCGATGAATCAAACTGAATCGTCGCAACCCCACCTCTGTGGGTTACATGAATGTTGGCACCTATTAGTGAATTAATTTGTTAAATATATCATGTTTTCGACTTTGTTTTGGTGTACACAGAACAATTTTGCAAGGCATGCGAAAATATGTTTAAAATATGAACATTTGCTATACATCAAAGACACAGTTTACAGTACACACACGACTCATGTTCCTTAAACAAAGGAATTACCAGACTACAGAAGTCCAGTTTCCTGCATTGAAAATGTAGGCTGGTATTTCAGACGTTATGCAAAACATCACTCACTCAATCTCAGTATTCTCACTCACTCACTCACTCACTCACTCACCCATTCACTCACCCATTCACTCACTCACTCACTCACTCACTCACTCACTCAGTACCTGACACAGTTGACACAGTCTTGATGGGCATTGTTCTTGTGGGCGACAAACCTCCCGTTGAAGGGATCGAACACAAGAATACTCTGTCTCTCACACGCCGCCACCAACATCGACCTGCAACAGTCACCACGGTTTATAAATACTCATCTCGTCGGTGAGTAGGTGTAAAACTGAACACAATCTCAGCATTATATTGGGGAAATTACATTTTATCAGTGATGGAATCATGGGGGAGTAATTGTGCTCAGTCATACATTAACTGGCTGCCCGAGAAATTCAAAGTCATAAACATTAAATCTTAGTGTTTGTTACTGCTAAACAAAGACCTGATTTCAAGAATCAAGTGAGTGAGTGAGTTTAGTTTCATGCTATATTGAGCAACATTCCAGCTACATGGCGGCAGTCTGTAAATAGTCAAAGTCTGGAACACACAATGCAGTGATCAACAGCAAGAGTATCGATCTGTGCAAATGGGAACCGATGACATGTTTTAAACAAGTCAGCAAGTCTGTCCAGGTGATCCTGTTAGTCACCTCTTATGACAAGCATAGTCATCTTTTGTGGCTAGCATGGGTAGCTGATCTATTCTACCCTTGATCCTCACTGGCCTCAAGAATTAAGATCTCGTGTGGTTAAGACTGAGAAAGGTTTAGCACTTGGAGACAAATTACAAAGTTAATGGTACCACAACATCACTAACATATAAAACACCAATGTTTGAAATTGGTGAGTCCTTGACATCATCATTTATGGTAGCTCAATCTGGTGAACCCTAAATCTTGAATTTTAAACATCGGACAAAATCAATAACGACATGACTAGCATGCTTAAATTTGAAAATATTTTGTCTTTACCCCAACAACAAGGAACAAATCTTTGATACTTTCTGACTGGTCAAATTCCAATTTAGCAAAATAAAATTATAGCAGGAACCAAAACCAAAATCCCACTATAATGGAAGTGGCACCAATACCTTCATTAAGGTCTTATTACTTTTCCAGGAACTATTTCCATTGATAAAGACTTAGTCAGTAAGGGTCTTTGCTGACATAGGTACTACGTAAGCTAGATATGTTTCTGCGCACAGAAATATTCCATAAACAATGTTAAAGTACAGAAACCTACCCAGTACAGTAAAATGGGGAGAAATCCATATTAAACGTCACATGCAATGTAAGACACAACTTTGCACATTTTGATATCTTTCGGTATGAACTTATCAAAAAATTATAAAAAAATGTCAATTCAACCTATAATGTTGAAAAAAATGCGATGGAAATAATCTAGCAAAATCGGAGTGCAAATGATTTACTAATTGGGGAAAATGTGGTTTCAACAGTTATGCTGCACTGCACTCGTAACACATGCGCAATGAATAGGTTCGCGATGAAACAGTATGCCTGCCCGGAGTATGAGGTCTTGAGCAGTATCTTGGTTGTGTACATAAACAAGTAAATAATCTACTCATTACATAAAAACAAAAAAGTTTATTGTGACAAGCAAGACTCTGTCACAGAGAAAACTCAATGTCTGGTTCACTGACACCTATTTGTCTGCCTGCCTGTCTGCTGATGTCAATATGCAATGCAGAACTTCAATCACTGAACACATGCAATTTGAAATTAACACCTATCAGGCTTACAAGCTATAAACAAAGAGCCAGCTAAGAGTATCAGCAAATGAACCAGTGGTGAATGACAAGGCGTCATTATGCTTGAGTGCACATCCACCAGCCCTGACTGGGTTCAGTATCACGGCTGCTTCGTTTCAAGGGAGGTAAACCCAAGTAGAAAATATTGCACTTTTGATATGCGAATAATCACTCATGATCTGGTTTATTTGTTTTTTCACAATCACCAATCATGAACAAGTGATAACTGTGTTTTAATTATGTTTGATTTTTTTTTTAGTGTGACCTTTAAGCAACCCAAAACCAAAACACGCACTTGTTCTGGTTCAGCTTATTGTGACTCTGAGTGGTATCACAAAATATACATATATTAAAGTAAATATTTGTGCATCGCTAAAATTTAAATTGATGTTTATGGCTGTTTCTCATATAACACAATCAAATACATCTAATACAGCACAGTACAATGGAAAGTGGACTCATGATGTGGTTCGTTCCTTTAATCTGAGCTTGGCTGTGGTATATTTCTGTATGCAGAAAAGTGCCTGGGGTTCAGTTCTCTGGTACCCATTTAGTATCTGTAGTACATTGACCATTCCAGCCTTTGTGGGCCTGGCAAGCAGTCACGTTAAAATCAGTCCTTTTTTCTGATTGATTCCTTTCACCACCAAAAGATAACTAACCACACATACAAGTTTGCAGTGAAAGTATTCACAGGCCTTAGAATATGCTCTGCCCTAATTCAGTGTGTACACATGATGGTTTGTCAAAACAACAAACATGCAGCCGGGTCACATGACAACAAACACCTAATGAATATTGACAATCCCTTGTCATACACTATCACCATCGTACTCATATGTGGAGTGCAATGCTTCCATTTCAAAATGTTTGGGTCACTATTCCCTGTTCTTCCCAAACTTACCCATCAGCAGAAAAATCAAAGTTGAAAATCCCTCCATGGTGACAGTGGTCTGTGTTTCTGTTTGGGTCCCAGCTATTGACAGCTCTCATCGAAGAGTAGAAAGTTTTTGTAATTTTGCTTGTCTCTCCAACCTGAATGGGAGAGCCCGTCTCCCTCGACTGTAGCCACTTCCATGCCATGAATGTAGACGTTGGACAAGCTGGCTTAGAAAATCTAGAAGAATGGTACATTTGGCTTTTCTTGTAATACTAATTGGCGCTGACAGTCATACTTTGAGTCACTCCGACATTCATGTGTCAGTAACCTGTCTGAATGGTTGTTGTTGAAGAATATTTCAGTCACAGTTCCAGTCAACTGGTGACATATCTATAGTATCCATGGTTAGTCTGTAAACAGAAAATACAAACTTGGAAAAATCATAACTATCCCCCGCCCTTCCTGATAAGATTCCCCTTCCTTACACCTAATAATGTTACTTTCTCGTTGTGACGCGAGAATAGGAAACACCTCGTAAAGTCAGCGGCAGACAACCATGTTTTTCATCGAGCTCAAGCGAGATAATACACTTGATGGATCAAGCAGCTGATAGATGCAGATGTTAGAGGAGGTGGGGGATCTCTTCATTTAAAAACAACAAGCATACATACGAAAAGAACTGTTCATATTATTTTTTCAGCTGATATTCGTAAGTACCGCGAGAATAGGAGACGCCAGTATACATGTAGCTTGAAATTAGCATCAGAAGTTACTCTTTGCTTATGACATTCTTGCTTGCTGTGCTCACACATCCCCTCACAGTTCAGTTTTCAATACAGAACTGATAAAGACAATCTTGCACTATAAAAACTCTTAATGATCGACACAGGAATTACCTGAATCGCTCAAATAAATATGGCATTTACCATAAGCACTGTTAGAAACAAAATGTTGCTCGTTATTCACGGAATCATATAAACCACTCTCTAACATCTCATTAAAACAGACGTTGTCGGGGTTATTCCCTTTCTTATAATAATCATCTAACTTTCATTCTATTCCGACGCATAACTAACTTTACAGGTTTACTTGCTAGGGACAAAATGTCTCAAAATGGATTCATGTTGAACTCCTACCCGAGTCACAGAAAAGTTTTACAGCCTTCATTTCTTCGATGTAAAACTGAAGAACTACACTTTGACACAATCCGATGCAACCGAGATGGCTTCATCAGAGTATCAACATTGCATAATAAATGCCCCGTCACGACAAACTCCGCTGTCCACTTTGTTTAGTTTCTCAGAAGCCTGTCGGATATACCCAGTAGAACAGCTTGCTACAATGTATCTTAGAAGTAATGGTATGGATAATTGAAACAAAAAAGGGAAGAAGAACGTTCCAAGGGGGAGCACTCTAACTACAGTTTAGTTATACTTGTGTAGTGGTAGGGTTGGCGCATCAAAAGCCAAGCTTTTATTTCAATCCGCCAGTAAGTCAATTAGCTAGTTGTGCAATAGTACTACAAAAATTAGTCTACTCCCATTTGTTGATAACTCCCAGTTGTTAGACAGTGGAGTAAGTAATTCACAAAGAAAACAAGCCACATACTCCTCTATCTGACAGAATTTCAGTAAGTACCGATGTCAGCTTGGCCGCTCCATATTTTTCATAATCCATTTCATTATTTCCGTATCTGTCGATGTTTGTTTTTTTGTTGTAAACAATAAATGCTCTATAACAAACAATGATGATCCTACTTTAAATCTTCTTGTTTTTATTATTATACCCTTAATCTGAACTGGTCCCCAGAATGGTGATCCTCCTTCGGCTATTGGTGACATATAATCTGTTATTTATTGTATTCTCTGTAGTGGATGATCGGGACGCGGTCAACATTAGCTTTTTTCCAATTAGATTTTTTTCCAGTAGCAATAAAATTGTTACGCGCACAAATTAAGGTGAAGCGCCGATGTCCGAGAAACATTAACTAACAACCCTGGAACATATCGACAGTTCATATACACTGGACAAAAATAGTTAGGGATATATAGGGCACGGTGGACGAGCTGGCTAAAGCGCAAGGCTAGTGATCCAACGAGGTTGAGAAGTCGCGATCTAGCCCACCTGTGACCGAGTGTAAAAGCCTTGGAGTCAACTTTGTGTCCAGATTTTTCCTGTGTTGTCACAACCCCTAGTGTGGAGTACACAACCCTGTGCACTTAAAGGGGCACTGATGCGGAGCGAATAGTGTTTCTCGCCAACGGTCTAATTACGGAACCAAACTGCAAATTGGTCAGCGCCGGCTCCTTCAACCGTGACGGACAAAGGAACTGGGCTCCTGTTCATATTAGCAGAATTTCTTCACCCAAAAGAGTCAGGATGCCCATTATATGCCATTATTTAAAAATATCCATGGTATTCCTTGTCTGATCGTAACAAAATATCCCAGCAGTGTAGTTTTTTTCGGATGCTTGGATGGTATAGTTACTCAATTTGATCCTATTTCTGTCTTTAACCTCGATATTTAATCATGTTACATGAAAATATGATGCTTGGATGGTATAGTTAGTCAATTTTATCCTATTTCTCTGTTTTTAACCTCGATATTCAATCATGTTACATGAAAATATGATGTCTACAGGCACGTAGCAAGCCATTTGTTTCAGTACGGAAGATTGCAAAGCTTTATATTTAAGTAATTTTGAGTGTTGGTTCAGCTGTGATAGCAACTATCATACGTACATTTTGGTAGCTATGGTAGCTACAATGGTTTATTATTTATGATAATAAAAACACATAGTTGATTTATTTGAATTTGTAAACAATAAACGATGACTTTGCCTTTGGTAGAGAAATCTGAAAATTTTCTTACGTAAATAAAAAAACCCTTATTTCACCTATTTACCCAAGTACACAGCAAATGTCTGTATGTATTCCTTATGTAACGAAATTCCGTTGGTATCCTCAAAACACTTTCGGCCCATAAGTGTTTTCAGGCTGCATGCGACACAGAGATTACATCTTCCTTGCTGTAACTCGCGTTTGATGGTGTAAACCTACACGTGTTATTTGTCATCATTCTCTGGATGGTCAATTAATGAATTCATAACAGGTATAATAAGTAGTAACACCACTCAGGTTACTCAACAAAGGTTCCCATTTGGCATTTCTCCTGTCTGGAGTAAATACTCAACATTATAAATTAAGGTCTGTAACGGCAAATTTATTGTATGTTATGTAATATGTGTATGTAAGTGATGCAAGAGGGTTTATCAGCTGAGTTACAAAAACAAACATCGATCAAAAGATTAACCGATAACACACTGATTGATTAATTACTTTTGTCAAAAGGCAGTGTGTGTAGATGACTACACCCTGTCGTAAAGTGCGATTGTAAAAACAACATCCTCCCATCAAAGAATTAACCACCCTTGCGTTGATTGATTGATTGCTCTTTATTGGTTAACTAAATTACTTAGAATAGCGGACATCATACAATTAGTTGCCAGGTGTGCTATCTTGGGTGACCAGTGAGAGGTTTATCAGGTTTTCACCAACGAATGACGTGAAACGATGTGTTGCTTTAGACAGTTGTGTAAGACACGCGACACAGAGCAGGATTATTTACCAACTGCAGATGAATGGAATACGATTTCTTTTACGTGGATATTGACGGATACGTTCCTGAACAAGGTAGTAGCCTGACATTGTTGCTATAAAATTAGTCTGTTTTACATTCATTATTTGCATTTTGTTTTAATTTATTTGTTGTAGCATTCAGCAGAATCTGTATGACAGAAAACACACACTAGATCGCGTATGTGTGTGAAATAGGATCCACATTGGCAATCTACACAATGTATAAATGTTGCTGTTATGTTAGAAATTTACTATGAGTATAAGCAGATCGTGTGTTCTTTTATTAATTTTCAGAATCATACAAATATGACAATAAACTAATTAGGGTTTAATATAGAGATGTACATTGGCTTCGTTATTTTTCCGTCCTAAAAGTTTTTTTTACCATTTCTACCACTGGCAGATGATTAACCTTCAAAGTGTTTCATTTGTTTTCATCATACATTTGTAATGAAGTAAAAAGGTTGGCTAGGCTGATCTGTCTATAATTAAACTATCAACTGCGCTTACGGAATGCGCAGCAGAGGTCACGAACCAGTCACGAATTCTGGGATATCATCCGGGTACTCACGGGAGAAAAACAATAACAAAAGTTTACACCAGTCCACGCAAATTGCTCCGCATCAGTGCCCCTTTAAAACAACCCACGAATCCGTTGGTATATGACCAGATGGTGGCCACATGAACATGTGCATACACCTAGTTGCGGGTACAGCAACATGCAGTAAACTTGGACAAAGTGCTGTGACTATGTGTCCCAGTCCACACAGCTGTGAATTGGATACTTCATTAACATGAGATAGCCACAATAAACCCGATGCGCCTAGTGGTAGCAAGAGTTGCATACTCCCCAGGGAGTTGATATTGATAATACGACGTGAAACTGAGACGAAGATCCAATGATCGAGGGAAAAGAAATACAAGCGCCTTGAACAAGCATGCACATGTACGCTATATAAATATCCTATGAGATAAGAAGATATATGCAAATTTCGAAATTTTGAATAATGATTTATTCATTGACACACTGATAAAATATCAATAAAATACCTAACTTATTTTGTCCAGTCTATAAATTCTTTCCACTGACATCAAGAGCATTTGTCCTCGCGACTGACACACTGTAACATGCACCAAGCCATATCTCCGAGCCTGACTATGTACTCATAGAAACGAATAAGGGAACACATGTAGGTACAAGGCTCAGTGTCCCTTTATTTCCAGAATTTCACTCAAAGGGAACTACATACCTTGTGTAGAAACCCGACAAAGAGTAAAGGAACACTAGTGCTTTCATGTGTTCCCTTCTTCCTTTCCATGAGTATATAACCCTTCTTGGGGCATGCAGTCAAACTGGGACTTACCGAGTATGCTCTTCTTGAAAATACATTCTACATCTACGTACGCGTTAGCACGCACGCACGTACGCAAACATGCTTTTTGATTAAGCTCTTTCAGAGTTAAAGGCACAATTTCACACATTTTCGGCAATATTATGGACTATGTTATATACATTAGGGCATATGCACTCTTTAACTTCCAATTAATGCAAAGACTTTTAAAACCTTGCGACTTGCCTGAAATCGATAATTGAAACTTCGAGGCGAACAATTTCCAAACCAGCGTTCGAAATTATAGCGGACCGGCGGCCCGGAGGTCCAGGATCGGTTGTTATTGTATCGGGCTGGCAGTTTTAAATATCTGCAGGCCTTAATGGCCTTCAAAAAAAACATCTGTCATTTTTCACAACTGGAATCGTTCCCTGTTTTTTTTCTCCCTTGTTACGATAACCTAATTTGACCTGAGAAATACTATTCGCTCTACCACCATGTATAGGATAATAAAGCACACTTTCACCCTGAACTATTATAGTTAAAGCACGAGGTCTCTGAAAGAGGATGTCTTTGTTTCAGGGTGAAGTAGTGTAAAATGCTATGCGTTGTCATGGTGTCACAACCAATTTCGCACAATGTAACCTTTTTCTTCAGAACAAATATATTGTAATATCAAACTCTGGTAATTGTTTTGTATTTAGTGTTCCCGCTCTAGGGCCTATAATATAACAGACTTATGACCCTGTTCCCGTTCTAAGGCTTATAGCATAACAATATGCTTGTGACCCTGTTCTCGCTCTAGGGCCTATAATATAACATGCATATGTCCCTGTTCCAGCTCTAGGGCATATATTATAACATGCATATGACCCTGATCCCTCTCAAAGGTTTATCACATAATAATACGCTTATGACCCTGTTCCCTTTCTAAGACCCATAAAATAACATGCATATGACCCTGATCCCTCTCAAAGGTTTATCACATAATAATACGCTTATGACCCTGTTCCCTCTCTAATGCCTATAACATGCTTATGACCCTGTTATTTCTCTAATGCCTATAAAATAAGTCATGTTTATGACCCTGTATCCTCTATAAGACCTATGATATAATGTGCTTGTGTCCCTGTTCTCTCTCAAAGGTTTGTAACATGAATGAATAATAATAACATGCTTATGACCCTGTTCTTGTTTAAAGGCCTATAATAAAACATGCTTATGACCCTGTTCCCGTTTAAAGACCTATAATATAACATGCTTATGACCCTGTTCCCGCTTAATATGATATGTTTACGTAACCGTTCACATTCAAAAGTTAACACACGAATTAATAATATGTTTCGTCCCACTCTAAGGCCTACAATATAATAATCACGACCCTGTTCTCGCTCTACGGCCTTTAATATAACATGCTTATAAGCCTCATTTCTCCCTTAGGCTTATAACATTACACGCCTATGACGATGTTCTCACTCTAATGAGTATAATATAACAATGCTTATAACCCTGGTTTCCCCCTTAGGCTTATAACACTACACGCCTATGATGCTGTTCCCGTTCTAAGGCCTATAATATAAGATGCCTATGCCCCTGTTCCCGTACTAAGGCCTATAATATAACATGCTTATGACCCTGATCCCTCCCTTAGGCTTATAACATTACACGCCTATGACACTGTTCCCGTTCTAAGGCCTATAATATAACATGCTTATAACCCTGATTTCCCCCTTAGGCTTATAACACTACACGCCTATGACGCTGTTCCCGTTCTAAGGCCTATAATATAACATGTTTATCACCCTGTTCCCGTTTAAAGACCTATAATATAACATGCTTATGACCCTGTTCCCGTTTAATATGATATGTTTACGTAACCGTTCACATTCAAAAGTTAACACACGAATTAATAATATGTTTCGTCCCACTCTAAGGACTACAATATAATAATCATGACCCTGTTCTCGCTCTACGGCCTTTAATATATCATGCTTATAAGCCTCATTTCTCCCTTAGGCTTATAACATTACACGCCTATGACGATGTTCTCACTCTAATGAGTATAATATAACATGCTTATAACCCTGGTTTCCCCCTTAGGCTTATAACACTACACGCCTATGATGCTGTTCCCGTTCTAAGGCCTATAATATAAGATGCCTATGCCCCTGTTCCCGTTCTAAGGCCTATAATATAACATGCTTGTAACCCTGATCCCTCCCTTAGGCTTATAACATTGCACGCCTATGATGCTGTTCCCGTTCTAAGGCCTATAATATAACATGCTTGTAACCCTGATTTCCCCCTTAGGCTTATAACACTACTCGCCTATGACGCTGTTCCCGTTCTAAGGCCTATAATATAAGATGCTTATGCCCCTGTTCCCGTACTAAGGCCTATAATATAACATGCTTATAACCCTGATTTCCCCCTTAGGCTTATAACACTACTCGCCTATGCCCCTGTTCCCGTACTAAGGCCTATAATATAACATGCTTATAACCCTGATCCCTCCCTTAGGCTTATAACATTACACGCCTATGACACTGTTCCCGTTCTAAGGCCTATAATATAAGTAGTATAGGTAATGAGAGTTCTGGACCACTTTTCAAAAACCCCCTCTAAAAAGCCTCATTTACTAAATGAGGCTTTGGTGAGACCATTAGCTCTTGATACTATTACCCCTACTACAAAACCACGCCATCACGTTTACCGTGACTTGGCAGGCGGTAACACTGTGCCGTACGGTACGATCAATAATTCTTCTCTTACAAACCCCCTACCCGGCCCACCCCTCAAGTAGTACAAGTTAGGTTCGTCGGCTTTCATATCCACTTTATCTATGTTGTAAGTTTTGACTGACCATATAGGATCGGTGGCTCGCTTACGGCTATGTTATGTTTATATCGATGAAACAGTTTAATGTGAACCGCCTACGATCTCTTTGGTGTTCATAATAAAGGCTTGCTGGGCTTTTTGTATTCCCTGTGCTATGTACTTTTTTTTCTCATCCTCGCTGATAGCAGACTTACGAGATTTGGACCGAATATCTTGTTTCATTCCGTTATATTTTGTGAGTTCAGAGAGGATTGAACGAAACTCCTCTTCTGAGATCTTACTGTCAGAGAGTGCCGTGGAAATACGCTCACTCACTGTGTTGAGCTTTGCTTCAGCCAGAACCCTGATCTCGTCGTGTTTCAATGCCTTACGATTAAGTCTGCGTGATACTAACTTAAGCGCCAACCCTACCAACCCTGTCACCCCAGCCGTTATTTCAATACCTAGCACTATAGGTGCAGCCACGATGGTGGTTAACAACCCAACGCCTGCCGCCCCTAGTCCCATGCTGGTTGCCATAAGGGTAGTGTCAGCCCCATCCACGATATTGAAAGCTCTATTATATGTTTTACATAGTGCTTTCCGCGTGTCACGGTCTTGTTCTAGTTGACGTTTCACATCACATAACTGCCTCAAGCGGAACCCATCTACGGTTTCCAACGTCTTCGCTACTTCCTCTACAACTGGGTACAGACCCATCCTATAATATATATTATAAAAAATATTTTAATTGAGCTTCAGTTAATAGTCTATCAATGAATTTGAAGCCAACAAGGGATAGCTTATCATTCAAGGTAATAGGTGTGATTCTCATAGATAAATAGTCTGTTGTAATAAAAACCCCTTGCAGGCTTATTAAGTAGGTTAGATCAGAGGCTGAAACATTATTTTGTATAATAATACGACAATCTTGGTCTAAGTGTTCGGCATACCAGTGTATTACCAACCCGGGTAAAATTTGGTGACCTCTCAAGGAGTTTTCCTCGTCAAATCTCGTAAAGGAGACTTCTATGATGAGTGTGTAGAAGCTGGAGCTTATAATAACATCCCCCCCACCACCACTGCCAATTGTTAATTTACCTCTTACCCGTAACATATTTTTTTTCCCGCCCCACCTATATACTGGATTTGATAAACCATGCGGAATGAAATTTGAGAACCAGGTACCGTTGTTCTTAATCTCAGAGATAGAAATACCATCTTCGTTAAATATGATATAAGGTGAGGCGATTGTTAAGTTGAGCGACCATTTGGGCTCTTTAAAATCTGATAACAACACCCGTCTGTACACGTTGTCTTTGAAGTGTAGGATGTATAATTCATCTTCCTCACCAGGCTGATCGAATCCCTCTGTATCTCCCAGGTCGTTAAGCGTAGTGTTGGGACGATGACTGGTCATTATTATAATATTATTATATAATTTCCAACTGGTTTTCTGTTAATAATTCAGGGATTAAATTCATACTAATAAAGTGTATGTTGTTAGGTAGGAAGATCTTGGTTAGTGATATCTTGTTTTCCACGATCACGTTGACACCCTGCAGACTGGTGTTGGAGCCGACACCCACCCGCACGTAAACGTGGCAAACTTGATCCTTGTGTCGTTTCTCCCACCCTAGTTTGACCCCCTTCACGATCTCGACGTTATCCCCCGATGATTCCCCTAGGTAGACTTTGATGGCCAGTGTTGTGTTTGATGGTATACCATCTAGTATTTTGTCCACGCCTTCGAATTCAGACACCAACTGTAATGTCACGTTTTGTATGCCTGTTTTACTCGATAGCATGTGGAGTGGTGAATTGCCGATTGGGCTGACGACTACGCTGCGTCTCTGAGTTGGGACGTAAGCCACGAGCAGGAATCCATCGTTCACGACTTTGTTTAGGTAGTGGTCTTTGTTATCAGTGAACACGTAGGGGGAGAAGAGCTTAATATTGAGAAACCAGTAGTTGCTGTAATCGGTTAATAACACCCACTTGTCATCTTCGGTGAAGACGAGCTTATATGGCCGGTTCTTTTTGATGGCAGTTCTCTCAACATCGTCTAAGTCGAACAGTTTACCTCCGAATGATGGGTATATTCTCCAGTTGTCATCACCGGTGTTGACGAGGGCGTACTTAGTGTTGACTGTTGCTCCTGTGGTATCTACTACATCACTTAGGGCTCCACCGGAGGGGATTTCAACGCGTTTGTAAATGTTGTTTTTCAGTTGCAAGGCGTACGATTTACCATCTACTCCGGGAGCGTCGAAACCGCGTGTGTCTCCGAGGTCGGAGATCCCGATATTGACGCATTTTTTCACTCCGGGCCCTTGTGCGCTGGTCATGTTACGTGAAGCGTTAAGCTGAGGTATCCTATATTTACAGGATTATGATTTATATCTAACACCGATATTGTCAGCTCAGGTATGTTGCCCTGGGTTAATCTCTTATACTGCCGTGGTGAAAATGACTCGGTTCTACCGTCGTTGAATTTCTCAGTTTTCACCGGCACTGCTCTCAATATAGTGGAAGGGTGACCTCCTTGAATGTTATACGTTGTGCTCACCTGGCCGAGATGAATGTACAGCTCTCGGTACGGTACTAGGTCGGGTAACTTCGTGCCTGTGACGGTTGTTGTTGGTTTTATCTCGTCAGGAGACATACCGAGTATCCTCGCTAATGGTCGGCCGAGCCTCAAGGAGGTTCTTCCGTTGTTGATTAACACCACTGTGCCGTTTGAGTCGTTCATCTTGAGTTCGGCTCCCAGGGGTTTGAAGACCTCGTCGTTTAGCGAGCACACGCTGTAGTAGCCGTCAGTTATTTGACTGCGAGTTCCACTGACGAACAGCTTATTGTTGCTGATATTAATGTTAGTCCATTGCGGTAGGTAGGTGATATCGCAGAGTGCGACTTCGAGTTGACCTGACGTGTTATCGATCGCGTGCGTCAGCTGAACGGCCTCACCGCTCGTTATTCCTGGAAGTGTTATGTACATATTACATATATATTTATTTATATAATAGTTTTAAAATGTATTCCCCTGGTGTGTTTTACCCTAAACTGGATGTAGATTTCTCCCCCATGAAGATCGTGGTTGCTCCTGAGTTGTATTTCAATGCCCAGCTTTTAGATGTGTTCGATAAGTATAAGCTTATGGTGACTAACATTGAGGCAGTCCACGCGTGGTTCAACAACCCTATGCAGTTCTGGCAGAATCAATTCAACTTTGCTGTGTGGTGCGCTACAACGGGGTGTGGTGTGACATTGGCCGACTCTCGGCGTGGACCGCTGAGTCAGTCTGTGTTCAAGTTCCACGTGTACTACCAGGTCAGACGTATCCTTAAAGAGATCAGTGCCCCCCTCCCACAGGACAAAGCGTGGGACGCAACAAACAACCCATACGATAGACGGGCCTACGAACGTATTTGTAATGAATTTGAAATAAACCCGAAGACGGATTGGCGTTTGCCGGGGCCGAACCACGGGTTGGGTATTCCTTCTGATGGCGTGCGATCAGTGAAAGAACTCAGTGATCTTATACTGAAACAAGGTAAACTACGCCCGGACTTTGCTTTGTCGAGTAATGAATGGAGGGATGATCGTATGAACTTTAAAGGTGGGGTTGCTTTCACAGTCCAGAAAGTGGAGCAGTCAACCGCAGACGGGTGGAAAATGTTCATGCTGGACACATCGAAAGGATTCACTCGTGCTGGTACAATACGCTTGAACGACTCGATTCGAACGTACGTGTGGTCGCTGTTGGGTGCGCAGTCGCAAACGCGTTCCAACATCATCGGTAAGGGAACTGCTTACGACGCTCAGAAACAGTTCGTTGCCAACGTTGAGGATGCTATTAATTCTCCAGTTGATCTCCCGCGGGCCATCGAACGCTACCAAAACGTGTTAGAATACGCCAGATCGAAAGTCAACTACGTGTTCGGCGTGGGGCTGTACATGTCTCCGAGTGATATGCAACTGAGAATAAAAAAAGTGGTGGGTTATAACAACAAAATAGTCATAGCCACGGCGGACCAAAAGTTGGGTATCAACCCCGATATTAACCCCCCACATATCCCACACACCCAACCACGTGAAAAGGGTATAGTGGCGCCACCACCGGAGCCTAAAGTTCATGTGCCCCCCACACACCCCCATATGCATGTGGGGGTACAGCAGCATATTGATAATAAAACGGCCCTAGTGGTTGGTGGGGTAACTTTGGGACTTATTTGGTTAAAGATTTCTTAGCCGCTACGTACACCAGACCCGCCACGGCGACGATGGCTGCCCACAGGTTTTGACTGAGCCACATGGCAGTTTTAGACAGAGCGCTCAACAACCACGAGACGATGCTACCCAGGATGCCGGGAAGGGCTTCGGCGGCTTTACCAGCCAGTTTAGCTAGGACTTCCCCGAGTTTTTTAATCCAGTCTGTAACACCCCCACCGCCAGGGGGTGTGGGGGTAACTCCCCCACCGGCAGGCCCCACAGGGGTTCCCCCCGTCAGTGACACCACCAGGGTTGATATAATGAAACCCAATGCAGTCAGAATGCTGGCGATGGTGATCCCTTGCTCCCGGAACAATATCCGAATCCTGTCTGCTAACGTGGTGTCTCGGTAGAGGACTTGATTGATGGTTTCCCGTATACGGTTGACCTGGGATCGAAGCTTTTCTTTGAAGGAGGATGCTGTCTCCAACCAGGTCTGCCTTTCCTCTTCCAAATTACGTATTTGTTTCTCGATGTGGGCTTTCAGAGCCTCGTTATCAGTTTCACCGAGTTTTTTCTTTTCATAGGCGATGTTGTTGTCTAACTCACTTATTTTGGCCGTGCTTTTCGCGAGATGTCCGCGAATGGTTTGCATCGTCAGATCCAACCCCCGCAGTTCCCGAACGGTAAATTCGAGCCCCGGGAAGGGTTTGTTCTCGTAGTCGGCCAACACCTTTTTAATATCATAAGTCATGTTTTGATCTGATATGGCGTCCCTGATGCCTTCCAGATCTTGAACTAACTTCGGAGGATACTGCTTAGGTCGCGCGCCACCGTAATTTGTGAAGCCTAGTTCATCTTGAACAAAGTTAATCTTATATTTACCGGCCAATGTTGATAAAGCAAGCGGTTTTCTCGTTGTTTGATGAAAGAGATCAATCCCCGGGTGAGCCTTCAAACGCAGCGTGCCATTGCTGAGGGTAAAATCGGAATAGTTCCTTCCCAACGGTTTGAGTTTGGATTTATTTTCAACTGCGTTGTAATAATCGTCGACGGCGCCCTTAAGGAGCTCGTCACTTTGCGAGAATGAGGTCTCCTGGTCATCATCGAATGCCTGGGCACTAGCGCCCGGCATCTCATCCATAGGTATGTCTTCATCCATTAGTATTAAAAATATATTTTATTTATATAACAATGTACGGTAAAAAATTAGATCCTTTCAGAAGATTGAGAGAGCCATTAGGTGCCAGAGCCGTGCGACAGTCGGTGACCATCACCAATAATCCCAGCAAGATAGACCAGAATCAAACTCTGCTGGTTAGATTTCCAAACCTTGGTGAGAATGACCTCATTGTACCAGGCACTGTTCGACTGGCGTTCAATATCACGTTGACCTCCGACAACGACAAACGCGAGCTAGTGCGGAACGTGGGTCGAGCTATCATCAAGAAAACGACCGTCAAGATCAGCGGTAACGAGGTACTGAGTATCGACGACAGCGACGTGTTTCACTGCTATAAGGATCTCTGGAAAAGCGAGAGAGAACGAGTCAATGATGTGTACCAGGGTATCAGCAAATCAACCCGGGCGCGCATAGGATACGTCTTCACGACAGACCAACAAGACAAGCTATCGGACGGTGAAAAGGCCATCGCTCTAGCATACGGGAATCGATTCTGCGTGCCGCTCGACTTCGAGTTGCTCACGGGACACGCGCCGTTTTACCAGGCCGCGCTGGGTGATAGGCTCGAATACGAGCTCACGTTTAACGACTATAGCAAAGTAGTGCGTACGCCGAACGGTGATGAGGCCAGTTATGCCATAGACAACATCTCTCTGGAGTTCGACATGGTCACTAGCCCGGAGCTGGCCAGGCAGGTTCGAAGTCAGTACTCTGGGAAGATGGCTATCCTGTACGATCGCGTACTGAGACATAGATCAGTCGTGCGAGATAAGAGCGACACTGTGTGGAATATCAACCTTAACGTGCCGGCGCGATCGATGAAAGGTATCCTGGTCGTCCCCGTGGAGGATTATGATCCATTCCGGAGGGACAGCGAGAAGTTTTTCAACCCCGAGATTGAAAAGGTGGAAGTTACCATCGAGGGCGTGCCCAACCAGCTGTTCAGTCATGGTATGAGGCCACACCAGCAGTGGGATGAGATAAAAAAGCTACCAGTGGGGGATTACATAACAAAGGACCTGGACCTCGGCTCCGTGCAGATCGGTGAATACCTGACCACCAAGTACGCCCTATGGTTGGACATGCGATCCACGGATGATGATAAACTGCACGGTAGCGGGCGCCGTATAGATAACGGCAGCGAAGGGATAACCATCCAGATTACTAAGAAGGCTCAAACCGCTGGTAAGTTGAAATTATATCTATACGTTATTATGGACGCGCAACTTAATATAGACAATGGGAGATTCGTGCAAGCCATCTACTAGTGGGGGAGACCCCCTGGGGTTACCCACTGACCCACACTGCGCCATAGTGTGCGGGCAGACTGGCTGTGGTAAGACCGTTTTCGTGTTGGATATGTTGGAGGGTTACTACAAGGATGTGTTCGATAACATCGTTATCATATGCCCTACTCTGAGCATGAATAAAACGTACGCGCGACCTTGGGTAATGACGGACCCTGACGTACACAAAATCGACCCTGGAACACGCCTGCAGGACTGGTTGAAAGCTCTTCACGAGAAATTTAAAGGGGAACCGACGCTGTTTATACTGGACGACTGCAGCGCTAATCGCGAGATAACAAAAAAGAGAGACATGCTATCGTACCTGGCCTTCTCCGGCCGGCATGCAAATCACAGCGTCTGGGTGCTAACGCAGAAGTTCAACTCGGTGTTGAAAGACCTCAGGGAGCAGACGCGATGGGTGGCCTTATTTCACTGCAAGGACAGGGATTCGTTTGAGGAGTGTTTGAGAGAGAACGATGTGATGAGCAAATTAGAACGGGAACGGGTGAAGAAACAGCTCGCTGAAACTAAACACGCTAAGCTCGTTCTAAAAACCGACCAACCAGTAGCATATAGAGTATACTAAAGCTAAGCAAAGCTAAGCAAAGCTAAGCAAATGCTAAGCAAATGCTAAGCATAGCTATGATATTTGAAGTATTTGTCGTGTGCAACTTAACCTTCATTTCTCTGTGTTTTGTTTGTATCGGGTATTATATAGTTAAAACTAAATCTTACTTGTTATATTATAAGATGGAGTGTGAGGAATTGCTCGAACAATTGTCGTTGGAGGGTTCCCCCAGTGGGGATTCCCCCAAGCGAGAGAAACTGGTGGCGTTGGCTGTTGGCGGCAAAGCCAAACATTACTTTGGAGACTACACCCCGGATAAAATTCACAAAATGTCAGCCGAAGAAATCGATAAGCTGTACGCTAGATACGAGTCCCGGCTCGGAGCAGAAATGACAAAGACAATAGGATCGGCTATGACCCAGATATACACCGGTATTGTATCACACTTCCTTCCCATTCCACCAGAGCGCCGACTTTACCTGTGGGAGGACCTAGATAAAGACCCTTTTATCGAACACGCCGTGAGCTCTATCAGCTGCGAGCTGTACCACAAATATGGTATGTTGTTGGCTCCAGTGACGGCGGCGATTATCACGGCAAAACATTGCCAATTTGAGAGAAAGAATAATAATAATAGTATAGATGGATGCTGCACAGGAAACCCCAGTGGAGGAGACCCCAGTGGTGGTACCCCCCACACCCCCAACAGTGACCCCTTCACAGGAACCAGTGACGGTGGAGACCACTGCAACAGTAACCAGGCAGAAGAATCCTAAGAGAGTAGCTGCCGGTAAAAAACGGTGGTGTAACCAACATAAAGTGACTAACCCAACCCGACTGTTGTTGGCTGTAGGCGTAACTGCTGCCTTGGCTATCTCGTGGTTATACGTGGGGGTACCCTCCCACAGTGAGCCACCACCCACCCCCAACAGTGGGGGTATGGGGGTATCCCCCATGGTAGACCCGCATATCATGTTATAATTTAAAATATTTTATATCATATACATAATGTCTGAGGGGAAAACGTTCGTCAACGACGCATACCACGCCACAGTGGTAGCCAGTCTAGCAGTAGGGTACGCTCGGTTGACTAAAATGGTGCTTAAACAACCAACTATCAAGCTAGATTTCAACCTGCAGGATATGGGTATGCTCATAATGAATCTTGGTATGGCGATGGCCACAAAAGACATCCTAGTAAAACAAGGAATAATACCTGATAATATAATGAAATAAATATAGGGATGGCCACAATAGCTATGATGGTCGGTGGGGCGTTAGTGAATGCCCTGGCATTTTCCGGGAGTAATTTCCTCTTCTCGAAACTACGAGATGATCACGCGGCTGAAATACAGGAAGAAAGGAAGCGGCACGATCTCGCTACTGAGAAATTACAAAGAGCACAGGCTGAGTACGTTAAAAAACGCCTCCAGAGGCTCGATTTCATTAACGAACAACTCCAGCGTGAAAACCATGCCGTTCAAACATTCAAAGATGTCGATGAAGGAATGAAAGAATACTACAAACTAACTGGTAAACGATTGGAAGCCCTCAATGAACCCACACTCGCTCAGTACTACACACCATCCAAGGGACAAATGAATCGTGAACTGGGCTTCATAGTGTTGGGTATAGCAGCTACTGCGTTGGTTGCTAAGCAATTAAACTAAAATACCTATATAAGTAAACATGAGACCCGCTCCATACCGATGCGAATATATACTTATGGGGAAGACCGAGGCCTGTGGTAGGAAATGCAGGAATCAGGGGTTCTGTTGTTTCCATATGGGAAGTCCTAACTACACGTGTTCTGTGTGTGGTATCGGGGTTAAAGGACACTACTGTTTATGTAAAGCTCACGGAGCGAACGTAGTCAGACATCAACTCATATACGAGAATAAAAAAGGCTACATAAAAGAACGTAGGCGACTGCTCAAGATAGACTCCAATTAGAGATTATACACACCTACGTATAGCTATGTCTGTGGAAAACATATTCAAATATGAACTGGCCTTATGGGGTAGCTTCAGATTTAAGATAATAGTGGACGTGGTATGGATTAAAGAGGGTGTTAAGTATACTCACCCCTTCGAATGGGAGCGGGATATCGCGTCTCAATACCATATAGAACGTTTTTCGAGTATAAGTGAATACAAGGAATACTATACCCAAGGCGAGTACTGGATTGAAACAGCCACACTATATATTTTACCAGGTACGTGGGACGCTTTGACAGAATGTCTAGAATTGTACCCGGCCACCAGAAAATATTTTTTAAGAGTTACTGCCGACCAATTAGACATTGATTCTCTTAGGTGTAAACACTATGGCTACTGTGCGCGAGCTCAAGAGGGTCGCAAAACAGAGAGGTGTTATCGGGTATTCTAGAATGCGGAAGTCAGCATTGTTGAGATTACTAGGTTTAGAAGCCCCTCCTACGGTAAAACAATTAAAAGCTCAAGCAAAACAGCTTGGACACACGGGTTATTCAAACCTGGGGAGAGCCGGGTTAACCGCATTGTTATCACATACCCCCGTAGCACGTCCCACTGTAAAACAACTGAAAGCCGAGGCACACGATTTGGGTTTAGGCGGGTATTCCCGTATGAGAAAACCACAGCTTGTAGAATTATTACGACAGAATAGAGCTATTGACCTACAGTTCGTGCGCACTAAGCACGCTGTAGGTAATTATTTGGGAAGTTGGCGCATGCACGTTGATAGAAACATAGACATTACAGATATCAAGCCTCTGATAGCTGATAAGGTCAACCAGGAACTAAATAATCTAGGAAGTATCAAGTTTCAGATCACAGTGAAAATGTCGCTCGATAAGGAGGGCACCACAGGGGTCACTGAGTATTTGCAACCTTACTTCCGAGGCAAACAAGAGGTCGTCACACATGCAGAGACCATTGACGCATCAATCGATACAAGTTTTCAGCAGATACGAGAATACCTAGAACGCTACACGCACATGGGGTCCGGGTGGGCTGTGGATAAAATCGATAACGTCTATCTAGACATAGCTAAATACGTGCCGTTCAGAGGCGGGTCATACCTAGCCTTACCCCCCTACTATAGGAACAAACATGCCATAGTAAACGTTAAGAATAGAGGAAACGATTGCCTGAGGATATCTATCAGGTCAGCCTTATTTCCAGCTGCCACTCATTCAGATAGGCTTTCTAGCTATCCCCAAGATGATGGGCTTAATTGGGATGGTATAGATGAACCCACCCCCATATCCCAGATCACTAAAGTAGAAAAACAGAATAATCTGGCTATAAATGTCTTTGGGCACGAAGGTAATACAATAATAGTACACAGGGTCAGCACGGTGAAGGATTGCCAAGTTATCAATATATTCATGATCCAGCGAGGTGACAAGTTTCACTACACATGGATAAAACATCTCAGCCGGTTGTTGCACGACCAGTCGAAACACAATGGGGAAAAACATTTTTGTGTACGATGTCTACACGGTTTCAGTCGAGCTGATTTATTAGAATCCCACCGGGATGATTGCCAAGGTGTGGGGCAGACGGCCATACGAGTCGACATGCCTAAGGAAGGTGAAAATATCCTAAAATTCAGTAACCACAAGAACCAAATGTCTGTACCTTATATTATATACGCCGACTTCGAAGCCTTAGTTGTGGGTGGGGATTCCCCCACACCCCCTAGTGGGGGTAGCTTCACCCACAAGACACAAGAGCATAAAGCCTGTTCGTTTGGATACATTGTCGTCCGTTGTGACGGGGAAACGAAAGCTCCGGTAGTGTATAGGGGGCCTGACGCGGCTGAAAGGTTTCTAAAGTGTTTGCAGGAGGAAGAAAAAATTATTAGGAATACATTATATAGAATCGCTCCCATGCGTATGACCCGAGTTGACAAGCTAGCTCACGCTAGTAGCACTCACTGTCACGTGTGCGACTCACCACTTAACGGTGATTCGGTGAGAGATCACTGTCACATAACTGGTAAGTATAGAGGCGCCGCTCACAACGCGTGCAACCTCAAGCTTAAACTCAATCCTAAGATAATAAACATCCCCGTTGTCTTTCACAACTTGAGAGGGTACGACTCACATTTGATCATGCAGGCCATCGCGAAAATCGATGGTAATATATCGTGCATCCCCAACAACATGGAGAGATACATCTCCTTCAGCTTAAACGGACTTAGGTTCATTGACTCGTTTCAGTTCCTCCTGTCGTCACTCGACAGTCTGGTCAAGGCCAACAATACCTTCCCTATCACCGATCGATACACAGACGCCAAGACTAGACCCCTGCTTATGAGGAAGGGTGTGTACCCCTATGAGTACATGGATAGTTGGGCCAAGTTCACCGAGACCAGACTACCTCCTATTGACTGCTTTTATAGCAAGCTGAATGAGGCGTCCGTCTCACGAGATGATTACTCGCACGCGATTAACGTATGGAATAAATTGGGTTGTAAAAACCTGGGTGATTATCACGACCTGTACTTGAGGACAGATGTACTGCTGTTAGCCGACGTGTTTGAAACGTTCAGGCGGACATGTTTAAAGCAGTATAAACTCGACCCCGCATGGTATTACACCAGCCCAGGTCTGTCGTGGGACGCCTTGCTTAGAAAGACCGGAGTTAATTTGGAATTGCTCACAGATTACGACATGCACCTATTCATTGAGAAAGGCTTGCGAGGTGGGATTTCCATGGCATCCAAACGATACGCTAAAGCAAATAATCAATACGTGAAAGGTTACGATCCTAACAAACCAACCAATCACATTCTCTACCTCGACGCAAACAACCTGTACGGCTGGGCCATGAGCCAGTATCTACCTACAGGGGGATTCGAATGGGTACCCCACGTTGATGTTATGAGCATTGCACCAGATTCGAACAAAGGTTATATCCTCGAGGTTGAATTAGAGTATCCCAAGGCATTACACGCATCGCACAACAGCTATCCCCTTGCACCCGAACGTATGAGGGTTAACCCAGACTGGATGTCTGAGTATCAACATAACTTGTCAGGTGGCCGTGTGACAGACGTTGAAAAACTCGTGCCTAACTTAATGAATAAGACCAAGTACATCGTTCACTATCGCAACCTACAGCTGTACCTGTCGTTGGGTATGAGGCTGACCAAAATACACAGGGTGCTCATGTTCGACCAGAGCCCATGGATGGAGCCCTACATCAGAATGAACACAGACCTACGAAAAAAAGCCACCAGTGATTTCGAGAAAAATCTCTACAAGCTCATGAACAACTCGGTGTTTGGTAAGACTATGGAGAACCTGAGGAAACGCGTGACCGTGAAGCTGGTTAGATCTAGTGAGGAAGACAAGCTCAGGAAATTGATAGCCAGTCCGGCATTCAACCGTAGCAAGATATTCACAGACGACCTGGCTGCCATACACATGAAGAAAAGCCACATAAAATTCAATCGGCCTGTTTACGTGGGGATGAGCATCCTCGATTTATCCAAACACCTGATGTACGACTTTTACTACAACGAGCTCAAGAAACAGTACGGCGACAGGTGCGAAGTGCTGTACACTGACACGGATTCCCTGCTGATGGAGATTCGAACTGAGGACGTGTACGAGGACATGAAAAAACACATCGATTTATACGACACCAGCGACTACCCTAAGACCCATGCCATGCACAGTACGGTAAATAAAAAGGTCCTAGGTAAGATGAAGGACGAGTGTGCTGGCACGCCCATAGCCGAGTACATAGGTTTGAGGCCTAAGATGTACTCCATACTGAAAGCCGACAATAGCGAGATCCGGAAGGCTAAGGGGGTTAAGAAGTATGTGGTGAAACAACACATCAAACACGCCAGATTCAAGGAAGCCCTGTTCAAGACCCGTACCTTTAGACATAAAATGAACACACTTAGAAGTGATGGGCACAAGATATACGGACTGACTATAAACAAGACGTCCCTGTCGCCTATGGACACGAAACGTTGGATAGCTATTGATGGGATAAACACATACGCGTATGGACATGAAAAAATTTGAGTCTATTTACTACAGCCCGCGTGGGTACTGGAAAGGAGCTAGCGCAGTAGATAAGCTAGCTAAAATAGCGCGAGTACCCCCGGAGGAAGCCAAAGCGTGGCTTGAAAAACAAGCCCTGTGGCAGATCTATTTGCCTGCACCACGCTACGTACCTAGAAGGAGGTTCGGTATTAACATACCTAATAGCGTTCACCAGGCAGACCTACTGTTCCTACCCCACGACAAGAGGTACAAGTATGCCTTAACCGTAGTGGACGTAGCCAGTCGTTACAAGGAAGCCGAACCCTTGACCACGAAAGATTCGGCCCAGGTAGCCAGAGGATTCGAACGTATATACAAACGCAGTCCGCTGACGTGGCCAACAGAGCTGCAAGTTGACCCCGGACGGGAGTTCATGGGTGCCGTGTCACAACTGCTAGCCAAACACGATACGAAGGTCAGGCGTGGCACGGCTGGAGCCCATCGCAGCCAAGCTATAGTTGAGAGATTTAATAGGACTTTGGCTGAGCGCTTGTTCGGCCATCAGTATGCTAGGGAGATGACCACCCCTGGAAAACGATCGACCGAATGGGTCACGAGGTTACCCGAGGTGGTGTCGGCAATCAACCATGAAGTCACCCGTCTCACCGGTAAGAAACCGGCAGACGCTATCAAACTAAAATCAATAGTTGCAGAGTCGGCCGCTCCATTGCGTGGGAAGGAGAAACAGATACCAGATAGGGCCCTAGTGAGGTATCTATACCAGCCGGGGGAACACGAGGGCGATAGCCGTAAGCGAGCCACCGATCCTATATGGTCAGTCAAAACTTACAACATAGATAAAGTGGATATGAAAGCCGACGAACCTAACTTGTACTACTTGAGGGGTGGGCCGGGTAGGGGGTTTGTAAGAGAAGAATTATTGATCGTACCGTACGGCACAGTGTTACCGCCTGCCAAGTCACGGTAAACGTGATGGCGTGGTTTTGTAGTAGGGGTAATAGTATCAAGAGCTAATGGTCTCACCAAAGCCTCATTTAGTAAATGAGGCTTTTTAGAGGGGGTTTTTGAAAAGTGGTCCAGAACTCTCATTACCTATACTACTATATAACATGCTTATAACCCTGATTTCCCCCTTAGGCTTATAACACTACTCGCCTATGACGCAGTTCCCGTTCTAAGGCCTGTAATATAACATGTTTATCACCCTGTTCCCGTTTAAAGACCTATAATATAACATGCTTATGACCCTGTTCCCGTTTAATGTGATATGTTTACGTAACCGTTCACATTCAAAAGTTAACACACGAATTAATAATATGTTTCGTCCCACTCTAAGGCCTACAATATAATAATCATGACCCTGTTCTCGCTCTACGGCCTATAACATAACATGCTTATAACCCTGGTTTCCCCCTTAGGCTTATAACACTACTCGCCTATGACACTGTTCCCGTTCTAAGGCCTATAATATAACATGCTTATAACCCTGATTTCCCCCTTAGGCTTATAACACTACACGCCTTTGACGCTGTTCCCGTTCTAAGGCCTATAATATAAGATGCTTATGCCCCTGTTCCAGTACTAAGGCCTATAATATAACATGCTTATAACCCTGATCCCTCCCTTAGGCTTATAACATTGCACGCCTATGATGCTGTTCCCGTTCTAAGATGCTTATGCCCCTGTTCCCGTACTAAGGCCTATAATATAACATGCTTATAACCCTGATCCCTCCCTTAGGCTTATAACATTGCACGCCTATGATGCTGTTCCCGTTCTAAGGCCTATAATATAAGATGCTTATGCCCCTGTTCCCGTAATAAGGCCTATAATATAACATGCTTGTAACCCTGATTTCCCCCTTAGGCTTATAACACTACTCGCCTATGACACTGTTCCCGTTCTAAGGCCTATAATATAACATGCTTATAACCCTGGTTTCCCCCTTAGGCTTATAACACTACTCGCCTATGACACTGTTCCCGTTCTAAGGCCTACAATATAACATGCTTATAACCCTGATTTCCCCCTTAGGCTTATAACACTACTCGCCTATGATGCTGTTCCCGTTCTAAGGCCTATAACATAACATGCTTATAACCCTGATCCCTCCCTTAGGCTTATAACATTGCACGCCTATGACGCTGTTCCCGTTCTAAGGCCTATAATATAACATGCTTATAACCCCGATTTCCCCCTTAGGCTTATAACACTACACGCCTTTGACGCTGTTCCCGTTCTAAGGCCTATAATATAAGATGCTTATGCCCCTTTTCCCGTACTAAGGCCTATAATATAACATGCTTATAACCCTGATTTCCCCCTTAGGCTTAAAACACTACTCGCCTATGACACTGTTCCCGTTCTAAGGCCTATAATATAACATGCTTATAACCCTGGTTTCCCCCTTAGGCTTATAACAATACACGCCTATGACACTGTTCCCGTTCTAAGGCCTACAATATAACATGCTTATAACCCTTATTTCCCCCTTAGGCTTATAACACTACTCGCCTATGATGCTGTTCCCGTTCTAAGGCCTATAATATAACATGCTTATAACCCTGATTTTCCCCTTAGGCTTATAACACTACTCGCCTATGATGCTGTTCCCGTTCTAAGGCCTATAATATAACATGCTTATAACCCTGATTTCCCCCTCAGGCTTATAACATTACACATCTATGACGATGTTCTCACTCTAATGAGTATAATATAACATGCTTATAACACTGATTTCCCCCTTAGGCTTTTAACACTACACGCCTATGATGTTGTTCCCGTTCCGAGGCCTATAATATAAGATGTTATGCCACTGTCCCAGCTCTAAGGCCTATAACATAACATGTTTTCTAACAATGTTCACTAGCACGATGTTGATGATGAAACGTTTCAAGGATAAAGCTTTCATGACCTTGGACAAGTAAGTTTGTCTAAACAATACAGTTTAGTGTTTGTAATAAAGCTTGTACTTTCCCACTGCAGGCTGCAGACACCATAGATGTGGAAGTACCTTACTTTTCTCACCAGATCAGGAACTTACTTTCACTTGAATGTTTATTCCACGTACTGCGCATAAATATTCTCCTGCAATTTTCATCTCCCTTTTTGTGAGCGCGATATCTGAAAAAACAGTTGAAAATTATTCATTATTTAGACAAAATTGAGTCTATACACACTTACTTACCAAGATTGAAGGGAATGGGCAATTACAGAGTAATTGTTTAGCAATAGATGTCTACGGGTAGCTTGATCTTTTTTATCGATTCTCTTAAGTATCATATTGCGACTGATGACATTTCTGCAACAACCTACTTTTTCACAGAGAATCGCTATACTCCATTTCAACAAGCCATAAATACATGCTTTTACAGTAGACAAGTGACAGTAGTTTGACGATTTTGCTGTTTCTAAATTAATTATTCCGTTAGTTTAGAAAGCTAACATTATCAACACCTGCAATGACACAATATGACATCTCACAGATCCGAGTTTCGCCATATACATACACATTGCTGTCAGTGCAATAGACTAAACTATTATGCTGGTTCGCACTTTGATCTTGATCGCTCTTGGACAAACTACAACGGGCTTGAAATCATCCTTCTGGACAAGGTCATCTAAGCATTACTCTGCACCACCTGGAACCCCCCACTATTGGACAAGTTTGCCACAATGTGTAACTGCCTGTCTGGATAAGAACTGTAAAGCTATAGTTATAAAGGCTGGAGCCAGAGGTACAAGGAGGCCATGTTGGTTGGTCAGTTACGGGCTTGTTAACACACAGGATACACTGTCCAATTTGTTCCTGGCGTACGCAGCGATGACAGCGATGACAACGGATGCTGGTGAATCAACCACAGATGTAGTACTGTCCTCGAAACGAGTGGTTGTAGAGGCATATGAACCGTTTTTCGTGTATTTACGCGACTGACGGTGTTGCAACACTTCAGTGGTAGAAACGGAACGAAACACACCTGAAGATTTTTCAACTCGAAAACATGGACTTATATAAAACGAACGGTAACCATTTCTGGGAAACTTTCAAGAGCTGTGATGGATTTCAGTCAAAAGAAGATATACTGGTTTGAATACCTTTAAAGAGCTAAACGCTTTATCCTTATGTCTGTATCAATGCGAGACTCGAAGGCAAGGAGGGTTGATGACGTGTTCTGAGTATAGGGACATAGATACCAAACACATCACATTGTACTTTCTTCAAATGTAACGTGGTTGACGGATGTGCTAAAGGATTCTTTTGAAGCTTCATGAGCTTGCATGTACCTTTCGTGGGAGACGGGAAAATATCTCAAGTGTACCGAATATATTCACACTGTCTTACCCCCGTGTTGTCAAAGAACAACTGCATTGGTGCAGCAATCACCGCCATCCTATAATACAACTGTAAGCTCTAACAAAAAAATGTAATAGAAAATTGTAAGACTTAAAACATAGAAAAACAACCACGTCCTTGTACCTGAAACCGAAGGATGCTCTATCCATACTTTCCCATTTAATCAGCATATTTACTGGACTGATACGTTGGGTAGTTTTTCAGTGTCTTCACTCAAGTACGGAAAGACCGAGCGACTATCTGGATGTGAACCTCCTGTGCGATCTCTGGGTTCTTTAGGCTGCTATGACGGACGCTGGTATCTTACCTGCAACACTGGTAAAGTTACTGAGATTCGTTTCTATGACGATAACATGAAGATGGTTAAAAGTTTTCAGGTTGAATATGAAGCCATAGTGGCTCAGTGTGATCAGGTGTTACGATTATATGGGGAACCATATCCCGCACGTAGACTTCAAGACAATTCGGTACAGAATGGAAAGACACGCCTTCACTTACTGAACGTGTTTTAGCGATACATGTCAACAAATTTTTGATTTTTTAAATTGTGAAATTTGGTTACAACTGATCCAGAATTACGCCTGCAATCCCATCTCATAGTTTTCAGATTACATTCCAGAACATTTCTGCGTTTCCTTTGGGGGATTATATTTTAATTGACACATTTGATACAGCCATAGAACCCGATGGTTTCCTAGCGTTCTTAGTTCCTAGCGTTCTTAGATCGTTGAGATGTTGAATGTATTTTGTTGCTTGTTTGTTGGCATAAGGTTGCTTCTCGTACTTGTATTTTAAAGCATTTAATACATTTAGGGTGGTGGAGTGGTGGAGACAGATAGTAGTTAGTTGGTTGGTTGGTTGGATGGTTGGTTGGTCGGTTGGTTGGCTGGTTGGTTGGTTAGTTAGTCTTAACTGCACATTGAATCTTACACCAGATTTGAATGTAAGTCCCAAGTATCAATTAAAATACATGTGGTCGACGATGATTGCAAGTCCGGCCGTAGATTCGGTTATTTTACTGGCTTAGATCTCCGGACCCGTGAAGGTCCGGGGTTGAATAGGCCTTCAGCAACCTATGCTTGCCATAAAAGGAGGCTATGCTTGTCGTAAGAGGCGACTAACGGGATTGAGTGGTTAGGCTGGCTGACTTGGTTCACACAGTGTCATGTCATCGGTTCCCAAGTGCGCAGATCGATGCTCATGCTGTTGATTACTGGATTGTCAGGTCCAGACTCGATTATTTACAGACCGCCAGCATATAGCTGCAATATTACTGAATGTGGCGTAGAATTAAACTCACTCACTTAAATCTCCTTCAAACAAAACAAAATGAAATCATTTTCAGTAAAAGATGGCTATAGTTGGCTGAAACACCGTAAAATCTATCCGAACAACCAGTGACCCTCTACAGTGTCGTACTCCGTTTGGCTCAAAAGCGGACCGATGAATTGCAATGTAACTCGAAAACAAATAAGCATAACATACTCAATGAAACGCGATGATCATAATCAATACACCATACCAACTCTGTGAGGTTTTTGCAGAATTTCGGTCGTAATAATAAAATATTGATACAGCTCACTATTTGTTACCTGAGAGGAGTGCAGAGGAAAGAACAGCCAGGTGTGCGAGAAAGCATGCAGACAACACAACACAGGTTAATGAATAAATAATTTTGTCGGCACTTGACAGAGCGAATGAATCTTTTTGTTTGTGTAAAACGGATAATATAGATTCTTGACATTGAAATATTTATAAGATAAATACTATCATGGACAGAGGTCATGACAGCAATATGCCAATGGCTGTGAGACAATATTTGTCTAGAGTTCAAAGTCAGTGGTCAAGGTGAGCTTTAACGTTGTTGGCTACTCGCGAGATGAACGCTGGACGCCAGCCATATATACAGCCGTTATTCTGATCTTATGAGTATTACCTGTCTTGGGGGATCTTACTTTGACATTAACTGCTTAAAGAAAGACAATGTGCAATGGTATGTTGCCCATCTGTAATCTTGGCCGAGACAACGTTATGCGTGTCCTTGGAAAGGCAAGACATTGTTTCTGTGTATTTAGGGCCTGCGCGATAAGAAATGAGTCCGATGTGGGAATAAGGGACCTCTACACTTTGCCGTTTCTGAAAAGGTTGATTTTTACATACTTTCAGGGTTTGATTTTTCTGCTTACAAAAGTATCGATAATATTAGTATGAAAGCTGATGTCTCTGACTCAAATCTTTATTTATTTTCACGCCACACTCAGCATTATACCAGCTATATACCGGCAGTCTGAAAACAATCGGGTGTGGACCAGACAATCCAGTGATCAACAACATCAGCATCGATCTGCACAATTGGGAACCGATGACATGTGTCAACCAAGACAGCGAGCCTGACCACCCGATCCCGTTAGTCGCCTCTTACGACAAGCATAGTTTCCTTTTATGGCAAGCATGGGTTGCTGAAAGCCTATTCTACCCCGGGACCTTCACGGGCACTGATTCATTTAGCATTGCAGAGGAAGAATTGCTTTCATATCCACTCATCCGATTTCAGCGATGATGTATAATAAATAACCATTTCTCAACTCATGTATGGTTTCTGGTTCAAAGCCTTCTTATTGTTACCGGTAGGTTTAACTCAGGTTAAATCAGTAACATTCAACTATATGCCATTGAGCTTAGGTTTCCTTACTGGAGGCGGTTACTTAGCCTAGTTGTCAAAGCACTAGCTCGTCCACACTTAATCCTGTATTCGATTCCCGTCATGGTCGTTATGCGTGAAGCCCATTCTTTTTTATCTCAATATCTGAATATTACTTCAAAAGCCATAAAATCGAACTCATCGATATTACAGGACCAGTATGTACAGTGATATTTCAATGGTTTTACATTCGAGTCAAAAAAAAGTTTCACTAACGGACCCGTGAAGGTCCCGGGGTAGAATAGGCCTTCAGCAACCCATGCTTGCCATAAAAGGCGACTCAGCTTGTCGTAAGAGGCGACTAACGGGATCGGGTGGTCAGGCTAGCTGACTTGGTTGACACATGTCATCGGTTCCCAATTGTGCAGATCGATGCTGATGTTGTTGATCACTGGATTGTCTGGTCCAGACTCGATTATCTTCAGACCGCCGCCATATAGCTGTAATATTGCTGAGTGCGGCGTAAAACTAAACTCACTCACTCACTCTTGCCTAACGATCTTCGATTGAACGAGTTCTCCTTTCAAAAATCCCCATATGTCTGTGTCTCACCATGCAAGATGTTGTGACCTTTTGTAAACTTTATGTGGTTTAAAAGGTGCGACATTTTCAATTTCATTTGTTTCTGAAAATATATAAACATTTTTTTCAGTTTAGTTTCAGCTGCAAAGGTCTAAACTTTGCCTTGTTTTGCTTGTCAGAATGTTACGTGTGAATGTCCGTCGATAGCAATCAGAGATCACGCGTGTAAAATGATTGACAGAAGGATTGATTTCAATTTCCCTGTAAATGTTTATTTCAAATCTTGAATCAATAATGCATTCTTCTACTCGCCTTGATTTCCTGAAAATGCCAATCAAAGTACATCTTGTGAGCAGATAAATGAGAAAAAGCCTGTTATGTTTGCATCGTCTCTAATTTGTTGATATAATCAATTAGGTCGACTTGACGCGGGTGTCATACATTTATCGATTTCGTCGAATCCAATGATTATTGAAATAGCATATCCCGGCAACTGGACAACCTTTAACTACTACCACGTTTCTCGTCTCTGAAATCTACTGCGAACGGGGGAGTTGCGTGAATGTGAGTCGGATGGTCATAAACAGTGTATGAAATAGGGCCCGTCCGACAGCCCGAGTCGGGTTTGATGTCTGGCTGACAGCCTAAATTTACAGGTAGTTAGCCAGATGGCCTGGCAAAGATTTTAGATGTTCCATGCATCTGAGTAAATTCACTCTGTCTGGACTGGTTAAATCAATTCTGGGATGGTAACATTTTGAAGTAATATGACCTTATGTCAGACTGGGTTTGGGCTTATTTCTTAAACTGTGAAAAAATATTTGAAGGTTATCTTTCGTGCTCATCTTGTGTAATTTCGGGACATTCCGTGTTAATTTACGGAAAGCGCCGAGTGACAAAGAATGACTCGATGCGTCCTGGTTTTGTACTGATGAGTGAAAAAGACAAATCTCACTTTACATCGCCATTAGTGATATTAATGCGACCCTTGAAACAGTATGTGACACCAAACATGAAATATATTAAATTCCTACTTTTGCACTGTCTGAATGTACACACCAGGTAACACAGTCATGCACAGACTACAGCTTTATCTACGTTATCTTAAAAGAATTACTGATATCAGAATCTGTGAGACTCAGCAATAGGCCCAGAGTTACGTTCGGAAAAAAGGTCGACTCCAAATTCATTTGTTTCCGATTTCAAGTTTTTACGATAAGATCATGCTTACATATGTTATCGGGTCCTAAACGCTTGTAGGTCGTCTAGTGCATAAGATATAGCTCTGTGTCGTCAGCCTTCGTGTCGAGAGTTGTTGAATATACACTTTAGATCTCACCAGCAGACTTCAACATAAAACACCACCGCACTCTGCAGAACACGTACAACGTGGCAACGAATAATATCACTGCACTATTTTATAGTGTATACCACTAACAGTCTCAAACGTAGACTGTTTTGCGCCTATCGTGCAATGTTTCTTGATGCCCCATGCACAGCACTGTTGAAGATATATGTAGTGTTTTGGCAACACGTACAATACGTTTGTGACTTTTAAATGACATCAAAGTACTTTTCAAATATTTACGTGTTATCTTTTTTCTTCTCTACGTTTGTATATCTTTTAATGTAATGTTTATCTAAATCCCTTTATAAATCCTACCAAAGGGCCAAGTAGACTCTCAGTGCCTCATTTCAACGTTATAAATTACAGGGGAGTTTGAAATACTTCTGTAGTTTGAAATTAACGCAGGGTATTCACAACTTGCCATTGTTTTAGTTCTCTTTCATTTCGGAAATTTTTAACTCAAGATAAAATAAACTAAAATTAACTACGGGTGCATCTGTAGAATTATATACTGAACAGGAAATGGAACGCAATTTTCGATAAAATGAAATCTCATGAAAGTTACCGTTCATGTTTATATCTTCTATTTAAAAAGATAACAAAAAGCTAGAGGTGAATTTCCTTTGTTGGTCAGTATATGTAAAGATCCGTGAAAAGACCTCACTGTGTAAGGCCACAAGTCAGCGGATTCACACCTAAAAGACACATATGCTGGAAGTCTTTACAAGAACAACCAAGCAAGACCAGTTTGAGTTCCAAATTTGAAAAATGATTGAAAACATATGAAATGTATTTACATACCTAACAAAATGCATTTTGACTAGTGCACAACTTACTTCAATTTCTTTTATTTATTGAGTGCAACGTTTCGATACACATTATGACAACAGCGTAGGGATTTTGTATTGACACGTCGCTCTGATGAAATTCTTATTCTTAAAGTTTGTAAACATTTTACTCGAAGGAAAACCACGTCCTGTGGATAGTTACCTTCGTTTTCGCAATGAACGCCATCATCTATTGAACATGGTTGTCATTCCCCTATACAGCTTCTAAAATGCCCCTTAAAGAACATTGTACTTCCCAGCTTTAAAAGACTTTACCTTTCTTAGTTTGAACGATTTTTAAAAGATCATGTTCATTTCTGTGAGGACGTATATCAAATAGACCAAATAACGACCACATATCAGCCAGTCAGTGACTACTGGGGTCGCGATGTGCCATACGTTGCATCACACCAACGTTATAGACTGAAGAGGACGTCTCACTGCAGTCGCTACTTGTTGGTTACTAAGACGTCGATTATCATTGCCGGTGTCGCTACTGGCCAAGACGACGTCGCCATTGACCAAGACGTCGTCTCATCAACGCCAGTTTCGTTACTGACTAAGACGTCGATTATCATTGCCTCATTGCCGGTGTCGCTATTGGCCAAGACGTCGGTCGTCAACGCAGATGTCGCTACTGACAAAGACGTCGTTTCATCAATGGCGATGTCGCTAATGACCAATACGTTGGTCATAACTGCCGATGTGGACCTTGTCTGGGACGCCAGGCTGTCAGTGACGGAATTGGATGGGGGCAAGACGGTACACTGCAACCCAGGAAGTTTGTGCCTTGAGGTATCCGGGGGAGATTAGACAGAGACACAGTACGAGTGTAAGCGGCCACATCGTATCGCCGTGGGAGGGGAACACGCTACACTAGCTAAGTACTTAAGCCAACACGAGGCAGAGGAGATGACCCCACACGAGAACACTGGGTCCTGACGCGGGGACTGTCGGGATTACCCCTCGGACTGTGGTCAGCCGGGACAGGGAAGAAATGTGACATGAGAGACGTTTGTTGCAGGAAGGTTTATCGTGTTGACCCAGGATCTCAAACGTGTTACATTTTGTAATTAAAAGGGGGAATTGGTGCTTGCTACTCCACTGTTCCGGCGCAACACGTTTCTACTTGGTGTCCCGTTTGGGGATAACATTGGTACATATTAGCCATATGAGAGTGATTTTAAGCCGCTCTGAACAATAACACGGCGAGGAACATCAAAAATGGATCCAACACGAGCTTTGACGAGCGAACACTTGGGGTTGAACTAGACTAACGCTTAGTCCCTGAATATATAATTTTGGTAGTAACCAATAAACCTAATAAAATTGAAAAAGAGCGCCCAGGAGACAAGAGATTCAGACTTGCTTCATTTAAGGCTTCAGTATTGATGACGTATCAGTATCAAAAATAATGTGGTTCATGGACTGTGAGACAGACTAATCACCGTCCACCGCTATCAGAGGAAAATGCATCTGGTGGCATCGATGTTGCGCAGGCAGCGTTTTGTTGAGACATAATTCTTCTTTCGCCCCCAGTACCGGTGAGATAGACTCGTCGTTAATAAGCGTCACTCCGAAGCACTCGGGTACGATTCCCTACATAGGTATAATGCGTGAAGCCCATTTCTGGTGTCCCCTGACGTAATATTGCTGGAATATTCCTAAAAGCGGCGTAAACCCATACTCTCTCATTCACTCAATCTATACAAGAGCTTGACACAGGTTCGACAGTTGTCGAATGAATCCGTTGTGCAAAGTTGTGTCCCTTGGATATGAACTCACCGGAAACCTCAGCTTAAATCCCTTTTCAGCCTAACAACGCTTCTTATCTCAAAACCTGCATAACATTTGCTTTCCTCCCTCTCCACGTTGAAAGGGTTTGAAATAGGTGTGGCTGAAGCGTTGTGAACTTAAAATTTGCTGAAGTGCTTTGGCTGCGTTTGAGTGCCAATTATTTTCAGCATGATGCCGCCCAAAGATGTACCCAAGGAGTGTAGATGCTTCCACTTGTGGGCGGCAAAATAACGCCATGGGAGAAATGACGAATAAAACAGTTCTATTTTCAAGTTTTGGGACAATGTAAAATCTGATTAATTTGAAGGAAGGTTAAACATGCCTCAATCGTGCATTGAATCCCATGACAACATATTTTGCAGTTTGTTAGGCCGCTGAGGTTAGCCTGGTATTAACTATGAATCATCTGGCACTTGTCGTCTGGCACTTGTCGTCTGGCACCTGTCGTCTGGCACCTGTCGTCTGGCACTTGTCGTCTGGCACTTGTCTGGCACCTGTCGTCTGGCACCTGTCGTCTGGCACCTGTCGTCTGGCACTTGTCGTCTGACACTTGTCGGGTACCTTTAAAATCCAAGAAAAACCGAAGCCATTACTTGTAGCAGCTCATGGAACAGGCGGTTACAGGAAACGTCATCCCCAAGACCAAGCTGATTTTGTTCACAGAATCGTATTCTCACTTGTGCATCTCTCGCACTGTGCATCTCATTTACACCTGGATGAGTGAACACTCTGGGGATTGCTTTTTTTGGGAAGAAATTTTAAATAAAATTCGTGCATCGGACATACAGACATACGGACGTACAAAAAGAAGACGCTCTTATGACTTGGACCTCGACATATGACTGATATGGGCTACATCGTGACATTTCTATTCTGACCACACGTAAAGTCATGTAAACACCGTTTATGCGTACACTCGAAACCTCTTTAGTACGGGGTACCCCTATTTCGGATCGAAAGGCAATAGGGTAATCTAATCGTTAAAGCCTCAGGTACAAAGTGTGAAGCCCATTCTTGGTGTCCCCAGCGGTGATATTGCTGATTTATAGTTAAGTGCGGCGCAAAACAAAGCTCACTCACTCATGTGGCGTGGGGCATAAAATGAGTCGGATTTTCATCAATTTGTAATCTGCATAGACAAGCTGTTATGCTGAATGTAACGTGCTACAAGTGTAACATACAGACGATTCATCATGGTTACACTTCATCACACTGGCCACATAAACCCATGCTCACTCACTCGTTCTGATTGCGTCTGAAGCGAAATGCATCATACCAACATAGAACAAAGGTGGATTTGTAAAGAGTAGAAGCAGAAATACGAATAATCTCAATCTGATGTGAAAATATTGACGGACTTATGCTGTTCTTGACATTCTAGTTTGGACACTTAAGTTTTAGAAAGCTTTGATCGACTCCCCTCCCTCTGGATCCGCCAATGTTTCATTAACGTTCGAGAACTATCCAAGAGTCATCATGTAACGATAGCTTGCATTTCCACATCCTGGTATATCAGCGCTTTGCGCAGAGGGATGACAAAACCAGTCTTTACTGAAATACAGACTTCTCTCTGTGCCATAGTCGTCGCTGATTAATTTTGTAGAAACAGTGTGAAACTTGGTACAGTGTAGCGTGCTTTGTTTTTACTGCTTTAACTTTAACAAATTGTGCCTGCAGATTTCATTCAGGACCTGTAGATTTTAACGCCTGCAGGTGGCAGCAGGCCCACATGACCAACTGGCAAACTAAAGTATTGCAAACACTGCCTTCATATATCAAGCGAATAATCCCATTTGGATTTACCACAAGGATGCAGTGTAGAGGACAATTCGCATCAGCACTGAAGTTGCTGTAAAGGTGTTTGATTGCTTGTTGTTTTACGCCGCACTCCAGCAATATTCCAACTGTATGACGGCGGTCTGTAAATAATATAGTCTGGGCCAGACAATGCAGTGATCAACAACATGGACATCGACACAACGGGGATACAATGACGTGTAAACCATGTCAGCGAGCCTGACCACCCGATCCTGATAGTCGCCTCTTACGACAAGCATGGGTTGTTGAAGATCTGTTCTAACCCGGCTAACCCGGATGTTGTTGTTGTAACATTGCTGAAAGCTGTGTCTAATGCGCATTTTCGCGCTTTACCACGATGTGTTAATCCGAACATTTGAGAACCGTCGTCCGAATTAACTGGGTTTAACTGTATCACTTTGTAATGCATCTTCACACCCTTTCTGGCAATATAACAGGCGAATGATATCAGAACGCCACCTTCACTATTAAATCTAAAATTATGCATCGGATCATTACTTGTCGCCCTGTGGCGCTTATAGGATGTCAGATGGATATGCTTTATTTAAAGAAGCCTCTATCTGTCTGAGATCACTGTCGCTATCCGTACGCCCTTAAGCGTGATTCGCCACGGCTTGAGACAATGTCGTCATTCGGCTTTGCATCTTGTGCAAGTGTGTACGCTGGGCACAAGGTCGTTCATTGCCTGAAGGTCACATTATAAAGAGGTCACATTCAAATAAAGTAGCGACACCTATGAATAAAAAATGAACTGCATTGAATTGAAATAAAACTGTTAAACGAACAATTGACATGATTCTAACATTGATAGTTCCCAACGTCTTTCTACAAACCTTCTCCAAGGAGTGATTGTCGTCGCAATGGTGAAAGTCTCTAAGTGAAATGTTTTAAATATTTCATTTCATGACTCTTTTTCGAGACAAAATTAGCCCTATCCACTTTTGTACCCGAACCAGCATCTCTGGTAAATCAGAATTGATTTTTTGATTTGCAAGGCATCATATATTTTACACCTAAACAAAAGAGGTTTCCATCACTTCATAGTGTGATGCTTCAGAACACGTGAAGACATCCATGTATCCAGTTTACCCACACACCATCCTAGTTGCATTTTAAGAAATAGTTTACCCGTATTCGCAAAGTTATCATGAACACATCATGAAACAGTAATCTATCTGATCTTATTCAACTCTCTGTCAATGTGTCTCTCTCTCTTTGTCACTCCTCTCCCTTTCTGGACTATCCATCCGTTGGTCACCCTCTGTCCCTCTCTAATTCTCTATCCCTCCCTACCCCTCTCCATCTCTCTCCTTTCTATCTCAATTTCTCTCTCTCTCTTTCTGCCCCCTCTCGCTCACCATCTCTCTCCAATTCTCTGCCCCCTCTCTCCCTGTCTCCTCTCTCTCCCTTTCTCATCTCTCATTCCATCTGTCTGCGCCCTCTCGCTCTCCATCTCTCTCCCTCTGTCGTGTCTCTCTACTTCTCTCTACCCCTCTCTCCTCTCTTCCTTATCTCATTCTCTTTACCCCTCCCTCCTCTCTCTCTCCACCTCCATCTCAATCTCACAAGAACATACCCATATAGTCAATCTAATCATAAATGCTGTCACACTTCTCTTTCCTCTCTCCGTCTCTCTACCCCCCTCTCTATCTCTCCTCTCTCTGTCTCAACTCCCTCTCTCCCCTGTCTCATTCAGTCTTTCTGTACCCTCTAGCTCATCTCATCTCTCCCTCTCTCTCCTCTGTCCATCTCTCCTCTCCATCTCCCTCTCTCCCCTCTCTCTCCCCTCTCTCAATCTCACTCTCATTCTGTGCACAAGAACACATGCACATAATCAATCTAATCACAAATGCTGTCACACTTCAATACACACTCTCCCTGTCTCTCCCATCTCTCTATCTATCTCTCTATCTATCTCTCTATCTATCTCTCTCTCTCTCTGTGTTTATAGCGTCGCACTGATTAATGTATACATTGTTGAAGTAACAGAAATAACACAGATGGTGTAACTTAATGCGATATCTGTTCCACTCTATCACACGGTTGTAAATGGACGATACCATGTTTTTACTTTCCATACTCAAGGCTATTTCTTGGAGGTCCTACAAGGACGGTGTTTGCTCTGGAATCCTTAAAGCTAATGCCTCTACAATAAAGCATTGTACAAACACACCTTCCACACAACACAGCGATTCTATCCCCCAGCTGACATTTGGAGGCTTAAAGTCCATTTACGGGTGACCTCATAGATCTGATCAACTCAACCACTGGTATTAGACATGTCAATATTATTCTGTTTACATTCTCAATTTAATCTTTTAGCGTCATCGAACAGCTAAATATTTAGGCGTTTGTTCAACGATTCAGTGTTAGCGCCCTGCGGCGGAGAGAAATTGACTTAATAACACTTGTTAATTTCAATCAACAATAATGTTGATATCGTCATTGACAAGCAGGGTCAAGGTCGCGGAATCTGGCCTTCGCATAGATGAGTTTACCTGTAGCGGTTTACCAATATTGGCGGTTTTAATATTGGGGATAAAATAATATTTGAAATACGAATGCCGCGACATAAAAATGTAAATGAATCAGTTGTCGCAGAGTTGTGAGAACGGAACAGATGCCGTTATAACGTCGTTTCACGTTAAGTCGCATCTGGGGTTTAATGGCAATTACAGCTGCATCTAACAACAGCAGCTGCCACAGTACAAGCTCGTTTGTTTGCTATTTATGCTATATGACGACGGTATGTAATTAATGGAGCATGTACAAAGTAATCTAATGATCGACACCATCAGCTTCGGTCTTCCCAGCTGTCAACCAAGTCAGCAAGTCTGACCATCCGTTCACGTTAATCAGGAGATGGGCTGCTTAAGATCAATCCAGGATCTTCACGGGTAGTGAGTGAGTGATTTTGGTTTTACGCAGCACTCAGCAATATTCCAGCTAGATGGTGGATGTCTGTAAATAATCGAACCTGAACTAAGCGATCCAGTGATAAACAGTGTGACCATGTTTGAATGCAATGACAGATGTCAACCAAGTATTGCGTTGATAACGACACTTAAACAAAACTTTATCCATCATCAAACAGATATAACACATATAATGTATCATAGAGATAAAAATCATGCATCCTGACACCTTTTGAGATTATTTAGGATTGATTGGTCTTTTTCTTTTCCTTTTCCTTCGAATCCCAACCCCACATGGATACAACGTGTGAGGCCCATTTTCTGGTGTCCCCCGCCGTGATATCGCTGGAATATTGCTAAAAGCGGCGTATAACCAAACTAACTCACTCACTCACTCACTCGAATCCCAACATTAATTGACAGTTACACCTATACACCACTTAAAGAGACCCGTGAAGGTCCCGGGGTAGAATAGGCCTTCAGCAACCCATGCTTCCCATAAAAGGAAACTATGCTTGTCGTAAGAGGCGACTAACGGGATCGGGTGGTCAGGCTCGCTGTCTTGGTTGACACATGTCATCGGTTCCCAATTGCGCAGATCGATGCTGGTGTTGTTGATCACTAGATTGTCTGGTCCAGACTCGATTATTTACAGACCGCCGCCATATAACTTGAATATTGCTGAGTGTGGCGTAAAACTAAACTCATTCACTCACTCACTCACTTAAAGACTTCCCCATTTTCCATAATTGGGTTAGCCAAGTGGTTAAGGCGTTCGATCATCACGCCCGGGTTCGATCCCTACATGGGTACAATGTATGAAGTTATTTCTAGTGTCTCCATCCGCGATATTGCTTCAATATCGCTAAGAGAGCGGCGTAACACTTAACTCACTCACTACAAACTTACAACCGGTATTGTCTCAAGGGAATCGGGTACTATAAAAACATAAACTCGGAACGTGAAGACGAAACCACAACCTTGCTGGTTTGCAGTTATTTGATTTAGGTTAATGTCGCTGAGATATCTGGGTCGTTCGGGGTGACAAAGAACAAAAACATACATCGTCACATAGCCTAACAGCGCACAAATGAGTATGAGTAACTATCTAACGTGCTCGTTTCGTTTTTGAGCCGATGTGAAGATGCAATAAACCTGAGCTCGTACCTTCCTCGGTAAGACTGTATGAATGAACTACAGATCAGGACCATCCCCTAGTCGTTCAGGTGATTGGTGCACGAACAGGAACGGAATAAACCTGTTGAGAGGTTCGCGAGAGGGAGCGCACTGTTAACCCCTTCCTACGAAGAACGGGGTTTGGTCACGTTTCTCGTAACGGTGACACTGCTTCAAAATGTCAGAGTGGAGTAGCGCCCCCTTGTGGACACATTCAAACCAAAAATGTCATTGTGAAAGTTTGGAAATTCCGGCCTCGGGGGGGGGGGGGGGGGGGGGGAAATATGTCAAGATTGCGGAAAGCACGTAACATTTCTACAACGATCAAATGTCACCGCCAGCCCATTCATAAACGTCCCAATGGTATGGGTAGGGTATTTCACCTAACGTTCCTTCCTTTAGCTGAAAGACAAAATGTTTCTGAGTCTGTACATAGGTTAGCAACATTCCATGTTCGTAAAAAGCAACAAAGCCGTAACCATTGGCTCAAACTGCACAGAGCTACTGATAACTTTAGGGGTCATTGAGTTTTGTACTCGCTTGTGTTCACCAGAAACGTAACAGACGTAATATGAATTGGGTTGTCACATATATATTTGCGTAATTTATGCTGTTTATTTGTACCTGTCTGTGCCGTTTAAATCAAATTCTGCTTCTTTAACCCCAACACTACTATCAATACCTACACCTCACAAACACAAACGCCAGAGTTTTACGTGTATTGGCATCGGCTAGTGGTATGCTCACAAAATGGAATATCCCCTACTTTTTTTAATGGTATGTGAATGCTGCATACTTTCAATGTTTCCCACTTGGCTATAGTTCAGAGGAGGAAAATATCTCACAGGAATCATGCTCTGTCTATGAAAACAATTGTGCAACATGCTACGGGGTGTAGTTTAAGCTATAGTTACAAAAAATGTTTATGGTGTAATTCCCGGTTTCTTTATCTCCCGATCAGCCAGCCGCGCACTTTTCACTGGAGTTAAAAAGAACACTACATGTTACAATGTTTTCACAAGTCAGATTAATATCTCACCGACATTCAATCGATTTTCAAACGAGGCTCGAGGCTGTATGTGAATCCCAGGTCCCTGAAAGTACATCTTAAATTAAAGTGAGTGAGTTTAGTTTTACGGCGCTCGTAGGAATATTCCAGCAAAATCCCATGTTTTCGGCATGACGGACGAAGGCTTTGACCACTAGGCTACCCTACTGCCCTGTTTGTATTAAAGAAGAAAGCCAGCTCCATGAAGCAGCGTAAAGACTCGCATAATTTCTAGATAACTCGCAATCCTACCAAATAGCTATAAAGGATTCCGCTTCAATAGTTATCTTGCCACATATGGCAATGTCCTCCCTGAGAGAAAACGATTCAAAATACACATGCAACATAAATTAGGCTACATTTGTACCAGCAGCCTATTTTAGACGTAAAGAACCACACCTGGTTTCTAAAATAAACCAGACCACCTACTGATCAAATGTACTTCTTTCATGTTCATTTGCAATGATTAAGCATTATGGTGGCATGCAAATCACAAACACGTGTTGCGCTCTTTTTCTTTGGTAAAACAGAGCAATTGTCTTTTTGCTGTCCAAAATAGACAACACTGATGCCTTGTCAACATGACCTGCAACGTAATACGTCTGAAAAAGAGAACGGTATAATTGTTTACTTTCGGACAGGGGTGGTTTCAAAACACATTTTGCTTTTTTTGTATAAAGGCATAGCATTGACGGTGATAGTACGCTGGAAGCTCTTAAATTCATCATGTAATACGGAGGTAGGGTAGCCTAGTGTTTACAGTGTATTTAAAGCTTTCGCTCGTCACACCGAAGGCCCGTGTTCGATTCCCCATGGGCACAATGTGTGAAGACTATTTCTGGTGTCCTCCCGCCGTGGAATTGCTGGAATATTGCTAAAAGAGGTGTAAAACTAAGCTCACGCACTCACTTATATTGCTAAATTTGGAATATTGCTAAATAGGGCGTAAAACTAAACTCATTTATTTACTGTAATACAAACACTAATTACAGTTCGGGCAGCGAATTAGCTTTATATGGAGTACATCGGAATTAAAACAACAGTTATTGTTTCTCAATGACACGCCTAACTCGATCACATATGACAATATGTTACATTACAAATATCAACTGATGAAATATTAACTGACACTTTACGTCGACCGTGTCTCTACATACTGGTACATACATACTTAAGAAACCCATACACCCTATCATTTACATTTGAATGATTTAAAGCATCTCTTCTTTGAGAGATAAGTGTGACAAGAGCTGCCTTTGTTGCTTTTGGGTCTTCACATCCGTCTTCATATCCGTGCATTTCTAGTTCACACCCGCCATATTGGTACAGTGTTTGAAGCCCATTTCTAGTTCATACCCACCATATTGGTACAGTGTTTGAAGCCCATTTCTTGTTCCCTCGCCATATTGGTACAGTGTTTGAAGCCCACTTCTGGTTCATACCCGCCATATTGGTACAGTGTTTGAAGTCTATTTCTGGTTCCCTCGCCATATTGGTACAGTGTTTGAAGCCCATTTCTAGTTTATACCCGCCATATTGGTACAGTGTTTGAAGCCCATTTCTGGTTCCCTCACCATATTGGTACAGTGTTTGAAGCCCATTTCTAGTTCCTACCCGCCCCATTGGTACAGTGTTTGAAGCCCATTTCTAGTTCCTACCAGCCATATTGGTACAGTGTTTGAAGCCCATTTCTGGTTCATACCCGCCATATTGGTACAGTGTTTGAAGGCCATTTCTGGTTCATACCCGCCATATTGGTACAGTGTTTGAAGCCCATTTCTTGTTCCCTCGCCATATTGGTACAGTGTTTGAAGCCCACTTCTGGTTCATACCCGCCATATTGGTACAGTGTTTGAAGCCTATTTCTAGTTCAAACCCGCCATATTGGTACAGTGTTTGAAGCCTATTTCTGGTTCCCTCGCCATGATATTGCAGGGATTTTGCTAAGAGCGGCGTAAAACTATAATCACTCGCTCACGATCATTTACGCTGTTACTCTATGCCGCTTTAATGACGGAACCAGTTTTGAGAGCTACCCTCAACAGCAGGATCAAGAGAAGCTTTCAACGGCAGACATTGGGGTTTACCTGTGGAAGGACGAGGAACAAACGGACCTCCGGACAAGAGTCACTGTCAGTGCCCGTAACTCGACGAAACCATAAGCCTGCTAACCTTGGTCATTGTCGCTGACCAGGTAGCCTCGAAACAGCTGCAAATATTGGCGTGGAAATATGGCCGCCATTTTTAGCAGAGGTCAAAATACCGATTGCAAACGTCACCCGAACAAATTGTAACGTAAACAAATGAACGTTTCAGTTGTGAGAATCCCGCGAGATGTTCAGAGACAGAAATTGTCTCTACGTGCACTGAGCGTATTTGTAGCAACAGCCCACTCCCGTTCGCCACATAGAATCATTGAGGGCCAATATTGACTGATGATGTTACTGTCTTTTAAAAACTATCCCTGGGAGGCAACAAAGCTCTTCTTCCGGGAAAAAAATATGTAACTTTTTAACTTTGCAACTCAAAAATCTCGAGCTGTTGTGAGCCTTAGGTTAATAACATATATCGGAACGCCGGTGGTATAACAATATATCAGTCGTGTTTGGGATACTAAATATGGCAAATAAAACTAATACCCGAACATGTGAGGTAGGTTACATACTTAATAGACTGGTAATACATTCAGGAAAATACTATTATTTTTAAGACAGATATGTGTAGTTAAAAGCCGAGTATACATGGGTGAAACAAAGATAAGTAAGGTGTTCGTGAGACAGATAGACAAACAGACAGAGCAAATTTTTTAAAACATCGAAATTATGTCCTTGCGAAAAGTGGTAAACTACCTTTGAGAAGTTTTACCTGCTGATGAAATGTCGCGAGTTGGATTGTCATTCACCTGACGGAGGGGCAAGGAAAAGCCCAGACATTTTGTGTATACAATAAAAACACGCACACACGCACACGCACACGCACACGCACACGCACACGCACACGCACACGCACGCACGCACGCATAAAACGTAATGTGCTGTAAGTGACCAAAAGTTAATATGCCGTAACAAAAATCATTGTGAGCTACACTTTTCTTTCATCAATTCACTTTAACACCTTTATAGTACCTTAATAGTAACTTTACGTCTTAATGTGTAGGCCCTCCATCGCCGTAGACCCTGAAACCCCTAAATCAGCTATTTACAGGCCCAGCTGGGCTGGTGATATGTAACAAAGGCTATCGGTTTACCATATTCAATCATCAGTATGCATGTCAAGTGTGTGTTTACACCAAGCTATGTTGCTATATACAATAGTATCCGTGTTACACGTTGTTCGTATTTCTATCCTCCTCTCTGCAAGTAACACATGTGAGAATGTCAAACAAATGTCAATCACACGAGGTGTACATTGTATATTTACACCGGCTGGGATATATAATACTGATCGGGAAACATTGCCTGTGTTCTACTGCTACTGGGGTATTTGAGGTGGTGAATGTTTATAATTAATGTTGTTTTAAGGCATATTATGGCATATGTGGCATATTATTTGTTATTTATTATTTGTAAGTAACACACGTTCTTTGCTGTTGGGGTAGAATAGGCCTTCAGCAACCCATGCTTGTTGTAAAAGGCGACTATGCTTGTCGTAAGAGACGACTAACGGGATCGGGTAGTCAGGCCCGCTGACTACATGTCATCGGTTCCCAATTGTGCAGATCGATGTTCATGCTGTTGATTACTGGATTGACTGGTCCAGACTCGATTGCTGACAGACAGGTGCCATATAGCTTGAATATTGCTGAGTGCGGCGTAAAACTAAAGTCACTCACTCTCTGCTGTTAGGGGTGTGGGCATGGTCAATGCCCTCGCTCGTCTTGCCGATGACCCGGGTTCGATTCCCCATACGGGTACAATATGTGAAGTCCATTTCTGGTGGCCCCCGTCGTGATATTGCTGGAATATTGATAAAATCGGCGTAAGCCTATACTGACTGACTCACTTACTATTTGCAATTATTACAAGGAAATTGTGTTTTGCATTTTAATTTTCCAATGTCATGTATTACTGCTATTGATGGCGGCTTGTAAATAATCGAATCTCGACCACCACCTAGTGGCTGATGTTGTGAGTATCGATTTTTGAAGTCGATCTACGGTAATTACCCAGGTCACCGAGCCTGACAACCGGATCCAGTTATTTACCTCTGAGAAAGGTTTGTTTGTTGTTGAATGAGCACCCGATCAGCCAATCCAGTGGTCAACAACATGAGCATCCATCTACGCATTGTGGAACCGATGACATGTGCCTGACTACTCGTTCCAGTTAGTCGCCTCTTACATCAAGTATGGGTTACTGAAGATCCGTTCTCACCCGGATCTTCACGGGTGGGAAAGACACTGATCTGGACACTGCTATTTTCTCCACAATAAACAATGAAAAGTGGGCTAAATAAAGTGAAATGTTTCTCGGGCATCGGTGCGCAACATTTGTTTTATTGCCATCTAAATAAAAAAATGTCCACTATTAGAATGAGTGTCTGTAAGAACGGGTTTGATTTGATCCTTAACTCATTAACGCGTGGTAAACTTCCCAAGCTGTATTTCTGAGAGAAAAAAAATGCAAATGTGTACCTCCTTCGTCACTTTTTTGCATCATAAATGTTAAAGACTCCTTCTGCCCTCGTCACTTTTGAAACAAACCTGCCCGAGAAATATCTATGTATTTATTTGTTTGTTTGTTTGTTTGTTTATTCGTTCATTCATTCATACATTTATTTATTCAGCCTTACAGTCATGTAACCGCTGTATTCATCAACTGTCGTACAAACTGTTCCGTTTTCTTTTCGTTTAAAGCGTTCGCTCGTCACCCAGAAGAACCCGGTTCGATCCCCCACATACGAGTAAGTACAATAGATGACGTTCGTTTCTGGTGTTCCCAGCAATATGTTTGGAATATTGCTAAACGCGGCTTAAAACCACACTCAGTCACTCAATTCTGATAGTCCAGAATACAACAATGAGGCACTGTTGCTCAATTTCATAAAAGAAATGGATTTTTTATTGTTCCACGGTGGCTGAACATCAACACGTCAACAGTTTGTCTAAACATGACGTAATCTTGCACTGATGCCCTTTTCCCTTCGCACTTACCGAGTGAAGGAAATAGATATGACTTTCTCCAGTGCACAACACTCCGCATCATCACGTGCATAGTTCATCTAGGCAGAGTTCGTGGTGTTCGTATATCGCCATCATGTCACTGTGTCAGGGGAAGGTTATGGTAGGAGCTGAACTCTCGCAGCGCAACGTGTCAATAACGAATTCCGTTTCAGTGACAACTTACACAGATTGTTTCAGAAAGGAAGCGATATTGCGGAGAAACAGTTAAAGGCACATCTGACAACATATAGTGTCACGTCACGGTCTGTACTCAACCTCCCGCGATACAGTTGCGTGACAAACTGGCAACTCCGGCATAAGCGGATGCGCCAACTGACAGGATGTGTCTTAGCAGTGCTTCCATACATTCTAATGCTCCACGCAGCGACAGTGTAGCTGAGCTGTGTAACGTCCGGGACATCGAGTGACTGGTCAACGTCGATGGACACAGTCCATCCTATATAAGGACAGTTGACAGGCCAGTTCATACATTCACGGCAAACGTTTGCTGTACTATACACCACGATCTAGGTGGCGACTTGTGCTTCATTGGAGTATACGAACTTTTAACAGTGCGATTAAACAGGTAGGTTGTGTTCTCTCAGAATTTTGTTTATAAAACTAATTAAATTGTAAATTATATAGAATCAACTTTACTTTGCACTGTGTGTTCTAACTCATCGACTTATCCTTTTGAACATTGACCAAAGTTTGATTTAAAAAGAAAAGTCCAGTTTAACCAGAAATTTATCATTGAATAGAAACACGCGGTAAAACGTATGCAACGTGTGTTATTAGATATGGCGGCAATGCGTCGTCACCGTTTACATTTGCCGCTAATTTTGTGTGTGTTTTTATTTTTCACATTTCTGCTGCAAAATATAACGGTTGTCGCATCTCCATAACGTATATTGTATTCCTTATGTGGAAATTATTGACTGGAAGAAGTCTAGGAAGTTGACAGCTTTCTCATAGAGATCACACGTTCGTCACGTTCCCCATTACTGCATGTTACATGAAATATTTGCAGTTAGTGTGTGTCACAGTCCCTGAACCACATTATTTTCTGTATTGCAAAGTCCTCTCTGCAGTGCTAAAGCATTAACTGAAACCAGTCTACATTTCCTCAGGTTCTGAATCTTAATCACCCTGGGACTCTCTTTCATTTGACATGGGTTATTTTGTTATTATCGAAATCATATATATTCAGAAACTAGTCTAATTCGACTATGCGCAGTATAATTCCTTTCACCTAGTGTTTGGGTAACGTGTACTGTTGGTAAATCCAGCTAAACGTATCACATTACTGTCAAAACCTTGTACAATAACATGAGAAAAGACTAAAGGTAAGGTTGGCATACAGTTCCTGTGTATGCTTGAATAATGTTATAAGAATCCATACCGAAACGTCGCCATTGTGAAAATAAAGAAGTTGATCATCCATAGAACTTGTTCCTTCACCTTTAGCTCAGTAACTTATAAAATGACTCTGAAACAGTTTATGGGAAAAGTCTGTCAGTAAATTATATAAGCTGTATTCTTTTACCATAGTATAACTGCTATAAACAAGGCTAGGATTTAGAACCATTGTGTCATCGATCGTTACAAACTTGCGGTATATTTGTTTAACGACCACTGAATTCCTTGGTCAGCGTGTTGTTTCGAGTAGCGTAGCTCTGCAAACCTCACAACACGAAACAGTAGGACTGTTTTCAAGTATATCTTTTTGTCCCAACGTTTATCTACTCACATTCTGGTTCGTGTAAATAATTTGCATATTCCTAGACGCTATGAGAATATATTAATGTCGTACCGAGTGCGAAAATATTTCTAAATTTCACTAGCCAGTTGGGCTAGCTATGGGTGCAAGTTACAACCCCTCAAAATATTTTTTAACTAGCCCGAAATTTGAATGCAGGAACGTGAAAGTATTACAAAAATAGATGAGAACAAGATATTGCCGGCATGGCAGGTGTTTTATCACTAAGCTGTCTGTATGAGGAACATTGTTATCTCACCATAATCTTGCATGATTTAAATGTAGATTATAACTTAACAAGTGGGGGGAAAGTAATATTATTTTAAAAAATACCCCATTAAATTAATTAGCCTGTCGGGCCAGTGACAGTGCACATTTACTGGCCCGACCGAATCTTTACTAGCCACGGGTTATCGGGCTAGTGCTTGTTACACACATTTGTGTGTACTGTATATAACTGAAAGCTTATGACTGAAGTGTCTCTATAGGATTTCATTTGACTTCTAACTACTGTTTGGGATTAGCACATCCGATATAGATTATAACTAAATGTTTTCAGAAAATGGAAAGACACCCTCATTGGTTTATATCCGATGCAGAATATGGAGAAACTCTCATTAGTCTGTATCCGATACAGACGATAGAACCTATCATACAGTATATATTGGAGTAGAATAAAGACAGACACTCTCACACTGAGATATATATATATATGGAGAGAGAGAGATTGAGAGAGAGAGAGAGACATAGACCTATCAATATAGTATATATAAGATCTAGTATGCAGACAGACCTACCCATTTAGTCCATATCCGATACAGGAGAAATCTATATCCAGTATATATCCGAATTTAGATAAATATACTCATACAAATTTACCCTTGTCTGTAAAGACGTCTTGACCTGTGTCTATAAAGTGAATGAGTTTAGCTTTACGCCACTTTTAGCAATATACCAGCAATATCAAGGCGGGGGACACCAGAAATGGGTTTCACTGGTTCACACGTTCAGGAATCGAACCCGGGCCTTCGGTGTGACGAGCGAACACTTTGACCGCCAGGCTACCCCACCAGCGATGTAACATCTGTCCACCATGCAGTAATGCATGTACATGTAAAACGTTCACTAAATACTAAAGAAAGTAGTAAGACGTGTTATGAATTATTTCGCTTAGTTACCAACAACGGCTTCACCAGCTGCCCATGTTGCTAGAATCACTGGAAGACAATATACAATTGTATTGTACGGAGCTCAAGGAGGGCGTTGTACCCTACAAAGCTGAAATTGACGGGTATGATTGATAGCTCATTAGATATAATATTTCCGGAACTCAGTAATAATTCATGGTTGTTAATGCAGAGATATTCGATATTAATGGTTGGTGAAGTACAAAACAGAAAACCTTCATTAATCAGACAGGTATTATAAATCGACACGTTTCCACGCACCCCCTACATTTAAAGGGACTTTCGCCACAGATTTAAAGGGGGTTTCTTTGTTATGAAACGTAACATGTGACAGACGCCCGTTGTTTCAAAGAACCCGTGTAATATGTTTAGTAATCTTGAAAAATGTGTTTGGAATTCATGTTTGCTTATAAAAATCCCCCTAATTTGTGTTTGTGGTGAAAGCCACAATTTGCAGAAAAACGTCAAATTGTCCATGAGTAGGTTAATCATGGTGTGATTTCAACAAGAAAGTACAACTCACAGTTTTAAAAATCCAGTTATAGAGTGATTACCATCACAGCGTATATACAGCTGGTATAAAAACTTGTATTGTCTATGTGTATTTTCCAAAGTCAGTGGCCAGTGCTCTTTTTGGTCACTGAAGCCCAAAAAAACCAGTATATTTTCAATGAAATTATACCAGTGATATGCAAAACATTCTTTTTTCATTTTGAGTTTTGTAGTTTATATGCATGTTAAATTTCCCCCACTTTCCATACATTATTACAATGTGTGTACTATCTTCTCTTAATGGGGCTTAGTAGCTTATGTGTTTGCTCGTCGCGGCGAAAGCCCTGGTTCGATTCCCCACACGTGTACAGAGGAAGCTGGAAAATTGCTAAAAGCGGCTTAAAACCATACTCAGTAAGCCAGTCTCTTTATGGGAGACATGTTCACTCATATTTGGCACTCGGTTTGACGGATGGCTATTTTTCGTCCAGGCGTGAAAAATGTACAATTGATTTTCCCCCGGCATTGGATATGTGATTACTGACTTCTGATAGACTGTACCTCTCGTCAGAAGATTACTTCTCCATTTTATTGTATATTAATCTTCTATACGATATTAACTTAACAGAGAAGCTACATTGGTGTCAGTATATGTGATTATAGATGTAGTTGTAATCAATTACGAAAGACGCGTAACGGATTGTGTATTACCATAGCTAGCCCTTCACTGGGTTGTGCTAAGATTATTGACTAATCTCTTTGAAGCAAAGTCGTCCCTAACGACGTTTATCGCCCTTTATACCCTCCTGATAATCTGCATGAATTCGATACTGTTTGAACAGCTTCGTTAATCACCGAGAACACGAATGGCACCTATATGGTTTTGCTCAGTCCATGACTCGTTCCTGGATTTCAGTCTCCATGTCTGCTTATCTTATCAGTTATTCTTTGATCATAAAACCTTCGACGATCTCCGTGCAGTGTCGTCACAGTTGTTTAACCCATTCTTTCCTTGTCCACGAGAGTCGACTGGAGCATTCAAGGGTCCTTCCCTTGGCCCGGACAAACACGGAATGCAACATTAATACATGTATTTGCCCGGGGCAAAGGTTGTAGGAATACATGTATAGTGTATCATATGCATAAAGGGCATTAACGATTATATGGTCACGGAGCTTACAAGGCTCTCAGGGACAGCATACACCATTCATATGCATTTGACAAGGCTTAAGAAACCGAGTTTGTTGTGGGTCAGGAACGAAGAGTGTTTGGTAGCCTTCGTTTCATTCATTGCACGCATACGTGCTTTGAACTTCGAGTCGTTTTAGGAACACTGGATTGTGTTTGTCAACGTACACTACGTGGGACGACGTTGGAGGTAGCGCAGTGTGGAGAGTGAGGGGAATTTTAGTGAAGAATGTCTCGCGTTCTACTGGTGAGTTAAATTTACCTTCAAAAGCATTACTGGTGTTCTGTGTAAATACATCTCTGAAGGTGCACGGGCGAACCATCTTCCTTTCAAGTTTTGTATATGTTTCGGGATGCCTTGGAGGGGATGGTCTCTTGATGGGCGTTGCTATTGATTATTGAGGCATTGTTGTTCGTTGCTGGGAAATATGCATGTCAACAGTGTCATGTACAGTCACCTTAAATTCATGATGTGGAATTTAACGCCCTTTTGTAAAAGCCTTCCAGATGTGAAATGATGTCAGACAGAAAATGTATAACAGGAAAAATAGAGACACCTTTTGTGAATTGTGTTGTATGTACACTGAAGATGTTTGGTATGGCTGAGGTGACCATAGAACATCGCCTTAGTCCATATTAATGATAATGATAATAATGATAATAATTCACTTGTATAGCGCCTAGTATCCATCTGACTAGTTGCTCACTGGACGCTCTAATCAGAATCTGATTATCATTACCCCGGATAACACATGCTGCCTCTTAGGCGCTAGAAGGTCATAGTCAGAGGACTCTATCTCACCGGGTACCCATTTTCTGCTGAGTGAACAGAGGCAAATTTGAACAAACTCACTTAAAGTGAGACCGCATGTTTCCCATGTTTCCCATGTGCTTCGTTGTGGGGCAGGACCGAAGTCCTAGAAACTCTCATTAGTTAAACTGCCAAACACGGCCACCCATCCAAGGACTGTCCGAACTCGACGGTGCACAACGCACAGGAACACTCGCCACCTACGAAAACAGAGTACTATTACACAACCTCAGACAGCGCCATCTACACCACCGACAGTCACCTAAACCCCCAAACCACGCCAGGTCTTCACTACTATTACAGTAATGTGTCTCGATTCCTTTAATAGTCCGTAGAAATAGAACATGTATAACAATGTGCAGTTGATTTCGGCTTCCCGTTTTTCAATTTTATCTCGTACATCATACTACGTGTAATGCTTAAAGTATTCCTGATTATAATGTCACAATGCCAGCTAGCTGTACACAGCATATATAGAACTCGAACACATTTCAACTTGTCATTCGAACCCGCACGTGGCAGTATGCCATTATTTGAATGCATTTCCTGAAACGCATATGGCGCAAGTTTCAAATCTTTGAACATCACAACAGTATATTAAATATTCAAATGATATCCAATGTGAAAAACATTTGCCCTTCTGTGAAAAGACTTCAATGATTGATGTGTATGGACTGATAAAAGTAATCACACGAGCCTGGACTCTGTTGTGTCTAGATGTGGCCACTGATGATAAGTAACACTCGAGAATAGGGACAAGGAATGGCTTTGAATGTTGTATTAGATCCTCAGATTTGCTTGTAATGTGTACAGCTGATTGTTACTTGTCATGAAATCGCCGACATTGAGCACTTGCCATTAGTACTTTGCTCGGTAATGTGTAATTAGTTATGTTGAATATATATGTTCGGCTAAGATTTTTCAAAAAGTAAGATTGTCCCGACATTCAGCACATACCATTAGTACTTTGCTCGGTAATGTGTAATTAGTTAATATATATGTCCGGCTAAGATTTTTCAAAAAGTAGACTTGTCCCAGACATGCGGATGTATATTTGTCAGCCTCTCCATAATCAACAAATTATAACAGGTACTTGGTTACACCCATAGTTCCAAATTAACGAGTGTATTAAAAATATGTAACTAATTACACTACTTTATTTTCCATTGTTGTTAGCCCAAAAAGGAAAGGTCCCAAAAGTGCCCCCTGTCCTATTCCATCTTTTGTTCTACTGAATATAAGTCACCCTACAAATGACTGGTGTGACAAAGACTGGAATCCATACATTCCATTGTCAAGGAATTATATACCGAGACTGATGACACAGTTTCTTGATCAATATTTGATCCATGCGTCACTCAGGATTTGTGTCTGTACCTGGAACAATCTTTACCTTTTAAACATTCTTCTGCTAATCGTTAAACAAAAAGGAATCACACATATCTTTTTGCGTTTGTTATTTATTTATTTATTTATTTATTTGTTATTTCTTCTGTTTCTGTTACCTGTGTGGTATCTTTTCGACATGTTTTTATTTATACGAGTGGATTGTTTTCTTGGGAAGAAAGAAAGTGTGAGTTCCTAAAATGCATTACGTTGTACCTGTCTATCTATCTATCTGTCTGTCTGTCTCCGCCATATACCTACCGCTATATTAGTGAATGCGACGTAAAACTCTGTCTATCTCTCTGTCTGTCTATTTCTGTCTATCAACAGATCTGTCTATCTGTTCCTGAGTTTAATACGACATGCATCTTGGCAATCCGTAGAAATTCTGCAAGGTACACTCTCTTAACGTTTACAAGCCAATTCTTTCCAACTTTCTGCCAGCAACAAGAAATTTCAGATTTTTATTTTCTGGCAGAGTTGCAAAGCCATCCATTGAATGACGTCAATAAATATTTAGAAAATACCGTGTCTCAGAACTTCTTACCCCAAACTCTAAACCTTTCCAATCCGCCTTCAGAAAAAAACATCCCACCATCCAATATTTTTTTTATCGTGTGGGTGTTCAGTCCAAATTTTACGTCACTGCTTATTTATACCCCGGATTGACGCCTCGCCCCCGTCACAACTAAAGGCCCTTAGTCCCCCCTTTTCTTAACGCTAACCCCATCCTGTTCCCTGGTCTGTTATGGTCTTCCCAAGGTCGAACGCTGGTGGTCCGCAAACCATAATCAACTTGGGACAACAGCAAAGCCTGAGCAAACAAACAAATCGTGTATCGGGATGAAGCCAGCTTCATTTCGCTTTTGGTGTGTGTGCGAGACTTGAGAGGACCAACCAAGTTCCCTCCTTCCTAGCTGAGTGTAAATACAGATGGTCCTAGCATAGTCCCTTGTCGGAGCACACAATCTCGGTGTGTAGTGCCAGGTCTAGTGGCTGGCGGTTGACAGGGGAAAAACGGCTCTCACGTTGTTGAGGTATTGGACATACATCATTGAAAGGTAGGGTAGCTGTCGATAGTAGTGTTAAATATTTTATACATTGTTACAGTGGGCATGTGACGTTAGCAAGTCAGGTTTTGTATGTGGTATAAAGGCAATGATGAATTGACATGTATCATTGAAAGATAGCATCTCTGTCGTTTATGTTACATGCATTCCCGTATCACTTAACTACTGGTTATATGTCATTCAGATTACTGGATGTTGTACAAACCATATGCTTATTTATGATTAAATATGCGAAATTATATGACTGGGACTCTGGGACTCTGAAGTCGACTCTGTTAAACACATTGTTTGTGACATGCAGCTTTAGCAAGATAAATCGTTGATAAAGTTCTAAGGGATACTACTGAGGGGAAAACAACGATTGCGACAGTAATAGTTTATTGCAAGATACTATTACGATTGCGACAGTCTATTCTGACCAACTATTGCAATAGTTTTTATTTTTTTTATTTCCCTCCTCGATACGTCTCATTTGGAGTCAAAGTCCCAAATGAATGTATAGTTTATATGCGATAAAAACAATTTGAAGTACTTTCAGTCTCTTTTAATAACTGACAAGAAACTTGAAACCCAGATCAGGTAAACAGTTAAAATGTAAACTCAATGAAGGTGCAAGCCAGCGCCCAAACATCATGTATTTTGCGCTGCGCATTTAGCAACGGTAGTCAATTACTAAACTATCGATAGTCACACATATTATCAAGACATAGTTTTTCGTTTCTACCATCGATCAGTTGCTATCGGAGATGCAACAACTGTAATCAATCGACAGTTCGATACATCGTTACAGCCCAACATATGATACTTGAAAATACAACATTATGTGACACGGTCTACCCACAATTGTCTAATTGTGGCCGTAGAAGTTAGGTCATCAATACACGGTGGGACACTTCTGTACTGTAGTATGATTGAAGTATTGGGCTCATATCATTGACGTGTAAACACGCTGATGCTTGGTTGACAACAGTATATGAATCTACACCGAAACGTTACATTGTAATATAATTAAGAAGTTGTTATTGAAGTACCACACCTTTGTTATCATTCATCAGCTTCTAAAATGCCAATCAAAGAGACAGTTGCTGCATGTTTGTAGTATACATATGCATTAACAGTTGGACCTGAGAGTCTGAATGGTCGATTGGTTGTCGATACGGTATTGGTTAGTGAATACAAGTATACGGCTAGACATAACTGAGATAGCGTGTGTATCTAATTTACAGCATAGTCTACTGCTCTGCATGTCAGTTTAAAACTCGTTGAATTGTTTGAGTGAAGAGACGTGTTCAAACCCCCTACGTGGTCATGGAACGCTGATGATTTATATTGTTCTTTACGTTTCTTTACTATTTATGAGGAGAAGAAAAATCTTGATTGTATTGTCTTGAAAGGAAAATTGGTCAGTCCACGATAGGTACAGAGCCAAATGCTGTTTAATGACATTATGTGCAATGTTACTAGATGTCCGTGAGGTCAAACTTGGTATATCTCAAAATATGTGTAACAAATAATCGATGCCATTTTTATCTTTTCCGACCATTCTACAGTGACACGACAGTTTCTGTTCGTGTAGAGAGCGATGGAGTAGCCCAGTGGTTCAAGCATTCGCTCGTCACGCCAAAGCTCCTGGTTCGATTCCCCATATGGGTACAATTAATGAAGCCAATTTCTGGTGTTCCACTCTTTGATATTGTTCGAATGTTGCTAAAAGCGGCGTGAAACTAAACTCACTCCATCCGTTTGGACTATGAATGGTAACGGATGGTAATAAATGCAAACTTGACCTCTATATGGCTGGAACAATGACGATGTGACGTAACGCGCAACTCATCTCAACCATTCGTATAGCACTCGGAAGTACAAATTGTAATGCTCAAGTTATATGGAAAAGAATATGTATGATTTCAGATTATATGTAATCGGGTTCATTACTTTGTAAATATTTATCTGTAGTCATTCAGACTCAATATGATCAAAATTGAAAATGCAACAAATATAATAAAAATTCTGAAAAAAATATCTAATTGTGTAGTAGATATGCTCTATTGTATCTCTAACCTTCTTTTAAAACAATGTTTACACTGAGAATATTAGACAACAGTTTTTACACACCGCATTGCACAAGACTTCATTGTCTGCAAGAGGTTACATTTAAGATGCGGCAGTGGGGTAGCCTAGTGGGTAAAGCATTCTCTAGTCTTTCCGAAGACCCAGGTTTGATTTCCCACATATTACAATATGTGAAGCCCATCACTGGTGTCCCCCGCCGTGATAGTGCTGGAATATTGCTAACTGCAGCGCAAAACCACAATCACTCACTATATTTGAGATTACAGGGGCCCGTTTCACAAAACTCTCGTAAGCCTAAGATCTCGTAACTTTTCTCGTAGCATTTGCACCTCCTATGTTACAGTATGCCAGGTACAAGAGCTACGAGAAAAGTTACGAGATCTTAGGCTTGCGAGAGTTTTGTGAAACGGGCCCCTGCATCATTTATCAGTATGTCACAACCCTCAACTCATGGGTCTTGATCCCGGGTGTGGGCTACCAGCGATATAATCTCGGGGAGTGATAAGGGGTAGTTAATCCCTAGTAGGGGTGCACATCACACGCTGATTCCTCAACAGGAGTCAGGGAGCCCACATGTTTGACTATCGATTAATTGACGGCGGTCTTCAGCGTGCCTGGAATACAGGTATGTCCATTTTGGTCACTGGACACTTCTTAACCATTGATTGACCATTGCTGCAGGACTAGAGGAGAAGAATAACGAATGTGTTGATGCTTCAGAGAATATTACCGAAAATAGTTTGTTATTTTGGCTCATGTGAACCTGATATTTACAATCTTTACTTCAGATAAAATATTAATTTTGGCATCCGTGGGAATACAATGATGAATATGTTGCTTATTCGCTAACAGAAACAGTAACAGTAACAGAAACAGTAACAGATGATGAACGTTTTGTTGTCCTTACCAAAACTCATGCCCGCGATATTCATTATCTCATTTCTTTCCATAGACGTTCAATGTGGCTGTTATCATAAACAAGCACATCCAAACTACAGACAGCTGAAGGGCCTATGTAAACATTCAAATAACATGCTCACATAATTGGAGATTCGACAGGACATGGCGCAAATGCCAACTAAATTCAGCTTTTGCTCATTTGAATCACAAGACAATATAAAATGTAATAATGTAATATAAATGTAATCTATACTGATAAGTAGTGAATTGTAAATGTCGAGTTCCGCCATTCTGACTTAACTTTGGGACCCTTGCTCCCCTTTGTCCTAGTAAAATACACCATGCAAGGTTTCAACACTACAGGTGACACAATATGACATACTTTTCCAGCTGATTTGTATATAACAATATCGAGGGTTGATTGTTTTTAAATAATAGCCACGCGTCTTCCCATGGGTCTAACGACCAACGGTAACTTTTCATACCCTTAACCTTTTCCTTCACTTTCAAAGCCATGGAAAGTCCTTCATTGTCTATAATTGTACTACGAGTTGTACCAATGGCTTATTAAGTACTGCTACCTTTCTATCTTCACTGTCGTTGGAATACTTGCAGTATGTATATCTCGGAGTATTTCTTTATTGCCGGCACTCGACAGAATGTTTTCAGTTAGCTTACTGTGTCCATACATGAACATGGATCTATATGTGTTATAACATATGCAGCGTGTAAATAGCTAATAAAGGGGTAATAATGTTAGTGTACTGCAATATAAATGTGTAACTATTCTTGAGGTGTTTTGCTGTAAAGACATGACGTCAGAGTCGAGGCCGGCGATCTATATCTGAAACGACAATGGTAATATTGCCTTCTCTGTACATGACTTGGCCCATACAATCTCGGTCTAGGCCATTGTGGACAGGAGATTACAAACATATTCATATCTCAATACATCGATGTTTTGCTATAGGGCTACAACATTACTGCATTAGGCCCTTCACAAAGTCGGATTCATAGTTCTACAGTATGCCTAGTGAATTAGCTCAAAGTGCTATACCAGCGATACATCTATTTACCTTATGTTGAAAGGAAATAATGAAATGTTTGCCTGAGCTGGTGTTATTTATTTGCTTACCTACTCATGCATGTAAAAGAGATTAAATGCCAAAGTACAGTGAGCGGTTGAGTTAAATAGATTACGAAACACGGGAGACGTTTCCTCTTCAGTTGTTTCTAGACTCTTGACTACATGTCTTCCTTGTGGTAGAGTAAGACATACCTGTGTAGTTAAAGCGGGAGAGCGCACGTGCCCTGTGGATCAGTAGGAAATTGATTTGTTGGAAAATAGCGTGCTGTGCTCACACTGCGGTGGCTACTAGAATGTAACTGTGAATACTGTTGGACTACAGAAGAGATCCTGTCGTCGACATGTTCACTGATGAAAGGAGTCCAATTTCTTTGGAGGATCGCCGCTTTCATAATGTGAAATTCTAGGTAATGCAGGGTTGTTATGTAAGTCCTTTCTTCTTTTGGTGATTTCATTTAAAATACCACTATGTAAGAGCTGTGCTTGATGATTACAAATACATCGTTCGATGTTCACCTGTGATACATTTACGAAATGTAATTATGTATTTACGAAGGTATGTGATGTAACGTTGAATTCACACTTACGTTTCCTAATTCGTTTCCTGATAAAGTGAACATCGATTTCCTTTGCTGGGTTGTAAATGGGCAAGCTGGTCATTTAAGTACTAGAAATAAGACGATTTCTAATCAGTGTTTACATGAAATGCTCATAGCTTTCGTTAAATATAATGACACAAATAGTTCCACAGATCACATGTGTGTAGTTCCAATTGAATGATAACACATATCAGCCTTGTCTATTAATGGATCTAGGATAGCGTTAGGCTCTTTACAAACACATCAACCGAACAAACTCTATGTGGTAAGTTGAATTAAAAACAACAACAACAACAAAAACTATGTGGTAGATGGTCTTCTACTTTCAGTACTAAAGGAAGCTGACATGTCACTTAAATGATGTATTAAAATATATGTCCGTATATATTATGAAGGAAATGATTCACAAAGCTGACGAGATGAACGTCCAGCTTTAGATAGAACATTACCTGTATTGTACTTTGCCAATATTACCTATATCGCTACACATAGCTGGAAGGTATAGGTTATTTGTATGGATATATGCATATTGATCTACAGAATATATGCACATGAACCACATAAAGAATTTGTTGCAAGGTAAGCGTTTTTCAAATGATATTATTTCCTTGTGTTTCTATTACAAACTGTTGTGGTAACTATTATTTCCAAAATGTATACATCATCCCGTATACATTGACATTGCGCCCATCAAAGTAATCCTTCGAAATTAACAAAATTTTATATGAAGAATCAGAGGAATTTATAACGTTTGAGGAGGCTAGATTTGCATTTTAACTCAATTATGTTGATTAATTTAACTATTGGCTAGGAAATTTTAGGGAAAAGAGGAGAATGTATTGTTTCACCCAAGATACGACTTGAGAAGCGTGTTATGTGTCAAAAACAGAAAACGGAGAGACTGTTTAATGAATTATACCTTCAGGAAATGTCCTTACGGACTGCACGAAGGTTGGAAATAACAATAGACGTTTATGCGAGTTATTGTGTTCTTATCAGAATGTACATCCATGCACTCGCTCGAGTATTCACAACAATACACGACAATGCACACACGCCCGTTTGACTGATCACACATGGGACTGGTTGACTGATCAGTATTAACCACGCAACGCTCAGCTATCGCATGCTTCACCATGTCGGGATATCCGTCTCTCGATTAGCCGTGAGCTGATCACCACGCTAAGTTCTCTTGTTTTGGCCATTGCTCGAGGGAACCTGTGCGAGCTGTTGAAGTGGGAGATTTAAATATACCTGGATGTCATAAGGGATTAGGGTGTGTAGAAGTTACGTGGCATGATTTACTCGTGTCTCGTTGCTTGTTTCTGTGATATGGCTTAGACATGTACTGGATGCAAACAGACCTTTTATGTCAGGACAGTTACCTCGGGATTGTCTTGTGTGCTGGATACTGGATATGTTGGTAGGTGATCTTTAACGTCATTTTTGTTTTATGCATTAAATGTCTTGATGTATACTGTAAGGATTTTCGTGAACACGAAACCTTTGTCTATCAGTGTGAATTCTCAGTTTTAGTCAATCTCTCATGTGTAAATCATATGGTTGGATATGTATAGTTGTTACTGGTTATGTTGGTAGGAAATATTTAACGTCATATCTTACGTTTTATGGATTTATAGGTTTACTCTATCCAGCAAGTATGAATATAAAAATGTTACAAGTGCTAATTGTGAGTTCACTCAGTTTCATGTCTAAACCATTTTTTTTTGGGATATGTATTTTATCGTCGATGTGATTACCATACAATGACTCAGAACCGTAAACTGCTGATCCCTGTCAGTTCATCCACATAGTGCAATACCAGTAAAGACTCAGGGCCCTTATTCTCGAAGCGTTCTTAACTTAGATCGTAGCCAATGTGTTAAGAATGGGCTTAAGGAGTTCGTAGCGCTACGAACGTTTCGTGAATAGCTAGCCAGGTTTGTACGTTATACGACAACTGTGGATATTTAAAGTAGTACATTAATCTCGATATCCACAATATTACGATAATGTATTATGTTAACCGGGTACATGCAATCTGTCTGAATACTACTTCAATGTCTTAGGAGGGTGGGGTTGAGGTCGTTGGGAATTATACGTAATCCTGAGAGATTTCGTTTGAAAGTGGCTAAAATCCGTGCAAAACGTCGGTCACTCACCAACACCCACTCACCCACTCACTCACCCACTCACCCACTCACTCACCTACTCACCCACTCACTCACACACTCACTCATTCACCCACTCACTCACACACTCATCCACTCACTCAACCACTCAACCACTCACTCACACACTCACCTACCAACACACCCGATCCATTACACGAATACTGAGTTGGTGTATCCAACCACCTAACGCTTGTTTCTGTTGATACCGTATTGTTTCTTTCTTGTGATAGAGACACGGGGTCATGGATCACCGAGGCTTTATATGTTTGATGTATGTTATATTTCGACAGGATGCAAATATCCCCCAGGCTCCTGTTTTATTTTTATATTCAAATCAAGGATAGAATGCCCAGAAATGGCTCAGGTAAACTATGGAGTTTGTAACATCTCTTTGTGATCTACATCTCAATGGCAATTAGCAATACCTGTACAAATACAGGTTTTTATTATCATACCTGATAATGCTGATAAAGCATTTTTTCTAAAAATATCAGCGCCACCCTGACTACTGGTGACCGATCCAGTTTTGATGAATACTGATACCATCTTTCCACTGTAATCAGTTAATATACTGGCTGCAAAAGAAACGCAACCCTGGTTTCGAGTCAAGTTTTCAAATAGAAGACATAACATGAACGCTTACTTTCATTAGATTTCATGGTTTATCGAAACTAGCGGTTTCTTTTGCCTTTCAGTATAGCATTCAAGTGAGTGTTCGATTATAACTACAGAACATATACCTACAGGGTCCAACGCAAGTCATAATACTGTAAATTTGCACTGGCTTGTATTAAATGTTGTATTCATCAAGATGTATTTATGTGTTTCAGATTGACGCTAACACAGACTGCGGTTGTCGGGAGGAGGTTTAGGCGCAGCCATGCACTGTACTGACCACACCCACCTGCCCTCCCTGGACCTGAGGAAGGGGGAGGAGGTTTTCATATGCCCCATTCAGAATTCCACTGTACTCCTCGGGAGCCATGACCTGAAGATGTCCGGCATGACCACCTTCTGGAAGTCGCCTTACAACGGGGTGGTGAAAATCAACTCGCCTCTCACATACAAGCACGCTAAAGCTTTGAGCCTGAGCAGCAGGCGCTCAGACGATCCGAAACAACTCGGTCTTGTCAAGGGCATTCTGAAAAACTGTCGATCTCGAGAGAGTGAGTCGGATACTTCATCAACAGATGAAACTAAGAAGCTTCGTGGGATCCTCACGAAAAGGGGAGACAGCGCGGATACTAAGAAGCGAACTGGCAAACGGGTCAAGTTTGATGACAAGCTAGTCAAATTACATGAAATAGGCAGAAGATATGCAGCGCAGACGACAGGTGAAAGTACAGACGGAGATGACGTTGATGAAAGGTCAACGCAGATCGACCCACCCCGAGTTCTCAGAGAAATCAACGGCAATCGTCAAACCGATGATGACGCTGCAATGTGCAGTCCCAAAGCTCAAAATCCGTTCTTGAAATCTGCCACAACACCGGATCTCCGTGTTGGCGGTACATCGTGTGGTTTTCTCGTGCAGAGTAAGCAACAACACCCAAACCGATTGTTTTATGAAAGAGACTACAGAGGTTCGTCTGCCAGGTCTGAAAACATCAAAGTTGTAGAATATGAAAGAAATCTTCCTCGAGAAAGAGGACATCCACGTCTTTGTCGGGCATACACCTCTCCAATGTTATATTCTCAAAAATGTCACCGAAAATCTGCACAGAATCTTATCATATACAGACAAGAGCTCATCCCCGATGACAGACACTCGAACAGAAGCACCAAGAGCGCAGGAAGCAATCCCAGACAACGAATCATCATCCAAGCTCCCTCAATAACAAGTGATAGATCTGACGTCAGCAATGGCAGTCATTTGAATAGGACAAACTTTTGTAACGATGACAAAACATCTCAGATTGTGAGATGGCTCAGAAATGTTAATGACACTCAAGCTAAAGAAGGAAGATGTCCTGTTCTTGTGACAATGAGTTCCCATGGGCTACGAGACCCTTGAAACTCCGTGATATAGGTTCCTCCATAAGATGGAGGGGGTTAAAAGTGGTTTCTATCCACGAATGACATCCGTAGGCTCGTGACTTCACTTTGGCCTTGTTGATGAGGTGTCCGAGTTCGAATCCCACTACGCGCGGTACGGGAAGTTACACATGAATCGTTTATAATTCCTCGCCATTACGTTCCTGTTGTGAAAGCGTCAAGGATCAAACGATGGACACAAAGTCGTACATTCACACACTTGTCTGTCTCGAAGTGAGGGAGTTTGATTTTACGTCATATTCAGAAATATTTCAGCTGTATGGCGGTGTTCTGTAAATAATCAAGTCTAAACTAGACAATCCAGTTATCAACAGCATGTGCATCGCAACTGGGAACCTATGACATGTGTTACCCGACCCCGTTAGTCGCCTTTTACCACAAGCATAGTCGCCTTTTGTGGCAAGCATGGGTTGATGAAGACCTATTCAACTCCGGATCTCTGTCTCGAAGTCCAGGTACATCAAGTAATGACGCTTACAAAGTGGTGTGCGATCTGATTCTATGAATTGTTTCAGTTTACATCATTACATCAACCGACGAGATACCATCAGAAACACAGTCATCAATATGTTCTTGTACGTATATTGTACGTTACTACTGTTACATGGGGAATAACCCTTCATGAAACTACACCAAACTGACGTTCAAAAGAAAGTATACACTTGACAAACAATTTATTTAGTTATTTTTTTTATATTTAAGTCACCGAAACCCTGAAAACGTGACGTCCAAATACATCGCCATCGTTATTTATTATTGGGAAAAAAATGAATATTTTCTTTTGTCCGTCAGTGTAGTGTCCATTCCTTCCTTAATGAACTTCCCAGTTTTATTCCCAAGCAACTGTAAAGATCATAATTGTATATTGACATGAAAACAATCAATGTATTAGATATAGACGCTGTTCGCAGCATCGCCACCTTATGTAATATGCACAGTATCTGTCGCAGCTGATCTAATACAGCACTGAAGCCATTCTGTTTTTTCCAAACGAACACGTTTGTCCTTTGGACAAACATGATATAATTACAATGGTTATATTTATTTCTCAGAGGTACAGTTATCTCAAGTTTATGTAGTAAAGTTGAAGTTGATAGTACTACTGTTTCGTAGCTATTATTCACACTTTTCTGCGAAAGCATTGTCCGAGCTCTGACGAATGTCAAAATGACAGATGTACAACACTGAACGTTGAAAGAACTTGACCTTTCTACTGCGTATGTTAAAATGTGTTTAGCATGAATTTATACCAAGCCAGGAAGTTTCCTATGCAAAGTCAAATCTTTTAAAATCCTTATATATTTGAATTGTATCACTGGCGATTGTTAGCACAACCTGATTTCACCTTAATTTCTATAGCATGTCAAAATGAGCACTATTAAATAGTGCTACTGCGAACATATATTGCCTAATTTCGTTTCGACTTCAGTAGGGCAATATGTGTTTTGAAACAAAGAGATAAATTCATAAAAAGAGGAAATAGCTCACGATCATAGATACCGACTGAAAGAAATAAGGGAACGTTTATAATGGGAATGATGTGGTTAGGAACGTAACACATACTGAACAGCAAAAGAAACGAAATTACCGAAAAAAATGAAATCTCATGAAAGTAAGCGTTCATGTTCATGTCTTCTATTTAAAAACTGAGAAACAGCTAGAGTTGCGTTTCTTTTGCTCTTCAGTATTTGTGTATGCATTATTACGTCACTCTGTGGCTCCTTGTGTTTAACAGCGCACCGTGTGAGTTTGATTTAAAGGCGCTATTTCTGTGACTGGCCTTTGATGTTTATCACGCATGGAGCACGGTGATGATGCTGGCAAACCAATGGTTTGTGTTTGAGGTTCAAACCCACGATCCAAGGGTGATTTAAAAATGATTTTTAATCGAAAATATAAATTACTTTGAAGTACGTATGGTTTCTTATTTGCATTCATCAGTATATGTAAGAAAATAATGAACAGCTTTCGGTGTCCATCTTTTCAACTGGGTTTGAAATTGTTTTTAGTTTCATGAAAAAGGAAAATCGTCAAATATCTACTTCTACGCAACTACTTGATTTACAACCAGTAGTAACCACATCGTCGGTATCGATTTTATCAAAAGTCCCACGTTGCCTCTTCATGTGGGAGTGGCTGAGTGAGTTTAGTTTTACGCCGCACTTCGCAGTATTCCAGCTGTATGGCGGCGGTCTGTACATAATTGAGACTGGACGAGACACTCCATTGATCAACAGCATGAGCACTGATCTGCACAACTGGGAACCGATGCCGTGTCAATCAAGTCAGCGAGCCTGACGACAAGAAACCCGTTAGTCGTGTTTTACGACAAGCACAGTCGCCTTTTATGGCAAGAATGGGTTGCTGAAGGTATATTCTTCACGGGTCTTCATGTGCGAGAAATGTAAAATAAGTATTTTTGTATGTTTCATGTTTTGTACAGTTGGACTGGCTGGTTTCCATCCTGAATGGCAATAAATATTAACAATAGTAAAACTGTTTTTGTTGTTCATTGATGGGTTTTGAACAATGCTTTGATATTGAGACCTAGTTAGTATTCTTAAGGATGGAGCGTCAGTCCGATGAGTGGAATGTCTGAGGTGCGAATAGCAAACTGCGTTATTGCAAATGAAGGTACTTGTTGTTACCCTTCCTGGTGGTCGTTATCATGGAGGTCATTGCGTGAGTGAGTGAGGTCAGTTTTACGTCGCACCCAGCACAATTCCAGCTATACGGCGACTGTCTGTAATTAACCGAGTCTGGGGCAGATAATCCAGTGATCAGCAGCATGCCATCGATCTGCACAACTGGAAACCGATGGCATATATCAACCAAATCAGCCAGCCTGACCACTCGATTCCGTTAGTCGCCTCGTAAGACAAGCAAGTTGTACTGAAGATTTTCACGACTCTTACAGTGCCGGGTAAAATCAATACCCAAAAACAGTATTCCACCCATATCATACCTATGGACGTACAAACGTAAGGAATCGAACTCAGATCTCGAGCTGTGATTAGAGATCACTTTAACTTCTAAGCCACCTTGTGCACAGATTGCCATGCCTTCTGTGTACTGTTTTCGGTTAGCAAGAATTCGACATTTCACTCAAATATTTACTTCATATAGTTCCTTCAAGTCGAATCCATATTTTATGCCAACACAGCCACGTTACCGTCCGCCTGTTGACTTGCGGGTGAGGAAACATCAGCTGTATAAATATAAAATCTTAGATCTCTACGGACAAGGAGCGACCTAGATCCCGAGGTGTGTAACCCGAAACATAGAGAAGGCCGAGCTATGTCTTTCGCGTGTATACAAGCATGTAAATTCATATCGACAATATATATCCTGATAAGGCGGGTTTAGCGTCCATTGCACTTTGAACAGAGACTCGACCTGATCGAAAGTCGATAAATCAATCAAGATTAATGTAAGTTTGTGAACGCTGCGTGTTACACCTTATAATAGGGGAATGGGAAAAAAAGTGCTTATTCGGCGTAAATTTATAATGAAAATTGCTATGACACCCAATTACATTTTTTCCTTGTTGGAGTGAATCCATGGGCTGTGGGCTGTGGGCTGTGGTATTAATGTCAATAAATATATTTTGATACGATTCTCACTGTGCTACTATTAAGCACGGGTGCATGTAGATTGTACTGGGATACACTGGTCAGAGAACATATAAACCTGATTTTCAATTCTATTTTCCAGAGGCGAATGGGTACCCGGTAGGTGACGAATTAAGCATTATTCTAGCAATTTTACATTGTAAACATTCGAGGAGTCTAACCTGGGTCTTCTGCATGAAGAGGGAACGCAATAGGCACTAGGGTAACCCATCATCAATATACACATCATATATAGTTTATAAATTTCATCAGCCATTTTCTTTTGTCCTCCGTCGTGATACTGCTGGAATGTTGCCAAAACTCTGCCCAAAACTCAACTCATTCACTCACTCATAAATTTCACCAAGGCGACTTAATCAATAACTATGTTAAGCTGAAACCCGTTAATCCATACCATTACGCAAATACATATGTCCAGATTATATTGTTTTAAAATGTATGTTACAGTTGAAACCCGTTAATCCATACCATTACGCAAATACATATGTCCAGATTATATTGTTTTAAAATGTATGTTACAGTTGAAACCCGTTAATCCATACCATTACGCGAATACATATGTCCAGATTATATTGTGTTAAAATGTATGTTACAGTTGAAACCCGTTAATCCATACCATTACGCAAATACATATGTCCAGATTATATTGTTTTAAGATGTAGTCTCCAAATCACACAAGTACGCGTCAGTTTGTCAAACACGTGCAATGTAACTTGTTCAACCTGCATTGTACGATGAAGTCAATTCGTCTCCAACACGGTCTGTTTCACCGTGTGGGCCTGGGGTTTAGCAGGTGCCTCCTATACACATCATGTAGCGCACACCGAGTCTCAAATTAGGGTTTAGCAGGTGCCCGGTATACACATGAGGTACCGCACACAGACACTCAATACATGTCCCAGAGGGAGCTGTGTGTGAGGTGATTACTTTGTGTGGGTTGGTTACAACAAGCTTACACGCTGTCTGCCATATAACAGGTCTACGTATCAGTATATCTTAGAAGCTTCTTATAAGTGTTTCCATTGTCCATGGGGTATAGACAGTATACGATGTAATGGGGTGGGTTAAATACCGCATTAAATCGAAGTGATGTTTCCTGTAAATGTATTTTGGGTGAGTCCTCGGTGATGGAGGATATAAACGTTTCCCAAGTAGGTGAAAACGTAGTCGGGGTAGTTGTAATTACAGTAAAACTAGTACTAGCACTACTAGAAGTAGTAGTAGTAGTAGTAGTGGTGGTGGTAGTAGTAGTAGTAGTAGTAGTAGTAGTAGTAGTAGTAGTAGTAGTAGTAGTAGTAGTAGTGGTGGTGGTGGTGGTGGTGGTGGTGGTGGTAGTAGTAGTAGTAGTAGTAGTAGTAGTAGTGGTAGTAGTAGTAGTAGAAACCTAATACTGACTTTAATGAACGTTGTTTCAAGTACTGTCTGCATTGAATCAGCTGTCAAATACTGACTACACTGAACGGGCTGTCATGTACTGCCTGCAGTGAATCAGCTATCAAGTATTGTCTGCAGCGAATGAGCTGTCAAGCACAGTAACTGCATACTTGACAACCACGGTAACTGCATACTTGACAACCATAGTAACTGCAGCCAGTACTCGTATTTGAGTGGCTGCCAAAAACTGGCTGCAGTTACTTTGGTTGTCAAGTATGCAGTTACCGTGGCTGTCAAGTATGCAGTTACTTTGGTTGTCAAGTATGCAGTTACTATGGTTGTCAAGTATGCAGTTACTTTGGTTGTCAAGTATGCAGTTACTATGGTTGTCAAGTATGCAGTTACCGTGGCTGTCAAGTATGCAGTTACTTTGGTTGTCAAGTATGCAGTTACTTTGGTTATCAAGTATGCAGTTACTTTGGTTATCAAGTATGCAGTTACTATGGTTGTCAAGTATGCAGTTGCTATGGTTGTCAAGTATGCAGTTACTATGGTTGTCAAGTATGCAGTTACTTTGGTTGTCAAGTATGCAGTTACTATGGTTGTCAAGTATGCAGTTACCGTAGCTGTCAAGTATGCAGTTACTTTGGTTGTCAAGTATGCAGTTACTTTGGTTGTCAAGTATGCAGTTACTTTGGTTATCAAGTATGCAGTTACTATGGTTGTCAAGTATGCAGTTGCTATGGTTGTCAAGTATGCAGTTACTATGGTTGTCAAGTATGCAGTTGCTATGGTTGCCAAGTATGCAGTTACTATGGTTGTCAAGTATGCAGTTACTATGGTTTCCGTGACTGTCATGTTACAAAAGGCCATTTTCTACTGATCTTTGCCTGGAACAGTAAGTGTGGTTTGCGAGATGCCGGGTACTAAATGTAACTGCAGTTGCACAATAAGCGATAGCTGAACCTGCATCTGACTGAGCTCACATCGCTGCATCACACTGCCGAATAACGGTGACAGTGTCAACCACCGTAGATTGATAAACGCTATACATTTTACGAATGCTTTTCACAGTATCCGTTTAAATGTCATTACAATATTCAGAACAGTCACGATGTTGTCTTATGGTCAGATCAAGAGGCCTTAAAATCACACACATTTTTATGTAGCGCAGAATCGAATCCAGGTCTTCGGTGTGCCTAGCGAACAGTGACACACCGCTACCGAGGAAGACAAACAAGGGGTGGGTCAAATCAGAGCATGCTTGGATAACATGTGACGTAAAATGTGTCATATACTAATAAAGCCATTTAAGTGTTTGATAATGAGAGAGTGGTGTTTGAATTATTATTATTACAATGAATTAGGAAAATATGGTGTAAGTATGAGCTACAGATATGGAAGCATTAATTTTCGTGGAATTAGTTTAAAGACTTCCAGTGCGTTAAATAAAGTAGACGCCTTCTGTGCACACTTGCCTTGCATGTCTGCACGTCAGGATTTCCTCACACATCCAGTTGACACACAGAGATCAGTCAAAATATGACGTTAAACCGAACACTCCTCACCCCTACTGTTATTACAAATAGTAAACATGCTCGGTTGTAAAAGAATTTAAAAAGGAGAGCTCTTTATTGAAAACGGTACCGCTTTGGATCGTAAACACCAGGAACTGACAAGGCCAGGGGGCGCAACTCTTTTCAGCATATGGATGAATGGTATAACGACAGCGGTCTTTATACGAATGCTTTTTGTTATGTTTTTGCACTTCTCCAAGGGTGTTTATTTTCTCAATTTCTAGCCAAACATTTTAATCCAAAAACCAAAAATCCAAAAATCCAATACCTTTGATGACAGAATATTGGAGAAAAATTGCCAAATGAGATTGTTTGATGAATATTGCTTTTTTCATAAGATGACGATTCTCTCATGATTCATGTTTTACCTTAACAACAACGCAAGGGAGTCAGTTAATCTCGTTTCACGCCGCCTTTAGCAATATTCTAGCAAAGCAGGAAAGACCAGAAACACAAATTATCGTGTGTGAGCTTCACACATTTTACACATGTGCGTAATCGAACTCGAATCTTCAGCGTGACCATCGAACGCTGTAACAACTAGGCTACCCCACCGGATATTAGTGGTGTGGAAACCTTAAATTGTTTATAAACACTCAAGTATAAAGGTACAATAGTTGGCGTTTGTCCATTATAGCTATAACTGGTTTGTCTGATTCAAAGTAAATTATATACCGGGATCCACTAACGGGAATACATATGAGTGCTATGAGCAAACAGGAAAGATATCTGAATTTTTGAACTGTTGGTAGGTCATTTGAAGAAGAATGAAATTAAAAGAGTGATCAATAGTTCACGTTCGTTTCCCCTTCATCTGGATCCAACTTTTCAATGTGCTCTCAGTACAATTCGGTTCAATCAGTCATTGGCTTTGTCTAAACCGGAAATAGCGACAATTGTTGTGAAAAACGAAAGCTTTGTATTTTCACAATTATTGTCATTAAATCTTGTCACCTGCTTTGCCTTGCTTCCGAGTTACTGGTTTTCATAGACGACAATCTGTGTCATGGAAAATCCTTCTGGTCATTATTCAAATGCACATTTAACTGCATACTTCATTTTCACCCGAGTTTCAAAGGTCATTTAACAAAATTCAGGACAAAAAAGGGTGGTGGTAGGGGGTGGGTTGTGTGCGCAACCCGCTTAAAAGTAACCACAAGTCATTCATATGTTACAGTTTAAAGAGGACAAAATAACGTTTATGCGTACTTTAAGCACATGAAGGAGATATAAGCACGTGTAGTAGATACAAGTATATGTAGCAGATATGAGCATATTAAGAGAAATGAGCACGTCTAGTAGATATACACATGTGTAGTAGATGTAAGTACATGTAAGAGATAATTATGAGCACATGTTAGAGATGTAAGCACATGTAGTAGATATAAGCACATGTGATAGATATAAGCACATGTAGTAAATATATGCACATGTAGTAGATAGGTGTATCCCCAGCAAACTGAGCCTACTTCATAGTCAGTGGTAAAGGCAGTTGCTTGATTGTCATTTAGAAGTTGGTGTGTGACATGACAACAAATGGTATGGATTTACAAATTTTTTAATGTTTACAACACTACGTTTCTGGACTTCTTCTTGGCCCTTCATGAGGTCATTCACCTGATGAAGGGGCAAGAAGTAGCCCAGAAATGTAAATCCATACCATTTGTTGTCAGTGGTAAAAGCACAAAAGTATATGGCGACAAGATTCGAGTACAATATCATACTAAGTTAAGCATGCTTCTCTGTGCAGAGGACCCGTAAAGGTCCCTGGTAGAATAAGCATTCAGCAATCCATTCTTGCCATAAAAGGCGACTAACGGGATCGGGTGGTTAGGCTCACTGACTTGATTGACGCATGCCCTCGGTTTCCAGTTTCGCAGACCAATTCTCATGCTGTTGATCATTGGAATGTCTGGTCCACACAGACCGCCGCCATATAGCTGGAATATTGCTGAGTACGGCAGAGTGCAGAGTAGTCTCCCTTAGGTGTGCCAGGAACATATCGCCATAGGTTTGAATTCTTGCTCACCTATCTAGGTTTGTCAGCAATCATAGCTACGCTCGGTTTCACGGAGAGTCCCAGACGTCTGAAGTCTGCATGATGTCGACTTTTCACAAGAATGATATAAAGCTCACTCAATATTTCACCAGAATTCAGAAAGTATTTATACCTAGATAAAAATTATACGAACCATGGCAAAAAATATCTCGAAATATAAACGAGAGATTTAAATATAACCCCAGATATAAACGAGCAAACAAATGCAAGAAGTGTATGTCAAACAAGACTCCAGACCGTTGATTGTCAACACCCTACCACGACGTCGGTTAATCTTAGTATCGCCGACAGCTCTCACACAATCATTACACGCTGAAGGCGATAGCATTCACCCTCTCTCTAATCAATACATGCATATTCCTGCACATTCATTACTCTCAAATACCCGATTCGCTTTGTTTGTTTATCTAGGTTGTGAAGTCAATTGAAATGCAATTGTTCAGTCTGGCTTATCATAGCGATAACGTCACGCAACAAGACTTCAGCAAGGCGTGTTGTGAAATATGTTACCAGCTACCGAGGAAGGACTCTCCCCCTTGAGTTGCTAGGTACATAAGTAAAGCGTAACCACTCGTTGTAGACTGGGTCAGGCCCCAAGAGGGGTGAAACCAGCATGGGGATTTATCTGCACTCGCGTTTCAAAATGTCATCAATAACGATACGCTCACAAACCAATATCAGGAGCTGTCGGCGACATTCTTGACCATTCTCCCAGACTGTCTGGAATTCCTGGCATTCGGGGAGCAGTATTAGACATGGTCCCACGTATCTGAGCGATGTGACATTACATCAAGGTACAGGCGTTCAGGAATCAAATTCAAGGGAGAAGTATGTTTCCACAGGAATATGTATAATGAAGACCTATCTGATCTGAGGATAACGGTTTGCTGAATCTGAGGTAAGTTCTTCTCTTTGCTTTTAATTATTGAAAATGTTATCGATGAAATTTAAAGTATATAATGTAAGCAGCAATGCATTTCAAATAAGTAATGTCTTATCGAGTTGTAAAAAATATATGACGTAAGCGGTCTATTAACAGACACGTCGATGACTGTACACTGCGAATGTTCAATGAAGTTGTGTTGATGATAGTTTCTAAACTCAGTACGGACTGATGGTACTTTAAGTCTGTAGTCACTCACTCAAGATCAAAATATACCCAGATAAAACGCCAAGTCTCCCAACGAAACAACATTTTCAAATAGAAAATTCTCCACCCGGCATTGTAATTGATTTATTGAATTCCGTTTTCATAGATGAAAACAATCCAACTTTTTCATGCATTAATCTTAACTTCTTAACACGTTTATTCGCCAGCAAAAAATAAACAAGTATTGAATTTCCAATGCACCTATTACATGCCAGTATCCAAGACCAATGTTCATTCAATATTTCCAAGCCAACGTTTTTTCTTGCCTGATCTTACGGCCCTGTCAGTCCTGAACTTGAGGCGAAGGAGGAACCACGCCATAAATCTCCAAGTGGTGGTGCGTGTTGAGAAATCTAAGGTGTGCTGGTTGGCGGATTAACGTTCAAATACACTACACACTTCACAATGTCAGAGAATGTACAAGTGCTCCCCACACTGTGTAAACATTGGATTCTACCATACTGCCCGGATACCAGGACAAAATGGTTTTATTTCGAGAGTCCTTTGGTATCTGTAATCCTTAAACTGGCGTACGAACTAATTTTTTAATCCGTGGTTTAATTTAATTGTTTTGGGTGACTTATCCAGTTTTACGTCGATTACTTTTATGGATGGAGCAGTTTTATATGGAAAGTGGTTACATGGGTCAGTATGATAGTTTTTCAGTAAACTGTATGAGGGATCTTCGTATCGTGTTCTAACCATATGGTTGAACAAGCAGATTTTTCGGCTTTACCGAGACGTCACGGAGTGAGTGAGTTTAGGTTCAAGAGGCACTCAGCAATATTCCAGCTATATGGATGCGGTCTGTAAATAATCGGGTCTGGACCAGACAATCCAGTGGTCAACAGCATAAGCAATTGGAAACCGATGCCATGTGTCAACCAAGTCAGCAAAGCTGACCAATCGATCCCGTTAGTCGCCTCTTCTGACTGGCATAGTCCCCTTTTATGGCAAGCATGGGTTGATGAAGGGCTATTCTACCCCGGACCTTCACGGGTTTTTACGGAGAAAAGAAGCTCACCATATTGTTTAGTATGTATTTTGGAAAGTGCGGCACACGACAGTGTACTTTCTTCGTGGAATATCAGCTTTGGTCAAGGATTTATCATATGTCCAGATTCACAAAAACTTTTTAAACATATTTGATCTAAGTCTTTCTCGTGACCTCGCGTAGCTGTGTTTTTATGGCATAACCCCAAAGCTCCATGTTTTGTGCATCAGTTTCGATGGCTAATCATAGTTTCATTAACCCAAATTTATATAGGTAGCTTATAATCGATAGTTCTACAGCTGTTTGGTTAATCAATATTTCATTAGTCCACTAATCAATATCCCATTGCCTAAGATGTCTAATCAGTATATCAATAGCCAACTGTCTAATTTCTTTTTCTCTTAATTGTTAGCTGGACATTCGATATTTCAATACATAATTCTCCAGTTAATCTTTCAAAAAATAGTCGTATAATCAACATTTGAATAGTCAGCTCCCTTATCACTGTTTCAATAGCTAGTTTGTAAATCTTTCAGCTCTATAATCCAGTGGTTTGTTAGCTTCCATGCGACCTTTCTGAAACACACATTTTCTGTGTTGTTTTAGACCATTGTCAAATGCCATATGTAGGTTGCAAGAATGCATGGGTAGGTCAGGATATTTGAATAGATAAAACGAGAACTCCTGGAATATGGGTACTTATTCCTGGTGTTCAGAATATCATCCCAAGTGACGAGTGTATACGTAATCACTGCAGATGTTTAGGCTAATAGGGTTAATGTTTACAAAGATTCGACATATATCTGCTTAATGGAGGTCATGCGACCGATTGTTGTGGACACTTGTAATTCTTCATATTTATCATTTTGTTTGTTCGGGTCTTTAAATACGTGTCTTAATCCAATGATCAATATTATGAACATCGATCAACGCTGTTAGGATATGATGACATGTGTCAACCAAGTCAGCGAGTCTGGCCTCAGACTAATCGGGGACTGTATTGCATTGGGGTGAGTGAGTGAGTTGGGTTTCACGCCGCTTTTAGCAATATTCCAGTAAAATCAAGGCAGGGGAGACCCAAAATGGGCCTCACACATTGTACCCATGTGGGGAATCGAACCCGGGTCTTCGAACGTTTTAACCACTAGGCTGCCCTCTGATGTTATTGGAAAATATGGTTATGGTTTGTAACTGCTCACATTTCTTGAAACAGCTCCAGAACAAAAATTATCACAAACAGAAAATGCTCAAGCCTCCCTCTCCCCATGTTAAATGACTGATCCTTTATTGCATCTAACCCTATCGGCCTTGACGGTGTTGTTTGTCAGAGTCAGTAGATTGCAGTACGACAGCAGCCATTGTGTACGGCTCGGAAGATGAATGAAGTCGGATGTCGGTGGCACGGCTTGATTAACTCACATCAACCTAGTAACCAATTACATTTTAATGACAATGCCAGAATCACTACAGGAGCTATTTAATCTCCCACTCTTGTGGCCCATTATCTAACGAAACATTTCATTTTTTGTCTCTGCGTGTGCGGGAACGTGTTGCCTCTCGACAACCATCTGCGATCATGTTTGGGAAAGAATGTGACACATAGTTACACGAATGAGAACAGCCAATATTGCTAGTAATTCATCTTGATCCAGGACAATGGGAAAGGCAATAAGAACACGAACAGACCTGCTATCAGTCATAACACTACATGAGCTATGACCAGATATGCCTTCAGACTGGTGTTGCTTTCTGTTACAGGTATGGCGACGGACAACTGTTGGACGCTGTGGCAACGTCTTCCTCCGCGTTACCAGCTCACGACGCAGGAGATGGCAGACGAGGAAGGGGTTATAGGATCCAGGGTTGGCTGTCCAACACCACGTTCGGCTTCTTCTCGGCAGTCGCCTCGGTATCCTTCCGCCACTCCCCATTTTCCTGGAACCACTTTGGCAGGAATTCCTCCACACTCATCCGATGACCGTTTGAGGGCGTTTCTAGATCGCAGAAAGCTTGCATTCCCTTTAAGAAACTCTAGATATTTGTATAATATGAAGACTCTGCAACGTGTGAACTCAGCACGGCAGAAGATTACGAGCGATCCTTCTATTGTTACCTATGTGCCTTCTATGAGAGCTAAAACGCTGCCTGCTTTTCCCGTCACCAAACTATCCAACCTTCAGAGAGCAACCGTGGAGACAAAGGAATACTCTCTCAGTTCCAGGAACAACTTCTACCAAATAAAGCCTGACGCTGGCTCACACAAGGTTGTCGCTGTCCGTAACATCTTCCCGTTTGACGATTCCAAATCGCTTGCTAGACAATCCAAGGACCAAAGCAAGAAGTATGTGGTGAACGAATTGGATGATGCGACGATGTTCATTGACAATGACAAGATTATTTATTTCAGAAAACCCAAACCGAACATGACACAGTCCGTGATTGAGAGTGTAGGGACGTATTCCGCGAAGAAAAACGATGGGAGCTACATTGCCCACCTCAGAAAGGCGTATCTGAAGAACCCCCGGGATCATGCCAAACCGAAAGAGGCCGAACCAGACATACAAACTATTCAAAGAGAGAGAAGTGACTATGACAAAAGGGTGGGGCACATATTGGACTACTACTCTGGTGACGAATGTGAGAAAGGAAGACAGTTCGATGTAAACCGGAAGACTCAAGTTTCTGTTCAGACAGCAAGGACGGGAAGTCCTCGTCAGCGCGTCAGATCCTCAAGTCCCCGCAGTGGACGCTTAAGGTCGTTGTTGTCAAGCCCAGTCGCCCAGACTCCACCAAGCTCAAGGATCCACATGGATCCGTTCGAGGAGTGGAGCTTGTATTTTAAACTTAACCAACGCTCCGTCCTGCATGAAAAGCAGTTTTATCTGAGAACGCCTGGAATACGGCTACTTATTCCGGGTGCTCAGAATATCACCCCAAGTGACGTGTCAAGCTGCAAATGCCGCCTATGTCGCGTTGAGATGGAACTGTCTGTCATTGCGCAAATGAACGAGATGGGCATTGGGATACCCAGTAACATGACGCCAGATCCAGTAATAAGCCCACCCATACCACCGGAAGTGGAATGTCCCGGAAGACCAAATTCCGCAGCAAATGAAATCGAGAAACCAAAAGACCTACCCGATTCTGAGCTTATACCTAATGATCTGCCTCGTGTCAAGCCAAATGGCGAACTCTTGACCATAAAACTTCCGGAAATTTCCGAAGAGACGTCTGACATCAGTTCCATTGCAACCAATCGAGACACGAATCGAAATGGGACAACTGGTACAGCTCAAGGAAGCACTTCACTGGATGCGATGAATGTTCCTGAAGCAGTGTCGACATCTAACAAAGTATGTGACAATGAGGAACAAAACGTCGTTCCTGAGGAAAAAGCAAAGAACCAAGAAGCCTCAAATGCCTGCTGAACGCTGAAAACTGTCCATGAGAAATTAAAAGTTCCGTGGCTATTCATGGTAACAGGCACACTAAGACTCATACTGAGTCATACTAAGACTGCTCATTGGTTTCAGTGTGTCACTTGCGGGTTCAGTAGCTGAAGTATCCCGTGTGTAGATCAATTCCCATGCTGTTTATCACAGGTTTGTCCAGTAAAGACTCGGCTATTCACAGGCCGACACCACATAGCTAGGATATTTGTGGTGATACAACGATTTGTGGTGATACATTCACAAGTAAATTCGAGTAATTGTAACTCGTTATTTCGAAAAGGGTATCTGCCTGGATGCATTATGTTCATATTTGTGTGGCACTCTTTGGTGTTATCAATATAACAAACTAATATAAAACCGAGTGAAGATCACTCTATGATCACACTATTGGTGTATTGAATAGATTACCATACGGATTCTCCATGTGTGTGTTTTCTGAATTACTCATAAACCAGTTTAAGTAAACTTAGCCCCAGAGTTCGTTACACTCCTACATTGTGTCAAAACCTAGTAGAAGGTCGCGTCAGGTAACCTTTGAGCGACATATGACCGTAGCGAGACGGCTAAACGGATTTAACCAATCAGACAACGGCTACTGTTTAGGGTTTGGTGGGACTTACAAAATACATCTGTCACTGACAATTATCTCTCGAACGAAAATACGAATATAACACTCTGATATTTGACGTGCAGCATATGCGCTTTTTGGGTTTCTGTTGACATGGTTACCGTTCGTTAATATTTCCGCAAGCTGACACCCTTGTATATTGCCAAAAACGCTATTGTCAGCGACCCTTTACTCACTGTTGTGGCGTGCCCCATATGCATAGCCCAGAAGCGATCGTAGGGAAACTAGCATTCGGAAACGTTCGGGTACAAACCTTTGCATGGGTAAAAGTTCAAAAGGTATGTACGAATGTCCACTTTCGGTATTTGGTAAGCTGTGCCCTGATTGGTCAATCGTAAAGGTTACCTGACGACCTCCTACTAGGTTCTGTTAGACCCAGTATACGAGTGTAAAGAAGTGTAAATTTACTTAGACTGACTCATATGCGATCATTATTTCACTGAATCCAGTACAAAGGATCTTAACCGAACCGGAACAATTGCCATACAAAACTGTCAAAAAATAGAATGTGGATCCACAAGCTCAATATTATTTCGTTTAACAATTACAGTCACCATATTCGCTATGACATTTTTGACCTGGGAGTTGCATAGACCGTCACAGCACCTCGGTTATATGGATTTTCACTTTGAAGTGTGCGGAATGTAGAAATGTGTCTTCGAAACATCATGCTGTAATATAAAGTAAATGTGAAATCTGCCATGTAGAAATGTCCATTTATTTGATACACGAACATCCTCACTCAGCAAATTGTTATCAGACAGTTTTTTTAGCCTGAAGACGTTTAATGGGAATGGGTCTAAAACAATAAATTGTCCACATTGATCAGAATCAGATCAGAAATCTTTGTTTGTTTCTAACCTCACTCGTTCCCACAGATTCTGAAACATGCACTTGTGTAAGGTTTACTACCAGTAAATGCTTAATGTGTATTAAAAGAAGCGACAGGTGGGAAAACGGCGCAACCAAAATATGGTGCCAAATCTATGTAACGATTTGTTCAGGTAATCTGCACTGTAAAGATAGGGGTGCAGTTCAGCGGAAGAGCATTCCACCCGGGTGTGTGCCCCACCCGTGTATGAAAGAAACTACATTCACTGACATCACCAGACATTGCAAGATGCCATGCTGAACAGTCGGGGAGATTGCCCCTTACAAAGTCCTTTTTTCTTCAAATACTAAACAGTCATACACACCCTCTTTACAGCAAATACAGCACGTCTTCAATGTTGGCTGTACCATTCTACTGTAGGCTTGCCACGGGTACGTATGTGTCAAGGCTCGATTGTTAATCTCGGGTTTGTCGGGGAGACGTGGATATCTGGGTTTTTTACAAGAGACCTTCTGGGATAATGAATTCACAGAAAAGTATAAACATATGTGGCAGAGAAAAAAAAGGAGTCGCGATTTTATTTCATTCCAAATTTCCATATGATGTTCGAAAATATATTCTGATATTGATGGTAGAATCTTGAAAGTTGCGTTTACTGTTGACGATACTGAATATGCTTGCCTTAATATTTATGCACCAAATCAACCTAGAGAGACAATAGTTTTCTTTGATGAAATTGACAACTATATTTGTGATGATAATGTAACATTTGGATGGGATTTTAATGGAATTCTTGATGTTTATTTTGACAGAAGCACCAACATGAAAACATTTAATATCAAAAGTAGTAATCGATTTCAAATGTTGTTGAACAACCAAAATATGTGTGACATATGGAGATACAGAAATCCCAACAAATGGGAATATACAAGACAGAATATTGTTGATGGTATCATGAAACAGCCACATATAGATATGATACTGATATCGAGATCACTTACTTCTTTTGTCATAAATTGCTACATAAAATATTCATCTGTTAGTGACAATAACATTAATTGTCTTCATATGGATTTCAATAGAGTCTATGGCAGGGAAAGGGGAGGGGGAACAAGTCTATGGATATTTAACAATGAATTGCTCAAAGATGCTGAATTCATTATTGTGATTCGAAACATTGTGAATGATAATGTTGTTTGTGAAAGTTACCAAACTAAACCATTGGTTTGGTGGGATTGCCTAAAATACAAGTTTAACAGATGAGCTATTTATTATTCCTGTAAAAAGTTTAGAAAGGAAATATTTTAAACTTCAGAATTTATTCCGTTTTGGAGATATCTCCCATGTTCAAAATCTTGAAAACGTTTTACAGTTATTTGAACAAAGAAAATGTCAAGAAACTAATTTGAGATCCAAGGTACAGTGGTCAATAGAATCAGATAAAAATACTTCTTGCTTTCTTAACCTGGGAAATAGTAAGCAGGAAGCTATATCAAACAACAAGAGACAGATTCTGGACTCGCTCAGGCCTCGGACGACATACTAGATCATGCCTACCAGTTTTTTTCCCATCTGTATTCAGCAGTTGAAATTCATGCCGATAAGCAGGATGAAATTCTGGATTTAGTAACTGATCATGTATCAGATGTCGATAGAAAAAGACTAGATGAGGAAATTACTGCTGAAGAAATTACTGTAGCGTTAAAGGGAAAGAAGCGTCGTAAATCACCTGGTAATGATGGTCTTACTGTTGGTTTCTAAATCACCTGGTAATGATGGTCTTACTGTTGGTTTCTAAATCACCTGGTAATGATGGTCTTACTGTTGGTTTCTAAATCACCTGGTAATGATGGTCTTACTGTTGGTTTCTAAATCACCTGGTAATGATGGTCTTACTGTTGGTTTCTAAATCACCTGGTAATGATGGTCTTACTGTTGGTTTCTAAATCACCTGGTAATGATGGTCTTACTGTTGGTTTCTAAATCACCTGGTAATGATGGTCTTACTGTTGGTTTCTAAATCACCTGGTAATGATGGTCTTACTGTTGGTTTCTAAATCACCTGGTAATGATGGTCTTACTGTTGGTTTCTAAATCACCTGGTAATGATGGTCTTACTGTTGGTTTCTAAATCACCTGGTAATGATGGTCTTACTGTTGGTTTCTAAATCACCTGGTAATGATGGTCTTCCTGCTGGTTTCTAAATCACCTGGTAATGATGGTCTTACTGTTGGTTTCTAAATCACCTGGTAATGATGGTCTTACTGTTGAGTTCTATCGTACATTTTGGGATGTATTGAAACCAGTTTTTGTTAACATAGTGAAGTGTATATTTGAAGAGAAACAGATGTCGAGAACAATGAAAAGGGTGTTATAAATCTTTTCTTTCAGAAGAAGGGGAGTAAAACGTAATTACAGGCCTATCTCACTTTTCAATGTGGATTCAAAGCTCATTTCACGCACATTGTCCTTAAGATTAAAAACTGTTGTATCTAGTTTTATCTCACCCGAATAAACTTGTTCCATCCCAGGAAGAGATATATCTGATAATATCCACTCCATCAGGATCTATCTGATAATATCCACTCCATCAGAGATGTTGTTGATTTTGCAGATGAAAATGGAGAAAATGCCTACATTATCACTATTGATCAGGAGAAAGCATTTGATCGAGTTTCACATTTTTTTGTTTAAAACACTAGAACAATTTAATTTTGGTAATTACTCTGTGTCATGGATAAAGATTTTATACACTGATTTGAAAAGTAGTGTGATAATTAACGGTCATCTTACACCATATTTCTCATTAAGTCAGTCTGTTAAACAATCAACATGTATTGGTCACTTTTATCAAGGAGGATTAGCCATTGCAAGCTTCAGATTCAAAATATATGCTTTTAGGGCCAAAATCATCCAAACATTATTTAGTCAAACTTTTCAAACTTTATGGAAGAATACATGTTGGTTGTTCTTTTCAAAATACCTCAACATGGGACTCAAAAGTAATATTTTCAGTATTGTTTATAATCGGGTATCGCTGGCCCAGATACATCCATTCTATGCTGAATTGTTGTTAGCCTGGCACACAATCACGTGCAGCAACAGACATTTTCCGACTGAGCACGAGAAGATCATGAATCAGCCATTATTTCAAAACCCACACGTGCGTTTTCAAAACCCACACGTGCGTTTTCAAAACGCTGCTCTTTCAGTCGTTTATTCAAGCTAGGCTAATTAAAGTTAAAGACATTTGTTATGAATTTATCCCTGGCTTTTCATCACGCTCCGCTATTGTGGAACTACTTGCTGAAAAGCAAAATGATATACCATCCTCAGTCGTTGAAAATGCTTATAATGTTATTATATCATGTGTGCCTGAGGATTGGTGTAATAGCATAAATACCAAAGCACGGGACATTGATAAAACTCTTCACCATGATGTATATTTTTCTGCACGTGGCAAGGTAATTTCGTCCAAGGATTTGTCTGTAAAGTTTACTTATGATTTATTCTTAAACAGACTTTTTGTTAGCCCAACGTCTAAAGCATACTGGGATATGTTTGCAATCATTGTAGACTGGGATAAAACATGGAAATGGGTGTTTCAAAGCGACACCCAGGAGCAAATTGACCTGGATTTTAAGATATGTCATAATATAATATAATATTTACTAATGACAAGTTATACAAGTATGGGAAAGCTGACGCAAGTGAATGCATTGTGTGCCTGAGTGCAGTTCAGTCAAAAGAGGTCAAATCAAGCGAAGCGGGCATAAATCTTTTCCTTTCTGTCTATAGAATCGCTGCATTCAAGAGAAGACCTATTATGACGCTTCAACAAAGTCGAATTCATCTAAAGAAGCTATTTAAAAGTTATGTTCGTCATCACTTCAAACTGTTATGGTCGAGATATCAACAACACAAACAGTCCTATAAATTCATTGAACGTTATGTTCTCACTCTTCACTACATGGATGTTGATAGCGACTGCTTAATCCTTAAACATCCGTTAAATGACTAAGGATGTCAATGCTTAATTTCATGCAAAGATGTCGGTAATAACACTTCATAACATGTTTTATTGTACATATCATTCAATTGAATAAACATTTTATTAAAGAACAAAACACCTTTAGCCAGGGATGTCACAATGCAAACTGTGTGTGCCCCACACGAATGTGAAAGAAGCCACATTTAATGAAATCACCAGACATTGCAAGATGCCAAGATCAACAATTGTACACATTGCTGCCCATAAAGTCCTTTCTTTCTTCAAATACTCCACAGCATTACACACCCTCTTTACAGCAACTACAGCACGCTTTCTATGTTGGCTGTACCATTTTGCTGTAGGCTTGCCACGGGGATGTACGTATCAAGGCTCAATTCTTAAACTCGGGTGTGTGGGGAAGACTGATGTCAACTTGGAAAACAAAGATTGTACAAGTGCTCAAGAGAAGGATACATGGTTTTTACCCCTCTTCCTCCAGGTTGGGGATCTAGTTCGGTGGTAGAGCGTTCGCTTTGCATGTGAAAGGCCCCGGGTTCGATCCCCGGCATCTCCATGTTCCTTATTTTTCCCCTGTTTTATATTTGTCTTCTTCTTACAAGCCCAACGTTCATCTTTATCAGCACCTCAAAACCAAACAATTCTCTTACACAATCCACAATACATATATGCAAATGTACATCCATCCTGCATTTCAAACAATCACACTACTTATACGCTTGAATTTAGAAGGATTTGGCAATAGGCTACGTCTCCATCTTGACATTTCGACCTTCACAAGTACTGAGTGCATAAAAGTGATCAATCTAACAAGTAGTATAATGAGAGCAGCAGGTGTAGGGGATGTAGCTCAGTGGTAGAGCGTTTGCTTCGCATGTGAAAGGCCCCGGGTTCGATCCCCGGCATCTCCACATTTGTGGCCAAGGATGTCACAATGCAAACTGAGTGTGCCCCACCCCAATATGAAAGAAGCCACATTTATTGAAATCACCAGACATTGCAAGATGCCACGCTCAACAATCGTACACATTGCTGCCCATAAAGTCCTTTCTTTCTTCAAATACTCCACAGCATTACACACCCTCTTTACAGCAACTACAGCACGCTTTCTATGTTGGCTGTACCATTTTGCTGTAGGCATGCCACGGGGATGTACGTGTCAAGGCTCAATTCTTAAACTCGGGTGTGTGGGGAAGACTGATGTCAACTTGGAAAACAAAGATTGTACAAGTGCTCAAGAGAAGGATACATGGTTTTTACCCCGTTTTCCTCCAGGTTGGGGATGTAGCTCAGTGGTAGAGCGTTCGCTTTGCATGTGAAAGGCCCCGGGTTCGATCCCCGGCATCTCCATGTTCCTTATTTTTTCCCTGTTTTATATTTGTCTTCTTCTTGCAAGCCCAACGTTCATCTTTATCAGCACCTGAAAACCAAACAATTCTCTTACACAATCCACAATAAATATATGCAAATGTACATCCATCCTACATTTCAAGTAATCACACTACTTATACGCTTGAATTTAGAAGGATTTGGCAATAGACTACGTCTCCATCTTGACATTTCGACCTTCACAAGTACTGAGTGCATAAAAGTGATCAATCTAACAAGTAGTATAATGAGAGCAGCAGGTGTAGGGGATGTAGCTCAGTGGTAGAGCGTTTGCTTCGCATGTGAAAGGCCCCGGGTTCGATCCCCGGCATCTCCACATTTGTGGCCAAGGATGTCACAATGCAAACTGAGTGTGCCCCACCCCAATATGAAAGAAGCCACATTTATTGAAATCACCAGACATTGCAAGATGCCACGCTCAACAATCCTACACATTGCTGCCCATAAAGTCCTTTCTTTCTTCAAATACTCCACAGCATTACACACCCTCTTTACAGCAACTACAGCACGCTTTCTATGTTGGCTGTACCATTTTGCTGTAGGCTTGCCACGGGGATGTACGTATCAAGGCTCAATTCTTAAACTCGGGTGTGTGGGGAAGACTGATGTCAACTTGGAAAACAAAGATTGTACAAGTGCTCAAGAGAAGGATACATGGTTTCTACCCCGTTTCCTCCAGGTTGGGGATGTAGCTCAGTGGTAGAGCGTTCGCTTTGCATGTGAAAGGCCCCGGGTTCGATCCCCGGCATCTCCATGTTCCTTATTTTTTCCCTGTTTTATATTTGTCTTCTTCTTGCAAGCCGAACGTTCATCTTTATCAGCACCTGAAAACCAAACAATTCTCTTACACAATCCACAATAAATATATGCAAATGTACATCCATCCTACATTTCAAGTAATCACACTACTTATACGCTTGAATTTAGAAGGATTTGGCAATAGACTACGCCTCCATCTTGACATTTCGACCTTCACAAGTACTCAGTGCATAAATGTGATCAATCTAACAAGTAGTATAATGAGAGCAGCAGGTGTAGGGGATGTAGCTCAGTGGTAGAGCGTTTGCTTCGCATGTGAAAGACCCCGGGTTCGATCCCCGGCATCTCCACATTTGTGGCCAAGGATGTCACAATGCAAACTGAGTGTGCCCCACCCCAATATGAAAGAAGCCACATTTATTGAAATCACCAGACATTGCAAGATGCCACGCTCAACAATCGTACACATTGCTGCCCATAAAGTCCTTTCTTTCTTCAAATACTCCACAGCATTACACACCCTCTTTACAGCAACTACAGCACGCTTTCTATGTTGGCTGTACCATTTTGCTGTAGGCTTGCCACGGGGATGTACGTGTCAAGGCTCAATTCTTAAACTCGGGTGTGTGGGGAAGACTGATGTCAACTTGGAAAACAAAGATTGTACAAGTGCTCAAGAGAAGGATACATGGTTTTTACCGGGTTTACCTCCAGGTTGGGGATGTAGCTCAGTGGTAGAGCGTTCGCTTTGCATGTGAAAGGCCCCGGGTTCGATCCCCGGCATCTCCATGTTCCTTATTTTTTCCCTGTTTTATATTTGTCTTCATCTTACAAGCCCAACGTTCATCTTTATCAGCACCTGAAAACCAAACAATTCTCTTACACAATCCACAATAAATATATGCAAATGTACATCCATCCTACATTTCAAGTAATCACACTACTTATACGCTTGAATTTAGAAGGATTTGGCAATAGACTACGTCTCCATCTTGACATTTCGACCTTCACAAGTACTGAGTGCATAAAAGTGATCAATCTAACAAGTAGTATAATGAGAGCAGCAGGTGTAGGGGATGTAGCTCAGTGGTAGAGCGTTTGCTTCGCATGTGAAAGGCCCCGGGTTCGATCCCCGGCATCTCCACATTTGTGGCCAAGGATGTCACAATGCAAACTGAGTGTGCCCCACCCCAATATGAAAGAAGCCACATTTATTGAAATCACCAGACATTGCAAGATGTCACGCTCAACAATCGTACACATTGCTGCCCATAAAGTCCTTTCTTTCTTCAAATACTCCACAGCATTACACACCCTCTTTACAGCAACTACAGCACGCTTTCTATGTTGGCTGTACCATTTTGCTGTAGGCTTGCCACGGGGATGTACGTGTCAAGGCTCAATTCTTAAACTCGGGTGTGTGGGGAAGACTGATGTCAACTTGGAAAACAAAGATTGTACAAGTGCTCAAGAGAAGGATACATGGTTTCTACCCCGTTTCCTCCAGGTTGGGGATGTAGCTCAGTGGTAGAGCGTTCGCTTTGCATGTGAAAGGCCCCGGGTTCGATCCCCGGCATCTCCATGTTCCTTATTTTTTCCCTGTTTTATATTTGTCTTCTTCTTACAAGCCCACCGTTCATCTTTATCAGCACCTGAAAACCAAACAATTCTCTTACACAATCCACAATAAATATATGCAAATGTACATCCATCCTACATTTCAAGTAATCACACTACTTATACGCTTGAATTTAGAAGGATTTGGCAATAGGCTACGCCTCCATCTTGACATTTCGACCTTCACAAGTACTCAGTGCATAAATGTGATCAATCAAAGAAGTAGTATAATGAGAGCAGCAGGTGTAGGGGATGTAGCTCAGTGGTAGAGCGTTTGCTTCGCATGTGAAAGGCCCCGGGTTCGATCCCCGGCATCTCCACATTTGTGGCCAAGGATGTCACAATGCAAACTGAGTGTGCCCCACCCCAATATGAAAGAAGCCACATTTATTGAAATCACCAGACATTGCAAGATGCCACGCTCAACAATCGTACACATTACTGCCCATAAAGTCCTTTCTTTCTTCAAATACTCCACAGCATTACACACCCTCTTTACAGCAACTACAGCACGCTTTCTATGTTGGCTGTACCATTTTGCTGTAGGCTTGCCACGGGGATGTACGTATCAAGGCTCAATTCTTAAACTCTGGTGTGTGGGGAAGACTGATGTCAACTTGGAAAACAAAGATTGTACAAGTGCTCAAGAGAAGGATACATGGTTTTTACCGGGTTTACCTCCAGGTTGGGGATGTAGCTCAGTGGTAGAGCGTTCGCTTTGCATGTGAAAGGCCCCGGGTTCGATCCCCGGCATCTCCATGTTCCTTATTTTTTCCCTGTTTTATATTTGTCTTCTTCTTACAAGCCCAACGTTCATCTTTATCAGCACCTGAAAACCAAACAATTCTCTTACACAATCCACAATAAATATATGCAAATGTACATCCATCCTACATTTCAAGTAATCACACTACTTATACGCTTGAATTTAGAAGGATTTGGCAATAGACTACGTCTCCATCTTGACATTTCGACCTTCACAAGTACTCAGTGCATAAATGTGATCAATCTAACAAGTAGTATAATGAGAGCAGCAGGTGTAGGGGATGTAGCTCAGTGGTAGAGCGTTTGCTTCGCATGTGAAAGACCCCGGGTTCGATCCCCGGCATCTCCACATTTGTGGCCAAGGATGTCACAATGCAAACTGAGTGTGCCCCACCCCAATATGAAAGAAGCCACATTTATTGAAATCACCAGACATTGCAAGATGCCACGCTCAACAATCGTACACATTGCTGCCCATAAAGTCCTTTCTTTCTTCAAATACTCCACAGCATTACACACCCTCTTTACAGCAACTACAGCACGCTTTCTATGTTGGCTGTACCATTTTGCTGTAGGCTTGCCACGGGGATGTACGTGTCAAGGCTCAATTCTTAAACTCGGGTGTGTGGGGAAGACTGATGTCAACTTGGAAAACAAAGATTGTACAAGTGCTCAAGAGAAGGATACATGGTTTTTACCGGGTTTACCTCCAGGTTGGGGATGTAGCTCAGTGGTAGAGCGTTCGCTTTGCATGTGAAAGGCCCCGGGTTCGATCCCCGGCATCTCCATGTTCCTTATTTTTTCCCTGTTTTATATTTGTCTTCATCTTACAAGCCCAACGTTCATCTTTATCAGCACCTGAAAACCAAACAATTCTCTTACACAATCCACAATAAATATATGCAAATGTACATCCATCCTACATTTCAAGTAATCACACTACTTATACGCTTGAATTTAGAAGGATTTGGCAATAGACTACGTCTCCATCTTGACATTTCGACCTTCACAAGTACTGAGTGCATAAAAGTGATCAATCTAACAAGTAGTATAATGAGAGCAGCAGGTGTAGGGGATGTAGCTCAGTGGTAGAGCGTTTGCTTCGCATGTGAAAGGCCCCGGGTTCGATCCCCGGCATCTCCACATTTGTGGCCAAGGATGTCACAATGCAAACTGAGTGTGCCCCACCCCAATATGAAAGAAGCCACATTTATTGAAATCACCAGACATTGCAAGATGTCACGCTCAACAATCGTACACATTGCTGCCCATAAAGTCCTTTCTTTCTTCAAATACTCCACAGCATTACACACCCTCTTTACAGCAACTACAGCACGCTTTCTATGTTGGCTGTACCATTTTGCTGTAGGCTTGCCACGGGGATGTACGTGTCAAGGCTCAATTCTTAAACTCGGGTGTGTGGGGAAGACTGATGTCAACTTGGAAAACAAAGATTGTACAAGTGCTCAAGAGAAGGATACATGGTTTCTACCCCGTTTCCTCCAGGTTGGGGATGTAGCTCAGTGGTAGAGCGTTCGCTTTGCATGTGAAAGGCCCCGGGTTCGATCCCCGGCATCTCCATGTTCCTTATTTTTTCCCTGTTTTATATTTGTCTTCTTCTTACAAGCCCACCGTTCATCTTTATCAGCACCTGAAAACCAAACAATTCTCTTACACAATCCACAATAAATATATGCAAATGTACATCCATCCTACATTTCAAGTAATCACACTACTTATACGCTTGAATTTAGAAGGATTTGGCAATAGGCTACGCCTCCATCTTGACATTTCGACCTTCACAAGTACTCAGTGCATAAATGTGATCAATCAAAGAAGTAGTATAATGAGAGCAGCAGGTGTAGGGGATGTAGCTCAGTGGTAGAGCGTTTGCTTCGCATGTGAAAGGCCCCGGGTTCGATCCCCGGCATCTCCACATTTGTGGCCAAGGATGTCACAATGCAAACTGAGTGTGCCCCACCCCAATATGAAAGAAGCCACATTTATTGAAATCACCAGACATTGCAAGATGCCACGCTCAACAATCGTACACATTACTGCCCATAAAGTCCTTTCTTTCTTCAAATACTCCACAGCATTACACACCCTCTTTACAGCAACTACAGCACGCTTTCTATGTTGGCTGTACCATTTTGCTGTAGGCTTGCCACGGGGATGTACGTATCAAGGCTCAATTCTTAAACTCGGGTGTGTGGGGAAGACTGATGTCAACTTGGAAAACAAAGATTGTACAAGTGCTCAAGAGAAGGATACATGGTTTTTACCGGGTTTACCTCCAGGTTGGGGATGTAGCTCAGTGGTAGAGCGTTCGCTTTGCATGTGAAAGGCCCCGGGTTCGATCCCCGGCATCTCCATGTTCCTTAATTTTTCCCTGTTTTATATTTGTCTTCTTCTTACAAGCCCAACGTTCATCTTTATCAGCACCTGAAAACCAAACAATTCTCTTACACAATCCACAATACATATATGCAAATGTACATCCATCCTACATTTCAAGTAATCACACTACTTATACGCTTGAATTTAGAAGGATTTGGCAATAGACTACGCCTCCATCTTGACATTTCGACCTTCACAAGTACTCAGTGCATAAAAGTGATCAATCTAACAAGTAGTATAATGAGAGCAGCAGGTGTAGGGGATGTAGCTCAGTGGTAGAGCGTTTGCTTCGCATGTGAAAGGCCCCGGGTTCGATCCCCGGCATCTCCACATTTGTGGCCAAGGATGTCACAATGCAAACTGAGTGTGCCCCACCCCAATATGAAAGAAGCCACATTTATTGAAATCACCAGACATTGCAAGATGCCACGCTCAACAATCGTACACATTACTGCCCATAAAGTCCTTTCTTTCTTCAAATACTCCACAGCATTACACACCCTCTTTACAGCAACTACAGCACGCTTTCTATGTTGGCTGTACCATTTTGCTGTAGGCTTGCCACGGGGATGTACGTGTCAAGGCTCAATTCTTAAACTCGGGTGTGTGGGGAAGACTGATGTCAACTTGGAAAACAAAGATTGTACAAGTGCTCAAGAGAAGGATACATGGTTTTTACCCCGTTTCCTCCAGGTTGGGGATGTAGCTCAGTGGTAGAGCGTTCGCTTTGCATGTGAAAGGCCCCGTGTTCGATCCCCGGCATCTCCATGTTCCTTATTTTTTCCCTGTTTTATATTTGTCTTCTTCTTACAAGCCCAACGTTCATCTTTATCAGCACCTGAAAACCAAACAATTCTCTTACACAATCCACAATAAATATATGCAAATGTACATCCATCCTGCATTTCAAGTAATCACACTACTTATACGCTTGAATTTAGAAGGATTTGGCAATAGGCTACGTCTCCATCTTGACATTTCGACCTTCACAAGTACTGAGTGCATAAAAGTGATCAATCTAACAAGTAGTATAATGAGAGCAGCAGGTGTAGGGGATGTAGCTCAGTGGTAGAGCGTTCGCTTCGCATGTGAAAGGCCCCGGGTTCGATCCCCGGCATCTCCACATTTGTGGCCAAGGATGTCACAATGCAAACTGAGTGTGCCCCACCCCAATATGAAAGAAGCCACATTTATTGAAATCACCAGACATTGCAAGATGCCACGCTCAACAATCGTACACATTGCTGCCCATAAAGTCCTTTCTTTCTTCAAATACTCCACAGCATTACACGCCCTCTTTACAGCAACTACAGCACGCTTTCTATGTTGGCTGTACCATTTTGCTGTAGGCTTGCCACGGGGATGTACGTATCAAGGCTCAATTGTTAAACTTGGTGGTTACCTCCCTTGAATTGGAGGTGTATGGACGGATTTACGAGAGAGTGACAAGTTTTCTCGGAGATCGTCATTTAAAGGGACGTCTGAACTTGAATTTGGTGCCCAAAGGTAGGATAACATTTACAATGTGATTGTATGTGAACCTACCTCGTTAGCAAGCACTTAGGTGCTTGCTATATGCGGTCGCTGTATTGTTGACATCTTGCTGACTGGAGACAAAATGGCGGACTCCTATTCAAAAAGAAAGTATCAGAAGGATTGCACAATTGAAGTTCATGTAGGAGACAACAGAGTTGTAACCGCAAGCACGCTTTGCAGTGTTTTGTTGGAGTATGTATCTGATGTGTGGGCATGTGTGTTGAAAGGCACAGATTGTTTTGATGTAACAGTCCCTGACAGCACCGAGGCAAGGATTCTTGCTGAAACAAATGACTTAGTTATAGAAGATCAGAAGATCTCATTCAGACTGCTTCAGAGTGACAGTGTAGTGGTGTCATTTCTTCATCTCCCACCGTACATCGATGATGAAGAAATAGAAAAACTTCTCAGTAAGAGAGGAATAACTATGAAAAGTGACATCAAGCACAGAACTCTTAAAGGCACACACATTTTTGATGGTACAAGATATGTGAGGGTGGTATTTCCCCCTGAATGTAACTCATTACCGTATTCAATGGGGTTTAACACCCTGGATGGATACAGGTATTTTAGAGTTATACACAATAACCAAGAACGGTTATGCTTCAAGTGCAATTCTGGAGGTCACGTGGTGAAGGATTGTCCTAACACCAAATGTTATAAATGCAGTGGAAGTGGACACATTGCCAGAAATTGCAAAGCAGAAGAAAATAAGCAACGTAGTTGTCATATCTGTTTTCGTTCAATTGAAATCTGCAACTGTTTCTCCGATATAGAGGATGAGGAAAGGTTTAGCGATTCTGATTCAGGTTTGGAGAGGGAGTTAGCCCCAACAAAATCCTGGGATGAGGTTCCTCTGGAACATATTTCAAAGGAGAATCATGCAGATGGAACAGAAGAAACCAAGAGAAATCAAAAAGAAGAGACAAAATTATAAGGAACTGAAAAAACGGCGAAGGAAGATAATACGCAAGTAATTCCATTTGCTGAGGATATTTCTGATTGCGAGAAGGAGGACAAGGACACCACAGACAAGAACGCTTTGCTTCAGGAAAGCCTGGACACAAGAGAAGAGGATAAAGACATTCAAAAACCAACCGGTGTATCATCTGCAAAGTGGACAATTGCGTCGCGTAAACGTGCAAGAAGGCACAAACTGCAGCCTAAATTATCAGAGACGGTATTACAAAACAATGACTTGAAAAATAAAGTGAGAGAAAGTAAAAAAGACCAACAAAAGAAAAAGAAAGCAGAAAAGGTCAATGACAGAAGAGAATTATCAGGTGTGTTGGAAAATGTTATGGAAACTCCATAATGTTGTCTAGTAAGCATCTATTTCTCTTTTCTGCAATGGTCACAGTATGGTCATGGAATGTAAATGGACTCCGGGATATAGCCAAAATGCAAAATGTATTTGCACTAATTAGGAATTCTCAAGTCAATATTGCTTTTTTGCAGGAAACTTTTTGGTCGGATGAATATATAGAAAAATATAAACATTTGTGGCCAGGAACTATTTTATATTCTAATGCAGAAAATAATAGAAGAGGTGTAGCTATATTAGTCTCAGATGGTTTTGAGCAAAATGTTAAGCTGCTTAGAAAAGATGAAGAAGGAAGATTAATAAAGGCTTCCCTAGCTATTGAAGATAGATCAGTTGCTTTATTAAACGTGTATGCCCCAAATGAGAGTAAAGAGAGAATAGATTTTTTCAAGAATTTGACAACATGGATTGAGAAAGAACACATAATTTGTGCTGGGGATTTTAATGAGATATTAAATCCTTTACTTGATAAAGGCATCAACAATATATCGTTTAATATTCAAAGTAGCAATGTTTTAAACGATTTTCTCTCTGACAACAGCCTAGTTGATATATGGAGATATAAAAACTATGACAAAAAAGAATTTACCAGAATACAGTCTGTGTTAGGAAGTATGAAACAATCTAGAATTGATCTGATAATTGTTTCAAGAGATCTCATTACAAGTGCTGTAAATAGTTACATTAGATATTCCTCTGTGAGCGATCACAGTATAGTAGCCCTCAGATTGGACTTTTCTTCAGTAGAAAGAGGTCCTGGGGTATGGATTTTTAATAATCAGCTTCTGGAAGATTTCACATTCTACTTACGAATTATTGCATTAATAGAGGAGGCAAAACAATGCCCTTTACTTAAAACAGATCCATTGATATGGTGGGATAACTTAAAATACAAATTTAAAACATTTTCCAGATTTTATGCATCTAAGAAAAACAGGGAAGCAAAAGCTGATTATTATAAAATTCAAAAAAAGCTTAGAATTGAATATCATAAAATATCCTCCATTCCTGGCTATAAATCTACCGATTTACAATTATTGGAAAGTGAACTAGAGGTGTATGAGAATAATAAATGCAAGGGTGCTATTCTCAGGTCAAAAGCTCAGTGCACGCTGGAGTCAGATAGAAACACCACTTACTTTTTGAACCTTGAAAAAAGTAAACAACAGGCTAATTCAATAAAATCACTGTACAAGGAAGATGGTACTATAGCCAGGAATACAGAGGATATTTTAGATACTGCTCAGCAATTTTACTCATCCTTATTTACTGCTGAGCAATGTGATTTCGTAAAACAACAAAGTCTCATTGATAATATTGGGAAAAAAATTTCTGAAGAAGAAAAACAATCATGTGACGTACCTATTTCTCAGAGTGAGCTTACAAAAGCACTCAAAGGAATGAAAAAGAATAAATCACCGGGTCCGGACGGCCTAACTGTTGAGTTTTATTTAAAGTTTTGGAATATTTTATGTACCTTCTTTTTAGAAGTTGTAGATGGTATATACAAAGAGCATAATCTTTCTCGCTCCATGAAAAAGAGTATTATTAGTTTATTTTATAAAAAGAAAGGTGACAAAAGGGACATTAAGTGTTACAGGCCTATCTCATTGATTAATGTAGACTCTAAGCTCATTTCTAGAGTGTTGTCGTTGAGATTGAGAAATGTGATGGCTTCAGTTGTCTCCCCTGAACAATCTTGTTGCATACCAGGAAGAGACATAGCCAGTAACCTACATTCTGTTACAGATGTCATTGATGTTGTCAGTAATCATAATGATGACTCCTATCTCATTAAAATAGATCAAGAAAAAGCCTTTGATAGGGTATCGCACCAATATTTATTTCAAATTCTTAGGAAATTTAACTTTGGAGATTTTTTCATTTCATGGATTAAGATCCTATATACTGATATAAAGAGTTCTGTGAAATGCAATGGTCATTTGACACCATACTTCACTTTAACTCGTGGAGTTAGGCAGGGGGATCCAATGAGCTCTATGCTATATGTGTTGGTGTCAGAGCCACTGAATTTAATAATAAAAAACAATCCTGATATTCATGGAATTAACATCAGTAATGATATTAATTCTTTGATATACCAACATGCTGATGACACAACAGTTACTGTCTCAGATGTTAACTCTGTCCTTGAAACATTTAGTACAGTTAACTTCTATTGTGAGGCAACGGGTGCAAAAATCAATATTGAAAAATCGGAAATTTTGTTATTGGGTAAAACAAGGTTTCGAGATTTTTCAATCAACATTCCGGTTAAAGTGAAAAGAGATTGTATAGAAGTATTGGGCATTTATTTCGGCATCGACAAAGCGATGTGTGAAACTTTAAACTGGAGGAAGAAAATGGACAAAATACAAGCACTGTTAAATTCATGGCTGCGTAGACAGTTAACCTTACAAGGCAGAGCCATTGTTATTAATATCCTTATGAGCTCTCGTTTGTGGTATATGTTCACTGTACTACCTGTTCCATATTGGGTGGAGAATAAATTTACACAAATGTTTAGAGACTTTTTATGGCATAACAAACTTGCCAAAATAGCACACGGTACATGCATTGGTGTTTGTTTAGATGGAGGTCTTAATATACCAGATTTACGTTTTAAAAAATATGCTTTAAGGCTGAAATTACTGAGAGCCTATGTCAATTGTCAGCTCAGTTGTATTTGGAAACAAACATTTGTATATTTTATGTCACATCTTCTGAAAATGAACTTAGGAATTGATGCTTTAAGCCTTGAATATGATAAAGCCTATTTACAGAATATAAGTCCATTTTATGCAGAGTTACTAGCTGCATGGAATGAATTGAATGAAGGAAAAAGACCATTACTTAAAAAGGTAGATGATATCATGAATCAGCCAATATTTAAGAATCCATTGATTACATTCAATGGAAAAACTCTTATGTTTCAGTCATTTATTTCAAGTGGAATTCTTTGCATCAAGCATATTTGTTTTGAAGTTATTCCAAAATTCATGTCTGGACACATTATTGTTAATATAATCCATGACACCTTACCTGAGATGGATGTAAGTACCATACAACAATGTTATGCCATTATTTTATTAGCGCTTCCGTCAGAGTGGAAAAAGATCATTTTGTCAGAGGTTGCCACTAACTCCCCATCAAGAGACATAACATGCACTGTTCAAAACCAGGATCTGTCTGTTGATTTATTCACAACAAAATTTTGTTATGAAGTTCTCAGGAAAAAACATTTCAAGGAACCAGTAGCTATCGCTTGGTGGAATCAGCTTGCACTGGATATTAATTGGAAAGATATTTGGATGAATGTATGGGAAAAAGATAAATCAACAGACTCCATACAGTTAGATTTTAAAATTGCACATAATATTGTTTTCACATATGATAAACTTCTAAAAATTGGACTGTCAAACACTGATGTTTGTCCAGTGTGTCACATACAAACAGAAGACATTTTACATCTGTTCGTCTTCTGCAAGGAGTTATCGCCCTTGCAAGACCTCATCATTGAAATGTTGACAGATGTGTGCCAGGACACAGGCTTTAGTTTTGGACAGTTATCTATCTGGTTATTGTTTGGGTTCTTACCGGAAAAGAAGTTGTCGTCTAAAGCATTCATGGACATTGTATTTTCAATTTATCGTCTAGCTGTATTTAAAAGGAGGGTGATATTGAGCCAAAACATGATTTCATTTCACATGAAGGCATTTTTCAAATCATTGATAAGACGTCATTTTAGCCTGTTGTTCTTTAAATATTCCAAAGCAAATCAATCACACATTTTCATTCAAAAATATGTCATGAGCAATACATTCATATCGTTGGATGGAAATGAGATTGTTCTACACTCACCGTTAGATTAGAATATTACATAATGCTTTATAAATACTGGGGTACTCAGATTAGCTACATTAAATATATTATACATTTATTCGGGTATATTTCTTCATTGTAACCTATAAAAAACTTCTGAACATTTCTATGAAAATATACTTCCTCTCTTTTCAATTGAAATGTTAGGCACTGCCACCCCAAATCTGTGATACAAATTTTATTTATGAGGTAGTAGTGTAAGCACTGTCTGCGACTGTAATTCTACAATTTTGTGAATAAATATTTTAATAAAAAAAAAAAAAAAGAGCCTTCGCTTTGCATGTGAAAGGTCCCGGGTTCGATCCCCGGCATCTCCATGTTCCTTGTTTTTTCCCTGTTTCATATTTGTCTTCTTCTTACAAGCCCAACGTTCATCTTTATCAGCACCTGAAAACCAAACAATTCTCTTATATAATCCACAATAAATATATGCAAATGTACATCCATCCTGCATCTCAAACAATCACACTACTTATACGCTTGAATTTAGAAGGATTTGGCAATAGGCTACGTCTCCATCTTGACATTTCGACCTTCACAAGTACTCAGTGCATAAAAGTGATCAATCTAACAAGTAGTACAATGAGAACAGCAGGTGTAGGGGATGTAGCTCAGTGGTAGAGCGTTCGCTTCGCATGTGAAAGGCCCCCGGTTCGATCCCCGGCATCTCCATATTTTTGGCCAAGGATGTCACAATGCAAACTGAGTGTGCCCCACCCGAATATGAAAGAAGCCACATTTATTGAAATCACCAGACATTGCAAGATGTCACGCTCAACAATCGTACACACTGCTGCCCATAAAGTCCTTTCTTTCTTCAAATACTCCACAGCATTACACACCCTCTTTACAGCAACTACAGCACGCTTTCTATGTTGGCTGTACCATTTTGCTGTAGGCTTGCCACGGGGATGTACGTGTCAAGGCTCAATTCTTAAACTTGCGTGTGTGGGGAAGACTGATGTCAACTTGGAAAAGAAAGATTGTACAAGTGCTCAAGAGAAGGATACATGGTTTTTACCCCGTTTTCCTCAGGTTGGGGATGTAGCTCAGTGGCAGAGCGTTCGCTTTGCATGTGAAAGGCCCCGGGTTCGATCCCCGGCATCTCCATGTTCCTTATTTTTTCCCTGTTTTATATTTGTCTTCTTCTTACAAGCCCACCGTTCATCTTTATCAGCACCTGAAAACCAAACAATTCTCTTATATAATCCACAATAAATATATGCAAATGTACATCCATCCTTCATTTCAAACAAGAACACTACTTATACGCTTGAATTTAGAAGGATTTGGCAATAGGCTACGTCTCCATCTTGACCTTTCGACCTTCACAAGTACTCAGTGCATAAAAGTGCCCACCGTTCATCTTTATCAACACCTGAAAACCAAACAATTCTCTTATATAATCCACAATAAATATATGCAAATGTACATCCATCCTGCATTTCAAACAATCACACTACTTATACGCTTGAATTTAGAAGGATTTGGCAATAGGCTACGTCTCCATCTTGACATTTCGACCTTCACAAGTACTCAGTGCATAAAAGTGATCAATCTAACAAGTAGTACAATGAGAACAGCAGGTGTAGGGGATGTAGCTCAGTGGTAGAGCGTTCGCTTCGCATGTGAAAGGCCCCGGGTTCGATCCCCGGCATCTCCACATTTTTGGCCAGGGATGTCACAATGCAAACTGATTGTGCCCCACCCGAATATGAAAGAAGCCACATTTATTGAAATCACCAGACATTGCAAGATGTCACGCTCAACAATCGTACACACTGCTGCCCATAAAGTCCTTTCTTTCTTCAAATACTCCACAGCCATACACACCCTCTTTACAGCAACTACAGCACGCTTTCTATGTTGGCTGTACCATTTTGCTGTAGGCTTGCCACGGGGATGTACGTGTCAAGGCTCAATTCTTAAACTCGGGTGTGTGGGGAAGACTGATGTCAACTTGGAAAACAAAGATTGTACAAGTGCTCAAGAGAAGGATACATGGTTTTTACCCCGTTTTCCTCAGGTTGGGGATGTAGCTCAGTGGTAGAGCGTTCGCTTTGCATGTGAAAGGCCCCGGGTTCGATCCCCGGCATCTCCATGTTCCTTATTTTTTCCCTGTTTTATCTTTGTCTCCTTCTTACAAGCCCACCGTTCATCTTTATCAGAACCTGAAAACCAAACAATCCTCTTACATAATCCACAATAAATATATGCAAATGTACATCCATCCTTCATTTCAAACAATAACACTACTTATACGCTTGAATTTAGAAGGATTTGGCAATAGGCTACGTCTCCATCTTGACATTTCGACCTTCACAAGTACTCAGTGCATAAAAGTGCCCACCGTTCATCTTTATCAGCACCTGAAAACCAAACAATCCTCTTATATAATCCACAATAAATATATGCAAATGTACATCCATCCTGCATTTCAAACAATCACACTACTTATACGCTTGAATTTAGAAGGATTTGGCAATAGGCTACGTCTCCATCTTGACATTTCGACCTTCACAAGTACTCAGTGCATAAAAGTGATCAATCTAACAAGTAGTACAATGAGAACAGCAGGTGTAGGGGATGTAGCTCAGTGGTAGAGCGTTCGCTTCGCATGTGAAAGGCCCCGGGTTCGATCCCCGGCATCTCCATATTTTTGGCCAGGGATGTCACAATGCAAACTGAGTGTGCCCCACCCGAATATGAAAGAAGCCACATTTATTGAAATCACCAGACATTGCAAGATGCCACGCTCAACAATCGTACACATTGCTGCCCATAAAGTCCTTTCTTTCTTCAAATACTCCACAGCCATACACACCCTCTTTACAGCAACTACAGCACGCTTTCTATGTTGGCTGTACCATTTTGCTGTAGGCTTGCCACGGGGATGTACGTGTCAAGGCTCAATTCTTAAACTCGGGTGTGTGGGGAAGACTGATGTCAACTTGGAAAACAAAGATTGTACAAGTGCTCAAGAGAAGGATACATGGTTTTTACCCCGTTTTCCTCAGGTTGGGGATGTAGCTCATTTGCAGAGCGTTCGCTTTGCATGTGAAAGGCCCCGGGTTCGATCCCCGGCATCTCCATGTTCCTTATTTTTTTCCCTGTTTTATATTTGTCTTCTTCTTACAAGCCCACCGTTCATCTTTATCAGCACCTGAAAACCAAACAATTCTCTTATATAATCCACAATAAATATATGCAAATGTACATCCATCCTGCATTTCAAACAATCACACTACTTATACGCTTGAATTTAGAAGGATTTGGCAATAGGCTATGTCTCCATCTTGACATTTCGACCTTCACAAGTACTCAGTGCATAAAAGTGATCAATCTAACAAGTAGTACAATGAGAACAGCAGGTGTAGGGGATGTAGCTCAGTGGTAGAGCGTTCGCTTCGCATGTGAAAGGCCCCGGGTTCGATCCCCGGCATCTCCACATTTTTGGCCAGGGATGTCACAATGCAAACTGAGTGTGCCCCACCCGAATATGAAAGAAGCCACATTTATTGAAATCACCAGACATTGCAAGATGTCACGCTCAACAATCGTACACACTGCTGCCCATAAAGTCCTTTCTTTCTTCAAATACTCCACAGCCATACACACCCTCTTTACAGCAACTACAGCACGCTTTCTATGTTGGCTGTACCATTTTGCTGTAGGCTTGCCACGGGGATGTACGTGTCAAGGCTCAATTCTTAAACTCGGGTGTGTGGGGAAGACTGATGTCAACTTGGAAAAGAAAGATTGTACAAGTGCTCAAGAGAAGGATACATGGTTTTTACCCCGTTTTCCTCAGGTTGGGGATGTAGCTCAGTGGTAGAGCGTTCGCTTTGCATGTGAAAGGCCCCGGGTTCGATCCCCGGCATCTCCATGTTCCTTATTTTTTCCCTGTTTTATATTTGTCTTCTTCTTACAAGCCCACCGTTCATCTTTATCAGCACCTGAAAACCAAACAATCCTCTTACATAATCCACAATAAATATATGCAAATGTACATCCATCCTGCATTTCAAACAATAGCACTACTTATACGCTTGAATTTAGAAGGATTTGGCAATAGGCTACGTCTCCATCTTGACATTTCGACCTTCACAAGTACTCAGTGCATAAAAGTGATCAATCTAACAAGTAGTACAATGAGAACAGCAGGTGTAGGGGATGTAGCTCAGTGGTAGAGCGTTCGCTTCGCATGTGAAAGGCCCCGGGTTCGATCCCCGGCATCTCCACATTTTTGGCCAGGGATGTCACAATGCAAACTGAGTGTGCCCCACCCGAATATGAAAGAAGCCACATTTATTGAAATCACCAGACATTGCAAGATGCCACGCTCAACAATCGTACACATTGCTGCCCATAAAGTCCTTTCTTTCTTCAAATACTCCACAGCCATACACACCCTCTTTACAGCAACTACAGCACGCTTTCTATGTTGGCTGTACCATTTTGCTGTAGGCTTGCCACGGGGATGTACGTGTCAAGGCTCAATTCTTAAACTCGGGTGTGTGGGGAAGACTGATGTCAACTTGGAAAACAAAGATTGTACAAGTGCTCAAGAGAAGGATACATGGTTTTTACCCCGTTTTCCTCAGGTTGGGGATGTAGCTCAGTGGTAGAGCGTTCGCTTTGCATGTGAAAGGCCCCGGGTTCGATCCCCGGCATCTCCATGTTCCTTGTTTTTTCCCTGTTTCATATTTGTCTTCTTCTTACAAGCCCACCGTTCATCTTTATCAGCACCTGAAAACCAAACAATTCTCTTATATAATCCACAATAAATATATGCAAATGTACATCCATCCTGCATTTCAAACAATCACACTACTTATACGCTTGAATTTAGAAGGATTTGGCAATAGGCTACGTCTCCATCTTGACATTTCGACCTTCACAAGTACTCAGTGCATAAAAGTGATCAATCTAACAAGTAGTACAATGAGAACAGCAGGTGTAGGGGATGTAGCTCAGTGGTAGAGCGTTCGCTTCGCATGTGAAAGGCCCCGGGTTCGATCCCCGGCATCTCCACATTTTTGGCCAGGGATGTCACAATGCAAACTGAGTGTGCCCCACCCGAATATGAAAGAAGCCACATTTATTGAAATCACCAGACATTGCAAGATGTCACGCTCAACAATCGTACACATTGCTGCCCATAAAGTCCTTTCTTTCTTCAAATACTCCACAGCCATACACACCCTCTTTACAGCAACTACAGCACGCTTTCTATGTTGGCTGTACCATTTTGCTGTAGGCTTGCCACGGGGATGTACGTGTCAAGGCTCAATTCTTAAACTCGGGTGTGTGGGGAAGACTGATGTCAACTTGGAAAACAAAGATTGTACAAGTACTCAAGAGAAGGATACATGGTTTTTACCCCGTTTTCCTCAGGTTGGGGATGTAGCTCAGTGGCAGAGCGTTCGCTTTGCATGTGAAAGGCCCCGGGTTCGATCCCCGGCATCTCCATGTTCCTTATTTCTTCCCTGTTTTATATTTGTCTTCTTCTTACAAGCCCACCGTTCATCTTTATCAGCACCTGAAAACCAAACAATCCTCTTATATAATCCACAATAAATATATGCAAATGTACATCCATCCTGCACTTCAAACAATAACACTACTTATACGCTTGAATTTAGAAGGATTTGGCAATAGGCTACGTCTCCATCTTGACATTTCGACCTTCACAAGTACTCAGTGCATAAAAGTGCCCACCGTTCATCTTTATCAGCACCTGAAAACCAAACAATTCTCTTATATAATCCACAATAAATATATGCAAATGTACATCCATCCTGCATTTCAAACAATCACACTACTTATACGCTTGAATTTAGAAGGATTTGGCAATAGGCTACGTCTCCATCTTGACATTTCGACCTTCACAAGTACTCAGTGCATAAAAGTGATCAATCTAACAAGTAGTACAATGAGAACAGCAGGTGTAGGGGATGTAGCTCAGTGGCAGAGCGTTCGCTTTGCATGTGAAAGGCCCCGGGTTCGATCCCCGGCATCTCCATGTTCCTTATTTTTTCCCTGTTTTATATTTCTCTTCTTCTTACAAGCCCACCGTTCATCTTTATCAGCACCTGAAAACCAAACAATCCTCTTGTATAATCCACAATAAATATATGCAAATGTACATCCATCCTGCATTTCAAACAATCACACTACTTATACGCTTGAATTTAGAAGGATTTGGCAATAGGCTACGTCTCCATCTTGACATTTCGACCTTCACAAGTACTCAGTGCATAAAAGTGATCAATCTAACAAGTAGTACAATGAGAACAGCAGGTGTAGGGGATGTAGCTCAGTGGTAGAGCGTTCGCTTCGCATGTGAAAGACCCCGGGTTCGATGCCCGGCATCTCCACATTTTTGGCCAGGGATGTCACAATGCAAACTGAGTGTGCCCCACCCGAATATGAAAGAAGCCACATTTATTGAAATCACCAGACATTGCAAGATGTCACGCTCAACAATCGTACACACTGCTGCCCATAAAGTCCTTTCTTTCTTCAAATACTCCACAGCCATACACACCCTCTTTACAGCAACTACAGCACGCTTTCTATGTTGGCTGTACCATTTTGCTGTAGGCTTGCCACGGGGATGTACGTGTCAAGGCTCAATTCTTAAACTCGGGTGTGTGGGGAAGACTGATGTCAACTTGGAAAACAAAGATTGTACAAGTGCTCAAGAGAGGGATACATGGTTTTTACCCCGTTTTCCTCAGGTTGGGGATGTAGCTCATTTGCAGAGCGTTCGCTTTGCATGTGAAAGGCCCCGGGTTCGATCCCCGGCATCTCCATGTTCCTTATTTTTTCCCTGTTTTATATTTGTCTTCTTCTTACAAGCCCACCGTTCATCTTTATCAGCACCTGAAAACCAAACAATTCTCTTATATAATCCACAATAAATATATGCAAATGTACATCCATCCTGCATTTCAAACAATCACACTACTTATACGCTTGAATTTAGAAGGATTTGGCAATAGGCTACGTCTCCATCTTGACATTTCGACCTTCACAAGTACTCAGTGCATAAAAGTGATCAATCTAACAAGTAGTACAATGAGAACAGCAGGTGTAGGGGATGTAGCTCAGTGGTAGAGCGTTCGCTTCGCATGTGAAAGGCCGCGGGTTCGATCCCCGGCATCTCCACATTTTTGGCCAGGGATGTCACAATGCAAACTGAGTGTGCCCCACCCGAATATGAAAGAAGCCACATTTATTGAAATCACCAGACATTGCAAGATGTCACGCTCAACAATCGTACACACTGCTGCCCATAAAGTCCTTTCTTTCTTCAAATACTCCACAGCCATACACACCCTCTTTACAGCAACTACAGCACGCTTTCTATGTTGGCTGTACCATTTTGCTGTAGGCTTGCCACGGAGATGTACGTGTCAAGGCTCAATTCTTAAACTCGGGTGTGTGGGGAAGACTGATGTCAACTTGGAAAACAAAGATTGTACAAGTGCTCAAGAGAGGGATACATGGTTTTTACCCCGTTTTCCTCAGGTTGGGGATGTAGCTCAGTGGCAGAGCGTTCGCTTTGCATGTGAAAGGCCCCGGGTTCGATCCCCGGCATCTCCATGTTCCTTGTTTTTTCCCTGTTTCATATTTGTCTTCTTCTTACAAGCCCATCGTTTATCTTTATCAGCACCTGAAAACCAAACAATTCTCTTATATAATCCACAATAAATATATGCAAATGTACATCCATCCTGCATTTCAAACAATCACACTACTTATACGCTTGAATTTAGAAGGATTTGGCAATAGGCTACGTCTCCATCTTGACCTTTCGACCTTCACAAGTACTCAGTGCATAAAAGTGCCCACCGTTCATCTTTATCAACACCTGAAAACCAAACAATTCTCTTATATAATCCACAATAAATATATGCAAATGTACATCCATCCTGCATTTCAAACAATCACACTACTTATACGCTTGAATTTAGAAGGATTTGGCAATAGGCTACGTCTCCATCTTGACATTTCGACCTTCACAAGTACTCAGTGCATAAAAGTGATCAATCTAACAAGTAGTACAATGAGAACAGCAGGTGTAGGGGATGTAGCTCAGTGGTAGAGCGTTCGCTTCGCATGTGAAAGACCCCGGGTTCGATGCCCGGCATCTCCACATTTTTGGCCAGGGATGTCACAATGCAAACTGAGTGTGCCCCACCCGAATATGAAAGAAGCCACATTTATTGAAATCACCAGACATTGCAAGATGTCACGCTCAACAATCGTACACACTGCTGCCCATAAAGTCCTTTCTTTCTTCAAATACTCCACAGCCATACACACCCTCTTTACAGCAACTACAGCACGCTTTCTATGTTGGCTGTACCATTTTGCTGTAGGCTTGCCACGGGGATGTACGTGTCAAGGCTCAATTCTTAAACTCGGGTGTGTGGGGAAGACTGATGTCAACTTGGAAAACAAAGATTGTACAAGTGCTCAAGAGAGGGATACATGGTTTTTACCCCGTTTTCCTCAGGTTGGGGATGTAGCTCATTTGCAGAGCGTTCGCTTTGCATGTGAAAGGCCCCGGGTTCGATCCCCGGCATCTCCATGTTCCTTATTTTTTCCCTGTTTTATATTTGTCTTCTTCTTACAAGCCCACCGTTCATCTTTATCAGCACCTGAAAACCAAACAATTCTCTTATATAATCCACAATAAATATATGCAAATGTACATCCATCCTGCATTTCAAACAATCACACTACTTATACGCTTGAATTTAGAAGGATTTGGCAATAGGCTACGTCTCCATCTTGACATTTCGACCTTCACAAGTACTCAGTGCATAAAAGTGATCAATCTAACAAGTAGTACAATGAGAACAGCAGGTGTAGGGGATGTAGCTCAGTGGTAGAGCGTTCGCTTCGCATGTGAAAGGCCGCGGGTTCGATCCCCGGCATCTCCACATTTTTGGCCAGGGATGTCACAATGCAAACTGAGTGTGCCCCACCCGAATATGAAAGAAGCCACATTTATTGAAATCACCAGACATTGCAAGATGTCACGCTCAACAATCGTACACACTGCTGCCCATAAAGTCCTTTCTTTCTTCAAATACTCCACAGCCATACACACCCTCTTTACAGCAACTACAGCACGCTTTCTATGTTGGCTGTACCATTTTGCTGTAGGCTTGCCACGGAGATGTACGTGTCAAGGCTCAATTCTTAAACTCGGGTGTGTGGGGAAGACTGATGTCAACTTGGAAAACAAAGATTGTACAAGTGCTCAAGAGAGGGATACATGGTTTTTACCCCGTTTTCCTCAGGTTGGGGATGTAGCTCAGTGGCAGAGCGTTCGCTTTGCATGTGAAAGGCCCCGGGTTCGATCCCCGGCATCTCCATGTTCCTTGTTTTTTCCCTGTTTCATATTTGTCTTCTTCTTACAAGCCCATCGTTTATCTTTATCAGCACCTGAAAACCAAACAATTCTCTTATATAATCCACAATAAATATATGCAAATGTACATCCATCCTGCATTTCAAACAATCACACTACTTATACGCTTGAATTTAGAAGGATTTGGCAATAGGCTACGTCTCCATCTTGACCTTTCGACCTTCACAAGTACTCAGTGCATAAAAGTGCCCACCGTTCATCTTTATCAACACCTGAAAACCAAACAATTCTCTTATATAATCCACAATAAATATATGCAAATGTACATCCATCCTGCATTTCAAACAATCACACTACTTATACGCTTGAATTTAGAAGGATTTGGCAATAGGCTACGTCTCCATCTTGACATTTCGACCTTCACAAGTACTCAGTGCATAAAAGTGATCAATCTAACAAGTAGTACAATGAGAACAGCAGGTGTAGGGGATGTAGCTCAGTGGTAGAGCGTTCGCTTCGCATGTGAAAGACCCCGGGTTCGATGCCCGGCATCTCCACATTTTTGGCCAGGGATGTCACAATGCAAACTGAGTGTGCCCCACCCGAATATGAAAGAAGCCACATTTATTGAAATCACCAGACATTGCAAGATGTCACGCTCAACAATCGTACACACTGCTGCCCATAAAGTCCTTTCTTTCTTCAAATACTCCACAGCCATACACACCCTCTTTACAGCAACTACAGCACGCTTTCTATGTTGGCTGTACCATTTTGCTGTAGGCTTGCCACGGGGATGTACGTGTCAAGGCTCAATTCTTAAACTCGGGTGTGTGGGGAAGACTGATGTCAACTTGGAAAACAAAGATTGTACAAGTGCTCAAGAGAGGGATACATGGTTTTTACCCCGTTTTCCTCAGGTTGGGGATGTAGCTCATTTGCAGAGCGTTCGCTTTGCATGTGAAAGGCCCCGGGTTCGATCCCCGGCATCTCCATGTTCCTTATTTTTTCCCTGTTTTATATTTGTCTTCTTCTTACAAGCCCACCGTTCATCTTTATCAGCACCTGAAAACCAAACAATTCTCTTATATAATCCACAATAAATATATGCAAATGTACATCCATCCTGCATTTCAAACAATCACACTACTTATACGCTTGAATTTAGAAGGATTTGGCAATAGGCTACGTCTCCATCTTGACATTTCGACCTTCACAAGTACTCAGTGCATAAAAGTGATCAATCTAACAAGTAGTACAATGAGAACAGCAGGTGTAGGGGATGTAGCTCAGTGGTAGAGCGTTCGCTTCGCATGTGAAAGGCCGCGGGTTCGATCCCCGGCATCTCCACATTTTTGGCCAGGGATGTCACAATGCAAACTGAGTGTGCCCCACCCGAATATGAAAGAAGCCACATTTATTGAAATCACCAGACATTGCAAGATGTCACGCTCAACAATCGTACACACTGCTGCCCATAAAGTCCTTTCTTTCTTCAAATACTCCACAGCCATACACACCCTCTTTACAGCAACTACAGCACGCTTTCTATGTTGGCTGTACCATTTTGCTGTAGGCTTGCCACGGAGATGTACGTGTCAAGGCTCAATTCTTAAACTCGGGTGTGTGGGGAAGACTGATGTCAACTTGGAAAACAAAGATTGTACAAGTGCTCAAGAGAGGGATACATGGTTTTTACCCCGTTTTCCTCAGGTTGGGGATGTAGCTCAGTGGCAGAGCGTTCGCTTTGCATGTGAAAGGCCCCGGGTTCGATCCCCGGCATCTCCATGTTCCTTGTTTTTTCCCTGTTTCATATTTGTCTTCTTCTTACAAGCCCATCGTTTATCTTTATCAGCACCTGAAAACCAAACAATTCTCTTATATAATCCACAATAAATATATGCAAATGTACATCCATCCTGCATTTCAAACAATCACACTACTTATACGCTTGAATTTAGAAGGATTTGGCAATAGGCTACGTCTCCATCTTGACCTTTCGACCTTCACAAGTACTCAGTGCATAAAAGTGCCCACCGTTCATCTTTATCAACACCTGAAAACCAAACAATTCTCTTATATAATCCACAATAAATATATGCAAATGTACATCCATCCTGCATTTCAAACAATCACACTACTTATACGCTTGAATTTAGAAGGATTTGGCAATAGGCTACGTCTCCATCTTGACATTTCGACCTTCACAAGTACTCAGTGCATAAAAGTGATCAATCTAACAAGTAGTACAATGAGAACAGCAGGTGTAGGGGATGTAGCTCAGTGGTAGAGCGTTCGCTTCGCATGTGAAAGGCCCCGGGTTCGATCCCCGGCATCTCCACATTTTTGGCCAGGGATGTCACAATGCAAACTGATTGTGCCCCACCCGAATATGAAAGAAGCCACATTTATTGAAATCACCAGACATTGCAAGATGTCACGCTCAACAATCGTACACACTGCTGCCCATAAAGTCCTTTCTTTCTTCAAATACTCCACAGCCATACACACCCTCTTTACAGCAACTACAGCACGCTTTCTATGTTGGCTGTACCATTTTGCTGTAGGCTTGCCACGGGGATGTACGTGTCAAGGCTCAATTCTTAAACTCGGGTGTGTGGGGAAGACTGATGTCAACTTGGAAAACAAAGATTGTACAAGTGCTCAAGAGAAGGATACATGGTTTTTACCCCGTTTTCCTCAGGTTGGGGATGTAGCTCAGTGGTAGAGCGTTCGCTTTGCATGTGAAAGGCCCCGGGTTCGATCCCCGGCATCTCCATGTTCCTTATTTTTTCCCTGTTTTATCTTTGTCTCCTTCTTACAAGCCCACCGTTCATCTTTATCAGCACCTGAAAACCAAACAATCCTCTTACATAATCCACAATAAATATATGCAAATGTACATCCATCCTTCATTTCAAACAATAACACTACTTATACGCTTGAATTTAGAAGGATTTGGCAATAGGCTACGTCTCCATCTTGACATTTCGACCTTCACAAGTACTCAGTGCATAAAAGTGCCCACCGTTCATCTTTATCAGCACCTGAAAACCAAACAATCCTCTTATATAATCCACAATAAATATATGCAAATGTACATCCATCCTGCATTTCAAACAATCACACTACTTATACGCTTGAATTTAGAAGGATTTGGCAATAGGCTACGTCTCCATCTTGACATTTCGACCTTCACAAGTACTCAGTGCATAAAAGTGATCAATCTAACAAGTAGTACAATGAGAACAGCAGGTGTAGGGGATGTAGCTCAGTGGTAGAGCGTTCGCTTCGCATGTGAAAGGCCCCGGGTTCGATCCCCGGCATCTCCATATTTTTGGCCAGGGATGTCACAATGCAAACTGAGTGTGCCCCACCCGAATATGAAAGAAGCCACATTTATTGAAATCACCAGACATTGCAAGATGCCACGCTCAACAATCGTACACATTGCTGCCCATAAAGTCCTTTCTTTCTTCAAATACTCCACAGCCATACACACCCTCTTTACAGCAACTACAGCACGCTTTCTATGTTGGCTGTACCATTTTGCTGTAGGCTTGCCACGGGGATGTACGTGTCAAGGCTCAATTCTTAAACTCGGGTGTGTGGGGAAGACTGATGTCAACTTGGAAAACAAAGATTGTACAAGTGCTCAAGAGAAGGATACATGGTTTTTACCCCGTTTTCCTCAGGTTGGGGATGTAGCTCATTTGCAGAGCGTTCGCTTTGCATGTGAAAGGCCCCGGGTTCGATCCCCGGCATCTCCATGTTCCTTATTTTTTTCCCTGTTTTATATTTGTCTTCTTCTTACAAGCCCACCGTTCATCTTTATCAGCACCTGAAAACCAAACAATTCTCTTATATAATCCACAATAAATATATGCAAATGTACATCCATCCTGCATTTCAAACAATCACACTACTTATACGCTTGAATTTAGAAGGATTTGGCAATAGGCTACGTCTCCATCTTGACATTTCGACCTTCACAAGTACTCAGTGCATAAAAGTGATCAATCTAACAAGTAGTACAATGAGAACAGCAGGTGTAGGGGATGTAGCTCAGTGGTAGAGCGTTCGCTTCGCATGTGAAAGGCCCCGGGTTCGATCCCCGGCATCTCCACATTTTTGGCCAGGGATGTCACAATGCAAACTGAGTGTGCCCCACCCGAATATGAAAGAAGCCACATTTATTGAAATCACCAGACATTGCAAGATGTCACGCTCAACAATCGTACACACTGCTGCCCATAAAGTCCTTTCTTTCTTCAAATACTCCACAGCCATACACACCCTCTTTACAGCAACTACAGCACGCTTTCTATGTTGGCTGTACCATTTTGCTGTAGGCTTGCCACGGGGATGTACGTGTCAAGGCTCAATTCTTAAACTCGGGTGTGTGGGGAAGACTGATGTCAACTTGGAAAAGAAAGATTGTACAAGTGCTCAAGAGAAGGATACATGGTTTTTACCCCGTTTTCCTCAGGTTGGGGATGTAGCTCAGTGGTAGAGCGTTCGCTTTGCATGTGAAAGGCCCCGGGTTCGATCCCCGGCATCTCCATGTTCCTTATTTTTTCCCTGTTTTATATTTGTCTTCTTCTTACAAGCCCACCGTTCATCTTTATCAGCACCTGAAAACCAAACAATCCTCTTACATAATCCACAATAAATATATGCAAATGTACATCCATCCTGCATTTCAAACAATAGCACTACTTATACGCTTGAATTTAGAAGGATTTGGCAATAGACTACGTCTCCATCTTGACATTTCGACCTTCACAAGTACTCAGTGCATAAAAGTGATCAATCTAACAAGTAGTACAATGAGAACAGCAGGTGTAGGGGATGTAGCTCAGTGGTAGAGCGTTCGCTTCGCATGTGAAAGGCCCCGGGTTCGATCCCCGGCATCTCCACATTTTTGGCCAGGGATGTCACAATGCAAACTGAGTGTGCCCCACCCGAATATGAAAGAAGCCACATTTATTGAAATCACCAGACATTGCAAGATGCCACGCTCAACAATCGTACACATTGCTGCCCATAAAGTCCTTTCTTTCTTCAAATACTCCACAGCCATACACACCCTCTTTACAGCAACTACAGCACGCTTTCTATGTTGGCTGTACCATTTTGCTGTAGGCTTGCCACGGGGATGTACGTGTCAAGGCTCAATTCTTAAACTCGGGTGTGTGGGGAAGACTGATGTCAACTTGGAAAACAAAGATTGTACAAGTACTCAAGAGAAGGATACATGGTTTTTACCCCGTTTTCCTCAGGTTGGGGATGTAGCTCAGTGGCAGAGCGTTCGCTTTGCATGTGAAAGGCCCCGGGTTCGATCCCCGGCATCTCCATGTTCCTTATTTCTTCCCTGTTTTATATTTGTCTTCTTCTTACAAGCCCACCGTTCATCTTTATCAGCACCTGAAAACCAAACAATCCTCTTATATAATCCACAATAAATATATGCAAATGTACATCCATCCTGCACTTCAAACAATAACACTACTTATACGCTTGAATTTAGAAGGATTTGGCAATAGGCTACGTCTCCATCTTGACATTTCGACCTTCACAAGTACTCAGTGCATAAAAGTGCCCACCGTTCATCTTTATCAGCACCTGAAAACCAAACAATTCTCTTATATAATCCACAATAAATATATGCAAATGTACATCCATCCTGCATTTCAAACAATCACACTACTTATACGCTTGAATTTAGAAGGATTTGGCAATAGGCTACGTCTCCATCTTGACATTTCGACCTTCACAAGTACTCAGTGCATAAAAGTGATCAATCTAACAAGTAGTACAATGAGAACAGCAGGTGTAGGGGATGTAGCTCAGTGGCAGAGCGTTCGCTTTGCATGTGAAAGGCCCCGGGTTCGATCCCCGGCATCTCCATGTTCCTTATTTTTTCCCTGTTTTATATTTCTCTTCTTCTTACAAGCCCACCGTTCATCTTTATCAGCACCTGAAAACCAAACAATCCTCTTGTATAATCCACAATAAATATATGCAAATGTACATCCATCCTGCATTTCAAACAATCACACTACTTATACGCTTGAATTTAGAAGGATTTGGCAATAGGCTACGTCTCCATCTTGACATTTCGACCTTCACAAGTACTCAGTGCATAAAAGTGATCAATCTAACAAGTAGTACAATGAGAACAGCAGGTGTAGGGGATGTAGCTCAGTGGTAGAGCGTTCGCTTCGCATGTGAAAGACCCCGGGTTCGATGCCCGGCATCTCCACATTTTTGGCCAGGGATGTCACAATGCAAACTGAGTGTGCCCCACCCGAATATGAAAGAAGCCACATTTATTGAAATCACCAGACATTGCAAGATGTCACGCTCAACAATCGTACACACTGCTGCCCATAAAGTCCTTTCTTTCTTCAAATACTCCACAGCCATACACACCCTCTTTACAGCAACTACAGCACGCTTTCTATGTTGGCTGTACCATTTTGCTGTAGGCTTGCCACGGGGATGTACGTGTCAAGGCTCAATTCTTAAACTCGGGTGTGTGGGGAAGACTGATGTCAACTTGGAAAACAAAGATTGTACAAGTGCTCAAGAGAGGGATACATGGTTTTTACCCCGTTTTCCTCAGGTTGGGGATGTAGCTCATTTGCAGAGCGTTCGCTTTGCATGTGAAAGGCCCCGGGTTCGATCCCCGGCATCTCCATGTTCCTTATTTTTTCCCTGTTTTATATTTGTCTTCTTCTTACAAGCCCACCGTTCATCTTTATCAGCACCTGAAAACCAAACAATTCTCTTATATAATCCACAATAAATATATGCAAATGTACATCCATCCTGCATTTCAAACAATCACACTACTTATACGCTTGAATTTAGAAGGATTTGGCAATAGGCTACGTCTCCATCTTGACATTTCGACCTTCACAAGTACTCAGTGCATAAAAGTGATCAATCTAACAAGTAGTACAATGAGAACAGCAGGTGTAGGGGATGTAGCTCAGTGGTAGAGCGTTCGCTTCGCATGTGAAAGGCCGCGGGTTCGATCCCCGGCATCTCCACATTTTTGGCCAGGGATGTCACAATGCAAACTGAGTGTGCCCCACCCGAATATGAAAGAAGCCACATTTATTGAAATCACCAGACATTGCAAGATGTCACGCTCAACAATCGTACACACTGCTGCCCATAAAGTCCTTTCTTTCTTCAAATACTCCACAGCCATACACACCCTCTTTACAGCAACTACAGCACGCTTTCTATGTTGGCTGTACCATTTTGCTGTAGGCTTGCCACGGAGATGTACGTGTCAAGGCTCAATTCTTAAACTCGGGTGTGTGGGGAAGACTGATGTCAACTTGGAAAACAAAGATTGTACAAGTGCTCAAGAGAGGGATACATGGTTTTTACCCCGTTTTCCTCAGGTTGGGGATGTAGCTCAGTGGCAGAGCGTTCGCTTTGCATGTGAAAGGCCCCGGGTTCGATCCCCGGCATCTCCATGTTCCTTGTTTTTTCCCTGTTTCATATTTGTCTTCTTCTTACAAGCCCATCGTTTATCTTTATCAGCACCTGAAAACCAAACAATTCTCTTATATAATCCACAATAAATATATGCAAATGTACATCCATCCTGCATTTCAAACAATCACACTACTTATACGCTTGAATTTAGAAGGATTTGGCAATAGGCTACGTCTCCATCTTGACCTTTCGACCTTCACAAGTACTCAGTGCATAAAAGTGCCCACCGTTCATCTTTATCAACACCTGAAAACCAAACAATTCTCTTATATAATCCACAATAAATATATGCAAATGTACATCCATCCTGCATTTCAAACAATCACACTACTTATACGCTTGAATTTAGAAGGATTTGGCAATAGGCTACGTCTCCATCTTGACATTTCGACCTTCACAAGTACTCAGTGCATAAAAGTGATCAATCTAACAAGTAGTACAATGAGAACAGCAGGTGTAGGGGATGTAGCTCAGTGGTAGAGCGTTCGCTTCGCATGTGAAAGGCCCCGGGTTCGATCCCCGGCATCTCCACATTTTTGGCCAGGGATGTCACAATGCAAACTGATTGTGCCCCACCCGAATATGAAAGAAGCCACATTTATTGAAATCACCAGACATTGCAAGATGTCACGCTCAACAATCGTACACACTGCTGCCCATAAAGTCCTTTCTTTCTTCAAATACTCCACAGCCATACACACCCTCTTTACAGCAACTACAGCACGCTTTCTATGTTGGCTGTACCATTTTGCTGTAGGCTTGCCACGGGGATGTACGTGTCAAGGCTCAATTCTTAAACTCGGGTGTGTGGGGAAGACTGATGTCAACTTGGAAAAGAAAGATTGTACAAGTGCTCAAGAGAAGGATACATGGTTTTTACCCCGTTTTCCTCAGGTTGGGGATGTAGCTCAGTGGTAGAGCGTTCGCTTTGCATGTGAAAGGCCCCGGGTTCGATCCCCGGCATCTCCATGTTCCTTATTTTTTCCCTGTTTTATCTTTGTCTCCTTCTTACAAGCCCACCGTTCATCTTTATCAGCACCTGAAAACCAAACAATCCTCTTACATAATCCACAATAAATATATGCAAATGTACATCCATCCTTCATTTCAAACAATAACACTACTTATACGCTTGAATTTAGAAGGATTTGGCAATAGGCTACGTCTCCATCTTGACATTTCGACCTTCACAAGTACTCAGTGCATAAAAGTGCCCACCGTTCATCTTTATCAGCACCTGAAAACCAAACAATCCTCTTATATAATCCACAATAAATATATGCAAATGTACATCCATCCTGCATTTCAAACAATCACACTACTTATACGCTTGAATTTAGAAGGATTTGGCAATAGGCTACGTCTCCATCTTGACATTTCGACCTTCACAAGTACTCAGTGCATAAAAGTGATCAATCTAACAAGTAGTACAATGAGAACAGCAGGTGTAGGGGATGTAGCTCAGTGGTAGAGCGTTCGCTTCGCATGTGAAAGGCCCCGGGTTCGATCCCCGGCATCTCCATATTTTTGGCCAGGGATGTCACAATGCAAACTGAGTGTGCCCCACCCGAATATGAAAGAAGCCACATTTATTGAAATCACCAGACATTGCAAGATGCCACGCTCAACAATCGTACACATTGCTGCCCATAAAGTCCTTTCTTTCTTCAAATACTCCACAGCCATACACACCCTCTTTACAGCAACTACAGCACGCTTTCTATGTTGGCTGTACCATTTTGCTGTAGGCTTGCCACGGGGATGTACGTGTCAAGGCTCAATTCTTAAACTCGGGTGTGTGGGGAAGACTGATGTCAACTTGGAAAAGAAAGATTGTACAAGTGCTCAAGAGAAGGATACATGGTTTTTACCCCGTTTTCCTCAGGTTGGGGATGTAGCTCATTTGCAGAGCGTTCGCTTTGCATGTGAAAGGCCCCGGGTTCGATCCCCGGCATCTCCATGTTCCTTATTTTTTTCCCTGTTTTATATTTGTCTTCTTCTTACAAGCCCACCGTTCATCTTTATCAGCACCTGAAAACCAAACAATTCTCTTATATAATCCACAATAAATATATGCAAATGTACATCCATCCTGCATTTCAAACAATCACACTACTTATACGCTTGAATTTAGAAGGATTTGGCAATAGGCTACGTCTCCATCTTGACATTTCGACCTTCACAAGTGCTCAGTGCATAAAAGTGATCAATCTAACAAGTAGTACAATGAGAACAGCAGGTGTAGGGGATGTAGCTCAGTGGTAGAGCGTTCGCTTCGCATGTGAAAGGCCCCGGGTTCGATCCCCGGCATCTCCACATTTTTGGCCAGGGATGTCACAATGCAAACTGAGTGTGCCCCACCCGAATATGAAAGAAGCCACATTTATTGAAATCACCAGACATTGCAAGATGTCACGCTCAACAATCGTACACACTGCTGCCCATAAAGTCCTTTCTTTCTTCAAATACTCCACAGCCATACACACCCTCTTTACAGCAACTACAGCACGCTTTCTATGTTGGCTGTACCATTTTGCTGTAGGCTTGCCACGGGGATGTACGTGTCAAGGCTCAATTCTTAAACTCGGGTGTGTGGGGAAGACTGATGTCAACTTGGAAAACAAAGATTGTACAAGTGCTCAAGAGAAGGATACATGGTTTTTACCCCGTTTTCCTCAGGTTGGGGATGTAGCTCAGTGGTAGAGCGTTCGCTTTGCATGTGAAAGGCCCCGGGTTCGATCCCCGGCATCTCCATGTTCCTTATTTTTTCCCTGTTTTATATTTGTCTTCTTCTTACAAGCCCACCGTTCATCTTTATCAGCACCTGAAAACCAAACAATCCTCTTACATAATCCACAATAAATATATGCAAATGTACATCCATCCTGCATTTCAAACAATAGCACTACTTATACGCTTGAATTTAGAAGGATTTGGCAATAGACTACGTCTCCATCTTGACATTTCGACCTTCACAAGTACTCAGTGCATAAAAGTGATCAATCTAACAAGTAGTACAATGAGAACAGCAGGTGTAGGGGATGTAGCTCAGTGGTAGAGCGTTCGCTTCGCATGTGAAAGGCCCCGGGTTCGATCCCCGGCATCTCCACATTTTTGGCCAGGGATGTCACAATGCAAACTGAGTGTGCCCCACCCGAATATGAAAGAAGCCACATTTATTGAAATCACCAGACATTGCAAGATGCCACGCTCAACAATCGTACACATTGCTGCCCATAAAGTCCTTTCTTTCTTCAAATACTCCACAGCCATACACACCCTCTTTACAGCAACTACAGCACGCTTTCTATGTTGGCTGTACCATTTTGCTGTAGGCTTGCCACGGGGATGTACGTGTCAAGGCTCAATTCTTAAACTCGGGTGTGTGGGGAAGACTGATGTCAACTTGGAAAACAAAGATTGTACAAGTGCTCAAGAGAAGGATACATGGTTTTTACCCCGTTTTCCTCAGGTTGGGGATGTAGCTCAGTGGTAGAGCGTTCGCTTTGCATGTGAAAGGCCCCGGGTTCGATCCCCGGCATCTCCATGTTCCTTGTTTTTTCCCTGTTTCATATTTGTCTTCTTCTTACAAGCCCACCGTTCATCTTTATCAGCACCTGAAAACCAAACAATTCTCTTATATAATCCACAATAAATATATGCAAATGTACATCCATCCTGCATTTCAAACAATCACACTACTTATACGCTTGAATTTAGAAGGATTTGGCAATAGGCTACGTCTCCATCTTGACATTTCGACCTTCACAAGTACTCAGTGCATAAAAGTGATCAATCTAACAAGTAGTACAATGAGAACAGCAGGTGTAGGGGATGTAGCTCAGTGGTAGAGCGTTCGCTTCGCATGTGAAAGGCCCCGGGTTCGATCCCCGGCATCTCCACATTTTTGGCCAGGGATGTCACAATGCAAACTGAGTGTGCCCCACCCGAATATGAAAGAAGCCACATTTATTGAAATCACCAGACATTGCAAGATGTCACGCTCAACAATCGTACACACTGCTGCCCATAAAGTCCTTTCTTTCTTCAAATACTCCACAGCCATACACACCCTCTTTACAGCAACTACAGCACGCTTTCTATGTTGGCTGTACCATTTTGCTGTAGGCTTGCCACGGGGATGTACGTGTCAAGGCTCAATTCTTAAACTCGGGTGTGTGGGGAAGACTGATGTCAACTTGGAAAAGAAAGATTGTACAAGTGCTCAAGAGAAGGATACATGGTTTTTACCCCGTTTTCCTCAGGTTGGGGATGTAGCTCAGTGGTAGAGCGTTCGCTTTGCATGTGAAAGGCCCCGGGTTCGATCCCCGGCATCTCCATGTTCCTTGTTTTTTCCCTGTTTCATATTTGTCTTCTTCTTACAAGCCCACCGTTCATCTTTATCAGCACCTGAAAACCAAACAATCCTCTTACATAATCCACAATAAATATATGCAAATGTACATCCATCCTGCATTTCAAACAATAGCACTACTTATACGCTTGAATTTAGAAGGATTTGGCAATAGACTACGTCTCCATCTTGACATTTCGACCTTCACAAGTACTCAGTGCATAAAAGTGATCAATCTAACAAGTAGTACAATGAGAACAGCAGGTGTAGGGGATGTAGCTCAGTGGTAGAGCGTTCGCTTCGCATGTGAAAGGCCGCGGGTTCGATCCCCGGCATCTCCACATTTTTGGCCAGGGATGTCACAATGCAAACTGAGTGTGCCCCACCCGAATATGAAAGAAGCCACATTTATTGAAATCACCAGACATTGCAAGATGCCACGCTCAACAATCGTACACATTGCTGCCCATAAAGTCCTTTCTTTCTTCAAATACTCCACAGCCATACACACCCTCTTTACAGCAACTACAGCACGCTTTCTATGTTGGCTGTACCATTTTGCTGTAGGCTTGCCACGGGGATGTACGTGTCAAGGCTCAATTCTTAAACTCGGGTGTGTGGGGAAGACTGATGTCAACTTGGAAAACAAAGATTGTACAAGTGCTCAAGAGAAGGATACATGGTTTTTACCCCGTTTTCCTCAGGTTGGGGATGTAGCTCAGTGGTAGAGCGTTCGCTTTGCATGTGAAAGGCCCCGGGTTCGATCCCCGGCATCTCCATGTTCCTTGTTTTTTCCCTGTTTCATATTTGTCTTCTTCTTACAAGCCCACCGTTCATCTTTATCAGCACCTGAAAACCAAACAATTCTCTTATATAATCCACAATAAATATATGCAAATGTACATCCATCCTGCATTTCAAACAATCACACTACTTATACGCTTGAATTTAGAAGGATTTGGCAATAGGCTACGTCTCCATCTTGACATTTCGACCTTCACAAGTACTCAGTGCATAAAAGTGCCCACCGTTCATCTTTATCAGCACCTGAAAACCAAACAATTCTCTTATATAATCCACAATAAATATATGCAAATGTACATCCATCCTGCACTTCAAACAATAACACTACTTATACGCTTGAATTTAGAAGGATTTGGCAATAGGCTACGTCTCCATCTTGACATTTCGACCTTCACAAGTACTCAGTGCATAAAAGTGCCCACCGTTCATCTTTATCAGCACCTGAAAACCAAACAATTCTCTTATATAATCCACAATAAATATATGCAAATGTACATCCATCCTGCATTTCAAACAATCACACTACTTATACGCTTGAATTTAGAAGGATTTGGCAATAGGCTACGTCTCCATCTTGACATTTCGACCTTCACAAGTACTCAGTGCATAAAAGTGATCAATCTAACAAGTAGTACAATGAGAACAGCAGGTGTAGGGGATGTAGCTCAGTGGCAGAGCGTTCGCTTTGCATGTGAAAGGCCCCGGGTTCGATCCCCGGCATCTCCATGTTCCTTATTTTTTCCCTGTTTTATATTTCTCTTCTTCTTACAAGCCCACCGTTCATCTTTATCAGCACCTGAAAACCAAACAATCCTCTTGTGTAATCCACAATAAATATATGCAAATGTACATCCATCCTGCATTTCAAACAATCACACTACTTATACGCTTGAATTTAGAAGGATTTGGCAATAGGCTACGTCTCCATCTTGACATTTCGACCTTCACAAGTACTCAGTGCATAAAAGTGATCAATCTAACAAGTAGTACAATGAGAACAGCAGGTGTAGGGGATGTAGCTCAGTGGTAGAGCGTTCGCTTCGCATGTGAAAGACCCCGGGTTCGATGCCCGGCATCTCCACATTTTTGGCCAGGGATGTCACAATGCAAACTGAGTGTGCCCCACCCGAATATGAAAGAAGCCACATTTATTGAAATCACCAGACATTGCAAGATGTCACGCTCAACAATCGTACACACTGCTGCCCATAAAGTCCTTTCTTTCTTCAAATACTCCACAGCCATACACACCCTCTTTACAGCAACTACAGCACGCTTTCTATGTTGGCTGTACCATTTTGCTGTAGGCTTGCCACGGGGATGTACGTGTCAAGGCTCAATTCTTAAACTCGGGTGTGTGGGGAAGACTGATGTCAACTTGGAAAACAAAGATTGTACAAGTGCTCAAGAGAGGGATACATGGTTTTTACCCCGTTTTCCTCAGGTTGGGGATGTAGCTCATTTGCAGAGCGTTCGCTTTGCATGTGAAAGGCCCCGGGTTCGATCCCCGGCATCTCCATGTTCCTTATTTTTTCCCTGTTTTATATTTGTCTTCTTCTTACAAGCCCACCGTTCATCTTTATCAGAACCTGAAAACCAAACAATTCTCTTATATAATCCACAATAAATATATGCAAATGTACATCCATCCTGCATTTCAAACAATCACACTACTTATACGCTTGAATTTAGAAGGATTTGGCAATAGGCTACGTCTCCATCTTGACATTTCGACCTTCACAAGTACTCAGTGCATAAAAGTGATCAATCTAACAAGTAGTACAATGAGAACAGCAGGTGTAGGGGATGTAGCTCAGTGGTAGAGCGTTCGCTTCGCATGTGAAAGGCCGCGGGTTCGATCCCCGGCATCTCCACATTTTTGGCCAGGGATGTCACAATGCAAACTGAGTGTGCCCCACCCGAATATGAAAGAAGCCACATTTATTGAAATCACCAGACATTGCAAGATGTCACGCTCAACAATCGTACACACTGCTGCCCATAAAGTCCTTTCTTTCTTCAAATACTCCACAGCCATACACACCCTCTTTACAGCAACTACAGCACGCTTTCTATGTTGGCTGTACCATTTTGCTGTAGGCTTGCCACGGGGATGTACGTGTCAAGGCTCAATTCTTAAACTCGGGTGTGTGGGGAAGACTGATGTCAACTTGGAAAACAAAGAATGTACAAGTGCTCAAGAGAAGGATACATGGTTTTTACCCCGTTTTCCTCAGGTTGGGGATGTAGCTCAGTGGTAGAGCGTTCGCTTTGCATGTGAAAGGCCCCGGGTTCGATCCCCGGCATCTCCATGTTCCTTATTTTTTCCCTGTTTTATATTTGTCTTCTTCTTACAAGCCCATCGTTCATCTTTATCAGCACCTGAAAACCAAACAATCCTCTTACATAATCCACAATAAATATATGCAAATGTACATCCATCCTGCATTTCAAACAATCACACTACTTATACGCTTGAATTTAGAAGGATTTGGCAATAGGCTACGTCTCCATCTTGACATTTCGACCTTCACAAGTACTCAGTGCATAAAAGTGATCAGTCTAACAAGTAGTACAATGAGAACAGCAGGTGTAGGGGATGTAGCTCAGTGGTAGAGCGTTCGCTTCGCATGTGAAAGGCCCCGGGTTCGATCCCCGGCATCTCCACATTTTTGGCCAGGGATGTCACAATGCAAACTGAGTGTGCCCCACCCGAATATGAAAGAAGCCACATTTATTGAAATCACCAGACATTGCAAGATGTCACGCTCAACAATCGTACACACTGCTGCCCATAAAGTCCTTTCTTTCTTCAAATACTCCACAGCCATACACACCCTCTTTACAGCAACTACAGCACGCTTTCTATGTTGGCTGTACCATTTTGCTGTAGGCTTGCCACGGAGATGTACGTGTCAAGGCTCAATTCTTAAACTCGGGTGTGTGGGGAAGACTGATGTCAACTTGGAAAACAAAGATTGTACAAGTGCTCAAGAGAGGGATACATGGTTTTTACCCCGTTTTCCTCAGGTTGGGGATGTAGCTCAGTGGCAGAGCGTTCGCTTTGCATGTGAAAGGCCCCGGGTTCGATCCCCGGCATCTCCATGTTCCTTGTTTTTTCCCTGTTTCATATTTGTCTTCTTCTTACAAGCCCATCGTTCATCTTTATCAGCACCTGAAAACCAAACAATTCTCTTATATAATCCACAATAAATATATGCAAATGTACATCCATCCTGCATTTCAAACAATCACACTACTTATACGCTTGAATTTAGAAGGATTTGGCAATAGGCTACGTCTCCATCTTGACATTTCGACCTTCACAAGTACTCAGTGCATAAAAGTGATCAGTCTAACAAGTAGTACAATGAGAACAGCAGGTGTAGGGGATGTAGCTCAGTAGTAGAGCGTTCACTTTGCATGTGAAAGGCCCCGGGTTCGATCCCTGGCATCTCCACATTTTTGGCCAGGGATGTCACAATGCAAACTGAGTGTGCCCCACCCGAATATGAAAGAAGCCACATTTATTGAAATCACCAGACATTGCAAGATGTCACGCTCAACAATCGTACACACTGCTGCCCATAAAGTCCTTTCTTTCTTCAAATACTCCACAGCCATACACACCCTCTTTACAGCAACTACAGCACGCTTTCTATGTTGGCTGTACCATTTTGCTGTAGGCTTGCCACGGGGATGTACGTGTCAAGGCTCAATTCTTAAACTCGGGTGTGTGGGGAAGACTGATGTCAACTTGGAAAACAAAGAATGTACAAGTGCTCAAGAGAAGGATACATGGTTTTTACCCCGTTTTCCTCAGGTTGGGGATGTAGCTCAGTGGTAGAGCGTTCGCTTTGCATGTGAAAGGCCCCGGGTTCGATCCCCGGCATCTCCATGTTCCTTATTTTTTCCCTGTTTTATATTTGTCTTCTTCTTACAAGCCCACCGTTCATCTTTATCAGCACCTGAAAACCAAACAATCCTCTTACATAATCCACAATAAATATATGCAAATGTACATCCATCCTGCATTTCAAACAATCACACTACTTATACGCTTGAATTTAGAAGGATTTGGCAATAGGCTACGTCTCCATCTTGACATTTCGACCTTCACAAGTACTCAGTGCATAAAAGTGATCAGTCTAACAAGTAGTACAATGAGAACAGCAGGTGTAGGGGATGTAGCTCAGTGGTAGAGCGTTCGCTTCGCATGTGAAAGGCCCCGGGTTCGATCCCCGGCATCTCCACATTTTTGGCCAGGGATGTCACAATGCAAACTGAGTGTGCCCCACCCAAATATGAAAGAAGCCACATTTATTGAAATCACCAGACATTGCAAGATGTCACGCTCAACAATCGTACACACTGCTGCCCATAAAGTCCTTTCTTTCTTCAAATACTCCACAGCCATACACACCCTCTTTACAGCAACTACAGCACGCTTTCTATGTTGGCTGTACCATTTTGCTGTAGGCTTGCCACGGGGATGTACGTGTCAAGGCTCAATTCTTAAACTCGGGTGTGTGGGGAAGACTGATGTCAACTTGGAAAACAAAGATTGTACAAGTGCTCAAGAGAAGGATACATGGTTTTTACACCGTTTTCCTCAGGTTGGGGATGTAGCTCAGTGGTAGAGCGTTCGCTTTGCATGTGAAAGGCCCCGGGTTCGATCCCCGGCATCTCCATGTTCCTTATTTTTTCCCTGTTTTATATTTGTCTTCTTCTTACAAGCCTACCGTTCATCTTTATCAGCACCTGAAAACCAAACAATCCTCTTACATAATCCACAATAAATATATGCAAATGTACATCCATCCTTCATTTCAAACAATAGCACTACTTATACGCTTGAATTTAGAAGGATTTGGCAATAGGCTACGTCTCCATCTTGACATTTCGACCTTCACAAGTACTCAGTGCATAAAAGTGATCAGTCTAACAAGTAGTACAATGAGAACAGCAGGTGTAGGGGATGTAGCTCAGTGGTAGAGCGTTCGCTTCGCATGTGAAAGGCCCCGAGTTCGATCCCCGGCATCTCCACATTTTTGGCCAGGGATGTCACAATGCAAACTGAGTGTGCCCCACCCGAATATGAAAGAAGCCACATTTATTGAAATCACCAGACATTGCAAGATGTCACGCTCAACAATCGTACACACTGCTGCCCATAAAGTCCTTTCTTTCTTCAAATACTCCACAGCCATACACACCCTCTTTACAGCAACTACAGCACGCTTTCTATGTTGGCTGTACCATTTTGCTGTAGGCTTGCCACGGGGATGTACGTGTCAAGGCTCAATTCTTAAACTCGGGTGTGTGGGGAAGACTGATGTCAACTTGGAAAAGAAAGATTGTACAAGTGCTCAAGAGAAGGATACATGGTTTTTACCCCGTTTTCCTCAGGTTGGGGATGTAGCTCAGTGGTAGAGCGTTCGCTTTGCATGTGAAAGGCCCCGGGTTCGATCCCCGGCATCTCCATGTTCCTTATTTTTTCCCTGTTTTATATTTGTCTTCTTCTTACAAGCCTACCGTTCATCTTTATCAGCACCTGAAAACCAAACAATCCTCTTACATAATCCACAATAAATATATGCAAATGTACATCCATCCTTCATTTCAAACAATAACACTACTTATACGCTTGAATTTAGAAGGATTTGGCAATAGGCTACGTCTCCATCTTGACATTTCGACCTTCACAAGTACTCAGTGCATAAAAGTGCCCACCGTTCATCTTTATCAGCACCTGAAAACCAAACAATTCTCTTATATAATCCACAATAAATATATGCAAATGTACATCCATCCTGCATTTCAAACAATCACACTACTTATACGCTTGAATTTAGAAGGATTTGGCAATAAGCTACGTCTCCATCTTGACATTTCGACCTTCACAAGTACTCAGTGCATAAAAGTGATCAATCTAACAAGTAGTACAATGAGAACAGCAGGTGTAGAGGATGTAGCTCAGTGGTAGAGCGTTCGCTTCGCATGTGAAAGGCCCCGGGTTCGATCCCCGGCATCTCCACATTTTTGGCCAGGGATGTCACAATGCAAACTGAGTGTGCCCCACCCGAATATGAAAGAAGCCACATTTATTGAAATCACCAGACATTGCAAGATGTCACGCTCAACAATCGTACACACTGCTGCCCATAAAGTCCTTTCTTTCTTCAAATACTCCACAGCCATACACACCCTCTTTACAGCAACTACAGCACGATTTCTATGTTGGCTGTAGCATTTTGCTGTAGGCTTGCCACGGGGATGTACGTGTCAAGGCTCAATTCTTAAACTCGGGTGTGTGGGGAAGACTGATGTCAACTTGGAAAACAAAGATTGTACAAGTGCTCAAGAGAAGGATACATGGTTTTTACACCGTTTTCCTCACGTTGGGGATGTAGCTCAGTGGTAGAGCGTTCGCTTTGCATGTGAAAGGCCCCGGGTTCGATCCCCGGCATCTCCATGTTCCTTATTTTTTCCCTGTTTTATATTTGTCTTCTTCTTACAAGCCTACCGTTCATCTTTATCAGCACCTGAAAACCAAACAATCCTCTTACATAATCCACAATAAATATATGCAAATGTACATCCATCCTTCATTTCAAACAATAGCACTACTTATACGCTTGAATTTAGAAGGATTTGGCAATAGGCTACGTCTCCATCTTGACATTTCGACCTTCACAAGTACTCAGTGCATAAAAGTGATCAGTCTAACAAGTAGTACAATGAGAACAGCAGGTGTAGGGGATGTAGCTCAGTGGTAGAGCGTTCGCTTCGCATGTGAAAGGCCCCGAGTTCGATCCCCGGCATCTCTACATTTTTGGCCAGGGATGTCACAATGCAAACTGAGTGTGCCCCACCCGAATATGAAAGAAGCCACATTTATTGAAATCACCAGACATTGCAAGATGTCACGCTCAACAATCGTACACACTGCTGCCCATAAAGTCCTTTCTTTCTTCAAATACTCCACAGCCATACACACCCTCTTTACAGCAACTACAGCACGCTTTCTATGTTGGCTGTACCATTTTGCTGTAGGCTTGCCACGGGGATGTACGTGTCAAGGCTCAATTCTTAAACTCGGGTGTGTGGGGAAGACTGATGTCAACTTGGAAAAGAAAGATTGTACAAGTGCTCAAGAGAAGGATACATGGTTTTTACCCCGTTTTCCTCAGGTTGGGGATGTAGCTCAGTGGTAGAGCGTTCGCTTTGCATGTGAAAGGCCCCGGGTTCGATCCCCGGCATCTCCATGTTCCTTATTTTTTCCCTGTTTTATATTTGTCTTCTTCTTACAAGCCTACCGTTCATCTTTATCAGCACCTGAAAACCAAACAATCCTCTTACATAATCCACAATAAATATATGCAAATGTACATCCATCCTTCATTTCAAACAATAACACTACTTATACGCTTGAATTTAGAAGGATTTGGCAATAGGCTACGTCTCCATCTTGACATTTCGACCTTCACAAGTACTCAGTGCACAAAAGTGCCCACCGTTCATCTTTATCAGCACCTGAAAACCAAACAATTCTCTTATATAATCCACAATAAATATATGCAAATGTACATCCATCCTGCATTTCAAACAATCACACTACTTATACGCTTGAATTTAGAAGGATTTGGCAATAAGCTACGTCTCCATCTTGACATTTCGACCTTCACAAGTACTCAGTGCATAAAAGTGATCAATCTAACAAGTAGTACAATGAGAACAGCAGGTGTAGGGGATGTAGCTCAGTGGTAGAGCGTTCGCTTCGCATGTGAAAGGCCCCGGGTTCGATCCCCGGCATCTCCACATTTTTGGCCAGGGATGTCACAATGCAAACTGAGTGTGCCCCACCCGAATATGAAAGAAGCCACATTTATTGAAATCACCAGACATTGCAAGATGCCACGCTCAACAATCGTACACATTGCTGCCCATAAAGTCCTTTCTTTCTTCAAATACTCCACAGCCATACACACCCTCTTTACAGCAACTACAGCACGCTTTCTATGTTGGCTGTACCATTTTGCTGTAGGCTTGCCACGGGGATGTACGTGTCAAGGCTCAATTCTTAAACTCGGGTGTGTGGGGAAGACTGATGTCAACTTGGAAAACAAAGATTGTACAAGTGCTCAAGAGAAGGATACATGGTTTTGACCCCGTTTTCCTCAGGTTGGGGATGTAGCTCAGTGGTAGAGCGTTCGCTTTGCATGTGAAAGGCCCCGGGTTCGATCCCCGGCATCTCCATGTTCCTTATTTTTTCCCTGTTTTATATTTGTCTTCTTCTTACAAGCCCACCGTTCATCTTTATCAGCACCTGAAAACCAAACAATCCTCTTACATAATCCACAATAAATATATGCAAATGTACATCCATACTTCATTTCAAACAACAACACTACTTACACGCTTGAATTTAGAAGGATTTGGCAATAGGCTACGTCTCCATCTTGACATTTCGACCTTCACAAGTACTCAGTCCATAAAAGTGCCCACCGTTCATCTTTATCAGCACCTGAAAACCAAACAATTCTCTTATATAATCCACAATAAATATATGCAAATGTACATCCATCCTGCATTTCAAACAATCACACTACTTATACGCTTGAATTTAGAAGGATTTGGCAATAAGCTACGTCTCCATCTTGACATTTCGACCTTCACAAGTACTCAGTGCATAAAAGTGATCAATCTAACAAGTAGTACAATGAGAACAGCAGGTGTAGGGGATGTAGCTCAGTGGTAGAGCGTTCGCTTCGCATGTGAAAGGCCCCGGGTTCGATCCCCGGCATCTCCACATTTTTGGCCAGGGATGTCACAATGCAAACTGAGTGTGCCCCACCCGAATATGAAAGAAGCCACATTTATTGAAATCACCAGACATTGCAAGATGCCACGCTCAACAATCGTACACATTGCTGCCCATAAAGTCCTTTCTTTCTTCAAATACTCCACAGCCATACACACCCTCTTTACAGCAACTACAGCACGCTTTCTATGTTGGCTGTAGCATTTTGCTGTAGGCTTGCCACGGGGATGTACGTGTCAAGGCTCAATTCTTAAACTCGGGTGTGTGGGGAAGACTGATGTCAACTTGGAAAACAAAGATTGTACAAGTGCTCAAGAGAAGGATACATGGTTTTTACCCCGTTTTCCTCAGGTTGGGGATGTAGCTCAGTTGTAGAGCGTTCGCTTTGCATGTGAAAGGCCCCGGGTTCGATCCCCGGCATCTCCATGTTCCTTATTTTTTCCCTGTTTTATATTTGTCTTCTTCTTACAAGCCCACCGTTCATCTTTATCAGCACCTGAAAACCAAACAATCCTCTTACATAATCCACAATAAATATATGCAAATGTACATCCATCCTTCATTTCAAACAATAACACTACTTATACGCTTGAATTTAGAAGGATTTGGCAATAGGCTACGTCTCCATCTTGACATTTCGACCTTCACAAGTACTCAGTCCATAAAAGTGCCCACCGTTCATCTTTATCAGCACCTGAAAACCAAACAATTCTCTTATATAATCCACAATAAATATATGCAAATGTACATCCATCTTGCATTTCAAACAATCACACTACTTATACGCTTGAATTTAGAAGGATTTGGCAATAAGCTACGTCTCCATCTTGACATTTCGACCTTCACAAGTACTCAGTGCATAAAAGTGATCAATCTAACAAGTAGTACAATGAGAACAGCAGGTGTAGGGGATGTAGCTCAGTGGTAGAGCGTTCGCTTCGCATGTGAAAGGCCCCGGGTTCGATCCCCGGCATCTCCACATTTTTGGCCAGGGATGTCACAATGCAAACTGAGTGTGCCCCACCCGAATATGAAAGAAGCCACATTTATTGAAATCACCAGACATTGCAAGATGTCACGCTCAACAATCGTACACATTGCTGCCCATAAAGTCCTTTCTTTCTTCAAATACTCCACAGCCATACACACCCTCTTTACAGCAACTACAGCACGCTTTCTATGTTGGCTGTAGCATTTTGCTGTAGGCTTGCCACGGGGATGTACGTGTCAAGGCTCAATTCTTAAACTCGGGTGTGTGGGGAAGACTGATGTCAACTTGGAAAACAAAGATTGTACAAGTGCTCAAGAGAAGGATACATGGTTTTTACCCCGTTTTCCTCAGGTTGGGGATGTAGCTCAGTGGTAGAGCGTTCGCTTTGCATGTGAAAGGCCCCGGGTTCGATCCCCGGCATCTCCATGTTCCTTATTTTTTCCCTGTTTTATATTTGTCTTCTTCTTACAAGCCCACCGTTCATCTTTATCAGCACCTGAAAACCAAACAATCCTCTTACATAATCCACAATAAATATATGCAAATGTACATCCATCCTTCATTTCAAACAATAACACTACTTATACGCTTGAATTTAGAAGGATTTGGCAATAAGCTACGTCTCCATCTTGACATTTCGACCTTCACAAGTACTCAGTGCATAAAAGTGATCAATCTAACAAGTAGTACAATGAGAACAGCAGGTGTAGGGGATGTAGCTCAGTGGTAGAGCGATCGCTTCGCATGTGAAAGGCCCCGAGTTCGATTCCCGGCATCTCCACATTTTTGGCCAGGGATGTCACAATGCAAACTGAGTGTGCCCCACCCGAATATGAAAGAAGCCACATTTATTGAAATCACCAGACATTGCAAGATGCCACGCTCAACAATCCTACACATTGCTGCCCATAAAGTCCTTTCTTTCTTCAAATACTCCACAGCCATACACACCCTCTTTACAGCAACTACAGCACGCTTTCTATGTTGGCTGTACCATTTTGCTGTAGGCTTGCCACGGGGATGTACGTGTCAAGGCTCAATTCTTAAACTCGGGTGTGTGGGGAAGACTGATGTCAACTTGGAAAACAAAGATTGTACAAGTGCTCAAGAGAAGGATACATGGTTTTGACCCCGTTTTCCTCAGGTTGGGGATGTAGCTCAGTGGTAGAGCGTTCGCTTTGCGTGTGAAAGGCCCCGGGTTCGATCCCCGGCATCTCCATGTTCCTTATTTTTTCCCTGTTTTATATTTGTCTTCTTCTTACAAGCCCACCGTTCATCTTTATCAGCACCTGAAAACCAAACAATCCTCTTACATAATCCACAATAAATATATGCAAATGTACATCCATCCTTCATTTCAAACAATAACACTACTTATACGCTTGAATTTAGAAGGATTTGGCAATAGGCTACGTCTCCATCTTGACATTTCGACCTTCACAAGTACTCAGTCCATAAAAGTGCCCACCGTTCATCTTTATCAGCACCTGAAAACCAAACAATTCTCTTATATAATCCACAATAAATATATGCAAATGTACATCCATCCTGCATTTCAAACAATCACACTACTTATACGCTTGAATTTAGAAGGATTTGGCAATAAGCTACGTCTCCATCTTGACATTTCGACCTTCACAAGTACTCAGTGCATAAAAGTGATCAATCTAACAAGTAGTACAATGAGAACAGCAGGTGTAGGGGATGTAGCTCAGTGGTAGAGCGTTCGCTTCGCATGTGAAAGGCCCCGGGTTCGATCCCCGGCATCTCCACATTTTTGGCCAGGGATGTCACAATGCAAACTGAGTGTGCCCCACCCGAATATGAAAGAAGCCACATTTATTGAAATCACCAGACATTGCAAGATGCCACGCTCAACAATCCTACACATTGCTGCCCATAAAGTCCTTTCTTTCTTCAAATACTCCACAGCCATACACACCCTCTTTACAGCAACTACAGCACGCTTTCTATGTTGGCTGTACCATTTTGCTGTAGGCTTGCCACGGGGATGTACGTGTCAAGGCTCAATTCTTAAACTCGGGTGTGTGGGGAAGACTGATGTCAACTTGGAAAACAAAGATTGTACAAGTGCTCAAGAGAAGGATACATGGTTTTGACCCCGTTTTCCTCAGGTTGGGGATGTAGCTCAGTGGTAGAGCGTTCGCTTTGCGTGTGAAAGGCCCCGGGTTCGATCCCCGGCATCTCCATGTTCCTTATTTTTTCCCTGTTTTATATTTGTCTTCTTCTTACAAGCCCACCGTTCATCTTTATCAGCACCTGAAAACCAAACAATCCTCTTACATAATCCACAATAAATATATGCAAATGTACATCCATCCTTCATTTCAAACAATAACACTACTTATACGCTTGAATTTAGAAGGATTTGGCAATAGGCTACGTCTCCATCTTGACATTTCGACCTTCACAAGTACTCAGTCCATAAAAGTGCCCACCGTTCATCTTTATCAGCACCTGAAAACCAAACAATTCTCTTATATAATCCACAATAAATATATGCAAATGTACATCCATCCTGCATTTCAAACAATCACACTACTTATACGCTTGAATTTAGAAGGATTTGGCAATAAGCTACGTCTCCATCTTGACATTTCGACCTTCACAAGTACTCAGTGCATAAAAGTGATCAATCTAACAAGTAGTACAATGAGAACAGCAGGTGTAGGGGATGTAGCTCAGTGGTAGAGCGTTCGCTTCGCATGTGAAAGGCCCCGGGTTCGATCCCCGGCATCTCCACATTTTTGGCCAGGGATGTCACAATGCAAACTGAGTGTGCCCCACCCGAATATGAAAGAAGCCACATTTATTGAAATCACCAGACATTGCAAGATGCCACGCTCAACAATCCTACACATTGCTGCCCATAAAGTCCTTTCTTTCTTCAAATACTCCACAGCCATACACACCCTCTTTACAGCAACTACAGCACGCTTTCTATGTTGGCTGTACCATTTTGCTGTAGGCTTGCCACGGGGATGTACGTGTCAAGGCTCAATTCTTAAACTCGGGTGTGTGGGGAAGACTGATGTCAACTTGGAAAACAAAGATTGTACAAGTGCTCAAGAGAAGGATACATGGTTTTTACCCCGTTTTCCTCAGGTTGGGGATGTAGCTCAGTGGTAGAGCGTTCGCTTTGCATGTGAAAGGCCCCGGGTTCGATCCCCGGCATCTCCATGTTCCTTATTTTTTCCCTGTTTTATATTTGTCTTCTTCTTACAAGCCCACCGTTCATCTTTATCAGCACCTGAAAACCAAACAATCCTCTTACATAATCCACAATAAATATATGCAAATGTACATCCATCCTTCATTTCAAACAATAACACTACTTATACGCTTGAATTTAGAAGGATTTGGCAATAGGCTACGTCTCCACCTTGACATTTCGACCTTCACAAGTACTCAGTGCATAAAAGTGCCCACCGTTCATCTTTATCAGCACCTGAAAACCAAACAATTCTCTTATATAATCCACAATAAATATATGCAAATGTACATCCATCCTGCATTTCAAACAATCACACTACTTATACGCTTGAATTTAGAAGGATTTGGCAATAAGCTACGTCTCCATCTTGACATTTCGACCTTCACAAGTACTCAGTGCATAAAAGTGATCAATCTAACAAGTAGTACAATGAGAACAGCAGGTGTAGGGGATGTAGCTCAGTGGTAGAGCGTTCGCTTCGCATGTGAAAGGCCCCGGGTTCGATTCCCGGCATCTCCACATTTTTGGCCAGGGATGTCACAATGCAAACTGAGTGTGCCCCACCCGAATATGAAAGAAGCCACATTTATTGAAATCACCAGACATTGCAAGATGCCACGCTCAACAATCCTACACATTGCTGCCCATAAAGTCCTTTCTTTCTTCAAATACTCCACAGCCATACACACCCTCTTTACAGCAACTACAGCACGCTTTCTATGTTGGCTGTACCATTTTGCTGTAGGCTTGCCACGGGGATGTACGTGTCAAGGCTCAATTCTTAAACTCGGGTGTGTGGGGAAGACTGATGTCAACTTGGAAAACAAAGATTGTACAAGTGCTCAAGAGAGGGATACATGGTTTTTACCCCGTTTTCCTCAGGTTGGGGATGTAGCTCAGTGGTAGAGCGTTCGCTTTGCATGTGAAAGGCCCCGGGTTCGATCCCCGGCATCTCCATGTTCCTTGTTTTTTCCCTGTTTCATATTTGTCTTCTTCTTACAAGCCCACCGTTCATCTTTATCAGCACCTGAAAACCAAACAATTCTCTTATATAATCCACAATAAATATATGCAAATGTACATCCATCCTGCATTTCAAACAATAACACTACTTATACGCTTGAATTTAGAAGGATTTGGCAATAGGCTACGTCTCCATCTTGACATTTCGACCTTCACAAGTACTCAGTCCATAAAAGTGCCCACCGTTCATCTTTATCAGCACCTGAAAACCAAACAATCCTCTTACATAATCCACAATAAATATATGCAAATGTACATCCATCCTTCATTTCAAACAATAACACTACTTATACGCTTGAATTTAGAAGGACTTGGCAATAGGCTACGTCTCCACCTTGACATTTCGACCTTCACAAGTACTCAGTGCATAAAAGTGCCCACCGTTCATCTTTATCAGCACCTGAAAACCAAACAATTCTCTTATATAATCCACAATAAATATATGCAAATGTACATCCATCCTGCATTTCAAACAATCACACTACTTATACGCTTGAATTTAGAAGGATTTGGCAATAAGCTACGTCTCCATCTTGACATTTCGACCTTCACAAGTACTCAGTGCATAAAAGTGATCAATCTAACAAGTAGTACAATGAGAACAGCAGGTGTAGGGGATGTAGCTCAGTGGTAGAGCGTTCGCTTCGCATGTGAAAGGCCCCGGGTTCGATTCCCGGCATCTCCACATTTTTGGCCAGGGATGTCACAATGCAAACTGAGTGTGCCCCACCCGAATATGAAAGAAGCCACATTTATTGAAATCACCAGACATTGCAAGATGCCACGCTCAACAATCCTACACATTGCTGCCCATAAAGTCCTTTCTTTCTTCAAATACTCCACAGCCATACACACCCTCTTTACAGCAACTACAGCACGCTTTCTATGTTGGCTGTACCATTTTGCTGTAGGCTTGCCACGGGGATGTACGTGTCAAGGCTCAATTCTTAAACTCGGGTGTGTGGGGAAGACTGATGTCAACTTGGAAAACAAAGATTGTACAAGTGCTCAAGAGAGGGATACATGGTTTTTACCCCGTTTTCCTCAGGTTGGGGATGTAGCTCAGTGGTAGAGCGTTCGCTTTGCATGTGAAAGGCCCCGGGTTCGATCCCCGGCATCTCCATGTTCCTTGTTTTTTCCCTGTTTCATATTTGTCTTCTTCTTACAAGCCCACCGTTCATCTTTATCAGCACCTGAAAACCAAACAATTCTCTTATATAATCCACAATAAATATATGCAAATGTACATCCATCCTGCATTTCAAACAATCACACTACTTATACGCTTGAATTTAGAAGGATTTGGCAATAGGCTACGTCTCCATCTTGACATTTCGACCTTCACAAGTACTCAGTGCATAAAAGTGATCAATCTAACAAGTAGTACAATGAGAACAGCAGGTGTAGGGGATGTAGCTCAGTGGTAGAGCGTTCGCTTCGCATGTGAAAGGCCCCGGGTTCGATCCCCGGCATCTCCACATTTTTGGCCAGGGATGTCACAATGCAAACTGAGTGTGCCCCACCCGAATATGAAAGAAGCCACATTTATTGAAATCACCAGACATTGCAAGATGTCACGCTCAACAATCGTACACACTGCTGCCCATAAAGTCCTTTCTTTCTTCAAATACTCCACAGCCATACACACCCTCTTTACAGCAACTACAGCACGCTTTCTATGTTGGCTGTACCATTTTGCTGTAGGCTTGCCACGGGGATGTACGTGTCAAGGCTCAATTCTTAAACTCGGGTGTGTGGGGAAGACTGATGTCAACTTGGAAAACAAAGATTGTACAAGTGCTCAAGAGAAGGATACATGGTTTTTACCCCGTTTTCCTCAGGTTGGGGATGTAGCTCAGTGGTAGAGCGTTCGCTTTGCATGTGAAAGGCCCCGGGTTCGATCCCCGGCATCTCCATGTTCCTTGTTTTTTCCCTGTTTCATATTTGTCTTCTTCTTACAAGCCCACCGTTCATCTTTATCAGCACCTGAAAACCAAACAATTCTCTTATATAATCCACAATAAATATATGCAAATGTACATCCATCCTGCATTTCAAACAATAACACTACTTATACGCTTGAATTTAGAAGGATTTGGCAATAGGCTACGTCTCCATCTTGACATTTCGACCTTCACAAGTACTCAGTCCATAAAAGTGCCCACCGTTCATCTTTATCAGCACCTGAAAACCAAACAATCCTCTTACATAATCCACAATAAATATATGCAAATGTACATCCATCCTTCATTTCAAACAACAACACTACTTATACGCTTGAATTTAGAAGGATTTGGCAATAGGCTACGTCTCCACCTTGACATTTCGACCTTCACAAGTACTCAGTCCATAAAAGTGCCCACCGTTCATCTTTATCAGCACCTGAAAACCAAACAATTCTCTTATATAATCCACAATAAATATATGCAAATGTACATCCATCCTGCATTTCAAACAATCACACTACTTATACGCTTGAATTTAGAAGGATTTGGCAATAAGCTACGTCTCCATCTTGACATTTCGACCTTCACAAGTACACAGTGCATAAAAGTGATCAATCTAACAAGTAGTACAATGAGAACAGCAGGTGTAGGGGATGTAGCTCAGTGGTAGAGCGTTCGCTTCGCATGTGAAAGGCCCCGGGTTCGATTCCCGGCATCTCCACATTTTTGGCCAGGGATGTCACAATGCAAACTGAGTGTGCCCCACCCGAATATGAAAGAAGCCACATTTATTGAAATCACCAGACATTGCAAGATGCCACGCTCAACAATCCTACACATTGCTGCCCATAAAGTCCTTTCTTTCTTCAAATACTCCACAGCCATACACACCCTCTTTACAGCAACTACAGCACGCTTTCTATGTTGGCTGTACCATTTTGCTGTAGGCTTGCCACGGGGATGTACGTGTCAAGGCTCAATTCTTAAACTCGGGTGTGTGGGGAAGACTGATGTCAACTTGGAAAACAAAGATTGTACAAGTGCTCAAGAGAGGGATACATGGTTTTTACCCCGTTTTCCTCAGGTTGGGGATGTAGCTCAGTGGTAGAGCGTTCGCTTTGCATGTGAAAGGCCCCGGGTTCGATCCCCGGCATCTCCATGTTCCTTGTTTTTTCCCTGTTTCATATTTGTCTTCTTCTTACAAGCCCACCGTTCATCTTTATCAGCACCTGAAAACCAAACAATTCTCTTATATAATCCACAATAAATATATGCAAATGTACATCCATCCTGCATTTCAAACAATCACACTACTTATACGCTTGAATTTAGAAGGATTTGGCAATAGGCTACGTCTCCATCTTGACATTTCGACCTTCACAAGTACTCAGTGCATAAAAGTGATCAATCTAACAAGTAGTACAATGAGAACAGCAGGTGTAGTGGATGTAGCTCAGTGGTAGAGCGTTCGCTTCGCATGTGAAAGGCCCCGGGTTCGATCCCCGGCATCTCCACATTTTTGGCCAGGGATGTCACAATGCAAACTGAGTGTGCCCCACCCGAATATGAAAGAAGCCACATTTATTGAAATCACCAGACATTGCAAGATGTCACGCTCAACAATCGTACACACTGCTGCCCATAAAGTCCTTTCTTTCTTCAAATACTCCACAGCCATACACACCCTCTTTACAGCAACTACAGCACGCTTTCTATGTTGGCTGTACCATTTTGCTGTAGGCTTGCCACGGGGATGTACGTGTCAAGGCTCAATTCTTAAACTCGGGTGTGTGGGGAAGACTGATGTCAACTTGGAAAACAAAGATTGTACAAGTGCTCAAGAGAAGGATACATGGTTTTTACCCCCTTTTCCTCAGGTTGGGGATGTAGCTCAGTGGTAGAGCGTTCGCTTTGCATGTGAAAGGCCCCGGGTTCGATCCCCGGCATCTCCATATTCCTTATTTCTTCCCTGTTTTATATTTGTCTTCTTCTTACAAGCCCACCGTTCATCTTTATCAGCACCTGAAAACCAAACAATCCTCTTATATAATCCACAATAAATATATGCAAATGTACATCCATCCTGCATTTCAAACAATCACACTACTTATACGCTTGAATTTAGAAGGATTTGGCAATAGGCTACGTCTCCATCTTGACATTTCGACCTTCACAAGTACTCAGTGCATAAAAGTGATCAATCTAACAAGTAGTACAATGAGAACAGCAGGTGTAGGGGATGTAGCTCAGTGGTAGAGCGTTCGCTTCGCATGTGAAAGGCCCCGGGTTCGATCCCCGGCATCTCCACATTTTTGGCCAGGGATGTCACAATGCAAACTGAGTGTGCCCCACCCGAATATGAAAGAAGCCACATTTATTGAAATCACCAGACATTGCAAGATGTCACGCTCAACAATCGTACACACTGCTGCCCATAAAGTCCTTTCTTTCTTCAAATACTCCACAGCCATACACACCCTCTTTACAGCAACTACAGCACGCTTTCTATGTTGGCTGTACCATTTTGCTGTAGGCTTGCCACGGGGATGTACGTGTCAAGGCTCAATTCTTAAACTCGGGTGTGTGGGGAAGACTGATGTCAACTTGGAAAAGAAAGATTGTACAAGTGCTCAAGAGAAGGATACATGGTTTTTACCCCCTTTTCCTCAGGTTGGGGATGTAGCTCAGTGGTAGAGCGTTCGCTTTGCATGTGAAAGGCCCCGGGTTCGATCCCCGGCATCTCCATATTCCTTATTTCTTCCCTGTTTTATATTTGTCTTCTTCTTACAAGCCCACCGTTCATCTTTATCAGCACCTGAAAACCAAACAATCCTCTTATATAATCCACAATAAATATATGCAAATGTACATCCATCCTGCATTTCAAACAATCACACTACTTATACGCTTGAATTTAGAAGGATTTGGCAATAGGCTACGTCTCCATCTTGACATTTCGACCTTCACAAGTACTCAGTGCATAAAAGTGATCAGTCTAACAAGTAGTACAATGAGAACAGCAGGTGTAGGGGATGTAGCTCAGTGGTAGAGCGTTCGCTTCGCATGTGAAAGGCCCCGAGTTCAACCCCGGCATCTCCACATTTTTGGCCAGGGATGTCACAATGCAAACTGAGTGTGCCCCACCCGAATATGAAAGAAGCCACATTTATTGAAATCACCAGACATTGCAAGATGTCACGCTCAACAATCGTACACACTGCTGCCCATAAAGTCCTTTCTTTCTTCAAATACTCCACAGCCATACACACCCTCTTTACAGCAACTACAGCACGCTTTCTATGTTGGCTGTACCATTTTGCTGTAGGCTTGCCACGGGGATGTACGTGTCAAGGCTGAATTCTTAAACTCGGGTGTGTGGGGAAGACTGATGTCAACTTGGAAAACAAAGATTGTACAAGTGCTCAAGAGAAGGATACATGGTTTTTACCCTCTTTTCAGGTTGGGGATGTAGCTCAGTGGTAGAGCGTTCGCTTTGCATGTGAAAGGCCCCGGGTTCGATCCCCGGCATCTCCATGTTCCTTGTTTTTTCCCTGTTTCATATTTGTCTTCTTCTTACAAGCCCACCGTTCATCTTTATCAGCACCTGAAAACCAAACAATTCTCTTATATAATCCACAATAAATATATGCAAATGTACATCCATCCTGCATTTCAAACAATCACACTACTTATACGCTTGAATTTAGAAGGATTTGGCAATAGGCTACGTCTCCATCTTGACATTTCGACCTTCACAAGTACTCAGTGCATAAAAGTGATCAATCTAACAAGTAGTACAATGAGAACAGCAGGTGTAGTGGATGTAGCTCAGTGGTAGAGCGTTCGCTTCGCATGTGAAAGGCCCCGGGTTCGATCCCCGGCATCTCCACATTTTTGGCCAGGGATGTCACAATGCAAACTGAGTGTGCCCCACCCGAATATGAAAGAAGCCACATTTATTGAAATCACCAGACATTGCAAGATGTCACGCTCAACAATCGTACACACTGCTGCCCATAAAGTCCTTTCTTTCTTCAAATACTCCACAGCCATACACACCCTCTTTACAGCAACTACAGCACGCTTTCTATGTTGGCTGTACCATTTTGCTGTAGGCTTGCCACGGGGATGTACGTGTCAAGGCTCAATTCTTAAACTCGGGTGTGTGGGGAAGACTGATGTCAACTTGGAAAACAAAGATTGTACAAGTGCTCAAGAGAAGGATACATGGTTTTTACCCCCTTTTCCTCAGGTTGGGGATGTAGCTCAGTGGTAGAGCGTTCGCTTTGCATGTGAAAGGCCCCGGGTTCGATCCCCGGCATCTCCATGTTCCTTGTTTTTTCCCTGTTTCATATTTGTCTTCTTCTTACAAGCCCACCGTTCATCTTTATCAGCACCTGAAAACCAAACAATTCTCTTATATAATCCACAATAAATATATGCAAATGTACATCCATCCTGCATTTCAAACAATAACACTACTTATACGCTTGAATTTAGAAGGATTTGGCAATAGGCTACGTCTCCATCTTGACATTTCGACCTTCACAAGTACTCAGTCCATAAAAGTGCCCACCGTTCATCTTTATCAGCACCTGAAAACCAAACAATCCTCTTACATAATCCACAATAAATATATGCAAATGTACATCCATCCTTCATTTCAAACAACAACACTACTTATACGCTTGAATTTAGAAGGATTTGGCAATAGGCTACGTCTCCACCTTGACATTTCGACCTTCACAAGTACTCAGTGCATAAAAGTGCCCACCGTTCATCTTTATCAGCACCTGAAAACCAAACAATTCTCTTATATAATCCACAATAAATATATGCAAATGTACATCCATCCTGCATTTCAAACAATCACACTACTTATACGCTTGAATTTAGAAGGATTTGGCAATAAGCTACGTCTCCATCTTGACATTTCGACCTTCACAAGTACACAGTGCATAAAAGTGATCAATCTAACAAGTAGTACAATGAGAACAGCAGGTGTAGGGGATGTAGCTCAGTGGTAGAGCGTTCGCTTCGCATGTGAAAGGCCCCGGGTTCGATTCCCGGCATCTCCACATTTTTGGCCAGGGATGTCACAATGCAAACTGAGTGTGCCCCACCCGAATATGAAAGAAGCCACATTTATTGAAATCACCAGACATTGCAAGATGCCACGCTCAACAATCCTACACATTGCTGCCCATAAAGTCCTTTCTTTCTTCAAATACTCCACAGCCATACACACCCTCTTTACAGCAACTACAGCACGCTTTCTATGTTGGCTGTACCATTTTGCTGTAGGCTTGCCACGGGGATGTACGTGTCAAGGCTCAATTCTTAAACTCGGGTGTGTGGGGAAGACTGATGTCAACTTGGAAAACAAAGATTGTACAAGTGCTCAAGAGAAGGATACATGGTTTTTACCCCCTTTTCCTCAGGTTGGGGATGTAGCTCAGTGGTAGAGCGTTCGCTTTGCATGTGAAAGGCCCCGGGTTCGATCCCCGGCATCTCCATGTTCCTTGTTTTTTCCCTGTTTCATATTTGTCTTCTTCTTACAAGCCCACCGTTCATCTTTATCAGCACCTGAAAACCAAACAATTCTCTTATATAATCCACAATAAATATATGCAAATGTACATCCATCCTGCATTTCAAACAATAACACTACTTATACGCTTGAATTTAGAAGGATTTGGCAATAGGCTACGTCTCCATCTTGACATTTCGACCTTCACAAGTACTCAGTCCATAAAAGTGCCCACCGTTCATCTTTATCAGCACCTGAAAACCAAACAATCCTCTTACATAATCCACAATAAATATATGCAAATGTACATCCATCCTTCATTTCAAACAACAACACTACTTATACGCTTGAATTTAGAAGGATTTGGCAATAGGCTACGTCTCCACCTTGACATTTCGACCTTCACAAGTACTCAGTGCATAAAAGTGCCCACCGTTCATCTTTATCAGCACCTGAAAACCAAACAATTCTCTTATATAATCCACAATAAATATATGCAAATGTACATCCATCCTGCATTTCAAACAATCACACTACTTATACGCTTGAATTTAGAAGGATTTGGCAATAAGCTACGTCTCCATCTTGACATTTCGACCTTCACAAGTACACAGTGCATAAAAGTGATCAATCTAACAAGTAGTACAATGAGAACAGCAGGTGTAGGGGATGTAGCTCAGTGGTAGAGCGTTCGCTTCGCATGTGAAAGGCCCCGGGTTCGATTCCCGGCATCTCCACATTTTTGGCCAGGGATGTCACAATGCAAACTGAGTGTGCCCCACCCGAATATGAAAGAAGCCACATTTATTGAAATCACCAGACATTGCAAGATGCCACGCTCAACAATCCTACACATTGCTGCCCATAAAGTCCTTTCTTTCTTCAAATACTCCACAGCCATACACACCCTCTTTACAGCAACTACAGCACGCTTTCTATGTTGGCTGTACCATTTTGCTGTAGGCTTGCCACGGGGATGTACGTGTCAAGGCTCAATTCTTAAACTCGGGTGTGTGGGGAAGACTGATGTCAACTTGGAAAACAAAGATTGTACAAGTGCTCAAGAGAGGGATACATGGTTTTTACCCCGTTTTCCTCAGGTTGGGGATGTAGCTCAGTGGTAGAGCGTTCGCTTTGCATGTGAAAGGCCCCGGGTTCGATCCCCGGCATCTCCATGTTCCTTGTTTTTTCCCTGTTTCATATTTGTCTTCTTCTTACAAGCCCACCGTTCATCTTTATCAGCACCTGAAAACCAAACAATTCTGTTATATAATCCACAATAAATATATGCAAATGTACATCCATCCTGCATTTCAAACAATCACACTACTTATACGCTTGAATTTAGAAGGATTTGGCAATAGGCTACGTCTCCATCTTGACATTTCGACCTTCACAAGTACTCAGTGCATAAAAGTGATCAATCTAACAAGTAGTACAATGAGAACAGCAGGTGTAGTGGATGTAGCTCAGTGGTAGAGCGTTCGCTTCGCATGTGAAAGGCCCCGGGTTCGATCCCCGGCATCTCCACATTTTTGGCCAGGGATGTCACAATGCAAACTGAGTGTGCCCCACCCGAATATGAAAGAAGCCACATTTATTGAAATCACCAGACATTGCAAGATGTCACGCTCAACAATCGTACACACTGCTGCCCATAAAGTCCTTTCTTTCTTCAAATACTCCACAGCCATACACACCCTCTTTACAGCAACTACAGCACGCTTTCTATGTTGGCTGTACCATTTTGCTGTAGGCTTGCCACGGGGATGTACGTGTCAAGGCTCAATTCTTAAACTCGGGTGTGTGGGGAAGACTGATGTCAACTTGGAAAACAAAGATTGTACAAGTGCTCAAGAGAAGGATACATGGTTTTTACCCCCTTTTCCTCAGGTTGGGGATGTAGCTCAGTGGTAGAGCGTTCGCTTTGCATGTGAAAGGCCCCGGGTTCGATCCCCGGCATCTCCATATTCCTTATTTCTTCCCTGTTTTATATTTGTCTTCTTCTTACAAGCCCACCGTTCATCTTTATCAGCACCTGAAAACCAAACAATCCTCTTATATAATCCACAATAAATATATGCAAATGTACATCCATCCTGCATTTCAAACAATCACACTACTTATACGCTTGAATTTAGAAGGATTTGGCAATAGGCTACGTCTCCATCTTGACATTTCGACCTTCACAAGTACTCAGTGCATAAAAGTGATCAATCTAACAAGTAGTACAATGAGAACAGCAGGTGTAGGGGATGTAGCTCAGTGGTAGAGCGTTCGCTTCGCATGTGAAAGGCCCCGGGTTCGATCCCCGGCATCTCCACATTTTTGGCCAGGGATGTCACAATGCAAACTGAGTGTGCCCCACCCGAATATGAAAGAAGCCACATTTATTGAAATCACCAGACATTGCAAGATGTCACGCTCAACAATCGTACACACTGCTGCCCATAAAGTCCTTTCTTTCTTCAAATACTCCACAGCCATACACACCCTCTTTACAGCAACTACAGCACGCTTTCTATGTTGGCTGTACCATTTTGCTGTAGGCTTGCCACGGGGATGTACGTGTCAAGGCTCAATTCTTAAACTCGGGTGTGTGGGGAAGACTGATGTCAACTTGGAAAAGAAAGATTGTACAAGTGCTCAAGAGAAGGATACATGGTTTTTACCCCCTTTTCCTCAGGTTGGGGATGTAGCTCAGTGGTAGAGCGTTCGCTTTGCATGTGAAAGGCCCCGGGTTCGATCCCCGGCATCTCCATATTCCTTATTTCTTCCCTGTTTTATATTTGTCTTCTTCTTACAAGCCCACCGTTCATCTTTATCAGCACCTGAAAACCAAACAATCCTCTTATATAATCCACAATAAATATATGCAAATGTACATCCATCCTGCATTTCAAACAATCACACTACTTATACGCTTGAATTTAGAAGGATTTGGCAATAAGCTACGTCTCCATCTTGACATTTCGACCTTCACAAGTACTCAGTGCATAAAAGTGCCCACCGTTCATCTTTATCAGCACCTGAAAACCAAACAATTCTCTTATATAATCCACAATAAATATATGCAAATGTACATCCATCCTGCATTTCAAACAATCACACTACTTATACGCTTGAATTTAGAAGGATTTGGCAATAGGCTACGTCTCCATCTTGACATTTCGACCTTCACAAGTACTCAATGCATAAAAGTGATCAATCTAACAAGTAGTACAATGAGAACAGCAGGTGTAGGGGATGTAGCTCAGTGGTAGAGCGTTCGCTTCGCATGTGAAAGGCCCCGGGTTCGATCCCCGGCATCTCCACATTTTTGGCCAGGGATGTCACAATGCAAACTGAGCGTGCCCCACCCGAATATGAAAGAAGCCACATTTATTGAAATCACCAGACATTGCAAGATGTCACGCTCAACAATCGTACACACTGCTGCCCATAAAGTCCTTTCTTTCTTCAAATACTCCACAGCCATACACACCCTCTTTACAGCAACTACAGCACGCTTTCTATGGTGGCTGTAGCATTTTGCTGTAGGCTTGCCACGGGGATGTACGTGTCAAGGCTCAATTCTTAAACTCGGGTGTGTGGGGAAGACTGATGTCAACTTGGAAAAGAAAGATTGTACAAGTGCTCAAGAGAAGGATACATGGTTTTGACCCCCTTTTCCTCAGGTTGGGGATGTAGCTCAGTGGTAGAGCGTTCGCTTTGCATGTGAAAGGCCCCGGTTTCGATCCCCGGCATCTCCATGTTCCTTATTTTTTCCCTGTTTTATATTTGTCTTCTTCTTACAAGCCCACCGTTCATCTTTATCAGCACCTGAAAACCAAACAATCCTCTTACATAATCCACAATAAATATATGCAAATGTACATCCATCCTGCATTTCAAACAATAACACTACTTATACGCTTGAATTTAGAAGGATTTGGCAATAGGCTACGTCTCCATCTTGACATTTCGACCTTCACAAGTACTCAGTGCATAAAAGTGCCCACCGTTCATCTTTATCAGCACCTGAAAACCAAACAATTCTCTTATATAATCCACAATAAATATATGCAAATGTACATCCATCCTGCATTTCAAACAATCACACTACTTATACGCTTGAATTTAGAAGGATTTGGCAATAGACTACGTCTCCATCTTGACATTTCGACCTTCACAAGTACTCAGTGCATAAAAGTGATCAATCTAACAAGTAGTACAATGAGAACAGCAGGTGTAGGGGATGTAGCTCAGTGGTAGAGCGTTCGCTTCGCATGTGAAAGGCCCCGGGTTCGATTCCCGGCATCTCCACATTTTTGGCCAGGGATGTCACAATGCAAACTGAGTGTGCCCCACCCGAATATGAAAGAAGCCACATTTATTGAAATCACCAGACATTGCAAGATGCCACGCTCAACAATCCTACACATTGCTGCCCATAAAGTCCTTTCTTTCTTCAAATACTCCACAGCCATACACACCCTCTTTACAGCAACTACAGCACGCTTTCTATGTTGGCTGTACCATTTTGCTGTAGGCTTGCCACGGGGATGTACGTGTCAAGGCTCAATTCTTAAACTCGGGTGTGTGGGGAAGACTGATGTCAACTTGGAAAACAAAGATTGTACAAGTGCTCAAGAGAAGGATACATGGTTTTTTCCCCGTTATCCTCAGGTTGGGGATGTAGCTCATTTGCAGAGCGCTCGCTTTGCATGTGAAAGGCCCCGGGTTCGATCCCCGGCATCTCCATGTTCCTTATTTTTTCCCTGTTTTATATTTGTCTTCTTCTTACAAGCCCACCGTTCATCTTTATCAGCACCTGAAAACCAAACAATTCTCTTATATAATCCACAATAAATATATGCAAATGTACATCCATCCTGCATTTCAAACAATCACACTACTTATACGCTTGAATTTAGAAGGATTTGGCAATAGGCTACGTCTCCATCTTGACATTTCGACCTTCACAAGTACTCAGTGCATAAAAGTGATCAATCTAACAAGTAGTACAATGAGAACAGCAGGTGTAGGGGATGTAGCTCAGTGGTAGAGCGTTCGCTTCGCATGTGAAAGGCCCCGGGTTCGATCCCCGGCATCTCCACATTTTTGGCCAGGGATGTCACAATGCAAACTGAGTGTGCCCCACCCGAATATGAAAGAAGCCACATTTATTGAAATCACCAGACATTGCAAGATGTCACGCTCAACAATCGTACACACTGCTGCCCATAAAGTCCTTTCTTTCTTCAAATACTCCACAGCCATACACACCCTCTTTACAGCAACTACAGCACGCTTTCTATGTTGGCTGTACCATTTTGCTGTAGGCTTGCCACGGGGATGTACGTGTCAAGGCTCAATTCTTAAACTCGGGTGTGTGGGGAAGACTGATGTCAACTTGGAAAAGAAAGATTGTACAAGTGCTCAAGAGAAGGATACATGGTTTTTACCCCGTTTTCCTCAGGTTGGGGATGTAGCTCAGTGGTAGAGCGTTCGCTTTGCACGTGAAAGGCCCCGGGTTCGATCCCCGGCATCTCCATGTTCCTTATTTTTTCCCTGTTTTATATTTGTCTTCTTCTTACAAGCCCACCGTTCATCTTTATCAGCACCTGAAAACCAAACAATCCTCTTACATAATCCACAATAAATATATGCAAATGTACATCCATCCTTCATTTCAAACAATAACACTACTTATACGCTTGAATTTAGAAGGATTTGGCAATAGGCTACGTCTCCATCTTGACATTTCGACCTTCACAAGTACTCAGTGCATAAAAGTGCCCACCGTTCATCTTTATCAGCACCTGAAAACCAAACAATTCTCTTATATAATCCACAATAAATATATGCAAATGTACATCCATCCTGCATTTCAAACAATCACACTACTTATACGCTTGAATTTAGAAGGATTTGGCAATAGGCTACGTCTCCATCTTGACATTTCGACCTTCACAAGTACTCAGTGCATAAAAGTGATCAGTCTAACAAGTAGTACAATGAGAACAGCAGGTGTAGGGGATGTAGCTCAGTGGTAGAGCGTTCGCTTCGCATGTGAAAGGCCCCGGGTTCGATCCCCGGCATCTCCACATTTTTGGCCAGGGATGTCACAATGCAAACTGAGCGTGCCCCACCCGAATATGAAAGAAGCCACATTTATTGAAATCACCAGACATTGCAAGATGTCACGCTCAACAATCGTACACACTGCTGCCCATAAAGTCCTTTCTTTCTTCAAATACTCCACAGCCATACACACCCTCTTTACAGCAACTACAGCACGCTTTCTATGGTGGCTGTAGCATTTTGCTGTAGGCTTGCCACGGGGATGTACGTGTCAAGGCTCAATTCTTAAACTCGGGTGTGTGGGGAAGACTGATGTCAACTTGGAAAAGAAAGATTGTACAAGTGCTCAAGAGAAGGATACATGGTTTTTACCCCCTTTTCCTCAGGTTGGGGATGTAGCTCAGTGGTAGAGCGTTCGCTTTGCATGTGAAAGGCCCCGGGTTTGATCCCCGGCATCTCCATGTTCTTTATTTTTTCCCTGTTTTATATTTGTCTTCTTCTTACAAGCCCACCGTTCATCTTTATCAGCACCTGAAAACCAAACAATCCTCTTACATAATCCACAATAAATATATGCAAATGTACATCCATCCTTCATTTCAAACAATAACACTACTTATACGCTTGAATTTAGAAGGATTTGGCAATAGGCTACGTCTCCATCTTGACATTTCGACCTTCACAAGTACTCAGTGCATAAAAGTGCCCACCGTTCATCTTTATCAGCACCTGAAAACCAAACAATCCTCTTATATAATCCACAATAAATATATGCAAATGTACATCCATCCTGCATTTCAAACAATCACACTACTTATACGCTTGAATTTAGAAGGATTTGGCAATAGGCTACGTCTCCATCTTGACATTTCGACCTTCACAAGTACTCAGTGCATAAAAGTGATCAGTCTAACAAGTAGTACAATGAGAACAGCAGGTGTAGGGGATGTAGCTCAGTGGTAGAGCGTTCGCTTCGCATGTGAAAGGCCCCGGGTTCGATCCCCGGCATCTCCACATTTTTGGCCAGGGATGACACAATGCAAACTGAGTGTGCCCCACCCGAATATGAAAGAAGCCACATTTATTGAAATCACCAGACATTGCAAGATGTCACGCTCAACAATCGTACACACTGCTGCCCATAAAGTCCTTTCTTTCTTCAAATACTCCACAGCCATACACACCCTCTTTACAGCAACTACAGCACGCTTTCTATGTTGGCTGTACCATTTTGCTGTAGGCTTGCCACGGGGATGTACGTGTCAAGGCTCAATTCTTAAACTCGGGTGTGTGGGGAAGACTGATGTCAACTTGGAAAACAAAGATTGTACAAGTGCTCAAGAGAGGGATACATGGTTTTTACACCGTTTTCCTCAGGTTGGGGATGTAGCTCAGTGGTAAAGCGTTCGCTTTGCATGTGAAAGGCCCCGGGTTCGATCCCCGGCATCTCCATGTTCCTTGTTTTTTCCCTGTTTTATATTTGTCTTCTTCTTACAAGCCCATCGTTCATCTTTATCAGCACCTGAAAACCAAACAATTCTCTTATATAATCCACAATAAATATATGCAAATGTACATCCATCCTGCATTTCAAACAATCACACTACTTATACGCTTGAATTTAGAAGGATTTGGCAATAGGCTACGTCTCCATCTTGACATTTCGACCTTCACAAGTACTCAGTGCATAAAAGTGATCAATCTAACAAGTAGTACAATGAGAACAGCAGGTGTAGGGGATGTAGCTCAGTGGTAGAGCGTTCGCTTCGCATGTGAAAGGCCCCGGGTTCGATCCCCGGCATCTCCACATTTTTGGCCAGGGATGTCACAATGCAAACTGAGCGTGCCCCACCCGAATATGAAAGAAGCCACATTTATTGAAATCACCAGACATTGCCAGATGCCACGCTCAACAATCCTACACACTGCTGCCCATAAAGTCCTTTCTTTCTTCAAATACTCCACAGCCATACACACCCTCTTTACAGCAACTACAGCACGCTTTCTATGTTGGCTGTAGCATTTTGCTGTAGGCTTGCCACGGGGATGTACGTGTCAAGGCTCAATTCTTAAACTCGGGTGTGTGGGGAAGACTGATGTCAACTTGGAAAACAAAGATTGTACAAGTGCTCAAGAGAGGGATACATGGTTTTGACCCCGTTATCCTCAGGTTGGGGATGTAGCTCAGTGGTAGAGCGTTCGCTTTGCATGTGAAAGGCCCCGGGTTCGATCCCCGGCATCTCCATGTTCCTTATTTTTTCCCTGTTTTATATTTGTCTTCTTCTTACAAGCCCACCGTTCATCTTTATCAGCACCTGAAAACCAAACAATTCTCTTATATAATCCACAATAAATATATGCAAATGTACATCCATCCTGCATTTCAAACAATCACACTACTTATACGCTTGAATTTAGAAGGATTTGGCAATAGGCTACGTCTCCATCTTGACATTTCGACCTTCACAAGTACTCAGTGCATAAAAGTGATCAATCTAACAAGTAGTACAATGAGAACAGCAGGTGTAGGGGATATAGCTCAGTGGTAGAGCGTTCGCTTCGCATGTGAAAGGCCCCGGGTTCGATCCCCGGCATCTCCACATTTTTGGCCAGGGATGTCACAATGCAAACTGAGCGTGCCCCACCCGAATATGAAAGAAGCCACATTTATTGAAATCACCAGACATTGCAAGATGTCACGCTCAACAATCGTACACACTGCTGCCCATAAAGTCCTTTCTTTCTTCAAATACTCCACAGCCATACACACCCTCTTTACAGCAACTACAGCACGCTTTCTATGTTGGCTGTACCATTTTGCTGTAGGCTTGCCACGGGGATGTACGTGTCAAGGCTCAATTCTTAAACTCGGGTGTGTGGGGAAGACTGATGTCAACTTGGAAAACAAAGATTGTACAAGTGCTCAAGAGAGGGATACATGGTTTTTACCCCGTTTTCCTCAGGTTGGGGATGTAGCTCAGTGGTAGAGCGTTCGCTTTGCATGTGAAAGGCCCCGGGTTCGATCCCCGGCATCTCCATGTTCCTTATTTTTTCCCTGTTTCATATTTGTCTTCTTCTTACAAGCCCACCGTTCATCTTTATCAGCACCTGAAAACCAAACAATTCTCTTATATAATCCACAATAAATATATGCAAATGTACATCCATCCTGCATTTCAAACAATCACACTACTTATACGCTTGAATTTAGAAGGATTTGGCAATAGGCTACGTCTCCATCTTGACATTTCGACCTTCACAAGTACTCAGTGCATAAAAGTGATCAATCTAACAAGTAGTGCAATGAGAACAGCAGGTGTAGGGGATGTAGCTCAGTGGTAGAGCGTTCGCTTCGCATGTGAAAGGCCCCGGGTTCGATCCCCGGCATCTCCACATTTTTGGCCAGGGATGTCACAATGCAAACTGAGTGTGCCCCACCCAAATATGAAAGAAGCCACATTTATTGAAATCACCAGACATTGCAAGATGTCACGCTCAACAATCGTACACACTGCTGCCCATAAAGTCCTTTCTTTCTTCAAATACTCCACAGCCATACACACCCTCTTTACAGCAACTACAGCACGCTTTCTATGTTGGCTGTACCATTTTGCTGTAGGCTTGCCACGGGGATGTACGTGTCAAGGCTCAATTCTTAAACTCGGGTGTGTGGGGAAGACTGATGTCAACTTGGAAAACAAAGATTGTACAAGTGCTCAAGAGAAGGATACATGGTTTTGACCCCGTTTTCCTCAGGTTGGGGATGTAGCTCAGTGGCAGAGCGTTCGCTTTGCATGTGAAAGGCCCCGGGTTCGATCCCCGGCATCTCCATGTTCCTTATTTTTTCCCTGTTTTATATTTGTCTTCTTCTTACAAGCCCACCGTTCATCTTTATCAGCACCTGAAAACCAAACAATCCTCTTACATAATCCACAATAAATATATGCAAATGTACATCCATCCTGCATTTCAAACAATAACACTACTTATACGCTTGAATTTAGAAGGATTTGGCAATAGGCTACGTCTCCATCTTGACATTTCGACCTTCACAAGTACTCAGTGCATAAAAGTGCCCACCGTTCATCTTTATCAGCACCTGAAAACCAAACAATTCTCTTATATAATCCACAATAAATATATGCAAATGTACATCCATCCTGCATTTCAAACAATCACACTACTTATACGCTTGAATTTAGAAGGATTTGGCAATAGGCTACGTCTCCATCTTGACATTTCGACCTTCACAAGTACTCAGTGCATAAAAGTGATCAATCTAACAAGTAGTGCAATGAGAACAGCAGGTGTAGGGGATGTAGCTCAGTTGTAGAGCGTTCGCTTCGCATGTGAAAGGCCCCGGGTTCGATCCCCGGCATCTCCACATTTTTGGCCAGGGATGACACAATGCAAACTGAGTGTGCCCCACCCGAATATGAAAGAAGCCACATTTATTGAAATCACCAGACATTGCAAGATGTCACGCTCAACAATCGTACACACTGCTGCCCATAAAGTCCTTTCTTTCTTCAAATACTCCACAGCCATACACACCCTCTTTACAGCAACTACAGCACGCTTTCTATGTTGGCTGTACCATTTTGCTGTAGGCTTGCCACGGGGATGTACGTGTCAAGGCTCAATTCTTAAACTCGGGTGTGTGGGGAAGACTGATGTCAACTTGGAAAACAAAGATTGTACAAGTGCTCAAGAGAGGGATACATGGTTTTTACACCGTTTTCCTCAGGTTGGGGATGTAGCTCAGTGGTAAAGCGTTCGCTTTGCATGTGAAAGGCCCCGGGTTCGATCCCCGGCATCTCCATGTTCCTTGTTTTTTCCCTGTTTTATATTTGTCTTCTTCTTACAAGCCCATCGTTCATCTTTATCAGCACCTGAAAACCAAACAATTCTCTTATATAATCCACAATAAATATATGCAAATGTACATCCATCCTGCATTTCAAACAATCACACTACTTATACGCTTGAATTTAGAAGGATTTGGCAATAGGCTACGTCTCCATCTTGACATTTCGACCTTCACAAGTACTCAGTGCATAAAAGTGATCAATCTAACAAGTAGTACAATGAGAACAGCAGGTGTAGGGGATGTAGCTCAGTGGTAGAGCGTTCGCTTCGCATGTGAAAGGCCCCGGGTTCGATCCCCGGCATCTCCACATTTTTGGCCAGGGATGTCACAATGCAAACTGAGCGTGCCCCACCCGAATATGAAAGAAGCCACATTTATTGAAATCACCAGACATTGCCAGATGCCACGCTCAACAATCCTACACACTGCTGCCCATAAAGTCCTTTCTTTCTTCAAATACTCCACAGCCATACACACCCTCTTTACAGCAACTACAGCACGCTTTCTATGTTGGCTGTAGCATTTTGCTGTAGGCTTGCCACGGGGATGTACGTGTCAAGGCTCAATTCTTAAACTCGGGTGTGTGGGGAAGACTGATGTCAACTTGGAAAACAAAGATTGTACAAGTGCTCAAGAGAGGGATACATGGTTTTTACCCCGTTATCCTCAGGTTGGGGATGTAGCTCAGTGGTAAAGCGTTCGCTTTGCATGTGAAAGGCCCCGGGTTCGATCCCCGGCATCTCCATGTTCTTTATTTTTTCCCTGTTTTATATTTGTCTTCTTCTTACAAGCCCACCGTTCATCTTTATCAGCACCTGAAAACCAAACAATTCTCTTATATAATCCACAATAAATATATGCAAATGTACATCCATCCTGCATTTCAAACAATCACACTACTTATACGCTTGAATTTAGAAGGATTTGGCAATAGGCTACGTCTCCATCTTGACATTTCGACCTTCACAAGTACTCAGTGCATAAAAGTGATCAATCTAACAAGTAGTACAATGAGAACAGCAGGTGTAGGGGATATAGCTCAGTGGTAGAGCGTTCGCTTCGCATGTGAAAGGCCCCGGGTTCGATCCCCGGCATCTCCACATTTTTGGCCAGGGATGTCACAATGCAAACTGAGCGTGCCCCACCCGAATATGAAAGAAGCCACATTTATTGAAATCACCAGACATTGCAAGATGTCACGCTCAACAATCGTACACACTGCTGCCCATAAAGTCCTTTCTTTCTTCAAATACTCCACAGCCATACACACCCTCTTTACAGCAACTACAGCACGCTTTCTATGTTGGCTGTACCATTTTGCTGTAGGCTTGCCACGGGGATGTACGTGTCAAGGCTCAATTCTTAAACTCGGGTGTGTGGGGAAGACTGATGTCAACTTGGAAAACAAAGATTGTACAAGTGCTCAAGAGAGGGATACATGGTTTTTACCCCGTTTTCCTCAGGTTGGGGATGTAGCTCAGTGGTAGAGCGTTCGCTTTGCATGTGAAAGGCCCCGGGTTCGATCCCCGGCATCTCCATGTTCCTTATTTTTTCCCTGTTTCATATTTGTCTTCTTCTTACAAGCCCACCGTTCATCTTTATCAGCACCTGAAAACCAAACAATTCTCTTATATAATCCACAATAAATATATGCAAATGTACATCCATCCTGCATTTCAAACAATCACACTACTTATACGCTTGAATTTAGAAGGATTTGGCAATAGGCTACGTCTCCATCTTGACATTTCGACCTTCACAAGTACTCAGTGCATAAAAGTGATCAATCTAACAAGTAGTGCAATGAGAACAGCAGGTGTAGGGGATGTAGCTCAGTGGTAGAGCGTTCGCTTCGCATGTGAAAGGCCCCGGGTTCGATCCCCGGCATCTCCACATTTTTGGCCAGGGATGTCACAATGCAAACTGAGTGTGCCCCACCCGAATATGAAAGAAGCCACATTTATTGAAATCACCAGACATTGCAAGATGTCACGCTCAACAATCGTACACACTGCTGCCCATAAAGTCCTTTCTTTCTTCAAATACTCCACAGCCATACACACCCTCTTTACAGCAACTACAGCACGCTTTCTATGTTGGCTGTACCATTTTGCTGTAGGCTTGCCACGGGGATGTACGTGTCAAGGCTCAATTCTTAAACTCGGGTGTGTGGGGAAGACTGATGTCAACTTGGAAAACAAAGATTGTACAAGTGCTCAAGAGAAGGATACATGGTTTTGACCCCGTTTTCCTCAGGTTGGGGATGTAGCTCAGTGGCAGAGCGTTCGCTTTGCATGTGAAAGGCCCCGTGTTCGATCCCCGGCATCTCCATGTTCCTTATTTTTTCCCTGTTTTATATTTGTCTTCTTCTTACAAGCCCACCGTTCATCTTTATCAGCACCTGAAAACCAAACAATCCTCTTACATAATCCACAATAAATATATGCAAATGTACATCCATCCTGCATTTCAAACAATAACACTACTTATACGCTTGAATTTAGAAGGATTTGGCAATAGGCTACGTCTCCATCTTGACATTTCGACCTTCACAAGTACTCAGTGCATAAAAGTGCCCACCGTTCATCTTTATCAGCACCTGAAAACCAAACAATTCTCTTATATAATCCACAATAAATATATGCAAATGTACATCCATCCTGCATTTCAAACAATCACACTACTTATACGCTTGAATTTAGAAGGATTTGGCAATAGGCTACGTCTCCATCTTGACATTTCGACCTTCACAAGTACTCAGTGCATAAAAGTGATCAATCTAACAAGTAGTGCAATGAGAACAGCAGGTGTAGGGGATGTAGCTCAGTGGTAGAGCGTTCGCTTCGCATGTGAAAGACCCCGGGTTCGATCCCCGGCATCTCCACATTTTTGGCCAGGGATGTCACAATGCAAACTGAGTGTGCCCCACCCAAATATGAAAGAAGCCACATTTATTGAAATCACCAGACATTGCAAGATGTCACGCTCAACAATCGTACACACTGCTGCCCATAAAGTCCTTTCTTTCTTCAAATACTCCACAGCCATACACACCCTCTTTACAGCAACTACAGCACGCTTTCTATGTTGGCTGTACCATTTTGCTGTAGGCTTGCCACGGGGATGTACGTGTCAAGGCTCAATTCTTAAACTCGGGTGTGTGGGGAAGACTGATGTCAACTTGGAAAACAAAGATTGTACAAGTGCTCAAGAGAAGGATACATGGTTTTGACCCCGTTTTCCTCAGGTTGGGGATGTAGCTCAGTGGCAGAGCGTTCGCTTTGCATGTGAAAGGCCCCGGGTTCGATCCCCGGCATCTCCATGTTCCTTATTTTTTCCCTGTTTTATATTTGTCTCTTTCTTACAAGCCCACCGTTCATCTTTATCAGCACCTGAAAACCAAACAATCCTCTTACATAATCCACAATAAATATATGCAAATGTACATCCATCCTGCATTTCAAACAATCACACTACTTATACGCTTGAATTTAGAAGGATTTGGCAATAGGCTACGTCTCCATCTTGACATTTCGACCTTCACAAGTACTCAGTGCATAAAAGTGCCCACCGTTCATCTTTATCAGCACCTGAAAACCAAACAATTCTCTTATATAATCCACAATAAATATATGCAAATGTACATCCATCCTGCATTTCAAACAATCACACTACTTATACGCTTGAATTTAGAAGGATTTGGCAATAGGCTACGTCTCCATCTTGACATTTCGACCTTCACAAGTACTCAGTGCATAAAAGTGATCAATCTAACAAGTAGTGCAATGAGAACAGCAGGTGTAGGGGATGTAGCTCAGTGGTAGAGCGTTCGCTTCGCATGTGAAAGGCCCCGGGTTCGATCCCCGGCATCTCCACATTTTTGGCCAGGGATGTCACAATGCAAACTGAGTGTGCCCCACCCGAATATGAAAGAAGCCACATTTATTGAAATCACCAGACATTGCAAGATGTCACGCTCAACAATCGTACACACTGCTGCCCATAAAGTCCTTTCTTTCTTCAAATACTCCACAGCCATACACACCCTCTTTACAGCAACTACAGCACGCTTTCTATGTTGGCTGTACCATTTTGCTGTAGGCTTGCCACGGGGATGTACGTGTCAAGGCTCAATTCTTAAACTCGGGTGTGTGGGGAAGACTGATGTCAACTTGGAAAACAAAGATTGTACAAGTGCTCAAGAGAAGGATACATGGTTTTGACCCCGTTTTCCTCAGGTTGGGGATGTAGCTCAGTGGCAGAGCGTTCGCTTTGCATGTGAAAGGCCCCGTGTTCGATCCCCGGCATCTCCATGTTCCTTATTTTTTCCCTGTTTTATATTTGTCTTCTTCTTACAAGCCCACCGTTCATCTTTATCAGCACCTGAAAACCAAACAATCCTCTTACATAATCCACAATAAATATATGCAAATGTACATCCATCCTGCATTTCAAACAATAACACTACTTATACGCTTGAATTTAGAAGGATTTGGCAATAGGCTACGTCTCCATCTTGACATTTCGACCTTCACAAGTACTCAGTGCATAAAAGTGCCCACCGTTCATCTTTATCAGCACCTGAAAACCAAACAATTCTCTTATATAATCCACAATAAATATATGCAAATGTACATCCATCCTGCATTTCAAACAATCACACTACTTATACGCTTGAATTTAGAAGGATTTGGCAATAGGCTACGTCTCCATCTTGACATTTCGACCTTCACAAGTACTCAGTGCATAAAAGTGATCAATCTAACAAGTAGTGCAATGAGAACAGCAGGTGTAGGGGATGTAGCTCAGTGGTAGAGCGTTCGCTTCGCATGTGAAAGACCCCGGGTTCGATCCCCGGCATCTCCACATTTTTGGCCAGGGATGTCACAATGCAAACTGAGTGTGCCCCACCCAAATATGAAAGAAGCCACATTTATTGAAATCACCAGACATTGCAAGATGTCACGCTCAACAATCGTACACACTGCTGCCCATAAAGTCCTTTCTTTCTTCAAATACTCCACAGCCATACACACCCTCTTTACAGCAACTACAGCACGCTTTCTATGTTGGCTGTACCATTTTGCTGTAGGCTTGCCACGGGGATGTACGTGTCAAGGCTCAATTCTTAAACTCGGGTGTGTGGGGAAGACTGATGTCAACTTGGAAAACAAAGATTGTACAAGTGCTCAAGAGAAGGATACATGGTTTTGACCCCGTTTTCCTCAGGTTGGGGATGTAGCTCAGTGGCAGAGCGTTCGCTTTGCATGTGAAAGGCCCCGGGTTCGATCCCCGGCATCTCCATGTTCCTTATTTTTTCCCTGTTTTATATTTGTCTTTTTCTTACAAGCCCACCGTTCATCTTTATCAGCACCTGAAAACCAAACAATCCTCTTACATAATCCACAATAAATATATGCAAATGTACATCCATCCTGCATTTCAAACAATCACACTACTTATACGCTTGAATTTAGAAGGATTTGGCAATAGGCTACGTCTCCATCTTGACATTTCGACCTTCACAAGTACTCAGTGCATAAAAGTGCCCACCGTTCATCTTTATCAGCACCTGAAAACCAAACAATTCTCTTATATAATCCACAATAAATATATGCAAATGTACATCCATCCTGCATTTCAAACAATCACACTACTTATACGCTTGAATTTAGAAGGATTTGGCAATAGGCTACGTCTCCATCTTGACATTTCGACCTTCACAAGTACTCAGTGCATAAAAGTGATCAATCTAACAAGTAGTGCAATGAGAACAGCAGGTGTAGGGGATGTAGCTCAGTGGTAGAGCGTTCGCTTCGCATGTGAAAGGCCCCGGGTTCGATCCCCGGCATCTCCACATTTTTGGCCAGGGATGTCACAATGCAAACTGAGTGTGCCCCACCCGAATATGAAAGAAGCCACATTTATTGAAATCACCAGACATTGCAAGATGTCACGCTCAACAATCCTACACACTGCTGCCCATAAAGTCCTTTCTTTCTTCAAATACTCCACAGCCATACACACCCTCTTTACAGCAACTACAGCACGCTTTCTATGTTGGCTGTACCATTTTGCTGTAGGCTTGCCACGGGGATGTACGTGTCAAGGCTCAATTCTTAAACTCGGGTGTGTGGGGAAGACTGATGTCAACTTGGAAAACAAAGATTGTACAAGTGCTCAAGAGAAGGATACATGGTTTTGACCCCGTTTTCCTCAGGTTGGGGATGTAGCTCAGTGGCAGAGCGTTCGCTTTGCATGTGAAAGGCCCCGGGTTCGATCCCCGGCATCTCCATGTTCCTTATTTTTTCCCTGTTTTATATTTGTCTTTTTCTTACAAGCCCACCGTTCATCTTTATCAGCACCTGAAAACCAAACAATCCTCTTACATAATCCACAATAAATATATGCAAATGTACATCCATCCTGCATTTCAAACAATCACACTACTTATACGCTTGAATTTAGAAGGATTTGGCAATAGGCTACGTCTCCATCTTGACATTTCGACCTTCACAAGTACTCAGTGCATAAAAGTGCCCACCGTTCATCTTTATCAGCACCTGAAAACCAAACAATTCTCTTATATAATCCACAATAAATATATGCAAATGTACATCCATCCTGCATTTCAAACAATCACACTACTTATACGCTTGAATTTAGAAGGATTTGGCAATAGGCTACGTCTCCATCTTGACATTTCGACCTTCACAAGTACTCAGTGCATAAAAGTGATCAATCTAACAAGTAGTGCAATGAGAACAGCAGGTGTAGGGGATGTAGCTCAGTGGTAGAGCGTTCGCTTCGCATGTGAAAGGCCCCGGGTTCGATCCCCGGCATCTCCACATTTTTGGCCAGGGATGTCACAATGCAAACTGAGTGTGCCCCACCCGAATATGAAAGAAGCCACATTTATTGAAATCACCAGACATTGCAAGATGTCACGCTCAACAATCGTACACACTGCTGCCCATAAAGTCCTTTCTTTCTTCAAATACTCCACAGCCATACACACCCTCTTTACAGCAACTACAGCACGCTTTCTATGTTGGCTGTACCATTTTGCTGTAGGCTTGCCACGGGGATGTACGTGTCAAGGCTCAATTCTTAAACTCGGGTGTGTGGGGAAGACTGATGTCAACTTGGAAAACAAAGATTGTACAAGTGCTCAAGAGAGGGATACATGGTTTTGACCCCGTTTTCCTCAGGTTGGGGATGTAGCTCAGTGGCAGAGCGTTCGCTTTGCATGTGAAAGGCCCCGGGTTCGATCCCCGGCATCTCCATGTTCCTTATTTTTTCCCTGTTTTATATTTGTCTTTTTCTTACAAGCCCACCGTTCATCTTTATCAGCACCTGAAAACCAAACAATCCTCTTACATAATCCACAATAAATATATGCAAATGTACATCCATCCTGCATTTCAAACAATCACACTACTTATACGCTTGAATTTAGAAGGATTTGGCAATAGGCTACGTCTCCATCTTGACATTTCGACCTTCACAAGTACTCAGTGCATAAAAGTGCCCACCGTTCATCTTTATCAGCACCTGAAAACCAAACAATTCTCTTATATAATCCACAATAAATATATGCAAATGTACATCCATCCTGCATTTCAAACAATCACACTACTTATACGCTTGAATTTAGAAGGATTTGGCAATAGGCTACGTCTCCATCTTGACATTTCGACCTTCACAAGTACTCAGTGCATAAAAGTGATCAATCTAACAAGTAGTGCAATGAGAACAGCAGGTGTAGGGGATGTAGCTCAGTGGTAGAGCGTTCGCTTCGCATGTGAAAGGCCCCGGGTTCGATCCCCGGCATCTCCACATTTTTGGCCAGGGATGTCACAATGCAAACTGAGTGTGCCCCACCCGAATATGAAAGAAGCCACATTTATTGAAATCACCAGACATTGCAAGATGTCACGCTCAACAATCGTACACACTGCTGCCCATAAAGTCCTTTCTTTCTTCAAATACTCCACAGCCATACACACCCTCTTTACAGCAACTACAGCACGCTTTCTATGTTGGCTGTACCATTTTGCTGTAGGCTTGCCACGGGGATGTACGTGTCAAGGCTCAATTCTTAAACTCGGGTGTGTGGGGAAGACTGATGTCAACTTGGAAAACAAAGATTGTACAAGTGCTCAAGAGAAGGATACATGGTTTTGACCCCGTTTTCCTCAGGTTGGGGATGTAGCTCAGTGGCAGAGCGTTCGCTTTGCATGTGAAAGGCCCCGGGTTCGATCCCCGGCATCTCCATGTTCCTTATTTTTTCCCTGTTTTATATTTGTCTTCTTCTTACAAGCCCACCGTTCATCTTTATCAGCACCTGAAAACCAAACAATCCTCTTACATAATCCACAATAAATATATGCAAATGTACATCCATCCTGCATTTCAAACAATAACACTACTTATACGCTTGAATTTAGAAGGATTTGGCAATAGGCTACGTCTCCATCTTGACATTTCGACCTTCACAAGTACTCAGTGCATAAAAGTGCCCACCGTTCATCTTTATCAGCACCTGAAAACCAAACAATTCTCTTATATAATCCACAATGAATATATGCAAATGTACATCCATCCTGCATTTCAAACAATCACACTACTTATACGCTTGAATTTAGAAGGATTTGGCAATAGGCTACGTCTCCATCTTGACATTTCGACCTTCACAAGTACTCAGTGCATAAAAGTGATCAATCTAACAAGTAGTACAATGAGAACAGCAGGTGTAGGGGATGTAGCTCAGTGGTAGAGCGTTCGCTTCGCATGTGAAAGGCCCCGGGTTCGATCCCCGGCATCTCCACATTTTTGGCCAGGGATGTCACAATGCAAACTGAGTGTGCCCCACCCGAATATGAAAGAAGCCACATTTATTGAAATCACCAGACATTGCAAGATGCCACGCTCAACAATCCTACACATTGCTGCCCATAAAGTCCTTTCTTTCTTCAAATACTCCACAGCCATACACACCCTCTTTACAGCAACTACAGCACGCTTTCTATGTTGGCTGTACCATTTTGCTGTAGGCTTGCCACGGGGATGTACGTGTCAAGGCTCAATTCTTAAACTCGGGTGTGTGGGGAAGACTGATGTCAACTTGGAAAACAAAGATTGTACAAGTGCTCAAGAGAAGGATACATGGATTTTATCCCGTATTCCTCAGGTTGGGGATGTAGCTCAGTGGCAGAGCGTTCGCTTTGCATGTGAAAGGCCCCGGGTTCGATCCCCGGCATCTCCATGTTCCTTATTTGTTCCCTGTTTTATATTTGTCTTCTTCTTACAAGCCCACCGTTCATCTTTATCAGCACCTGAAAACCAAACAATCCTCTTACATAATCCACAATAAATATATGCAAATGTACATCCATCCTGCATTTCAAACAATCACACTACTTATACGCTTGAATTTAGAAGGATTTGGCAATAGGCTACGTCTCCATCTTGACATTTCGACCTTCACAAGTACTCAGTGCATAAAAGTGCCCACCGTTCATCTTTATCAGCACCTGAAAACCAAACAATTCTCTTATATAATCCACAATAAATATATGCAAATGTACATCCATCCTGCATTTCAAACAATCACACTACTTATACGCTTGAATTTAGAAGGATTTGGCAATAGGCTACGTCTCCATCTTGACATTTCGACCTTCACAAGTACTCAGTGCATAAAAGTGATCAATCTAACAAGTAGTGCAATGAGAACAGCAGGTGTAGGGGATGTAGCTCAGTGGTAGAGCGTTCGCTTCGCATGTGAAAGGCCCCGGGTTCGATCCCCGGCATCTCCACATTTTTGGCCAGGGATGTCACAATGCAAACTGAGTGTGCCCCACCCGAATATGAAAGAAGCCACATTTATTGAAATCACCAGACATTGCAAGATGTCACGCTCAACAATCGTACACACTGCTGCCCATAAAGTCCTTTCTTTCTTCAAATACTCCACAGCCATACACACCCTCTTTACAGCAACTACAGCACGCTTTCTATGTTGGCTGTACCATTTTGCTGTAGGCTTGCCACGGGGATGTACGTGTCAAGGCTCAATTCTTAAACTCGGGTGTGTGGGGAAGACTGATGTCAACTTGGAAAACAAAGATTGTACAAGTGCTCAAGAGAAGGATACATGGTTTTTACCCCGTTTTCCTCAGGTTGGGGATGTAGCTCAGTGGCAGAGCGTTCGCTTTGCATGTGAAAGGCCCCGGGTTCGATCCCCGGCATCTCCATGTTCCTTATTTTTTCCCTGTTTTATATTTGTCTTCTTCTTACAAGCCCACCGTTCATCTTTATCAGCACCTGAAAACCAAACAATCCTCTTACATAATCCACAATAAATATATGCAAATGTACATCCATCCTGCATTTCAAACAATAACACTACTTATACGCTTGAATTTAGAAGGATTTGGCAATAGGCTACGTCTCCATCTTGACATTTCGACCTTCACAAGTACTCAGTGCATAAAAGTGCCCACCGTTCATCTTTATCTGCACCTGAAAACCAAACAATTCTCTTATATAATCCACAATAAATATATGCAAATGTACATCCATCCTGCATTTCAAACAATCACACTACTTATACGCTTGAATTTAGAAGGATTTGGCAATAGGCTACGTCTCCATCTTGACATTTCGACCTTCACAAGTACTCAGTGCATAAAAGTGATCAATCTAACAAGTAGTGCAATGAGAACAGCAGGTGTAGGGGATGTAGCTCAGTGGTAGAGCGTTCGCTTCGCATGTGAAAGGCCCCGGGTTCGATCCCCGGCATCTCCACATTTTTGGCCAGGGATGTCACAATGCAAACTGAGTGTGCCCCACCCGAATATGAAAGAAGCCACATTTATTGAAATCACCAGACATTGCAAGATGTCACGCTCAACAATCGTACACACTGCTGCCCATAAAGTCCTTTCTTTCTTCAAATACTCCACAGCCATACACACCCTCTTTACAGCAACTACAGCACGCTTTCTATGTTGGCTGTACCATTTTGCTGTAGGCTTGCCACGGGGATGTACGTGTCAAGGCTCAATTCTTAAACTCGGGTGTGTGGGGAAGACTGATGTCAACTTGGAAAACAAAGATTGTACAAGTGCTCAAGAGAAGGATACATGGTTTTGACCCCGTTTTCCTCAGGTTGGGGATGTAGCTCAGTGGCAGAGCGTTCGCTTTGCATGTGAAAGGCCCCGGGTTCGATCCCCGGCATCTCCATGTTCCTTATTTTTTCCCTGTTTTATATTTGTCTTCTTCTTACAAGCCCACCGTTCATCTTTATCAGCACCTGAAAACCAAACAATCCTCTTACATAATCCACAATAAATATATGCAAATGTACATCCATCCTGCATTTCAAACAATAACACTACTTATACGCTTGAATTTAGAAGGATTTGGCAATAGGCTACGTCTCCATCTTGACATTTCGACCTTCACAAGTACTCAGTGCATAAAAGTGCCCACCGTTCATCTTTATCAGCACCTGAAAACCAAACAATTCTCTTATATAATCCACAATGAATATATGCAAATGTACATCCATCCTGCATTTCAAACAATCACACTACTTATACGCTTGAATTTAGAAGGATTTGGCAATAGGCTACGTCTCCATCTTGACATTTCGACCTTCACAAGTACTCAGTGCATAAAAGTGATCAATCTAACAAGTAGTACAATGAGAACAGCAGGTGTAGGGGATGTAGCTCAGTGGTAGAGCGTTCGCTTCGCATGTGAAAGGCCCCGGGTTCGATCCCCGGCATCTCCACATTTTTGGCCAGGGATGTCACAATGCAAACTGAGTGTGCCCCACCCGAATATGAAAGAAGCCACATTTATTGAAATCACCAGACATTGCAAGATGCCACGCTCAACAATCCTACACATTGCTGCCCATAAAGTCCTTTCTTTCTTCAAATACTCCACAGCCATACACACCCTCTTTACAGCAACTACAGCACGCTTTCTATGTTGGCTGTACCATTTTGCTGTAGGCTTGCCACGGGGATGTACGTGTCAAGGCTCAATTCTTAAACTCGGGTGTGTGGGGAAGACTGATGTCAACTTGGAAAACAAAGATTGTACAAGTGCTCAAGAGAAGGATACATGGATTTTATCCCGTATTCCTCAGGTTGGGGATGTAGCTCAGTGGCAGAGCGTTCGCTTTGCATGTGAAAGGCCCCGGGTTCGATCCCCGGCATCTCCATGTTCCTTATTTGTTCCCTGTTTTATATTTGTCTTCTTCTTACAAGCCCACCGTTCATCTTTATCAGCACCTGAAAACCAAACAATCCTCTTACATAATCCACAATAAATATATGCAAATGTACATCCATCCTGCATTTCAAACAATCACACTACTTATACGCTTGAATTTAGAAGGATTTGGCAATAGGCTACGTCTCCATCTTGACATTTCGACCTTCACAAGTACTCAGTGCATAAAAGTGCCCACCGTTCATCTTTATCAGCACCTGAAAACCAAACAATTCTCTTATATAATCCACAATAAATATATGCAAATGTACATCCATCCTGCATTTCAAACAATCACACTACTTATACGCTTGAATTTAGAAGGATTTGGCAATAGGCTACGTCTCCATCTTGACATTTCGACCTTCACAAGTACTCAGTGCATAAAAGTGATCAATCTAACAAGTAGTGCAATGAGAACAGCAGGTGTAGGGGATGTAGCTCAGTGGTAGAGCGTTCGCTTCGCATGTGAAAGGCCCCGGGTTCGATCCCCGGCATCTCCACATTTTTGGCCAGGGATGTCACAATGCAAACTGAGTGTGCCCCACCCGAATATGAAAGAAGCCACATTTATTGAAATCACCAGACATTGCAAGATGTCACGCTCAACAATCGTACACACTGCTGCCCATAAAGTCCTTTCTTTCTTCAAATACTCCACAGCCATACACACCCTCTTTACAGCAACTACAGCACGCTTTCTATGTTGGCTGTACCATTTTGCTGTAGGCTTGCCACGGGGATGTACGTGTCAAGGCTCAATTCTTAAACTCGGGTGTGTGGGGAAGACTGATGTCAACTTGGAAAACAAAGATTGTACAAGTGCTCAAGAGAAGGATACATGGTTTTTACCCCGTTTTCCTCAGGTTGGGGATGTAGCTCAGTGGCAGAGCGTTCGCTTTGCATGTGAAAGGCCCCGGGTTCGATCCCCGGCATCTCCATGTTCCTTATTTTTTCCCTGTTTTATATTTGTCTTCTTCTTACAAGCCCACCGTTCATCTTTATCAGCACCTGAAAACCAAACAATCCTCTTACATAATCCACAATAAATATATGCAAATGTACATCCATCCTGCATTTCAAACAATAACACTACTTATACGCTTGAATTTAGAAGGATTTGGCAATAGGCTACGTCTCCATCTTGACATTTCGACCTTCACAAGTACTCAGTGCATAAAAGTGCCCACCGTTCATCTTTATCTGCACCTGAAAACCAAACAATTCTCTTATATAATCCACAATAAATATATGCAAATGTACATCCATCCTGCATTTCAAACAATCACACTACTTATACGCTTGAATTTAGAAGGATTTGGCAATAGGCTACGTCTCCATCTTGACATTTCGACCTTCACAAGTACTCAGTGCATAAAAGTGATCAATCTAACAAGTAGTGCAATGAGAACAGCAGGTGTAGGGGATGTAGCTCAGTGGTAGAGCGTTCGCTTCGCATGTGAAAGGCCCCGGGTTCGATCCCCGGCATCTCCACATTTTTGGCCAGGGATGTCACAATGCAAACTGAGTGTGCCCCACCCGAATATGAAAGAAGCCACATTTATTGAAATCACCAGACATTGCAAGATGTCACGCTCAACAATCGTACACACTGCTGCCCATAAAGTCCTTTCTTTCTTCAAATACTCCACAGCCATACACACCCTCTTTACAGCAACTACAGCACGCTTTCTATGTTGGCTGTACCATTTTGCTGTAGGCTTGCCACGGGGATGTACGTGTCAAGGCTCAATTCTTAAACTCGGGTGTGTGGGGAAGACTGATGTCAACTTGGAAAACAAAGATTGTACAAGTGCTCAAGAGAAGGATACATGGTTTTGACCCCGTTTTCCTCAGGTTGGGGATGTAGCTCAGTGGCAGAGCGTTCGCTTTGCATGTGAAAGGCCCCGGGTTCGATCCCCGGCATCTCCATGTTCCTTATTTTTTCCCTGTTTTATATTTGTCTTCTTCTTACAAGCCCACCGTTCATCTTTATCAGCACCTGAAAACCAAACAATCCTCTTACATAATCCACAATAAATATATGCAAATGTACATCCATCCTGCATTTCAAACAATAACACTACTTATACGCTTGAATTTAGAAGGATTTGGCAATAGGCTACGTCTCCATCTTGACATTTCGACCTTCACAAGTACTCAGTGCATAAAAGTGCCCACCGTTCATCTTTATCAGCACCTGAAAACCAAACAATTCTCTTATATAATCCACAATGAATATATGCAAATGTACATCCATCCTGCATTTCAAACAATCACACTACTTATACGCTTGAATTTAGAAGGATTTGGCAATAGGCTACGTCTCCATCTTGACATTTCGACCTTCACAAGTACTCAGTGCATAAAAGTGATCAATCTAACAAGTAGTACAATGAGAACAGCAGGTGTAGGGGATGTAGCTCAGTGGTAGAGCGTTCGCTTCGCATGTGAAAGGCCCCGGGTTCGATCCCCGGCATCTCCACATTTTTGGCCAGGGATGTCACAATGCAAACTGAGTGTGCCCCACCCGAATATGAAAGAAGCCACATTTATTGAAATCACCAGACATTGCAAGATGCCACGCTCAACAATCCTACACATTGCTGCCCATAAAGTCCTTTCTTTCTTCAAATACTCCACAGCCATACACACCCTCTTTACAGCAACTACAGCACGCTTTCTATGTTGGCTGTACCATTTTGCTGTAGGCTTGCCACGGGGATGTACGTGTCAAGGCTCAATTCTTAAACTCGGGTGTGTGGGGAAGACTGATGTCAACTTGGAAAACAAAGATTGTACAAGTGCTCAAGAGAAGGATACATGGATTTTATCCCGTATTCCTCAGGTTGGGGATGTAGCTCAGTGGCAGAGCGTTCGCTTTGCATGTGAAAGGCCCCGGGTTCGATCCCCGGCATCTCCATGTTCCTTATTTGTTCCCTGTTTTATATTTGTCTTCTTCTTACAAGCCCACCGTTCATCTTTATCAGCACCTGAAAACCAAACAATCCTCTTACATAATCCACAATAAATATATGCAAATGTACATCCATCCTGCATTTCAAACAATCACACTACTTATACGCTTGAATTTAGAAGGATTTGGCAATAGGCTACGTCTCCATCTTGACATTTCGACCTTCACAAGTACTCAGTGCATAAAAGTGCCCACCGTTCATCTTTATCAGCACCTGAAAACCAAACAATTCTCTTATATAATCCACAATAAATATATGCAAATGTACATCCATCCTGCATTTCAAACAATCACACTACTTATACGCTTGAATTTAGAAGGATTTGGCAATAGGCTACGTCTCCATCTTGACATTTCGACCTTCACAAGTACTCAGTGCATAAAAGTGATCAATCTAACAAGTAGTGCAATGAGAACAGCAGGTGTAGGGGATGTAGCTCAGTGGTAGAGCGTTCGCTTCGCATGTGAAAGGCCCCGGGTTCGATCCCCGGCATCTCCACATTTTTGGCCAGGGATGTCACAATGCAAACTGAGTGTGCCCCACCCAAATATGAAAGAAGCCACATTTATTGAAATCACCAGACATTGCAAGATGTCACGCTCAACAATCGTACACACTGCTGCCCATAAAGTCCTTTCTTTCTTCAAATACTCCACAGCCATACACACCCTCTTTACAGCAACTACAGCACGCTTTCTATGTTGGCTGTACCATTTTGCTGTAGGCTTGCCACGGGGATGTACGTGTCAAGGCTCAATTCTTAAACTCGGGTGTGTGGGGAAGACTGATGTCAACTTGGAAAACAAAGATTGTACAAGTGCTCAAGAGAAGGATACATGGTTTTTACCCCGTTTTCCTCAGGTTGGGGATGTAGCTCAGTGGCAGAGCGTTCGCTTTGCATGTGAAAGGCCCCGGGTTCGATCCCCGGCATCTCCATGTTCCTTATTTTTTCCCTGTTTTATATTTGTCTTCTTCTTACAAGCCCACCGTTCATCTTTATCAGCACCTGAAAACCAAACAATCCTCTTACATAATCCACAATAAATATATGCAAATGTACATCCATCCTGCATTTCAAACAATAACACTACTTATACGCTTGAATTTAGAAGGATTTGGCAATAGGCTACGTCTCCATCTTGACATTTCGACCTTCACAAGTACTCAGTGCATAAAAGTGCCCACCGTTCATCTTTATCTGCACCTGAAAACCAAACAATTCTCTTATATAATCCACAATAAATATATGCAAATGTACATCCATCCTGCATTTCAAACAATCACACTACTTATACGCTTGAATTTAGAAGGATTTGGCAATAGGCTACGTCTCCATCTTGACATTTCGACCTTCACAAGTACTCAGTGCATAAAAGTGATCAATCTAACAAGTAGTACAATGAGAACAGCAGGTGTAGGGGATGTAGCTCAGTGGTAGAGCGTTCGCTTCGCATGTGAAAGGCCCCGGGTTCGATCCCCGGCATCTCCACATTTTTGGCCAGGGATGTCACAATGCAAACTGAGTGTGCCCCACCCGAATATGAAAGAAGCCACATTTATTGAAATCACCAGACATTGCAAGATGCCACGCTCAACAATCGTACACATTGCTGCCCATAAAGTCCTTTCTTTCTTCAAATACTCCACAGCCATACACACCCTCTTTACAGCAACTACAGCACGCTTTCTATGTTGGCTGTACCATTTTGCTGTAGGCTTGCCACGGGGATGTACGTGTCAAGGCTCAATTCTTAAACTCGGGTGTGTGGGGAAGACTGATGTCAACTTGGAAAACAAAGATTGTACAAGTGCTCAAGAGAAGGATACATGGATTTTATCCCGTATTCCTCAGGTTGGGGATGTAGCTCAGTGGTAGAGCGTTCGCTTTGCATGTGAAAGGCCCCGGGTTCGATCCCCGGCATCTCCATGTTCCTTATTTGTTCCCTGTTTTATATTTGTCTTCTTCTTACAAGCCCACCGTTCATCTTTATCAGCACCTGAAAACCAAACAATTCTCTTATATAATCCACAATAAATATATGCAAATGTACATCCATCCTGCATTTCAAACAATCACACTACTTATACGCTTGAATTTAGAAGGATTTGGCAATAGGCTACGTCTCCATCTTGACATTTCGACCTTCACAAGTACTCAGTGCATAAAAGTGCCCACCGTTCATCTTTATCAGCACCTGAAAACCAAACAATTCTCTTATATAATCCACAATAAATATATGCAAATGTACATCCATCCTGCATTTCAAACAATCACACTACTTATACGCTTGAATTTAGAAGGATTTGGCAATAGGCTACGTCTCCATCTTGACATTTCGACCTTCACAAGTACTCAGTGCATAAAAGGGATCAATCTAACAAGTAGTACAATGAGAACAGCAGGTGTAGGGGATGTAGCTCAGTGGTAGAGCGTTCGCTTCGCATGTGAAAGGCCCCGGCTTCGATCTCCGGCATCTCCACATTTTTGGCCAGGGATGTCACAATGCAAACTGAGTGTGCCCCACCCGAATATGAAAGAAGCCACATTTATTGAAATCACCAGACATTGCAAGATGCCACGCTCAACAATCGTACATATTGCTGCCCATAAAGTCCTTTCTTTCTTCAAATACTCCACAGCCATACACACCCTCTTTACAGCACCTACAGCACGCTTTCTATGTTGGCTGTACCATTTTGCTGTAGGCTTGCCACGGGGATGTACGTGTCAAGGCTCAATTCTTAAACTCGGGTGTGTGGGGAAGACTGATGTCAACTTGGAAAACAAAGATTGTACAAGTGCTCAAGAGAAGGATACATGGTTTTTACCCCGTTTTCCTCAGGTTGGGGATGTAGCTCAGTGGTAGAGCGTTCGCTTTGCATGTGAAAGGCCCCGGGTTCGATCCCCGGCATCTCCATGTTCCTTATTTTTTCCCTGTTTTCTATTTGTCTTCTTCTTACAAGCCCACCGTTCATCTTTATCAGCACCTGAAAACCAAACAATTCTCTTATATAATCCACAATAAATATATGCAAATGTACATCCATCCTGCATTTCAAACAATCACACTACTTATACGCTTGAATTTAGAAGGATTTGGCAATAGGCTACGTCTCCATCTTGACATTTCGACCTTCACAAGTACTCAGTGCATAAAAGGGATCAATCTAACAAGTAGTACAATGAGAACAGCAGGTGTAGGGGATGTAGCTCAGTGGTAGAGCGTTCGCTTCGCATGTGAAAGGCCCCGGCTTCGATCTCCGGCATCTCCACATTTTTGGCCAGGGATGTCACAATGCAAACTGAGTGTGCCCCACCCGAATATGAAAGAAGCCACATTTATTGAAATCACCAGACATTGCAAGATGCCACGCTCAACAATCGTACATATTGCTGCCCATAAAGTCCTTTCTTTCTTCAAATACTCCACAGCCATACACACCCTCTTTACAGCACCTACAGCACGCTTTCTATGTTGGCTGTACCATTTTGCTGTAGGCTTGCCACGGGGATGTACGTGTCAAGGCTCAATTCTTAAACTCGGGTGTGTGGGGAAGACTGATGTCAACTTGGAAAACAAAGATTGTACAAGTGCTCAAGAGAAGGATACATGGTTTTTACCCCGTTTTCCTCAGGTTGGGGATGTAGCTCAGTGGTAGAGCGTTCGCTTTGCATGTGAAAGGCCCCGGGTTCGATCCCCGGCATCTCCATGTTCCTTATTTTTTCCCTGTTTTATATTTGTCTTCTTCTTACAAGCCCACCGTTCATCTTTATCAGCACCTGAAAACCAAACAATTCTCTTATATAATCCACAATAAATATATGCAAATGTACATCCATCCTGCATTTCAAACAATCACACTACTTATACGCTTGAATTTAGAAGGATTTGGCAATAGGCTACGTCTCCATCTTGACATTTCGACCTTCACAAGTACTCAGTGCATAAAAGTGATCAATCTAACAAGTAGTACAATGAGAACAGCAGGTGTAGGGGATGTAGCTCAGTGGTAGAGCGTTCGCTTCGCATGTGAAAGGCCCCGGGTTCGATCCCCGGCATCTCCACATTTTTGGCCAGGGATGTCACAATGCAAACTGAGTGTGCCCCACCCGAATATGAAAGAAGCCACATTTATTGAAATCACCAGACATTGCAAGATGCCACGCTCAACAATCGTACACATTGCTGCCCATAAAGTCCTTTCTTTCTTCAAATACTCCACAGCCATACACACCCTCTTTACAGCAACTACAGCACGCTTTCTATGTTGGCTGTACCATTTTGCTGTAGGCTTGCCACGGGGATGTACGTGTCAAGGCTCAATTCTTAAACTCGGGTGTGTGGGGAAGACTGATGTCAACTTGGAAAACAAAGATTGTACAAGTGCTCAAGAGAAGGATACATGGATTTTATCCCGTATTCCTCAGGTTGGGGATGTAGCTCAGTGGTAGAGCGTTCGCTTTGCATGTGAAAGGCCCCGGGTTCGATCCCCGGCATCTCCATGTTCCTTATTTGTTCCCTGTTTTATATTTGTCTTCTTCTTACAAGCCCACCGTTCATCTTTATCAGCACCTGAAAACCAAACAATTCTCTTATATAATCCACAATAAATATATGCAAATGTACATCCATCCTGCATTTCAAACAATCACACTACTTATACGCTTGAATTTAGAAGGATTTGGCAATAGGCTACGTCTCCATCTTGACATTTCGACCTTCACAAGTACTCAGTGCATAAAAGTGCCCACCGTTCATCTTTATCAGCACCTGAAAACCAAACAATTCTCTTATATAATCCACAATAAATATATGCAAATGTACATCCATCCTGCATTTCAAACAATCACACTACTTATACGCTTGAATTTAGAAGGATTTGGCAATAGGCTACGTCTCCATCTTGACATTTCGACCTTCACAAGTACTCAGTGCATAAAAGGGATCAATCTAACAAGTAGTACAATGAGAACAGCAGGTGTAGGGGATGTAGCTCAGTGGTAGAGCGTTCGCTTCGCATGTGAAAGGCCCCGGCTTCGATCTCCGGCATCTCCACATTTTTGGCCAGGGATGTCACAATGCAAACTGAGTGTGCCCCACCCGAATATGAAAGAAGCCACATTTATTGAAATCACCAGACATTGCAAGATGCCACGCTCAACAATCGTACATATTGCTGCCCATAAAGTCCTTTCTTTCTTCAAATACTCCACAGCCATACACACCCTCTTTACAGCACCTACAGCACGCTTTCTATGTTGGCTGTACCATTTTGCTGTAGGCTTGCCACGGGGATGTACGTGTCAAGGCTCAATTCTTAAACTCGGGTGTGTGGGGAAGACTGATGTCAACTTGGAAAACAAAGATTGTACAAGTGCTCAAGAGAAGGATACATGGTTTTTACCCCGTTTTCCTCAGGTTGGGGATGTAGCTCAGTGGTAGAGCGTTCGCTTTGCATGTGAAAGGCCCCGGGTTCGATCCCCGGCATCTCCATGTTCCTTATTTTTTCCCTGTTTTATATTTGTCTTCTTCTTACAAGCCCACCGTTCATCTTTATCAGCACCTGAAAACCAAACAATTCTCTTATATAATCCACAATAAATATATGCAAATGTACATCCATCCTGCATTTCAAACAATCACACTACTTATACGCTTGAATTTAGAAGGATTTGGCAATAGGCTACGTCTCCATCTTGACATTTCGACCTTCACAAGTACTCAGTGCATAAAAGTGATCAATCTAACAAGTAGTACAATGAGAACAGCAGGTGTAGGGGATGTAGCTCAGTGGTAGAGCGTTCGCTTCGCATGTGAAAGGCCCCGGGTTCGATCCCCGGCATCTCCACATTTTTGGCCAGGGATGTCACAATGCAAACTGAGTGTGCCCCACCTGAATATGAAAGAAGCCACATTTATTGAAATCACCAGACATTGCAAGATGCCACGCTCAACAATCGTACACATTGCTGCCCATAAAGTCCTTTCTTTCTTCAAATACTCCACAGCCATACACACCCTCTTTACAGCAACTACAGCACGCTTTCTATGTTGGCTGTACCATTTTGCTGTAGGCTTGCCACGGGGATGTACGTGTCAAGGCTCAATTCTTAAACTCGCGTGTGTGGGGAAGACTGATGTCAACTTGGAAAACAAAGATTGTACAAGTGCTCAAGAGAAGGATACATGGTTTTTACCCCGTTTTCCTCAGGTTGGGGATGTAGCTCAGTGGTAGAGCGTTCGCTTTGCATGTGAAAGGCCCTGGGTTCGATACCCGGCATTTCCATGTTCCTTATTTTTTCCCTGTTTTATATTTGTCTTCTTCTTACAAGCCCACCGTTCATCTTTATCAGCACCTGAAAACCAAACAATTCTCTTATATAATCCACAATAAATATATGCAAATGTACATCCATCCTGCATTTCAAACAATCACACTACTTATACGCTTGAATTTAGAAGGATTTGGCAATAGGCTACGTCTCCATCTTGACATTTCGACCTTCACAAGTACTCAGTGCATAAAAGTGATCAATCTAACAAGTAGTACAATGAGAACAGCAGGTGTAGGGGACGTAGCTCAGTGGTAGAGCGTTCGCTTCGCATGTGAAAGGCCCCGGCTTCGATCCCCGGCATCTCCACATTTTTGGCCAGGGATGTCACAATGCAAACTGAGTGTGCCCAACCCGAATATGAAAGAAGCCACATTTATTGAAATCACCAGACATTGCAAGATGCCACGCTCAACAATCCTACACATTGCTGCCCATAAAGTCCTTTCTTTCTTCAAATACTCCACAGACATACACACCCTCTTTACAGCACCTACAGCACGCTTTCTATGTTGGCTGTACCATTTTGCTGTAGACTTGCCACGGGGATGTACGTGTCAAGGCTCAATTCTTAAACTCGCGTGTGTGGGGAAGACTGATGTCAACTTGGAAAACAAAGATTGTACAAGTGCTCAAGAGAAGGATACATGGTTTTTACCCCGTTTTCCTCAGGTTGGGGATGTAGCTCAGTGGTAGAGCGTTCGCTTTGCATGTGAAAGGCCCCGGGTTCGATCCCCGGCATCTCCATGTTCCTTATTTTTTCCCTGTTTTATATTTGTCTTCTTCTTACAAGCCCACCGTTCATCTTTATCAGCACCTGAAAACCAAACAATTCTCTTATATAATCCACAATAAATATATGCAAATGTACATCCATCCTGCATTTCAAACAATCACACTACTTATACGCTTGAATTTAGAAGGATTTGGCAATAGGCTACGTCTCCATCTTGACATTTCGACCTTCACAAGTACTCAGTGCATAAAAGTGATCAATCTAACAAGTAGTACAATGAGAACAGCAGGTGTAGGGGATGTAGCTCAGTGGTAGAGCGTTCGCTTCGCATGTGAAAGGCCCCGGCTTCGATCCCCGGCATCTCCACATTTTTGGCCAGGGATGTCACAATGCAAACTGAGTGTGCCCCACCTGAATATGAAAGAAGCCACATTTATTGAAATCACCAGACATTGCAAGATGCCACGCTCAACAATCGTACACATTGCTGCCCATAAAGTCCTTTCTTTCTTCAAATACTCCACAGCCATACACACCCTCTTTACAGCAACTACAGCACGCTTTCTATGTTGGCTGTACCATTTTGCTGTAGGCTTGCCACGGGGATGTACGTGTCAAGGCTCAATTCTTAAACTCGCGTGTGTGGGGAAGACTGATGTCAACTTGGAAAACAAAGATTGTACAAGTGCTCAAGAGAAGGATACATGGTTTTTACCCCGTTTTCCTCAGGTTGGGGATGTAGCTCAGTGGTAGAGCGTTCGCTTTGCATGTGAAAGGCCCTGGGTTCGATGCCCGGCATTTCCATGTTCCTTATTTTTTCCCTGTTTTATATTTGTCTTCTTCTTACAAGCCCACCGTTCATCTTTATCAGCACCTGAAAACCAAACAATTCTCTTATATAATCCACAATAAATATTTGCAAATGTAGATCCATCCTGCATTTCAAACAATCACACTACTTATACGCTTGAATTTAGAAGGATTTGGCAATAGGCTACGTCTCCATCTTGACATTTCGACCTTCACAAGTACTCAGTGCATAAAAGTGATCAATCTAACAAGTAGTACAATGAGAACAGCAGGTGTAGGGGATGTAGCTCAGTGGTAGAGCGTTCGCTTCGCATGTGAAAGGCCCCGGCTTCGATCCCCGGCATCTCCACATTTTTGGCCAGGGATGTCACAATGCAAACTGAGTGTGCCCAACCCGAATATGAAAGAAGCCACATTTATTGAAATCACCAGACATTGCAAGATGCCACGCTCAACAATCCTACACATTGCTGCCCATAAAGTCCTTTCTTTCTTCAAATACTCCACAGACATACACACCCTCTTTACAGCACCTACAGCACGCTTTCTATGTTGGCTGTACCATTTTGCTGTAGGCTTGCCACGGGGATGTACGTGTCAAGGCTCAATTCTTAAACTCGCGTGTGTGGGGAAGACTGATGTCAACTTGGAAAACAAAGATTGTACAAGTGCTCAAGAGAAGGATACATGGTTTTTACTCCGTTTTCCTCAGGTTGGGGATGTAGCTCAGTGGTAGAGCGTTCGCTTTGCATGTGAAAGGCCCCGGGTTCGATCCCCGGCATCTCCATGTTCCTTATTTTTTCCCTGTTTTATATTTGTCTTCTTCTTACAAGCCCACCGTTCATCTTTATCAGCACCTGAAAACCAAACAATTCTCTTATATAATCCACAATAAATATATGCAAATGTACATCCATCCTGCATTTCAAACAATCACACTACTTATACGCTTGAATTTAGAAGGATTTGGCAATAGGCTACGTCTCCATCTTGACATTTCGACCTTCACAAGTACTCAGTGCATAAAAGTGATCAATCTAACAAGTAGTACAATGAGAACAGCAGGTGTAGGGGATGTAGCTCAGTGGTAGAGCGTTCGCTTCGCATGTGAAAGGCCCCGGGTTCGATCCCCGGCATCTCCATATTTTTGGCCAGGGATGTCACAATGCAAACTGAGTGTGCCCCACCTGAATATGAAAGAAGCCACATTTATTGAAATCACCAGACATTGCAAGATGCCACGCTCAACAATCCTACACATTGCTGCCCATAAAGTCCTTTCTTTCTTCAAATACTCCACAGCCATACACACCCTCTTTACAGCAACTACAGCACGCTTTCTATGTTGGCTGTACCATTTTGCTGTAGGCTTGCCACGGGGATGTACGTGTCAAGGCTCAATTCTTAAACTCGCGTGTGTGGGGAAGACTGATGTCAACTTGGAAAACAAAGATTGTACAAGTGCTCAAGAGAAGGATACATGGTTTTTACCCCGTTTTCCTCAGGTTGGGGATGTAGCTCAGTGGTAGAGCGTTCGCTTTGCATGTGAAAGGCCCTGGGTTCGATGCCCGGCATTTCCATGTTCCTTATTTTTTCCCTGTTTTATATTTGTCTTCTTCTTACAAGCCCACCGTTCATCTTTATCAGCACCTGAAAACCAAACAATTCTCTTATATAATCCACAATAAATATTTGCAAATGTACATCCATCCTGCATTTCAAACAATCACACTACTTATACGCTTGAATTTAGAAGGATTTGGCAATAGGCTACGTCTCCATCTTGACATTTCGACCTTCACAAGTACTCAGTGCATAAAAGTGATCAATCTAACAAGTAGTACAATGAGAACAGCAGGTGTAGGGGATGTAGCTCAGTGGTAGAGCGTTCGCTTCGCATGTGAAAGGCCCCGGGTTCGATCCCCGGCATCTCCACATTTTTGGCCAGGGATGTCACAATGCAAACTGAGTGTGCCCAACCCGAATATGAAAGAAGCCACATTTATTGAAATCACCAGACATTGCAAGATGCCACGCTCAACAATCCTACACATTGCTGCCCATAAAGTCCTTTCTTTCTTCAAATACTCCACAGACATACACACCCTCTTTACAGCACCTACAGCACGCTTTCTATGTTGGCTGTACCATTTTGCTGTAGGCTTGCCACGGGGATGTACGTGTCAAGGCTCAATTCTTAAACTCGCGTGTGTGGGGAAGACTGATGTCAACTTGGAAAACAAAGATTGTACAAGTGCTCAAGAGAAGGATACATGGTTTTTACTCCGTTTTCCTCAGGTTGGGGATGTAGCTCAGTGGTAGAGCGTTCGCTTTGCATGTGAAAGGCCCCGGGTTCGATCCCCGGCATCTCCATGTTCCTTATTTTTTCCCTGTTTTATATTTGTCTTCTTCTTACAAGCCCACCGTTCATCTTTATCAGCACCTGAAAACCAAACAATTCTCTTATATAATCCACAATAAATATATGCAAATGTACATCCATCCTGCATTTCAAACAATCACACTACTTATACGCTTGAATTTAGAAGGATTTGGCAATAGGCTACGTCTCCATCTTGACATTTCGACCTTCACAAGTACTCAGTGCATAAAAGTGATCAATCTAACAAGTAGTACAATGAGAACAGCAGGTGTAGGGGATGTAGCTCAGTGGTAGAGCGTTCGCTTCGCATGTGAAAGGCCCCGGGTTCGATCCCCGGCATCTCCATATTTTTGGCCAGGGATGTCACAATGCAAACTGAGTGTGCCCCACCTGAATATGAAAGAAGCCACATTTATTGAAATCACCAGACATTGCAAGATGCCACGCTCAACAATCCTACACATTGCTGCCCATAAAGTCCTTTCTTTCTTCAAATACTCCACAGCCATACACACCCTCTTTACAGCAACTACAGCACGCTTTCTATGTTGGCTGTACCATTTTGCTGTAGGCTTGCCACGGGGATGTACGTGTCAAGGCTCAATTCTTAAACTCGCGTGTGTGGGGAAGACTGATGTCAACTTGGAAAACAAAGATTGTACAAGTGCTCAAGAGAAGAATACATGGTTTTTACCCCGTTTTCCTCAGGTTGGGGATGTAGCTCAGTGGTAGAGCGTTCGCTTTGCATGTGAAAGGCCCTGGGTTCGATGCCCGGCATTTCCATGTTCCTTATTTTTTCCCTGTTTTATATTTGTCTTCTTCTTACAAGCCCACCGTTCATCTTTATCAGCACCTGAAAACCAAACAATTCTCTTATATAATCCACAATAAATATTTGCAAATGTACATCCATCCTGCATTTCAAACAATCACACTACTTATACGCTTGAATTTAGAAGGATTTGGCAATAGGCTACGTCTCCATCTTGACATTTCGACCTTCACAAGTACTCAGTGCATAAAAGTGATCAATCTAACAAGTAGTACAATGAGAACAGCAGGTGTAGGGGATGTAGCTCAGTGGTAGAGCGTTCGCTTCGCATGTGAAAGGCCCCGGGTTCGATCCCCGGCATCTCCACATTTTTGGCCAGGGATGTCACAATGCAAACTGAGTGTGCCCAACCCGAATATGAAAGAAGCCACATTTATTGAAATCACCAGACATTGCAAGATGCCACCCTCAACAATCCTACACATTGCTGCCCATAAAGTCCTTTCTTTCTTCAAATACTCCACAGACATACACACCCTCTTTACAGCACCTACAGCACGCTTTCTATGTTGGCTGTACCATTTTGCTGTAGGCTTGCCACGGGGATGTACGTGTCAAGGCTCAATTCTTAAACTCGCGTGTGTGGGGAAGACTGATGTCAACTTGGAAAACAAAGATTGTACAAGTGCTCAAGAGAAGGATACATGGTTTTTACCCCGTTTTCCTCAGGTTGGGGATGTAGCTCAGTGGTAGAGCGTTCGCTTTGCATGTGAAAGGCCCCGGGTTCGATGCCCGGCATTTCCATGTTCCTTATTTTTTCCCTGTTTTATATTTGTCTTCTTCTTACAAGCCCACCGTTCATCTTTATCAGCACCTGAAAACCAAACAATTCTCTTATATAATCCACAATAAATATATGCAAATGTACATCCATCCTGCATTTCAAACAATCACACTACTTATACGCTTGAATTTAGAAGGATTTGGCAATAGGCTACGTCTCCATCTTGACATTTCGACCTTCACAAGTACTCAGTGCATAAAAGTGATCAATCTAACAAGTAGTACAATGAGAACAGCAGGTGTAGGGGATGTAGCTCAGTGGTAGAGCGTTCGCTTCGCATGTGAAAGGCCCCGGGTTCGATCCCCGGCATCTCCACATTTTTGGCCAGGGATGTCACAATGCAAACTGAGTGTGCCCCACCCGAATATGAAAGAAGCCACATTTATTGAAATCACCAGACATTGCAAGATGCCACGCTCAACAATCCTACACATTGCTGCCCATAAAGTCCTTTCTTTCTTCAAATACTCCACAGCCATACACACCCTCTTTACAGCAACTACAGCACGCTTTCTATGTTGGCTGTACCATTTTGCTGTAGGCTTGCCACGGGGATGTACGTGTCAAGGCTCAATTCTTAAACTCGCGTGTGTGGGGAAGACTGATGTCAACTTGGAAAACAAAGATTGTACAAGTGCTCAAGAGAAGGATACATGGTTTTTACCCCGTTTTCCTCAGGTTGGGGATGTAGCTCAGTGGTAGAGCGTTCGCTTTGCATGTGAAAGGCCCTGGGTTCGATACCCGGCATTTCCATGTTCCTTATTTTTTCCCTGTTTTATATTTGTCTTCTTCTTACAAGCCCACCGTTCATCTTTATCAGCACCTGAAAACCAAACAATTCTCTTATATAATCCACAATAAATATATGCAAATGTACATCCATCCTGCATTTCAAACAATCACACTACTTATACGCTTGAATTTAGAAGGATTTGGCAATAGGCTACGTCTCCATCTTGACATTTCGACCTTCACAAGTACTCAGTGCATAAAAGTGATCAATCTAACAAGTAGTACAATGAGAACAGCAGGTGTAGGGGATGTAGCTCAGTGGTAGAGCGTTCGCTTCGCATGTGAAAGGCCCCGGCTTCGATCCCCGGCATCTCCACATTTTTGGCCAGGGATGTCACAATGCAAACTGAGTGTGCCCAACCCGAATATGAAAGAAGCCACATTTATTGAAATCACCAGACATTGCAAGATGCCACGCTCAACAATCCTACACATTGCTGCCCATAAAGTCCTTTCTTTCTTCAAATACTCCACAGACATACACACCCTCTTTACAGCACCTACAGCACGCTTTCTATGTTGGCTGTACCATTTTGCTGTAGACTTGCCACGGGGATGTACGTGTCAAGGCTCAATTCTTAAACTCGCGTGTGTGGGGAAGACTGATGTCAACTTGGAAAACAAAGATTGTACAAGTGCTCAAGAGAAGGATACATGGTTTTTACCCCGTTTTCCTCAGGTTGGGGATGTAGCTCAGTGGTAGAGCGTTCGCTTTGCATGTGAAAGGCCCCGGGTTCGATCCCCGGCATCTCCATGTTCCTTATTTTTTCCCTGTTTTATATTTGTCTTCTTCTTACAAGCCCACCGTTCATCTTTATCAGCACCTGAAAACCAAACAATTCTCTTATATAATCCACAATAAATATATGCAAATGTACATCCATCCTGCATTTCAAACAATCACACTACTTATACGCTTGAATTTAGAAGGATTTGGCAATAGGCTACGTCTCCATCTTGACATTTCGACCTTCACAAGTACTCAGTGCATAAAAGTGATCAATCTAACAAGTAGTACAATGAGAACAGCAGGTGTAGGGGATGTAGCTCAGTGGTAGAGCGTTCGCTTCGCATGTGAAAGGCCCCGGCTTCGATCCCCGGCATCTCCACATTTTTGGCCAGGGATGTCACAATGCAAACTGAGTGTGCCCCACCTGAATATGAAAGAAGCCACATTTATTGAAATCACCAGACATTGCAAGATGCCACGCTCAACAATCGTACACATTGCTGCCCATAAAGTCCTTTCTTTCTTCAAATACTCCACAGCCATACACACCCTCTTTACAGCAACTACAGCACGCTTTCTATGTTGGCTGTACCATTTTGCTGTAGGCTTGCCACGGGGATGTACGTGTCAAGGCTCAATTCTTAAACTCGCGTGTGTGGGGAAGACTGATGTCAACTTGGAAAACAAAGATTGTACAAGTGCTCAAGAGAAGGATACATGGTTTTTACCCCGTTTTCCTCAGGTTGGGGATGTAGCTCAGTGGTAGAGCGTTCGCTTTGCATGTGAAAGGCCCTGGGTTCGATGCCCGGCATTTCCATGTTCCTTATTTTTTCCCTGTTTTATATTTGTCTTCTTCTTACAAGCCCACCGTTCATCTTTATCAGCACCTGAAAACCAAACAATTCTCTTATATAATCCACAATAAATATTTGCAAATGTACATCCATCCTGCATTTCAAACAATCACACTACTTATACGCTTGAATTTAGAAGGATTTGGCAATAGGCTACGTCTCCATCTTGACATTTCGACCTTCACAAGTACTCAGTGCATAAAAGTGATCAATCTAACAAGTAGTACAATGAGAACAGCAGGTGTAGGGGATGTAGCTCAGTGGTAGAGCGTTCGCTTCGCATGTGAAAGGCCCCGGGTTCGATCCCCGGCATCTCCACATTTTTGGCCAGGGATGTCACAATGCAAACTGAGTGTGCCCAACCCGAATATGAAAGAAGCCACATTTATTGAAATCACCAGACATTGCAAGATGCCACGCTCAACAATCCTACACATTGCTGCCCATAAAGTCCTTTCTTTCTTCAAATACTCCACAGACATACACACCTCTTTACAGCACCTACAGCACGCTTTCTATGTTGGCTGTACCATTTTGCTGTAGGCTTGCCACGGGGATGTACGTGTCAAGGCTCAATTCTTAAACTCGCGTGTGTGGGGAAGACTGATGTCAACTTGGAAAACAAAGATTGTACAAGTGCTCAAGAGAAGGATACATGGTTTTTACTCCGTTTTCCTCAGGTTGGGGATGTAGCTCAGTGGTAGAGCGTTCGCTTTGCATGTGAAAGGCCCCGGGTTCGATCCCCGGCATCTCCATGTTCCTTATTTTTTCCCTGTTTTATATTTGTCTTCTTCTTACAAGCCCACCGTTCATCTTTATCAGCACCTGAAAACCAAACAATTCTCTTATATAATCCACAATAAATATATGCAAATGTACATCCATCCTGCATTTCAAACAATCACACTACTTATACGCTTGAATTTAGAAGGATTTGGCAATAGGCTACGTCTCCATCTTGACATTTCGACCTTCACAAGTACTCAGTGCATAAAAGTGATCAATCTAACAAGTAGTACAATGAGAACAGCAGGTGTAGGGGATGTAGCTCAGTGGTAGAGCGTTCGCTTCGCATGTGAAAGGCCCCGGGTTCGATCCCCGGCATCTCCATATTTTTGGCCAGGGATGTCACAATGCAAACTGAGTGTGCCCCACCTGAATATGAAAGAAGCCACATTTATTGAAATCACCAGACATTGCAAGATGCCACGCTCAACAATCCTACACATTGCTGCCCATAAAGTCCTTTCTTTCTTCAAATACTCCACAGCCATACACACCCTCTTTACAGCAACTACAGCACGCTTTCTATGTTGGCTGTACCATTTTGCTGTAGGCTTGCCACGGGGATGTACGTGTCAAGGCTCAATTCTTAAACTCGCGTGTGTGGGGAAGACTGATGTCAACTTGGAAAACAAAGATTGTACAAGTGCTCAAGAGAAGGATACATGGTTTTTACCCCGTTTTCCTCAGGTTGGGGATGTAGCTCAGTGGTAGAGCGTTCGCTTTGCATGTGAAAGGCCCTGGGTTCGATGCCCGGCATTTCCATGTTCCTTATTTTTTCCCTGTTTTATATTTGTCTTCTTCTTACAAGCCCACCGTTCATCTTTATCAGCACCTGAAAACCAAACAATTCTCTTATATAATCCACAATAAATATTTGCAAATGTACATCCATCCTGCATTTCAAACAATCACACTACTTATACGCTTGAATTTAGAAGGATTTGGCAATAGGCTACGTCTCCATCTTGACATTTCGACCTTCACAAGTACTCAGTGCATAAAAGTGATCAATCTAACAAGTAGTACAATGAGAACAGCAGGTGTAGGGGATGTAGCTCAGTGGTAGAGCGTTCGCTTCGCATGTGAAAGGCCCCGGGTTCGATCCCCGGCATCTCCACATTTTTGGCCAGGGATGTCACAATGCAAACTGAGTGTGCCCAACCCGAATATGAAAGAAGCCACATTTATTGAAATCACCAGACATTGCAAGATGCCACCCTCAACAATCCTACACATTGCTGCCCATAAAGTCCTTTCTTTCTTCAAATACTCCACAGACATACACACCCTCTTTACAGCACCTACAGCACGCTTTCTATGTTGGCTGTACCATTTTGCTGTAGGCTTGCCACGGGGATGTACGTGTCAAGGCTCAATTCTTAAACTCGCGTGTGTGGGGAAGACTGATGTCAACTTGGAAAACAAAGATTGTACAAGTGCTCAAGAGAAGGATACATGGTTTTTACCCCGTTTTCCTCAGGTTGGGGATGTAGCTCAGTGGTAGAGCGTTCGCTTTGCATGTGAAAGGCCCCGGGTTCGATGCCCGGCATTTCCATGTTCCTTATTTTTTCCCTGTTTTATATTTGTCTTCTTCTTACAAGCCCACCGTTCATCTTTATCAGCACCTGAAAACCAAACAATTCTCTTATATAATCCACAATAAATATATGCAAATGTACATCCATCCTGCATTTCAAACAATCACACTACTTATACGCTTGAATTTAGAAGGATTTGGCAATAGGCTACGTCTCCATCTTGACATTTCGACCTTCACAAGTACTCAGTGCATAAAAGTGATCAATCTAACAAGTAGTACAATGAGAACAGCAGGTGTAGGGGATGTAGCTCAGTGGTAGAGCGTTCGCTTCGCATGTGAAAGGCCCCGGGTTCGATCCCCGGCATCTCCACATTTTTGGCCAGGGATGTCACAATGCAAACTGAGTGTGCCCCACCCGAATATGAAAGAAGCCACATTTATTGAAATCACCAGACATTGCAAGATGCCACGCTCAACAATCCTACACATTGCTGCCCATAAAGTCCTTTCTTTCTTCAAATACTCCACAGCCATACACACCCTCTTTACAGCAACTACAGCACGCTTTCTATGTTGGCTGTACCATTTTGCTGTAGACTTGCCACGGGGATGTACGTGTCAAGGCTCAATTCTTAAACTCGCGTGTGTGGGGAAGACTGATGTCAACTTGGAAAACAAAGATTGTACAAGTGCTCAAGAGAAGGATACATGGTTTTTACCCCGTTTTCCTCAGGTTGGGGATGTAGCTCAGTGGTAGAGCGTTCGCTTTGCATGTGAAAGGCCCCGGGTTCGATCCCCGGCATCTCCATGTTCCTTATTTTTTTCCCTGTTTTATATTTGTCTTCTTCTTACAAGCCCACCGTTCATCTTTATCAGCACCTGAAAACCAAACAATTCTCTTATATAATCCACAATAAATATATGCAAATGTACATCCATCCTGCATTTCAAACAATCACACTACTTATACGCTTGAATTTAGAAGGATTTGGCAATAGGCTACGTCTCCATCTTGACATTTCGACCTTCACAAGTACTCAGTGCATAAAAGTGATCAATCTAACAAGTAGTACAATGAGAACAGCAGGTGTAGGGGATGTAGCTCAGTGGTAGAGCGTTCGCTTCGCATGTGAAAGGCCCCGGGTTCGATCCCCGGCATCTCCACATTTTTGGCCAGGGATGTCACAATGCAAACTGAGTGTGCCCCACCCGAATATGAAAGAAGCCACATTTATTGAAATCACCAGACATTGCAAGATGCCACGCTCAACAATCCTACACATTGCTGCCCATAAAGTCCTTTCTTTCTTCAAATACTCCACAGCCATACACACCCTCTTTACAGCAACTACAGCACGCTTTCTATGTTGGCTGTACCATTTTGCTGTAGACTTGCCACGGGGATGTACGTGTCAAGGCTCAATTCTTAAACTCGCGTGTGTGGGGAAGACTGATGTCAACTTGGAAAACAAAGATTGTACAAGTGCTCAAGAGAAGGATACATGGTTTTTACCCCGTTTTCCTCAGGTTGGGGATGTAGCTCAGTGGTAGAGCGTTCGCTTTGCATGTGAAAGGCCCCGGGTTCGATCCCCGGCATCTCCATGTTCCTTATTTTTTTCCCTGTTTTATATTTGTCTTCTTCTTACAAGCCCACCGTTCATCTTTATCAGCACCTGAAAACCAAACAATTCTCTTATATAATCCACAATAAATATATGCAAATGTACATCCATCCTGCATTTCAAACAATCACACTACTTATACGCTTGAATTTAGAAGGATTTGGCAATAGGCTACGTCTCCATCTTGACATTTCGACCTTCACAAGTACTCAGTGCATAAAAGTGATCAATCTAACAAGTAGTACAATGAGAACAGCAGGTGTAGGGGATGTAGCTCAGTGGTAGAGCGTTCGCTTCGCATGTGAAAGGCCCCGGGTTCGATCCCCGGCATCTCCACATTTTTGGCCAGGGATGTCACAATGCAAACTGAGTGTGCCCAACCCGAATATGAAAGAAGCCACATTTATTGAAATCACCAGACATTGCAAGATGCCACCCTCAACAATCCTACACATTGCTGCCCATAAAGTCCTTTCTTTCTTCAAATACTCCACAGACATACACACCCTCTTTACAGCACCTACAGCACGCTTTCTATGTTGGCTGTACCATTTTGCTGTAGGCTTGCCACGGGGATGTACGTGTCAAGGCTCAATTCTTAAACTCGCGTGTGTGGGGAAGACTGATGTCAACTTGGAAAACAAAGATTGTACAAGTGCTCAAGAGAAGGATACATGGTTTTTACCCCGTTTTCCTCAGGTTGGGGATGTAGCTCAGTGGTAGAGCGTTCGCTTTGCATGTGAAAGGCCCCGGGTTCGATGCCCGGCATTTCCATGTTCCTTATTTTTTCCCTGTTTTATATTTGTCTTCTTCTTACAAGCCCACCGTTCATCTTTATCAGCACCTGAAAACCAAACAATTCTCTTATATAATCCACAATAAATATATGCAAATGTACATCCATCCTGCATTTCAAACAATCACACTACTTATACGCTTGAATTTAGAAGGATTTGGCAATAGGCTACGTCTCCATCTTGACATTTCGACCTTCACAAGTACTCAGTGCATAAAAGTGATCAATCTAACAAGTAGTACAATGAGAACAGCAGGTGTAGGGGATGTAGCTCAGTGGTAGAGCGTTCGCTTCGCATGTGAAAGGCCCCGGGTTCGATCCCCGGCATCTCCACATTTTTGGCCAGGGATGTCACAATGCAAACTGAGTGTGCCCCACCCGAATATGAAAGAAGCCACATTTATTGAAATCACCAGACATTGCAAGATGCCACGCTCAACAATCCTACACATTGCTGCCCATAAAGTCCTTTCTTTCTTCAAATACTCCACAGCCATACACACCCTCTTTACAGCAACTACAGCACGCTTTCTATGTTGGCTGTACCATTTTGCTGTAGACTTGCCACGGGGATGTACGTGTCAAGGCTCAATTCTTAAACTCGCGTGTGTGGGGAAGACTGATGTCAACTTGGAAAACAAAGATTGTACAAGTGCTCAAGAGAAGGATACATGGTTTTTACCCCGTTTTCCTCAGGTTGGGGATGTAGCTCAGTGGTAGAGCGTTCGCTTTGCATGTGAAAGGCCCCGGGTTCGATCCCCGGCATCTCCATGTTCCTTATTTTTTCCCCTGTTTTATATTTGTCTTCTTCTTACAAGCCCACCGTTCATCTTTATCAGCACCTGAAAACCAAACAATTCTCTTATATAATCCACAATAAATATATGCAAATGTACATCCATCCTGCATTTCAAACAATCACACTACTTATACGCTTGAATTTAGAAGGATTTGGCAATAGGCTACGTCTCCATCTTGATATTTCGACCTTCACAAGTACTCAGTGCATAAAAGTGATCAATCTAACAAGTAGTACAATGAGAACAACAGGTGTAGGGGATGTAGCTCAGTGGTAGAGCGTTCGCTTCGCATGTGAAAGGCCCCGGGTTCGATCCCCGGCATCTCCACATTTTTGGCCAGGGATGTCACAATGCAAACTGAGTGTGCCCCACCCGAATATGAAAGAAGCCACATTTATTGAAATCACCAGACATTGCAAGATGCCACGCTCAACAATCCTACACATTGCTGCCCATAAAGTCCTTTCTTTCTTCAAATACTCCACAGCCATACACACCCTCTTTACAGCAACTACAGCACGCTTTCTATGTTGGCTGTACCATTTTGCTGTAGGCTTGCCACGGGGATGTACGTGTCAAGGCTCAATTCTTAAACTCGCGTGTGTGGGGAAGACTGATGTCAACTTGGAAAACAAAGATTGTACAAGTGCTCAAGAGAAGGATACATGATTTTTACCCCGTTTTCCTCAGGTTGGGGATGTAGCTCAGTGGTAGAGCGTTCGCTTTGCATGTGAAAGGCCCCGGGTTCGATCCCCGGCATCTCCATGTTCCTTATTTTTTCCCTGTTTTATATTTGTCTTCTTCTTACAAGCCCACCGTTCATCTTTATCAGCACCTGAAAACCAAACAATTCTCTTATATAATCCACAATAAATATATGCAAATGTACATCCATCCTGCATTTCAAACAATCACACTACTTATACGCTTGAATTTAGAAGGATTTGGCAATAGGCTACGTCTCCATCTTGATATTTCGACCTTCACAAGTACTCAGTGCATAAAAGTGATCAATCTAACAAGTAGTACAATGAGAACAGCAGGTGTAGGGGATGTAGCTCAGTGGTAGAGCGTTCGCTTCGCATGTGAAAGGCCCCGGGTTCGATCCCCGGCATCTCCACATTTTTGGCCAGGGATGTCACAATGCAAACTGAGTGTGCCCCACCCGAATATGAAAGAAGCCACATTTATTGAAATCACCAGACATTGCAAGATGCCACGCTCAACAATCCTACACATTGCTGCCCATAAAGTCCTTTCTTTCTTCAAATACTCCACAGCCATACACACCCTCTTTACAGCAACTACAGCATGCTTTCTATGTTGGCTGTACCATTTTGCTGTAGGCTTGCCACGGGGATGTACGTGTCAAGGCTCAATTCTTAAACTCGGGTGTGTGGGGAAGACTGATGTCAACTTGGAAAACAAAGATTGTACAAGTGCTCAAGAGAAGGATACATGGTTTTTACCCCGTTTTCCTCAGGTTGGGGATGTAGCTCAGTGGTAGAGCGTTCGCTTTGCATGTGAAAGGCCCCGGGTTCGATCCCCGGCATCTCCATGTTCCTTATTTTTTCCCTGTTTTATATTTGTCTTCTTCTTACAAGCCCACCGTTCATCTTTATCAGCACCTGAAAACCAAACAATTCTCTTATATAATCCACAATAAATATATGCAAATGTACATCCATCCTGCATTTCAAACAATCACACTACTTATACGCTTGAATTTAGAAGGATTTGGCAATAGGCTACGTCTCCATCTTGACATTTCGACCTTCACAAGTACTCAGTGCATAAAAGTGATCAATCTAACAAGTAGTACAATGAGAACAGCAGGTGTAGGGGATGTAGCTCAGTGGTAGAGCGTTCGCTTCGCATGTGAAAGGCCCCGGGTTCGATCCCCGGCATCTCCACATTTTTGGCCAGGGATGTCACAATGCAAACTGAGTGTGCCCCACCCGAATATGAAAGAAGCCACATTTATTGAAATCACCAGACATTGCAAGATGCCACGCTCAACAATCCTACACATTGCTGCCCATAAAGTCCTTTCTTTCTTCAAATACTCCACAGCCATACACACCCTCTTTACAGCAACTACAGCACGCTTTCTATGTTGGCTGTACCATTTTGCTGTAGGCTTGCCACGGGGATGTACGTGTCAAGGCTCAATTCTTAAACTCGGGTGTGTGGGGAAGACTGATGTCAACTTGGAAAACAAAGATTGTACAAGTGCTCAAGAGAAGGATACATGGTTTTTACCCCGTTTTCCTCAGGTTGGGGATGTAGCTCAGTGGTAGAGCGTTCGCTTTGCATGTGAAAGGCCCCGGGTTCGATCCCCGGCATCTCCATGTTCCTTATTTTTTCCCTGTTTTATATTTGTCTTCTTCTTACAAGCCCACCGTTCATCTTTATCAGCACCTGAAAACCAAACAATTCTCTTATATAATCCACAATAAATATATGCAAATGTACATCCATCCTGCATTTCAAACAATCACACTACTTATACGCTTGAATTTAGAAGGATTTGGCAATAGGCTACGTCTCCATCTTGACATTTCGACCTTCACAAGTACTCAGTGCATAAAAGTGATCAATCTAACAAGTAGTACAATGAGAACAGCAGGTGTAGGGGATGTAGCTCAGTGGTAGAGCGTTCGCTTCGCATGTGAAAGGCCCCGGGTTCGATCCCCGGCATCTCCACATTTTTGGCCAGGGATGTCACAATGCAAACTGAGTGTGCCCCACCCGAATATGAAAGAAGCCACATTTATTGAAATCACCAGACATTGCAAGATGCCACGCTCAACAATCGTACACATTGCTGCCCATAAAGTCCTTTCTTTCTTCAAATACTCCACAGCCATACACACCCTCTTTACAGCAACTACAGCACGCTTTCTATGTTGGCTGTACCATTTTGCTGTAGGCTTGCCACGGGGATGTACGTGTCAAGGCTCAATTCTTAAACTCGCGTGTGTGGGGAAGACTGATGTCAACTTGGAAAACAAAGATTGTACAAGTACTCAAGAGAAGGATACATGGTTTTTACCCCGTTTTCCTCAGGTTGGGGATGTAGCTCAGTGGTAGAGCGTTCGCTTTGCATGTGAAAGGCCCCGGGTTCGATCCCCGGCATCTCCATGTTCCTTATTTTTTCCCTGTTTTATATTTGTCTTCTTCTTACAAGCCCACCGTTCATCTTTATCAGCACCTGAAAACCAAACAATTCTCTTATATAATCCACAATAAATATATGCAAATGTACATCCATCCTGCATTTCAAACAATCACACTACTTATACGCTTGAATTTAGAAGGATTTGGCAATAGGCTACGTCTCCATCTTGACATTTCGACCTTCACAAGTACTCAGTGCATAAAAGTGATCAATCTAACAAGTAGTACAATGAGAACAGCAGGTGTAGGGGATGTAGCTCAGTGGTAGAGCGTTCGCTTCGCATGTGAAAGGCCCCGGGGTCGATCCCCGGCATCTCCACATTTTTGGCCAGGGATGTCACAATGCAAACTGAGTGTGCCCCACCCGAATACGAAAGAAGCCGCATTTATTGAAATCACCAGACATTGCAAGATGCCACGCTCAACAATCCTACACATTGCTGCCCATAAAGTCCTTTCTTTCTTCAAATACTCCACAGCCATACACACCCTCTTTACAGCAACTACAGCACGCTTTCTATGTTGGCTGTACCATTTTGCTGTAGGCTTGCCACGGGGATGTACGTGTCAAGGCTCAATTCTTAAACTCGCGTGTGTGGGGAAGACTGATGTCAACTTGGAAAACAAAGATTGTACAAGTGCTCAAGAGAAGGATACATGGTTTTTACCCCGTTTTCCTCAGGTTGGGGATGTAGCTCAGTGGTAGAGCGTTCGCTTTGCATGTGAAAGGCCCCGGGTTCGATCCCCGGCATCTCCATGTTCCTTACTTTTTCCCTGTTTTATATTTGTCTTCTTCTTACAAGCCCACCGTTCATCTTTATCAGCACCTGAAAACCAAACAATTCTCTTATATAATCCACAATAAATATATGCAAATGTACATCCATCCTGCATTTCAAACAATCACACTACTTATACGCTTGAATTTAGAAGGATTTGGCAATAGGCTACGTCTCCATCTTGACATTTCGACCTTCACAAGTACTCAGTGCATAAAAGTGATCAATCTAACAAGTAGTACAATGAGAACAGCAGGTGTAGGGGATGTAGCTCAGTGGTAGAGCGTTCGCTTCGCATGTGAAAGGCCCCGGCTTCGATCCCCGGCATCTCCACATTTTTGGCCAGGGATGTCACAATGCAAACTGAGTGTGCCCCACCCGAATATGAAAGAAGCCACATTTATTGAAATCACCAGACATTGCAAGATGCCACGCTCAACAATCCTACACATTGCTGCCCATAAAGTCCTTTCTTTCTTCAAATACTCCACAGCCATACACACCCTCTTTACAGCAACTACAGCACGCTTTCTATGTTGGCTGTACCATTTTGCTGTAGGCTTGCCACGGGGATGTACGTGTCAAGGCTCAATTCTTAAACTCGGGTGTGTGGGGAAGACTGATGTCAACTTGGAAAACAAAGATTGTACAAGTACTCAAGAGAAGGATACATGGTTTTTACCCCGTTTTCCTCAGGTTGGGGATGTAGCTCAGTGGTAGAGCGTTCGCTTTGCATGTGAAAGGCCCCGGGTTCGATCTCCGGCATCTCCATGTTCCTTATTTTTTTCCCTGTTTTATATTTGTCTTCTTCTTACAAGCCCACCGTTCATCTTTATCAGCACCTGAAAACCAAACAATTCTCTTATATAATCCACAATAAATATATGCAAATGTACATCCATCCTGCATTTCAAACAATCACACTACTTATACGCTTGAATTTAGAAGGATTTGGCAATAGGCTACGTCTCCATCTTGATATTTCGACCTTCACAAGTACTCAGTGCATAAAAGTGATCAATCTAACAAGTAGTACAATGAGAACAGCAGGTGTAGGGGATGTAGCTCAGTGGTAGAGCGTTCGCTTCGCATGTGAAAGGCCCCGGGTTCGATCCCCGGCATCTCCACATTTTTGGCCAGGGATGTCACAATGCAAACTGAGTGTGCCCCACCCGAATATGAAAGAAGCCACATTTATTGAAATCACCAGACATTGCAAGATGCCACGCTCAACAATCCTACACATTGCTGCCCATAAAGTCCTTTCTTTCTTCAAATACTCCACAGCCATACACACCCTCTTTACAGCAACTACAGCACGCTTTCTATGTTGGCTGTACCATTTTGCTGTAGGCTTGCCACGGGGATGTACGTGTCAAGGCTCAATTCTTAAACTCGGGTGTGTGGGGAAGACTGATGTCAACTTGGAAAACAAAGATTGTACAAGTGCTCAAGAGAAGGATACATGGTTTTTACCCCGTTTTCCTCAGGTTGGGGATGTAGCTCAGTGGTAGAGCGTTCGCTTTGCATGTGAAAGGCCCCGGGTTCGATCCCCGGCATCTCCATGTTCCTTATTTTTTCCCCTGTTTTATATTTGTCTTCTTCTTACAAGCCCACCGTTCATCTTTATCAGCACCTGAAAACCAAACAATTCTCTTATATAATCCACAATAAATATATGCAAATGTACATCCATCCTGCATTTCAAACAATCACACTACTTATACGCTTGAATTTAGAAGGATTTGGCAATAGGCTACGTCTCCATCTTGATATTTCGACCTTCACAAGTACTCAGTGCATAAAAGCGATCAATCTAACAAGTAGTACAATGAGAACAGCAGGTGTAGGGGATGTAGCTCAGTGGTAGAGCGTTCGCTTCGCATGTGAAAGGCCCCGGGTTCGATCCCCGGCATCTCCACATTTTTGGCCAGGGATGTCACAATGCAAACTGAGTGTGCCCCACCCGAATATGAAAGAAGCCACATTTATTGAAATCACCAGACATTGCAAGATGCCACGCTCAACAATCGTACACATTGCTGCCCATAAAGTCCTTTCTTTCTTCAAATACTCCACAGCCATACACACCCTCTTTACAGCAACTACAGCACGCTTTCTATGTTGGCTGTACCATTTTGCTGTAGGCTTGCCACGGGGATGTACGTGTCAAGGCTCAATTCTTAAACTCGGGTGTGTGGGGAAGACTGATGTCAACTTGGAAAACAAAGATTGTACAAGTGCTCAAGAGAAGGATACATGGTTTTTACCCCGTTTTCCTCAGGTTGGGGATGTAGCTCAGTGGTAGAGCGTTCGCTTTGCATGTGAAACGCCGTTGGTTCGATCCCCGGCATCTCCATGTTCCTTATTTTTTCCCTGTTTTATATTTGTCTTCTTCTTACAAGCCCACCGTTCATCTTTATCAGCACCTGAAAACCAAACAATTCTCTTATATAATCCACAATAAATATATGCAAATGTACATCCATCCTGCATTTCAAACAATCACACTACTTATACGCTTGAATTTAGAAGGATTTGGCAATAGGCTACGTCTCCATCTTGACATTTCGACCTTCACAAGTACTCAGTGCATAAAAGTGATCAATCTAACAAGTAGTACAATGAGAACAGCAGGTGTAGGGGATGTAGCTCAGTGGTAGAGCGTTCGCTTCGCATGTGAAAGGCCCCGGGGTCGACCCCCGGCATATCCACATTTTTGGCCAGGGATGTCACAATGCAAACTGAGTGTGCCCCACCCGAATATGAAAGAAGCCACATTTATTGAAATCACCAGACATTGCAAGATGCCACGCTCAACAATCGTACACATTGCTGCCCATAAAGTCCTTTCTTTCTTCAAATACTCCACAGCCATACACACCCTCTTTACAGCAACTACAGCACGCTTTCTATGTTGGCTGTACCATTTTGCTGTAGGCTTGCCACGGGGATGTACGTGTCAAGGCTCAATTCTTAAACTCGGGTGTGTGGGGAAGACTGATGTCAACTTGGAAAACAAAGATTGTACAAGTGCTCAAGAGAAGGATACATGGTTTTTACCCCGTTTTCCTCAGGTTGGGGATGTAGCTCAGTGGTAGAGCGTTCGCTTTGCATGTGAAAGGCCCCGGGTTCGATGCCCGGCATCTCCATGTTCCTTATTTTTTTCCCTGTTTTATATTTGTCTTCTTCTTACAAGCCCACCGTTCATCTTTATCAGCACCTGAAAACCAAACAATTCTCTTATATAATCCACAATAAATATATGCAAATGTACATCCATCCTGCATTTCAAACAATCACACTACTTATACGCTTGAATTTAGAAGGATTTGGCAATAGGCTACGTCTCCATCTTGATATTTCGACCTTCACAAGTACTCAGTGCATAAAAGTGATCAATCTAACAAGTAGTACAATGAGAACAGCAGGTGTAGGGGATGTAGCTCAGTGGTAGAGCGTTCGCTTCGCATGTGAAAGGCCCCGGGTTCGATCCCCGGCATCTCCACATTTTTGGCCAGGGATGTCACAATGCAAACTGAGTGTGCCCCACCCGAATATGAAAGAAGCCACATTTATTGAAATCACCAGACATTGCAAGATGCCACGCTCAACAATCCTACACATTGCTGCCCATAAAGTCCTTTCTTTCTTCAAATACTCCACAGCCATACACACCCTCTTTACAGCAACTACAGCATGCTTTCTATGTTGGCTGTACCATTTTGCTGTAGGCTTGCCACGGGGATGTACGTGTCAAGGCTCAATTCTTAAACTCGCGTGTGTGGGGAAGACTGATGTCAACTTGGAAAACAAAGATTGTACAAGTGCTCAAGAGAAGGATACATGGTTTTTACCCCGTTTTCCTCAGGTTGGGGATGTAGCTCAGTGGTAGAGCGTTCGCTTTGCATGTGAAAGGCCCTTGGTTCGATCCCCGGCATCTCCATGTTCCTTATTTTTTCCCTGTTTTATATTTGTCTTCTTCTTACAAGCCCACCGTTCATCTTTATCAGCACCTGAAAACCAAACAATTCTCTTATATAATCCACAATAAATATATGCAAATGTACATCCATCCTGCATTTCAAACAATCACACTACTTATACGCTTGAATTTAGAAGGATTTGGCAATAGGCTACGTCTCCATCTTGACATTTCGACCTTCACAAGTACTCAGTGCATAAAAGTGATCAATCTAACAAGTAGTACAATGAGAACAGCAGGTGTAGGGGATGTAGCTCAGTGGTAGAGCGTTCGCTTCGCATGTGAAAGGCCCCGGGTTCGATCCCCGGCATCTCCACATTTTTGGCCAGGGATGTCACAATGCAAACTGAGTGTGCCCCACCTGAATATGAAAGAAGCCACATTTATTGAAATCACCAGACATTGCAAGATGCCACGCTCAACAATCGTACACATTGCTGCCCATAAAGTCCTTTCTTTCTTCAAATACTCCACAGCCATACACACCCTCTTTACAGCAACTACAGCATGCTTTCTATGTTGGCTGTACCATTTTGCTGTAGGCTTGCCACGGGGATGTACGTGTCAAGGCTCAATTCTTAAACTCGGGTGTGTGGGGAAGACTGATGTCAACTTGGAAAACAAAGATTGTACAAGTGCTCAAGAGAAGGATACATGGTTTTTACCCCGTTTTCCTCAGGTTGGGGATGTAGCTCAGTGGTAGAGCGTTCGCTTTGCATGTGAAAGACCCCGGGTTCGATCCCCGGCATCTCCATGTTCCTTATTTTTTCCCTGTTTTATATTTGTCTTCTTCTTACAAGCCCACCGTTCATCTTTATCAGCACCTGAAAACCAAACAATTCTCTTATATAATCCACAATAAATATATGCAAATGTACATCCATCCTGCATTTCAAACAATCACACTACTTATACGCTTGAATCTAGAAGGATTTGGCAATAGGCTACGTCTCCATCTTGACATTTCGACCTTCACAAGTACTCAGTGCATAAAAGTGATCAATCTAACAAGTAGTACAATGAGAACAGCAGGTGTAGGGGATGTAGCTCAGTGGTAGAGCGTTCGCTTCGCATGTGAAAGGCCCCGGGTTCGATCCCCGGCATCTCCACATTTTTGGCCAGGGATGTCACAATGCAAACTGAGTGTGCCCCACCCGAATATGAAAGAAGCCACATTTATTGAAATCACCAGACATTGCAAGATGCCACGCTCAACAATCCTACACATTGCTGCCCATAAAGTCCTTTCTTTCTTCAAATACTCCACAGCCATACACACCCTCTTTACAGCAACTACAGCACGCTTTCTATGTTGGCTGTACCATTTTCCTGTAGGCTTGCCACGGGGATGTACGTGTCAAGGCTCAATTCTTAAACTCGGGTGTGTGGGGAAGACTGATGTCAACTTGGAAAACAAAGATTGTACAAGTGCTCAAGAGAAGGATACATGGTTTTTACCCCGTTTTCCTCAGGTTGGGGATGTAGCTCAGTGGTAGAGCGTTCGCTTTGCATGTGAAAGGCCCCGGGTTCGATCCCCGGCATCTCCATGTTCCTTATTTTTTCCCTGTTTTATATTTGTCTTCTTCTTACAAGCCCACCGTTCATCTTTATCAGCACCTGAAAACCAAACAATTCTCTTATATAATCCACAATAAATATATGCAAATGTACATCCATCCTGCATTTCAAACAATCACACTACTTATACGCTTGAATTTAGAAGGATTTGGCAATAGGCTACGTCTCCATCTTGACATTTCGACCTTCACAAGTACTCAGTGCATAAAAGTGATCAATCTAACAAGTAGTACAATGAGAACAGCAGGTGTAGGGGATGTAGCTCAGTGGTAGAGCGTTCGCTTCGCATGTGAAAGGCCCCGGGTTCGATCCCCGGCATCTCCACATTTTTGGCCAGGGATGTCACAATGCAAACTGAGTGTGCCCCACCCGAATATGAAAGAAGCCACATTTATTGAAATCACCAGACATTGCAAGATGCCACGCTCAACAATCCTACACATTGCTGCCCATAAAGTCCTTTCTTTCTTCAAATACTCCACAGCCATACACACCCTCTTTACAGCAACTACAGCATGCTTTCTATGTTGGCTGTACCATTTTGCTGTAGGCTTGCCACGGGGATGTACGTGTCAAGGCTCAATTCTTAAACTCGGGTGTGTGGGGAAGACTGATGTCAACTTGGAAAACAAAGATTGTACAAGTGCTCAAGAGAAAGATACATGGTTTTTACCCCGTTTTCCTCAGGTTGGGGATGTAGCTCAGTGGTAGAGCGTTCGCTTTGCATGTGAAAGGCCCCGGGTTCGATCCCCGGTATCTCCATGTTCCTTATTTTTTCCCTGTTTTATATTTGTCTTCTTCTTACAAGCCCACCGTTCATCTTTATCAGCACCTGAAAACCAAACAATTCTCTTATATAATCCACAATAAATATATGCAAATGTACATCCATCCTGCATTTCAAACAATCACACTACTTATACGCTTGAATTTAGAAGGATTTGGCAATAGGCTACGTCTCCATCTTGACATTTCGACCTTCACAAGTACTCAGTGCATAAAAGTGATCAATCTAACAAGTAGTACAATGAGAACAGCAGGTGTAGGGGATGTAGCTCAGTGGTAGAGCGTTCGCTTCGCATGTGAAAGGCCCCGGCTTCGATCCCCGGCATCTCCACATTTTTGGCCAGGGATGTCACAATGCAAACTGAGTGTGCCCCACCTGAATATGAAAGAAGCCACATTTATTGAAATCACCAGACATTGCAAGATGCCACGCTCAACAATCCTACACATTGCTGCCCATAAAGTCCTTTCTTTCTTCAAATACTCCACAGCCATACACACCCTCTTTACAGCAACTACAGCATGCTTTCTATGTTGGCTGTACCATTTTGCTGTAGGCTTGCCACGGGGATGTACGTGTCAAGGCTCAATTCTTAAACTCGGGTGTGTGGGGAAGACTGATGTCAACTTGGAAAACAAAGATTGTACAAGTGCTCAAGAGAAGGATACATGGTTTTTACCCCGTTTTCCTCAGGTTGGGGATGTAGCTCAGTGGTAGAGCGTTCGCTTTGCATGTGAAAGGCCCCGGGTTCGATCCCCGGCATCTCCATGTTCCTTATTTTTTCCCTGTTTTATATTTGTCTTCTTCTTACAAGCCCACCGTTCATCTTTATCAGCACCTGAAAACCAAACAATTCTCTTATATAATCCACAATAAATATATGCAAATGTACATCCATCCTGCATTTCAAACAATCACACTACTTATACGCTTGAATTTAGAAGGATTTGGCAATAGGCTACGTCTCCATCTTGACATTTCGACCTTCACAAGTACTCAGTGCATAAAAGTGATCAATCTAACAAGTAGTACAATGAGAACAGCAGGTGTAGGGGATGTAGCTCAGTGGTAGAGCGTTCGCTTCGCATGTGAAAGGCCCCGGCTTCGATCCCCGGCATCTCCACATTTTTGGCCAGGGATGTCACAATGCAAACTGAGTGTGCCCCACCCGAATATGAAAGAAGCCACATTTATTGAAATCACCAGACATTGCAAGATGCCACGCTCAACAATCCTACACATTGCTGCCCATAAAGTCCTTTCTTTCTTCAAATACTCCACAGCCATACACACCCTCTTTACAGCAACTACAGCACGCTTTCTATGTTGGCTGTACCATTTTGCTGTAGGCTTGCCACGGGGATGTACGTGTCAAGGCTCAATTCTTAAACTCGCGTGTGTGGGGAAGACTGATGTCAACTTGGAAAACAAAGATTGTACAAGTGCTCAAGAGAAGGATACATGGTTTTTACCCCGTTTTCCTCAGGTTGGGGATGTAGCTCAGTGGTAGAGCGTTCGCTTTGCATGTGAAAGGCCCCGGGTTCGATCCCCGGCATCTCCATGTTCCTTATTTTTTCCCTGTTTTATATTTGTCTTCTTCTTACAAGCCCACCGTTCATCTTTATCAGCACCTGAAAACCAAACAATTCTCTTATATAATCCACAATAAATATATGCAAATGTACATCCATCCTGCATTTCAAACAATCACACTACTTATACGCTTGAATTTAGAAGGATTTGGCAATAGGCTACGTCTCCATCTTGATATTTCGACCTTCACAAGTACTCAGTGCATAAAAGTGATCAATCTAACAAGTAGTACAATGAGAACAGCAGGTGTAGGGGATGTAGCTCAGTGGTAGAGCGTTCGCTTCGCATGTGAAAGGCCCCGGCTTCGATCCCCGGCATCTCCACATTTTTGGCCAGGGATGTCACAATGCAAACTGAGTGTGCCCCACCTGAATATGAAAGAAGCCACATTTATTGAAATCACCAGACATTGCAAGATGCCACGCTCAACAATCCTACACATTGCTGCCCATAAAGTCCTTTCTTTCTTCAAATACTCCACAGCCATACACACCCTCTTTACAGCAACTACAGCATGCTTTCTATGGTGGCTGTACCATTTTGCTGTAGGCTTGCCACGGGGATGTACGTGTCAAGGCTCAATTCTTAAACTCGGGTGTGTGGGGAAGACTGATGTCAACTTGGAAAACAAAGATTGTACAAGTGCTCAAGAGAAGGATACATGGTTTTTACCCCGTTTTCCTCAGGTTGGGGATGTAGCTCAGTGGTAGAGCGTTCGCTTTGCATGTGAAAGGCCCCGGGTTCGATCCCCGGCATCTCCATGTTCCTTATTTTTTCCCTGTTTTATATTTGTCTTCTTCTTACAAGCCCACCGTTCATCTTTATCAGCACCTGAAAACCAAACAATTCTCTTATATAATCCACAATAAATATATGCAAATGTACATCCATCCTGCATTTCAAACAATCACACTACTTATACGCTTGAATTTAGAAGGATTTGGCAATAGGCTACGTCTCCATCTTGACATTTCGACCTTCACAAGTACTCAGTGCATAAAAGTGATCAATCTAACAAGTAGTACAATGAGAACAGCAGGTGTAGGGGATGTAGCTCAGTGGTAGAGCGTTCGCTTCGCATGTGAAAGGCCCCGGCTTCGATCCCCGGCATCTCCACATTTTTGGCCAGGGATGTCACAATGCAAACTGAGTGTGCCCCACCCGAATATGAAAGAAGCCACATTTATTGAAATCACCAGACATTGCAAGATGCCACGCTCAACAATCCTACACATTGCTGCCCATAAAGTCCTTTCTTTCTTCAAATACTCCACAGCCATACACACCCTCTTTACAGCAACTACAGCACGCTTTCTATGTTGGCTGTACCATTTTGCTGTAGGCTTGCCACGGGGATGTACGTGTCAAGGCTCAATTCTTAAACTCGGGTGTGTGGGGAAGACTGATGTCAACTTGGAAAACAAAGATTGTACAAGTGCTCAAGAGAAGGATACATGGTTTTTACCCCGTTTTCCTCAGGTTGGGGATGTAGCTCAGTGGTAGAGCGTTCGCTTTGCATGTGAAAGGCCCCGGGTTCGATCCCCGGCATCTCCATGTTCCTTATTTTTTCCCTGTTTTATATTTGTCTTCTTCTTACAAGCCCACCGTTCATCTTTATCAGCACCTGAAAACCAAACAATTCTCTTATATAATCCACAATAAATATATGCAAATGTACATCCATCCTGCATTTCAAACAATCACACTACTTATACGCTTGAATTTAGAAGGATTTGGCAATAGGCTACGTCTCCATCTTGACATTTCGACCTTCACAAGTACTCAGTGCATAAAAGTGATCAATCTAACAAGTAGTACAATGAGAACAGCAGGTGTAGGGGATGTAGCTCAGTGGTAGAGCGTTCGCTTCGCATGTGAAAGGCCCCGGGTTCGATCCCCGGCATCTCCACATTTTTGGCCAGGGATGTCACAATGCAAACTGAGTGTGCCCCACCCGAATATGAAAGAAGCCACATTTATTGAAATCACCAGACATTGCAAGATGCCACGCTCAACAATCCTACACATTGCTGCCCATAAAGTCCTTTCTTTCTTCAAATACTCCACAGCCATACACACCCTCTTTACAGCAACTACAGCACGCTTTCTATGTTGGCTGTACCATTTTGCTGTAGGCTTGCCACGGGGATGTACGTGTCAAGGCTCAATTCTTAAACTCGCGTGTGTGGGGAAGACTGATGTCAACTTGGAAAACAAAGATTGTACAAGTGCTCAAGAGAAGGATACATGGTTTTTACCCCGTTTTCCTCAGGTTGGGGATGTAGCTCAGTGGTAGAGCGTTCGCTTTGCATGTGAAAGGCCCCGGGTTCGATCCCCGGCATCTCCATGTTCCTTATTTTTTCCCTGTTTTATATTTGTCTTCTTCTTACAAGCCCACCGTTCATCTTTATCAGCACCTGAAAACCAAACAATTCTCTTATATAATCCACAATAAATATATGCAAATGTACATCCATCCTGCATTTCAAACAATCACACTACTTATACGCTTGAATTTAGAAGGATTTGGCAATAGGCTACGTCTCCATCTTGATATTTCGACCTTCACAAGTACTCAGTGCATAAAAGTGATCAATCTAACAAGTAGTACAATGAGAACAGCAGGTGTAGGGGATGTAGCTCAGTGGTAGAGCGTTCGCTTCGCATGTGAAAGGCCCCGGCTTCGATCCCCGGCATCTCCACATTTTTGGCCAGGGATGTCACAATGCAAACTGAGTGTGCCCCACCCGAATATGAAAGAAGCCACATTTATTGAAATCACCAGACATTGCAAGATGCCACGCTCAACAATCCTACACATTGCTGCCCATAATGTCCTTTCTTTCTTCAAATACTCCACAGCCATACACACCCTCTTTACAGCAACTACAGCATGCTTTCTATGTTGGCTGTACCATTTTGCTGTAGGCTTGCCACGGGGATGTACGTGTCAAGGCTCAATTCTTAAAGTCGGGTGTGTGGGGAAGACTGATGTCAACTTGGAAAACAAAGATTGTACAAGTGCTCAAGAGAAGGATACATGGTTTTTACCCCGTTTTCCTCAGGTTGGGGATGTAGCTCAGTGGTAGAGCGTTCGCTTTGCATGTGAAAGGCCCTTGGTTCGATCCCCGGCATCTCCATGTTCCTTATCTTTTCCCTGTTTTATATTTGTCTTCTTCTTACAAGCCCACCGTTCATCTTTATCAGCACCTGAAAACCAAACAATTCTCTTATATAATCCACAATAAATATATGCAAATGTACATCCATCCTGCATTTCAAACAATCACACTACTTATACGCTTGAATTTAGAAGGATTTGGCAATAGGCTACGTCTCCATCTTGACATTTCGACCTTCACAAGTACTCAGTGCATAAAAGTGATCAATCTAACAAGTAGTACAATGAGAACAGCAGGTGTAGGGGATGTAGCTCAGTGGTAGAGCGTTCGCTTCGCATGTGAAAGGCCCCGGGGTCGACCCCCGGCATATCCACATTTTTGGCCAGGGATGTCACAATGCAAACTGAGTGTGCCCCACCCGAATATGAAAGAAGCCACATTTATTGAAATCACCAGACATTGCAAGATGCCACGCTCAACAATCCTACACATTGCTGCCCATAAAGTCCTTTCTTTCTTCAAATACTCCACAGCCATACACACCCTCTTTACAGCAACTACAGCACGCTTTCTATGTTGGCTGTACCATTTTGCTGTAGGCTTGCCACGGGGATGTACGTGTCAAGGCTCAATTCTTAAACTCGCGTGTGTGGGGAAGACTGATGTCAACTTGGAAAACAAAGATTGTACAAGTGCTCAAGAGAAGGATACATGGTTTTTACCCCGTTTTCCTCAGGTTGGGGATGTAGCTCAGTGGTAGAGCGTTCGCTTTGCATGTGAAAGGCCCCGGGTTCGATGCCCGGCATCTCCATGTTCCTTATTTTTTTCCCTGTTTTATATTTGTCTTCTTCTTACAAGCCCACCGTTCATCTTTATCAGCACCTGAAAACCAAACAATTCTCTTATATAATCCACAATAAATATATGCAAATGTACATCCATCCTGCATTTCAAACAATCACACTACTTATACGCTTGAATTTAGAAGGATTTGGCAATAGGCTACGTCTCAATCTTGACATTTCGACCTTCACAAGTACTCAGTGCATAAAAGTGATCAATCTAACAAGTAGTACAATGAGAACAGCAGGTGTAGGGGATGTAGCTCAGTGGTAGAGCGTTCGCTTCGCATGTGAAAGGCCCCGGGTTCGATCCCCGGCATCTCCACATTTTTGGCCAGGGATGTCACAATGCAAACTGAGTGTGCCCCACCCGAATATGAAAGAAGCCACATTTATTGAAATCACCAGACATTGCAAGATGCCACGCTCAACAATCCTACACATTGCTGCCCATAAAGTCCTTTCTTTCTTCAAATACTCCACAGCCATACACACCCTCTTTACAGCAACTACAGCACGCTTTCTATGTTGGCTGTACCATTTTGCTGTAGGCTTGCCACGGGGATGTACGTGTCAAGGCTCAATTCTTAAACTCGGGTGTGTGGGGAAGACTGATGTCAACTTGGAAAACAAAGATTGTACAAGTGCTCAAGAGAAGGATACATGGTTTTTACCCCGTTTTCCTCAGGTTGGGGATGTAGCTCAGTGGTAGAGCGTTCGCTTTGCATGTGAAAGGCCCCGGGTTCGATCCCCGGCATCTCCATGTTCCTTATTTTTTCCCTGTTTTATATTTGTCTTCTTCTTACAAGCCCACCGTTCATCTTTATCAGCACCTGAAAACCAAACAATTCTCTTATATAATCCACAATAAATATATGCAAATGTACATCCATCCTGCATTTCAAACAATCACACTACTTATACGCTTGAATTTAGAAGGATTTGGCAATAGGCTACGTCTCCATCTTGACATTTCGACCTTCACAAGTACTCAGTGCATAAAAGTGATCAATCTAACAAGTAGTACAATGAGAACAGCAGGTGTAGGGGATGTAGCTCAGTGGTAGAGCGTTCGCTTCGCATGTGAAAGGCCCCGGGTTCGATCCCCGGCATCTCCACATTTTTGGCCAGGGATGTCACAATGCAAACTGAGTGTGCCCCACCCGAATATGAAAGAAGCCACATTTATTGAAATCACCAGACATTGCAAGATGCCACGCTCAACAATCCTACACATTGCTGCCCATAAAGTCCTTTCTTTCTTCAAATACTCCACAGCCATACACACCCTCTTTACAGCAACTACAGCACGCTTTCTATGTTGGCTGTACCATTTTGCTGTAGGCTTGCCACGGGGATGTACGTGTCAAGGCTCAATTCTTAAACTCGGGTGTGTGGGGAAGACTGATGTCAACTTGGAAAACAAAGATTGTACAAGTGCTCAAGAGAAGGATACATGGTTTTTACCCCGTTTTCCTCAGGTTGGGGATGTAGCTCAGTGGTAGAGCGTTCGCTTTGCATGTGAAAGGCCCCGGGTTCGATCCCCGGCATCTCCATGTTCCTTATTTTTTCCCTGTTTTATATTTGTCTTCTTCTTACAAGCCCACCGTTCATCTTTATCAGCACCTGAAAACCAAACAATTCTCTTATATAATCCACAATAAATATATGCAAATGTACATCCATCCTGCATTTCAAACAATCACACTACTTATACGCTTGAATTTAGAAGGATTTGGCAATAGGCTACGTCTCCATCTTGACATTTCGACCTTCACAAGTACTCAGTGCATAAAAGTGATCAATCTAACAAGTAGTACAATGAGAACAGCAGGTGTAGGGGATGTAGCTCAGTGGTAGAGCGTTCGCTTCGCATGTGAAAGGCCCCGGCTTCGATCCCCGGCATCTCCACATTTTTGGCCAGGGATGTCACAATGCAAACTGAGTGTGCCCCACCCGAATATGAAAGAAGCCACATTTATTGAAATCACCAGACATTGCAAGATGCCACGCTCAACAATCCTACACATTGCTGCCCATAAAGTCCTTTCTTTCTTCAAATACTCCACAGCCATACACACCCTCTTTACAGCAACTACAGCACGCTTTCTATGTTGGCTGTACCATTTTGCTGTAGGCTTGCCACGGGGATGTACGTGTCAAGGCTCAATTCTTAAACTCGGGTGTGTGGGGAAGACTGATGTCAACTTGGAAAACAAAGATTGTACAAGTGCTCAAGAGAAGGATACATGGTTTTTACCCCGTTTTCCTCAGGTTGGGGATGTAGCTCAGTGGTAGAGCGTTCGCTTTGCATGTGAAAGGCCCCGGGTTCGATCCCCGGCATCTCCATGTTCCTTATTTTTTCCCTGTTTTATATTTGTCTTCTTCTTACAAGCCCACCGTTCATCTTTATCAGCACCTGAAAACCAAACAATTCTCTTATATAATCCACAATAAATATATGCAAATGTACATCCATCCTGCATTTCAAACAATCACACTACTTATACGCTTGAATTTAGAAGGATTTGGCAATAGGCTACGTCTCCATCTTGACATTTCGACCTTCACAAGTACTCAGTGCATAAAAGTGATCAATCTAACAAGTAGTACAATGAGAACAGCAGGTGTAGGGGATGTAGCTCAGTGGTAGAGCGTTCGCTTCGCATGTGAAAGGCCCCGGGTTCGATCCCCGGCATCTCCACATTTTTGGCCAGGGATGTCACAATGCAAACTGAGTGTGCCCCACCCGAATATGAAAGAAGCCACATTTATTGAAATCACCAGACATTGCAAGATGCCACGCTCAACAATCCTACACATTGCTGCCCATAAAGTCCTTTCTTTCTTCAAATACTCCACAGCCATACACACCCTCTTTACAGCAACTACAGCACGCTTTCTATGTTGGCTGTACCATTTTGCTGTAGGCTTGCCACGGGGATGTACGTGTCAAGGCTCAATTCTTAAACTCGCGTGTGTGGGGAAGACTGATGTCAACTTGGAAAACAAAGATTGTACAAGTGCTCAAGAGAAGGATACATGGTTTTTACCCCGTTTTCCTCAGGTTGGGGATGTAGCTCAGTGGTAGAGCGTTCGCTTTGCATGTGAAAGGCCCCGGGTTCGATCCCCGGCATCTCCATGTTCCTTATTTTTTCCCTGTTTTATATTTGTCTTCTTCTTACAAGCCCACCGTTCATCTTTATCAGCACCTGAAAACCAAACAATTCTCTTATATAATCCACAATAAATATATGCAAATGTACATCCATCCTGCATTTCAAACAATCACACTACTTATACGCTTGAATTTAGAAGGATTTGGCAATAGGCTACGTCTCCATCTTGATATTTCGACCTTCACAAGTACTCAGTGCATAAAAGTGATCAATCTAACAAGTAGTACAATGAGAACAGCAGGTGTAGGGGATGTAGCTCAGTGGTAGAGCGTTCGCTTCGCATGTGAAAGGCCCCGGGTTCGATCCCCGGCATCTCCACATTTTTGGCCAGGGATGTCACAATGCAAACTGAGTGTGCCCCACCTGAATATGAAAGAAGCCACATTTATTGAAATCACCAGACATTGCAAGATGCCACGCTCAACAATCCTACACATTGCTGCCCATAAAGTCCTTTCTTTCTTCAAATACTCCACAGCCATACACACCCTCTTTACAGCAACTACAGCATGCTTTCTATGGTGGCTGTACCATTTTGCTGTAGGCTTGCCACGGGGATGTACGTGTCAAGGCTCAATTCTTAAACTCGGGTGTGTGGGGAAGACTGATGTCAACTTGGAAAACAAAGATTGTACAAGTGCTCAAGAGAAGGATACATGGTTTTTACCCCGTTTTCCTCAGGTTGGGGATGTAGCTCAGTGGTAGAGCGTTCGCTTTGCATGTGAAAGGCCCCGGGTTCGATCCCCGGCATCTCCATGTTCCTTATTTTTTCCCTGTTTTATATTTGTCTTCTTCTTACAAGCCCACCGTTCATCTTTATCAGCACCTGAAAACCAAACAATTCTCTTATATAATCCACAATAAATATATGCAAATGTACATCCATCCTGCATTTCAAACAATCACACTACTTATACGCTTGAATTTAGAAGGATTTGGCAATAGGCTACGTCTCCATCTTGACATTTCGACCTTCACAAGTACTCAGTGCATAAAAGTGATCAATCTAACAAGTAGTACAATGAGAACAGCAGGTGTAGGGGATGTAGCTCAGTGGTAGAGCGTTCGCTTCGCATGTGAAAGGCCCCGGCTTCGATCCCCGGCATCTCCACATTTTTGGCCAGGGATGTCACAATGCAAACTGAGTGTGCCCCACCCGAATATGAAAGAAGCCACATTTATTGAAATCACCAGACATTGCAAGATGCCACGCTCAACAATCCTACACATTGCTGCCCATAAAGTCCTTTCTTTCTTCAAATACTCCACAGCCATACACACCCTCTTTACAGCAACTACAGCACGCTTTCTATGTTGGCTGTACCATTTTGCTGTAGGCTTGCCACGGGGATGTACGTGTCAAGGCTCAATTCTTAAACTCGGGTGTGTGGGGAAGACTGATGTCAACTTGGAAAACAAAGATTGTACAAGTGCTCAAGAGAAGGATACATGGTTTTTACCCCGTTTTCCTCAGGTTGGGGATGTAGCTCAGTGGTAGAGCGTTCGCTTTGCATGTGAAAGGCCCCGGGTTCGATCCCCGGCATCTCCATGTTCCTTATTTTTTCCCTGTTTTATATTTGTCTTCTTCTTACAAGCCCACCGTTCATCTTTATCAGCACCTGAAAACCAAACAATTCTCTTATATAATCCACAATAAATATATGCAAATGTACATCCATCCTGCATTTCAAACAATCACACTACTTATACGCTTGAATTTAGAAGGATTTGGCAATAGGCTACGTCTCCATCTTGACATTTCGACCTTCACAAGTACTCAGTGCATAAAAGTGATCAATCTAACAAGTAGTACAATGAGAACAGCAGGTGTAGGGGATGTAGCTCAGTGGTAGAGCGTTCGCTTCGCATGTGAAAGGCCCCGGGTTCGATCCCCGGCATCTCCACATTTTTGGCCAGGGATGTCACAATGCAAACTGAGTGTGCCCCACCCGAATATGAAAGAAGCCACATTTATTGAAATCACCAGACATTGCAAGATGCCACGCTCAACAATCCTACACATTGCTGCCCATAAAGTCCTTTCTTTCTTCAAATACTCCACAGCCATACACACCCTCTTTACAGCAACTACAGCACGCTTTCTATGTTGGCTGTACCATTTTGCTGTAGGCTTGCCACGGGGATGTACGTGTCAAGGCTCAATTCTTAAACTCGCGTGTGTGGGGAAGACTGATGTCAACTTGGAAAACAAAGATTGTACAAGTGCTCAAGAGAAGGATACATGGTTTTTACCCCGTTTTCCTCAGGTTGGGGATGTAGCTCAGTGGTAGAGCGTTCGCTTTGCATGTGAAAGGCCCCGGGTTCGATCCCCGGCATCTCCATGTTCCTTATTTTTTCCCTGTTTTATATTTGTCTTCTTCTTACAAGCCCACCGTTCATCTTTATCAGCACCTGAAAACCAAACAATTCTCTTATATAATCCACAATAAATATATGCAAATGTACATCCATCCTGCATTTCAAACAATCACACTACTTATACGCTTGAATTTAGAAGGATTTGGCAATAGGCTACGTCTCCATCTTGATATTTCGACCTTCACAAGTACTCAGTGCATAAAAGTGATCAATCTAACAAGTAGTACAATGAGAACAGCAGGTGTAGGGGATGTAGCTCAGTGGTAGAGCGTTCGCTTCGCATGTGAAAGGCCCCGGCTTCGATCCCCGGCATCTCCACATTTTTGGCCAGGGATGTCACAATGCAAACTGAGTGTGCCCCACCCGAATATGAAAGAAGCCACATTTATTGAAATCACCAGACATTGCAAGATGCCACGCTCAACAATCCTACACATTGCTGCCCATAATGTCCTTTCTTTCTTCAAATACTCCACAGCCATACACACCCTCTTTACAGCAACTACAGCATGCTTTCTATGTTGGCTGTACCATTTTGCTGTAGGCTTGCCACGGGGATGTACGTGTCAAGGCTCAATTCTTAAAGTCGGGTGTGTGGGGAAGACTGATGTCAACTTGGAAAACAAAGATTGTACAAGTGCTCAAGAGAAGGATACATGGTTTTTACCCCGTTTTCCTCAGGTTGGGGATGTAGCTCAGTGGTAGAGCGTTCGCTTTGCATGTGAAAGGCCCTTGGTTCGATCCCCGGCATCTCCATGTTCCTTATCTTTTCCCTGTTTTATATTTGTCTTCTTCTTACAAGCCCACCGTTCATCTTTATCAGCACCTGAAAACCAAACAATTCTCTTATATAATCCACAATAAATATATGCAAATGTACATCCATCCTGCATTTCAAACAATCACACTACTTATACGCTTGAATTTAGAAGGATTTGGCAATAGGCTACGTCTCCATCTTGACATTTCGACCTTCACAAGTACTCAGTGCATAAAAGTGATCAATCTAACAAGTAGTACAATGAGAACAGCAGGTGTAGGGGATGTAGCTCAGTGGTAGAGCGTTCGCTTCGCATGTGAAAGGCCCCGGGGTCGACCCCCGGCATATCCACATTTTTGGCCAGGGATGTCACAATGCAAACTGAGTGTGCCCCACCCGAATATGAAAGAAGCCACATTTATTGAAATCACCAGACATTGCAAGATGCCACGCTCAACAATCCTACACATTGCTGCCCATAAAGTCCTTTCTTTCTTCAAATACTCCACAGCCATACACACCCTCTTTACAGCAACTACAGCACGCTTTCTATGTTGGCTGTACCATTTTGCTGTAGGCTTGCCACGGGGATGTACGTGTCAAGGCTCAATTCTTAAACTCGCGTGTGTGGGGAAGACTGATGTCAACTTGGAAAACAAAGATTGTACAAGTGCTCAAGAGAAGGATACATGGTTTTTACCCCGTTTTCCTCAGGTTGGGGATGTAGCTCAGTGGTAGAGCGTTCGCTTTGCATGTGAAAGGCCCCGGGTTCGATGCCCGGCATCTCCATGTTCCTTATTTTTTTCCCTGTTTTATATTTGTCTTCTTCTTACAAGCCCACCGTTCATCTTTATCAGCACCTGAAAACCAAACAATTCTCTTATATAATCCACAATAAATATATGCAAATGTACATCCATCCTGCATTTCAAACAATCACACTACTTATACGCTTGAATTTAGAAGGATTTGGCAATAGGCTACGTCTCCATCTTGACATTTCGACCTTCACAAGTACTCAGTGCATAAAAGTGATCAATCTAACAAGTAGTACAATGAGAACAGCAGGTGTAGGGGATGTAGCTCAGTGGTAGAGCGTTCGCTTCGCATGTGAAAGGCCCCGGGTTCGATCCCCGGCATCTCCACATTTTTGGCCAGGGATGTCACAATGCAAACTGAGTGTGCCCCACCCGAATATGAAAGAAGCCACATTTATTGAAATCACCAGACATTGCAAGATGCCACGCTCAACAATCCTACACATTGCTGCCCATAAAGTCCTTTCTTTCTTCAAATACTCCACAGCCATACACACCCTCTTTACAGCAACTACAGCACGCTTTCTATGTTGGCTGTACCATTTTGCTGTAGGCTTGCCACGGGGATGTACGTGTCAAGGCTCAATTCTTAAACTCGGGTGTGTGGGGAAGACTGATGTCAACTTGGAAAACAAAGATTGTACAAGTGCTCAAGAGAAGGATACATGGTTTTTACCCCGTTTTCCTCAGGTTGGGGATGTAGCTCAGTGGTAGAGCGTTCGCTTTGCATGTGAAAGGCCCCGGGTTCGATCCCCGGCATCTCCATGTTCCTTATTTTTTCCCTGTTTTATATTTGTCTTCTTCTTACAAGCCCACCGTTCATCTTTATCAGCACCTGAAAACCAAACAATTCTCTTATATAATCCACAATAAATATATGCAAATGTACATCCATCCTGCATTTCAAACAATCACACTACTTATACGCTTGAATTTAGAAGGATTTGGCAATAGGCTACGTCTCCATCTTGACATTTCGACCTTCACAAGTACTCAGTGCATAAAAGTGATCAATCTAACAAGTAGTACAATGAGAACAGCAGGTGTAGGGGATGTAGCTCAGTGGTAGAGCGTTCGCTTCGCATGTGAAAGGCCCCGGGTTCGATCCCCGGCATCTCCACATTTTTGGCCAGGGATGTCACAATGCAAACTGAGTGTGCCCCACCCGAATATGAAAGAAGCCACATTTATTGAAATCACCAGACATTGCAAGATGCCACGCTCAACAATCCTACACATTGCTGCCCATAAAGTCCTTTCTTTCTTCAAATACTCCACAGCCATACACACCCTCTTTACAGCAACTACAGCACGCTTTCTATGTTGGCTGTACCATTTTGCTGTAGGCTTGCCACGGGGATGTACGTGTCAAGGCTCAATTCTTAAACTCGCGTGTGTGGGGAAGACTGATGTCAACTTGGAAAACAAAGATTGTACAAGTGCTCAAGAGAAGGATACATGGTTTTTACCCCGTTTTCCTCAGGTTGGGGATGTAGCTCAGTGGTAGAGCGTTCGCTTTGCATGTGAAAGGCCCCGGGTTCGATCCCCGGCATCTCCATGTTCCTTATTTTTTCCCTGTTTTATATTTGTCTTCTTCTTACAAGCCCACCGTTCATCTTTATCAGCACCTGAAAACCAAACAATTCTCTTATATAATCCACAATAAATATATGCAAATGTACATCCATCCTGCATTTCAAACAATCACACTACTTATACGCTTGAATTTAGAAGGATTTGGCAATAGGCTACGTCTCCATCTTGATATTTCGACCTTCACAAGTACTCAGTGCATAAAAGTGATCAATCTAACAAGTAGTACAATGAGAACAGCAGGTGTAGGGGATGTAGCTCAGTGGTAGAGCGTTCGCTTCGCATGTGAAAGGCCCCGGCTTCGATCCCCGGCATCTCCACATTTTTGGCCAGGGATGTCACAATGCAAACTGAGTGTGCCCCACCCGAATATGAAAGAAGCCACATTTATTGAAATCACCAGACATTGCAAGATGCCACGCTCAACAATCCTACACATTGCTGCCCATAATGTCCTTTCTTTCTTCAAATACTCCACAGCCATACACACCCTCTTTACAGCAACTACAGCATGCTTTCTATGTTGGCTGTACCATTTTGCTGTAGGCTTGCCACGGGGATGTACGTGTCAAGGCTCAATTCTTAAAGTCGGGTGTGTGGGGAAGACTGATGTCAACTTGGAAAACAAAGATTGTACAAGTGCTCAAGAGAAGGATACATGGTTTTTACCCCGTTTTCCTCAGGTTGGGGATGTAGCTCAGTGGTAGAGCGTTCGCTTTGCATGTGAAAGGCCCCGGGTTCGATCCCCGGCATCTCCATGTTCCTTATCTTTTCCCTGTTTTATATTTGTCTTCTTCTTACAAGCCCACCGTTCATCTTTATCAGCACCTGAAAACCAAACAATTCTCTTATATAATCCACAATAAATATATGCAAATGTACATCCATCCTGCATTTCAAACAATCACACTACTTATACGCTTGAATTTAGAAGGATTTGGCAATAGGCTACGTCTCCATCTTGACATTTCGACCTTCACAAGTACTCAGTGCATAAAAGTGATCAATCTAACAAGTAGTACAATGAGAACAGCAGGTGTAGGGGATGTAGCTCAGTGGTAGAGCGTTCGCTTCGCATGTGAAAGGCCCCGGGGTCGACCCCCGGCATATCCACATTTTTGGCCAGGGATGTCACAATGCAAACTGAGTGTGCCCCACCCGAATATGAAAGAAGCCACATTTATTGAAATCACCAGACATTGCAAGATGCCACGCTCAACAATCCTACACATTGCTGCCCATAAAGTCCTTTCTTTCTTCAAATACTCCACAGCCATACACACCCTCTTTACAGCAACTACAGCACGCTTTCTATGTTGGCTGTACCATTTTGCTGTAGGCTTGCCACGGGGATGTACGTGTCAAGGCTCAATTCTTAAACTCGCGTGTGTGGGGAAGACTGATGTCAACTTGGAAAACAAAGATTGTACAAGTGCTCAAGAGAAGGATACATGGTTTTTACCCCGTTTTCCTCAGGTTGGGGATGTAGCTCAGTGGTAGAGCGTTCGCTTTGCATGTGAAAGGCCCCGGGTTCGATGCCCGGCATCTCCATGTTCCTTATTTTTTTCCCTGTTTTATATTTGTCTTCTTCTTACAAGCCCACCGTTCATCTTTATCAGCACCTGAAAACCAAACAATTCTCTTATATAATCCACAATAAATATATGCAAATGTACATCCATCCTGCATTTCAAACAATCACACTACTTATACGCTTGAATTTAGAAGGATTTGGCAATAGGCTACGTCTCCATCTTGACATTTCGACCTTCACAAGTACTCAGTGCATAAAAGTGATCAATCTAACAAGTAGTACAATGAGAACAGCAGGTGTAGGGGATGTAGCTCAGTGGTAGAGCGTTCGCTTCGCATGTGAAAGGCCCCGGGTTCGATCCCCGGCATCTCCACATTTTTGGCCAGGGATGTCACAATGCAAACTGAGTGTGCCCCACCCGAATATGAAAGAAGCCACATTTATTGAAATCACCAGACATTGCAAGATGCCACGCTCAACAATCCTACACATTGCTGCCCATAAAGTCCTTTCTTTCTTCAAATACTCCACAGCCATACACACCCTCTTTACAGCAACTACAGCACGCTTTCTATGTTGGCTGTACCATTTTGCTGTAGGCTTGCCACGGGGATGTACGTGTCAAGGCTCAATTCTTAAACTCGGGTGTGTGGGGAAGACTGATGTCAACTTGGAAAACAAAGATTGTACAAGTGCTCAAGAGAAGGATACATGGTTTTTACCCCGTTTTCCTCAGGTTGGGGATGTAGCTCAGTGGTAGAGCGTTCGCTTTGCATGTGAAAGGCCCCGGGTTCGATCCCCGGCATCTCCATGTTCCTTATTTTTTCCCTGTTTTATATTTGTCTTCTTCTTACAAGCCCACCGTTCATCTTTATCAGCACCTGAAAACCAAACAATTCTCTTATATAATCCACAATAAATATATGCAAATGTACATCCATCCTGCATTTCAAACAATCACACTACTTATACGCTTGAATTTAGAAGGATTTGGCAATAGGCTACGTCTCCATCTTGACATTTCGACCTTCACAAGTACTCAGTGCATAAAAGTGATCAATCTAACAAGTAGTACAATGAGAACAGCAGGTGTAGGGGATGTAGCTCAGTGGTAGAGCGTTCGCTTCGCATGTGAAAGGCCCCGGGTTCGATCCCCGGCATCTCCACATTTTTGGCCAGGGATGTCACAATGCAAACTGAGTGTGCCCCACCCGAATATGAAAGAAGCCACATTTATTGAAATCACCAGACATTGCAAGATGCCACGCTCAACAATCCTACACATTGCTGCCCATAAAGTCCTTTCTTTCTTCAAATACTCCACAGCCATACACACCCTCTTTACAGCAACTACAGCACGCTTTCTATGTTGGCTGTACCATTTTGCTGTAGGCTTGCCACGGGGATGTACGTGTCAAGGCTCAATTCTTAAACTCGCGTGTGTGGGGAAGACTGATGTCAACTTGGAAAACAAAGATTGTACAAGTGCTCAAGAGAAGGATACATGGTTTTTACCCCGTTTTCCTCAGGTTGGGGATGTAGCTCAGTGGTAGAGCGTTCGCTTTGCATGTGAAAGGCCCCGGGTTCGATCCCCGGCATCTCCATGTTCCTTATTTTTTCCCTGTTTTATATTTGTCTTCTTCTTACAAGCCCACCGTTCATCTTTATCAGCACCTGAAAACCAAACAATTCTCTTATATAATCCACAATAAATATATGCAAATGTACATCCATCCTGCATTTCAAACAATCACACTACTTATACGCTTGAATTTAGAAGGATTTGGCAATAGGCTACGTCTCCATCTTGACATTTCGACCTTCACAAGTACTCAGTGCATAAAAGTGATCAATCTAACAAGTAGTACAATGAGAACAGCAGGTGTAGGGGATGTAGCTCAGTGGTAGAGCGTTCGCTTCGCATGTGAAAGGCACCGGGTTCGATCCCCGGCATCTCCACATTTTTGGCCAGGGATGTCACAATGCAAACTGAGTGTGCCCCACCCGAATACGAAAGAAGCCACATTTATTGAAATCACCAGACATTGCAAGATGCCACGCTCAACAATCCTACACATTGCTGCCCATAAAGTCCTTTCTTTCTTCAAATACTCCACAGTCATACACACCCTCTTTACAGCAACTACAGCACGCTTTCTATGTTGGCTGTACCATTTTGCTGTAGGCTTGCCACGGGGATGTACGTGTCAAGGCTCAATTCTTAGACTCGCGTGTGTGGGGAAGACTGATGTCAACTTGGAAAACAAAGATTGTACAAGTGCTCAAGAGAAGGATACATGGTTTTTACCCCGTTTTCCTCAGGTTGGGGATGTAGCTCAGTGGTAGAGCGTTCGCTTTGCATGTGAAAGGCCCCGGGTTCGATCCCCGGCATCTCCATGTTCCTTATTTTTTCCCTGTTTTATATTTGTCTTCTTCTTACAAGCCCACCGTTCATCTTTATCAGCACCTGAAAACCAAACAATTCTCTTATATAATCCACAATAAATATATGCAAATGTACATCCATCCTGCATTTCAAACAATCACACTACTTATACGCTTGAATTTAGAAGGATTTGGCAATAGGCTACGTCTCCATCTTGACATTTCGACCTTCACAAGTACTCAGTGCATAAAAGTGATCAATCTAACAAGTAGTACAATGAGAACAGCAGGTGTAGGGGATGTAGCTCAGTGGTAGAGCGTTCGCTTCGCATGTGAAAGGCCCCGGCTTCGATCCCCGGCATCTCCACATTTTTGGCCAGGGATGTCACAATGCAAACTGAGTGTGCCCCACCCGAATATGAAAGAAGCCACATTTATTGAAATCACCAGACATTGCAAGATGCCACGCTCAACAATCCTACACATTGCTGCCCATAAAGTCCTTTCTTTCTTCAAATACTCCACAGCCATACACACCCTCTTTACAGCAACTACAGCACGCTTTCTATGTTGGCTGTACCATTTTGCTGTAGGCTTGCCACGGGGATGTACGTGTCAAGGCTCAATTCTTAAACTCGCGTGTGTGGGGAAGACTGATGTCAACTTGGAAAACAAAGATTGTACAAGTGCTCAAGAGAAGGATACATGGTTTTTACCCCGTTTTCCTCATGTTGGGGATGTAGCTCAGTGGTAGAGCGTTCGCTTTGCATGTGAAAGGCCCCGGGCTCGATCCCCGGCATCTCCATGTTCCTTATTTTTTCCCTGTTTTATATTTGTCTTCTTCTTACAAGCCCACCGTTCATCTTTATCAGCACCTGAAAACCAAACAATTCTCTTATATAATCCACAATAAATATATGCAAATGTACATCCATCCTGCATTTCAAACAATCACACTACTTATACGCTTGAATTTAGAAGGATTTGGCAATAGGCTACGTCTCCATCTTGACATTTCGACCTTCACAAGTACTCAGTGCATAAAAGTGATCAATCTAACAAGTAGTACAATGAGAACAGCAGGTGTAGGGGATGTAGCTCAGTGGTAGAGCGTTCGCTTCGCATGTGAAAGGCCCCGGCTTCGATCCCCGGCATCTCCACATTTTTGGCCAGGGATGTCACAATGCAAACTGAGTGTGCCCCACCCGAATATGAAAGAAGCCACATTTATTGAAATCACCAGACATTGCAAGATGCCACGCTCAACAATCCTACACATTGCTGCCCATAAAGTCCTTTCTTTCTTCAAATACTCCACAGCCATACACACCCTCTTTACAGCAACTACAGCACGCTTTCTATGTTGGCTGTACCATTTTGCTGTAGGCTTGCCACGGGGATGTACGTGTCAAGGCTCAATTCTTAAACTCGCGTGTGTGGGGAAGACTGATGTCAACTTGGAAAACAAAGATTGTACAAGTGCTCAAGAGAAGGATACATGGTTTTTACCCCGTTTTCCTCATGTTGGGGATGTAGCTCAGTGGTAGAGCGTTCGCTTTGCATGTGAAAGGCCCCGGGTTCGATCCCCGGCATCTCCATGTTCCTTATTTTTTCCCTGTTTTATATTTGTCTTCTTCTTACAAGCCCACCGTTCATCTTTATCAGCACCTGAAAACCAAACAATTCTCTTATATAATCCACAATAAATATATGCAAATGTACATCCATCCTGCATTTCAAACAATCACACTACTTATACGCTTGAATTTAGAAGGATTTGGCAATAGGCTACGTCTCCATCTTGACATTTCGACCTTCACAAGTACTCAGTGCATAAAAGTGATCAATCTAACAAGTAGTACAATGAGAACAGCAGGTGTAGGGGATGTAGCTCAGTGGTAGAGCGTTCGCTTCGCATGTGAAAGGCCCCGGCTTCGATCCCCGGCATCTCCACATTTTTGGCCAGGGATGTCACAATGCAAACTGAGTGTGCCCCACCCGAATATGAAAGAAGCCACATTTATTGAAATCACCAGACATTGCAAGATGCCACGCTCAACAATCCTACACATTGCTGCCCATAAAGTCCTTTCTTTCTTCAAATACTCCACAGCCATACACACCCTCTTTACAGCAACTACAGCACGCTTTCTATGTTGGCTGTACCATTTTGCTGTAGGCTTGCCACGGGGATGTACGTGTCAAGGCTCAATTCTTAAACTCGCGTGTGTGGGGAAGACTGATGTCAACTTGGAAAACAAAGATTGTACAAGTGCTCAAGAGAAGGATACATGGTTTTTACCCCGTTTTCCTCAGGTTGGGGATGTAGCTCAGTGGTAGAGCGTTCGCTTTGCATGTGAAAGGCCCCGGGTTCGATCCCCGGCATCTCCATGTTCCTTATTTTTTCCCTGTTTTATATTTGTCTTCTTCTTACAAGCCCACCGTTCATCTTTATCAGCACCTGAAAACCAAACAATTCTCTTATATAATCCACAATAAATATATGCAAATGTACATCCATCCTGCATTTCAAACAATCACACTACTTATACGCTTGAATTTAGAAGGATTTGGCAATAGGCTACGTCTCCATCTTGACATTTCGACCTTCACAAGTACTCAGTGCATAAAAGTGATCAATCTAACAAGTAGTACAATGAGAACAGCAGGTGTAGGGGATGTAGCTCAGTGGTAGAGCGTTCGCTTCGCATGTGAAAGGCCCCGGGTTCGATCCCCGGCATCTCCACATTTTTGGCCAGGGATGTCACAATGCAAACTGAGTGTGCCCCACCCGAATATGAAAGAAGCCACATTTATTGAAATCACCAGACATTGCAAGATGCCACGCTCAACAATCCTACACATTGCTGCCCATAAAGTCCTTTCTTTCTTCAAATACTCCACAGCCATACACACCCTCTTTACAGCAACTACAGCACGCTTTCTATGTTGGCTGTACCATTTTGCTGTAGGCTTGCCACGGGGATGTACGTGTCAAGGCTCAATTCTTAAACTCGCGTGTGTGGGGAAGACTGATGTCAACTTGGAAAACAAAGATTGTACAAGTGCTCAAGAGAAGGATACATGGTTTTTACCCCGTTTTCCTCAGGTTGGGGATGTAGCTCAGTGGTAGAGCGTTCGCTTTGCATGTGAAAGGCCCCGGGTTCGATCCCCGGCATCTCCATGTTCCTTATTTTTTCCCTGTTTTATATTTGTCTTCTTCTTACAAGCCCACCGTTCATCTTTATCAGCACCTGAAAACCAAACAATTCTCTTATATAATCCACAATAAATATATGCAAATGTACATCCATCCTGCATTTCAAACAATCACACTACTTATACGCTTGAATTTAGAAGGATTTGGCAATAGGCTACGTCTCCATCTTGACATTTCGACCTTCACAAGTACTCAGTGCATAAAAGTGATCAATCTAACAAGTAGTACAATGAGAACAGCAGGTGTAGGGGATGTAGCTCAGTGGTAGAGCGTTCGCTTCGCATGTGAAAGGCCCCGGGTTCGATCCCCGGCATCTCCACATTTTTGGCCAGGGATGTCACAATGCAAACTGAGTGTGCCCCACCCGAATATGAAAGAAGCCACATTTATTGAAATCACCAGACATTGCAAGATGCCACGCTCAACAATCCTACACATTGCTGCCCATAAAGTCCTTTCTTTCTTCAAATACTCCACAGCCATACACACCCTCTTTACAGCAACTACAGCACGCTTTCTATGTTGGCTGTACCATTTTGCTGTAGGCTTGCCACGGGGATGTACGTGTCAAGGCTCAATTCTTAAACTCGCGTGTGTGGGGAAGACTGATGTCAACTTGGAAAACAAAGATTGTACAAGTGCTCAAGAGAAGGATACATGGTTTTTACCCCGTTTTCCTCAGGTTGGGGATGTAGCTCAGTGGTAGAGCGTTCGCTTTGCATGTGAAAGGCCCCGGGTTCGATCCCCGGCATCTCCATGTTCCTTATTTTTTCCCTGTTTTATATTTGTCTTCTTCTTACAAGCCCACCGTTCATCTTTATCAGCACCTGAAAACCAAACAATTCTCTTATATAATCCACAATAAATATATGCAAATGTACATCCATCCTGCATTTCAAACAATCACACTACTTATACGCTTGAATTTAGAAGGATTTGGCAATAGGCTACGTCTCCATCTTGACATTTCGACCTTCACAAGTACTCAGTGCATAAAAGTGATCAATCTAACAAGTAGTACAATGAGAACAGCAGGTGTAGGGGATGTAGCTCAGTGGTAGAGCGTTCGCTTCGCATGTGAAAGGCCCCGGGTTCGATCCCCGGCATCTCCACATTTTTGGCCAGGGATGTCACAATGCAAACTGAGTGTGCCCCACCCGAATATGAAAGAAGCCACATTTATTGAAATCACCAGACATTGCAAGATGCCACGCTCAACAATCCTACACATTGCTGCCCATAAAGTCCTTTCTTTCTTCAAATACTCCACAGCCATACACACCCTCTTTACAGCAACTACAGCACGCTTTCTATGTTGGCTGTACCATTTTGCTGTAGGCTTGCCACGGGGATGTACGTGTCAAGGCTCAATTCTTAAACTCGCGTGTGTGGGGAAGACTGATGTCAACTTGGAAAACAAAGATTGTACAAGTGCTCAAGAGAAGGATACATGGTTTTTACCCCGTTTTCCTCAGGTTGGGGATGTAGCTCAGTGGTAGAGCGTTCGCTTTGCATGTGAAAGGCCCCGGGTTCGATCCCCGGCATCTCCATGTTCCTTATTTTTTCCCTGTTTTATATTTGTCTTCTTCTTACAAGCCCACCGTTCATCTTTATCAGCACCTGAAAACCAAACAATTCTCTTATATAATCCACAATAAATATATGCAAATGTACATCCATCCTGCATTTCAAACAATCACACTACTTATACGCTTGAATTTAGAAGGATTTGGCAATAGGCTACGTCTCCATCTTGACATTTCGACCTTCACAAGTACTCAGTGCATAAAAGTGATCAATCTAACAAGTAGTACAATGAGAACAGCAGGTGTAGGGGATGTAGCTCAGTGGTAGAGCGTTCGCTTCGCATGTGAAAGGCCCCGGGTTCGATCCCCGGCATCTCCACATTTTTGGCCAGGGATGTCACAATGCAAACTGAGTGTGCCCCACCCGAATATGAAAGAAGCCACATTTATTGAAATCACCAGACATTGCAAGATGCCACGCTCAACAATCGTACGCTCAACAATCGTACACATTGCTGCCCATAAAGTCCTTTCTTTCTTCAAATACTCCACAGCCATACACACCCTCTTTACAGCAACTACAGCACGCTTTCTATGTTGGCTGTACCATTTTGCTGTAGGCTTGCCACGGGGATGTACGTGTCAAGGCTCAATTCTTAAACTCGCGTGTGTGGGGAAGACTGATGTCAACTTGGAAAACAAAGATTGTACAAGTGCTCAAGAGAAGGATACATGGTTTTTACCCCGTTTTCCTCAGGTTGGGGATGTAGCTCAGTGGTAGAGCGTTCGCTTTGCATGTGAAAGGCCCCGGGTTCGATCCCCGGCATCTCCATGTTCCTTATTTTTTCCCTGTTTTATATTTGTCTTCTTCTTACAAGCCCACCGTTCATCTTTATCAGCACCTGAAAACCAAACAATTCTCTTATATAATCCACAATAAATATATGCAAATGTACATCCATCCTGCATTTCAAACAATCACACTACTTATACGCTTGAATTTAGAAGGATTTGGCAATAGGCTACGTCTCCATCTTGACATTTCGACCTTCACAAGTACTCAGTGCATAAAAGTGATCAATCTAACAAGTAGTACAATGAGAACAGCAGGTGTAGGGGATGTAGCTCAGTGGTAGAGCGTTCGCTTCGCATGTGAAAGGCCCCGGGTTCGATCCCCGGCATCTCCACATTTTTGGCCAGGGATGTCACAATGCAAACTGAGTGTGCCCCACCCGAATATGAAAGAAGCCACATTTATTGAAATCACCAGACATTGCAAGATGCCACGCTCAACAATCGTACGCTCAACAATCGTACACATTGCTGCCCATAAAGTCCTTTCTTTCTTCAAATACTCCACAGCCATACACACCCTCTTTACAGCAACTACAGCACGCTTTCTATGTTGGCTGTACCATTTTGCTGTAGGCTTGCCACGGGGATGTACGTGTCAAGGCTCAATTCTTAAACTCGCGTGTGTGGGGAAGACTGATGTCAACTGGGAAAACAAAGATTGTACAAGTGCTCAAGAGAAGGATACATGGTTTTTACCCCGTTTTCCTCAGGTTGGGGATGTAGCTCAGTGGTAGAGCGTTCGCTTTGCATGTGAAAGGCCCCGGGTTCGATCCCCGGCATCTCCATGTTCCTTATTTTTTCCCTGTTTTATATTTGTCTTCTTCTTACAAGCCCACCGTTCATCTTTATCAGCACCTGAAAACCAAACAATTCTCTTATATAATCCACAATAAATATATGCAAATGTACATCCATCCTGCATTTCAAACAATCACACTACTTATACGCTTGAATTTAGAAGGATTTGGCAATAGGCTACGTCTCCATCTTGACATTTCGACCTTCACAAGTACTCAGTGCATAAAAGTGATCAATCTAACAAGTAGTACAATGAGAACAGCAGGTGTAGGGGATGTAGCTCAGTGGTAGAGCGTTCGCTTCGCATGTGAAAGGCCCCGGGTTCGATCCCCGGCATCTCCACATTTTTGGCCAGGGATGTCACAATGCAAACTGAGTGTGCCCCACCCGAATATGAAAGAAGCCACATTTATTGAAATCACCAGACATTGCAAGATGCCACGCTCAACAATCGTACGCTCAACAATCGTACACATTGCTGCCCATAAAGTCCTTTCTTTCTTCAAATACTCCACAGCCATACACACCCTCTTTACAGCAACTACAGCACGCTTTCTATGTTGGCTGTACCATTTTGCTGTAGGCTTGCCACGGGGATGTACGTGTCAAGGCTCAATTCTTAAACTCGCGTGTGTGGGGAAGACTGATGTCAACTGGGAAAACAAAGATTGTACAAGTGCTCAAGAGAAGGATACATGGTTTTTACCCCGTTTTCCTCAGGTTGGGGATGTAGCTCAGTGGTAGAGCGTTCGCTTTGCATGTGAAAGGCCCCGGGTTCGATCCCCGGCATCTCCATGTTCCTTATTTTTTCCCTGTTTTATATTTGTCTTCTTCTTACAAGCCCACCGTTCATCTTTATCAGCACCTGAAAACCAAACAATTCTCTTATATAATCCACAATAAATATATGCAAATGTACATCCATCCTGCATTTCAAACAATCACACTACTTATACGCTTGAATTTAGAAGGATTTGGCAATAGGCTACGTCTCCATCTTGACATTTCGACCTTCACAAGTACTCAGTGCATAAAAGTGATCAATCTAACAAGTAGTACAATGAGAACAGCAGGTGTAGGGGATGTAGCTCAGTGGTAGAGCGTTCGCTTCGCATGTGAAAGGCCCCGGGTTCGATCCCCGGCATCTCCACATTTTTGGCCAGGGATGTCACAATGCAAACTGAGTGTGCCCCACCCGAATATGAAAGAAGCCACATTTATTGAAATCACCAGACATTGCAAGATGCCACGCTCAACAATCCTACACATTGCTGCCCATAAAGTCCTTTCTTTCTTCAAATACTCCACAGCCATACACACCCTCTTTACAGCAACTACAGCACGCTTTCTATGTTGGCTGTACCATTTTGCTGTAGGCTTGCCACGGGGATGTACGTGTCAAGGCTCAATTCTTAAACTCGCGTGTGTGGGGAAGACTGATGTCAACTTGGAAAACAAAGATTGTACAAGTGCTCAAGAGAAGGATACATGGTTTTTACTCCGTTTTCCTCAGGTTGGGGATGTAGCTCAGTGGTAGAGCGTTCGCTTTGCATGTGAAAGGCCCCGGGTTCGATCCCCGGCATCTCCATGTTCCTTATTTTTTCCCTGTTTTATATTTGTCTTCTTCTTACAAGCCCACCGTTCATCTTTATCAGCACCTGAAAACCAAACAATTCTCTTATATAATCCACAATAAATATATGCAAATGTACATCCATCCTGCATTTCAAACAATCACACTACTTATACGCTTGAATTTAGAAGGATTTGGCAATAGGCTACGTCTCCATCTTGACATTTCGACCTTCACAAGTACTCAGTGCATAAAAGTGATCAATCTAACAAGTAGTACAATGAGAACAGCAGGTGTAGGGGATGTAGCTCAGTGGTAGAGCGTTCGCTTCGCATGTGAAAGGCCCCGGGTTCGATCCCCGGCATCTCCACATTTTTGGCCAGGGATGTCACAATGCAAACTGAGTGTGCCCCACCCGAATATGAAAGAAGCCACATTTATTGAAATCACCAGACATTGCAAGATGCCACGCTCAACAATCCTACACATTGCTGCCCATAAAGTCCTTTCTTTCTTCAAATACTCCACAGCCATACACACCCTCTTTACAGCAACTACAGCACGCTTTCTATGTTGGCTGTACCATTTTGCTGTAGGCTTGCCACGGGGATGTACGTGTCAAGGCTCAATTCTTAAACTCGCGTGTGTGGGGAAGACTGATGTCAACTTGGAAAACAAAGATTGTACAAGTGCTCAAGAGAAGGATACATGGTTTTTACTCCGTTTTCCTCAGGTTGGGGATGTAGCTCAGTGGTAGAGCGTTCGCTTTGCATGTGAAAGGCCCCGGGTTCGGTCCCCGGCATCTCCATGTTCCTTATTTTTTCCCTGTTTTATATTTGTCTTCTTCTTACAAGCCCACCGTTCATCTTTATCAGCACCTGAAAACCAAACAATTCTCTTATATAATCCACAATAAATATATGCAAATGTACATCCATCCTGCATTTCAAACAATCACACTACTTATACGCTTGAATTTAGAAGGATTTGGCAATAGGCTACGTCTCCATCTTGACATTTCGACCTTCACAAGTACTCAGTGCATAAAAGTGATCAATCTAACAAGTAGTACAATGAGAACAGCAGGTGTAGGGGATGTAGCTCAGTGGTAGAGCGTTCGCTTCGCATGTGAAAGGCCCCGGGTTCGATCCCCGGCATCTCCACATTTTTGGCCAGGGATGTCACAATGCAAACTGAGTGTGCCCCACCCGAATATGAAAGAAGCCACATTTATTGAAATCACCAGACATTGCAAGATGCCACGCTCAACAATCCTACACATTGCTGCCCATAAAGTCCTTTCTTTCTTCAAATACTCCACAGCCATACACACCCTCTTTACAGCAACTACAGCACGCTTTCTATGTTGGCTGTACCATTTTGCTGTAGGCTTGCCACGGGGATGTACGTGTCAAGGCTCAATTCTTAAACTCGCGTGTGTGGGGAAGACTGATGTCAACTTGGAAAACAAAGATTGTACAAGTGCTCAAGAGAAGGATACATGGTTTTGACCCCGTTTTCCTCAGGTTGGGGATGTAGCTCAGTGGTAGAGCGTTCGCTTTGCATGTGAAAGGCCCCGGGTTCGATCCCCGGCATCTCCATGTTCCTTACTTTTTCCCTGTTTTATATTTGTCTTCTTCTTACAAGCCCACCGTTCATCTTTATCAGCACCTGAAAACCAAACAATTCTCTTATATAATCCACAATAAATATATGCAAATGTACATCCATCCTGCATTTCAAACAATCACACTACTTATACGCTTGAATTTAGAAGGATTTGGCAATAGGCTACGTCTCCATCTTGACATTTCGACCTTCACAAGTACTCAGTGCATAAAAGTGATCAATCTAACAAGTAGTACAATGAGAACAGCAGGTTTAGGGGATGTAGCTCAGTGGTAGAGCGTTCGCTTCGCATGTGAAAGGCCCCGGGTTCGATCCCCGGCATCTCCACATTTTTGGCCAGGGATGTCACAATGCAAACTGAGTGTGCCCCACCCGAATATGAAAGAAGCCACATTTATTGAAATCACCAGACATTGCAAGATGCCACGCTCAACAATCCTACACATTGCTGCCCATAAAGTCCTTTCTTTCTTCAAATACTCCACAGCCATACACACCCTCTTTACAGCAACTACAGCACGCTTTCTATGTTGGCTGTACCATTTTGCTGTAGGCTTGCCACGGGGATGTACGTGTCAAGGCTCAATTCTTAAACTCGCGTGTGTGGGGAAGACTGATGTCAACTTGGAAAACAAAGATTGTACAAGTGCTCAAGAGAAGGATACATGGTTTTTACCCCGTTTTCCTCAGGTTGGGGATGTAGCTCAGTGGTAGAGCGTTCGCTTTGCATGTGAAAGGCCCCGGGTTCGATCCCCGGCATCTCCATGTTCCTTATTTTTTCCCTGTTTTATATTTGTCTTCTTCTTACAAGCCCACCGTTCATCTTTATCAGCACCTGAAAACCAAACAATTCTCTTATATAATCCACAATAAATATATGCAAATGTACATCCATCCTGCATTTCAAACAATCACACTACTTATACGCTTGAATTTAGAAGGATTTGGCAATAGGCTACGTCTCCATCTTGACATTTCGACCTTCACAAGTACTCAGTGCATAAAAGTGATCAATCTAACAAGTAGTACAATGAGAACAGCAGGTGTAGGGGATGTAGCTCAGTGGTAGAGCGTTCGCTTCGCATGTGAAAGGCCCCGGGTTCGATCCCCGGCATCTCCACATTTTTGGCCAGGGATGTCACAATGCAAACTGAGTGTGCCCCACCCGAATATGAAAGAAGCCACATTTATTGAAATCACCAGACATTGCAAGATGCCACGCTCAACAATCGTACGCTCAACAATCGTACACATTGCTGCCCATAAAGTCCTTTCTTTCTTCAAATACTCCACAGCCATACACACCCTCTTTACAGCAACTACAGCACGCTTTCTATGTTGGCTGTACCATTTTGCTGTAGGCTTGCCACGGGGATGTACGTGTCAAGGCTCAATTCTTAAACTCGCGTGTGTGGGGAAGACTGATGTCAACTTGGAAAACAAAGATTGTACAAGTGCTCAAGAGAAGGATACATGGTTTTTACCCCGTTTTCCTCAGGTTGGGGATGTAGCTCAGTGGTAGAGCGTTCGCTTTGCATGTGAAAGGCCCCGGGTTCGATCCCCGGCATCTCCATGTTCCTTATTTTTTCCCTGTTTTATATTTGTCTTCTTCTTACAAGCCCACCGTTCATCTTTATCAGCACCTGAAAACCAAACAATTCTCTTATATAATCCACAATAAATATATGCAAATGTACATCCATCCTGCATTTCAAACAATCACACTACTTATACGCTTGAATTTAGAAGGATTTGGCAATAGGCTACGTCTCCATCTTGACATTTCGACCTTCACAAGTACTCAGTGCATAAAAGTGATCAATCTAACAAGTAGTACAATGAGAACAGCAGGTTTAGGGGATGTAGCTCAGTGGTAGAGCGTTCGCTTCGCATGTGAAAGGCCCCGGGTTCGATCCCCGGCATCTCCACATTTCTGGCCAGGGATGTCACAATGCAAACTGAGTGTGCCCCACCCGAATATGAAAGAAGCCACATTTATTGAAATCACCAGACATTGCAAGATGCCACGCTCAACAATCCTACACATTGCTGCCCATAAAGTCCTTTCTTTCTTCAAATACTCCACAGCCATACACACCCTCTTTACAGCAACTACAGCACGCTTTCTATGTTGGCTGTACCATTTTGCTGTAGGCTTGCCACGGGGATGTACGTGTCAAGGCTCAATTCTTAAACTCGCGTGTGTGGGGAAGACTGATGTCAACTTGGAAAACAAAGATTGTACAAGTGCTCAAGAGAAGGATACATGGTTTTTACCCCGTTTTCCTCAGGTTGGGGATGTAGCTCAGTGGTAGAGCGTTCGCTTTGCATGTGAAAGGCCCCGGGTTCGATCCCCGGCATCTCCATGTTCCTTATTTTTTCCCTGTTTTATATTTGTCTTCTTCTTACAAGCCCACCGTTCATCTTTATCAGCACCTGAAAACCAAACAATTCTCTTATATAATCCACAATAAATATATGCAAATGTACATCCATCCTGCATTTCAAACAATCACACTACTTATACGCTTGAATTTAGAAGGATTTGGCAATAGGCTACGTCTCCATCTTGACATTTCGACCTTCACAAGTACTCAGTGCATAAAAGTGATCAATCTAACAAGTAGTACAATGAGAACAGCAGGTGTAGGGGATGTAGCTCAGTGGTAGAGCGTTCGCTTCGCATGTGAAAGGCCCCGGGTTCGATCCCCGGCATCTCCACATTTTTGGCCAGGGATGTCACAATGCAAACTGAGTGTGCCCCACCCGAATATGAAAGAAGCCACATTTATTGAAATCACCAGACATTGTAAGATGCCACGCTCAACAATCCTACACATTGCTGCCCATAAAGTCCTTTCTTTCTTCAAATACTCCACAGCCATACACACCCTCTTTACAGCAACTACAGCACGCTTTCTATGTTGGCTGTACCATTTTGCTGTAGGCTTGCCACGGGGATGTACGTGTCAAGGCTCAATTCTTAAACTCGCGTGTGTGGGGAAGACTGATGTCAACTTGGAAAACAAAGATTGTACAAGTGCTCAAGAGAAGGATACATGGTTTTTACCCCGTTTTCCTCAGGTTGGGGATGTAGCTCAGTGGTAGAGCGTTCGCTTTGCATGTGAAAGGTCCCGGGTTCGATCCCCGGCATCTCCATGTTCCTTATTTTTTCCCTGTTTTATATTTGTCTTCTTCTTACAAGCCCACCGTTCATCTTTATCAGCACCTGAAAACCAAACAATTCTCTTATATAATCCACAATAAATATATGCAAATGTACATCCATCCTGCATTTCAAACAATCACACTACTTATACGCTTGAATTTAGAAGGATTTGGCAATAGGCTACGTCTCCATCTTGACATTTCGACCTTCACAAGTACTCAGTGCATAAAAGTGATCAATCTAACAAGTAGTACAATGAGAACAGCAGGTGTAGGGGATGTAGCTCAGTGGTAGAGCGTTCGCTTCGCATGTGAAAGGCCCCGGGTTCGATCCCCGGCATCTCCACATTTTTGGCCAGGGATGTCACAATGCAAACTGAGTGTGCCCCACCCGAATATGAAAGAAGCCACTTTTATTGAAATCACCAAACATTGCAAGATGCCACGCTCAACAATCCTACACATTGCTGCCCATAAAGTCCTTTCTTTCTTCAAATACTCCACAGCCATACACACCCTCTTTACAGCAACTACAGCACGCTTTCTATGTTGGCTGTACCATTTTGCTGTAGGCTTGCCACGGGGATGTACGTGTCAAGGCTCAATTCTTAAACTCGCGTGTGTGGGGAAGACTGATGTCAACTTGGAAAACAAAGATTGTACAAGTGCTCAAGAGAAGGATACATGGTTTTTACCCCGTTTTCCTCAGGTTGGGGATGTAGCTCAGTGGTAGAGCGTTCGCTTTGCATGTGAAAGGCCCCGGGTTCGATCCCCGGCATCTCCATGTTCCTTATTTTTTCCCTGTTTTATATTTGTCTTCTTCTTACAAGCCCACCGTTCATCTTTATCAGCACCTGAAAACCAAACAATTCTCTTATATAATCCACAATAAATATATGCAAATGTACATCCATCCTGCATTTCAAACAATCACACTACTTATACGCTTGAATTTAGAAGGATTTGGCAATAGGCTACGTCTCCATCTTGACATTTCGACCTTCACAAGTACTCAGTGCATAAAAGTGATCAATCTAACAAGTAGTACAATGAGAACAGCAGGTGTAGGGGATGTAGCTCAGTGGTAGAGCGTTCGCTTCGCATGTGAAAGGCCCCGGGTTCGATCCCCGGCATCTCCACATTTTTGGCCAGGGATGTCACAATGCAAACTGAGTGTGCCCCACCCGAATATGAAAGAAGCCACATTTATTGAAATCACCAGACATTGCAAGATGCCACGCTCAACAATCCTACACATTGCTGCCCATTAAGTCCTTTCTTTCTTCAAATACTCCACAGCCATACACACCCTCTTTACAGCAACTACAGCACGCTTTCTATGTTGGCTGTACCATTTTGCTGTAGGCTTGCCACGGGGATGTACGTGTCAAGGCTCAATTCTTAAACTCGCGTGTGTGGGGAAGACTGATGTCAACTTGGAAAACAAAGATTGTACAAGTGCTCAAGAGAAGGATACATGGTTTTTACCCCGTTTTCCTCAGGTTGGGGATGTAGCTCAGTGGTAGAGCGTTCGCTTTGCATGTGAAAGGCCCCGGGTTCGATCCCCGGCATCTCCATGTTCCTTATTTTTTCCCTGTTTTATATTTGTCTTCTTCTTACAAGCCCACCGTTCATCTTTATCAGCACCTGAAAACCAAACAATTCTCTTATATAATCCACAATAAATATATGCAAATGTACATCCATCCTGCATTTCAAACAATCACACTACTTATACGCTTGAATTTAGAAGGATTTGGCAATAGGCTACGTCTCCATCTTGACATTTCGACCTTCACAAGTACTCAGTGCATAAAAGTGATCAATCTAACAAGTAGTACAATGAGAACAGCAGGTGTAGGGGATGTAGCTCAGTGGTAGAGCGTTCGCTTCGCATGTGAAAGGCCCCGGGTTCGATCCCCGGCATCTCCACATTTTTGGCCAGGGATGTCACAATGCAAACTGAGTGTGCCCCACCCGAATATGAAAGAAGCCACATTTATTGAAATCACCAAACATTGCAAGATGCCACGCTCAACAATCGTACACATTGCTGCCCATAAAGTCCTTTCTTTCTTCAAATACTCCACAGCCATACACACCCTCTTTACAGCAACTACAGCACGCTTTCTATGTTGGCTGTACCATTTTGCTGTAGGCTTGCCACGGGGATGTACGTGTCAAGGCTCAATTCTTAAACTCGCGTGTGTGGGGAAGACTGATGTCAACTTGGAAAACAAAGATTGTACAAGTGCTCAAGAGAAGGATACATGGTTTTTACCCCGTTTTCCTCAGGTTGGGGATGTAGCTCAGTGGTAGAGCGTTCGCTTTGCATGTGAAAGGCCCCGGGTTCGATCCCCGGCATCTCCATGTTCCTTATTTTTTCCCTGTTTTATATTTGTCTTCTTCTTACAAGCCCACCGTTCATCTTTATCAGCACCTGAAAACCAAACAATTCTCTTATATAATCCACAATAAATATATGCAAATGTACATCCATCCTGCATTTCAAACAATCACACTACTTATACGCTTGAATTTAGAAGGATTTGGCAATAGGCTACGTCTCCATCTTGACATTTCGACCTTCACAAGTACTCAGTGCATAAAAGTGATCAATCTAACAAGTAGTACAATGAGAACAGCAGGTGTAGGGGATGTAGCTCAGTGGTAGAGCGTTCGCTTCGCATGTGAAAGGCCCCGGGTTCGATCCCCGGCATCTCCACATTTTTGGCCAGGGATGTCACAATGCAAACTGAGTGTGCCCCACCCGAATATGAAAGAAGCCACATTTATTGAAATCACCAGACATTGCAAGATGCCACGCTCAACAATCCTACACATTGCTGCCCATAAAGTCCTTTCTTTCTTCAAATACTCCACAGCCATACACACCCTCTTTACAGCAACTACAGCACGCTTTCTATGTTGGCTGTACCATTTTGCTGTTCTCTTGCCACGGGGATGTACGTGTCAAGGCTCAATTCTTAAACTCGCGTGTGTGGGGAAGACTGATGTCAACTTGGAAAACAAAGATTGTACAAGTGCTCAAGAGAAGGATACATGGTTTTTACCCCGTTTTCCTCAGGTTGGGGATGTAGCTCAGTGGTAGAGCGTTCGCTTTGCATGTGAAAGGCCCCGGGTTCGATCCCCGGCATCTCCATGTTCCTTATTTTTTCCCTGTTTTATATTTGTCTTCTTCTTACAAGCCCACCGTTCATCTTTATCAGCACCTGAAAACCAAACAATTCTCTTATATAATCCACAATAAATATATGCAAATGTACATCCATCCTGCATTTCAAACAATCACACTACTTATACGCTTGAATTTAGAAGGATTTGGCAATAGGCTACGTCTCCATCTTGACATTTCGACCTTCACAAGTACTCAGTGCATAAAAGTGATCAATCTAACAAGTAGTACAATGAGAACAGCAGGTGTAGGGGATGTAGCTCAGTGGTAGAGCGTTCGCTTCGCATGTGAAAGGCCCCGGGTTCGATCCCCGGCATCTCCACATTTTTGGCCAGGGATGTCACAATGCAAACTGAGTGTGCCCCACCCGAATATGAAAGAAGCCACATTTATTGAAATCACCAGACATTGCAAGATGCCACGCTCAACAATCCTACACATTGCTGCCCATAAAGTCCTTTCTTTCTTCAAATACTCCACAGCCATACACACCCTCTTTACAGCAACTACAGCACGCTTTCTATGTTGGCTGTACCATTTTGCTGTAGGCTTGCCACGGGGATGTACGTGTCAAGGCTCAATTCTTAAACTCGCGTGTGTGGGGAAGACTGATGTCAACTTGGAAAACAAAGATTGTACAAGTGCTCAAGAGAAGGATACATGGTTTTTACTCCGTTTTCCTCAGGTTGGGGATGTAGCTCAGTGGTAGAGCGTTCGCTTTGCATGTGAAAGGCCCCGGGTTCGATCCCCGGCATCTCCATGTTCCTTATTTTTTCCCTGTTTTATATTTGTCTTCTTCTTACAAGCCCACCGTTCATCTTTATCAGCACCTGAAAACCAAACAATTCTCTTATATAATCCACAATAAATATATGCAAATGTACATCCATCCTGCATTTCAAACAATCACACTACTTATACGCTTGAATTTAGAAGGATTTGGCAATAGGCTACGTCTCCATCTTGACATTTCGACCTTCACAAGTACTCAGTGCATAAAAGTGATCAATCTAACAAGTAGTACAATGAGAACAGCAGGTGTAGGGGATGTAGCTCAGTGGTAGAGCGTTCGCTTCGCATGTGAAAGGCCCCGGGTTCGATCCCCGGCATCTCCACATTTTTGGCCAGGGATGTCACAATGCAAACTGAGTGTGCCCCACCCGAATATGAAAGAAGCCACATTTATTGAAATCACCAAACATTGCAAGATGCCACGCTCAACAATCCTACACATTGCTGCCCATAAAGTCCTTTCTTTCTTCAAATACTCCACAGCCATACACACCCTCTTTACAGCAACTACAGCACGCTTTCTATGTTGGCTGTACCATTTTGCTGTAGGCTTGCCACGGGGATGTACGTGTCAAGGCTCAATTCTTAAACTCGCGTGTGTGGGGAAGACTGATGTCAACTTGGAAAACAAAGATTGTACAAGTGCTCAAGAGAAGGATACATGGTTTTTACCCCGTTTTCCTCAGGTTGGGGATGTAGCTCAGTGGTAGAGCGTTCGCTTTGCATGTGAAAGGCCCCGTGTTCGATCCCCGGCATCTCCATGTTCCTTATTTTTTCCCTGTTTTATATTTGTCTTCTTCTTACAAGCCCACCGTTCATCTTTATCAGCACCTGAAAACCAAACAATTCTCTTATATAATCCACAATAAATATATGCAAATGTACATCCATCCTGCATTTCAAACAATCACACTACTTATACGCTTGAATTTAGAAGGATTTGGCAATAGGCTACGTCTCCATCTTGACATTTCGACCTTCACAAGTACTCAGTGCATAAAAGTGATCAATCTAACAAGTAGTACAATGAGAACAGCAGGTGTAGGGGATGTAGCTCAGTGGTAGAGCGTTCGCTTCGCATGTGAAAGGCCCCGGGTTCGATCCCCGGCATCTCCACATTTTTGGCCAGGGATGTCACAATGCAAACTGAGTGTGCCCCACCCGAATATGAAAGAAGCCACATTTATTGAAATCACCAGACATTGCAAGATGCCACGCTCAACAATCCTACACATTGCTGCCCATAAAGTCCTTTCTTTCTTCAAATACTCCACAGCCATACACACCCTCTTTACAGCAACTACAGCACGCTTTCTATGTTGGCTGTACCATTTTGCTGTTCTCTTGCCACGGGGATGTACGTGTCAAGGCTCAATTCTTAAACTCGCGTGTGTGGGGAAGACTGATGTCAACTTGGAAAACAAAGATTGTACAAGTGCTCAAGAGAAGGATACATGGTTTTTACCCCGTTTTCCTCAGGTTGGGGATGTAGCTCAGTGGTAGAGCGTTCGCTTTGCATGTGAAAGGCCCCGGGTTCGATCCCCGGCATCTCCATGTTCCTTATTTTTTCCCTGTTTTATATTTGTCTTCTTCTTACAAGCCCACCGTTCATCTTTATCAGCACCTGAAAACCAAACAATTCTCTTATATAATCCACAATAAATATATGCAAATGTACATCCATCCTGCATTTCAAACAATCACACTACTTATACGCTTGAATTTAGAAGGATTTGGCAATAGGCTACGTCTCCATCTTGACATTTCGACCTTCACAAGTACTCAGTGCATAAAAGTGATCAATCTAACAAGTAGTACAATGAGAACAGCAGGTGTAGGGGATGTAGCTCAGTGGTAGAGCGTTCGCTTCGCATGTGAAAGGCCCCGGGTTCGATCCCCGGCATCTCCACATTTTTGGCCAGGGATGTCACAATGCAAACTGAGTGTGCCCCACCCGAATATGAAAGAAGCCACATTTATTGAAATCACCAGACATTGCAAGATGCCACGCTCAACAATCCTACACATTGCTGCCCATAAAGTCCTTTCTTTCTTCAAATACTCCACAGCCATACACACCCTCTTTACAGCAACTACAGCACGCTTTCTATGTTGGCTGTACCATTTTGCTGTAGGCTTGCCACGGGGATGTACGTGTCAAGGCTCAATTCTTAAACTCGCGTGTGTGGGGAAGACTGATGTCAACTTGGAAAACAAAGATTGTACAAGTGCTCAAGAGAAGGATACATGGTTTTTACTCCGTTTTCCTCAGGTTGGGGATGTAGCTCAGTGGTAGAGCGTTCGCTTTGCATGTGAAAGGCCCCGGGTTCGATCCCCGGCATCTCCATGTTCCTTATTTTTTCCCTGTTTTATATTTGTCTTCTTCTTACAAGCCCACCGTTCATCTTTATCAGCACCTGAAAACCAAACAATTCTCTTATATAATCCACAATAAATATATGCAAATGTACATCCATCCTGCATTTCAAACAATCACACTACTTATACGCTTGAATTTAGAAGGATTTGGCAATAGGCTACGTCTCCATCTTGACATTTCGACCTTCACAAGTACTCAGTGCATAAAAGTGATCAATCTAACAAGTAGTACAATGAGAACAGCAGGTGTAGGGGATGTAGCTCAGTGGTAGAGCGTTCGCTTCGCATGTGAAAGGCCCCGGGTTCGATCCCCGGCATCTCCACATTTTTGGCCAGGGATGTCACAATGCAAACTGAGTGTGCCCCACCCGAATATGAAAGAAGCCACATTTATTGAAATCACCAAACATTGCAAGATGCCACGCTCAACAATCCTACACATTGCTGCCCATAAAGTCCTTTCTTTCTTCAAATACTCCACAGCCATACACACCCTCTTTACAGCAACTACAGCACGCTTTCTATGTTGGCTGTACCATTTTGCTGTAGGCTTGCCACGGGGATGTACGTGTCAAGGCTCAATTCTTAAACTCGCGTGTGTGGGGAAGACTGATGTCAACTTGGAAAACAAAGATTGTACAAGTGCTCAAGAGAAGGATACATGGTTTTTACCCCGTTTTCCTCAGGTTGGGGATGTAGCTCAGTGGTAGAGCGTTCGCTTTGCATGTGAAAGGCCCCGTGTTCGATCCCCGGCATCTCCATGTTCCTTATTTTTTCCCTGTTTTATATTTGTCTTCTTCTTACAAGCCCACCGTTCATCTTTATCAGCACCTGAAAACCAAACAATTCTCTTATATAATCCACAATAAATATATGCAAATGTACATCCATCCTGCATTTCAAACAATCACACTACTTATACGCTTGAATTTAGAAGGATTTGGCAATAGGCTACGTCTCCATCTTGACATTTCGACCTTCACAAGTACTCAGTGCATAAAAGTGATCAATCTAACAAGTAGTACAATGAGAACAGCAGGTGTAGGGGATGTAGCTCAGTGGTAGAGCGTTCGCTTCGCATGTGAAAGGCCCCGGGTTCGATCCCCGGCATCTCCACATTTTTGGCCAGGGATGTCACAATGCAAACTGAGTGTGCCCCACCCGAATATGAAAGAAGCCACATTTATTGAAATCACCAGACATTGCAAGATGCCACGCTCAACAATCCTACACATTGCTGCCCATAAAGTCCTTTCTTTCTTCAAATACTCCACAGCCATACACACCCTCTTTACAGCAACTACAGCACGCTTTCTATGTTGGCTGTACCATTTTGCTGTTCTCTTGCCACGGGGATGTACGTGTCAAGGCTCAATTCTTAAACTCGCGTGTGTGGGGAAGACTGATGTCAACTTGGAAAACAAAGATTGTACAAGTGCTCAAGAGAAGGATACATGGTTTTTACCCCGTTTTCCTCAGGTTGGGGATGTAGCTCAGTGGTAGAGCGTTCGCTTTGCATGTGAAAGGCCCCGGGTTCGATCCCCGGCATCTCCATGTTCCTTATTTTTTCCCTGTTTTATATTTGTCTTCTTCTTACAAGCCCACCGTTCATCTTTATCAGCACCTGAAAACCAAACAATTCTCTTATATAATCCACAATAAATATATGCAAATGTACATCCATCCTGCATTTCAAACAATCACACTACTTATACGCTTGAATTTAGAAGGATTTGGCAATAGGCTACGTCTCCATCTTGACATTTCGACCTTCACAAGTACTCAGTGCATAAAAGTGATCAATCTAACAAGTAGTACAATGAGAACAGCAGGTGTAGGGGATGTAGCTCAGTGGTAGAGCGTTCGCTTCGCATGTGAAAGGCCCCGGGTTCGATCCCCGGCATCTCCACATTTTTGGCCAGGGATGTCACAATGCAAACTGAGTGTGCCCCACCCGAATATGAAAGAAGCCACATTTATTGAAATCACCAGACATTGCAAGATGCCACGCTCAACAATCGTACGCTCAACAATCGTACACATTGCTGCCCATAAAGTCCTTTCTTTCTTCAAATACTCCACAGCCATACACACCCTCTTTACAGCAACTACAGCACGCTTTCTATGTTGGCTGTACCATTTTGCTGTAGGCTTGCCACGGGGATGTACGTGTCAAGGCTCAATTCTTAAACTCGCGTGTGTGGGGAAGACTGATGTCAACTTGGAAAACAAAGATTGTACAAGTGCTCAAGAGAAGGATACATGGTTTTTACCCCGTTTTCCTCAGGTTGGGGATGTAGCTCAGTGGTAGAGCGTTCGCTTTGCATGTGAAAGGCCCCGGGTTCGATCCCCGGCATCTCCATGTTCCTTACTTTTTCCCTGTTTTATATTTGTCTTCTTCTTACAAGCCCACCGTTCATCTTTATCAGCACCTGAAAACCAAACAATTCTCTTATATAATCCACAATAAATATATGCAAATGTACATCCATCCTGCATTTCAAACAATCACACTACTTATACGCTTGAATTTAGAAGGATTTGGCAATAGGCTACGTCTCCATCTTGACATTTCGACCTTCACAAGTACTCAGTGCATAAAAGTGATCAATCTAACAAGTAGTACAATGAGAACAGCAGGTGTAGGGGATGTAGCTCAGTGGTAGAGCGTTCGCTTCGCATGTGAAAGGCCCCGGGTTCGATCCCCGGCATCTCCACATTTTTGGCCAGGGATGTCACAATGCAAACTGAGTGTGCCCCACCCGAATATGAAAGAAGCCACATTTATTGAAATCACCAGACATTGCAAGATGCCACGCTCAACAATCGTACGCTCAACAATCGTACACATTGCTGCCCATAAAGTCCTTTCTTTCTTCAAATACTCCACAGCCATACACACCCTCTTTACAGCAACTACAGCACGCTTTCTATGTTGGCTGTACCATTTTGCTGTAGGCTTGCCACGGGGATGTACGTGTCAAGGCTCAATTCTTAAACTCGCGTGTGTGGGGAAGACTGATGTCAACTTGGAAAACAAAGATTGTACAAGTGCTCAAGAGAAGGATACATGGTTTTTACCCCGTTTTCCTCAGGTTGGGGATGTAGCTCAGTGGTAGAGCGTTCGCTTTGCATGTGAAAGGCCCCGGGTTCGATCCCCGGCATCTCCATGTTCCTTATTTTTTCCCTGTTTTATATTTGTCTTCTTCTTACAAGCCCACCGTTCATCTTTATCAGCACCTGAAAACCAAACAATTCTCTTATATAATCCACAATAAATATATGCAAATGTACATCCATCCTGCATTTCAAACAATCACACTACTTATACGCTTGAATTTAGAAGGATTTGGCAATAGGCTACGTCTCCATCTTGACATTTCGACCTTCACAAGTACTCAGTGCATAAAAGTGATCAATCTAACAAGTAGTACAATGAGAACAGCAGGTGTAGGGGATGTAGCTCAGTGGTAGAGCGTTCGCTTTGCATGTGAAAGGCCCCGGGTTCGATCCCCGGCATCTCCACATTTTTGGCCAGGGATGTCACAATGCAAACTGAGTGTGCCCCACCCGAATATGAAAGAAGCCACATTTATTGAAATCACCAGACATTGCAAGATGCCACGCTCAACAATCCTACACATTGCTGCCCATAAAGTCCTTTCTTTCTTCAAATACTCCACAGCCATACACACCCTCTTTACAGCAACTACAGCACGCTTTCTATGTTGGCTGTACCATTTTGCTGTAGGCTTGCCACGGGGATGTACGTGTCAAGGCTCAATTCTTAAACTCGCGTGTGTGGGGAAGACTGATGTCAACTGGGAAAACAAAGATTGTACAAGTGCTCAAGAGAAGGATACATGGTTTTTACCCCGTTTTTCTCAGGTTGGGGATGTAGCTCAGTGGTAGAGCGTTCGCTTTGCATGTGAAAGGCCCCGGGTTCGATCCCCGGCATCTCCATGTTCCTTACTTTTTCCCTGTTTTATATTTGTCTTCTTCTTACAAGCCCACCGTTCATCTTTATCAGCACCTGAAAACCAAACAATTCTCTTATATAATCCACAATAAATATATGCAAATGTACATCCATCCTGCATTTCAAACAATCACACTACTTATACGCTTGAATTTAGAAGGATTTGGCAATAGGCTACGTCTCCATCTTGACATTTCGACCTTCACAAGTACTCAGTGCATAAAAGTGATCAATCTAACAAGTAGTACAATGAGAACAGCAGGTGTAGGGGATGTAGCTCAGTGGTAGAGCGTTCGCTTCGCATGTGAAAGGCCCCGGGTTCGATCCCCGGCATCTCCACATTTTTGGCCAGGGATGTCACAATGCAAACTGAGTGTGCCCCACCCGAATATGAAAGAAGCCACATTTATTGAAATCACCAGACATTGCAAGATGCCACGCTCAACAATCCTACACATTGCTGCCCATAAAGTCCTTTCTTTCTTCAAATACTCCACAGCCATACACACCCTCTTTACAGCAACTACAGCACGCTTTCTATGTTGGCTGTACCATTTTGCTGTAGGCTTGCCACGGGGATGTACGTGTCAAGGCTCAATTCTTAAACTCGCGTGTGTGGGGAAGACTGATGTCAACTTGGAAAACAAAGATTGTATAAGTGCTCAAGAGAAGGATACATGGTTTTTACCCCGTTTTCCTCAGGTTGGGGATGTAGCTCAGTGGTAGAGCGTTCGCTTTGCATGTGAAAGGCCCCGGGTTCGATCCCCGGCATCTCCATGTTCCTTACTTTTTCCCTGTTTTATATTTGTCTTCTTCTTACAAGCCCACCGTTCATCTTTATCAGCACCTGAGTGAGTGAGTTTAGTTTTACGAAAAAACTCTGCAATATTACAGCTACATGGCGGCGGTCTGTAAATAATCAAGTCTGGACCAGACAATCCAGTGATCAACAACATGAGCATCGATCTGCGCAATTGGGAACCGATGACATGCGTCAACCAAGTCAGCGAGCCTGACCACCCGATCCCGTTAGTCGCCTCTTACGACAAGCTGAGTCGCCTTTTATGGCAAGCATGGGTTGCTGAAGGCCTATTCTACCCCGGGACCTTCACGGGTCTATCAGCACCTGAAAACCAAACAATTCTCTTATATAATGCACAATAAATATATGCAAATGTACATCCATCCTGCATTTCAAACAATCACACTACTTATACGCTTGAATTTAGAAGGATTTGGCAATAGGCTACGTCTCCATCTTGACATTTCGACCTTCACAAGTACTCAGTGCATAAAAGTGATCAATCTAACAAGTAGTACAATGAGAACAGCAGGTGTAGGGGATGTAGCTCAGTGGTAGAGCGTTCGCTTCGCATGTGAAAGGCCCCGGGTTCGATCCCCGGCATCTCCACATTTTTGGCCAGGGATGTCACAATGCAAACTGAGTGTGCCCCACCCGAATATGAAAGAAGCCACATTTATTGAAATCACCAGACATTGCAAGATGCCACGCTCAACAATCCTACACATTGCTGCCCATAAAGTCCTTTCTTTCTTCAAATACTCCACAGCCATACACACCCTCTTTACAGCAACTACAGCACGCTTTCTATGTTGGCTGTACCATTTTGCTGTAGGCTTGCCACGGGGATGTACGTGTCAAGGCTCAATTCTTAAACTCGCGTGTGTGGGGAAGACTGATGTCAACTGGGAAAACAAAGATTGTACAAGTGCTCAAGAGAAGGATACATGGTTTTTACCCCGTTTTTCTCAGGTTGGGGATGTAGCTCAGTGGTAGAGCGTTCGCTTTGCATGTGAAAGGCCCCGGGTTCGATCCCCGGCATCTCCATGTTCCTTACTTTTTCCCTGTTTTATATTTGTCTTCTTCTTACAAGCCCACCGTTCATCTTTATCAGCACCTGAAAACCAAACAATTCTCTTATATAATCCACAATAAATATATGCAAATGTACATCCATCCTGCATTTCAAACAATCACACTACTTATACGCTTGAATTTAGAAGGATTTGGCAATAGGCTACGTCTCCATCTTGACATTTCGACCTTCACAAGTACTCAGTGCATAAAAGTGATCAATCTAACAAGTAGTACAATGAGAACAGCAGGTGTAGGGGATGTAGCTCAGTGGTAGAGCGTTCGCTTCGCATGTGAAAGGCCCCGGGTTCGATCCCCGGCATCTCCACATTTTTGGCCAGGGATGTCACAATGCAAACTGAGTGTGCCCCACCCGAATATGAAAGAAGCCACATTTATTGAAATCACCAGACATTGCAAGATGCCACGCTCAACAATCCTACACATTGCTGCCCATAAAGTCCTTTCTTTCTTCAAATACTCCACAGCCATACACACCCTCTTTACAGCAACTACAGCACGCTTTCTATGTTGGCTGTACCATTTTGCTGTAGGCTTGCCACGGGGATGTACGTGTCAAGGCTCAATTCTTAAACTCGCGTGTGTGGGGAAGACTGATGTCAACTTGGAAAACAAAGATTGTACAAGTGCTCAAGAGAAGGATACATGGTTTTGACCCCGTTTTCCTCAGGTTGGGGATGTAGCTCAGTGGTAGAGCGTTCGCTTTGCATGTGAAAGGCCCCGGGTTCGATCCCCGGCATCTCCATGTTCCTTATTTTTTCCCTGTTTTATATTTGTCTTCTTCTTACAAGCCCACCGTTCATCTTTATCAGCACCTGAAAACCAAACAATTCTCTTATATAATCCACAATAAATATATGCAAATGTACATCCATCCTGCATTTCAAACAATCACACTACTTATACGCTTGAATTTAGAAGGATTTGGCAATAGGCTACGTCTCCATCTTGACATTTCGACCTTCACAAGTACTCAGTGCATAAAAGTGATCAATCTAACAAGTAGTACAATGAGAACAGCAGGTGTAGGGGATGTAGCTCAGTGGTAGAGCGTTCGCTTCGCATGTGAAAGGCCCCGGGTTCGATCCCCGGCATCTCCACATTTTTGGCCAGGGATGTCACAATGCAAACTGAGTGTGCCCCACCCGAATATGAAAGAAGCCACATTTATTGAAATCACCAGACATTGCAAGATGCCACGCTCAACAATCCTACACATTGCTGCCCATAAACTCCTTTCTTTCTTCAAATACTCCACAGCCATACACACCCTCTTTACAGCAACTACAGCACGCTTTCTATGTTGGCTGTACCATTTTGCTGTAGGCTTGCCACGGGGATGTACGTGTCAAGGCTCAATTCTTAAACTCGCGTGTGTGGGGAAGACTGATGTCAACTTGGAAAACAAAGATTGTATAAGTGCTCAAGAGAAGGATACATGGTTTTTACCCCGTTTTCCTCAGGTTGGGGATGTAGCTCAGTGGTAGAGCGTTCGCTTTGCATGTGAAAGGCCCCGGGTTCGATCCCCGGCATCTCCATGTTCCTTACTTTTTCCCTGTTTTATATTTGTCTTCTTCTTACAAGCCCACCGTTCATCTTTATCAGCACCTGAGTGAGTGAGTTTAGTTTTACGAAAAAACTCTGCAATATTACAGCTACATGGCGGCGGTCTGTAAATAATCAAGTCTGGACCAGACAATCCAGTGATCAACAACATGAGCATCGATCTGCGCAACTGGGAACCGATGACATGCGTCAACCAAGTCAGCGAGCCTGACCACCCGATCCCGTTAGTCGCCTCTTACGACAAGCTGAGTCGCCTTTTATGGCAAGCATGGGTTGCTGAAGGCCTATTCTACCCCGGGACCTTCACGGGTCTATCAGCACCTGAAAACCAAACAATTCTCTTATATAATCCACAATAAATATATGCAAATGTACATCCATCCTGCATTTCAAACAATCACACTACTTATACGCTTGAATTTAGAAGGATTTGGCAATAGGCTACGTCTCCATCTTGACATTTCGACCTTCACAAGTACTCAGTGCATAAAAGTGATCAATCTAACAAGTAGTACAATGAGAACAGCAGGTGTAGGGGATGTAGCTCAGTGGTAGAGCGTTCGCTTCGCATGTGAAAGGCCCCGGGTTCGATCCCCGGCATCTCCACATTTTTGGCCAGGGATGTCACAATGCAAACTGAGTGTGCCCCACCCGAATATGAAAGAAGCCACATTTATTGAAATCACCAGACATTGCAAGATGCCACGCTCAACAATCCTACACATTGCTGCCCATAAAGTCCTTTCTTTCTTCAAATACTCCACAGCCATACACACCCTCTTTACAGCAACTACAGCACGCTTTCTATGTTGGCTGTACCATTTTGCTGTAGGCTTGCCACGGGGATGTACGTGTCAAGGCTCAATTCTTAAACTCGCGTGTGTGGGGAAGACTGATGTCAACTGGGAAAACAAAGATTGTACAAGTGCTCAAGAGAAGGATACATGGTTTTTACCCCGTTTTTCTCAGGTTGGGGATGTAGCTCAGTGGTAGAGCGTTCGCTTTGCATGTGAAAGGCCCCGGGTTCGATCCCCGGCATCTCCATGTTCCTTACTTTTTCCCTGTTTTATATTTGTCTTCTTCTTACAAGCCCACCGTTCATCTTTATCAGCACCTGAAAACCAAACAATTCTCTTATATAATCCACAATAAATATATGCAAATGTACATCCATCCTGCATTTCAAACAATCACACTACTTATACGCTTGAATTTAGAAGGATTTGGCAATAGGCTACGTCTCCATCTTGACATTTCGACCTTCACAAGTACTCAGTGCATAAAAGTGATCAATCTAACAAGTAGTACAATGAGAACAGCAGGTGTAGGGGATGTAGCTCAGTGGTAGAGCGTTCGCTTCGCATGTGAAAGGCCCCGGGTTCGATCCCCGGCATCTCCATGTTCCTTACTTTTTCCCTGTTTTATATTTGTCTTCTTCTTACAAGCCCACCGTTCATCTTTATCAGCACCTGAGTGAGTGAGTTTAGTTTTACGAAAAAACTCTGCAATATTACAGCTACATGGCGGCGGTCTGTAAATAATCAAGTCTGGACCAGACAATCCAGTGATCAACAACATGAGCATCGATCTGCGCAACTGGGAACCGATGACATGCGTCAACCAAGTCAGCGAGCCTGACCACCCGATCCCGTTAGTAGCCTCTTACGACAAGCTGAGTCGCCTTTTATGGCAAGCATGGGTTGCTGAAGGCCTATTCTACCCCGGGACCTTCACGGGTCTATCAGCACCTGAAAACCAAACAATTCTCTTATATAATCCACAATAAATATATGCAAATGTACATCCATCCTGCATTTCAAACAATCACACTACTTATACGCTTGAATTTAGAAGGATTTGGCAATAGGCTACGTCTCCATCTTGACATTTCGACCTTCACAAGTACTCAGTGCATAAAAGTGATCAATCTAACAAGTAGTACAATGAGAACAGCAGGTGTAGGGGATGTAGCTCAGTGGTAGAGCGTTCGCTTCGCATGTGAAAGGCCCCGGGTTCGATCCCCGGCATCTCCACATTTTTGGCCAGGGATGTCACAATGCAAACTGAGTGTGCCCCACCCGAATATGAAAGAAGCCACATTTATTGAAATCACCAGACATTGCAAGATGCCACGCTCAACAATCCTACACATTGCTGCCCATAAAGTCCTTTCTTTCTTCAAATACTCCACAGCCATACACACCCTCTTTACAGCAACTACAGCACGCTTTCTATGTTGGTTGTACCATTTTGCTGTAGGCTTGCCACGGGGATGTACGTGTCAAGGCTCAATTCTTAAACTCGCGTGTGTGGGGAAGACTGATGTCAACTGGGAAAACAAAGATTGTACAAGTGCTCAAGAGAAGGATACATGGTTTTTACCCCGTTTTTCTCAGGTTGGGGATGTAGCTCAGTGGTAGAGCGTTCGCTTTGCATGTGAAAGGCCCCGGGTTCGATCCCCGGCATCTCCATGTTCCTTACTTTTTCCCTGTTTTATATTTGTCTTCTTCTTACAAGCCCACCGTTCATCTTTATCAGCACCTGAAAACCAAACAATTCTCTTATATAATCCACAATAAATATATGCAAATGTACATCCATCCTGCATTTCAAACAATCACACTACTTATACGCTTGAATTTAGAAGGATTTGGCAATAGGCTACGTCTCCATCTTGACATTTCGACCTTCACAAGTACTCAGTGCATAAAAGTGATCAATCTAACAAGTAGTACAATGAGAACAGCAGGTGTAGGGGATGTAGCTCAGTGGTAGAGCGTTCGCTTCGCATGTGAAAGGCCCCGGGTTCGATCCCCGGCATCTCCACATTTTTGGCCAGGGATGTCACAATGCAAACTGAGTGTGCCCCACCCGAATATGAAAGAAGCCACATTTATTGAAATCACCAGACATTGCAAGATGCCACGCTCAACAATCCTACACATTGCTGCCCATAAAGTCCTTTCTTTCTTCAAATACTCCACAGCCATACACACCCTCTTTACAGCAACTACAGCACGCTTTCTATGTTGGCTGTACCATTTTGCTGTAGGCTTGCCACGGGGATGTACGTGTCAAGGCTCAATTCTTAAACTCGCGTGTGTGGGGAAGACTGATGTCAACTTGGAAAACAAAGATTGTACAAGTGCTCAAGAGAAGGATACATGGTTTTTACCCCGTTTTCCTCAGGTTGGGGATGTAGCTCAGTGGTAGAGCGTTCGCTTTGCATGTGAAAGGCCCCGGGTTCGATCCCCGGCATCTCCATATTCCTTATTTTTTCCCTGTTTTATATTTGTCTTCTTCTTACAAGCCCACCGTTCATCTTTATCAGCACCTGAAAACCAAACAATTCTCTTATATAATCCACAATAAATATATGCAAATGTACATCCATCCTGCATTTCAAACAATCACACTACTTATACGCTTGAATTTAGAAGGATTTGGCAATAGGCTACGTCTCCATCTTGACATTTCGACCTTCACAAGTACTCAGTGCATAAAAGTGATCAATCTAACAAGTAGTACAATGAGAACAGCAGGTGTAGGGGATGTAGCTCAGTGGTAGAGCGTTCGCTTCGCATGTGAAAGGCCCCGGGTTCGATCCCCGGCATCTCCATGTTCCTTACTTTTTCCCTGTTTTATATTTGTCTTCTTCTTACAAGCCCACCGTTCATCTTTATCAGCACCTGAGTGAGTGAGTTTAGTTTTACGAAAAAACTCTGCAATATTACAGCTACATGGCGGCGGTCTGTAAATAATCAAGTCTGGACCAGACAATCCAGTGATCAACAACATGAGCATCGATCTGCGCAACTGGGAACCGATGACATGCGTCAACCAAGTCAGCGAGCCTGACCACCCGATCCCGTTAGTAGCCTCTTACGACAAGCTGAGTCGCCTTTTATGGCAAGCATGGGTTGCTGAAGGCCTATTCTACCCCGGGACCTTCACGGGTCTATCAGCACCTGAAAACCAAACAATTCTCTTATATAATCCACAATAAATATATGCAAATGTACATCCATCCTGCATTTCAAACAATCACACTACTTATACGCTTGAATTTAGAAGGATTTGGCAATAGGCTACGTCTCCATCTTGACATTTCGACCTTCACAAGTACTCAGTGCATAAAAGTGATCAATCTAACAAGTAGTACAATGAGAACAGCAGGTGTAGGGGATGTAGCTCAGTGGTAGAGCGTTCGCTTCGCATGTGAAAGGCCCCGGGTTCGATCCCCGGCATCTCCACATTTTTGGCCAGGGATGTCACAATGCAAACTGAGTGTGCCCCACCCGAATATGAAAGAAGCCACATTTATTGAAATCACCAGACATTGCAAGATGCCACGCTCAACAATCCTACACATTGCTGCCCATAAAGTCCTTTCTTTCTTCAAATACTCCACAGCCATACACACCCTCTTTACAGCAACTACAGCACGCTTTCTATGTTGGTTGTACCATTTTGCTGTAGGCTTGCCACGGGGATGTACGTGTCAAGGCTCAATTCTTAAACTCGCGTGTGTGGGGAAGACTGATGTCAACTGGGAAAACAAAGATTGTACAAGTGCTCAAGAGAAGGATACATGGTTTTTACCCCGTTTTTCTCAGGTTGGGGATGTAGCTCAGTGGTAGAGCGTTCGCTTTGCATGTGAAAGGCCCCGGGTTCGATCCCCGGCATCTCCATGTTCCTTACTTTTTCCCTGTTTTATATTTGTCTTCTTCTTACAAGCCCACCGTTCATCTTTATCAGCACCTGAAAACCAAACAATTCTCTTATATAATCCACAATAAATATATGCAAATGTACATCCATCCTGCATTTCAAACAATCACACTACTTATACGCTTGAATTTAGAAGGATTTGGCAATAGGCTACGTCTCCATCTTGACATTTCGACCTTCACAAGTACTCAGTGCATAAAAGTGATCAATCTAACAAGTAGTACAATGAGAACAGCAGGTGTAGGGGATGTAGCTCAGTGGTAGAGCGTTCGCTTCGCATGTGAAAGGCCCCGAGTTCGATCCCCGGCATCTCCACATTTTTGGCCAGGGATGTCACAATGCAAACTGAGTGTGCCCCACCCGAATATGAAAGAAGCCACATTTATTGAAATCACCAGACATTGCAAGATGCCACGCTCAACAATCCTACACATTGCTGCCCATAAAGTCCTTTCTTTCTTCAAATACTCCACAGCCATACACACCCTCTTTACAGCAACTACAGCACGCTTTCTATGTTGGCTGTACCATTTTGCTGTAGGCTTGCCACGGGGATGTACGTGTCAAGGCTCAATTCTTAAACTCGCGTGTGTGGGGAAGACTGATGTCAACTGGGAAAACAAAGATTGTACAAGTGCTCAAGAGAAGGATACATGGTTTTGACCCCGTTTTCCTCAGGTTGGGGATGTAGCTCAGTGGTAGAGCGTTCGCTTTGCATGTGAAAGGCCCCGGGTTCGATCCCCGGCATCTCCATATTCCTTATTTTTTCCCTGTTTTATATTTGTCTTCTTCTTACAAGCCCACCGTTCATCTTTATCAGCACCTGAAAACCAAACAATTCTCTTATATAATCCACAATAAATATATGCAAATGTACATCCATCCTGCATTTCAAACAATCACACTACTTATACGCTTGAATTTAGAAGGATTTGGCAATAGGCTACGTCTCCATCTTGACATTTCGACCTTCACAAGTACTCAGTGCATAAAAGTGATCAATCTAACAAGTAGTACAATGAGAACAGCAGGTGTAGGGGATGTAGCTCAGTGGTAGAGCGTTCGCTTCGCATGTGAAAGGCCCCGGGTTCGATCCCCGGCATCTCCACATTTTTGGCCAGGGATGTCACAATGCAAACTGAGTGTGCCCCACCCGAATATGAAAGAAGCCACATTTATTGAAATCACCAGACATTGCAAGATGCCACGCTCAACAATCCTACACATTGCTGCCCATAAAGTCCTTTCTTTCTTCAAATACTCCACAGCCATACACACCCTCTTTACAGCAACTACAGCACGCTTTCTATGTTGGCTGTACCATTTTGCTGTAGGCTTGCCACGGGGATGTACGTGTCAAGGCTCAATTCTTAAACTCGCGTGTGTGGGGAAGACTGATGTCAACTGGGAAAACAAAGATTGTACAAGTGCTCAAGAGAAGGATACATGGTTTTTACCCCGTTTTTCTCAGGTTGGGGATGTAGCTCAGTGGTAGAGCGTTCGCTTTGCATGTGAAAGGCGCCGGGTTCGATCCCCGGCATCTCCATGTTCCTTATTTTTTCCCTGTTTTATATTTGTCTTCTTCTTACAAGCCCACCGTTCATCTTTATCAGCACCTGAAAACCAAACAATTCTCTTATATAATCCACAATAAATATATGCAAATGTACATCCATCCTGCATTTCAAACAATCACACTACTTATACGCTTGAATTTAGAAGGATTTGGCAATAGGCTACGTCTCCATCTTGACATTTCGACCTTCACAAGTACTCAGTGCATAAAAGTGATCAATCTAACAAGTAGTACAATGAGAACAGCAGGTGTAGGGGATGTAGCTCAGTGGTAGAGCGTTCGCTTCGCATGTGAAAGGCCCCGGGTTCGATCCCCGGCATCTCCACATTTTTGGCCAGGGATGTCACAATGCAAACTGAGTGTGCCCCACCCGAATATGAAAGAAGCCACATTTATTGAAATCACCAGACATTGCAAGATGCCACGCTCAACAATCCTACACATTGCTGCCCATAAAGTCCTTTCTTTCTTCAAATACTCCACAGCCATACACACCCTCTTTACAGCAACTACAGCACGCTTTCTATGTTGGCTGTACCATTTTGCTGTAGGCTTGCCACGGGGATGTACGTGTCAAGGCTCAATTCTTAAACTCGCGTGTGTGGGGAAGACTGATGTCAACTGGGAAAACAAAGATTGTACAAGTGCTCAAGAGAAGGATACATGGTTTTTACCCCGTTTTCCTCAGGTTGGGGATGTAGCTCAGTGGTAGAGCGTTCGCTTTGCATGTGAAAGGCCCCGGGTTCGATCCCCGGCATCTCCATGTTCCTTACTTTTTCCCTGTTTTATATTTGTCTTCTTCTTACAAGCCCACCGTTCATCTTTATCAGCACCTGAAAACCAAACAATTCTCTTATATAATCCACAATAAATATATGCAAATGTACATCCATCCTGCATTTCAAACAATCACACTACTTATACGCTTGAATTTAGAAGGATTTGGCAATAGGCTACGTCTCCATCTTGACATTTCGACCTTCACAAGTACTCAGTGCATAAAAGTGATCAATCTAACAAGTAGTGCAATGAGAACAGCAGGTGTAGGGGAGTAGTATAGGGAATGGGGGTTCTGGCTCACTTTCAAGAAATGCCTCTACAAAGCCTTATTTACTAAATAAGGCTTTGGTTGGGTCATTAGCTTTTGCTACTATTACCCCTACTACAAAATTACTGTGCCTTGGTAGGAGGTAATACTGTGCCGTACGGTACGATCAATAATTCTTCTCTTACAAACCCCCTACCCGGCCCATCCCTCAAGTAGTACAAGTTAGGTTCGTCGGCTTTCATATCCACTTTATCTATGTTGTAAGTTTTGACTGACCATATAGGATCGGTGGCTCGCTTACGGTTATCGCCCTCGTGTTCCCCCGGCTGGTATAGATACCTCACTAGGGCCCTATCTGGTATCTGTTTCTCCTTCCCACGCAATGGAGCGGCCGACTCTGCAACTATTGATTTTAGTTTGATAGCGTCTGCCGGTTTCTTACCGGTGAGATGGGTGACTTCATGGTTGATTGCCGACACCACCTTGGGTAACCTCGTGACCCATTCAGTCGATCGTTTTCCAGGGGTGGTCATCTCCCTAGCATACTGATAGCCGAACAAGCGCTCAGCCAAAGTCCTATTAAATCTCTCAACTATGGCTTGGCTGCGATGGGCTCCGGCCGTGCCACGCCTGACCTTTGTATCGTGTTTGGCTAGCAGTTGTGACACGGCACCCATGAACTCCCGTCCGGGGTCAACTTGCAGCTCTGTTGGCCACGTCAGTGGGCTGCGTTTGTATATACGTTCAAATCCTCTGGCTACCTGGGCCGAATCTTTCGTGGTCAAGGGTTCGGCTTCCTTGTAACGACTGGCTACGTCCACTACGGTTAAGGCATGCTTGTACCTCTTATCGTGGGGTAGGAACAGTAGGTCTGCCTGGTGAATGCTATTAGGTATGTTAATACCGAACCTCCTTCTAGGCACGTAGCGTGGTGCCGGTAAATAGATCTGCCACAGGGCTTGTTTTTCAAGCCACGCTTTGGCTTCCTCCGGGGGTACTCGCGCTAGTTTAGCTAGCTTATCTACTGCGCTAGCTCCTTTCCAGTACCCACGCGGGCTGTAGTAAATAGCCTCAAATTTTTTCATGTCCATACGCGTATGTGTTTATTCCATCAATAGCTATCCAACGTTTCGTGTCCATAGGCGATAGGGACGTCTTGTTTATAGTCAGTCCGTATATCTTATGCCCATCACTTCTAAGTGTGTTCATTTTATGTCTAAAGGTACGGGTCTTGAACAGGGCTTCCTTGAATCTGGCGTGTTTGATGTGTTGTTTCACCACATACTTCTTAACCCCCTTAGCCTTCCGGATCTCACTATTGTCGGCTTTCAGTATGGAGTACATCTTAGGTCTCAAACCTATGTACTCGACTATGGGCGTGCCAGCACACTCGTCCTTCATTTTACCTAGGACCTTTTTATTTACCGTACTGTGTAGGGTATGGGTCTTGGGGTAGTCGCTGGTGTCGTATAAATCGAGGTGTTTTTTCATGTCCTCGTACACGTCCTCGGTTCGAATCTCCATCAGCAGGGAATCCGTGTCAGTGTACAGAACTTCACACCTGTCGCCGTACTGTTTCTTGAGCTCGTTGTAGTAAAAGTCGTACATCAGGTGTTTGGATAAATCGAGGATGCTCATCCCCACGTAAACAGGCCGGTTGAATTTTATGTGGCTTTTCTTCATGTGTATGGCAACCAGGTTGTCTGTAAATATTTTATTACGGTTGAATGCCGGACTGGCTATCAATTTCCTGAGCTTGTCTTCCTCACTCGACCGAACCAGCTTCACGGTCACGCGTTTCCTCAGGTTCTCCATAGTCTTACCAAACACCGAGTTATTCATGAGCTTGTAGAGATTTTTCTCAAAATCACTGGTGGCTTTTTTTCGTAGGTCTGTGTTCATTCTGATGTAGGGCTCCATCCATGGGCTCTGGTCGAACATGAGCACCCTGTGTATTTTGGTCAGCCTCATACCCAACGACAGGTACAGCTGTAGGTTGCGATAGTGAACGATATACTTGGTCTTATTCATTAAGTTAGGCACGAGTTTTTCAACGTCTGTCACACGCCCACCTAACAAGTTATGTTGGTACTCAGACATCCAGTCTGTATTAACCCTCATACGTTCGGGTGCAAGGGGATAGCTGTTGTGCGATGTGTGTAATTCCTTGGGATACTCTAAGTCAACTTCGAGGATATACCCTTTATTCGAATCTGGTGCAACCTCCATAACATCAACGTGGGGTACCCATTCGAATCCCCCTGTAGGTAGATACTGGCTCATGGCCCAGCCGTACAGGTTGTTTGCGTCGAGGTAGAGAATGTGATTGGTTGGTTTGTTAGGATCGTAACCTTTCACGTATTGATTATTTGCTTTAGCGTATCGTTTGGATGCCATGGAAATCCCACCTCGCAAGCCTTTCTCAATGAATAGGTGCATGTCGTAATCTGTGAGCAATTCCAAATTAACTCCGGTCTTTTTAAGCAAGGCGTCCCACGACAGACCTGGGCTGGTGTAATACCATGCGGGGTCGAGTTTATACTGCTTTAAACATGTCTGCCGAAACGTTTCAAACACGTCGGCTAACAGCAGTACATCTGTCCTCAAGTACAGGTCGTGATAATCACCCAGGTTCTTACAACCCAGTTTATTCCATACGTTAGTCGCGTGCGAGTAATCATCTAGTGAGACGGACGCCTCATTCATCTTGCTATAAAAGCAGTCAATAGGGGGTAGTCTGGTCTCGGTGAACTTAGCCCAACTATCCATGTACTCATAGGGGTACACACCCTTCCTCATAAGCAGGGGTCTAGTCTCGGCGTCTGTGTATCGATCGGTGATAGGGAAGGTATTGTTGGCCTTGACCAGACTGTCGAGTGACGACAGGAGGAACTGAAACGAGTCAATGAACCTAAGTCCGTTTAAGCTGAAGGAGATGTATCTCTCCATGTTGTTGGGGATGCACGTTATATTGCCATCGATTTTCGCGATGGCCTGCATGATCAAGTGTGAGTCGTACCCTCTCAAGTTGTGAAAGACAACGGGGATGTTTATTGTCTTAGGGTTGATTTTAAGCTTGAGGTTGCACGCGTTGTGAGCGGCGCCTCTATACTTACCAGTTATGTGACAGTGATCTCTCACCGAATCACCGTTAAGTGGTGAGTCGCACACGTGACAGTTAGTGCTACTAGCGTGAGCTAGCCTGTCGGCTAGGGTCATACGCATGGGAGCGATTTTATACAATGCATTCCTAATAATTTTTTCTTCCTCCTGCAAACACTTTAGAAACCTTTCAGCCGCGTCAGGGCCCCTATACACTACCGGAGCTTTCGTTTCCCCGTCACAACGGACGACAATGTATCCAAACGAACAGGCTTTATGCTCTTGTGTCTTGTGGGTGAAGCTACCCCCACTAGGGGAATCCCCACCCACAACTAAGGCTTCGAAGTCGGCGTATATAATATAAGGTACAGACATTTGGTTCTTGTGGTTACTGAATTTTAGGATATTTTCACCTTCCTTAGGCATGTCGACTCGTATGGCCGTCTGCCCCACACCTTGACAATCATCCCGGTGGGATTCTAATAAATCAGCTCGACTGAAACCGTGTAGGCATCGTTCACAGAAGTGGGTCTTTTCTCTGTGTGCCGATTGGTCGTGCAACAACCGGCTGAGATGTTTTATCCATGTGTAGTGATACTTTTCACCTCGCTGGATCATGAATATATTGATAACTTGACGATCCTTCACCGGGCTGACCCTGTGTACTATTGTTGTGTTACCTTCGTGCCCAAAGACATTTATAGCCAGATTATTCTGTTTTTCTACTTTAATGATCTGGGATATGGGGGTGGGTTCATCTATACCATCCCAATTAAGCCCATCGTCTTGGGGATAACTAGAAAGCCTATCTGAATTCTTGCCAGCTGGAAATAAGGCTGACCTGATAGCTAACCTAAGGCAATCGTTTCCTCTATTCTTAACGTTTACTATGGCATGTTTGTTCCTATAATAGGGAGGCAAGGCTAGGTATGACCCGCCTCTGAACGGCACGTAGTTAGCTATGTCTAGATAGACGTTATCGATTTTATCTACAGCCCACCCGGACCCCAAGTGTGTGTAGCGTTCTAGGTATTCTCGTATCTGCTGAAAACTATTATCGATTGATGCGTCAATGGTCTCTGCATGTGTGACGACCTCTTGTTGACCTCGGAAGTAAGGCTGAACATACTCAGTGACCCCTGTGGGGCCCCCAACCTGCTTATCGAGCGAAATTTTCACTGTGATCTGAAACTTGATACTTCCTAAGTTATTTAGTTCCTGGTTGACCTTATCAGCTATCAGAGGCTTGATATCTGTAATGTCTATGTTTCTATCAACGTGCATGCGCCAACCTCTCAAATAGTTGCCTACAGCGCGCTCAGTGCTCACGAACTGTAGGTCAATAGCTCTATTCTGCCGTAATAATTCTAAAAGCTGTGGTTTTCTCATACGGGAATACCCGCCTAAACCCAAATCGTGTGCCTCGGCTTTCAGTTGTTTTACAGTGGGACGTGCTACGGGGGCATGTGATAACAATGCGGTTAACCCGGCTCTCCCCAGGTTTGAATAACCCGTGTGCCCAAGCTGTTTTGCTTGAGCTTTTAATTGTTTTACTGTAGGAGGGGCTTCTAAACCTAGTAATCTCAACAATGCTGACTTCCGCATTCTAGAATACCCGATAACACCTCTCTGTTTTGCGACCCTCTTGAGCTCGCTTACAGTAGACATCGTGTTTACACCTAAGAGAACTAATGTCTAATTGGTTCACAGTAACCTTATTAAAAAATATTTCAATCCAGAAGAGGCCAAACTCGGGCAGCCGGGTCCAATTCTAGTAATTCTGTCAAATCGTCCCACGTACCTGGTAAAATATATAGTGTGGCTGTTTCAATCCAGCACTCGCCTTGGTTATAGTATTCACTTAGACTTGAAAAACGTTCTATATGGTATTGAGTCGCGATATCCCACTCCCATTCGAAGGGGTGAGTATACTTAAAACCCTCTTTAATCCATACCACGTCCAATATTATCTTAAATCTGAAGCTTCCCCATAAAGCCAGTTCATATTTGAATATGTTTTTAACTAGAGATGCGATCCCACTTTCCGCAGACATAGCTATACATAGGTGTGTATAATCTCTAATTGGTTCACAGTAAGGGGAGGTAACCCTTAAGTGGCTATCTTGAGCAGTCGCCTACGTTCTTTTATGTAGCCTTTTTTATTCTCGTAGATGAGTTGATGTCTGACTACGTTCGCTCCGTGAGCTTTACATAAACAGTAGTGCCCTTTAACCCCGATACCACACACAGAACACGTGTAGTTAGGACTTCCCATATGGAAACAACAGAACCCCTGATTCCTGCATTTCCTACCACAGGCCTCGGTCTTCCCCATAAGTATGTATTCGCATCGGTATGGAGCGGGTCTCATGTTTACTTATATAGGTATTTTAGTTTAATTGCTTAGCAACCAACGCAGTAGCTGCTATACCCAACACTATGAAGCCCAGTTCACGATTCATTTGCCCCTTGGATGGTGTGTAGTACTGAGCGAGTGTGGGTTTATTGAGCGGTTCCAATTGTTTACCAGTTAGTAGATAGTATTCTTTCATTGCTTCATCGACATCGTTGAATGTTTGAACGGCATGGTTTTCACGCGTGAGTTGTTCGTTAATAAAATCGATCCTCTGGAGGCGTTTTTTAGCGTACTCGGCCTGTGCTCTTTGTAATTTCTCAGTAGCGAGATCGTGTCGCTTCCTTTCTTCCTGTATTTCAGCCGCGTGATCATCTCGTAGTTTCGAGAAGAGGTAATTACTCCCGGAAAATGCCAGGGCATTCACTAACGCCCCACCGACCATCATAGCTATCGTGGCCATCCCTATATTTATTTCATTATATTATCAGGTATTATTCCTTGTTTTACTAGGATGTCTTTTGTGGCCATCGCCATACCAAGGTTCATTATGAGCATACCCATATCCTGCAGGTTGAAATCTAGCTTGATAGTTGGTTGTTTAAGCACCATTTTAGTCAACCGAGCGTACCCTACTGCTAGACTGGCTACCACTGTGGCGTGGTATGCGTCGTTGACGAACGTTTTCCCCTCAGACATTATGTATATGATATAAAATATTAAAATTATAACATGATATGCGGGTCAATAGTGGGGGATACCCCCACACCCCCACTGTTGGGGGTGGGTGGTGGCTCACTGTGGGAGGGTACCCCCACGTATAACCACGAGATAGCCAAGGCAGCAGTTACACCTACAGCCAACAACAGTCGGGTTGGGTTGGTCACTTTATGTTGGTTACACCACCGTTTTTTACCGGCAGCTACTCTCTTAGGATTCTTCTGTCTGGTTACTGTTGAAGTGGTCTCCACCGTCACTGGTTCCTGTGAAGGGGGTACCACCACTGGGGTCTCCTCCACTGGGGTTTCCTGTGCAGCATCCATCTATACTATTATTATTATTCTTTCTCTCAAATTGACAATGTTTTGCCGTGATAATCGCCGCCGTCACTGGAGCCAACAACATACCATATTTGTGGTACAGCCCGCAGCTGATAGAGCTCACGGCGTGTTCGATAAAAGGGTCTTTCTCGAGGTCCTCCCACAGGTAAAGTCGGCGCTCTGGTGGAATGGGAAGGAAGTGTGATACAATACCGGTGTATATCTGGGCCATAGCCGATCCTATTGTCTTTGTCATTTCTGCTCCGAGCCGGGACTCGTATCTAGCGTACAGCTTATCGATTTCTTCGGCTGACAATTTATTAATTTTATCCGGAGTGTAGTCTCCAAAGTAATGTTTGGCTTTGCCGCCAACAGCCAACGCCACCAGTTTCTCTCGCTTGGGGGAATCCCCCACACCCCCAGTGGGGGAACCCTCCAACGACAATTGTTCGAGCAATTCCTCACACTCCATCTTATAATATAACAAGTAAGATTTAGTTTTAACTATATAATACCCGATACAGGCAAAACACAGAGAAATGAATGTTAAGTTGCACACGACAAATACTTCAAATATCATAGCTTTGCTTAGCTTTGCTTAGCTTTGCTTAGCTTTGCTTAGCTTTAGCTTAGCTTTGCTTAGCTTTAGCATACTATATATGCTACTGGTTGGTCGGTTTTTAGAACGAGCTTAGCGTGTTTAGTTTCAGCGAGCTGTTTCTTCACCCGTTCCCGTTCTAATTTACTCATCACATCGTTCTCTCTCAAACACTCCTCGAACGAATCCCTGTCCTTGCAGTGAAATAAGGCCACCCATCGCGTCTGCTCCCTGAGGTCTTTCAACACCGAGTTGAACTTCTGCGTTAGCACCCAGACGCTGTGATTTGCATGCCGGCCGGAGAAGGCCAGGTACGATAGCATGTCTCTCTTTTTTGTTATCTCGCGATTAGCGCTGCAGTCGTCCAGTATGAACAGCGTCGGTTCCCCTTTAAATTTCTCGTGAAGAGCTTTCAACCAGTCCTGCAGGCGTGTTCCAGGGTTGATTTTGTGTACGTCCGGGTCCGTCATCACCCAAGGTCGCGCGTACGATTTATTCATGCTCAGAGTAGGGCACATGATAACGATGTTATCGAACACATCCTTGTAGTAACCCTCCAACATATCCAACACGAAAACGGTCTTCCCACAGCCAGTCTGCCCGCATATGATAGCGCAGTGTGGGTCAGTGGGGAGGTGGGGCAGTTTATTGTTGGGGGGTGTGGGGGGGTACCCCCCATCAGTAGATGGCTTGCACGAATCTCCCATTGTCTATATTAAGTTGCGCGTCCATAATAACGTACAGATATAATTTCAACTTACCAGCGGTTTGAGCCTTCTTAGTAATCTGGATGGTTATCCCTTCGCTGCCGTTATCTATACGACGCCCGCTGCCGTGCAGTTTATCATCATCCGTGGATCGCATGTCCAACCATAGGGCGTACTTGGTGGTCAGGTATTCACCGATCTGCACGGAGCCGAGGTCCAGGTCCTTTGTTATGTAATCCCCCACTGGTAGCTTTTTTATCTCATCCCACTGCTGGTGTGGTCTCATACCATGACTGAACAGCTGGTTGGGCACGCCCTCGATGGTCACTTCCACCTTTTCAATCTCGGGGTTGAAAAACTTCTCGCTGTCCCTCCGGAATGGATCGTAATCCTCCACGGGGACGACCAGGATACCTTTCATCGATCGCGCCGGCACGTTCAGGTTGATATTCCACACAGTGTCGCTCTTATCTCGCACGACTGATCTATGCCTCAGTACGCGATCGTACAGGATAGCCATCTTCCCAGAGTACTGGCTTCGAACCTGCCTGGCCAGCTCCGGGCTAGTGACCATGTCGAACTCCAGAGAGATGTTGTCTATGGCATAACTGGCCTCATCACCGTTCGGCGTACGCACTACTTTGCTATAGTCGTTAAACGTGAGCTCGTATTCTAGCCTATCACCCAGCGCGGCCTGGTAAAACGGCGCGTGTCCCGTGAGCAACTCGAAGTCGAGCGGCACGCAGAATCGATTCCCGTATGCTAGAGCGATAGCCTTTTCACCGTCCGATAGCTTGTCTTGCTGGTCTGTCGTGAAGACATACCCTATGCGCGCCCGGGTTGATTTGCTGATACCCTGGTACACATCATTGACTCGTTCTCTCTCGCTTTTCCAGAGATCCTTGTAGCAGTGAAACACGTCGCTGTCGTCGATGCTCAGCACCTCGTTACCGCTGATCTTGACGGTCGTTTTCTTGATGATAGCTCGACCCACGTTCCGCACTAGCTCGCGTTTGTCGTTGTCGGAGGTCAACGTGATATTGAACGCCAGTCGAACAGTGCCTGGTACAATGAGGTCATTCTCACCAAGGTTTGGAAATCTAACCAGCAGAGTTTGATTCTGGTCTATCTTGCTGGGATTGTTGGTGATAGTCACCGACTGTCGCACGGCTCTGGCACCTAATGGCTCTCTCAATCTTCTGAAAGGATCTAATTTTCTACCGTACATTGTTATATAAATGAAATATATTTTTAATACTAATGGATGAAGACATACCTATGGATGATATGTGGGACGATAGTGCCCAGGCATTCAATGATGACCAGGAGACCTCATTCTCGCAAGGTGACGAGCTCCTTAAAGGCGCCGTCGACGATTATTACAACGCAGTTGAAAATAAATCCAAACTCAAGCCGTTGGGAAGGAACTATTCCGATTTTACCCTCAGCAATGGCACGCTGCGTTTGAAGTCTCGCCCAGAGATCGATCTCATGAATAAACGCACTAGAGAACCGCTTGCTTTATCAACATTAGCCGGTAAACATGGAAGTCAGTTGGTCCAAGATGAACTAGGTTTCATAGATTACGGTGGCGCGCGACCTAAGCAGTATCCTCCGAAGTTAGTTCAAGGTCTGGAAGGCATCAGGGACGCCACATCAGATCAAAACATGACTTATGATATTAAAAAGATGTTGGCCGACTACGAGAACGAGCCCTTCCCGGGGCTCGAATTTACCGTTCGGGAACTGAGGGGGTTGGACCTGTTGATGCAAACCATTCGTGGTCAGCTCTGGAAAAGCACAGCCAAAATAAGTGAGATAGACGACCACATCGCCTATGAAAAGAAAAAACTCGGTGAAACTGAGGACGAGTCTATGAAAACCACCATCGAGGAACGAATACGTAATTTGGAAGATGAAAGGCAGACCTGGTTGGAGACAGCGTCCGGCTACAAAGCACCCAGACGCTGTGATTTGCATGCCGGCCGGAGAAGGCCAGGTACGATAGCATGTCTCTCTTTTTTGTTATCTCGCGATTAGCGCTGCAGTCGTCCAGTATGAACAGCGTCGGTTCCCCTTTAAATTTCTCGTGAAGAGCTTTCAACCAGTCCTGCAGGCGTGTTCCAGGGTTGATTTTGTGTACGTCCGGGTCCGTCATCACCCAAGGTCGCGCGTACGATTTATTCATGCTCAGAGTAGGGCACATGATAACGATGTTATCGAACACATCCTTGTAGTAACCCTCCAACATATCCAACACGAAAACGGTCTTCCCACAGCCAGTCTGCCCGCATATGATAGCGCAGTGTGGGTCAGTGGGGAGGTGGGGCAGTTTATTGTTGGGGGGTGTGGGGGGGTACCCCCCATCAGTAGATGGCTTGCACGAATCTCCCATTGTCTATATTAAGTTGCGCGTCCATAATAACGTACAGATATAATTTCAACTTACCAGCGGTTTGAGCCTTCTTAGTAATCTGGATGGTTATCCCTTCGCTGCCGTTATCTATACGACGCCCGCTGCCGTGCAGTTTATCATCATCCGTGGATCGCATGTCCAACCATAGGGCGTACTTGGTGGTCAGGTATTCACCGATCTGCACGGAGCCGAGGTCCAGGTCCTTTGTTATGTAATCCCCCACTGGTAGCTTTTTTATCTCATCCCACTGCTGGTGTGGTCTCATACCATGACTGAACAGCTGGTTGGGCACGCCCTCGATGGTCACTTCCACCTTTTCAATCTCGGGGTTGAAAAACTTCTCGCTGTCCCTCCGGAATGGATCGTAATCCTCCACGGGGACGACCAGGATACCTTTCATCGATCGCGCCGGCACGTTCAGGTTGATATTCCACACAGTGTCGCTCTTATCTCGCACGACTGATCTATGCCTCAGTACGCGATCGTACAGGATAGCCATCTTCCCAGAGTACTGGCTTCGAACCTGCCTGGCCAGCTCCGGGCTAGTGACCATGTCGAACTCCAGAGAGATGTTGTCTATGGCATAACTGGCCTCATCACCGTTCGGCGTACGCACTACTTTGCTATAGTCGTTAAACGTGAGCTCGTATTCTAGCCTATCACCCAGCGCGGCCTGGTAAAACGGCGCGTGTCCCGTGAGCAACTCGAAGTCGAGCGGCACGCAGAATCGATTCCCGTATGCTAGAGCGATAGCCTTTTCACCGTCCGATAGCTTGTCTTGCTGGTCTGTCGTGAAGACATACCCTATGCGCGCCCGGGTTGATTTGCTGATACCCTGGTACACATCATTGACTCGTTCTCTCTCGCTTTTCCAGAGATCCTTGTAGCAGTGAAACACGTCGCTGTCGTCGATGCTCAGCACCTCGTTACCGCTGATCTTGACGGTCGTTTTCTTGATGATAGCTCGACCCACGTTCCGCACTAGCTCGCGTTTGTCGTTGTCGGAGGTCAACGTGATATTGAACGCCAGTCGAACAGTGCCTGGTACAATGAGGTCATTCTCACCAAGGTTTGGAAATCTAACCAGCAGAGTTTGATTCTGGTCTATCTTGCTGGGATTGTTGGTGATAGTCACCGACTGTCGCACGGCTCTGGCACCTAATGGCTCTCTCAATCTTCTGAAAGGATCTAATTTTCTACCGTACATTGTTATATAAATGAAATATATTTTTAATACTAATGGATGAAGACATACCTATGGATGATATGTGGGACGATAGTGCCCAGGCATTCAATGATGACCAGGAGACCTCATTCTCGCAAGGTGACGAGCTCCTTAAAGGCGCCGTCGACGATTATTACAACGCAGTTGAAAATAAATCCAAACTCAAGCCGTTGGGAAGGAACTATTCCGATTTTACCCTCAGCAATGGCACGCTGCGTTTGAAGTCTCGCCCAGAGATCGATCTCATGAATAAACGCACTAGAGAACCGCTTGCTTTATCAACATTAGCCGGTAAACATGGAAGTCAGTTGGTCCAAGATGAACTAGGTTTCATAGATTACGGTGGCGCGCGACCTAAGCAGTATCCTCCGAAGTTAGTTCAAGGTCTGGAAGGCATCAGGGACGCCACATCAGATCAAAACATGACTTATGATATTAAAAAGATGTTGGCCGACTACGAGAACGAGCCCTTCCCGGGGCTCGAATTTACCGTTCGGGAACTGAGGGGGTTGGACCTGTTGATGCAAACCATTCGTGGTCAGCTCTGGAAAAGCACAGCCAAAATAAGTGAGATAGACGACCACATCGCCTATGAAAAGAAAAAACTCGGTGAAACTGAGGACGAGTCTATGAAAACCACCATCGAGGAACGAATACGTAATTTGGAAGATGAAAGGCAGACCTGGTTGGAGACAGCGTCCGGCTACAAAGCACCCAGACGCTGTGATTTGCATGCCGGCCGGAGAAGGCCAGGTACGATAGCATGTCTCTCTTTTTTGTTATCTCGCGATTAGCGCTGCAGTCGTCCAGTATGAACAGCGTCGGTTCCCCTTTAAATTTCTCGTGAAGAGCTTTCAACCAGTCCTGCAGGCGTGTTCCAGGGTTGATTTTGTGTACGTCCGGGTCCGTCATCACCCAAGGTCGCGCGTACGATTTATTCATGCTCAGAGTAGGGCACATGATAACGATGTTATCGAACACATCCTTGTAGTAACCCTCCAACATATCCAACACGAAAACGGTCTTCCCACAGCCAGTCTGCCCGCATATGATAGCGCAGTGTGGGTCAGTGGGGAGGTGGGGCAGTTTATTGTTGGGGGGTGTGGGGGGGTACCCCCCATCAGTAGATGGCTTGCACGAATCTCCCATTGTCTATATTAAGTTGCGCGTCCATAATAACGTACAGATATAATTTCAACTTACCAGCGGTTTGAGCCTTCTTAGTAATCTGGATGGTTATCCCTTCGCTGCCGTTATCTATACGACGCCCGCTGCCGTGCAGTTTATCATCATCCGTGGATCGCATGTCCAACCATAGGGCGTACTTGGTGGTCAGGTATTCACCGATCTGCACGGAGCCGAGGTCCAGGTCCTTTGTTATGTAATCCCCCACTGGTAGCTTTTTTATCTCATCCCACTGCTGGTGTGGTCTCATACCATGACTGAACAGCTGGTTGGGCACGCCCTCGATGGTCACTTCCACCTTTTCAATCTCGGGGTTGAAAAACTTCTCGCTGTCCCTCCGGAATGGATCGTAATCCTCCACGGGGACGACCAGGATACCTTTCATCGATCGCGCCGGCACGTTCAGGTTGATATTCCACACAGTGTCGCTCTTATCTCGCACGACTGATCTATGCCTCAGTACGCGATCGTACAGGATAGCCATCTTCCCAGAGTACTGGCTTCGAACCTGCCTGGCCAGCTCCGGGCTAGTGACCATGTCGAACTCCAGAGAGATGTTGTCTATGGCATAACTGGCCTCATCACCGTTCGGCGTACGCACTACTTTGCTATAGTCGTTAAACGTGAGCTCGTATTCTAGCCTATCACCCAGCGCGGCCTGGTAAAACGGCGCGTGTCCCGTGAGCAACTCGAAGTCGAGCGGCACGCAGAATCGATTCCCGTATGCTAGAGCGATAGCCTTTTCACCGTCCGATAGCTTGTCTTGCTGGTCTGTCGTGAAGACATACCCTATGCGCGCCCGGGTTGATTTGCTGATACCCTGGTACACATCATTGACTCGTTCTCTCTCGCTTTTCCAGAGATCCTTGTAGCAGTGAAACACGTCGCTGTCGTCGATGCTCAGCACCTCGTTACCGCTGATCTTGACGGTCGTTTTCTTGATGATAGCTCGACCCACGTTCCGCACTAGCTCGCGTTTGTCGTTGTCGGAGGTCAACGTGATATTGAACGCCAGTCGAACAGTGCCTGGTACAATGAGGTCATTCTCACCAAGGTTTGGAAATCTAACCAGCAGAGTTTGATTCTGGTCTATCTTGCTGGGATTGTTGGTGATAGTCACCGACTGTCGCACGGCTCTGGCACCTAATGGCTCTCTCAATCTTCTGAAAGGATCTAATTTTCTACCGTACATTGTTATATAAATGAAATATATTTTTAATACTAATGGATGAAGACATACCTATGGATGATATGTGGGACGATAGTGCCCAGGCATTCAATGATGACCAGGAGACCTCATTCTCGCAAGGTGACGAGCTCCTTAAAGGCGCCGTCGACGATTATTACAACGCAGTTGAAAATAAATCCAAACTCAAGCCGTTGGGAAGGAACTATTCCGATTTTACCCTCAGCAATGGCACGCTGCGTTTGAAGTCTCGCCCAGAGATCGATCTCATGAATAAACGCACTAGAGAACCGCTTGCTTTATCAACATTAGCCGGTAAACATGGAAGTCAGTTGGTCCAAGATGAACTAGGTTTCATAGATTACGGTGGCGCGCGACCTAAGCAGTATCCTCCGAAGTTAGTTCAAGGTCTGGAAGGCATCAGGGACGCCACATCAGATCAAAACATGACTTATGATATTAAAAAGATGTTGGCCGACTACGAGAACGAGCCCTTCCCGGGGCTCGAATTTACCGTTCGGGAACTGAGGGGGTTGGACCTGTTGATGCAAACCATTCGTGGTCAGCTCTGGAAAAGCACAGCCAAAATAAGTGAGATAGACGACCACATCGCCTATGAAAAGAAAAAACTCGGTGAAACTGAGGACGAGTCTATGAAAACCACCATCGAGGAACGAATACGTAATTTGGAAGATGAAAGGCAGACCTGGTTGGAGACAGCGTCCGGCTACAAAGAAAAGCTTAGATCCCAGGTCAGCCGTATACGGGAAACCATCAATCAAGTCCTCCACCGAGACACCACGTTAGCAGACAGGATTAGGATATTGTTCCGGGAGCAAGGGATCACCATCGCCAGCATTCTGACTGCATTGGGTTTCATTATATCAACCCTGGTGGTGTCACTAACAGGGGGTACCCCTGTTAGGCCTACAGGAGGCGGCGGAACTCCAAGTGGCGGTGGGGGTGTTAAAGACTGGATTAAAAAACTCGGGGAAGGCCTAGCTAAACTGGCTGGTAAAGCCGCCGAAGCCCTTCCCGGCATCCTGGGTAGCATCGTCTCGTGGTTGTTGAGCGCTCTGTCTAAAACTGCCATGTGGCTCAGTCAAAACCTGTGGGCAGCCATAGTCGCCGTGGCGGGTCTGGTGTACGTAGCGGCTAAGAAATCTTTAACCAAATAAGTCCCAAAGTTACCCCACCAACCACCAGGGCCGTTTTATTATCGATATGCTGCTGATAGGGGGGTACCCCCACATGCACATGAGGGTGTGTGGGGGACACATGAACTTTAGGCTCCGGGGGCGGCGCAACTATACCCGTTTCACGTGGTTGGGTGTGTGGGATATGTGGGGTGTTAATATCGGGGTTGATACCCAACTTTTGATCCTTCGTGGCTATGACTATTTCGTTGTTATAACCCACCACTTTTTTTATTCTCAGTTGCATATCACTCGGAGCCATGTACAACCCCACGCCGAACACGTAATTGACTTTCGATCTGGCGTATTCTAACACGTTTTGGTAGCGTTCGATGGCCCTCGGGAGATCAACTGGAGAATTGATAGCATCCTCAACGTTGGCAACGAACTGTTTCTGAGCGTCGTAAGCAGTTCCCTTACCGAGGATGTTGGAACGCGTCATCGACTGCGCACCCAACAGCGCCCACACGAATCGAGTCGTTCAAGCGTATTGTACCAGCACGAGTGAATTCTTTCGATGTTTTTGAGATCATTTTAGTCCAGGCTGTGGCTGCATCAGGATTGGTTTGCTTTATACAGCTGACATGGATCTTTTCATTCGTTGTGGGGCCTGTAAATGTATGACGGTTTGGGTTGTATGAACCATCTTTAGAACCGGCCTGATATGTTCCGGACCTGTAGAAGTACACGAGAACTATACCGAGACCATGGTTCACACCAGGAAGGCGAAAGTCTTTATTCGTTGGAATCTCAAACTCCCCACAAATACGTTCATAAGCGCGTCTATCATAGGGGTTATTCGTCATACTCCACGCTTTATCTTGGGGAAGAGGAGCACTTATTTCCTTCAATATTCGTCTCGTTTGATAATAAATATGAAACAAAATAACCGCCTTACTCAGTTCGTCTATACCGTAGTCTGGTGTCACACCCGACCCTGTCGTCGCACACCACACAGCAAAGTTTAGTTGGTTCTGCCAAAACTGCATTGGGTTTTGATTCCAGTTTACCACCGCCTGCGCGTTATTAACGGACACGATATATTTTTCAAAGATATTAATAAAGGTTGTTTTAAACCCCGTACCATCTGCATTCACCACGATTTTCAAGTGTGCTAAATCCATATTATAATATATAAATTATATATTATAATATGTACATAACACTTCCAGGAATAACGAGCGGTGAGGCCGTTCAGCTGACGCACGCGATCGATAACACGTCAGGTCAACTCGAAGTCGCACTCTGCGATATCACCTACCTACCGCAATGGACTAACATCAATATCAGCAACAATAAGCTGTTCGTCAGTGGAACTCGTAGTCAAATAACTGACGGTTACTACAGCGTGTGCTCGCTAAACGACGAGGTCTTCAAACCCCTGGGAGCAGAACTCAAGATGAACGACTCAAACGGCACAGTGGTGTTAATAAACAACGGAAGAACCTCATTGAGGCTAGGCCGACCATTAGCGAGGATACTCGGTATGTCTCCTGACGAGATAAAACCAACAACAACCGTCACAGGCACTAAGTTACCCGACCTAGTACCGTACCGAGAGCTGTACATCCATCTCGGTCAGGTGAGCACAACGTATAACATTCAAGGAGGCCACCCTTCCACTATACTGAGAGCAGTGCCGGTGAAAACTGAGAAATTCAACGACGGTAGAACCGAGTCGTTTTCACCACGTCAGTATAAGAGATTAACCCAGGGCAACATACCTGAGCTGACAATATCGGTGTTAGATATAAATCATAATCCTGTAAATATAGGATACCTCAGCTTAACACTTCATGTAACATGACCAGCGCACAAGGGCCCGGAGTGAAAAAATGCGTCAATATCGGGATCTCCGACCTCGGAGACACACGCGGTTTCGACGCTCCCGGAGTAGATGGTAAATCGTATGCCTTGCAACTGAAAAACAACATTTACAAACGCGTTGAAATCCCCTCCGGTGGAACCCTAAGTGATATGATAGATACCACAAGAGCAACAGTAAACACTAAGTACTCCCTTGTCAACACCGGTGATAATAATTGGGTAATATACCCATCGTTCGGAGGTAAACTGTTCGACTTAGACGATGTTGAGAGCACTACCGTCGCCAAAAACAAACCATATATGCTCGTCTTCACCGAAGATGACAAGTGGGTGTTGTTACCCGATAACAAATGGTTTCTCAATATTAAACTCGTCTCCCCTTACGTGTTCACGGATAACAAAGACAACCACCTAAACAAAGTCGTGAACAATGGAACCCTGCTCGTGGCTTACGTCCCAACTCAGAGACGTAGTATAGTCGTCAGCCCAGTCAACACTATAGCAGCCCACATGCTATCGAGTAAACCGGCCATGCAAAACGTGAAATTGCAGTTGGTGTCTGAATTCGAAGGCGTGGTCAAGATACTAGAGGATCTACCGGCAAACTCAACACTGTTCATCAAAGTCTACCTAGGGGAACCATCGGGGAATGATGTCGAGATCGTGAAGGGGATCAAACTCGGGTGGGTGAAACGACACCAGTTTCAAGTTTGCAACGTTTACGTGCGGGTGGGTGTCGACTCCAAGACCAGTCTGCAAGGGGTCAACGTGATCGTGGAAAACAAGATATCACTAATCAATATCTTCCTGCCTGACAACATACACTTCATGGGTATGAAGTTAACCCCTGAATTATTATCAGAAAACCAGTTGGAAATTATATCGTAATAGTATAATAATGACCAGTCATCATCCCAACACTACACTTAACGACCTAGGAGATACGGAGGGCTTCGATCAGCCTGGTGAGGAAGATGAATTCTACATCCTGCACTTCAAAGACAACGTGTACAGACGGGTGCCGTTACCAGATTTTAAAAAACCTAAATGGCTGATCAACTTAACACCCACCTCACCTTATATCACAATAGACGCAGATACGGGGCGTATCTCTAAGATTAGGAACAACGGTATCTGGCCCGGGGATTTCATTCCGGAGAGGGGATTAATAAAAAGTAGCAAAAAAAGGTTATCGGCTCCATTCGAAAATAAATTAACATTTAGTAATCCTGAAATAATATTCCCCCCTTTCACACTCATCATAGAAGTCTTCTTTGAGTATTCAGACAATGGAGACCCCCCAATAGTACACCAAATTTTACCCGAGGTGTTAATAAGATGGTTTAGCAGACACAAAGGCAAATATTGCCGTATTGTTATACAACAGGATACCACGGGCCCTATAAAACGTTTAATAAGCCTCCCTGGGGTTTTTATTATAACAGAAAAATTTATTAGCCTCTCACCTATTACCCTGACTAATAGTCTAGAACTTATAGACTTTAAATTCATTAATAGATTTTTAACTGAACCCCAATTAAAATATCTTTCAAAATATATATTATAGGATGGGTCTGTACCCAGTCGTAGAGGAAGTAGCGAAGACGTTGGAAACCGTAGATGGGTTCCGCTTGAGGCAGTTATGTGATGTGAAACGTCAACTAGAACAAGACCGTGACACGCGGAAAGCATTATGTAAAAAATATAATAGAGCTTTCAATATCGTGGACGGGGCTGACACTGCCCTTATGACAACCAGCATGGGACTAGGGGCGGCAGGCGTTGGGTTGTTAACCACCATCGTGGCTGCACCTATAGTGCTAGGTATTGAAATAACGGCTGGGGTGACAGGGTTGGTAGGGGTGGCTCTTAAGTTAGTATCACGCAGACTTAATCGTAAGGCATTGAAACATGACGAGATCAGGGTTCTGGCCGAAGCAAAGCTGAACACAGTGAGTGAGCGAATTTCCACGGCACTCTCTGACAGTAAGATCTCAGAAGAGGAGTTTCGTTCAATCCTCTCTGAACTCACAAAATATAACGGAATGAAACAAGATATTCGGTCCAAGTCTCGTAAGTCTGCTATCAGCGAGGACGAGAAAAAAAAGTACATAGAACAGGGGATACAAAAAGCCCAACAAGCCTTTATTACGAACACCAAAGAGATCATAGGCGGTTCACGTTAAACTGTTTCCTCGATATAAACATAACATAGGGGCGATAACCGTAAGCGAGCCACCGATCCTATATGGTCAGTCAAAACTTACAACATAGATAAAGTGGATATGAAAGCCGACGAACCTAACTTGTACTACTTGAGGGATGGGCCGGGTAGGGGGTTTGTAAGAGAAGAATTATTGATCGTACCGTACGGCACAGTATTACCTCCTACCAAGGCACAGTAATTTTGTAGTAGGGGTAATAGCAGCAAAAGCTAATGACCCAACCAAAGCCTTATTTAGTAAATAAGGCTTTGTAGAGGCATTTCTTGAAAGTGAGCCAGAACCCCCATTCCCTATACTACTAGGGGATGTAGCTCAGTGGTAGAGCGTTCGCTTCGCATGTGAAAGGCCCCGGGTTCGATCCCCGGCATCTCCACATTTTTGGCCAGGGATGTCACAATGCAAACTGAGTGTGCCCCACCCGAATATGAAAGAAGCCACATTTATTGAAATCACCAGACATTGCAAGATGCCACGCTCAACAATCCTACACATTGCTGCCCATAAAGTCCTTTCTTTCTTCAAATACTCCACAGCCATACACACCCTCTTTACAGCAACTACAGCACGCTTTCTATGTTGGCTGTACCATTTTGCTATAGGCTTGCCACGGGGATGTACGTGTCAAGGCTCAATTCTTAAACTCGCGTGTGTGGGGAAGACTGATGTCAACTGGGAAAACAAAGATTGTACAAGTGCTCAAGAGAAGGATACATGGTTTTTACCCCGTTTTCCTCAGGTTGGGGATGTAGCTCAGTGGTAGAGCGTTCGCTTTGCATGTGAAAGGCCCCGGGTTCGATCCCCGGCATCTCCATGTTCCTTATTTTTTCCCTGTTTTATATTTGTCTTCTTCTTACAAGCCCACCGTTCATCTTTATCAGCACCTGAAAACCAAACAATTCTCTTATATAATCCACAATAAATATATGCAAATGTACATCCATCCTGCATTTCAAACAATCACACTACTTATACGCTTGAATTTAGAAGGATTTGGCAATAGGCTACGTCTCCATCTTGACATTTCGACCTTCACAAGTACTCAGTGCATAAAAGTGATCAATCTAACAAGTAGTACAATGAGAACAGCAGGTGTAGGGGATGTAGCTCAGTGGTAGAGCGTTCGCTTCGCATGTGAAAGGCCCCGGGTTCGATCCCCGGCATCTCCACATTTTTGGCCAGGGATGTCACAATGCAAACTGAGTGTGCCCCACCCGAATATGAAAGAAGCCACATTTATTGAAATCACCAGACATTGCAAGATGCCACGCTCAACAATCCTACACATTGCTGCCCATAAAGTCCTTTCTTTCTTCAAATACTCCACAGCCATACACACCCTCTTTACAGCAACTACAGCACGCTTTCTATGTTGGCTGTACCATTTTGCTATAGGCTTGCCACGGGGATGTACGTGTCAAGGCTCAATTCTTAAACTCGCGTGTGTGGGGAAGACTGATGTCAACTGGGAAAACAAAGATTGTACAAGTGCTCAAGAGAAGGATACATGGTTTTTACCCCGTTTTCCTCAGGTTGGGGATGTAGCTCAGTGGTAGAGCGTTCGCTTTGCATGTGAAAGGCCCCGGGTTCGATCCCCGGCATCTCCATGTTCCTTATTTTTTCCCTGTTTTATATTTGTCTTCTTCTTACAAGCCCACCGTTCATCTTTATCAGCACCTGAAAACCAAACAATTCTCTTATATAATCCACAATAAATATATGCAAATGTACATCCATCCTGCATTTCAAACAATCACACTACTTATACGCTTGAATTTAGAAGGATTTGGCAATAGGCTACGTCTCCATCTTGACATTTCGACCTTCACAAGTACTCAGTGCATAAAAGTGATCAATCTAACAAGTAGTACAATGAGAACAGCAGGTGTAGGGGATGTAGCTCAGTGGTAGAGCGTTCGCTTCGCATGTGAAAGGCCCCGGGTTCGATCCCCGGCATCTCCACATTTTTGGCCAGGGATGTCACAATGCAAACTGAGTGTGCCCCACCCGAATATGAAAGAAGCCACATTTATTGAAATCACCAGACATTGCAAGATGCCACGCTCAACAATCCTACACATTGTTGCCCATAAAGTCCTTTCTTTCTTCAAATACTCCACAGCCATACACACCCTCTTTACAGCAACTACAGCACGCTTTCTATGTTGGCTGTACCATTTTGCTGTAGGCTTGCCACGGGGATGTACGTGTCAAGGCTCAATTCTTAAACTCGCGTGTGTGGGGAAGACTGATGTCAACTTGGAAAACAAAGATTGTACAAGTGCTCAAGAGAAGGATACATGGTTTTTACCCCGTTTTCCTCAGGTTGGGGATGTAGCTCAGTGGTAGAGCGTTCGCTTTGCATGTGAAAGGCCCCGGGTTCGATCCCCGGCATCTCCATGTTCCTTATTTTTTCCCTGTTTTATATTTGTCTTCTTCTTACAAGCCCACCGTTCATCTTTATCAGCACCTGAAAACCAAACAATTCTCTTATATAATCCACAATAAATATATGCAAATGTACATCCATCCTGCATTTCAAACAATCACACTACTTATACGCTTGAATTTAGAAGGATTTGGCAATAGGCTACGTCTCCATCTTGACATTTCGACCTTCACAAGTACTCAGTGCATAAAAGTGATCAATCTAACAAGTAGTACAATGAGAACAGCAGGTGTAGGGGATGTAGCTCAGTGGTAGAGCGTTCGCTTCGCATGTGAAAGGCCCCGGGTTCGATCCCCGGCATCTCCACATTTTTGGCCAGGGATGTCACAATGCAAACTGAGTGTGCCCCACCCGAATATGAAAGAAGCCACATTTATTGAAATCACCAGACATTGCAAGATGCCACGCTCAACAATCCTACACATTGCTGCCCATAAAGTCCTTTCTTTCTTCAAATACTCCACAGCCATACACACCCTCTTTACAGCAACTACAGCACGCTTTCTATGTTGGCTGTACCATTTTGCTGTAGGCTTGCCACGGGGATGTACGTGTCAAGGCTCAATTCTTAAACTCGCGTGTGTGGGGAAGACTGATGTCAACTTGGAAAACAAAGATTGTACAAGTGCTCAAGAGAAGGATACATGGTTTTTACCCCGTTTTCCTCAGGTTGGGGATGTAGCTCAGTGGTAGAGCGTTCGCTTTGCATGTGAAAGGCCCCGGGTTCGATCCCCGGCATCTCCATGTTCCTTATTTTTTCCCTGTTTTATATTTGTCTTCTTCTTACAAGCCCACCGTTCATCTTTATCAGCACCTGAAAACCAAACAATTCTCTTATATAATCCACAATAAATATATGCAAATGTACATCCATCCTGCATTTCAAACAATCACACTACTTATACGCTTGAATTTAGAAGGATTTGGCAATAGGCTACGTCTCCATCTTGACATTTCGACCTTCACAAGTACTCAGTGCATAAAAGTGATCAATCTAACAAGTAGTACAATGAGAACAGCAGGTGTAGGGGATGTAGCTCAGTGGTAGAGCGTTCGCTTCGCATGTGAAAGGCCCCGGGTTCGATCCCCGGCATCTCCACATTTTTGGCCAGGGATGTCACAATGCAAACTGAGTGTGCCCCACCCGAATATGAAAGAAGCCACATTTATTGAAATCACCAGACATTGCAAGATGCCACGCTCAACAATCCTACACATTGCTGCCCATAAAGTCCTTTCTTTCTTCAAATACTCCACAGCCATACACACCCTCTTTACAGCAACTACAGCACGCTTTCTATGTTGGCTGTACCATTTTGCTGTAGGCTTGCCACGGGGATGTACGTGTCAAGGCTCAATTCTTAAACTCGCGTGTGTGGGGAAGACTGATGTCAACTTGGAAAACAAAGATTGTACAAGTGCTCAAGAGAAGGATACATGGTTTTTACCCCGTTTTTCTCAGGTTGGGGATGTAGCTCAGTGGTAGAGCGTTCGCTTTGCATGTGAAAGGCCCCGGGTTCGATCCCCGGCATCTCCATGTTCCTTACTTTTTCCCTGTTTTATATTTGTCTTCTTCTTACAAGCCCACCGTTCATCTTTATCAGCACCTGAAAACCAAACAATTCTCTTATATAATCCACAATAAATATATGCAAATGTACATCCATCCTGCATTTCAAACAATCACACTACTTATACGCTTGAATTTAGAAGGATTTGGCAATAGGCTACGTCTCCATCTTGACATTTCGACCTTCACAAGTACTCAGTGCATAAAAGTGATCAATCTAACAAGTAGTACAATGAGAACAGCAGGTGTAGGGGATGTAGCTCAGTGGTAGAGCGTTCGCTTCGCATGTGAAAGGCCCCGGGTTCGATCCCCGGCATCTCCACATTTTTGGCCAGGGATGTCACAATGCAAACTGAGTGTGCCCCACCCGAATATGAAAGAAGCCACATTTATTGAAATCACCAAACATTGCAAGATGCCACGCTCAACAATCCTACACATTGCTGCCCATAAAGTCCTTTCTTTCTTCAAATACTCCACAGCCATACACACCCTCTTTACAGCAACTACAGCACGCTTTCTATGTTGGCTGTACCATTTTGCTGTAGGCTTGCCACGGGGATGTACGTGTCAAGGCTCAATTCTTAAACTCGCGTGTGTGGGGAAGACTGATGTCAACTGGGAAAACAAAGATTGTACAAGTGCTCAAGAGAAGGATACATGGTTTTTACCCCGTTTTCCTCAGGTTGGGGATGTAGCTCAGTGGTAGAGCGTTCGCTTTGCATGTGAAAGGCCCCGGGTTCGATCCCCGGCATCTCCATGTTCCTTATTTTTTCCCTGTTTTATATTTGTCTTCTTCTTACAAGCCCACCGTTCATCTTTATCAGCACCTGAAAACCAAACAATTCTCTTATATAATCCACAATAAATATATGCAAATGTACATCCATCCTGCATTTCAAACAATCACACTACTTATACGCTTGAATTTAGAAGGATTTGGCAATAGGCTACGTCTCCATCTTGACATTTCGACCTTCACAAGTACTCAGTGCATAAAAGTGATCAATCTAACAAGTAGTACAATGAGAACAGCAGGTGTAGGGGATGTAGCTCAGTGGTAGAGCGTTCGCTTCGCATGTGAAAGGCCCCGGGTTCGATCCCCGGCATCTCCACATTTTTGGCCACGGATGTCACAATGCAAACTGAGTGTGCCCCACCCGAATATGAAAGAAGCCACATTTATTGAAATCACCAGACATTGCAAGATGCCACGCTCAACAATCCTACACATTGCTGCCCATAAAGTCCTTTCTTTCTTCAAATACTCCACAGCCATACACACCCTCTTTACAGCAACTACAGCACGCTTTCTATGTTGGCTGTACCATTTTGCTGTAGGCTTGCCACGGGGATGTACGTGTCAAGGCTCAATTCTTAAACTCGCGTGTGTGGGGAAGACTGATGTCAACTGGGAAAACAAAGATTGTACAAGTGCTCAAGAGAAGGATACATGGTTTTTACCCCGTTTTTCTCAGGTTGGGGATGTAGCTCAGTGGTAGAGCGTTCGCTTTGCATGTGAAAGGCCCCGGGTTCGATCCCCGGCATCTCCATGTTCCTTACTTTTTCCCTGTTTTATATTTGTCTTCTTCTTACAAGCCCACCGTTCATCTTTATCAGCACCTGAAAACCAAACAATTCTCTTATATAATCCACAATAAATATATGCAAATGTACATCCATCCTGCATTTCAAACAATCACACTACTTATACGCTTGAATTTAGAAGGAATTGGCAATAGGCTACGTCTCCATCTTGACATTTCGACCTTCACAAGTACTCAGTGCATAAAAGTGATCAATCTAACAAGTAGTACAATGAGAACAGCAGGTGTAGGGGATGTAGCTCAGTGGTAGAGCGTTCGCTTCGCATGTGAAAGGCCCCGGGTTCGATCCCCGGCATCTCCACATTTTTGGCCAGGGATGTCACAATGCAAACTGAGTGTGCCCCACCCGAATATGAAAGAAGCCACATTTATTGAAATCACCAGACATTGCAAGATGCCACGCTCAACAATCCTACACATTGCTGCCCATAAAGTCCTTTCTTTCTTCAAATACTCCACAGCCATACACACCCTCTTTACAGCAACTACAGCACGCTTTCTATGTTGGCTGTACCATTTTGCTGTAGGCTTGCCACGGGGATGTACGTGTCAAGGCTCAATTCTTAAACTCGCGTGTGTGGGGAAGACTGATGTCAACTTGGAAAACAAAGATTGTACAAGTGCTCAAGAGAAGGATACATGGTTTTTACCCCGTTTTTCTCAGGTTGGGGATGTAGCTCAGTGGTAGAGCGTTCGCTTTGCATGTGAAAGGCCCCGGGTTCGATCCCCGGCATCTCCATGTTCCTTATTTTTTCCCTGTTTTATATTTGTCTTCTTCTTACAAGCCCACCGTTCATCTTTATCAGCACCTGAAAACCAAACAATTCTCTTATATAATCCACAATAAATATATGCAAATGTACATCCATCCTGCATTTCAAACAATCACACTACTTATACGCTTGAATTTAGAAGGATTTGGCAATAGGCTACGTCTCCATCTTGACATTTCGACCTTCACAAGTACTCAGTGCATAAAAGTGATCAATCTAACAAGTAGTACAATGAGAACAGCAGGTGTAGGGGATGTAGCTCAGTGGTAGAGCGTTCGCTTCGCATGTGAAAGGCCCCGGGTTCGATCCCCGGCATCTCCACATTTTTGGCCAGGGATGTCACAATGCAAACTGAGTGTGCCCCACCCGAATATGAAAGAAGCCACATTTATTGAAATCACCAGACATTGCAAGATGCCACGCTCAACAATCCTACACATTGCTGCCCATAAAGTCCTTTCTTTCTTCAAATACTCCACAGCCATACACACCCTCTTTACAGCAACTACAGCACGCTTTCTATGTTGGCTGTACCATTTTGCTGTAGGCTTGCCACGGGGATGTACGTGTCAAGGCTCAATTCTTAAACTCGCGTGTGTGGGGAAGACTGATGTCAACTGGGAAAACAAAGATTGTACAAGTGCTCAAGAGAAGGATACATGGTTTTTACCCCGTTTTCCTCAGGTTGGGGATGTAGCTCAGTGGTAGAGCGTTCGCTTTGCATGTGAAAGGCCCCGGGTTCGATCCCCGGCATCTCCATGTTCCTTATTTTTTCCCTGTTTTATATTTGTCTTCTTCTTACAAGCCCACCGTTCATCTTTATCAGCACCTGAAAACCAAACAATTCTCTTATATAATCCACAATAAATATATGCAAATGTACATCCATCCTGCATTTCAAACAATCACACTACTTATACGCTTGAATTTAGAAGGATTTGGCAATAGGCTACGTCTCCATCTTGACATTTCGACCTTCACAAGTACTCAGTGCATAAAAGTGATCAATCTAACAAGTAGTACAATGAGAACAGCAGGTGTAGGGGATGTAGCTCAGTGGTAGAGCGTTCGCTTCGCATGTGAAAGGCCCCGGGTTCGATCCCCGGCATCTCCACATTTTTGGCCAGGGATGTCACAATGCAAACTGAGTGTGCCCCACCCGAATATGAAAGAAGCCACATTTATTGAAATCACCAGACATTGCAAGATGCCACGCTCAACAATCCTACACATTGCTGCCCATAAAGTCCTTTCTTTCTTCAAATACTCCACAGCCATACACACCCTCTTTACAGCAACTACAGCACGCTTTCTATGTTGGCTGTACCATTTTGCTGTAGGCTTGCCACGGGGATGTACGTGTCAAGGCTCAATTCTTAAACTCGCGTGTGTGGGGAAGACTGATGTCAACTGGGAAAACAAAGATTGTACAAGTGCTCAAGAGAAGGATACATGGTTTTTACCCCGTTTTTCTCAGGTTGGGGATGTAGCTCAGTGGTAGAGCGTTCGCTTTGCATGTGAAAGGCCCCGGGTTCGATCCCCGGCATCTCCATGTTCCTTACTTTTTCCCTGTTTTATATTTGTCTTCTTCTTACAAGCCCACCGTTCATCTTTATCAGCACCTGAAAACCAAACAATTCTCTTATATAATCCACAATAAATATATGCAAATGTACATCCATCCTGCATTTCAAACAATCACACTACTTATACGCTTGAATTTAGAAGGATTTGGCAATAGGCTACGTCTCCATCTTGACATTTCGACCTTCACAAGTACTCAGTGCATAAAAGTGATCAATCTAACAAGTAGTACAATGAGAACAGCAGGTGTAGGGGATGTAGCTCAGTGGTAGAGCGTTCGCTTCGCATGTGAAAGGCCCCGGGTTCGATCCCCGGCATCTCCACATTTTTGGCCAGGGATGTCACAATGCAAACTGAGTGTGCCCCACCCGAATATGAAAGAAGCCACATTTATTGAAATCACCAGACATTGCAAGATGCCACGCTCAACAATCCTACACATTGCTGCCCATAAAGTCCTTTCTTTCTTCAAATACTCCACAGCCATACACACCCTCTTTACAGCAACTACAGCACGCTTTCTATGTTGGCTGTACCATTTTGCTGTAGGCTTGCCACGGGGATGTACGTGTCAAGGCTCAATTCTTAAACTCGCGTGTGTGGGGAAGACTGATGTCAACTGGGAAAACAAAGATTGTACAAGTGCTCAAGAGAAGGATACATGGTTTTTACCCCGTTTTTCTCAGGTTGGGGATGTAGCTCAGTGGTAGAGCGTTCGCTTTGCATGTGAAAGGCCCCGGGTTCGATCCCCGGCATCTCCATGTTCCTTACTTTTTCCCTGTTTTATATTTGTCTTCTTCTTACAAGCCCACCGTTCATCTTTATCAGCACCTGAAAACCAAACAATTCTCTTATATAATCCACAATAAATATATGCAAATGTACATCCATCCTGCATTTCAAACAATCACACTACTTATACGCTTGAATTTAGAAGGATTTGGCAATAGGCTACGTCTCCATCTTGACATTTCGACCTTCACAAGTACTCAGTGCATAAAAGTGATCAATCTAACAAGTAGTACAATGAGAACAGCAGGTGTAGGGGATGTAGCTCAGTGGTAGAGCGTTCGCTTCGCATGTGAAAGGCCCCGGGTTCGATCCCCGGCATCTCCACATTTTTGGCCAGGGATGTCACAATGCAAACTGAGTGTGCCCCACCCGAATATGAAAGAAGCCACATTTATTGAAATCACCAGACATTGCAAGATGCCACGCTCAACAATCCTACACATTGCTGCCCATAAAGTCCTTTCTTTCTTCAAATACTCCACAGCCATACACACCCTCTTTACAGCAACTACAGCACGCTTTCTATGTTGGCTGTACCATTTTGCTGTAGGCTTGCCACGGGGATGTACGTGTCAAGGCTCAATTCTTAAACTCGCGTGTGTGGGGAAGACTGATGTCAACTGGGAAAACAAAGATTGTACAAGTGCTCAAGAGAAGGATACATGGTTTTTACCCCGTTTTCCTCAGGTTGGGGATGTAGCTCAGTGGTAGAGCGTTCGCTTTGCATGTGAAAGGCCCCGGGTTCGATCCCCGGCATCTCCATGTTCCTTATTTTTTCCCTGTTTTATATTTGTCTTCTTCTTACAAGCCCACCGTTCATCTTTATCAGCACCTGAAAACCAAACAATTCTCTTATATAATCCACAATAAATATATGCAAATGTACATCCATCCTGCATTTCAAACAATCACACTACTTATACGCTTGAATTTAGAAGGATTTGGCAATAGGCTACGTCTCCATCTTGACATTTCGACCTTCACAAGTACTCAGTGCATAAAAGTGATCAATCTAACAAGTAGTACAATGAGAACAGCAGGTGTAGGGGATGTAGCTCAGTGGTAGAGCGTTCGCTTCGCATGTGAAAGGCCCCGGGTTCGATCCCCGGCATCTCCACATTTTTGGCCAGGGATGTCACAATGCAAACTGAGTGTGCCCCACCCGAATATGAAAGAAGCCACATTTATTGAAATCACCAGACATTGCAAGATGCCACGCTCAACAATCCTACACATTGCTGCCCATAAAGTCCTTTCTTTCTTCAAATACTCCACAGCCATACACACCCTCTTTACAGCAACTACAGCACGCTTTCTATGTTGGCTGTACCATTTTGCTGTAGGCTTGCCACGGGGATGTACGTGTCAAGGCTCAATTCTTAAACTCGCGTGTGTGGGGAAGACTGATGTCAACTGGGAAAACAAAGATTGTACAAGTGCTCAAGAGAAGGATACATGGTTTTTACCCCGTTTTCCTCAGGTTGGGGATGTAGCTCAGTGGTAGAGCGTTCGCTTTGCATGTGAAAGGCCCCGGGTTCGATCCCCGGCATCTCCATGTTCCTTATTTTTTCCCTGTTTTATATTTGTCTTCTTCTTACAAGCCCACCGTTCATCTTTATCAGCACCTGAAAACCAAACAATTCTCTTATATAATCCACAATAAATATATGCAAATGTACATCCATCCTGCATTTCAAACAATCACACTACTTATACGCTTGAATTTAGAAGGATTTGGCAATAGGCTACGTCTCCATCTTGACATTTCGACCTTCACAAGTACTCAGTGCATAAAAGTGATCAATCTAACAAGTAGTACAATGAGAACAGCAGGTGTAGGGGATGTAGCTCAGTGGTAGAGCGTTCGCTTCGCATGTGAAAGGCCCCGGGTTCGATCCCCGGCATCTCCACATTTTTGGCCAGGGATGTCACAATGCAAACTGAGTGTGCCCCACCCGAATATGAAAGAAGCCACATTTATTGAAATCACCAGACATTGCAAGATGCCACGCTCAACAATCCTACACATTGCTGCCCATAAAGTCCTTTCTTTCTTCAAATACTCCACAGCCATACACACCCTCTTTACAGCAACTACAGCACGCTTTCTATGTTGGCTGTACCATTTTGCTGTAGGCTTGCCACGGGGATGTACGTGTCAAGGCTCAATTCTTAAACTCGCGTGTGTGGGGAAGACTGATGTCAACTGGGAAAACAAAGATTGTACAAGTGCTCAAGAGAAGGATACATGGTTTTTACCCCGTTTTCCTCAGGTTGGGGATGTAGCTCAGTGGTAGAGCGTTCGCTTTGCATGTGAAAGGCCCCGGGTTCGATCCCCGGCATCTCCATGTTCCTTATTTTTTCCCTGTTTTATATTTGTCTTCTTCTTACAAGCCCACCGTTCATCTTTATCAGCACCTGAAAACCAAACAATTCTCTTATATAATCCACAATAAATATATGCAAATGTACATCCATCCTGCATTTCAAACAATCACACTACTTATACGCTTGAATTTAGAAGGATTTGGCAATAGGCTACGTCTCCATCTTGACATTTCGACCTTCACAAGTACTCAGTGCATAAAAGTGATCAATCTAACAAGTAGTACAATGAGAACAGCAGGTGTAGGGGATGTAGCTCAGTGGTAGAGCGTTCGCTTCGCATGTGAAAGGCCCCGGGTTCGATCCCCGGCATCTCCACATTTTTGGCCAGGGATGTCACAATGCAAACTGAGTGTGCCCCACCCGAATATGAAAGAAGCCACATTTATTGAAATCACCAGACATTGCAAGATGCCACGCTCAACAATCCTACACATTGCTGCCCATAAAGTCCTTTCTTTCTTCAAATACTCCACAGCCATACACACCCTCTTTACAGCAACTACAGCACGCTTTCTATGTTGGCTGTACCATTTTGCTGTAGGCTTGCCACGGGGATGTACGTGTCAAGGCTCAATTCTTAAACTCGCGTGTGTGGGGAAGACTGATGTCAACTGGGAAAACAAAGATTGTACAAGTGCTCAAGAGAAGGATACATGGTTTTTACCCCGTTTTCCTCAGGTTGGGGATGTAGCTCAGTGGTAGAGCGTTCGCTTTGCATGTGAAAGGCCCCGGGTTCGATCCCCGGCATCTCCATGTTCCTTATTTTTTCCCTGTTTTATATTTGTCTTCTTCTTACAAGCCCACCGTTCATCTTTATCAGCACCTGAAAACCAAACAATTCTCTTATATAATCCACAATAAATATATGCAAATGTACATCCATCCTGCATTTCAAACAATCACACTACTTATACGCTTGAATTTAGAAGGATTTGGCAATAGGCTACGTCTCCATCTTGACATTTCGACCTTCACAAGTACTCAGTGCATAAAAGTGATCAATCTAACAAGTAGTACAATGAGAACAGCAGGTGTAGGGGATGTAGCTCAGTGGTAGAGCGTTCGCTTCGCATGTGAAAGGCCCCGGGTTCGATCCCCGGCATCTCCACATTTTTGGCCAGGGATGTCACAATGCAAACTGAGTGTGCCCCACCCGAATATGAAAGAAGCCACATTTATTGAAATCACCAGACATTGCAAGATGCCACGCTCAACAATCCTACACATTGCTGCCCATAAAGTCCTTTCTTTCTTCAAATACTCCACAGCCATACACACCCTCTTTACAGCAACTACAGCACGCTTTCTATGTTGGCTGTACCATTTTGCTGTAGGCTTGCCACGGGGATGTACGTGTCAAGGCTCAATTCTTAAACTCGCGTGTGTGGGGAAGACTGATGTCAACTGGGAAAACAAAGATTGTACAAGTGCTCAAGAGAAGGATACATGGTTTTTACCCCGTTTTCCTCAGGTTGGGGATGTAGCTCAGTGGTAGAGCGTTCGCTTTGCATGTGAAAGGCCCCGGGTTCGATCCCCGGCATCTCCATGTTCCTTATTTTTTCCCTGTTTTATATTTGTCTTCTTCTTACAAGCCCACCGTTCATCTTTATCAGCACCTGAAAACCAAACAATTCTCTTATATAATCCACAATAAATATATGCAAATGTACATCCATCCTGCATTTCAAACAATCACACTACTTATACGCTTGAATTTAGAAGGATTTGGCAATAGGCTACGTCTCCATCTTGACATTTCGACCTTCACAAGTACTCAGTGCATAAAAGTGATCAATCTAACAAGTAGTACAATGAGAACAGCAGGTGTAGGGGATGTAGCTCAGTGGTAGAGCGTTCGCTTCGCATGTGAAAGGCCCCGGGTTCGATCCCCGGCATCTCCACATTTTTGGCCAGGGATGTCACAATGCAAACTGAGTGTGCCCCACCCGAATATGAAAGAAGCCACATTTATTGAAATCACCAGACATTGCAAGATGCCACGCTCAACAATCCTACACATTGCTGCCCATAAAGTCCTTTCTTTCTTCAAATACTCCACAGCCATACACACCCTCTTTACAGCAACTACAGCACGCTTTCTATGTTGGCTGTACCATTTTGCTGTAGGCTTGCCACGGGGATGTACGTGTCAAGGCTCAATTCTTAAACTCGCGTGTGTGGGGAAGACTGATGTCAACTGGGAAAACAAAGATTGTACAAGTGCTCAAGAGAAGGATACATGGTTTTTACCCCGTTTTCCTCAGGTTGGGGATGTAGCTCAGTGGTAGAGCGTTCGCTTTGCATGTGAAAGGCCCCGGGTTCGATCCCCGGCATCTCCATGTTCCTTATTTTTTCCCTGTTTTATATTTGTCTTCTTCTTACAAGCCCACCGTTCATCTTTATCAGCACCTGAAAACCAAACAATTCTCTTATATAATCCACAATAAATATATGCAAATGTACATCCATCCTGCATTTCAAACAATCACACTACTTATACGCTTGAATTTAGAAGGATTTGGCAATAGGCTACGTCTCCATCTTGACATTTCGACCTTCACAAGTACTCAGTGCATAAAAGTGATCAATCTAACAAGTAGTACAATGAGAACAGCAGGTGTAGGGGATGTAGCTCAGTGGTAGAGCGTTCGCTTCGCATGTGAAAGGCCCCGGGTTCGATCCCCGGCATCTCCACATTTTTGGCCAGGGATGTCACAATGCAAACTGAGTGTGCCCCACCCGAATATGAAAGAAGCCACATTTATTGAAATCACCAGACATTGCAAGATGCCACGCTCAACAATCCTACACATTGCTGCCCATAAAGTCCTTTCTTTCTTCAAATACTCCACAGCCATACACACCCTCTTTACAGCAACTACAGCACGCTTTCTATGTTGGCTGTACCATTTTGCTGTAGGCTTGCCACGGGGATGTACGTGTCAAGGCTCAATTCTTAAACTCGCGTGTGTGGGGAAGACTGATGTCAACTGGGAAAACAAAGATTGTACAAGTGCTCAAGAGAAGGATACATGGTTTTTACCCCGTTTTCCTCAGGTTGGGGATGTAGCTCAGTGGTAGAGCGTTCGCTTTGCATGTGAAAGGCCCCGGGTTCGATCCCCGGCATCTCCATGTTCCTTATTTTTTCCCTGTTTTATATTTGTCTTCTTCTTACAAGCCCACCGTTCATCTTTATCAGCACCTGAAAACCAAACAATTCTCTTATATAATCCACAATAAATATATGCAAATGTACATCCATCCTGCATTTCAAACAATCACACTACTTATACGCTTGAATTTAGAAGGATTTGGCAATAGGCTACGTCTCCATCTTGACATTTCGACCTTCACAAGTACTCAGTGCATAAAAGTGATCAATCTAACAAGTAGTACAATGAGAACAGCAGGTGTAGGGGATGTAGCTCAGTGGTAGAGCGTTCGCTTCGCATGTGAAAGGCCCCGGGTTCGATCCCCGGCATCTCCACATTTTTGGCCAGGGATGTCACAATGCAAACTGAGTGTGCCCCACCCGAATATGAAAGAAGCCACATTTATTGAAATCACCAGACATTGCAAGATGCCACGCTCAACAATCCTACACATTGCTGCCCATAAAGTCCTTTCTTTCTTCAAATACTCCACAGCCATACACACCCTCTTTACAGCAACTACAGCACGCTTTCTATGTTGGCTGTACCATTTTGCTGTAGGCTTGCCACGGGGATGTACGTGTCAAGGCTCAATTCTTAAACTCGCGTGTGTGGGGAAGACTGATGTCAACTGGGAAAACAAAGATTGTACAAGTGCTCAAGAGAAGGATACATGGTTTTTACCCCGTTTTCCTCAGGTTGGGGATGTAGCTCAGTGGTAGAGCGTTCGCTTTGCATGTGAAAGGCCCCGGGTTCGATCCCCGGCATCTCCATGTTCCTTATTTTTTCCCTGTTTTATATTTGTCTTCTTCTTACAAGCCCACCGTTCATCTTTATCAGCACCTGAAAACCAAACAATTCTCTTATATAATCCACAATAAATATATGCAAATGTACATCCATCCTGCATTTCAAACAATCACACTACTTATACGCTTGAATTTAGAAGGATTTGGCAATAGGCTACGTCTCCATCTTGACATTTCGACCTTCACAAGTACTCAGTGCATAAAAGTGATCAATCTAACAAGTAGTACAATGAGAACAGCAGGTGTAGGGGATGTAGCTCAGTGGTAGAGCGTTCGCTTCGCATGTGAAAGGCCCCGGGTTCGATCCCCGGCATCTCCACATTTTTGGCCAGGGATGTCACAATGCAAACTGAGTGTGCCCCACCCGAATATGAAAGAAGCCACATTTATTGAAATCACCAAACATTGCAAGATGCCACGCTCAACAATCCTACACATTGCTGCCCATAAAGTCCTTTCTTTCTTCAAATACTCCACAGCCATACACACCCTCTTTACAGCAACTACAGCACGCTTTCTATGTTGGCTGTACCATTTTGCTGTAGGCTTGCCACGGGGATGTACGTGTCAAGGCTCAATTCTTAAACTCGCGTGTGTGGGGAAGACTGATGTCAACTGGGAAAACAAAGATTGTACAAGTGCTCAAGAGAAGGATACATGGTTTTTACCCCGTTTTCCTCAGGTTGGGGATGTAGCTCAGTGGTAGAGCGTTCGCTTTGCATGTGAAAGGCCCCGGGTTCGATCCCCGGCATCTCCATGTTCCTTATTTTTTCCCTGTTTTATATTTGTCTTCTTCTTACAAGCCCACCGTTCATCTTTATCAGCACCTGAAAACCAAACAATTCTCTTATATAATCCACAATAAATATATGCAAATGTACATCCATCCTGCATTTCAAACAATCACACTACTTATACGCTTGAATTTAGAAGGATTTGGCAATAGGCTACGTCTCCATCTTGACATTTCGACCTTCACAAGTACTCAGTGCATAAAAGTGATCAATCTAACAAGTAGTACAATGAGAACAGCAGGTGTAGGGGATGTAGCTCAGTGGTAGAGCGTTCGCTTCGCATGTGAAAGGCCCCGGGTTCGATCCCCGGCATCTCCACATTTTTGGCCAGGGATGTCACAATGCAAACTGAGTGTGCCCCACCCGAATATGAAAGAAGCCACATTTATTGAAATCACCAGACATTGCAAGATGCCACGCTCAACAATCCTACACATTGCTGCCCATAAAGTCCTTTCTTTCTTCAAATACTCCACAGCCATACACACCCTCTTTACAGCAACTACAGCACGCTTTCTATGTTGGCTGTACCATTTTGCTGTAGGCTTGCCACGGGGATGTACGTGTCAAGGCTCAATTCTTAAACTCGCGTGTGTGGGGAAGACTGATGTCAACTGGGAAAACAAAGATTGTACAAGTGCTCAAGAGAAGGATACATGGTTTTTACCCCGTTTTTCTCAGGTTGGGGATGTAGCTCAGTGGTAGAGCGTTCGCTTTGCATGTGAAAGGCCCCGGGTTCGATCCCCGGCATCTCCATGTTCCTTACTTTTTCCCTGTTTTATATTTGTCTTCTTCTTACAAGCCCACCGTTCATCTTTATCAGCACCTGAAAACCAAACAATTCTCTTATATAATCCACAATAAATATATGCAAATGTACATCCATCCTGCATTTCAAACAATCACACTACTTATACGCTTGAATTTAGAAGGATTTGGCAATAGGCTACGTCTCCATCTTGACATTTCGACCTTCACAAGTACTCAGTGCATAAAAGTGATCAATCTAACAAGTAGTACAATGAGAACAGCAGGTGTAGGGGATGTAGCTCAGTGGTAGAGCGTTCGCTTCGCATGTGAAAGGCCCCGGGTTCGATCCCCGGCATCTCCACATTTTTGGCCAGGGATGTCACAATGCAAACTGAGTGTGCCCCACCCGAATATGAAAGAAGCCACATTTATTGAAATCACCAGACATTGCAAGATGCCACGCTCAACAATCCTACACATTGCTGCCCATAAAGTCCTTTCTTTCTTCAAATACTCCACAGCCATACACACCCTCTTTACAGCAACTACAGCACGCTTTCTATGTTGGCTGTACCATTTTGCTGTAGGCTTGCCACGGGGATGTACGTGTCAAGGCTCAATTCTTAAACTCGCGTGTGTGGGGAAGACTGATGTCAACTGGGAAAACAAAGATTGTACAAGTGCTCAAGAGAAGGATACATGGTTTTTACCCCGTTTTCCTCAGGTTGGGGATGTAGCTCAGTGGTAGAGCGTTCGCTTTGCATGTGAAAGGCCCCGGGTTCGATCCCCGGCATCTCCATGTTCCTTATTTTTTCCCTGTTTTATATTTGTCTTCTTCTTACAAGCCCACCGTTCATCTTTATCAGCACCTGAAAACCAAACAATTCTCTTATATAATCCACAATAAATATATGCAAATGTACATCCATCCTGCATTTCAAACAATCACACTACTTATACGCTTGAATTTAGAAGGATTTGGCAATAGGCTACGTCTCCATCTTGACATTTCGACCTTCACAAGTACTCAGTGCATAAAAGTGATCAATCTAACAAGTAGTACAATGAGAACAGCAGGTGTAGGGGATGTAGCTCAGTGGTAGAGCGTTCGCTTCGCATGTGAAAGGCCCCGGGTTCGATCCCCGGCATCTCCACATTTTTGGCCAGGGATGTCACAATGCAAACTGAGTGTGCCCCACCCGAATATGAAAGAAGCCACATTTATTGAAATCACCAGACATTGCAAGATGCCACGCTCAACAATCCTACACATTGCTGCCCATAAAGTCCTTTCTTTCTTCAAATACTCCACAGCCATACACACCCTCTTTACAGCAACTACAGCACGCTTTCTATGTTGGCTGTAGCATTTTGCTGTAGGCTTGCCACGGGGATGTACGTGTCAAGGCTCAATTCTTAAACTCGCGTGTGTGGGGAAGACTGATGTCAACTGGGAAAACAAAGATTGTACAAGTGCTCAAGAGAAGGATACATGGTTTTTACCCCGTTTTCCTCAGGTTGGGGATGTAGCTCAGTGGTAGAGCGTTCGCTTTGCATGTGAAAGGCCCCGGGTTCGATCCCCGGCATCTCCATGTTCCTTATTTTTTCCCTGTTTTATATTTGTCTTCTTCTTACAAGCCCACCGTTCATCTTTATCAGCACCTGAAAACCAAACAATTCTCTTATATAATCCACAATAAATATATGCAAATGTACATCCATCCTGCATTTCAAACAATCACACTACTTATACGCTTGAATTTAGAAGGATTTGGCAATAGGCTACGTCTCCATCTTGACATTTCGACCTTCACAAGTACTCAGTGCATAAAAGTGATCAATCTAACAAGTAGTACAATGAGAACAGCAGGTGTAGGGGATGTAGCTCAGTGGTAGAGCGTTCGCTTCGCATGTGAAAGGCCCCGGGTTCGATCCCCGGCATCTCCACATTTTTGGCCAGGGATGTCACAATGCAAACTGAGTGTGCCCCACCCGAATATGAAAGAAGCCACATTTATTGAAATCACCAAACATTGCAAGATGCCACGCTCAACAATCCTACACATTGCTGCCCATAAAGTCCTTTCTTTCTTCAAATACTCCACAGCCATACACACCCTCTTTACAGCAACTACAGCACGCTTTCTATGTTGGCTGTAGCATTTTGCTGTAGGCTTGCCACGGGGATGTACGTGTCAAGGCTCAATTCTTAAACTCGCGTGTGTGGGGAAGACTGATGTCAACTGGGAAAACAAAGATTGTACAAGTGCTCAAGAGAAGGATACATGGTTTTTACCCCGTTTTCCTCAGGTTGGGGATGTAGCTCAGTGGTAGAGCGTTCGCTTTGCATGTGAAAGGCCCCGGGTTCGATCCCCGGCATCTCCATGTTCCTTATTTTTTCCCTGTTTTATATTTGTCTTCTTCTTACAAGCCCACCGTTCATCTTTATCAGCACCTGAAAACCAAACAATTCTCTTATATAATCCACAATAAATATATGCAAATGTACATCCATCCTGCATTTCAAACAATCACACTACTTATACGCTTGAATTTAGAAGGATTTGGCAATAGGCTACGTCTCCATCTTGACATTTCGACCTTCACAAGTACTCAGTGCATAAAAGTGATCAATCTAACAAGTAGTACAATGAGAACAGCAGGTGTAGGGGATGTAGCTCAGTGGTAGAGCGTTCGCTTCGCATGTGAAAGGCCCCGGGTTCGATCCCCGGCATCTCCACATTTTTGGCCAGGGATGTCACAATGCAAACTGAGTGTGCCCCACCCGAATATGAAAGAAGCCACATTTATTGAAATCACCAGACATTGCAAGATGCCACGCTCAACAATCCTACACATTGCTGCCCATAAAGTCCTTTCTTTCTTCAAATACTCCACAGCCATACACACCCTCTTTACAGCAACTACAGCACGCTTTCTATGTTGGCTGTAGCATTTTGCTGTAGGCTTGCCACGGGGATGTACGTGTCAAGGCTCAATTCTTAAACTCGCGTGTGTGGGGAAGACTGATGTCAACTGGGAAAACAAAGATTGTACAAGTGCTCAAGAGAAGGATACATGGTTTTTACCCCGTTTTTCTCAGGTTGGGGATGTAGCTCAGTGGTAGAGCGTTCGCTTTGCATGTGAAAGGCCCCGGGTTCGATCCCCGGCATCTCCATGTTCCTTACTTTTTCCCTGTTTTATATTTGTCTTCTTCTTACAAGCCCACCGTTCATCTTTATCAGCACCTGAAAACCAAACAATTCTCTTATATAATCCACAATAAATATATGCAAATGTACATCCATCCTGCATTTCAAACAATCACACTACTTATACGCTTGAATTTAGAAGGATTTGGCAATAGGCTACGTCTCCATCTTGACATTTCGACCTTCACAAGTACTCAGTGCATAAAAGTGATCAATCTAACAAGTAGTACAATGAGAACAGCAGGTGTAGGGGATGTAGCTCAGTGGTAGAGCGTTCGCTTCGCATGTGAAAGGCCCCGGGTTCGATCCCCGGCATCTCCACATTTTTGGCCAGGGATGTCACAATGCAAACTGAGTGTGCCCCACCCGAATATGAAAGAAGCCACATTTATTGAAATCACCAAACATTGCAAGATGCCACGCTCAACAATCCTACACATTGCTGCCCATAAAGTCCTTTCTTTCTTCAAATACTCCACAGCCATACACACCCTCTTTACAGCAACTACAGCACGCTTTCTATGTTGGCTGTACCATTTTGCTGTAGGCTTGCCACGGGGATGTACGTGTCAAGGCTCAATTCTTAAACTCGCGTGTGTGGGGAAGACTGATGTCAACTTGGAAAACAAAGATTGTACAAGTGCTCAAGAGAAGGATACATGGTTTTTACCCCGTTTTCCTCAGGTTGGGGATGTAGCTCAGTGGTAGAGCGTTCGCTTTGCATGTGAAAGGCCCCGGGTTCGATCCCCGGCATCTCCATGTTCCTTATTTTTTCCCTGTTTTATATTTGTCTTCTTCTTACAAGCCCACCGTTCATCTTTATCAGCACCTGAAAACCAAACAATTCTCTTATATAATCCACAATAAATATATGCAAATGTACATCCATCCTGCATTTCAAACAATCACACTACTTATACGCTTGAATTTAGAAGGATTTGGCAATAGGCTACGTCTCCATCTTGACATTTCGACCTTCACAAGTACTCAGTGCATAAAAGTGATCAATCTAACAAGTAGTACAATGAGAACAGCAGGTGTAGGGGATGTAGCTCAGTGGTAGAGCGTTCGCTTCGCATGTGAAAGGCCCCGGGTTCGATCCCCGGCATCTCCACATTTTTGGCCAGGGATGTCACAATGCAAACTGAGTGTGCCCCACCCGAATATGAAAGAAGCCACATTTATTGAAATCACCAGACATTGCAAGATGCCACGCTCAACAATCCTACACATTGCTGCCCATAAAGTCCTTTCTTTCTTCAAATACTCCACAGCCATACACACCCTCTTTACAGCAACTACAGCACGCTTTCTATGTTGGCTGTACCATTTTGCTGTAGGCTTGCCACGGGGATGTACGTGTCAAGGCTCAATTCTTAAACTCGCGTGTGTGGGGAAGACTGATGTCAACTGGGAAAACAAAGATTGTACAAGTGCTCAAGAGAAGGATACATGGTTTTTACCCCGTTTTCCTCAGGTTGGGGATGTAGCTCAGTGGTAGAGCGTTCGCTTTGCATGTGGAAGGCCCCGGGTTCGATCCCCGGCATCTCCATGTTCCTTATTTTTTCCCTGTTTTATATTTGTCTTCTTCTTACAAGCCCACCGTTCATCTTTATCAGCACCTGAAAACCAAACAATTCTCTTATATAATCCACAATAAATATATGCAAATGTACATCCATCCTGCATTTCAAACAATCACACTACTTATACGCTTGAATTTAGAAGGATTTGGCAATAGGCTACGTCTCCATCTTGACATTTCGACCTTCACAAGTACTCAGTGCATAAAAGTGATCAATCTAACAAGTAGTACAATGAGAACAGCAGGTGTAGGGGATGTAGCTCAGTGGTAGAGCGTTCGCTTCGCATGTGAAAGGCCCCGGGTTCGATCCCCGGCATCTCCACATTTTTGGCCAGGGATGTCACAATGCAAACTGAGTGTGCCCCACCCGAATATGAAAGAAGCCACATTTATTGAAATCACCAGACATTGCAAGATGCCACGCTCAACAATCCTACACATTGCTGCCCATAAAGTCCTTTCTTTCTTCAAATACTCCACAGCCATACACACCCTCTTTACAGCAACTACAGCACGCTTTCTATGTTGGCTGTACCATTTTGCTGTAGGCTTGCCACGGGGATGTACGTGTCAAGGCTCAATTCTTAAACTCGCGTGTGTGGGGAAGACTGATGTCAACTGGGAAAACAAAGATTGTACAAGTGCTCAAGAGAAGGATACATGGTTTTTACCCCGTTTTCCTCAGGTTGGGGATGTAGCTCAGTGGTAGAGCGTTCGCTTTGCATGTGAAAGGCCCCGGGTTCGATCCCCGGCATCTCCATGTTCCTTACTTTTTCCCTGTTTTATATTTGTCTTCTTCTTACAAGCCCACCGTTCATCTTTATCAGCACCTGAAAACCAAACAATTCTCTTATATAATCCACAATAAATATATGCAAATGTACATCCATCCTGCATTTCAAACAATCACACTACTTATACGCTTGAATTTAGAAGGATTTGGCAATAGGCTACGTCTCCATCTTGACATTTCGACCTTCACAAGTACTCAGTGCATAAAAGTGATCAATCTAACAAGTAGTACAATGAGAACAGCAGGTGTAGGGGATGTAGCTCAGTGGTAGAGCGTTCGCTTCGCATGTGAAAGGCCCCGGGTTCGATCCCCGGCATCTCCACATTTTTGGCCAGGGATGTCACAATGCAAACTGAGTGTGCCCCACCCGAATATGAAAGAAGCCACATTTATTGAAATCACCAGACATTGCAAGATGCCACGCTCAACAATCCTACACATTGCTGCCCATAAAGTCCTTTCTTTCTTCAAATACTCCACAGCCATACACACCCTCTTTACAGCAACTACAGCACGCTTTCTATGTTGGCTGTAGCATTTTGCTGTAGGCTTGCCACGGGGATGTACGTGTCAAGGCTCAATTCTTAAACTCGCGTGTGTGGGGAAGACTGATGTCAACTGGGAAAACAAAGATTGTACAAGTGCTCAAGAGAAGGATACATGGTTTTTACCCCGTTTTTCTCAGGTTGGGGATGTAGCTCAGTGGTAGAGCGTTCGCTTTGCATGTGAAAGGCCCCGGGTTCGATCCCCGGCATCTCCATGTTCCTTACTTTTTCCCTGTTTTATATTTGTCTTCTTCTTACAAGCCCACCGTTCATCTTTATCAGCACCTGAAAACCAAACAATTCTCTTATATAGTCCACAATAAATATATGCAAATGTACATCCATCCTGCATTTCAAACAATCACACTACTTATACGCTTGAATTTAGAAGGATTTGGCAATAGGCTACGTCTCCATCTTGACATTTCGACCTTCACAAGTACTCAGTGCATAAAAGTGATCAATCTAACAAGTAGTACAATGAGAACAGCAGGTGTAGGGGATGTAGCTCAGTGGTAGAGCGTTCGCTTCGCATGTGAAAGGCCCCGGGTTCGATCCCCGGCATCTCCACATTTTTGGCCAGGGATGTCACAATGCAAACTGAGTGTGCCCCACCCGAATATGAAAGAAGCCACATTTATTGAAATCACCAGACATTGCAAGATGCCACGCTCAACAATCCTACACATTGCTGCCCATAAAGTCCTTTCTTTCTTCAAATACTCCACAGCCATACACACCCTCTTTACAGCAACTACAGCACGCTTTCTATGTTGGCTGTAGCATTTTGCTGTAGGCTTGCCACGGGGATGTACGTGTCAAGGCTCAATTCTTAAACTCGCGTGTGTGGGGAAGACTGATGTCAACTGGGAAAACAAAGATTGTACAAGTGCTCAAGAGAAGGATACATGGTTTTTACCCCGTTTTCCTCAGGTTGGGGATGTAGCTCAGTGGTAGAGCGTTCGCTTTGCATGTGAAAGGCCCCGGGTTCGATCCCCGGCATCTCCATGTTCCTTATTTTTTCAGTGTTTTATATTTGTCTTCTTCTTACAAGCCCACCGTTCATCTTTATCAGCACCTGAAAACCAAACAATTCTCTTATATAATCCACAATAAATATATGCAAATGTACATCCATCCTGCATTTCAAACAATCACACTACTTATACGCTTGAATTTAGAAGGATTTGGCAATAGGCTACGTCTCCATCTTGACATTTCGACCTTCACAAGTACTCAGTGCATAAAAGTGATCAATCTAACAAGTAGTACAATGAGAACAGCAGGTGTAGGGGATGTAGCTCAGTGGTAGAGCGTTCGCTTCGCATGTGAAAGGCCCCGGGTTCGATCCCCGGCATCTCCACATTTTTGGCCAGGGATGTCACAATGCAAACTGAGTGTGCCCCACCCGAATATGAAAGAAGCCACATTTATTGAAATCACCAGACATTGCAAGATGCCACGCTCAACAATCCTACACATTGCTGCCCATAAAGTCCTTTCTTTCTTCAAATACTCCACAGCCATACACACCCTCTTTACAGCAACTACAGCACGCTTTCTATGTTGGCTGTAGCATTTTGCTGTAGGCTTGCCACGGGGATGTACGTGTCAAGGCTCAATTCTTAAACTCGCGTGTGTGGGGAAGACTGATGTCAACTGGGAAAACAAAGATTGTACAAGTGCTCAAGAGAAGGATACATGGTTTTTACCCCGTTTTTCTCAGGTTGGGGATGTAGCTCAGTGGTAGAGCGTTCGCTTTGCATGTGAAAGGCCCCGGGTTCGATCCCCGGCATCTCCATGTTCCTTACTTTTTCCCTGTTTTATATTTGTCTTCTTCTTACAAGCCCACCGTTCATCTTTATCAGCACCTGAAAACCAAACAATTCTCTTATATAATCCACAATAAATATATGCAAATGTACATCCATCCTGCATTTCAAACAATCACACTACTTATACGCTTGAATTTAGAAGGATTTGGCAATAGGCTACGTCTCCATCTTGACATTTCGACCTTCACAAGTACTCAGTGCATAAAAGTGATCAATCTAACAAGTAGTACAATGAGAACAGCAGGTGTAGGGGATGTAGCTCAGTGGTAGAGCGTTCGCTTCGCATGTGAAAGGCCCCGGGTTCGATCCCCGGCATCTCCACATTTTTGGCCAGGGATGTCACAATGCAAACTGAGTGTGCCCCACCCGAATATGAAAGAAGCCACATTTATTGAAATCACCAGACATTGCAAGATGCCACGCTCAACAATCCTACACATTGCTGCCCATAAAGTCCTTTCTTTCTTCAAATACTCCACAGCCATACACACCCTCTTTACAGCAACTACAGCACGCTTTCTATGTTGGCTGTAGCATTTTGCTGTAGGCTTGCCACGGGGATGTACGTGTCAAGGCTCAATTCTTAAACTCGCGTGTGTGGGGAAGACTGATGTCAACTGGGAAAACAAAGATTGTACAAGTGCTCAAGAGAAGGATACATGGTTTTTACCCCGTTTTTCTCAGGTTGGGGATGTAGCTCAGTGGTAGAGCGTTCGCTTTGCATGTGAAAGGCCCCGGGTTCGATCCCCGGCATCTCCATGTTCCTTACTTTTTCCCTGTTTTATATTTGTCTTCTTCTTACAAGCCCACCGTTCATCTTTATCAGCACCTGAAAACCAAACAATTCTCTTATATAATCCACAATAAATATATGCAAATGTACATCCATCCTGCATTTCAAACAATCACACTACTTATACGCTTGAATTTAGAAGGATTTGGCAATAGGCTACGTCTCCATCTTGACATTTCGACCTTCACAAGTACTCAGTGCATAAAAGTGATCAATCTAACAAGTAGTACAATGAGAACAGCAGGTGTAGGGGATGTAGCTCAGTGGTAGAGCGTTCGCTTCGCATGTGAAAGGCCCCGGGTTCGATCCCCGGCATCTCCACATTTTTGGCCAGGGATGTCACAATGCAAACTGAGTGTGCCCCACCCGAATATGAAAGAAGCCACATTTATTGAAATCACCAGACATTGCAAGATGCCACGCTCAACAATCCTACACATTGCTGCCCATAAAGTCCTTTCTTTCTTCAAATACTCCACAGCCATACACACCCTCTTTACAGCAACTACAGCACGCTTTCTATGTTGGCTGTACCATTTTGCTGTAGGCTTGCCACGGGGATGTACGTGTCAAGGCTCAATTCTTAAACTCGCGTGTGTGGGGAAGACTGATGTCAACTGGGAAAACAAAGATTGTACAAGTGCTCAAGAGAAGGATACATGGTTTTTACCCCGTTTTCCTCAGGTTGGGGATGTAGCTCAGTGGTAGAGCGTTCGCTTTGCATGTGAAAGGCCCCGGGTTCGATCCCCGGCATCTCCATGTTCCTTATTTTTTCCCTGTTTTATATTTGTCTTCTTCTTACAAGCCCACCGTTCATCTTTATCAGCACCTGAAAACCAAACAATTCTCTTATATAATCCACAATAAATATATGCAAATGTACATCCATCCTGCATTTCAAACAATCACACTACTTATACGCTTGAATTTAGAAGGATTTGGCAATAGGCTACGTCTCCATCTTGACATTTCGACCTTCACAAGTACTCAGTGCATAAAAGTGATCAATCTAACAAGTAGTACAATGAGAACAGCAGGTGTAGGGGATGTAGCTCAGTGGTAGAGCGTTCGCTTCGCATGTGAAAGGCCCCGGGTTCGATCCCCGGCATCTCCACATTTTTGGCCAGGGATGTCACAATGCAAACTGAGTGTGCCCCACCCGAATATGAAAGAAGCCACATTTATTGAAATCACCAGACATTGCAAGATGCCACGCTCAACAATCCTACACATTGCTGCCCATAAAGTCCTTTCTTTCTTCAAATACTCCACAGCCATACACACCCTCTTTACAGCAACTACAGCACGCTTTCTATGTTGGCTGTAGCATTTTGCTGTAGGCTTGCCACGGGGATGTACGTGTCAAGGCTCAATTCTTAAACTCGCGTGTGTGGGGAAGACTGATGTCAACTGGGAAAACAAAGATTGTACAAGTGCTCAAGAGAAGGATACATGGTTTTTACCCCGTTTTTCTCAGGTTGGGGATGTAGCTCAGTGGTAGAGCGTTCGCTTTGCATGTGAAAGGCCCCGGGTTCGATCCCCGGCATCTCCATGTTCCTTACTTTTTCCCTGTTTTATATTTGTCTTCTTCTTACAAGCCCACCGTTCATCTTTATCAGCACCTGAAAACCAAACAATTCTCTTATATAATCCACAATAAATATATGCAAATGTACATCCATCCTGCATTTCAAACAATCACACTACTTATACGCTTGAATTTAGAAGGATTTGGCAATAGGCTACGTCTCCATCTTGACATTTCGACCTTCACAAGTACTCAGTGCATAAAAGTGATCAATCTAACAAGTAGTACAATGAGAACAGCAGGTGTAGGGGATGTAGCTCAGTGGTAGAGCGTTCGCTTCGCATGTGAAAGGCCCCGGGTTCGATCCCCGGCATCTCCACATTTTTGGCCAGGGATGTCACAATGCAAACTGAGTGTGCCCCACCCGAATATGAAAGAAGCCACATTTATTGAAATCACCAGACATTGCAAGATGCCACGCTCAACAATCCTACACATTGCTGCCCATAAAGTCCTTTCTTTCTTCAAATACTCCACAGCCATACACACCCTCTTTACAGCAACTACAGCACGCTTTCTATGTTGGCTGTAGCATTTTGCTGTAGGCTTGCCACGGGGATGTACGTGTCAAGGCTCAATTCTTAAACTCGCGTGTGTGGGGAAGACTGATGTCAACTGGGAAAACAAAGATTGTACAAGTGCTCAAGAGAAGGATACATGGTTTTTACCCCGTTTTTCTCAGGTTGGGGATGTAGCTCAGTGGTAGAGCGTTCGCTTTGCATGTGAAAGGCCCCGGGTTCGATCCCCGGCATCTCCATGTTCCTTACTTTTTCCCTGTTTTATATTTGTCTTCTTCTTACAAGCCCACCGTTCATCTTTATCAGCACCTGAAAACCAAACAATTCTCTTATATAATCCACAATAAATATATGCAAATGTACATCCATCCTGCATTTCAAACAATCACACTACTTATACGCTTGAATTTAGAAGGATTTGGCAATAGGCTACGTCTCCATCTTGACATTTCGACCTTCACAAGTACTCAGTGCATAAAAGTGATCAATCTAACAAGTAGTACAATGAGAACAGCAGGTGTAGGGGATGTAGCTCAGTGGTAGAGCGTTCGCTTCGCATGTGAAAGGCCCCGGGTTCGATCCCCGGCATCTCCACATTTTTGGCCAGGGATGTCACAATGCAAACTGAGTGTGCCCCACCCGAATATGAAAGAAGCCACATTTATTGAAATCACCAGACATTGCAAGATGCCACGCTCAACAATCCTACACATTGCTGCCCATAAAGTCCTTTCTTTCTTCAAATACTCCACAGCCATACACACCCTCTTTACAGCAACTACAGCACGCTTTCTATGTTGGCTGTAGCATTTTGCTGTAGGCTTGCCACGGGGATGTACGTGTCAAGGCTCAATTCTTAAACTCGCGTGTGTGGGGAAGACTGATGTCAACTGGGAAAACAAAGATTGTACAAGTGCTCAAGAGAAGGATACATGGTTTTTACCCCGTTTTCCTCAGGTTGGGGATGTAGCTCAGTGGTAGAGCGTTCGCTTTGCATGTGAAAGGCCCCGGGTTCGATCCCCGGCATCTCCATGTTCCTTATTTTTTCCCTGTTTTATATTTGTCTTCTTCTTACAAGCCCACCGTTCATCTTTATCAGCACCTGAAAACCAAACAATTCTCTTATATAATCCACAATAAATATATGCAAATGTACATCCATCCTGCATTTCAAACAATCACACTACTTATACGCTTGAATTTAGAAGGATTTGGCAATAGGCTACGTCTCCATCTTGACATTTCGACCTTCACAAGTACTCAGTGCATAAAAGTGATCAATCTAACAAGTAGTACAATGAGAACAGCAGGTGTAGGGGATGTAGCTCAGTGGTAGAGCGTTCGCTTCGCATGTGAAAGGCCCCGGGTTCGATCCCCGGCATCTCCACATTTTTGGCCAGGGATGTCACAATGCAAACTGAGTGTGCCCCACCCGAATATGAAAGAAGCCACATTTATTGAAATCACCAGACATTGCAAGATGCCACGCTCAACAATCCTACACATTGCTGCCCATAAAGTCCTTTCTTTCTTCAAATACTCCACAGCCATACACACCCTCTTTACAGCAACTACAGCACGCTTTCTATGTTGGCTGTACCATTTTGCTGTAGGCTTGCCACGGGGATGTACGTGTCAAGGCTCAATTCTTAAACTCGCGTGTGTGGGGAAGACTGATGTCAACTTGGAAAACAAAGATTGTACAAGTGCTCAAGAGAAGGATACATGGTTTTTACCCCGTTTTTCTCAGGTTGGGGATGTAGCTCAGTGGTAGAGCGTTCGCTTTGCATGTGAAAGGCCCCGGGTTCGATCCCCGGCATCTCCATGTTCCTTACTTTTTCCCTGTTTTATATTTGTCTTCTTCTTACAAGCCCACCGTTCATCTTTATCAGCACCTGAAAACCAAACAATTCTCTTATATAATCCACAATAAATATATGCAAATGTACATCCATCCTGCATTTCAAACAATCACACTACTTATACGCTTGAATTTAGAAGGATTTGGCAATAGGCTACGTCTCCATCTTGACATTTCGACCTTCACAAGTACTCAGTGCATAAAAGTGATCAATCTAACAAGTAGTACAATGAGAACAGCAGGTGTAGGGGATGTAGCTCAGTGGTAGAGCGTTCGCTTCGCATGTGAAAGGCCCCGGGTTCGATCCCCGGCATCTCCACATTTTTGGCCAGGGATGTCACAATGCAAACTGAGTGTGCCCCACCCGAATATGAAAGAAGCCACATTTATTGAAATCACCAGACATTGCAAGATGCCACGCTCAACAATCCTACACATTGCTGCCCATAAAGTCCTTTCTTTCTTCAAATACTCCACAGCCATACACACCCTCTTTACAGCAACTACAGCACGCTTTCTATGTTGGCTGTACCATTTTGCTGTAGGCTTGCCACGGGGATGTACGTGTCAAGGCTCAATTCTTAAACTCGCGTGTGTGGGGAAGACTGATGTCAACTGGGAAAACAAAGATTGTACAAGTGCTCAAGAGAAGGATACATGGTTTTTACCCCGTTTTTCTCAGGTTGGGGATGTAGCTCAGTGGTAGAGCGTTCGCTTTGCATGTGAAAGGCCCCGGGTTCGATCCCCGGCATCTCCATGTTCCTTATTTTTTCCCTGTTTTATATTTGTCTTCTTCTTACAAGCCCACCGTTCATCTTTATCAGCACCTGAAAACCAAACAATTCTCTTATATAATCCACAATAAATATATGCAAATGTACATCCATCCTGCATTTCAAACAATCACACTACTTATACGCTTGAATTTAGAAGGATTTGGCAATAGGCTACGTCTCCATCTTGACATTTCGACCTTCACAAGTACTCAGTGCATAAAAGTGATCAATCTAACAAGTAGTACAATGAGAACAGCAGGTGTAGGGGATGTAGCTCAGTGGTAGAGCGTTCGCTTCGCATGTGAAAGGCCCCGGGTTCGATCCCCGGCATCTCCACATTTTTGGCCAGGGATGTCACAATGCAAACTGAGTGTGCCCCACCCGAATATGAAAGAAGCCACATTTATTGAAATCACCAGACATTGCAAGATGCCACGCTCAACAATCCTACACATTGCTGCCCATAAAGTCCTTTCTTTCTTCAAATACTCCACAGCCATACACACCCTCTTTACAGCAACTACAGCACGCTTTCTATGTTGGCTGTACCATTTTGCTGTAGGCTTGCCACGGGGATGTACGTGTCAAGGCTCAATTCTTAAACTCGCGTGTGTGGGGAAGACTGATGTCAACTTGGAAAACAAAGATTGTACAAGTGCTCAAGAGAAGGATACATGGTTTTTACCCCGTTTTTCTCAGGTTGGGGATGTAGCTCAGTGGTAGAGCGTTCGCTTTGCATGTGAAAGGCCCCGGGTTCGATCCCCGGCATCTCCATGTTCCTTATTTTTTCCCTGTTTTATATTTGTCTTCTTCTTACAAGCCCACCGTTCATCTTTATCAGCACCTGAAAACCAAACAATTCTCTTATATAATCCACAATAAATATATGCAAATGTACATCCATCCTGCATTTCAAACAATCACACTACTTATACGCTTGAATTTAGAAGGATTTGGCAATAGGCTACGTCTCCATCTTGACATTTCGACCTTCACAAGTACTCAGTGCATAAAAGTGATCAATCTAACAAGTAGTACAATGAGAACAGCAGGTGTAGGGGATGTAGCTCAGTGGTAGAGCGTTCGCTTCGCATGTGAAAGGCCCCAGGTTCGATCCCCGGCATCTCCACATTTTTGGCCAGGGATGTCACAATGCAAACTGAGTGTGCCCCACCCGAATATGAAAGAAGCCACATTTATTGAAATCACCAGACATTGCAAGATGCCACGCTCAACAATCCTACACATTGCTGCCCATAAAGTCCTTTCTTTCTTCAAATACTCCACAGCCATACACATCCTCTTTACAGCAACTACAGCACGCTTTCTATGTTGGCTGTACCATTTTGCTGTAGGCTTGCCACGGGGATGTACGTGTCAAGGCTCAATTCTTAAACTCGCGTGTGTGGGGAAGACTGATGTCAACTGGGAAAACAAAGATTGTACAAGTGCTCAAGAGAAGGATACATGGTTTTTACCCCGTTTTTCTCAGGTTGGGGATGTAGCTCAGTGGTAGAGCGTTCGCTTTGCATGTGAAAGGCCCCGGGTTCGATCCCCGGCATCTCCATGTTCCTTATTTTTTCCCTGTTTTATATTTGTCTTCTTCTTACAAGCCCACCGTTCATCTTTATCAGCACCTGAAAACCAAACAATTCTCTTATATAATCCACAATAAATATATGCAAATGTACATCCATCCTGCATTTCAAACAATCACACTACTTATACGCTTGAATTTAGAAGGATTTGGCAATAGGCTACGTCTCCATCTTGACATTTCGACCTTCACAAGTACTCAGTGCATAAAAGTGATCAATCTAACAAGTAGTACAATGAGAACAGCAGGTGTAGGGGATGTAGCTCAGTGGTAGAGCGTTCGCTTCGCATGTGAAAGGCCCCGGGTTCGATCCCCGGCATCTCCACATTTTTGGCCAGGGATGTCACAATGCAAACTGAGTGTGCCCCACCCGAATATGAAAGAAGCCACATTTATTGAAATCACCAGACATTGCAAGATGCCACGCTCAACAATCCTACACATTGCTGCCCATAAAGTCCTTTCTTTCTTCAAATACTCCACAGCCATACACACCCTCTTTACAGCAACTACAGCACGCTTTCTATGTTGGCTGTACCATTTTGCTGTAGGCTTGCCACGGGGATGTACGTGTCAAGGCTCAATTCTTAAACTCGCGTGTGTGGGGAAGACTGATGTCAACTGGGAAAACAAAGATTGTACAAGTGCTCAAGAGAAGGATACATGGTTTTTACCCCGTTTTTCTCAGGTTGGGGATGTAGCTCAGTGGTAGAGCGTTCGCTTTGCATGTGAAAGGCCCCGGGTTCGATCCCCGGCATCTCCATGTTCCTTACTTTTTCCCTGTTTTATATTTGTCTTCTTCTTACAAGCCCACCGTTCATCTTTATCAGCACCTGAAAACCAAACAATTCTCTTATATAATCCACAATAAATATATGCAAATGTACATCCATCCTGCATTTCAAACAATCACACTACTTATACGCTTGAATTTAGAAGGATTTGGCAATAGGCTACGTCTCCATCTTGACATTTCGACCTTCACAAGTACTCAGTGCATAAAAGTGATCAATCTAACAAGTAGTACAATGAGAACAGCAGGTGTAGGGGATGTAGCTCAGTGGTAGAGCGTTCGCTTCGCATGTGAAAGGCCCCGGGTTCGATCCCCGGCATCTCCACATTTTTGGCCAGGGATGTCACAATGCAAACTGAGTGTGCCCCACCCGAATATGAAAGAAGCCACATTTATTGAAATCACCAGACATTGCAAGATGCCACGCTCAACAATCCTACACATTGCTGCCCATAAAGTCCTTTCTTTCTTCAAATACTCCACAGCCATACACACCCTCTTTACAGCAACTACAGCACGCTTTCTATGTTGGCTGTACCATTTTGCTGTAGGCTTGCCACGGGGATGTACGTGTCAAGGCTCAATTCTTAAACTCGCGTGTGTGGGGAAGACTGATGTCAACTTGGAAAACAAAGATTGTACAAGTGCTCAAGAGAAGGATACATGGTTTTTACCCCGTTTTTCTCAGGTTGGGGATGTAGCTCAGTGGTAGAGCGTTCGCTTTGCATGTGAAAGGCCCCGGGTTCGATCCCCGGCATCTCCATGTTCCTTATTTTTTCCCTGTTTTATATTTGTCTTCTTCTTACAAGCCCACCGTTCATCTTTATCAGCACCTGAAAACCAAACAATTCTCTTATATAATCCACAATAAATATATGCAAATGTACATCCATCCTGCATTTCAAACAATCACACTACTTATACGCTTGAATTTAGAAGGATTTGGCAATAGGCTACGTCTCCATCTTGACATTTCGACCTTCACAAGTACTCAGTGCATAAAAGTGATCAATCTAACAAGTAGTACAATGAGAACAGCAGGTGTAGGGGATGTAGCTCAGTGGTAGAGCGTTCGCTTCGCATGTGAAAGGCCCCGGGTTCGATCCCCGGCATCTCCACATTTTTGGCCAGGGATGTCACAATGCAAACTGAGTGTGCCCCACCCGAATATGAAAGAAGCCACATTTATTGAAATCACCAGACATTGCAAGATGCCACGCTCAACAATCCTACACATTGCTGCCCATAAAGTCCTTTCTTTCTTCAAATACTCCACAGCCATACACACCCTCTTTACAGCAACTACAGCACGCTTTCTATGTTGGCTGTACCATTTTGCTGTAGGCTTGCCACGGGGATGTACGTGTCAAGGCTCAATTCTTAAACTCGCGTGTGTGGGGAAGACTGATGTCAACTGGGAAAACAAAGATTGTACAAGTGCTCAAGAGAAGGATACATGGTTTTTACCCCGTTTTTCTCAGGTTGGGGATGTAGCTCAGTGGTAGAGCGTTCGCTTTGCATGTGAAAGGCCCCGGGTTCGATCCCCGGCATCTCCATGTTCCTTACTTTTTCCCTGTTTTATATTTGTCTTCTTCTTACAAGCCCACCGTTCATCTTTATCAGCACCTGAAAACCAAACAATTCTCTTATATAATCCACAATAAATATATGCAAATGTACATCCATCCTGCATTTCAAACAATCACACTACTTATACGCTTGAATTTAGAAGGATTTGGCAATAGGCTACGTCTCCATCTTGACATTTCGACCTTCACAAGTACTCAGTGCATAAAAGTGATCAATCTAACAAGTAATACAATGAGAACAGCAGGTGTAGGGGATGTAGCTCAGTGGTAGAGCGTTCGCTTCGCATGTGAAAGGCCCCGGGTTCGATCCCCGGCATCTCCACATTTTTGGCCAGGGATGTCACAATGCAAACTGAGTGTGCCCCACCCGAATATGAAAGAAGCCACATTTATTGAAATCACCAGACATTGCAAGATGCCACGCTCAACAATCCTACACATTGCTGCCCATAAAGTCCTTTCTTTCTTCAAATACTCCACAGCCATACACACCCTCTTTACAGCAACTACAGCACGCTTTCTATGTTGGCTGTACCATTTTGCTGTAGGCTTGCCACGGGGATGTACGTGTCAAGGCTCAATTCTTAAACTCGCGTGTGTGGGGAAGACTGATGTCAACTTGGAAAACAAAGATTGTACAAGTGCTCAAGAGAAGGATACATGGTTTTTACCCCGTTTTCCTCAGGTTGGGGATGTAGCTCAGTGGTAGAGCGTTCGCTTTGCATGTGAAAGGCCCCGGGTTCGATCCCCGGCATCTCCATGTTCCTTATTTTTTCCCTGTTTTATATTTGTCTTCTTCTTACAAGCCCACCGTTCATCTTTATCAGCACCTGAAAACCAAACAATTCTCTTATATAATCCACAATAAATATATGCAAATGTACATCCATCCTGCATTTCAAACAATCACACTACTTATACGCTTGAATTTAGAAGGATTTGGCAATAGGCTACGTCTCCATCTTGACATTTCGACCTTCACAAGTACTCAGTGCATAAAAGTGATCAATCTAACAAGTAGTACAATGAGAACAGCAAGTGTAGGGGATGTAGCTCAGTGGTAGAGCGTTCGCTTCGCATGTGAAAGGCCCCGGGTTCGATCCCCGGCATCTCCACATTTTTGGCCAGGGATGTCACAATGCAAACTGAGTGTGCCCCACCCGAATATGAAAGAAGCCATATTTATTGAAATCACCAGACATTGCAAGATGCCACGCTCAACAATCCTACACATTGCTGCCCATAAAGTCCTTTCTTTCTTCAAATACTCCACAGCCATACACACCCTCTTTACAGCAACTACAGCACGCTTTCTATGTTGGCTGTACCATTTTGCTGTAGGCTTGCCACGGGGATGTACGTGTCAAGGCTCAATTCTTAAACTCGCGTGTGTGGGGAAGACTGATGTCAACTTGGAAAACAAAGATTGTACAAGTGCTCAAGAGAAGGATACATGGTTTTTACCCCGTTTTCCTCAGGTTGGGGATGTAGCTCAGTGGTAGAGCGTTCGCTTTGCATGTGAAAGGCCCCGGGTTCGATCCCCGGCATCTCCATGTTCCTTATTTTTTCCCTGTTTTATATTTGTCTTCTTCTTACAAGCCCACCGTTCATCTTTATCAGCACCTGAAAACCAAACAATTCTCTTATATAATCCACAATAAATATATGCAAATGTACATCCATCCTGCATTTCAAACAATCACACTACTTATACGCTTGAATTTAGAAGGATTTGGCAATAGGCTACGTCTCCATCTTGACATTTCGACCTTCACAAGTACTCAGTGCATAAAAGTGATCAATCTAACAAGTAGTACAATGAGAACAGCAAGTGTAGGGGATGTAGCTCAGTGGTAGAGCGTTCGCTTCGCATGTGAAAGGCCCCGGGTTCGATCCCCGGCATCTCCACATTTTTGGCCAGGGATGTCACAATGCAAACTGAGTGTGCCCCACCCGAATATGAAAGAAGCCATATTTATTGAAATCACCAGACATTGCAAGATGCCACGCTCAACAATCCTACACATTGCTGCCCATAAAGTCCTTTCTTTCTTCAAATACTCCACAGCCATACACACCCTCTTTACAGCAACTACAGCACGCTTTCTATGTTGGCTGTACCATTTTGCTGTAGGCTTGCCACGGGGATGTACGTGTCAAGGCTCAATTCTTAAACTCGCGTGTGTGGGGAAGACTGATGTCAACTTGGAAAACAAAGATTGTACAAGTGCTCAAGAGAAGGATACATGGTTTTTACCCCGTTTTCCTCAGGTTGGGGATGTAGCTCAGTGGTAGAGCGTTCGCTTTGCATGTGAAAGGCCCCGGGTTCGATCCCCGGCATCTCCATGTTCCTTATTTTTTCCCTGTTTTATATTTGTCTTCTTCTTACAAGCCCACCGTTCATCTTTATCAGCACCTGAAAACCAAACAATTCTCTTATATAATCCACAATAAATATATGCAAATGTACATCCATCCTGCATTTCAAACAATCACACTACTTATACGCTTGAATTTAGAAGGATTTGGCAATAGGCTACGTCTCCATCTTGACATTTCGACCTTCACAAGTACTCAGTGCATAAAAGTGATCAATCTAACAAGTAGTACAATGAGAACAGCAGGTGTAGGGGATGTAGCTCAGTGGTAGAGCGTTCGCTTCGCATGTGAAAGGCCCCGGGTTCGATCCCCGGCATCTCCACATTTTTGGCCAGGGATGTCACAATGCAAACTGAGTGTGCCCCACCCGAATATGAAAGAAGCCATATTTATTGAAATCACCAGACATTGCAAGATGCCACGCTCAACAATCCTACACATTGCTGCCCATAAAGTCCTTTCTTTCTTCAAATACTCCACAGCCATACACACCCTCTTTACAGCAACTACAGCACGCTTTCTATGTTGGCTGTACCATTTTGCTGTAGGCTTGCCACGGGGATGTACGTGTCAAGGCTCAATTCTTAAACTCGCGTGTGTGGGGAAGACTGATGTCAACTTGGAAAACAAAGATTGTACAAGTGCTCAAGAGAAGGATACATGGTTTTTACCCCGTTTTCCTCAGGTTGGGGATGTAGCTCAGTGGTAGAGCGTTCGCTTTGCATGTGAAAGGCCCCGGGTTCGATCCCCGGCATCTCCATGTTCCTTATTTTTTCCCTGTTTTATATTTGTCTTCTTCTTACAAGCCCACCGTTCATCTTTATCAGCACCTGAAAACCAAACAATTCTCTTATATAATCCACAATAAATATATGCAAATGTACATCCATCCTGCATTTCAAACAATCACACTACTTATACGCTTGAATTTAGAAGGATTTGGCAATAGGCTACGTCTCCATCTTGACATTTCGACCTTCACAAGTACTCAGTGCATAAAAGTGATCAATCTAACAAGTAGTACAATGAGAACAGCAAGTGTAGGGGATGTAGCTCAGTGGTAGAGCGTTCGCTTCGCATGTGAAAGGCCCCGGGTTCGATCCCCGGCATCTCCACATTTTTGGCCAGGGATGTCACAATGCAAACTGAGTGTGCCCCACCCGAATATGAAAGAAGCCATATTTATTGAAATCACCAGACATTGCAAGATGCCACGCTCAACAATCCTACACATTGCTGCCCATAAAGTCCTTTCTTTCTTCAAATACTCCACAGCCATACACACCCTCTTTACAGCAACTACAGCACGCTTTCTATGTTGGCTGTACCATTTTGCTGTAGGCTTGCCACGGGGATGTACGTGTCAAGGCTCAATTCTTAAACTCGCGTGTGTGGGGAAGACTGATGTCAACTTGGAAAACAAAGATTGTACAAGTGCTCAAGAGAAGGATACATGGTTTTTACCCCGTTTTCCTCAGGTTGGGGATGTAGCTCAGTGGTAGAGCGTTCGCTTTGCATGTGAAAGGCCCCGGGTTCGATCCCCGGCATCTCCATGTTCCTTATTTTTTCCCTGTTTTATATTTGTCTTCTTCTTACAAGCCCACCGTTCATCTTTATCAGCACCTGAAAACCAAACAATTCTCTTATATAATCCACAATAAATATATGCAAATGTACATCCATCCTGCATTTCAAACAATCACACTACTTATACGCTTGAATTTAGAAGGATTTGGCAATAGGCTACGTCTCCATCTTGACATTTCGACCTTCACAAGTACTCAGTGCATAAAAGTGATCAATCTAACAAGTAGTACAATGAGAACAGCAAGTGTAGGGGATGTAGCTCAGTGGTAGAGCGTTCGCTTCGCATGTGAAAGGCCCCGGGTTCGATCCCCGGCATCTCCACATTTTTGGCCAGGGATGTCACAATGCAAACTGAGTGTGCCCCACCCGAATATGAAAGAAGCCATATTTATTGAAATCACCAGACATTGCAAGATGCCACGCTCAACAATCCTACACATTGCTGCCCATAAAGTCCTTTCTTTCTTCAAATACTCCACAGCCATACACACCCTCTTTACAGCAACTACAGCACGCTTTCTATGTTGGCTGTACCATTTTGCTGTAGGCTTGCCACGGGGATGTACGTGTCAAGGCTCAATTCTTAAACTCGCGTGTGTGGGGAAGACTGATGTCAACTTGGAAAACAAAGATTGTACAAGTGCTCAAGAGAAGGATACATGGTTTTTACCCCGTTTTCCTCAGGTTGGGGATGTAGCTCAGTGGTAGAGCGTTCGCTTTGCATGTGAAAGGCCCCGGGTTCGATCCCCGGCATCTCCATGTTCCTTATTTTTTCCCTGTTTTATATTTGTCTTCTTCTTACAAGCCCACCGTTCATCTTTATCAGCACCTGAAAACCAAACAATTCTCTTATATAATCCACAATAAATATATGCAAATGTACATCCATCCTGCATTTCAAACAATCACACTACTTATACGCTTGAATTTAGAAGGATTTGGCAATAGGCTACGTCTCCATCTTGACATTTCGACCTTCACAAGTACTCAGTGCATAAAAGTGATCAATCTAACAAGTAGTACAATGAGAACAGCAGGTGTAGGGGATGTAGCTCAGTGGTAGAGCGTTCGCTTCGCATGTGAAAGGCCCCGGGTTCGATCCCCGGCATCTCCACATTTTTGGCCAGGGATGTCACAATGCAAACTGAGTGTGCCCCACCCGAATATGAAAGAAGCCATATTTATTGAAATCACCAGACATTGCAAGATGCCACGCTCAACAATCCTACACATTGCTGCCCATAAAGTCCTTTCTTTCTTCAAATACTCCACAGCCATACACACCCTCTTTACAGCAACTACAGCACGCTTTCTATGTTGGCTGTACCATTTTGCTGTAGGCTTGCCACGGGGATGTACGTGTCAAGGCTCAATTCTTAAACTCGCGTGTGTGGGGAAGACTGATGTCAACTTGGAAAACAAAGATTGTACAAGTGCTCAAGAGAAGGATACATGGTTTTTACCCCGTTTTCCTCAGGTTGGGGATGTAGCTCAGTGGTAGAGCGTTCGCTTTGCATGTGAAAGGCCCCGGGTTCGATCCCCGGCATCTCCATGTTCCTTATTTTTTCCCTGTTTTATATTTGTCTTCTTCTTACAAGCCCACCGTTCATCTTTATCAGCACCTGAAAACCAAACAATTCTCTTATATAATCCACAATAAATATATGCAAATGTACATCCATCCTGCATTTCAAACAATCACACTACTTATACGCTTGAATTTAGAAGGATTTGGCAATAGGCTACGTCTCCATCTTGACATTTCGACCTTCACAAGTACTCAGTGCATAAAAGTGATCAATCTAACAAGTAGTACAATGAGAACAGCAAGTGTAGGGGATGTAGCTCAGTGGTAGAGCGTTCGCTTCGCATGTGAAAGGCCCCGGGTTCGATCCCCGGCATCTCCACATTTTTGGCCAGGGATGTCACAATGCAAACTGAGTGTGCCCCACCCGAATATGAAAGAAGCCATATTTATTGAAATCACCAGACATTGCAAGATGCCACGCTCAACAATCCTACACATTGCTGCCCATAAAGTCCTTTCTTTCTTCAAATACTCCACAGCCATACACACCCTCTTTACAGCAACTACAGCACGCTTTCTATGTTGGCTGTACCATTTTGCTGTAGGCTTGCCACGGGGATGTACGTGTCAAGGCTCAATTCTTAAACTCGCGTGTGTGGGGAAGACTGATGTCAACTTGGAAAACAAAGATTGTACAAGTGCTCAAGAGAAGGATACATGGTTTTTACCCCGTTTTCCTCAGGTTGGGGATGTAGCTCAGTGGTAGAGCGTTCGCTTTGCATGTGAAAGGCCCCGGGTTCGATCCCCGGCATCTCCATGTTCCTTATTTTTTCCCTGTTTTATATTTGTCTTCTTCTTACAAGCCCACCGTTCATCTTTATCAGCACCTGAAAACCAAACAATTCTCTTATATAATCCACAATAAATATATGCAAATGTACATCCATCCTGCATTTCAAACAATCACACTACTTATACGCTTGAATTTAGAAGGATTTGGCAATAGGCTACGTCTCCATCTTGACATTTCGACCTTCACAAGTACTCAGTGCATAAAAGTGATCAATCTAACAAGTAGTACAATGAGAACAGCAGGTGTAGGGGATGTAGCTCAGTGGTAGAGCGTTCGCTTCGCATGTGAAAGGCCCCGGGTTCGATCCCCGGCATCTCCACATTTTTGGCCAGGGATGTCACAATGCAAACTGAGTGTGCCCCACCCGAATATGAAAGAAGCCATATTTATTGAAATCACCAGACATTGCAAGATGCCACGCTCAACAATCCTACACATTGCTGCCCATAAAGTCCTTTCTTTCTTCAAATACTCCACAGCCATACACACCCTCTTTACAGCAACTACAGCACGCTTTCTATGTTGGCTGTACCATTTTGCTGTAGGCTTGCCACGGGGATGTACGTGTCAAGGCTCAATTCTTAAACTCGCGTGTGTGGGGAAGACTGATGTCAACTTGGAAAACAAAGATTGTACAAGTGCTCAAGAGAAGGATACATGGTTTTTACCCCGTTTTTCTCAGGTTGGGGATGTAGCTCAGTGGTAGAGCGTTCGCTTTGCATGTGAAAGGCCCCGGGTTCGATCCCCGGCATCTCCATGTTCCTTATTTTTTCCCTGTTTTATATTTGTCTTCTTCTTACAAGCCCACCGTTCATCTTTATCAGCACCTGAAAACCAAACAATTCTCTTATATAATCCACAATAAATATATGCAAATGTACATCCATCCTGCATTTCAAGCAATCACACTACTTATACGCTTGAATTTAGAAGGATTTGGCAATAGGCTACGTCTCCATCTTGACATTTCGACCTTCACAAGTACTCAGTGCATAAAAGTGATCAATCTAACAAGTAGTACAATGAGAACAGCAGGTGTAGGGGATGTAGCTCAGTGGTAGAGCGTTCGCTTCGCATGTGAAAGGCCCCGGGTTCGATCCCCGGCATCTCCACATTTTTGGCCAGGGATGTCACAATGCAAACTGAGTGTGCCCCACCCGAATATGAAAGAAGCCACATTTATTGAAATCACCAGACATTGCAAGATGCCACGCTCAACAATCCTACACATTGCTGCCCATAAAGTCCTTTCTTTCTTCAAATACTCCACAGCCATACACACCCTCTTTACAGCAACTACAGCACGCTTTCTATGTTGGCTGTACCATTTTGCTGTAGGCTTGCCACGGGGATGTACGTGTCAAGGCTCAATTCTTAAACTCGGGTGTGTGGGGAAGACTGATGTCAACTTGGAAAACAAAGATTGTACAAGTGCTCAAGAGAAGGATACATGGTTTTTACCCCGTTTTTCTCAGGTTGGGGATGTAGCTCAGTGGTAGAGCGTTCGCTTTGCATGTGAAAGGCCCCGGGTTCGATCCCCGGCATCTCCATGTTCCTTATTTTTTCCCTGTTTTATATTTGTCTTCTTCTTACAAGCCCACCGTTCATCTTTATCAGCACCTGAAAACCAAACAATTCTCTTATATAATCCACAATAAATATATGCAAATGTACATCCATCCTGCATTTCAAACAATCACACTACTTATACGCTTGAATTTAGAAGGATTTGGCAATAGGCTACGTCTCCATCTTGACATTTCGACCTTCACAAGTACTCAGTGCATAAAAGTGATCAATCTAACAAGTAGTACAATGAGAACAGCAAGTGTAGGGGATGTAGCTCAGTGGTAGAGCGTTCGCTTCGCATGTGAAAGGCCCCGGGTTCGATCCCCGGCATCTCCACATTTTTGGCCAGGGATGTCACAATGCAAACTGAGTGTGCCCCACCCGAATATGAAAGAAGCCACATTTATTGAAATCACCAGACATTGCAAGATGCCACGCTCAACAATCCTACACATTGCTGCCCATAAAGTCCTTTCTTTCTTCAAATACTCCACAGCCATACACACCCTCTTTACAGCAACTACAGCACGCTTTCTATGTTGGCTGTACCATTTTGCTGTAGGCTTGCCACGGGGATGTACGTGTCAAGGCTCAATTCTTAAACTCGGGTGTGTGGGGAAGACTGATGTCAACTTGGAAAACAAAGATTGTACAAGTGCTCAAGAGAAGGATACATGGTTTTTACCCCGTTTTCCTCAGGTTGGGGATGTAGCTCAGTGGTAGAGCGTTCGCTTTGCATGTGAAAGGCCCCGGGTTCGATCCCCGGCATCTCCATGTTCCTTATTTTTTCCCTGTTTTATATTTGTCTTCTTCTTACAAGCCCACCGTTCATCTTTATCAGCACCTGAAAACCAAACAATTCTCTTATATAATCCACAATAAATATATGCAAATGTACATCCATCCTGCATTTCAAACAATCACACTACTTATACGCTTGAATTTAGAAGGATTTGGCAATAGGCTACGTCTCCATCTTGACATTTCGACCTTCACAAGTACTCAGTGCATAAAAGTGATCAATCTAACAAGTAGTACAATGAGAACAGCAGGTGTAGGGGATGTAGCTCAGTGGTAGAGCGTTCGCTTCGCATGTGAAAGGCCCCGGGTTCGATCCCCGGCATCTCCACATTTTTGGCCAGGGATGTCACAATGCAAACTGAGTGTGCCCCACCCGAATATGAAAGAAGCCACATTTATTGAAATCACCAGACATTGCAAGATGCCACGCTCAACAATCCTACACATTGCTGCCCATAAAGTCCTTTCTTTCTTCAAATACTCCACAGCCATACACACCCTCTTTACAGCAACTACAGCACGCTTTCTATGTTGGCTGTACCATTTTGCTGTAGGCTTGCCACGGGGATGTACGTGTCAAGGCTCAATTCTTAAACTCGGGTGTGTGGGGAAGACTGATGTCAACTTGGAAAACAAAGATTGTACAAGTGCTCAAGAGAAGGATACATGGTTTTTACCCCGTTTTCCTCAGGTTGGGGATGTAGCTCAGTGGTAGAGCGTTCGCTTCGCATGTGAAAGGCCCCGGGTTCGATCCCCGGCATCTCCACATTTTTGGCCAGGGATGTCACAATGCAAACTGAGTGTGCCCCACCCGAATATGAAAGAAGCCATATTTATTGAAATCACCAGACATTGCAAGATGCCACGCTCAACAATCCTACACATTGCTGCCCATAAAGTCCTTTCTTTCTTCAAATACTCCACAGCCATACACACCCTCTTTACAGCAACTACAGCACGCTTTCTATGTTGGCTGTACCATTTTGCTGTAGGCTTGCCACGGGGATGTACGTGTCAAGGCTCAATTCTTAAACTCGGGTGTGTGGGGAAGACTGATGTCAACTTGGAAAACAAAGATTGTACAAGTGCTCAAGAGAAGGATACATGGTTTTTACCCCGTTTTCCTCAGGTTGGGGATGTAGCTCAGTGGTAGAGCGTTCGCTTTGCATGTGAAAGGCCCCGGGTTCGATCCCCGGCATCTCCATGTTCCTTATTTTTTCCCTGTTTTATATTTGTCTTCTTCTTACAAGCCCACCGTTCATCTTTATCAGCACCTGAAAACCAAACAATTCTCTTATATAATCCACAATAAATATATGCAAATGTACATCCATCCTGCATTTCAAACAATCACACTACTTATACGCTTGAATTTAGAAGGATTTGGCAATAGGCTACGTCTCCATCTTGACATTTCGACCTTCACAAGTACTCAGTGCATAAAAGTGATCAATCTAACAAGTAGTACAATGAGAACAGCAGGTGTAGGGGATGTAGCTCAGTGGTAGAGCGTTCGCTTCGCATGTGAAAGGCCCCGGGTTCGATCTCCGGCATCTCCACATTTTTGGCCAGGGATGTCACAATGCAAACTGAGTGTGCCCCACCCGAATATGAAAGAAGCCACATTCATTGAAATCACCAGACATTGCAAGATGCCGGCATCTCCACATTTTTGGCCAGGGATGTCACAATGCAAACTGAGTGTGCCCCACCCGAATATGAAAGAAGCCACATTTATTGAAATCACCAGACATTGCAAGATGCCACGCTCAACAATCCTACACATTGCTGCCCATAAAGTCCTTTCTTTCTTCAAATACTCCACAGCCATACACACCCTCTTTACAGCAACTACAGCACGCTTTCTATGTTGGCTGTACCATTTTGCTGTAGGCTTGCCACGGGGATGTACGTGTCAAGGCTCAATTCTTAAACTCGGGTGTGTGGGGAAGACTGATGTCAACTTGGAAAACAAAGATTGTACAAGTGCTCAAGAGAAGGATACATGGTTTTTACCCCGTTTTCCTCAGGTTGGGGATGTAGCTCAGTGGTAGAGCGTTCGCTTTGCATGTGAAAGGCCCCGGGTTCGATCCCCGGCATCTCCATGTTCCTTATTTTTTCCCTGTTTTATATTTGTCTTCTTCTTACAAGCCCACCGTTCATCTTTATCAGCACCTGAAAACCAAACAATTCTCTTATATAATCCACAATAAATATATGCAAATGTACATCCATCCTGCATTTCAAACAATCACACTACTTATACGCTTGAATTTAGAAGGATTTGGCAATAGGCTACGTCTCCATCTTGACATTTCGACCTTCACAAGTACTCAGTGCATAAAAGTGATCAATCTAACAAGTAGTACAATGAGAGCAGCAGGTGTAGGGGATGTAGCTCAGTGGTAGAGCGTTCGCTTCGCATGTGAAAGGCCCCGGGTTCGATCCCCGGCATCTCCACATTTTTGGCCAGGGATGTCACAATGCAAACTGAGTGTGCCCCACCCGAATATGAAAGAAGCCACATTTATTGAAATCACCAGACATTGCAAGATGCCACGCTCAACAATCCTACACATTGCTGCCCATAAAGTCCTTTCTTTCTTCAAATACTCCACAGCCATACACACCCTCTTTACAGCAACTACAGCACGCTTTCTATGATGGCTGTACCATTTTGCTGTAGGCTTGCCACGGGGATGTACGTGTCAAGGCTCAATTCTTAAACTCGGGTGTGTGGGGAAGACTGATGTCAACTTGGAAAACAAAGATTGTACAAGTGCTCAAGAGAAGGATACATGGTTTTTACCCCGTTTTCCTCAGGTTGGGGATGTAGCTCAGTGGTAGAGCGTTCGCTTTGCATGTGAAAGGCCCCGGGTTCGATCCCCGGCATCTCCATGTTCCTTATTTTTTCCCTGTTTTATATTTGTCTTCTTCTTACAAGCCCACCGTTCATCTTTATCAGCACCTGAAAACCAAACAATTCTCTTATATAATCCACAATAAATATATGCAAATGTACATCCATCCTGCATTTCAAACAATCACACTACTTATACGCTTGAATTTAGAAGGATTTGGCAATAGGCTACGTCTCCATCTTGACATTTCGACCTTCACAAGTACTCAGTGCATAAAAGTGATCAATCTAACAAGTAGTACAATGAGAGCAGCAGGTGTAGGGGATGTAGCTCAGTGGTAGAGCGTTCGCTTCGCATGTGAAAGGCCCCGGGTTCGATCCCCGGCATCTCCACATTTTTGGCCAGGGATGTCACAATGCAAACTGAGTGTGCCCCACCCGAATATGAAAGAAGCCACATTTATTGAAATCACCAGACATTGCAAGATGCCACGCTCAACAATCCTACACATTGCTGCCCATAAAGACCTTTCTTTCTTCAAATACTCCACAGCCATACACACCCTCTTTACAGCAACTACAGCACGCTTTCTATGTTGGCTGTACCATTTTGCTGTAGGCTTGCCACGGGGATGTACGTGTCAAGGCTCAATTCTTAAACTCGGGTGTGTGGGGAAGACTGATGTCAACTTGGAAAACAAAGATTGTACAAGTGCTCAAGAGAAGGATACATGGTTTTTACCCCGTTTTCCTCAGGTTGGGGATGTAGCTCAGTGGTAGAGCGTTCGCTTTGCATGTGAAAGGCCCCGGGTTCGATCCCCGGCATCTCCATGTTCCTTATTTTTTCCCTGTTTTATATTTGTCTTCTTCTTACAAGCCCACCGTTCATCTTTATCAGCACCTGAAAACCAAACAATTCTCTTATATAATCCACAATAAATATATGCAAATGTACATCCATCCTGCATTTCAAACAATCACACTACTTATACGCTTGAATTTAGAAGGATTTGGCAATAGGCTACGTCTCCATCTTGACATTTCGACCTTCACAAGTACTCAGTGCATAAAAGTGATCAATCTAACAAGTAGTACAATGAGAACAGCAGGTGTAGGGGATGTAGCTCAGTGGTAGAGCGTTCGCTTCGCATGTGAAAGGCCCCGGGTTCGATCCCCGGCATCTCCACATTTTTGGCCAGGGATGTCACAATGCAAACTGAGTGTGCCCCACCCGAATATGAAAGAAGCCACATTTATTGAAATCACCAGACATTGCAAGATGCCACGCTCAACAATCCTACACATTGCTGCCCATAAAGTCCTTTCTTTCTTCAAATACTCCACAGCCATACACACCCTCTTTACAGCAACTACAGCACGCTTTCTATGTTGGCTGTACCATTTTGCTGTAGGCTTGCCACGGGGATGTACGTGTCAAGGCTCAATTCTTAAACTCGCGTGTGTGGGGAAGACTGATGTCAACTTGGAAAACAAAGATTGTACAAGTGCTCAAGAGAAGGATACATGGTTTTTACCCCGTTTTCCTCAGGTTGGGGATGTAGCTCAGTGGTAGAGCGTTCGTTTTGCATGTGAAAGGCCCCGGGTTCGATCCCCGGCATCTCCATGTTCCTTATTTTTTCCCTGTTTTATATTTGTCTTCTTCTTACAAGCCCACCGTTCATCTTTATCAGCACCTGAAAACCAAACAATTCTCTTATATAATCCACAATAAATATATGCAAATGTACATCCATCCTGCATTTCAAACAATCACACTACTTATACGCTTGAATTTAGAAGGATTTGGCAATAGGCTACGTCTCCATCTTGACATTTCGACCTTCACAAGTACTCAGTGCATAAAAGTGATCAATCTAACAAGTAGTACAATGAGAACAGCAGGTGTAGGGGATGTAGCTCAGTGGTAGAGCGTTCGCTTCGCATGTGAAAGGCCCCGGGTTCGATCTCCGGCATCTCCACATTTTTGGCCAGGGATGTCACAATGCAAACTGAGTGTGCCCCACCCGAATATGAAAGAAGCCACATTTATTGAAATCACCAGACATTGCAAGATGCCACGCTCAACAATCCTACACATTGCTGCCCATAAAGTCCTTTCTTTCTTCAAATACTCCACAGCCATACACACCCTCTTTACAGCAACTACAGCACGCTTTCTATGTTGGCTGTACCATTTTGCTGTAGGCTTGCCACGGGGATGTACGTGTCAAGGCTCAATTCTTAAACTCGGGTGTGTGGGGAAGACTGATGTCAACTTGGAAAACAAAGATTGTACAAGTGCTCAAGAGAAGGATACATGGTTTTTACCCCGTTTTCCTCAGGTTGGGGATGTAGCTCAGTGGTAGAGCGTTCGCTTTGCATGTGAAAGGCCCCGGGTTCGATCCCCGGCATCTCCATGTTCCTTATTTTTTCCCTGTTTTATATTTGTCTTCTTCTTACAAGCCCACCGTTCATCTTTATCAGCACCTGAAAACCAAACAATTCTCTTATATAATCCACAATAAATATATGCAAATGTACATCCATCCTGCATTTCAAACAATCACACTACTTATACGCTTGAATTTAGAAGGATTTGGCAATAGGCTACGTCTCCATCTTGACATTTCGACCTTCACAAGTACTCAGTGCATAAAAGTGATCAATCTAACAAGTAGTACAATGAGAACAGCAGGTGTAGGGGATGTAGCTCAGTGGTAGAGCGTTCGCTTCGCATGTGAAAGGCCCCGGGTTCGATCCCCGGCATCTCCACATTTTTGGCCAGGGATGTCACAATGCAAACTGAGTGTGCCCCACCCGAATATGAAAGAAGCCACATTTATTGAAATCACCAGACATTGCAAGATGCCACGCTCAACAATCCTACACATTGCTGCCCATAAAGTCCTTTCTTTCTTCAAATACTCCACAGCCATACACACCCTCTTTACAGCAACTACAGCACGCTTTCTATGTTGGCTGTACCATTTTGCTGTAGGCTTGCCACGGGGATGTACGTGTCAAGGCTCAATTCTTAAACTCGGGTGTGTGGGGAAGACTGATGTCAACTTGGAAAACAAAGATTGTACAAGTGCTCAAGAGAAGGATACATGGTTTTTACCCCGTTTTCCTCAGGTTGGGGATGTAGCTCAGTGGTAGAGCGTTCGCTTTGCATGTGAAAGGCCCCGGGTTCGATCCCCGGCATCTCCATGTTCCTTATTTTTTCCCTGTTTTATATTTGTCTTCTTCTTACAAGCCCACCGTTCATCTTTATCAGCACCTGAAAACCAAACAATTCTCTTATATAATCCACAATAAATATATGCAAATGTACATCCATCCTGCATTTCAAACAATCACACTACTTATACGCTTGAATTTAGAAGGATTTGGCAATAGGCTACGTCTCCATCTTGACATTTCGACCTTCACAAGTACTCAGTGCATAAAAGTGATCAATCTAACAAGTAGTACAATGAGAGCAGCAGGTGTAGGGGATGTAGCTCAGTGGTAGAGCGTTCGCTTCGCATGTGAAAGGCCCCGGGTTCGATCCCCGGCATCTCCACATTTTTGGCCAGGGATGTCACAATGCAAACTGAGTGTGCCCCATCCGAATATGAAAGAAGCCACATTTATTGAAATCACCAGACATTGCAAGATGCCACGCTCAACAATCCTACACATTGCTGCCCATAAAGACCTTTCTTTCTTCAAATACTCCACAGCCATACACACCCTCTTTACAGCAACTACAGCACGCTTTCTATGTTGGCTGTACCATTTTGCTGTAGGCTTGCCACGGGGATGTACGTGTCAAGGCTCAATTCTTAAACTCGGGTGTGTGGGGAAGACTGATGTCAACTTGGAAAACAAAGATTGTACAAGTGCTCAAGAGAAGGATACATGTTTTTTACCCCGTTTTCCTCAGGTTGGGGATGTAGCTCAGTGGTAGAGCGTTCGCTTTGCATGTGAAAGGCACCGGGTTCGATCCCCGGCATCTCCATGTTCCTTATTTTTTCCCTGTTTTATATTTGTCTTCTTCTTACAAGCCCACCGTTCATCTTTATCAGCACCTGAAAACCAAACAATTCTCTTATATAATCCACAATAAATATATGCAAATGTACATCCATCCTGCATTTCAAACAATCACACTACTTATACGCTTGAATTTAGAAGGATTTGGCAATAGGCTACGTCTCCATCTTGACATTTCGACCTTCACAAGTACTCAGTGCATAAAAGTGATCAATCTAACAAGTAGTACAATGAGAACAGCAGGTGTAGGGGATGTAGCTCAGTGGTAGAGCGTTCGCTTCGCATGTGAAAGGCCCCGGGTTCGATCCCCGGCATCTCCACATTTTTGGCCAGGGATGTCACAATGCAAACTGAGTGTGCCCCACCCGAATATGAAAGAAGCCACATTTATTGAAATCACCAGACATTGCAAGATGCCACGCTCAACAATCCTACACATTGCTGCCCATAAAGTCCTTTCTTTCTTCAAATACTCCACAGCCATACACACCCTCTTTACAGCAACTACAGCACGCTTTCTATGTTGGCTGTACCATTTTGCTGTAGGCTTGCCACGGGGATGTACGTGTCAAGGCTCAATTCTTAAACTCGCGTGTGTGGGGAAGACTGATGTCAACTTGGAAAACAAAGATTGTACAAGTGCTCAAGAGAAGGATACATGGTTTTTACCCCGTTTTCCTCAGGTTGGGGATGTAGCTCAGTGGTAGAGCGTTCGTTTTGCATGTGAAAGGCCCCGGGTTCGATCCCCGGCATCTCCATGTTCCTTATTTTTTCCCTGTTTTATATTTGTCTTCTTCTTACAAGCCCACCGTTCATCTTTATCAGCACCTGAAAACCAAACAATTCTCTTATATAATCCACAATAAATATATGCAAATGTACATCCATCCTGCATTTCAAACAATCACACTACTTATACGCTTGAATTTAGAAGGATTTGGCAATAGGCTACGTCTCCATCTTGACATTTCGACCTTCACAAGTACTCAGTGCATAAAAGTGATCAATCTAACAAGTAGTACAATGAGAACAGCAGGTGTAGGGGATGTAGCTCAGTGGTAGAGCGTTCGCTTCGCATGTGAAAGGCCCCGGGTTCGATCTCCGGCATCTCCACATTTTTGGCCAGGGATGTCACAATGCAAACTGAGTGTGCCCCACCCGAATATGAAAGAAGCCACATTTATTGAAATCACCAGACATTGCAAGATGCCACGCTCAACAATCCTACACATTGCTGCCCATAAAGTCCTTTCTTTCTTCAAATACTCCACAGCCATACACACCCTCTTTACAGCAACTACAGCACGCTTTCTATGTTGGCTGTACCATTTTGCTGTAGGCTTGCCACGGGGATGTACGTGTCAAGGCTCAATTCTTAAACTCGGGTGTGTGGGGAAGACTGATGTCAACTTGGAAAACAAAGATTGTACAAGTGCTCAAGAGAAGGATACATGGTTTTTACCCCGTTTTCCTCAGGTTGGGGATGTAGCTCAGTGGTAGAGCGTTCGCTTTGCATGTGAAAGGCCCCGGGTTCGATCCCCGGCATCTCCATGTTCCTTATTTTTTCCCTGTTTTATATTTGTCTTCTTCTTACAAGCCCACCGTTCATCTTTATCAGCACCTGAAAACCAAACAATTCTCTTATATAATCCACAATAAATATATGCAAATGTACATCCATCCTGCATTTCAAACAATCACACTACTTATACGCTTGAATTTAGAAGGATTTGGCAATAGGCTACGTCTCCATCTTGACATTTCGACCTTCACAAGTACTCAGTGCATAAAAGTGATCAATCTAACAAGTAGTACAATGAGAGCAGCAGGTGTAGGGGATGTAGCTCAGTGGTAGAGCGTTCGCTTCGCATGTGAAAGGCCCCGGGTTCGATCCCCGGCATCTCCACATTTTTGGCCAGGGATGTCACAATGCAAACTGAGTGTGCCCCACCCGAATATGAAAGAAGCCACATTTATTGAAATCACCAGACATTGCAAGATGCCACGCTCAACAATCCTACACATTGCTGCCCATAAAGTCCTTTCTTTCTTCAAATACTCCACAGCCATACACACCCTCTTTACAGCAACTACAGCACGCTTTCTATGTTGGCTGTACCATTTTGCTGTAGGCTTGCCACGGGGATGTACGTGTCAAGGCTCAATTCTTAAACTCGGGTGTGTGGGGAAGACTGATGTCAACTTGGAAAACAAAGATTGTACAAGTGCTCAAGAGAAGGATACATGGTTTTTACCCCGTTTTCCTCAGGTTGGGGATGTAGCTCAGTGGTAGAGCGTTCGCTTTGCATGTGAAAGGCCCCGGGTTCGATCCCCGGCATCTCCATGTTCCTTATTTTTTCCCTGTTTTATATTTGTCTTCTTCTTACAAGCCCACCGTTCATCTTTATCAGCACCTGAAAACCAAACAATTCTCTTATATAATCCACAATAAATATATGCAAATGTACATCCATCCTGCATTTCAAACAATCACACTACTTATACGCTTGAATTTAGAAGGATTTGGCAATAGGCTACGTCTCCATCTTGACATTTCGACCTTCACAAGTACTCAGTGCATAAAAGTGATCAATCTAACAAGTAGTACAATGAGAGCAGCAGGTGTAGGGGATGTAGCTCAGTGGTAGAGCGTTCGCTTCGCATGTGAAAGGCCCCGGGTTCGATCCCCGGCATCTCCACATTTTTGGCCAGGGATGTCACAATGCAAACTGAGTGTGCCCCACCCGAATATGAAAGAAGCCACATTTATTGAAATCACCAGACATTGCAAGATGCCACGCTCAACAATCCTACACATTGCTGCCCATAAAGTCCTTTCTTTCTTCAAATACTCCACAGCCATACACACCCTCTTTACAGCAACTACAGCACGCTTTCTATGTTGGCTGTACCATTTTGCTGTAGGCTTGCCACGGGGATGTACGTGTCAAGGCTCAATTCTTAAACTCGGGTGTGTGGGGAAGACTGATGTCAACTTGGAAAACAAAGATTGTACAAGTGCTCAAGAGAAGGATACATGGTTTTTACCCCGTTTTCCTCAGGTTGGGGATGTAGCTCAGTGGTAGAGCGTTCGCTTTGCATGTGAAAGGCCCCGGGTTCGATCCCCGGCATCTCCATGTTCCTTATTTTTTCCCTGTTTTATATTTGTCTTCTTCTTACAAGCCCACCGTTCATCTTTATCAGCACCTGAAAACCAAACAATTCTCTTATATAATCCACAATAAATATATGCAAATGTACATCCATCCTGCATTTCAAACAATCACACTACTTATACGCTTGAATTTAGAAGGATTTGGCAATAGGCTACGTCTCCATCTTGACATTTCGACCTTCACAAGTACTCAGTGCATAAAAGTGATCAATCTAACAAGTAGTACAATGAGAGCAGCAGGTGTAGGGGATGTAGCTCAGTGGTAGAGCGTTCGCTTCGCATGTGAAAGGCCCCGGGTTCGATCCCCGGCATCTCCACATTTTTGGCCAGGGATGTCACAATGCAAACTGAGTGTGCCCCACCCGAATATGAAAGAAGCCACATTTATTGAAATCACCAGACATTGCAAGATGCCACGCTCAACAATCCTACACATTGCTGCCCATAAAGTCCTTTCTTTCTTCAAATACTCCACAGCCATACACACCCTCTTTACAGCAACTACAGCACGCTTTCTATGTTGGCTGTACCATTTTGCTGTAGGCTTGCCACGGGGATGTACGTGTCAAGGCTCAATTCTTAAACTCGCGTGTGTGGGGAAGACTGATGTCAACTTGGAAAACAAAGATTGTACAAGTGCTCAAGAGAAGGATACATGGTTTTTACCCCGTTTTCCTCAGGTTGGGGATGTAGCTCAGTGGTAGAGCGTTCGTTTTGCATGTGAAAGGCCCCGGGTTCGATCCCCGGCATCTCCATGTTCCTTATTTTTTCCCTGTTTTATATTTGTCTTCTTCTTACAAGCCCACCGTTCATCTTTATCAGCACCTGAAAACCAAACAATTCTCTTATATAATCCACAATAAATATATGCAAATGTACATCCATCCTGCATTTCAAACAATCACACTACTTATACGCTTGAATTTAGAAGGATTTGGCAATAGGCTACGTCTCCATCTTGACATTTCGACCTTCACAAGTACTCAGTGCATAAAAGTGATCAATCTAACAAGTAGTACAATGAGAACAGCAGGTGTAGGGGATGTAGCTCAGTGGTAGAGCGTTCGCTTCGCATGTGAAAGGCCCCGGGTTCGATCTCCGGCATCTCCACATTTTTGGCCAGGGATGTCACAATGCAAACTGAGTGTGCCCCACCCGAATATGAAAGAAGCCACATTTATTGAAATCACCAGACATTGCAAGATGCCACGCTCAACAATCCTACACATTGCTGCCCATAAAGTCCTTTCTTTCTTCAAATACTCCACAGCCATACACACCCTCTTTACAGCAACTACAGCACGCTTTCTATGTTGGCTGTACCATTTTGCTGTAGGCTTGCCACGGGGATGTACGTGTCAAGGCTCAATTCTTAAACTCGGGTGTGTGGGGAAGACTGATGTCAACTTGGAAAACAAAGATTGTACAAGTGCTCAAGAGAAGGATACATGGTTTTTACCCCGTTTTCCTCAGGTTGGGGATGTAGCTCAGTGGTAGAGCGTTCGCTTTGCATGTGAAAGGCCCCGGGTTCGATCCCCGGCATCTCCATGTTCCTTATTTTTTCCCTGTTTTATATTTGTCTTCTTCTTACAAGCCCACCGTTCATCTTTATCAGCACCTGAAAACCAAACAATTCTCTTATATAATCCACAATAAATATATGCAAATGTACATCCATCCTGCATTTCAAACAATCACACTACTTATACGCTTGAATTTAGAAGGATTTGGCAATAGGCTACGTCTCCATCTTGACATTTCGACCTTCACAAGTACTCAGTGCATAAAAGTGATCAATCTAACAAGTAGTACAATGAGAGCAGCAGGTGTAGGGGATGTAGCTCAGTGGTAGAGCGTTCGCTTCGCATGTGAAAGGCCCCGGGTTCGATCCCCGGCATCTCCACATTTTTGGCCAGGGATGTCACAATGCAAACTGAGTGTGCCCCACCCGAATATGAAAGAAGCCACATTTATTTAAATCACCAGACATTGCAAGATGCCACGCTCAACAATCCTACACATTGCTGCCCATAAAGTCCTTTCTTTCTTCAAATACTCCACAGCCATACACACCCTCTTTACAGCAACTACAGCACGCTTTCTATGTTGGCTGTACCATTTTGCTGTAGGCTTGCCACGGGGATGTACGTGTCAAGGCTCAATTCTTAAACTCGGGTGTGTGGGGAAGACTGATGTCAACTTGGAAAACAAAGATTGTACAAGTGCTCAAGAGAAGGATACATGGTTTTTACCCCGTTTTCCTCAGGTTGGGGATGTAGCTCAGTGGTAGAGCGTTCGCTTTGCATGTGAAAGGCCCCGGGTTCGATCCCCGGCATCTCCATGTTCCTTATTTTTTCCCTGTTTTATATTTGTCTTCTTCTTACAAGCCCACCGTTCATCTTTATCAGCACCTGAAAACCAAACAATTCTCTTATATAATCCACAATAAATATATGCAAATGTACATCCATCCTGCATTTCAAACAATCACACTACTTATACGCTTGAATTTAGAAGGATTTGGCAATAGGCTACGTCTCCATCTTGACATTTCGACCTTCACAAGTACTCAGTGCATAAAAGTGATCAATCTAACAAGTAGTACAATGAGAACAGCAGGTGTAGGGGATGTAGCTCAGTGGTAGAGCGTTCGCTTCGCATGTGAAAGGCCCCGGGTTCGATCCCCGGCATCTCCACATTTTTGGCCAGGGATGTCACAATGCAAACTGAGTGTGCCCCACCCGAATATGAAAGAAGCCACATTTATTGAAATCACCAGACATTGCAAGATGCCACGCTCAACAATCCTACACATTGCTGCCCATAAAGTCCTTTCTTTCTTCAAATACTCCACAGCCATACACACCCTCTTTACAGCAACTACAGCACGCTTTCTATGTTGGCTGTACCATTTTGCTGTAGGCTTGCCACGGGGATGTACGTGTCAAGGCTCAATTCTTAAACTCGGGTGTGTGGGGAAGACTGATGTCAACTTGGAAAACAAAGATTGTACAAGTGCTCAAGAGAAGGATACATGGTTTTTACCCCGTTTTCCTCAGGTTGGGGATGTAGCTCAGTGGTAGAGCGTTCGCTTCGCATGTGAAAGGCCCCGGGTTCGATCCCCGGCATCTCCATGTTCCTTATTTTTTCCCTGTTTTATATTTGTCTTCTTCTTACAAGCCCACCGTTCATCTTTATCAGCACCTGAAAACCAAACAATTCTCTTATATAATCCACAATAAATATATGCAAATGTACATCCATCCTGCATTTCAAACAATCACACTACTTATACGCTTGAATTTAGAAGGATTTGGCAATAGGCTACGTCTCCATCTTGACATTTCGACCTTCACAAGTACTCAGTGCATAAAAGTGATCAATCTAACAAGTAGTACAATGAGAACAGCAGGTGTAGGGGATGTAGCTCAGTGGTAGAGCGTTCGCTTCGCATGTGAAAGGCCCCGGGTTCGATCCCCGGCATCTCCACATTTTTGGCCAGGGATGTCACAATGCAAACTGAGTGTGCCCCACCCGAATATGAAAGAAGCCACATTTATTTAAATCACCAGACATTGCAAGATGCCACGCTCAACAATCCTACACATTGCTGCCCATAAAGTCCTTTCTTTCTTCAAATACTCCACAGCCATACACACCCTCTTTACAGCAACTACAGCACGCTTTCTATGTTGGCTGTACCATTTTGCTGTAGGCTTGCCACGGGGATGTACGTGTCAAGGCTCAATTCTTAAACTCGGGTGTGTGGGGAAGACTGATGTCAACTTGGAAAACAAAGATTGTACAAGTGCTCAAGAGAAGGATACATGGTTTTTACCCCGTTTTCCTCAGGTTGGGGATGTAGCTCAGTGGTAGAGCGTTCGCTTTGCATGTGAAAGGCCCCGGGTTCGATCCCCGGCATCTCCATGTTCCTTATTTTTTCCCTGTTTTATATTTGTCTTCTTCTTACAAGCCCACCGTTCATCTTTATCAGCACCTGAAAACCAAACAATTCTCTTATATAATCCACAATAAATATATGCAAATGTACATCCATCCTGCATTTCAAACAATCACACTACTTATACGCTTGAATTTAGAAGGATTTGGCAATAGGCTACGTCTCCATCTTGACATTTCGACCTTCACAAGTACTCAGTGCATAAAAGTGATCAATCTAACAAGTAGTACAATGAGAACAGCAGGTGTAGGGGATGTAGCTCAGTGGTAGAGCGTTCGCTTCGCATGTGAAAGGCCCCGGGTTCGATCCCCGGCATCTCCACATTTTTGGCCAGGGATGTCACAATGCAAACTGAGTGTGCCCCACCCGAATATGAAAGAAGCCACATTTATTGAAATCACCAGACATTGCAAGATGCCACGCTCAACAATCCTACACATTGCTGCCCATAAAGTCCTTTCTTTCTTCAAATACTCCACAGCCATACACACCCTCTTTACAGCAACTACAGCACGCTTTCTATGTTGGCTGTACCATTTTGCTGTAGGCTTGCCACGGGGATGTACGTGTCAAGGCTCAATTCTTAAACTCGGGTGTGTGGGGAAGACTGATGTCAACTTGGAAAACAAAGATTGTACAAGTGCTCAAGAGAAGGATACATGGTTTTTACCCCGTTTTCCTCAGGTTGGGGATGTAGCTCAGTGGTAGAGCGTTCGCTTCGCATGTGAAAGGCCCCGGGTTCGATCCCCGGCATCTCCATGTTCCTTATTTTTTCCCTGTTTTATATTTGTCTTCTTCTTACAAGCCCACCGTTCATCTTTATCAGCACCTGAAAACCAAACAATTCTCTTATATAATCCACAATAAATATATGCAAATGTACATCCATCCTGCATTTCAAACAATCACACTACTTATACGCTTGAATTTAGAAGGATTTGGCAATAGGCTACGTCTCCATCTTGACATTTCGACCTTCACAAGTACTCAGTGCATAAAAGTGATCAATCTAACAAGTAGTACAATGAGAACAGCAGGTGTAGGGGATGTAGCTCAGTGGTAGAGCGTTCGCTTCGCATGTGAAAGGCCCCGGGTTCGATCCCCGGCATCTCCACATTTTTGGCCAGGGATGTCACAATGCAAACTGAGTGTGCCCCACCCGAATATGAAAGAAGCCACATTTATTGAAATCACCAGACATTGCAAGATGCCACGCTCAACAATCCTACACATTGCTGCCCATAAAGTCCTTTCTTTCTTCAAATACTCCACAGCCATACACACCCTCTTTACAGCAACTACAGCACGCTTTCTATGTTGGCTGTACCATTTTGCTGTAGGCTTGCCACGGGGATGTACGTGTCAAGGCTCAATTCTTAAACTCGCGTGTGTGGGGAAGACTGATGTCAACTTGGAAAACAAAGATTGTACAAGTGCTCAAGAGAAGGATACATGGTTTTTACCCCGTTTTCCTCAGGTTGGGGATGTAGCTCAGTGGTAGAGCGTTCGTTTTGCATGTGAAAGGCCCCGGGTTCGATCCCCGGCATCTCCATGTTCCTTATTTTTTCCCTGTTTTATATTTGTCTTCTTCTTACAAGCCCACCGTTCATCTTTATCAGCACCTGAAAACCAAACAATTCTCTTATATAATCCACAATAAATATATGCAAATGTACATCCATCCTGCATTTCAAACAATCACACTACTTATACGCTTGAATTTAGAAGGATTTGGCAATAGGCTACGTCTCCATCTTGACATTTCGACCTTCACAAGTACTCAGTGCATAAAAGTGATCAATCTAACAAGTAGTACAATGAGAACAGCAGGTGTAGGGGATGTAGCTCAGTGGTAGAGCGTTCGCTTCGCATGTGAAAGGCCCCGGGTTCGATCTCCGGCATCTCCACATTTTTGGCCAGGGATGTCACAATGCAAACTGAGTGTGCCCCACCCGAATATGAAAGAAGCCACATTTATTGAAATCACCAGACATTGCAAGATGCCACGCTCAACAATCCTACACATTGCTGCCCATAAAGTCCTTTCTTTCTTCAAATACTCCACAGCCATACACACCCTCTTTACAGCAACTACAGCACGCTTTCTATGTTGGCTGTACCATTTTGCTGTAGGCTTGCCACGGGGATGTACGTGTCAAGGCTCAATTCTTAAACTCGGGTGTGTGGGGAAGACTGATGTCAACTTGGAAAACAAAGATTGTACAAGTGCTCAAGAGAAGGATACATGGTTTTTACCCCGTTTTCCTCAGGTTGGGGATGTAGCTCAGTGGTAGAGCGTTCGCTTTGCATGTGAAAGGCCCCGGGTTCGATCCCCGGCATCTCCATGTTCCTTATTTTTTCCCTGTTTTATATTTGTCTTCTTCTTACAAGCCCACCGTTCATCTTTATCAGCACCTGAAAACCAAACAATTCTCTTATATAATCCACAATAAATATATGCAAATGTACATCCATCCTGCATTTCAAACAAACACACTACTTATACGCTTGAATTTAGAAGGATTTGGCAATAGGCTACGTCTCCATCTTGACATTTCGACCTTCACAAGTACTCAGTGCATAAAAGTGATCAATCTAACAAGTAGTACAATGAGAGCAGCAGGTGTAGGGGATGTAGCTCAGTGGTAGAGCGTTCGCTTCGCATGTGAAAGGCCCCGGGTTCGATCCCCGGCATCTCCACATTTTTGGCCAGGGATGTCACAATGCAAACTGAGTGTGCCCCACCCGAATATGAAAGAAGCCACATTTATTGAAATCACCAGACATTGCAAGATGCCACGCTCAACAATCCTACACATTGCTGCCCATAAAGTCCTTTCTTTCTTCAAATACTCCACAGCCATACACACCCTCTTTACAGCAACTACAGCACGCTTTCTATGTTGGCTGTACCATTTTGCTGTAGGCTTGCCACGGGGATGTACGTGTCAAGGCTCAATTCTTAAACTCGGGTGTGTGGGGAAGACTGATGTCAACTTGGAAAACAAAGATTGTACAAGTGCTCAAGAGAAGGATACATGGTTTTTACCCCGTTTTCCTCAGGTTGGGGATGTAGCTCAGTGGTAGAGCGTTCGCTTTGCATGTGAAAGGCCCCGGGTTCGATCCCCGGCATCTCCATGTTCCTTATTTTTTCCCTGTTTTATATTTGTCTTCTTCTTACAAGCCCACCGTTCATCTTTATCAGCACCTGAAAACCAAACAATTCTCTTATATAATCCACAATAAATATATGCAAATGTACATCCATCCTGCATTTCAAACAATCACACTACTTATACGCTTGAATTTAGAAGGATTTGGCAATAGGCTACGTCTCCATCTTGACATTTCGACCTTCACAAGTACTCAGTGCATAAAAGTGATCAATCTAACAAGTAGTACAATGAGAACAGCAGGTGTAGGGGATGTAGCTCAGTGGTAGAGCGTTCGCTTCGCATGTGAAAGGCCCCGGGTTCGATCTCCGGCATCTCCACATTTTTGGCCAGGGATGTCACAATGCAAACTGAGTGTGCCCCACCCGAATATGAAAGAAGCCACATTTATTGAAATCACCAGACATTGCAAGATGCCACGCTCAACAATCCTACACATTGCTGCCCATAAAGTCCTTTCTTTCTTCAAATACTCCACAGCCATACACACCCTCTTTACAGCAACTACAGCACGCTTTCTATGTTGGCTGTACCATTTTGCTGTAGGCTTGCCACGGGGATGTACGTGTCAAGGCTCAATTCTTAAACTCGGGTGTGTGGGGAAGACTGATGTCAACTTGGAAAACAAAGATTGTACAAGTGCTCAAGAGAAGGATACATGGTTTTTACCCCGTTTTCCTCAGGTTGGGGATGTAGCTCAGTGGTAGAGCGTTCGCTTTGCATGTGAAAGGCCCCGGGTTCGATCCCCGGCATCTCCATGTTCCTTATTTTTTCCCTGTTTTATATTTGTCTTCTTCTTACAAGCCCACCGTTCATCTTTATCAGCACCTGAAAACCAAACAATTCTCTTATATAATCCACAATAAATATATGCAAATGTACATCCATCCTGCATTTCAAACAATCACACTACTTATACGCTTGAATTTAGAAGGATTTGGCAATAGGCTACGTCTCCATCTTGACATTTCGACCTTCACAAGTACTCAGTGCATAAAAGTGATCAATCTAACAAGTAGTACAATGAGAACAGCAGGTGTAGGGGATGTAGCTCAGTGGTAGAGCGTTCGCTTCGCATGTGAAAGGCCCCGGGTTCGATCCCCGGCATCTCCACATTTTTGGCCAGGGATGTCACAATGCAAACTGAGTGTGCCCCACCCGAATATGAAAGAAGCCACATTTATTGAAATCACCAGACATTGCAAGATGCCACGCTCAACAATCCTACACATTGCTGCCCATAAAGTCCTTTCTTTCTTCAAATACTCCACAGCCATACACACCCTCTTTACAGCAACTACAGCACGCTTTCTATGTTGGCTGTACCATTTTGCTGTAGGCTTGCCACGGGGATGTACGTGTCAAGGCTCAATTCTTAAACTCGGGTGTGTGGGGAAGACTGATGTCAACTTGGAAAACAAAGATTGTACAAGTGCTCAAGAGAAGGATACATGGTTTTTACCCCGTTTTCCTCAGGTTGGGGATGTAGCTCAGTGGTAGAGCGTTCGCTTTGCATGTGAAAGGCCCCGGGTTCGATCCCCGGCATCTCCATGTTCCTTATTTTTTCCCTGTTTTATATTTGTCTTCTTCTTACAAGCCCACCGTTCATCTTTATCAGCACCTGAAAACCAAACAATTCTCTTATATAATCCACAATAAATATATGCAAATGTACATCCATCCTGCATTTCAAACAATCACACTACTTATACGCTTGAATTTAGAAGGATTTGGCAATAGGCTACGTCTCCATCTTGACATTTCGACCTTCACAAGTACTCAGTGCATAAAAGTGATCAATCTAACAAGTAGTACAATGAGAACAGCAGGTGTAGGGGATGTAGCTCAGTGGTAGAGCGTTCGCTTCGCATGTGAAAGGCCCCGGGTTCGATCTCCGGCATCTCCACATTTTTGGCCAGGGATGTCACAATGCAAACTGAGTGTGCCCCACCCGAATATGAAAGAAGCCACATTTATTGAAATCACCAGACATTGCAAGATGCCACGCTCAACAATCCTACACATTGCTGCCCATAAAGTCCTTTCTTTCTTCAAATACTCCACAGCCATACACACCCTCTTTACAGCAACTACAGCACGCTTTCTATGTTGGCTGTACCATTTTGCTGTAGGCTTGCCACGGGGATGTACGTGTCAAGGCTCAATTCTTAAACTCGGGTGTGTGGGGAAGACTGATGTCAACTTGGAAAACAAAGATTGTACAAGTGCTCAAGAGAAGGATACATGGTTTTTACCCCGTTTTCCTCAGGTTGGGGATGTAGCTCAGTGGTAGAGCGTTCGCTTTGCATGTGAAAGGCCCCGGGTTCGATCCCCGGCATCTCCATGTTCCTTATTTTTTCCCTGTTTTATATTTGTCTTCTTCTTACAAGCCCACCGTTCATCTTTATCAGCACCTGAAAACCAAACAATTCTCTTATATAATCCACAATAAATATATGCAAATGTACATCCATCCTGCGTTTCAAACAATCACACTACTTATACGCTTGAATTTAGAAGGATTTGGCAATAGGCTACGTCTCCATCTTGACATTTCGACCTTCACAAGTACTCAGTGCATAAAAGTGATCAATCTAACAAGTAGTACAATGAGAACAGCAGGTGTAGGGGATGTAGCTCAGTGGTAGAGCGTTCGCTTCGCATGTGAAAGGCCCCGGGTTCGATCCCCGGCATCTCCACATTTTTGGCCAGGGATGTCACAATGCAAACTGAGTGTGCCCCACCCGAATATGAAAGAAGCCACATTTATTGAAATCACCAGACATTGCAAGATGCCACGCTCAACAATCCTACACATTGCTGCCCATAAAGTCCTTTCTTTCTTCAAATACTCCACAGCCATACACACCCTCTTTACAGCAACTACAGCACGCTTTCTATGTTGGCTGTACCATTTTGCTGTAGGCTTGCCACGGGGATGTACGTGTCAAGGCTCAATTCTTAAACTCGGGTGTGTGGGGAAGACTGATGTCAACTTGGAAAACAAAGATTGTACAAGTGCTCAAGAGAAGGATACATGGTTTTTACCCCGTTTTCCTCAGGTTGGGGATGTAGCTCAGTGGTAGAGCGTTCGCTTTGCATGTGAAAGGCCCCGGGTTCGATCCCCGGCATCTCCATGTTCCTTATTTTTTCCCTGTTTTATATTTGTCTTCTTCTTACAAGCCCACCGTTCATCTTTATCAGCACCTGAAAACCAAACAATTCTCTTATATAATCCACAATAAATATATGCAAATGTACATCCATCCTGCATTTCAAACAATCACACTACTTATACGCTTGAATTTAGAAGGATTTGGCAATAGGCTACGTCTCCATCTTGACATTTCGACCTTCACAAGTACTCAGTGCATAAAAGTGATCAATCTAACAAGTAGTACAATGAGAACAGCAGGTGTAGGGGATGTAGCTCAGTGGTAGAGCGTTCGCTTCGCATGTGAAAGGCCCCGGGTTCGATCTCCGGCATCTCCACATTTTTGGCCAGGGATGTCACAATGCAAACTGAGTGTGCCCCACCCGAATATGAAAGAAGCCACATTTATTGAAATCACCAGACATTGCAAGATGCCACGCTCAACAATCCTACACATTGCTGCCCATAAAGTCCTTTCTTTCTTCAAATACTCCACAGCCATACACACCCTCTTTACAGCAACTACAGCACGCTTTCTATGTTGGCTGTACCATTTTGCTGTAGGCTTGCCACGGGGATGTACGTGTCAAGGCTCAATTCTTAAACTCGGGTGTGTGGGGAAGACTGATGTCAACTTGGAAAACAAAGATTGTACAAGTGCTCAAGAGAAGGATACATGGTTTTTACCCCGTTTTCCTCAGGTTGGGGATGTAGCTCAGTGGTAGAGCGTTCGCTTTGCATGTGAAAGGCCCCGGGTTCGATCCCCGGCATCTCCATGTTCCTTATTTTTTCCCTGTTTTATATTTGTCTTCTTCTTACAAGCCCACCGTTCATCTTTATCAGCACCTGAAAACCAAACAATTCTCTTATATAATCCACAATAAATATATGCAAATGTACATCCATCCTGCGTTTCAAACAATCACACTACTTATACGCTTGAATTTAGAAGGATTTGGCAATAGGCTACGTCTCCATCTTGACATTTCGACCTTCACAAGTACTCAGTGCATAAAAGTGATCAATCTAACAAGTAGTACAATGAGAACAGCAGGTGTAGGGGATGTAGCTCAGTGGTAGAGCGTTCGCTTCGCATGTGAAAGGCCCCGGGTTCGATCCCCGGCATCTCCACATTTTTGGCCAGGGATGTCACAATGCAAACTGAGTGTGCCCCACCCGAATATGAAAGAAGCCACATTTATTGAAATCACCAGACATTGCAAGATGCCACGCTCAACAATCCTACACATTGCTGCCCATAAAGTCCTTTCTTTCTTCAAATACTCCACAGCCATACACACCCTCTTTACAGCAACTACAGCACGCTTTCTATGTTGGCTGTACCATTTTGCTGTAGGCTTGCCACGGGGATGTACGTGTCAAGGCTCAATTCTTAAACTCGGGTGTGTGGGGAAGACTGATGTCAACTTGGAAAACAAAGATTGTACAAGTGCTCAAGAGAAGGATACATGGTTTTTACCCCGTTTTCCTCAGGTTGGGGATGTAGCTCAGTGGTAGAGCGTTCGCTTTGCATGTGAAAGGCCCCGGGTTCGATCCCCGGCATCTCCATGTTCCTTATTTTTTCCCTGTTTTATATTTGTCTTCTTCTTACAAGCCCACCGTTCATCTTTATCAGCACCTGAAAACCAAACAATTCTCTTATATAATCCACAATAAATATATGCAAATGTACATCCATCCTGCATTTCAAACAATCACACTACTTATACGCTTGAATTTAGAAGGATTTGGCAATAGGCTACGTCTCCATCTTGACATTTCGACCTTCACAAGTACTCAGTGCATAAAAGTGATCAATCTAACAAGTAGTACAATGAGAACAGCAGGTGTAGGGGATGTAGCTCAGTGGTAGAGCGTTCGCTTCGCATGTGAAAGGCCCCGGGTTCGATCTCCGGCATCTCCACATTTTTGGCCAGGGATGTCATAATGCAAACTGAGTGTGCCCCACCCGAATATGAAAGAAGCCACATTTATTGAAATCACCAGACATTGCAAGATGCCACGCTCAACAATCCTACACATTGCTGCCCATAAAGTCCTTTCTTTCTTCAAATACTCCACAGCCATACACACCCTCTTTACAGCAACTACAGCACGCTTTCTATGTTGGCTGTACCATTTTGCTGTAGGCTTGCCACGGGGATGTACGTGTCAAGGCTCAATTCTTAAACTCGGGTGTGTGGGGAAGACTGATGTCAACTTGGAAAACAAAGATTGTACAAGTGCTCAAGAGAAGGATACATGGTTTTTACCCCGTTTTCCTCAGGTTGGGGATGTAGCTCAGTGGTAGAGCGTTCGCTTTGCATGTGAAAGGCCCCGGGTTCGATCCCCGGCATCTCCATGTTCCTTATTTTTTCCCTGTTTTATATTTGTCTTCTTCTTACAAGCCCACCGTTCATCTTTATCAGCACCTGAAAACCAAACAATTCTCTTATATAATCCACAATAAATATATGCAAATGTACATCCATCCTGCATTTCAAACAATCACACTACTTATACGCTTGAATTTAGAAGGATTTGGCAATAGGCTACGTCTCCATCTTGACATTTCGACCTTCACAAGTACTCAGTGCATAAAAGTGATCAATCTAACAAGTAGTACAATGAGAACAGCAGGTGTAGGGGATGTAGCTCAGTGGTAGAGCGTTCGCTTCGCATGTGAAAGGCCCCGGGTTCGATCCCCGGCATCTCCACATTTTTGGCCAGGGATGTCACAATGCAAACTGAGTGTGCCCCACCCGAATATGAAAGAAGCCACATTTATTGAAATCACCAGACATTGCAAGATGCCACGCTCAACAATCCTACACATTGCTGCCCATAAAGTCCTTTCTTTCTTCAAATACTCCACAGCCATACACACCCTCTTTACAGCAACTACAGCACGCTTTCTATGTTGGCTGTACCATTTTGCTGTAGGCTTGCCACGGGGATGTACGTGTCAAGGCTCAATTCTTAAACTCGGGTGTGTGGGGAAGACTGATGTCAACTTGGAAAACAAAGATTGTACAAGTGCTCAAGAGAAGGATACATGGTTTTTACCCCGTTTTCCTCAGGTTGGGGATGTAGCTCAGTGGTAGAGCGTTCGCTTTGCATGTGAAAGGCCCCGGGTTCGATCCCCGGCATCTCCATGTTCCTTATTTTTTCCCTGTTTTATATTTGTCTTCTTCTTACAAGCCCACCGTTCATCTTTATCAGCACCTGAAAACCAAACAATTCTCTTATATAATCCACAATAAATATATGCAAATGTACATCCATCCTGCATTTCAAACAATCACACTACTTATACGCTTGAATTTAGAAGGATTTGGCAATAGGCTACGTCTCCATCTTGACATTTCGACCTTCACAAGTACTCAGTGCATAAAAGTGATCAATCTAACAAGTAGTACAATGAGAGCAGCAGGTGTAGGGGATGTAGCTCAGTGGTAGAGCGTTCGCTTCGCATGTGAAAGGCCCCGGGTTCGATCCCCGGCATCTCCACATTTTTGGCCAGGGATGTCACAATGCAAACTGAGTGTGCCCCACCCGAATATGAAAGAAGCCACATTTATTGAAATCACCAGACATTGCAAGATGCCACGCTCAACAATCCTACACAGTGCTGCCCATAAAGTCCTTTCTTTCTTCAAATACTCCACAGCCATACACACCCTCTTTACAGCAACTACAGCACGCTTTCTATGTTGGCTGTACCATTTTGCTGTAGGCTTGCCACGGGGATGTACGTGTCAAGGCTCAATTCTTAAACTCGGGTGTGTGGGGAAGACTGATGTCAACTTGGAAAACAAAGATTGTACAAGTGCTCAAGAGAAGGATACATGGTTTTTACCCCGTTTTCCTCAGGTTGGGGATGTAGCTCAGTGGTAGAGCGTTCGCTTTGCATGTGAAAGGCCCCGGGTTCGATCCCCGGCATCTCCATGTTCCTTATTTTTTCCCTGTTTTATATTTGTCTTCTTCTTACAAGCCCACCGTTCATCTTTATCAGCACCTGAAAACCAAACAATTCTCTTATATAATCCACAATAAATATATGCAAATGTACATCCATCCTGCATTTCAAACAATCACACTACTTATACGCTTGAATTTAGAAGGATTTGGCAATAGGCTACGTCTCCATCTTGACATTTCGACCTTCACAAGTACTCAGTGCATAAAAGTGATCAATCTAACAAGTAGTACAATGAGAACAGCAGGTGTAGGGGATGTAGCTCAGTGGTAGAGCGTTCGCTTCGCATGTGAAAGGCCCCGGGTTCGATCCCCGGCATCTCCACATTTTTGGCCAGGGATGTCACAATGCAAACTGAGTGTGCCCCACCCGAATATGAAAGAAGCCACATTTATTGAAATCACCAGACATTGCAAGATGCCACGCTCAACAATCCTACACATTGCTGCCCATAAAGTCCTTTCTTTCTTCAAATACTCCACAGCCATACACACCCTCTTTACAGCAACTACAGCACGCTTTCTATGTTGGCTGTACCATTTTGCTGTAGGCTTGCCACGGGGATGTACGTGTCAAGGCTCAATTCTTAAACTCGGGTGTGTGGGGAAGACTGATGTCAACTTGGAAAACAAAGATTGTACAAGTGCTCAAGAGAAGGATACATGGTTTTTACCCCGTTTTCCTCAGGTTGGGGATGTAGCTCAGTGGTAGAGCGTTCGCTTTGCATGTGAAAGGCCCCGGGTTCGATCCCCGGCATATCCATGTTCCTTATTTTTTCCCTGTTTTATATTTGTCTTCTTCTTACAAGCCCACCGTTCATCTTTATCAGCACCTGAAAACCAAACAATTCTCTTATATAATCCACAATAAATATATGCAAATGTACATCCATCCTGCATTTCAAACAATCACACTACTTATACGCTTGAATTTAGAAGGATTTGGCAATAGGCTACGTCTCCATCTTGACATTTCGACCTTCACAAGTACTCAGTGCATAAAAGTGATCAATCTAACAAGTAGTACAATGAGAACAGCAGGTGTAGGGGATGTAGCTCAGTGGTAGAGCGTTCGCTTCGCATGTGAAAGGCCCCGGGTTCGATCTCCGGCATCTCCACATTTTTGGCCAGGGATGTCACAATGCAAACTGAGTGTGCCCCACCCGAATATGAAAGAAGCCACATTTATTGAAATCACCAGACATTGCAAGATGCCACGCTCAACAATCCTACACAGTGCTGCCCATAAAGTCCTTTCTTTCTTCAAATACTCCACAGCCATACACACCCTCTTTACAGCAACTACAGCACGCTTTCTATGTTGGCTGTACCATTTTGCTGTAGGCTTGCCACGGGGATGTACGTGTCAAGGCTCAATTCTTAAACTCGGGTGTGTGGGGAAGACTGATGTCAACTTGGAAAACAAAGATTGTACAAGTGCTCAAGAGAAGGATACATGGTTTTTACCCCGTTTTCCTCAGGTTGGGGATGTAGCTCAGTGGTAGAGCGTTCGCTTTGCATGTGAAAGGCCCCGGGTTCGATCCCCGGCATATCCATGTTCCTTATTTTTTCCCTGTTTTATATTTGTCTTCTTCTTACAAGCCCACCGTTCATCTTTATCAGCACCTGAAAACCAAACAATTCTCTTATATAATCCACAATAAATATATGCAAATGTACATCCATCCTGCATTTCAAACAATCACACTACTTATACGCTTGAATTTAGAAGGATTTGGCAATAGGCTACGTCTCCATCTTGACATTTCGACCTTCACAAGTACTCAGTGCATAAAAGTGATCAATCTAACAAGTAGTACAATGAGAACAGCAGGTGTAGGGGATGTAGCTCAGTGGTAGAGCGTTCGCTTCGCATGTGAAAGGCCCCGGGTTCGATCCCCGGCATCTCCACATTTTTGGCCAGGGATGTCACAATGCAAACTGAGTGTGCCCCACCCGAATATGAAAGAAGCCACATTTATTGAAATCACCAGACATTGCAAGATGCCACGCTCAACAATCCTACACATTGCTGCCCATAAAGTCCTTTCTTTCTTCAAATACTCCACAGCCATACACACCCTCTTTACAGCAACTACAGCACGCTTTCTATGTTGGCTGTACCATTTTGCTGTAGGCTTGCCACGGGGATGTACGTGTCAAGGCTCAATTCTTAAACTCGGGTGTGTGGGGAAGACTGATGTCAACTTGGAAAACAAAGATTGTACAAGTGCTCAAGAGAAGGATACATGGTTTTTACCCCGTTTTCCTCAGGTTGGGGATGTAGCTCAGTGGTAGAGCGTTCGCTTTGCATGTGAAAGGCCCCGGGTTCGATCCCCGGCATATCCATGTTCCTTATTTTTTCCCTGTTTTATATTTGTCTTCTTCTTACAAGCCCACCGTTCATCTTTATCAGCACCTGAAAACCAAACAATTCTCTTATATAATCCACAATAAATATATGCAAATGTACATCCATCCTGCATTTCAAACAATCACACTACTTATACGCTTGAATTTAGAAGGATTTGGCAATAGGCTACGTCTCCATCTTGACATTTCGACCTTCACAAGTACTCAGTGCATAAAAGTGATCAATCTAACAAGTAGTACAATGAGAACAGCAGGTGTAGGGGATGTAGCTCAGTGGTAGAGCGTTCGCTTCGCATGTGAAAGGCCCCGGGTTCGATCTCCGGCATCTCCACATTTTTGGCCAGGGATGTCACAATGCAAACTGAGTGTGCCCCACCCGAATATGAAAGAAGCCACATTTATTGAAATCACCAGACATTGCAAGATGCCACGCTCAACAATCCTACACATTGCTGCCCATAAAGTCCTTTCTTTCTTCAAATACTCCACAGCCATACACACCCTCTTTACAGCAACTACAGCACGCTTTCTATGTTGGCTGTACCATTTTGCTGTAGGCTTGCCACGGGGATGTACGTGTCAAGGCTCAATTCTTAAACTCGGGTGTGTGGGGAAGACTGATGTCAACTTGGAAAACAAAGATTGTACAAGTGCTCAAGAGAAGGATACATGGTTTTTACCCCGTTTTCCTCAGGTTGGGGATGTAGCTCAGTGGTAGAGCGTTCGCTTTGCATGTGAAAGGCCCCGGGTTCGATCCCCGGCATCTCCATGTTCCTTATTTTTTCCCTGTTTTATATTTGTCTTCTTCTTACAAGCCCACCGTTCATCTTTATCAGCACCTGAAAACCAAACAATTCTCTTATATAATCCACAATAAATATATGCAAATGTACATCCATCCTGCATTTCAAACAATCACACTACTTATACGCTTGAATTTAGAAGGATTTGGCAATAGGCTACGTCTCCATCTTGACATTTCGACCTTCACAAGTACTCAGTGCATAAAAGTGATCAATCTAACAAGTAGTACAATGAGAACAGCAGGTGTAGGGGATGTAGCTCAGTGGTAGAGCGTTCGCTTCGCATGTGAAAGGCCCCGGGTTCGATCCCCGGCATCTCCACATTTTTGGCCAGGGATGTCACAATGCAAACTGAGTGTGCCCCACCCGAATATGAAAGAAGCCACATTTATTGAAATCACCAGACATTGCAAGATGCCACGCTCAACAATCCTACACATTGCTGCCCATAAAGTCCTTTCTTTCTTCAAATACTCCACAGCCATACACACCCTCTTTACAGCAACTACAGCACGCTTTCTATGTTGGCTGTACCATTTTGCTGTAGGCTTGCCACGGGGATGTACGTGTCAAGGCTCAATTCTTAAACTCGGGTGTGTGGGGAAGACTGATGTCAACTTGGAAAACAAAGATTGTACAAGTGCTCAAGAGAAGGATACATGGTTTTTACCCCGTTTTCCTCAGGTTGGGGATGTAGCTCAGTGGTAGAGCGTTCGCTTTGCATGTGAAAGGCCCCGGGTTCGATCCCCGGCATCTCCATGTTCCTTATTTTTTCCCTGTTTTATATTTGTCTTCTTCTTACAAGCCCACCGTTCATCTTTATCAGCACCTGAAAACCAAACAATTCTCTTATATAATCCACAATAAATATATGCAAATGTACATCCATCCTGCATTTCAAACAATCACACTACTTATACGCTTGAATTTAGAAGGATTTGGCAATAGGCTACGTCTCCATCTTGACATTTCGACCTTCACAAGTACTCAGTGCATAAAAGTGATCAATCTAACAAGTAGTACAATGAGAACAGCAGGTGTAGGGGATGTAGCTCAGTGGTAGAGCGTTCGCTTCGCATGTGAAAGGCCCCGGGTTCGATCTCCGGCATCTCCACATTTTTGGCCAGGGATGTCACAATGCAAACTGAGTGTGCCCCACCCGAATATGAAAGAAGCCACATTTATTGAAATCACCAGACATTGCAAGATGCCACGCTCAACAATCCTACACATTGCTGCCCATAAAGTCCTTTCTTTCTTCAAATACTCCACAGCCATACACACCCTCTTTACAGCAACTACAGCACGCTTTCTATGTTGGCTGTACCATTTTGCTGTAGGCTTGCCACGGGGATGTACGTGTCAAGGCTCAATTCTTAAACTCGGGTGTGTGGGGAAGACTGATGTCAACTTGGAAAACAAAGATTGTACAAGTGCTCAAGAGAAGGATACATGGTTTTTACCCCGTTTTCCTCAGGTTGGGGATGTAGCTCAGTGGTAGAGCGTTCGCTTTGCATGTGAAAGGCCCCGGGTTCGATCCCCGGCATCTCCATGTTCCTTATTTTTTCCCTGTTTTATATTTGTCTTCTTCTTACAAGCCCACCGTTCATCTTTATCAGCACCTGAAAACCAAACAATTCTCTTATATAATCCACAATAAATATATGCAAATGTACATCCATCCTGCATTTCAAACAATCACACTACTTATACGCTTGAATTTAGAAGGATTTGGCAATAGGCTACGTCTCCATCTTGACATTTCGACCTTCACAAGTACTCAGTGCATAAAAGTGATCAATCTAACAAGTAGTACAATGAGAACAGCAGGTGTAGGGGATGTAGCTCAGTGGTAGAGCGTTCGCTTCGCATGTGAAAGGCCCCGGGTTCGATCCCCGGCATCTCCACATTTTTGGCCAGGGATGTCACAATGCAAACTGAGTGTGCCCCACCCGAATATGAAAGAAGCCACATTTATTGAAATCACCAGACATTGCAAGATGCCACGCTCAACAATCCTACACATTGCTGCCCATAAAGTCCTTTCTTTCTTCAAATACTCCACAGCCATACACACCCTCTTTACAGCAACTACAGCACGCTTTCTATGTTGGCTGTACCATTTTGCTGTAGGCTTGCCACGGGGATGTACGTGTCAAGGCTCAATTCTTAAACTCGGGTGTGTGGGGAAGACTGATGTCAACTTGGAAAACAAAGATTGTACAAGTGCTCAAGAGAAGGATACATGGTTTTTACCCCGTTTTCCTCAGGTTGGGGATGTAGCTCAGTGGTAGAGCGTTCGCTTTGCATGTGAAAGGCCCCGGGTTCGATCCCCGGCATCTCCATGTTCCTTATTTTTTCCCTGTTTTATATTTGTCTTCTTCTTACAAGCCCACCGTTCATCTTTATCAGCACCTGAAAACCAAACAATTCTCTTATATAATCCACAATAAATATATGCAAATGTACATCCATCCTGCATTTCAAACAATCACACTACTTATACGCTTGAATTTAGAAGGATTTGGCAATAGGCTACGTCTCCATCTTGACATTTCGACCTTCACAAGTACTCAGTGCATAAAAGTGATCAATCTAACAAGTAGTACAATGAGAACAGCAGGTGTAGGGGATGTAGCTCAGTGGTAGAGCGTTCGCTTCGCATGTGAAAGGCCCCGGGTTCGATCTCCGGCATCTCCACATTTTTGGCCAGGGATGTCACAATGCAAACTGAGTGTGCCCCACCCGAATATGAAAGAAGCCACATTTATTGAAATCACCAGACATTGCAAGATGCCACGCTCAACAATCCTACACATTGCTGCCCATAAAGTCCTTTCTTTCTTCAAATACTCCACAGCCATACACACCCTCTTTACAGCAACTACAGCACGCTTTCTATGTTGGCTGTACCATTTTGCTGTAGGCTTGCCACGGGGATGTACGTGTCAAGGCTCAATTCTTAAACTCGGGTGTGTGGGGAAGACTGATGTCAACTTGGAAAACAAAGATTGTACAAGTGCTCAAGAGAAGGATACATGGTTTTTACCCCGTTTTCCTCAGGTTGGGGATGTAGCTCAGTGGTAGAGCGTTCGCTTTGCATGTGAAAGGCCCCGGGTTCGATCCCCGGCATCTCCATGTTCCTTATTTTTTCCCTGTTTTATATTTGTCTTCTTCTTACAAGCCCACCGTTCATCTTTATCAGCACCTGAAAACCAAACAATTCTCTTATATAATCCACAATAAATATATGCAAATGTACATCCATCCTGCATTTCAAACAATCACACTACTTATACGCTTGAATTTAGAAGGATTTGGCAATAGGCTACGTCTCCATCTTGACATTTCGACCTTCACAAGTACTCAGTGCATAAAAGTGATCAATCTAACAAGTAGTACAATGAGAACAGCAGGTGTAGGGGATGTAGCTCAGTGGTAGAGCGTTCGCTTCGCATGTGAAAGGCCCCGGGTTCGATCCCCGGCATCTCCACATTTTTGGCCAGGGATGTCACAATGCAAACTGAGTGTGCCCCACCCGAATATGAAAGAAGCCACATTTATTGAAATCACCAGACATTGCAAGATGCCACGCTCAACAATCCTACACATTGCTGCCCATAAAGTCCTTTCTTTCTTCAAATACTCCACAGCCATACACACCCTCTTTACAGCAACTACAGCACGCTTTCTATGTTGGCTGTACCATTTTGCTGTAGGCTTGCCACGGGGATGTACGTGTCAAGGCTCAATTCTTAAACTCGGGTGTGTGGGGAAGACTGATGTCAACTTGGAAAACAAAGATTGTACAAGTGCTCAAGAGAAGGATACATGGTTTTTACCCCGTTTTCCTCAGGTTGGGGATGTAGCTCAGTGGTAGAGCGTTCGCTTTGCATGTGAAAGGCCCCGGGTTCGATCCCCGGCATCTCCATGTTCCTTATTTTTTCCCTGTTTTATATTTGTCTTCTTCTTACAAGCCCACCGTTCATCTTTATCAGCACCTGAAAACCAAACAATTCTCTTATATAATCCACAATAAATATATGCAAATGTACATCCATCCTGCATTTCAAACAATCACACTACTTATACGCTTGAATTTAGAAGGATTTGGCAATAGGCTACGTCTCCATCTTGACATTTCGACCTTCACAAGTACTCAGTGCATAAAAGTGATCAATCTAACAAGTAGTACAATGAGAACAGCAGGTGTAGGGGATGTAGCTCAGTGGTAGAGCGTTCGCTTCGCATGTGAAAGGCCCCGGGTTCGATCTCCGGCATCTCCACATTTTTGGCCAGGGATGTCACAATGCAAACTGAGTGTGCCCCACCCGAATATGAAAGAAGCCACATTTATTGAAATCACCAGACATTGCAAGATGCCACGCTCAACAATCCTACACATTGCTGCCCATAAAGTCCTTTCTTTCTTCAAATACTCCACAGCCATACACACCCTCTTTACAGCAACTACAGCACGCTTTCTATGTTGGCTGTACCATTTTGCTGTAGGCTTGCCACGGGGATGTACGTGTCAAGGCTCAATTCTTAAACTCGGGTGTGTGGGGAAGACTGATGTCAACTTGGAAAACAAAGATTGTACAAGTGCTCAAGAGAAGGATACATGGTTTTTACCCCGTTTTCCTCAGGTTGGGGATGTAGCTCAGTGGTAGAGCGTTCGCTTTGCATGTGAAAGGCCCCGGGTTCGATCCCCGGCATCTCCATGTTCCTTATTTTTTCCCTGTTTTATATTTGTCTTCTTCTTACAAGCCCACCGTTCATCTTTATCAGCACCTGAAAACCAAACAATTCTCTTATATAATCCACAATAAATATATGCAAATGTACATCCATCCTGCATTTCAAACAATCACACTACTTATACGCTTGAATTTAGAAGGATTTGGCAATAGGCTACGTCTCCATCTTGACATTTCGACCTTCACAAGTACTCAGTGCATAAAAGTGATCAATCTAACAAGTAGTACAATGAGAACAGCAGGTGTAGGGGATGTAGCTCAGTGGTAGAGCGTTCGCTTCGCATGTGAAAGGCCCCGGGTTCGATCCCCGGCATCTCCACATTTTTGGCCAGGGATGTCACAATGCAAACTGAGTGTGCCCCACCCGAATATGAAAGAAGCCACATTTATTGAAATCACCAGACATTGCAAGATGCCACGCTCAACAATCCTACACAGTGCTGCCCATAAAGTCCTTTCTTTCTTCAAATACTCCACAGCCATACACACCCTCTTTACAGCAACTACAGCACGCTTTCTATGTTGGCTGTACCATTTTGCTGTAGGCTTGCCACGGGGATGTACGTGTCAAGGCTCAATTCTTAAACTCGGGTGTGTGGGGAAGACTGATGTCAACTTAGAAAACAAAGATTGTACAAGTGCTCAAGAGAAGGATACATGGTTTTTACCCCGTTTTCCTCAGGTTGGGGATGTAGCTCAGTGGTAGAGCGTTCGCTTTGCATGTGAAAGGCCCCGGGTTCGATCCCCGGCATCTCCATGTTCCTTATTTTTTCCCTGTTTTATATTTGTCTTCTTCTTACAAGCCCACCGTTCATCTTTATCAGCACCTGAAAACCAAACAATTCTCTTATATAATCCACAATAAATATATGCAAATGTACATCCATCCTGCATTTCAAACAATCACACTACTTATACGCTTGAATTTAGAAGGATTTGGCAATAGGCTACGTCTCCATCTTGACATTTCGACCTTCACAAGTACTCAGTGCATAAAAGTGATCAATCTAACAAGTAGTACAATGAGAACAGCAGGTGTAGGGGATGTAGCTCAGTGGTAGAGCGTTCGCTTCGCATGTGAAAGGCCCCGGGTTCGATCTCCGGCATCTCCACATTTTTGGCCAGGGATGTCACAATGCAAACTGAGTGTGCCCCACCCGAATATGAAAGAAGCCACATTTATTGAAATCACCAGACATTGCAAGATGCCACGCTCAACAATCCTACACAGTGCTGCCCATAAAGTCCTTTCTTTCTTCAAATACTCCACAGCCATACACACCCTCTTTACAGCAACTACAGCACGCTTTCTATGTTGGCTGTACCATTTTGCTGTAGGCTTGCCACGGGGATGTACGTGTCAAGGCTCAATTCTTAAACTCGGGTGTGTGGGGAAGACTGATGTCAACTTGGAAAACAAAGATTGTACAAGTGCTCAAGAGAAGGATACATGGTTTTTACCCCGTTTTCCTCAGGTTGGGGATGTAGCTCAGTGGTAGAGCGTTCGCTTTGCATGTGAAAGGCCCCGGGTTCGATCCCCGGCATCTCCATGTTCCTTATTTTTTCCCTGTTTTATATTTGTCTTCTTCTTACAAGCCCACCGTTCATCTTTATCAGCACCTGAAAACCAAACAATTCTCTTATATAATCCACAATAAATATATGCAAATGTACATCCATCCTGCATTTCAAACAATCACACTACTTATACGCTTGAATTTAGAAGGATTTGGCAATAGGCTACGTCTCCATCTTGACATTTCGACCTTCACAAGTACTCAGTGCATAAAAGTGATCAATCTAACAAGTAGTACAATGAGAACAGCAGGTGTAGGGGATGTAGCTCAGTGGTAGAGCGTTCGCTTCGCATGTGAAAGGCCCCGGGTTCGATCTCCGGCATCTCCACATTTTTGGCCAGGGATGTCACAATGCAAACTGAGTGTGCCCCACCCGAATATGAAAGAAGCCACATTTATTGAAATCACCAGACATTGCAAGATGCCACGCTCAACAATCCTACACATTGCTGCCCATAAAGTCCTTTCTTTCTTCAAATACTCCACAGCCATACACACCCTCTTTACAGCAACTACAGCACGCTTTCTATGTTGGCTGTACCATTTTGCTGTAGGCTTGCCACGGGGATGTACGTGTCAAGGCTCAATTCTTAAACTCGGGTGTGTGGGGAAGACTGATGTCAACTTGGAAAACAAAGATTGTACAAGTGCTCAAGAGAAGGATACATGGTTTTTACCCCGTTTTCCTCAGGTTGGGGATGTAGCTCAGTGGTAGAGCGTTCGCTTTGCATGTGAAAGGCCCCGGGTTCGATCCCCGGCATCTCCATGTTCCTTATTTTTTCCCTGTTTTATATTTGTCTTCTTCTTACAAGCCCACCGTTCATCTTTATCAGCACCTGAAAACCAAACAATTCTCTTATATAATCCACAATAAATATATGCAAATGTACATCCATCCTGCATTTCAAACAATCACACTACTTATACGCTTGAATTTAGAAGGATTTGGCAATAGGCTACGTCTCCATCTTGACATTTCGACCTTCACAAGTACTCAGTGCATAAAAGTGATCAATCTAACAAGTAGTACAATGAGAACAGCAGGTGTAGGGGATGTAGCTCAGTGGTAGAGCGTTCGCTTCGCATGTGAAAGGCCCCGGGTTCGATCCCCGGCATCTCCACATTTTTGGCCAGGGATGTCACAATGCAAACTGAGTGTGCCCCACCCGAATATGAAAGAAGCCACATTTATTGAAATCACCAGACATTGCAAGATGCCACGCTCAACAATCCTACACATTGCTGCCCATAAAGTCCTTTCTTTCTTCAAATACTCCACAGCCATACACACCCTCTTTACAGCAACTACAGCACGCTTTCTATGTTGGCTGTACCATTTTGCTGTAGGCTTGCCACGGGGATGTACGTGTCAAGGCTCAATTCTTAAACTCGGGTGTGTGGGGAAGACTGATGTCAACTTGGAAAACAAAGATTGTACAAGTGCTCAAGAGAAGGATACATGGTTTTTACCCCGTTTTCCTCAGGTTGGGGATGTAGCTCAGTGGTAGAGCGTTCGCTTTGCATGTGAAAGGCCCCGGGTTCGATCCCCGGCATCTCCATGTTCCTTATTTTTTCCCTGTTTTATATTTGTCTTCTTCTTACAAGCCCACCGTTCATCTTTATCAGCACCTGAAAACCAAACAATTCTCTTATATAATCCACAATAAATATATGCAAATGTACATCCATCCTGCATTTCAAACAATCACACTACTTATACGCTTGAATTTAGAAGGATTTGGCAATAGGCTACGTCTCCATCTTGACATTTCGACCTTCACAAGTACTCAGTGCATAAAAGTGATCAATCTAACAAGTAGTACAATGAGAACAGCAGGTGTAGGGGATGTAGCTCAGTGGTAGAGCGTTCGCTTCGCATGTGAAAGGCCCCGGGTTCGATCTCCGGCATCTCCACATTTTTGGCCAGGGATGTCACAATGCAAACTGAGTGTGCCCCACCCGAATATGAAAGAAGCCACATTTATTGAAATCACCAGACATTGCAAGATGCCACGCTCAACAATCCTACACATTGCTGCCCATAAAGTCCTTTCTTTCTTCAAATACTCCACAGCCATACACACCCTCTTTACAGCAACTACAGCACGCTTTCTATGTTGGCTGTACCATTTTGCTGTAGGCTTGCCACGGGGATGTACGTGTCAAGGCTCAATTCTTAAACTCGGGTGTGTGGGGAAGACTGATGTCAACTTGGAAAACAAAGATTGTACAAGTGCTCAAGAGAAGGATACATGGTTTTTACCCCGTTTTCCTCAGGTTGGGGATGTAGCTCAGTGGTAGAGCGTTCGCTTTGCATGTGAAAGGCCCCGGGTTCGATCCCCGGCATCTCCATGTTCCTTATTTTTTCCCTGTTTTATATTTGTCTTCTTCTTACAAGCCCACCGTTCATCTTTATCAGCACCTGAAAACCAAACAATTCTCTTATATAATCCACAATAAATATATGCAAATGTACATCCATCCTGCATTTCAAACAATCACACTACTTATACGCTTGAATTTAGAAGGATTTGGCAATAGGCTACGTCTCCATCTTGACATTTCGACCTTCACAAGTACTCAGTGCATAAAAGTGATCAATCTAACAAGTAGTACAATGAGAACAGCAGGTGTAGGGGATGTAGCTCAGTGGTAGAGCGTTCGCTTCGCATGTGAAAGGCCCCGGGTTCGATCCCCGGCATCTCCACATTTTTGGCCAGGGATGTCACAATGCAAACTGAGTGTGCCCCACCCGAATATGAAAGAAGCCACATTTATTGAAATCACCAGACATTGCAAGATGCCACGCTCAACAATCCTACACATTGCTGCCCATAAAGTCCTTTCTTTCTTCAAATACTCCACAGCCATACACACCCTCTTTACAGCAACTACAGCACGCTTTCTATGTTGGCTGTACCATTTTGCTGTAGGCTTGCCACGGGGATGTACGTGTCAAGGCTCAATTCTTAAACTCGGGTGTGTGGGGAAGACTGATGTCAACTTGGAAAACAAAGATTGTACAAGTGCTCAAGAGAAGGATACATGGTTTTTACCCCGTTTTCCTCAGGTTGGGGATGTAGCTCAGTGGTAGAGCGTTCGCTTTGCATGTGAAAGGCCCCGGGTTCGATCCCCGGCATCTCCATGTTCCTTATTTTTTCCCTGTTTTATATTTGTCTTCTTCTTACAAGCCCACCGTTCATCTTTATCAGCACCTGAAAACCAAACAATTCTCTTATATAATCCACAATAAATATATGCAAATGTACATCCATCCTGCATTTCAAACAATCACACTACTTATACGCTTGAATTTAGAAGGATTTGGCAATAGGCTACGTCTCCATCTTGACATTTCGACCTTCACAAGTACTCAGTGCATAAAAGTGATCAATCTAACAAGTAGTACAATGAGAACAGCAGGTGTAGGGGATGTAGCTCAGTGGTAGAGCGTTCGCTTCGCATGTGAAAGGCCCCGGGTTCGATCTCCGGCATCTCCACATTTTTGGCCAGGGATGTCACAATGCAAACTGAGTGTGCCCCACCCGAATATGAAAGAAGCCACATTTATTGAAATCACCAGACATTGCAAGATGCCACGCTCAACAATCCTACACATTGCTGCCCATAAAGTCCTTTCTTTCTTCAAATACTCCACAGCCATACACACCCTCTTTACAGCAACTACAGCACGCTTTCTATGTTGGCTGTACCATTTTGCTGTAGGCTTGCCACGGGGATGTACGTGTCAAGGCTCAATTCTTAAACTCGGGTGTGTGGGGAAGACTGATGTCAACTTGGAAAACAAAGATTGTACAAGTGCTCAAGAGAAGGATACATGGTTTTTACCCCGTTTTCCTCAGGTTGGGGATGTAGCTCAGTGGTAGAGCGTTCGCTTTGCATGTGAAAGGCCCCGGGTTCGATCCCCGGCATCTCCATGTTCCTTATTTTTCCCTGTTTTATATTTGTCTTCTTCTTACAAGCCCACCGTTCATCTTTATCAGCACCTGAAAACCAAACAATTCTCTTATATAATCCACAATAAATATATGCAAATGTACATCCATCCTGCATTTCAAACAATCACACTACTTATACGCTTGAATTTAGAAGGATTTGGCAATAGGCTACGTCTCCATCTTGACATTTCGACCTTCACAAGTACTCAGTGCATAAAAGTGATCAATCTAACAAGTAGTACAATGAGAACAGCAGGTGTAGGGGATGTAGCTCAGTGGTAGAGCGTTCGCTTCGCATGTGAAAGGCCCCGGGTTTGATCACCGACATCTGCATTTTTTTGGCCAGGGATGTCACAATGCAAAGTGTGTCTGTCCCACACGGATATGAAAGAAGCTACATTTATTGAAATCACCAGAGTCTACTGTAGGCTTGCCAAGGGTATATATGTCGGAAGACTTGATTTTAAGGTTTTGGGTTTGTTGTGTTGTTGTTTTTGTTTTTGTTGTTGTTGCTGTTGTTGGTTTTTTGTTGTTGTTTTTGTTGTTTTTTCGTCGTCGTTTTTTCGCTTAAGAAGTGTCTTGCTTTTGGCATCTCCTTTTAATGTGATTGGATGTTTCGTTTAACTCAGTGGTCTTTAAATGAACTAATAGGGTTGCTCTATATATTTCCCAGTACAAATGTGCAAGTTAGCAAAATACCAGGTGATGGTTATGTTTAAATATTTTAATATGAATCCTTAGAAAGTTCACTACCAGTGTTTCTGATGGAACGTGTTCCGTTTATCTTCATTGTGGCTTGGCGCAGCCTCAGCCTGGCACAGTCTGGCTCAAATCTTTCAGGCAGGATCTTTAATCTTAACAGTTGGCTTTACCTGAACCCGCTTAGGTATTCTGTCAGCAAGCAGTCGGCCCGAGGGCCAACTTGGACATCTTTGCTGATAAATACACCGTGAGGCAAAATAAACGCTCCTCGACAGAAAGTAAGCACGTGGTATGGTCTAGTCGTGTTCTCCAAGTCTTTGTCTTGAACACCGACTTTTGAGACGTGTCTGGAGCCGAGTGGATTGTCGGAGGGTGGGAGCATGAGTCTTGTGTGCTTTGGGAGGTGAAATTGTACTTGTTACAAATGGTTTAAGCAAGAGGAAGTGTGACCAGGTATATATATATCGAGGTTCGGAATATTCCGATTGAGCTCGGGGTGATTTGATGAATGTTTGCGGGGCTATAAGAGGTCTGGTGTACTAGCCATACAGTGGCCATGTAGTAGCCATACAGTGGCCATGTAGTAGCCATTCAGTGTTCATGTAGTTGCCATGCAGTGGCCATATAGTAGCCATTCAGTGGCCATGTAGTAGCCATGCAGTGGCCATGTAGTAGCCATACAGTGGCCATGTAGTAGCCATGCAGTGGCCATGTAGTAGCCATGCAGTGGCCATGTAGTAGCCATACAGTGGCCATGTAGTAGCCATACAGTGGCCATGTAGTAGCCATACAGTGGCCATTTAGTAGCCATTCAGTGGCCATGTAGTAGTCATACAGTGGCCATGTAGTAGCCATACAGTGGCAATGTAGTAGCCATGCAGTGGCAATGTAGTAGCCATACAGTGTTCATGTAGTAGCCATACAGTGTTCATGTAGTGGCCATGTAGTGGCCATACAGTGGCCATGTAGTAGCCATACAGTGGCAATGTAGTAGCCATACAGTGGCAATGTAGTAGCCATACAGTGGCAATGTAGTAGCCATACAGTGTTCATGTAGTAGCCATACAGTGGCCATTTAGTAGCCATTCAGTGGCCATGTAGTAGTCATACAGTGGCCATGTAGTAGCCATACAGTGGCCATGTAGTAGCCATACAGTGGCCATGTGGTAGCCATGCAGTGGCCATGTAGTAGCCATTCAGTTGCCATGTAGTAGCCATACAGTGGCAATGTAGTAGCCATACAGTGTTCATGTAATAGCCATACAGTGTTCATGTAGTAGCCATACAGTGGCCATGTAATAGTCATACAGTGGCCATGTAGTAGCCATACAGTGGCCATGTAGTAGCCATACAGTGTTCATGTAGTAGCCATACAGTGGCCATGTAGTAGCCATTCAGTGACCATGTAGTAGCCATACAGTGGCCATGTAGTAGCCATTCAGTGACCATGTAGTAGCCATACAGTGGCCATGTAGTAGCCATGCAGTGGCCATGTAGTGGCCATGTAGTAGCCATGCAGTGGCCTCCACAAGGTAAAGGATGGTTAAGTGGAGAGAAAGGGTGGGCCAATGAAAAAAATGGGTTGTTCGCTGGAGATAACGGGTGGTCAGTTGGAGCTAAATGGTGGTCTAATGGGATAAAGGGTGGCCCATTGGAGATAAAGAGGGTCTGTTCGACTGGTCTGCTGGAGATAAAGGTGGTCTTTGGGGGATAAAGGGTTGTTCACTAGAGGTAAAGGGTGGTCTTTTGGAAGTAAAGGTTGGTCTGGAGATAAAGAGTGGTCTGTTGGGGACAAAGGGTGGTCTATTGGAGATAGAGGTTTTTCTAATGAGGATAAAGGATGGACTGCTGGAGATATGGGGCGTTTAGTTGAAGTTAAATGGCGGTCCTGGGGATCTTAAACTGGTAAAGTGGACATAAGCGATGGGTATGTTATTTAAAACATTCTTATTGAATCTGACGTCGACACAAATGTATATTTATTGCATATGTTGAACAGGATTACAGCTGTCTAAAAACATGAGATCAAAGTATTGTTGCTTGGAAAAGAAGTTCACTTAAATCAATTTCTATAACAGAAGCAACTCGTTTGAAACTCCGCAACAGCGCAAGAAACAATGCGGAGCTTCACGGACACGGCGGTGCACTTGAGTCAGGGGCGCCGAATGTCAGTATCCGACCTTCGCAGTCTCCTGTAAACAAACGTTGGCACCATAGGTACGTGATTACGTCAAACATGCTCCATACCACCAACGCAATCGGCTTTACGTACGCTCAGTGCGAATTAACCACAATGGATCGACACATCGGCGCAACGAACCACTTTGATGCGCCATGGCTGTATCTGCTGAGGTCGCACAAATACGCCGAGGCCAGATCCCCACGTTAACCGCTCTTTGACATACCTCGTAACGCGCTACAACGAAAATAAATAGCAGAAAAACAAACAAAGCGCAAGCGTACATGTTGTGTAGATCGCGAGGTTTTTTCACGTTTGGCCGAAGACACGCCCAAAGAGTGAAGATTCCATACCTCCCGACATTTCGCCCATCAGGAGATTTTGGCGCGCCTTCGTGGCACACTGTCTACCGCCAGTGGAACCGCTAGCACCCACCCACGCTTGTGATAATATTCCCCTGCCGACTTGAGACGGATGGCTCACCTGTTGTGTTTCTACACATCCCTTTGCCATTGTCTGTCAGTGGAGACTGTTCGGTGTACCTTCCTTCCTGACGTTAGCAGATCATTCATTTCGCATGGAACAGTCTAGATCGTCTGAAACCGAAGCAAGTCTACACTCACGTGGATTATTTTTGTGGGTTCCCCTTTCTATACGAGATGCATCTTAATTCATACACACAGTCTGCAGAATTCTTGGAGAGTCGGTTCGTGAGTGACCATCCGGATATACTCATGGAAACAAATAAAGGAACAGATGAAGGTACAAGCGTTCCTGTATTGATTCCAGATTTCCACTCACAGTGCAATACATACCTTGTGAAGAAAATTGGAAAAGAGTAAAGGAACACTTGTATTTTCATGTGTTGACTTAAGAGTATGTGTGTTTCCACGAGTATATTTCGAATCCCGATTGGTCTGTTCAAAGAAATACGGGGGCGGTGGGGTAGCCTAGTGGTTAAAGCGTTCGCTCGTCATGCCGAAGACCTGGGTTCGATTCCCCACATGGGTACAATGTGTGAGGCCCATTTTCTGGTGTACCCTGCCGTGATATCGCTGGAATAATGCTAAAAGCGGTGTAAAACCAAAACCCACTCACTCACTCACTCACTCACTCACTCACTCACTCACTCAAAGAAATACGAGACCCACAAATGGATCCTCGCTGAATAAGATCAAAGCTGGAAACTGCTGAGGGCAGAGTTACGAAACAAAGTTGCACTTTAATTATTCAAATACATGTACAGTCTATTCGTGAGTGAATAACGTACATTAATCACTATAGTCTGTAAAGGATCACACAGACCTGTTCGAAAGTATTCACTGTTTGAGTGAGTGAGTGAGTTTTAGGCCGTCGGGGCGAAAGCCAGGTATTACACATTGATGAGTGGGCGAATTTAGTTTTGTTTTACCCCGCTTTTATCGGTACCCCAGCAATATCACAGCTGGGGACACCAGAAATTCGCGTCACACATTGTCAGGAATCGAACCCCTGTCTTGAGCGTGACGAGCACAATCTAAATCAATAGGCTATCCCGCCTGTAATTCCTGTGTGCATCTGTAACACCTTAAACACAGACGTACGCACGCACGAACGCGCACACAATTTGTTCTCCTGGCTTTTGAGTGAAGGCGGTGCAGCCTAATGCATCGAAAACCGGGGTCGATTCGCCACATGGCTGAAATGTTATAAGCTAATTTTTCGTATCATCAGTGAAGTTCGTAAGATATTTTAAACCCCGCGTAAAATCTCATTCTTCACTCATTTATGTTAAAATCCTGTTTAGAAATGGTTCCTTATTGTATCGGACAAACATCCCCGCCTTGGTCGACCACAACCACAACGAGAAGTGTTTTGTTCACGTGGAACGTGGTTCGTCACTTGGGAATGGGAAATGTTTATTTGGTTTCTTGTCGGTAAAATTCTTTGAACATTTCGCATTGCAATGTACAGTCGCAGCCAGGGATTCCGGAAGTGGATCCCCTGGAGCTGCATGATGGTATTTTGTTATTCCTGTAGTGACGTCAGTTTTTTTTTCGCTTGCTGCTTGTATCGGCAAAGGAACTTCAGTTCAATGTCACGTATATTTCGGCGTTCGAATAATTCTCGCAAGCATAACATAAATTAATCCGTACCAAAGCATACCATGACATAAGAAAGAATTTCCCGCAGCCTTGTTCCAAGGCTGTAAATCCCCATATGGATGCAGTGTGTGGGGCCTATGTTTGATGTCCCTCGCCGCAATATTGCTGGTAAAATAATACCGCAATAATAGTGATAAAAGCGGCGTAAAACTATACTCACGCACTCCAAGGCTGCACTAAACGCTAAGCCTATGGATCCGCAGTAATTCTAGTCTTTAAAGGGGCAAGTCAAGATAAGTGGACGGTTCTAAGGATGGTAATTTGGTATTTATATATTCTTGGAAATTATCAGTAAGACTACTAATTATTACCTTAGAAACTTGTGGATATCACCCATAGGAAACAGTTTTTTTGTGTTTCATGGCCACTAAACGTTAAAATTACTACATCATACAAAAATAGTCGTAACCCTCTTTTATCGGAGTGAATTCTATACGGAACACCGCCGACTGTTGTATTTTATTCTTTTCCTGCTACAAATAAAACAGATACATTTTGTTTGGTTTTTATTTTCTCTCCATAGCTTCATACCCGTCTTCTCTTTTCCACAACTGTACGAGTGAGTGAATTTAGTTTTACGTCTCAATTTTCCGGTAGCACCACGTCGGAGCACCAGAAATGAGCTTCAAACATTGTGCCCATGTGGGGAATCGAACCTAGGTGTTCGGCGTGGCGAGCGAACGCTTTAACCACTTGGCTACCCCGCCCCCCAACCAGTACGAATCCTTAGTTTGTCAGTAAAACACATCACATGACACTGTTTTACTATTGTTCCCCGTTTGACACATCACACGACACTGTTTTACTGTTGTTACCCGTTTGATTATGTCAATAATATATTTACTGATATCACCAGTTCAGTTTTCACATGTAAATAAATATATATATTAATATAACAAACTTGAAATGCATTTATTGATAATTATCTTAAATAATTGATATTATTATCGATATTTTAAATGCATTGTCGATATCACTGCAAATTCTTGTGTCTTAAAATATATGACCCTTTCTTACATGTATTTCTATGAATAATGGAATTGTGGCATCATACTATTAATAATTATTCCATAAATAAGTCGTTTGTTGTATTTCATGAATATACAATACTAAAGGGGATAAAAATTACCACTCAAAGTGCTTTGGACACGAAGTGTCTTGCTGTACAAGACTTGGGGTCATGAAACGCCGCCTGTCACTTTGTGGGGACATTTTTGGGTCTTTTTTTATTACATATTTACAACTTATGAATACATCAATCGGGGCAGATAAAAAATTATATTTAACTTTCAATCATACAGCCGAAATAATTTCTCCAAAAGGGAGTATTTTTCCCATTTGGATGAAAAGAAAAGTCACCAACATCATCAATATCACGGAGCTGCAAAGCTGAAAATGTTTGCAGCATAACGCTACATTGTATATTGAACAACGTACTTTTTGGCGTGCTTAACAAACAAACCGGAAGAAACGAAATGCTTAAAATACGGGCATATATTTATTAATAGCCGGGACATACCCGACTTACTGTGGTGTCGTCAGATCTGCACACCGTTATATCTGATTCCGAATGACATCAAAGGATGTTGTCAAAAATGTCTCAATGTCACCATTATAATGTCACACCGTGCATGTCTCCTGATAATAACATTGCACAATGATAAATTCGTGATATGTCTAAACTCCCGCACCCTGCATCAGTGTGTAGGCAATATCGGATATTCCGAACAATGGTAATTCGTAAAAAGTAAAAATATTTTACACCTCAAAACCTTTGTTATCCCAGAAGAAAATAATAACCTATTTCAATCACAGCAATAACAAAACACGTTATATGCCACTTACTACCACCGACACGCCAAAACAATCTTTGAAAGGAGTTATTTCAGGTCTACTTAATATCAGGATTCTTTTCTCAAATTTACTGATAATTGTATCTCTTCGTTACAGACAATCGCAGCTCCTGTTTTGAAATGTCTAAATGTGTCTCACCGTCATTAATCTACGTCAGCTAAACGGAAGTAATGGCTCTCTGTCAACAATTTGGAATTTAATCATTTTTGTATAACGTGAGATTTCGTGTACCAAATGACACTAGCGTTTCCACATGCCCCAAGAACGACACAATTCTCTCCCGATCTATAACTTAAAGTGCACGTAGTTTGAACGCTGCACCATAAACCCTCATCACAGTCCCCCTCCACCAAAACAACGCTTACTGCCCACATAGGCACTGTTAGCGGAAACTGGGGGGATTTCGGTGTCAATTATCTGTGCTTCTCCTCCCCCTCTCCATCCCCTCCCCACTCTACATCCCCTCCCCCTACAGATAGACACCGCTTAGGCATACGTCCGATGAGCTACGCTTTCTTCTACCCCTCGTTCTTGTCATACAGGCGTGCGCATGTGTGAGGCTGTCGGGCCTGCCTGCGTTGTTTGTCTGCGGCTCCGGAGTGTTCTTACTCTTCTGTAGAGCTGGCTAGATATGAATCCGTAAGGATGGACACACAAGATTAGTAGTCGGTGCCGTAGCTGCTATCCATTAGCTTGAACTAACAGAGGACCATCAACTCGCATCTCTTCCCATGATGACCTAATTCCATCTCACGGAGGCACAGCATCTTGAATTGATATACTCCTGTTACTGCCGATAGGTGGTGGTGATGTCTGGCTTATGTGGACTCGCATTTAGACAAGGTAAGGTCAGCCTCCTTGTGTCTGTGTTTGAATTCAGGGTAGATTTTTCCAAGTTCGAGCGTCTACCAATGTTTGTTCGGCTGTGGAATAGTTGACGAGAGAGCGGTAAAGACTTGACCTCGGACTTCAGTGCGCTCGGCACCTCATTCGCTCCCTACCGTTTCGACAATTCGGTGAGAATGCCAGCAGTAGATGTTTTTGATACGTGTTGATTATAAACTCACAAGGTCAGATTAGACACTAGGTACTAGTAAGGTAAATATACAATTGATATTTACAGCTCAGGGTTTTTTCACCACAAGCTCTGTCTGTAAGTTGAGAATCTGCCAAATCCCTTTCGCCATTTTGCTTACAGGTTTCTTCGACTGAGATGTGGCTTGCCTTTGAAGAGATGTTTTGAAGTAGCCCTGCGTGCCCCTTTATAAGGCAAAACGGTCAGCCGCGACCTCTCAGTGGATATATCGAAGGATATGGTGGATATATATGTTCAGAGTGTATAAATGGGATAAAACGACGCAATCATATTTTGTGTGGGTCGGATCTGGCGTATTCAGACAGTTCGGAAACAAGTCAGGAAACACGTATTGTTTTACCACATCGCCGGCGGGGCGGATGCCTCCTCCAACTGTACGGATCTATTGTGTGATACAGAACCATGGCGCCCACATTACGTTGTTCATCCATACCCAGTTGATACCGTGTCCATGTTTCAGTGCTGCGATCGACAATGTGACCAATTATCGAAACAAGGTGAGCTTTTTCAAAATGTGGTCGAGAGGTTTTGACCTTTGCCCTCCGAGGTCGCCTGTTGGTGGTTGATTCTTGTGGATACCGGTTCTGGTGTGCAGTTTAAAAGTTTCCTAGCAAATTTTATTTATGACTTGAGTGTTTGTTTACCCAACCCCAAGGGATTAGCGGAAAATAGAATGCAAAGAAGCTCCATGAAACCTAGTAGTATGGTGGTCGGAGCTAGCATTCTGAAACCGCCAAAACCACCTCGCTGGAGGGACTTCGTCGATCCAGCACCTTCAACTCATAGTAAAGACTTAAATAAAGCACAGGATCATGGCGACTCGGGTAAACCCTACAGTGCCAAGACAGGTGTGCATGATTTAGGGGAGAGCAAAATCCCCACCCCTCATCCTCAGGGTGGGGGAAGAACATGTAAAGGGTTAAAACGGGTGCGTGCCAAAATACATCGTACCCGCAGTCAACATGTGATAGATGAGGAGGATCTTCCTGATGGCGCTTTGACTATGACACTTGCCGAAACCAGACCTCAAGAATTCGGGCTTCGAAATAGACAGGTGCTTGACGATAGATCTTATAAAGAGGAAAATGCTCGTCGGTGTCAAATATGGTTGGAAAGTATTGAAAAATGTGTGCCTTTAGATGAAATAGCTTACACGGAGGGGGCGGGAGAGGAAGGGGTAGACGTTGAGGTTCCGGAAGAGACGAGATGGAGTGAGGAGGGAGAGCCACTCAGGCCACCCTTCAACACCAGCGCTTCCAGCTCGGAGGGCGAGGAGTATGAGGCCTACCCAACACGAGAGACCCTTGTCCCAGGGCTGTCGGTCGGTTCCCCTCAGTCCCTGAGAACGGATAAATTATTAAAATCCTCATCATCAACTTGTATGCATGATAAACTGATAAGAAAAAAAACGTTGCCAATCTCTGAAGACACGGGGCTTGAATGATTCTGCTTATGCAACTCTGGGTAAAAAATATATATTTTTGTCACTGTTTTTGGATGTATATTTGTTGTGTTGAAGGGTTAAACAGTGATGTGAAAGAGAGCAGACGTCCTTTTGGGGCATGATTGAGTTCTGTGCTGGGTTACTGGTGTATGTCCCTGTTGAGTGACACCTCGGCTCTAAAGCGTTGTGAACTGAGAAACCGTGGCCTATCGTCTGCTCCGATAGATGTCAACAATTATCTCCTGTGTTTGTGTCATACTTTCGGTATGTATATTGCAGAGGGAGATGGACTTATCGGGGATTTTAGCCAAAATAAAACGTTGAGTTGAAAGTAGGTAAATACTTGACTGTTCTCTCTCTCGTATAAGAATCTCAAAACCATTCTCTGCGAGATATCCTGGTGACAGCCTGAGCTCTGACCTCTATACTCTTGGTCACTATTACGATTGCATGTGAAGTATTGCAAGTGGGTTTCTAATTGTGCATGGTGCCCAGACAAAAGTTTCTCTTTCATCTGACTTCTTCAAGTGAGACACACCAGCTTAACAGTTTACACATATCTGCCCGATAATGTTACACACAACTGTGTCATACTGTACATAGTACACACCTGACTGACACAGTATACACACGTCTCACTGATACAGTACTCGCACCTGACTCACACAGTATACACAGGTCTCATTCATAAAGTACACACACCTGACTGACACAGTCTGCACACATTTGACACTATACACACACCTGACTGACACAGTGTACACACGTCTCACTGATACAGTATACACACCTGACTGACACAGTATACGCAAATTTCACTGATACAGTACACACACCTGACTGACACAGTCTGCACACATCTGACACTATACACACACCTGACTGACACAGTATACACACGTCTCACTGATACAGTACACACACCTGGCTCACACAGTATACGCAAATGTCACTGATACAGTACACACACCTGACTGACACAGTATACTATACACACGTCTCACTGATACAGTACACACACCTGACTGACACAGTATACACACATCTCACTGACACAGTACACACACCTGACTGACACAGTATACACACGTCTCACTGATACAGTGCACGCACCTGACTGACACAGTATACACACATCTCACTGACACAGTACACACACCTGACTGACACAGTATACTATACACACGTCTCACTGATACAGTACACACACCTGACTGACACAGTACACACACGTCTCACTGATACAGTACACACACCTGACTGACACAGTATATTATACACACGTCTCACTGATACAGTACACACACCTGACTGACACAGTATACTATACACACGTCTCACTGATACAGTACACGCACCTGACTGACACAGTATACACACATCTCACTGACACAGTACACACACCTGACACAGTATACACACGTCTCACTGATACAGTACACACACCTGACTGACACAGTACACACACATCTCACTGATACAGTACACACACCTGACTGACACAGTATACTATACACACGTCTCACTGACACAGTACACACACCTGACTGACACAGTATACTATACACACGTCTCACTGATACAGTACACACACCTGACTGACACAGTATACTATACACACGTCTCACTGATACAGTGCACGCACCTGACTGACACAGTATACACACATCTCACTGACACAGTACACACACCTGACTGACACAGTATACTATACACACCTCTCACTGATACAGTACCCACACCTAATTGGCACAGTATGCACAAGTCTTACTGATACAGTATACATACCTGACTGACACTGTACTCACATCTGACTTACACTGTACACACACCGGACTGACACTACACACAGAACTGAGACAGATTACACACACCTCACTCATGCTCTACCAACATCTGCACACTCATGTCACTGACACATTACACATGCACCTCACTGACAGTGTACACACATCTGACCAGTCTAAGTAAACTTAGTCTCAGTACTTTTCGTTACATTCCATTACTGAGTCAAACAAAACCTTATGGGAGGTCGCGTCAGGTAACCTTTGAGACTGTCCAATCAGACCACAGCTTGACAAATCGCGAAAGTGGACATTCGTAAATACCATTTGAGCTTTTTTTATGTCGAAAAGGTTCGTACCCGAACGATTCCGAATGTTGTTTAGCGTGCTATCCCTTCCGGGTGATGCACATCACACATTACAACCATGACAACGGTGAGTAAACACTCGCTGAAAATTGTGTTTTGGGCAATATTCAAGGATGTCATCTTGCGGAAATATTAGCTAATGGTAACCATGTCAACAGAAACGCCGAAGCGTATATACTGCAGGTCAAATAACTCTTATATGCGGAATTTTGTGTGTCGAGAGATCTGAGTCAGTGACCTGAATAGTTTGTAAGTCCCTCCAATCCCCAAGTAGTATTCGTTGTCTGACTGGTTAAATCTATTTAACAGTCTCGCGTTTCATTGGACGGTCATGTGTCGTTCAAAGGTTACCTGACACAGTGGTGGAGTGTAACGAATAACACTGTATACACATATGACTGACACAGTATGCACATCTGACTGACACTGTACACACACCCTCACTTACACTGTACACACACCCGACTGACACATTACACATGCACCTCACAATGTACACACATATTCAATGACACTGTATACACATCTCACTGACACACTGCACACGTCTGACACGTTATGCACATCTGACTGACACATTACACACACCAGACTAACACTGTACACACACCTGACTAACACTGTACACACACCTGACTGACACATTACACACACCTGACTAACACTGTACACACACTTGACTGACAGATTACGCACATCTGACACAGTAATCACATCTCACTAAGAGTGAATGCACATCTCAACAACACTGTACACTGCACACCTGGCACTGACTGACACATTACACACACGTGACTGACACATTACACACACCTGACTAACACTGCACTCATGCCTGACTGACACAGTAAACATACCTGACTGACATTGTACACATGCCGGACTGATGCATTACAGTACACCCATCTGACTGACAGTGTATACACCTGACTAACACTGTGCACACACTTGACTGACACACATTACACACACCTGACTTACACTGTACACACACCTGATTGACAGATTACACCCATCTGACTGACAGATTACACACATCTGACCACAGTTAACACACCTCACTAAGAGTGAATGCACATCTCAACAACACTGTACACTGTACACTGCACACCTGGCACTGACTGACACATTACACACACCTGACTGACACTGAACACATGCTGGACAGATGCATTACAGTACACACATCTGACTGACACTGCACTCATGCCTGACTGACACAGTAAACATACCTGACTGACACTGTACACATGCTGGACTGATGCATTACAGTACATCCATGTGACTGACAATGTATACATCTGACTGACAATGTACACACTCCTGACTGACACATTACACACATCTGAATTACACAGTATACACACCTAACTGACACATTACACACATCTGACTTACACTGTACACACACCTGACTTACACTATACACACACCTGACTGACACATTACACACACCTGACTAACACTGTACACACACCTGACTTACACTATACACACACCTGACTGACACATTACACACACCTCACTAATACTGTACACACACTTGACTAACACTGTACATACACCTGACTGACACTGTACACGCACTTGACTGACAGATTACACACATCTGACACAGTAAACACACCTCACTAAGAGTGAATGCACATCTCAACAACACTGTACACTGCACACTTGGCACTGACAGACACATTACACACATCTGACTGACACTGAAAACACGCCTGACTGACACTTTGCACACGCCTAAATGAAACTGTACACACGCCTAAATGACACTTACACACACACACCTGACTGATATAGTTGATATAGTTCAATACAACCTACAGTAGTGTCATGTACAGTTCAGTACCACCTACAGTAATGTCATGTACAGTTCAGTACCACCTACAGGAATGTCATGTACAGTTCAGTACCACCTACAGTAATGTCATGTACAGTTCAGTACCACCTACAGTAATGTCATGTACAGTTCAGTACCATTTACGGTAGTGCCATGTAAAATTCCGTACCACCTACAGTAATGTCATGTATAGTTCAATACCATCTACAGCAGTGCCATGTATAATTCAGTACCACCTACAGTAATGTCATGTACAGTTCAGTACCACCTACAGTAATGTCATGTACAGTTCAGTACCACCTACAGGAATGTCATGTACAGTTCAGTACCACCTACAGTAATGTCATGTACAGTTCAGTACCACCTACAGTAATGTCATGTACAGTTCAGTACCACCTACAGTAATGTCATGTACAGTTCAGTACCACCTACAGTAGTGTCATGTACAGTTCAGTACCATTTACATTAGTGCCATGTATAATTCAGTACCACCTACAGTAATGTCATGTATAGTTCAATATCATCTACAGCAGTGCCATGTATAATTCAGTACCATCTACAGTAGTGTAATGTATAGTTGATAAATAACGTCTATGGCAGCTTCGCCTGTCGATCAGTTAGGGGATAAGCATCCTGTGTTGGCCAATTTCCTGGTATTATTGAGTATTTGAAGCACGGGAATACATTTGGAACCGACGTTTACATTGAGTACGGGTACAGCAGTGAAGTGTCATCAGCTGACCGTTTCAGCTGGTTTCTGTGGTAGCATCTGGAGTTGCTCATTTGTGACGTCATTCTAACTTTAAGTCACAATATGATTTGAATGACGTCACCACTGTTGATTAAACAACTAAACAGTTGTTTACGATGTTTCTACGTGTCAATGCGCAGTGAATAGCCTTGCAGTTTCCGGGAATCTAATACCATTTGATCATGTTTTTCAACCAATCAGATTACAGAACACAAAGACTTTTGGTTTACAGTGCGATATATATGCTATATTCAGCAGTATCAGATGTACGTACAAGCCACATACAGTAGTTCCATATATACTTGAAGTGAATCTTTTGCAGTGTTGCCATATATATGTTATAACGTCGTTGAAGGAGATCTGTTGTAAACAATATTTACAGCTCTGATTGGATGTAGTTGAAAACATCTGTAATGGCGTGTTATATAAGCTCTTTGATGACATTTTCGTAGGTGGTATATTCGAGGGCGAAATTTACAAGGCTGACCGACTTTCTTAAACAGCGTTTACAGCCATGCCATACAGTCTTAAACAACATTTACAGCAGTTTTCACACATGAACGCCATTTACACCAATACCAAACACCCTTGGACAGTAACAGCAATGCCATACTGCATTTACACCCATGTCATTGTCCCTTAAACAACACTTCCATCAATGGTATACGCTCTAAAACTATATTTACACCAATGCCATAAACCCATAAACAGCATTTGCAGCAATGTCTCACACCCTTCAACAACATTTTCAACACTTTCATACACCTCTAAACAGAAGTTACAACACTGGAGCAAACGGTATTACCAGAAACCATCGTTCACCACTAATGTTTTATCATTCACCGGACCTTCGGTTAACTTAAAAAATGTTTTCATATGACAGTGTTAATTGCAGTTAAAATGTCTTGTTGGTACCGGAAAGTCGTGCTGAAATACGGAAAGGACAGACATGTGCCGTATTAGACAGTGTTTAGTGATCGTAATATCGTTGTAAAATATCAGGAGCAAAATGTTATGCCAGTTTGAAAATGTACCGGATTAGACAGGTGCCGGTGTTGGTAGGTTTCATTGTAAATATATGGACGTGTTGTATGCACTCCAGAATACATATTGTACATTTGTTCTTAAACAACATTAAAACAGGTCATTCAAAGGTAGACACATGGATGTTGAACCGACAACTCCTCCAGAGTCCTACAGAGATAATGACACTCTCAATCAAGCAAAACATCTCATTCATTTTTATCAACACCTGTGCAAAAATCTTAGAGAGAAATATCCTGCATGTATCCCATCAAATCAGCATATCATTTAGTCGGGAAAGTTTTCGTAATGTCAAGCCAAACACCGCGAAGCTGTGGAGCTGACGAAAACACAGACTTGGGTTACACATTACATAGTAGTGTAATGGTATAGCGAGATGGACGCCGAGTTGTGTTCATGCCAGTGCATAGTATGCTTCTGTTGTGCAGCTATATCTCCCCATACCCCATATCATTGAATCCCGGCGTAATGATCCGCAGCACAATCCCCGGAGTCGGCAGCAGATTATGAAAAGCAATGACTCACCGCTAAATTTGATATCAGTCCTTGCCCCATGGGAACAGGAGATGTTTACTTTATTCAACGATTCCAAATTGTGTCAGGTGTAAACGGCCTTTGTGTTTGCAACACAATCCTGCTTTGTGATTTTCTCACTGTTGGAAAAAATCTGAAGCTTCGAGACCTGTTTTATTTTTGGATCGGGTTAAACCAGGGAGCTGTGCTTAAAGCGTCTCAGCTAGTCCGTCTGCAGCATAATGCCACATTATATTAGTGTCAGACCGCGACATCAACAGGGCGCGAAAAAACGTCCACTGACTTCTACCTAACGTCTGCTGTTTCCGAACATGTCAGAGCTGACGCAGACGATACTGCCAACGAACTGCTTCTGCCACCGATTAGTGTCTGATGATGGATAAGAAAAAAATAGTCCGTATTCGTTCCAGCGGATTTGAGTTTAAAATACTCCTTACTCGTAATGCTGTGAAATTTCAATAAATGTCAGTATTACACGTGTTGCGAGCTGATGGGGTGATGTACTTTACTGAATTGCGGTGAAGTGGGAGCTAGCAGATGTTACATGAATCATGACTTAACTAGTAGAAACGATACCACGTGTGCACGTGCAGGCGGACTATAATCCAGCGTAACACGTGCAGCCATCGGGGAAACACGGTTATGTCGGGATGACGTAAATATCATAGTTTCTTTACGACTACTCGTTATGAAGAAGTACAAAAGACAATGTTTGTATTAAGCACATCCCGCTTCTTCCAGATTCCTGTCATGTTACACTTTGGATGAGAATCCGCAATCCGAAGATGCACATGTTATCAATTTTCTAAGTGTCGTTCCAACGCCAAATTAGCATATGCTCGTTAGGCATGCGCACAAAGTATGCTGTACAATCGCACAAATTCCTCAGATTCTGTCAATGAGAATACATTTCTAATTTGTGGATTTAACAGGTAGATTCCAACGGTCACATATTTCATAGTGAGAGATTCTTCATAATCTGCGAACACAAATGGGTTTCTCATTTGTTCAGCAAAATATGTTTTACAGGCATTGTGTTCATTTGATGACGACCAAATTAAAGACAGCAGTAGTTTTGACATGGTTTTGGTCAGTCTTGCATTGTCAGTTACTTGAAAGGCGGTGGGGTAGCCGGGTGGTTAAGGCGTTCGCTCGTCATGTGTTCGATTCTCCACATGGGTACAACATGCGAAGCCTATTTCTGGTGTCCCCCGCCTGTGATGTTGCTCGAATGTTGCTACATGCGACGTTAAACTCACTCACTCACTCAGTCTGATTAACGTTATTTGTTAACGTTATTTGTTAATCAGTTACATGTATTTTAAAGTATGAAGTATGTACAACTTTGTCTAGACTAACGCGTGGCCTGTGAATGTATAATTTTGAAGGAAAGAAATAAGCTGAGATGGGAGATTTAGAACCTGAGGAAATCTAGACTTGCTTGATTTAGGCCTTTAGCATTGCCGGGAGGGCTAGGCAGTTGGGAACATAATGTGGTTCAGGGACTCAGATTAGACTTTGTCTAGAAGTGCTCACTCATCAGAATTTCTCTTTGAGAATATTTCAGCTAGGGAACGATCTTCTGTTGAATTATGCATCACATGCTTATGTCTGTATGTGCGCTCATGGTTGTGCGTCTGTGTGTATCCAAATCATATCTGAATTAGTCTGGTACTGCGCCCTGTAAAGTTCTTCTGTAGTGAGACATGTATGCGTTCTAATTACGCCTATGAGGTGACTTTATCCAAGTCCATAACTCCTATATGCGGTGATATGAATGCACTTTAAACACCTTACAATGGGATGTCACTGTATTCTATCCAACAATACAACGATGTAAAGAATCAAGCAAGTTTCTATTTTCTCATGATATCAAACTTTGCAACGCTTTTGTGTAAGAATGATATCTCAGCATTAATATATTTATTGCAATGGAATCAATGCTTGGGATCACTTCTACAGTATGCATCGCCAGGACATCAGGTAAAACTGACACTCTACCAAACCACGATTACTAGGCCTTTCAAAGCGTTTGATATTCCCCAACTGTGGGAATGTATTAAATGATTTCGAGTTCCTCCATATTGAGATGATGTGAATATTTATTTTGTGACAGCCCTGCATCATTTACACTGAACATTTCAGTCCATGCAATGCACTGCAGAAAATAATCAAATGAGTCCATTTTTTAGACATCCTCTGACAAAGGTTTTTCGAAAAATAATACTTTTTTTTTAAGCTGAGAATCACACGCGTCTTTTAAATCGGTGATCTTAATCTGTCATGATCTAACTAAATGGTTTAATGCAAAGACAAAATAACTGTTACAAGATGAGGCGGGTGGTCCCTCACTTTATTCCCTCAGTATACACGCCCTCTGTAATATATTATAACAAGGGGCCGTTATACTACACTTTCTGTCCCGGTTGCGTCAGAGGAGACAACGCCCAGTTTACAGTGATATGTATATTAGTGAGTTACATGAGATAGGGGGCGCCAGATGCACTATTCATTATTTCGACTGTTGAGCAACGTTTTCCCCCGGTTAGTCAGATAAGCACAATGCACGTGCCTCTTAATTTGTTTGCTTCCAAGAAGACATGTGTTTTTGGCAGGCCAAGCGACATGCACACTGAATTCTACTTCGGGAACACAATGTGTTGGCACATGTTCGGTTAGATTTGCATTCACGTCAATTTCGAAAGATAAGGCAACTTTGGCGGTCTTAATGGTCGAAAGTCGTTATAAAGAGTTGCACCCCCTGAACGTGTCAGGATCCACAATCGGACGTTACAGATCCATTAATTCTGCTTAGTTTGTCATTATCACACTGGCTGGGTTAGTCTAGTGGTTAAAGCGTTCTGTCGTCACGCCCAACACCCGGTTCGATTCCCAACATGGGTACAGTTTGTGAATCCAGTTTCTGGTGTCAACCGTTGTGATAGTGCTGGAATATTGCAAAAAGCGGCGTAAAACTAAACTCACTTTTAGAGGTGTGAACATAAATCACAGGTAGTAGCTGACTTTGGCTCACAATGACGTCGCAATGACGTCACAATCGTCTTAATCAGAAAAAAACAGTTGCATTCCTGTTTTAAGCCTTTCTTATAGTGTTCTTACCCAGAGATCTCAAATAATATTTCCGGTAACAGGCACATCCTAACGCATTCCCTCCATGCATGCAAAAGTCTTTGCACAGTACCCGGATTATAGTGTTCGAATTGGTATTGAATAGATTATATACATAAACAACAGTTTATTGGTTCTGTCCGATTATAATACATAACATCCATAATATAAACGTCCGTATTGTAAGGCAAGGATATGATTATATGATAATTCCATCGATTAATACTAAAAACTGCATGTTGTGACTACTTTAATTACACGCAACTGTTGTCTACGAGTGAAGAAGAGGAGTCAACTGACTTCCATGAAATTGATTTCGAATGATAACTTATATATTTTTATTTGCCTTACTAACCGATTTATTCTTAATCTCGTTCAGTGGCACCATATTTTGAGGCAACCGAGTGCGTTTTTTATAGTTCAGAATTCATAACAACATCTATTGCGTTTCCGGTAAACGTTGGTTAATCCCAAAATGCACCGCGACAATTTTCAAGGCGGCGGGTCATCGACCGATAAGTTCGAAGGAGTGGAGAACCTGGCTACAAGTTATAAAGTCTGGAATCACCTTGTGAAAAACGGCAAAAACAACAATCAGGTCGTCATCTTTTACCAGTCTGCAGTCTGTTGGAAGCATTTGCTAATGTGTCGAAACGATCATCAAGAAACCAGTTGTGGAAACAAAACATCTGGAGAGGATGTTACCGGTGCACGCTGTCCGTATTATCCATAAATTGTGTTTTTGTAATAACCAGCTAGAGAGCACCTAGCCGTGCAATATGTTCATACCTGAAGGTAGTGTAGTCTGGGTTTATCGTGTATGAATAGTGTACGTGTATTCCTATAAGCTTTCTTTAGTGCACCTATCACGGACGCATCAGTGATTATGACGTCAGAATTGCCCCTTGTTTTGACGTTGTTTATGAGCTTTCATCGCCAAGGTTTGCTATTTTTACCATGTTTTCTTGGTGACGTAATTGAATAAAGGTATGGTCGGTTTAATCAGATCAGCAGATCACGACATCGAATTAAGAAGAGCGACTGATCCCACTTAATACGTGATACACATCTGATTTGTTTGTGTACCTCTGTATAACATAAATCGAGTAGGGTATAAAGTATCAGCATGTGGGGAATTGAACCCGGATCTTAAGCGTGGCGAGCGTGCACTTTACCCATTAGGCTTCTACACTGAAAGTGAGTAAGGTTTTATGCCGCTTTTAGCAATATTCCAGCAATATCACGGCTGGGGGATCCCAGAAATGGGCTTCACAAATTGTAAACATCGTACGCGGGAATCGACCCCTGTTCTTCGACGTGACGAGCGAACGCTTTATCCACAAGGCTACTACACAGGCCATGGCATTCAAAACTTCTGCACACAGGTTTTCGCATTTTCATACTGACACGTACACAGGCACCCGTGAAGATCCGGGTTAGAATTGGTATTCAAAAACCCCGACTAACGGAATCTGGTGGTCAGGCTCGCCGACATGGTTGAAACATGTCATCGTATCCCAATTGCGTAGACAGATGCTCATGCTGTTGATCAGTGGTTTGTTTGGTCCAAACTCGATTATTACAGACCGACGCCGTGCTAGCAGAATAATAGTTGCGTGCGGCGTTAAAAAACAACAAACAAATAAATAAACAGGTGCTCATATGTAGTCTGCATTGACCATGAGAAGCGGAACCTAAACTATCGCCCAGTTTTAGATAAATATGTATTTGCAGATGTATTTGCAGATTATGTAGAGATTTGATCCAGTTGTTATCAATGTATGAACGTCCTTACCCAAAAACACTTTCCTTCATACTGCACAAACACTCCCGTTGGATGCTGATATCATACAATGTGTGATGAGCGAGAGCATTGTGCCAGAAGCATATCGCCTTCCATCAGCCTAACGTTACGTCATAGACTTATATAACACCACGAAACCTCAACTCACACGCACGCGCAAACGTGTTCAACTAGTGCAGTCCGACCCTTCTTCATTTCAAGATCTGTATTTATTGACACGTAATTAACAGTAGCTGAAAAGCGATACTTTCGCAGTTGGCAATTGCTCATGGACCCCGTGGCCTTGTAGCCACGTGCGACGGTGATTATGGACACTTTACGAGACATACAAATGTGATGTATGGGTGGCAGTATTACGCTCTATCAGGGCCACGCTCAAGTCAGCATGCACGTGACATACGTCAGGTACCCTCTCTACACTCGCTCAAAATATCTTGTAGTCCGATTAAACAGGCCTCAATAAAAATATTAAAGACCGCGTGTATACATTTTTCTGTGGTTGGTTTCTATTCACGGGGTTTGTTGCCTACTGTGATTTAGTGTATACTGTGTTTCTTCTTATAAAGGTTCGGTTTCGGATGTTGACTCTTCAGTAATCTGAATCACTGCGTTGAATTGACACTGACGGTTATATTACGGTAATCCTCAACCGGAATATGTCGTGAAACATATTTTTACTGTAGATACGAACGCATGAAGATCCGGGTGATCTTCAGTAACCCATGCTTGTCGTAAGAGGCGACTAACGGGATCGGCAGGTCAGGCTCGCGAACTTAGTTGACACATGTCATCGTATCCCAAATGGCGTAGGTCGATGTTCATGCTGTTGACCACTGGAGTGTCTGGTGCAGACTCGATTATTTACAGACCGTCGCCATGTACCTCAAATATTCTTGACTGCTTCATGAAACTAAAGCACTCTCTCACTCCGTAAAATACGGTAGTTGGTGGTGTCCCACAACCGGAATCAGGTACCTAATCGTCCTTACTATACTTTATCGAGGAAATGTAATTCCAGATATAAAGTGTTACATCTAAAGACCCTTTAAACATCATCGTGTATTTATGAGTTATGCCGCGTTAAAAGGGTCCTGAGGGTAATTTGTTGAAAGAGTCTTGAAGATAATTTGTCACTTGCGCATGGTCACAAGACTGCTCTTTTCTTTTCCACTGTCCTATGGTGCAGACACATTACCTCACAGTGGGGAGCAGGCGAAGATCACTGGTTTTATGACGATTTTGCCAATATTCCAGCAATACTATGGCGGGCCACCAAGAGCTGTCTTCACACACTGTCGCATTTTGGAAATCGAACCGCGACCCAATGTATATCTAACAAAGCTATTTTAGTAGGAAAAGAGATGATGGCGAAAAAAGTCATGGGATATAAGTCATAGATTTGGTATAGGGGAAAAAACGTCATAGGAAAAGTCATAAACTAGACAGAGTCAGTACTGATAATATATTCATTCAACAAGTCATAACAATATTGTCATCAACAGCACTACATAAATTTCTCTGAATCACATTTGAAACTATTTTATCAAATTAATGCAATTCTTCAAATATCAAACCTTCGTCACAGTATAAACAGATCACGACACTATCATCTGCAATAGCACAAGATCAGTTACACAATCCTTTGAGAACTAAATAACTAATAATATGTTCATTTCTGCTCTTTTAATAAGCCCCAAATTACTTACAGAATCACACTGAAATAATTCATTTGAACGTGGAATAGTATCTTTTGATCTTTTGAATTCATATTTTTCTTACTCTTTTCATGACTTTTTCCGATCACCATCCCCTCAAAATAATTGACCGCCATATAGTTGGAATATTGCTGAGTGCGCCGTAAAACTAAACTCACTCACTCATTCATAATCTTAACTTCAGTGGTCGTATTTGTTGGTTGGTTCATTGGGCGCGGTGTCGATTCTTCATAATTATTAAGAGTATAGAACCAGGAGCCAATATTCTGAGATTTTTTTAATATTTTAGATGCAGTGGTTAATGCTGTCATCCATCGCGCAGAAAGCTGGGTCGATGCCATAAATGTACAAAACTTATACCGTGAATGTGTTTTGACGGCGCATTTCTTGAACTAGCTTATTTTACTAGACGTCAAATACAAGGATCAGTCAAAAACAGTGACTGAAAATATGAGTATCAGGTCACGACGATACAAGCAGCCACAAAATCAGGCCACATGATCTACAGCATATAAGATTTAATGTATAATTCTCCCAGAAAACAATATGTGAGTGGCCTTGAATGTAACGTGGCTCTCTATACACAAGCGCATCTGTGTGAGGCAATACGCTGGTGAAACTACCGTATTACAAAACCCTTTTTTTTAATGTCGCCCCAAGGTATAGTCGTGTTGCATTCATATGGCACCCCAAACCGGTCGTAATTCTTCAAGATATTTCACAACTAAAATACCTTTAACCTTCTCAGGGTACAGTTCCGGGAGAAATAAAGTATACGTATGTAAATTGAATTAAACAGGCAAGATGTATTTAATGCAGGTTTCGCCGTTGGATTGGGGCCTACGAGTCGTTTCATCTTTAAATACTAATAAAAGCATTTTGGATTTTGGGTGAAATCCAACTCATGAAAATGTTCAGTAACTCATGCTTTTCGTAGGAGACGACTAATTGGGTGGTCAGACTCGTTGACTTGGTTGACACATGTCATCGGTTCCCCGTTGAGCAGATCGATGCTCATACTGTTGATCATTGGATTGTTTGCTCCAGACTCGATTATTTACAGACCGCCGCCATATCGTTGGAATGTTGCGGCCTTAACAAAGTAAACAAACACGTTGTAAAATCCAGTTTTACTCCATAAAACATCATCAAACGCTTACGCTTTCCAAGGTGCGTGTGGACGTCACAGGATTCAGGATTGTAAACTGACGAAGACTTTAATCTTCGCATTATACGAAAACATAAAGAGGTTTACTTTACGACCTTGAGAGACAGCTTCAGAAACGTTTGACCTCATCAAATATTCCGTCCCGACTGTGGTTCCATACATCTCTCAAACCATGGGAAACACTGTCAACCTCTCGAACGAAGAAATATATTTATTTGTATAAAATCATTGACATGTCTCACAGAATTAGTGTCGTGCTGCCATTGGGCGCAAGATAAGTGCCAGCGTTTTATTCAATAAACACAGTAAAACATGTAGATTATACACAGTGCTCAGCTGTCGCTAAGGACAGTAACGTCGGGATACTTCTGTGGTTACAACGATGTCACAAGAAAGAATATCCGATTTGAATGCCAATATGGAAACAACGATACACAATTTTACCACCCAATACACAATCTGACCATGTAAAACAGAATTTGATTATCCGATACACAAATTCATGTGATACACAATGTGATCATGTGAAACACAACTTGATCATGTGATACACAATTTGACCACCCCCTACACTATGTGACGATGTGATGCACAATTCGACTATCCGATGCACAAGTTTACCACCCAATACACAATCTGACCATGTAAAACAGAATTTGATTATCCGATACACGATTTCATGTGATACACAACGTGACCATGTGATACACAACTTGATCATGTGATACACAATTTGACCACCCCCTACACGATTTGACCATGTGATACACAATTCGACAATCCGATGCACAAGTTTACCACCCAGTACATAATCTGACCATCCGATACCCAATCTGACCATGTGATACACAATGCCGATATATATTGAGACCACCCGATATAGACTGTGACCATCCGATACACAATTTCATCATGTGGTGCACAATTTGGCCATCCAGTATGCCTTGATACCCTCCGTCTCGTTCCCAGTTTGTGGATTATTTACGGAAATGGATGTTGTATTACTGGCATCAGGTACGACAACATGCATCCTCCGTGAGTCACCTGCTAACGGTTTATATCCTAGATCTATCTAGCAATACGCCGTTACCTTAATTACGTAGACACAATGTCTGAGTTCCACACAAGGCACCAATTACAACGTCTAGACCTTCACTGGAAATGGCCACAAGACCATGGCACCCAGAACGTCTTCAAACACGAGTGTTTCAGTAAATAAAGGTTCGTGTTTCACGTCAAAGAGTGACGAATCCAAGTGCAACCCCGGTCATTCTGCGACGGATATAAATGAACATAATTATATTTTAGATTTGAAAGGGGTCCTGTCATATATTTTATATTAACATACGAGTAGGGTCGAGAGTACCTCAGTTTTTCTGATTTTTTTTGTTTTTTTGTCACGGATCTAGAAAGGGGTCGCATGCATCCGATCGTCTATTCTGAACAGCATCTAAAAATCGTCGTGTGCATGAAAATATGTTCGAACCAAACCGTTATACACATGCCTTATACCATTTTGAAGAAAATCAGTTTCGCTTAAGACTTAATTTGTACAGAATTTCATTGCATCGACATGAGACACTGACTGATGTTTGATGTTTTCTCTCCTTGAGGTTTACAAATGAGCAAGCTGTACTGTGGTAAACGTGATGAAAGTAAGTACCTCTGGTATCATAAATGAGACATCTTAATCTGGCACAGTGAGACATCCTATCATGACACAGTGAGATATCTTACTCTGAAACAGTGAAACATCGTGACCTGCCACAGCGAAACAACTTACCCTGACACAGAGATATCTTACCCCAACACAGAGAGATACCTCACCCTTACACTGTGAGGCATAAGTCTTACCTTGATACAGTGAGAAACTGTACCCTGATACAGTGACACATCTTACCCTAACACAGTGAGATGTCTTGCCCTGACACAGTGAGAAACTGTGAGACATCTTACCCCAACACAGCAAGATGTCTTGCCCTGACACAGTGAGAAACTGTACCCTGACACAATGACACATCTTTCCCTAACACAGTGAAACGTCTTGCCCTGACACAGTAACACATCTTACCCTAACACAGTGAAACGTCTTGCCCTGACACAGTGACACATCTTACCCTAACACAGTGAGATGCCTTGCCCTGACACAGTGAGAAATTGTACCCTGACATAGTGAAACATCTTACCCTAACAAAGTGAGATGTCTTGCCCTGACACAGTGAGAAACTGTACCCTCACACAGTGAGACATCTTATCCCAACACAGCGAGACGCCTTGCCCTGACACAGTGAGAAGCTGTACCCTCACACAGTGACACATCTTACCCTAACACAGTGAAACGTCTTGCCCTGACACAGTGACACATCTTACCCTAACAAAGTGAGATGTCTTGCCCTGACACAGTGAGAAACTGTACCCTGACACAGTGACACATCTTACCCTAACACAGTGAAACGTCTTGCCCTTACACAGTCAGAAACTGTACCCTGACACAGTGACACATCATACCTTAACACAGTGAGACGTCTTGCCCTGACACAGTGAGACATCTTGCCCTGACACAGTGAGAAGCTGTACCCTGGCACAGCGAGAAGCTGCACCCTGGCACAGTGACACATCTTACCCTGACACAAGGAGACATCTTACCCTGACACAGTTAGACGTCTTGCTCTGACACAATGAGAAACTGTACTTTGACACAGTGCGACATCTTACCCTGACACAGGGAGACATCTTACCCTGACACAGGGAGACATCTTATCATACTACAGTCACGTGGCAAAAAAGTAACAGACATTTTCCAGAGAATGCTATGACGTCATGTAACATTAGATGATGTCATACGCTTCAACGCAAGGTATGTTCTTGGATATTAAACCATATAAACGAACATCACGTTGTTTAACCATAAACAACATTTCGCCCAATCAGACAGGAGCACATATTCCCATTCATTTTACCATTTAAAACAAACAAGGTTCTTCCTGATGTGAAGCACTTTTAAACGTGCAGGCTGAGTCATACTTCTGCAGGCCAAAGTTGCATGTTTCATCTTCCTGGTAAAGCAGGCTTTTTTGTGGGTGATCCGTTCTTCCTCAACAATGAAGGCGCAGGTGCGATGGGCTTGAACACAACATCCTGGCTGTACAATATATACAGTTATACAACCAGAAACCTAAGAAAAGTCTCTTGAGTTTTCATGCAAGGAAAAGAAGTTCAAGAAACAAGGAAGTATTGAAATTTTTAAAGACCTGCTACAGGAACAAAATCCTTCACCGACAACAAACAAGACAATGTCGACGTAAATATAGGCCGCAGACCTGTGAGAACACGGAACATTGCTTTGGAACACATTAATCTTCGTCGTTTTTCAAAACTTCTTTTTCCAAGCAAAAACTGGAAGTTTGCTCATACTCAGAAAGTCTTGCAGTGATGGACTGGTTCCATTGTTTGGTACCTGCCTCGTCATGGTGCCAGCACAGACCCTCTTTAACTAGTTATCCCAGACAGCTGATACCAGTATTGTTTTACGTACAGACAAACCGTTCACTCATATTATATATAGAACTGGCAGTTTGCTTGAGGCGTGTATAATACAGCCCGTGTCTTCAGAACGCTATAGAAGGCATATGTTGGTTGGTTGGTTGGTTGTTTAACGCCGCACTCAGCAATATTCCAGCTATATGGCGTACTTCTGGGGGGCGCGTTGTCAGTGTCACTAAGTCAGTGCTTGAAAATACATCTTTACAAAATAGTATGGCGCTTGAAAGACATCTGGTCTAAATTTAACTGAGTAAGTGAGTTTAGTTTTAAGCCGCACTCAGCAATATTCCAGCTATATGGCGCCGGTCTTTAAATAATCGAGTCAGCGATCATGAGCATCGATCAGCACATTTGGGAACCGATGACGTGTGTCAACCAAGTCAGCGAGCCTGACCACCCGATCCCGTTAGTCGCCTCATACGACAAGCATGGGTTACTGAAGATCAATATTCTACCCCGGACCTTCACTTGTAGGAAGGCCGAACGTCACATTAATCAGCCATGATCACATCAGAGGACACAAATATTTTGGTTATTCACCATAACTGGAATAGAATCCGTTTTCTTCCTTGAACCACGTGGCTAACCCCCAATAACGTGAATTCTTAAATTTCAAGCAACGTCTCTCACATGATACGACGTTTCATGCGTCAGCACCATACATGCACGTGAGTTTCATCAAGGTGTAAACTTTTCAGAGCAGGGTAACACCAAAACATTCATTAAAGACAAACAGAAGGTTGTGTAGCGAGTGGCATTATAACTCGCACTGGTCACGGTCACGGGGGACATGGGTTGATGTACCGTCGATGTTTGTGAGCCCGAAGTTGTACATCCACCCATGGGCCCCGAGGGACCAGTGAACAACGTATTTTTCTTACCGAACACGTCAATGTTAATTTTGAATCGTTTGAAGCACAGGTACATATTTTGGCCATTTCTAGATTTTGCAGACAACAAAAATACAGATTTAGAGTTATCTCCCTTCCATCGATTTGCATTCGCAAAACATCGGCAATTTCCGTACATCATATGTGAGTCAATGTTATTCGAGATTCACTACCAAATGAAGTACCATTCCCCACTGGGTGCATAAAAAAAGTTAACTCTCTGGTAAGCGGGGTACACTGAAAATAATAGGAGAGCACTCAGCCAATCAGATAACATATATATGTGCAGTAAGATAAAGTTTAATGTCGTTCGTTATGTCGCCGCTGGGATTCCAACCGTCTACAGGAAGTCTGAATAATAACACGTGCGCCTCAAGGCATAGTGCTATATTAGCCATCGTCACAAGCTGGTAATATGTCAAATGGACAAGTTAATATTCCAGTCTTCTATTACTTTTGACATGTCGTCGGTGAGGTGGTGTAGCATAAAGGTTAAGGCGATCGCTCGTCACGTCGGTGCTGGTATCTTGCTAAGACTAAACTCACTCACCCACCCACTTACTCAATCACTCATTCACTGTCTGAAGAAGTGGGGTAGGCGTGTGGTCAAAGTATTGCACTGGAGAGCTCACTCACTCACACACGGTGACATAGCGTCTAACACTCTTTCAGAATTCAAGCCACTACTACTACTACTACTACTACTACTACTACTACTACTACTACTACTACTACTACTACTACTACTACTACTACTACTATGTTCGTGACTGCTACCTGTGATGGCCCGGTTTAGAATTCAACCCATGCTTGTCGTAAGAGGCGACTACCGGGTTAGGATGGTCAGGCTCGCTGACTTGGTAGACACATGCTCATCCTGGATTGTCTGGTCCAGACTCGATTATTTACAGACCGCCGCCTCATAGCTGGAATAATGCTGAGGGTGGCGTAAAACTAAACTCACTCACGCGGTTTTGATAAAAGGCCAGCAAAACCATAATAACTCACTCACTCACTCGTTCACACGCGGGCTGCACGTCTGGGACCTGCAGACCAGATGGTGAGATATGATAAACGCCTTACATACATATACATACCACACTCTCTGTCAGATATGATGACCTATGTGAACACCCTAGCTTCGACGCGCTGGTATGTATTTGGTTCCTGAAGAAGAGCCCTATCAGAACACGATGGAGAGTGATATGCACCTGGGAGTCCCTGACTCACGATATCACTGATACTCACAGATTACACGTTTCATCTGAACGGCATTATTAGTCACAAGAAGTGTTTTCCCTAAACCTCGAGAGCCTTAAAAGGCACACCATCACGCCACACTTCTCTTAAAGCTACCATGTAATTTATTTCGAAAATTTATGACGAATTAAGATTGCAAAATGAAGTTTAAAAGTCAACAAGAATATGTGCAACGTTGCATTTAATCGACTCTGACTGAAGTAAATTTCAAGCGAACCCCTTCGAGTTATCTCCCTTTGGAACGTTCAAAATACGGTCGAAGAAGTAGTTCCTTTAAAACAAAATTCGATTTTCGAATTTCGAATTTCGATTGGGTTTTCAGGGTGGGCTAGCACGTGAGAAGTTCACACGGTATTCGAAGGGGGTCACTAAACGTTTTACAGGACGTGGGCTTGACCTGAAACCTGCCACCCCTTTTATACATAGACTCACTCGATTATTGCACGTGCTTGTTTCAGAAAAAGGCCATAGTCAGCAATGGGACATAGCACGATATAACAATCCTCCTAGTTACAACTTTAGCAGACATATTATTATTGTTGGTACAATTCCTCGCACAAGTAAGTCTCTGTCATGGACGCATGGTGACAAAGACCAGAAATGTCAAAGAAACGAAAGCTTCTAACTGTGTCATGTCTGTATCATGAACATGAACCAATCTATTGGAGTGAGTTTAGTTTCAATGTCTAAGCAATATTCCAGCAATATCACGGCGAGTGACACCAGAAATGGGCTCCACACACTGTACTTCTGTGGGGAATCGAACCATGGTTTTCGGTGTGACGAGCGAAGATTTTAACCACGAGGCTATCCTACCATCCCCAGTGTATTTGATGATGTACATGAATGTTGGACTACTCCTCTTTCGGTTTTAACAGGACATTCGACAGATAACTGTGATGATAGAGACTTTTTCCGAAGTCGGTTCCGAATGTCGAACTTCTCAAGTAGTCATCTGACAGAATAGTGAACACTTCAAGTATCGATATAACAGAATGATGTGTATCTTAGGTGTCCGCTTGACAGAATTTCTAACTTCCCTCAGAATGTCGTGCAATCTCGACTCCCTGGGGACCATACAGCTCTCATAGCCACAGGGCGCACTGAGTTATTGTGGTTTTCCCATCCTTACGAGGTACCCATTCACAGCTGGGTGGACTGGGACAGCATAGTCACAGTAGTTTACGGCACGTTGCTGTACCCAAAACTAGGCGTTTGCACGTATTTATGAGACCTGATGCGACCACCATCTGGTCATATACAAACGGAATCACAGGTTCATTTTAGTGCACGGGGTTGTGTATTGTGCCCCAGAGTTTGTGACAACACTGAAAGAGTCTGCACACAAAGTTGACTCCAAGGAGTTTACACCGGTCACAGATAGGTTAGACCCCGACACCTCAAGCTCGCTCGATCACCAGATTGGTGCTTGAGACAGCTCGCCGAGGTTCTCCCAAAAACGGCGATGATAAAACGAGTTCATCGTATGTGGCATAATAGAATATCATAGGGAGCGAGCTTAGTTTTACGCCGCTTTTACAATATTCCAGCAATATCACGGCCACGGACAAAAGAAATGGGCTTCACACATAGTGCCCATGCGGGGAATCGAATCAGGGACTCCGACGTGAGGAGCGAATTCTTTTAAAACTGGGCCACCCCACCAAAATACACTGGATGGTAATAAATACCGTCCTTGTTAAAAAATAACTACACTATTCGTACAGATACGTGGTACACAATACACTCAACTTAACTCCAATAGTTTCCTCGGGGTCACTAAGTGTTTCCGCGTGACCTCTACAGTCTACTGGACGACCCGACTGGAACAGTGCTGTATCTGTGCCTTCGAGATTTGAGTAATACATGACATCTGTCTGCTGTCGTCGACCTGGGCCGCCCTGTCGCCGTGAGCCTAACACAGGTGGACAGCACAAGGCAACGGGTCGTCTGTGCGAAGTATTAGGTGATGACTCCAGACAATGTGGATCTATGTACGTTTATAATGGAACTGTACAACACTTAACTGTATGACACTATACTGTAAAACATCTCGTTCACTTTCATTCAAGGTTGAAGTTATTTGAAACAACACCTTTCTCAATCACTACTGGAGATTTACAATCGATATATATGTGACATAATCGGAGCCCGTATTTCATAATGTGTGTTTGAAGATCGCAATATTCCAAAATCATAGCAAAGGTATCAGAAAGTGGGCTGCATATATTTTCTGTAAACTGAAGTTTAGATCTGAGGAACAACTGCCTTAACAACTGTGTTATCCAGCCACCCGTTTAAAGATGAATTAGAATTCAACAGTAAGTGTTGCTTAAGACATTGATTACAGTACATTAAAACGCACGTTCACAACTGTGTTGTCTTCACAGGTGAGTGTGGACATATTTCATCCAAAGCTCCGAACAGAGCCCTTTTCACACACTGGTTAGTTGATGTGCTTGCGTGGCGGCATTTACATGTTGCTGCTGCAGATCTTCATGGTTCATGCAGTATTTTATCGCCAGTGTGTTTCAGTGTTTCCATGATGCACAGCTAGTATGTCGAATGTCACACAACTGTATAGGCACAAGATATGAGCTTCACACATTGTATCCATGTGGGGAATCGAACACCGGTCCCCAGTATAACACTATGACCACACGGCTACCCCACTACTTCATTTGCTCGTAACGATGGCACCGTGAGGATCCGGGTTATAATCGTTTAACCCCTGGACTGTCTGGTCCAATTATTTACAGAGATATAGCCGGAATATTGCTGAGTGTGACATTAAAGAACAAACCATCCAAACATCCAATCGCAAAGATGACGAAAAGCTAGGTATACTCAACAGATTTCGTTGTGTTAATTCAGCAAAAATCCATCAACTGAGCTGAAAGATTTACGTAGAAAACAGTGCTACACGCTTTTCCTCTTCTGTGATAAGAAAGCACTACGTACTTAGCAACAGAGGTTAAACGTAACAAGCAATATTTCACCGCGTTGCGATAAGAACCGCTTGAGATATTCGCCACCATTTGTCTTGAAGACTACCAAGATCGTACAACATGGCATTTGCTGTTCCCAGCTCTGCTTCAGTCGCATTTTACGAGCACGTGGGTACACGCCCAGTCTATTGTCTCGTCTCCCTTTTGTTTATAACCTGACTTCCTATTCCCCCTTTCCGCACTACCCTACCCCCTACCCCTCCCCCTCAACACACAAGGTGCTACAGATGACTGCCACGCAGTGAGGTCTACAGTAGCGAATATAAGATACGTTTGATTCCACTGACTTAGGAACACATGCATACAGTGCAACATAAACATGTGCATATGTATAAAAGCTTCACTGTACTGACACTGAATTTGTAAAATTCCTCTTGTGTTATATAAACTATGATAAAACATGCACACCTCCTTTTGAAAATAAATACAATAATAACACGCATATACGCTGCTTGTAAGGACTGCCAAGAGCTGAGATATTTGAAATATTCAAGTGGGTTAAATATTGAACAAATGTTATTTTCCCGAAATTCCATTCAATAAAACGTATGGTGTTGGTGAGTGAGCATTGTTTTACGTCGCTTTTTGCAAGACTTCGGCAATATCACGGTGGGGTGTACGAAAAATAAACTTGGCACATTGAACCAATGTGGAGAATCGAACAGGTGTGTTTGGCGTGAGGAGCGAACACTTTGACCACTAGGCTACCCTTACGCCCTTGTTGGGCGGTGAAGATATCGACTCTGGTGTAAAGCAATTCGGCATGGAGAGTGTAGAATATTTCCGACGGTTTTCAGTGATAACAATCATGGCTGTATTCCAGCTTCCCTTAACTTCGTCATATTGATCTTACTATGTTTGCAGGCAGCGTGACATTTTTATTTCTGTATAAGTGTGTTTGTTTATGAAGTACAAAAGATAAGTCAAGGATCTGTGACTATTTGTGTACATATTTGGAGTATGAAAACAGGCTCATGCGTGTATTCATTTTATGCCTGATGACAGTGGGACGCTTGTAAGAAATTTCAAAGTCCAGGTTTGCATATTTGCCAATTTCCTGTCAGTCTCATTACTGTCAAAGGGGAGAGAAAATTCAACGAAATAAATAATTTCATTCTTTTTATTCAGGTCAGGAGTGTTGGCTTTGAAACGTGTGAGGCTGTAAATGGGCCTATTCCCATGAATAGACGTCCTCTACAAATCCCAATTATACCATGGATGAACCTCGGAGTTGAAACCACGCGCATGGAGAAGACTGTAATAAGGAAACCGAACAACGCTGTCATGTCTCCTACGATACTGTTTGTGCACGACTAACAACTAGTGCCTAAAACGATGTTTAACAGAAAAAAAGTCCATAGTAAAAAAAATATAATGGAAAGGACCCCTGAGACATTCTTCATTTAGTTGTGGAATTCTGTACTTGCCACATTTTCTAGACTTGCGTGGGTTTTCTTGTATAACTAAGAGAAACAAATAAAGGATCACAGGAAAATTCAAGTGTTCCTCTCTTGTTTTCCAGTTTTCATCACTACAACTGCTATTCGTGGATCAAAGCTAGTGCTGAAAACTGGTAAATATTAAAGGAACGCTTGAATTTTTCAGTGATCCTGTATTTTTTTGTCTCAGCATATTTGCTGCATGACAGACTATGCTTGTGCCAAAGCTGGGCAATTGTTGGATAGTCTCATTAAATTCATCACACAATCGACATTTCCTTTTAACATTTCGACGGAAAATCACACATTCACGGTACTTCACGGGAAGTAACGGAGCAGCAAACTCAAAGCCTTATGTTTCACTTTTCAGAGCAGCTGGCTTCATCCAAGCGAAGGACTCGGTAGTGAGTTTGGTTTTAATCCGCTTTTAGCAATATTCCAGCAATATCACGTCGTGAGACACCAGACATGGGCTGTCCACAGTGTACCCAAGTGAGGAATCGAAACGGGGTCTTTGGCGTCACAAGCGAACGCTTTAACCACTAGGCTACCCCACCGCCCATCAGTATCATTATCATTAAAATTATTAGTTATAGTTGTGTGTTCAGTTCTTAAAACATCGAATGCGTAAACACAACACTTCCCGGAAACACTTAGTCATGTGACGGTTTAAAACATTTTGTTAAACTGTCGGTAGAGAATGATAATGCGTAGCAGCAACAAAACCCTTCACACATTCATAAGAGATCTCTGCTAAAAGCCGAGTCGACTATACAAATGTGACTATATCATCAGCGTGTATTTGCTTCAGCAGTGTGTACAGCTGTACGACCTTGTTTGAAAACTAATCCAGTCCATTAAAATGAAACCTTCAATTCGAACGATAAGAGATTTTATACCAGATTCCCGAGTCTGGGTGGTCATCATGTTTATCTACATGTGGAGTTTTTGTTAACTTGTCTTTCAACATACATAAGAGAGAAAAAAGCCTAGGAGTCACGTCTCTATCAAGAGAAAGATAAGTCTTCTGTGTTTGGTTTTTTGCAAGTGATATTGATCAAACTCCAAAAAACATGTCGCTTCTTTGAGGCAGACTAAAATGTTATTTCATTCCAGAGTGGGCAATGAGCTAAAAGCCCCGTGTATCTGTTTCATCGCCTGTGTCTCACTGACATAGTTAATGACTGAACAATGGTTTACGTTTTCGGTAAATAAATGCACCAGGTCCCTGTTCCACAAAGTGATCGTAGCGCTAAGATACTTCACTTTAACCCACACTTTAACATAGACTTATATAGACTTGTCGTAGCGCTGAGTTAATCCTAACTCCCAACTTACCACTGTCTTTGAGCTACGATCGCTTTGGGGAAAGGGGTCCAATTACATAACGGCTCTGAGTCGATTTTTGTTAAGCAAGTGTGTCGAAGAGGAACATTCACGATCTTAGTGCTCGGTGTGTCCTGTATCTGCGAGTTACTACAACCGCCATTCTTGCGACAAGCATGGTGCGCCAAGTGCCTACTCTGGCCCAGTTCCTGATCGGGGTCACCAGAGCAAAAATATCCATGACACCGTATCGGTGAGGTCACTCATTGTAATTACATGCACCAGATCTTCATTGGTCAGCATACAAGCTGGGAGCATTAACTACTGTTACCTAACATTCCAGACATAGACAAAGGATCAGCTCTGCAGTGAGTAAGATTTTACCCCGCTTTTAGCAATGTTCGAGCAACGGGACACAAGAAATCGAACCCAGACTGCTAAGCTACTCCACTGCTCCAAGCAGCTAAACAAAGCGCGTATACTTATCTGATTGAATGTCACAGTCACAATATGCAGTATCCATGACATATCATGACAGCGTGTACATAAATGAGCCTTTAATGACATTTAGACCAAGAAATAGTTAATTAATATATAAACATACTAAAAACAACATTCATCACCCAAACAAATCCGAATGGAGCCCAAAGAATCCTTATTTTTTGGACGCGAGCTGTGGCAATCCAGAATTGCGAAAAACATTCTAGGCTTTAGCAAGGCTCCAATTAAATATTCTTCTGTGTTCTGGGTGATGGAATAAAATCGAGATCTGGCGATTGGTTGATAGGACAATCGTTCTCATTTTCTTCAGTCTTGTCCGATCAGAAATACTAAAAAGCACAGTCCTCTCTTGTCTATCTTCAACAAGTTCCTGTCTTGGCTCCGATAGTTTCCTTACACTTGTGAATATTCCACAAGAACCACTGTAGTCGGCTCTGTCAAGAAGGATATTTCCCCAGAGACATTGTGTAGTTGCGTCCCTTTCATTACATAACAATATCTGTCAGGGGAGCAAGAGTTGCGCCCCTTATCAACTGCTAAAACTGATTATAAGAGGTCAAAAGGTCAGTACAGTGGTTAGTAATGATCAGTTTGGGATTTTCATATTAAGCGCAATCCACCAAAATATTGTATTGCAAATACCATATTTGGCCGAATATTTAAGAAATTGCTGTTCATCGGCTTGCATTTGTAAAATGGTTTATTTTGATGAAACAAGACCAAGACCTTTTCCTTCCATTTCTGACTGGTAGTTTTATCGTGTTTTATTTTACTAGAGGCAAAAAATACATGGAAACGGCTAGAAATGTATAAAATAATTAAAAAGAATTGGTTCTGTATTACAAAGTTACTACTTTTTTTATTTTTGCTTTCTTATAGTTCAGTTGTGGGTTTTAGGGTGTCAGGAGTACAGCTACCCTTATACATAAAAGTCGGGGTTCACACGTGATTTTTCCTATGAAAGCTGGACAAGTCAGATTTATATCTAATTATAATGCCTTGCAATATATCTGGCGTATACGTAAAACTGGCTTGCTACCCGCCTGAGTGTCGTGGGGAACGGATTCAGAATGGTTCCAGGTCTTGGATGACCATCGGCCAGTAGTCATCGTAGCTTGACGGCCGTCAGTGGACTGCCTGTACCTGGAATTCGACTGGATAAGGTTGGAATAAAAACAGTTATATATAGTAGCCCTCGAACATCGACGTCAGTTTATCATAATCACGCAACGTAATCTACGAGACGGCTGCGACCCTTTGCGTGACATGTTCGTTATGTTCACAACATTTCTTGCATGTTTACCCCCTGGACTGTCTGGTCCAATTATTTACAGAGATATAGCCGGAATATTGCTGAGTGTGACATTAAAGAACAAACCATCCAAACATCCAATCGCAAAGATGACGAAAAGCTAGGTATACTCAACAGATTTCGTTGTGTTAATTCAGCAAAAATCCATCAACTGAGCTGAAAGATTTACGTAGAAAACAGTGCTACACGCTTTTCCTCTTCTGTGATAAGAAAGCACTACGTACTTAGCAACAGAGGTTAAACGTAACAAGCAATATTTCACCGCGTTGCGATAAGAACCGCTTGAGATATTCGCCACCATTTGTCTTGAAGACTACCAAGATCGTACAACATGGCATTTGCTGTTCCCAGCTCTGCTTCAGTCGCATTTTACGAGCACGTGGGTACACGCCCAGTCTATTGTCTCGTCTCCCTTTTGTTTATAACCTGACTTCCTATTCCCCCTTTCCGCACTACCCTACCCCCTACCCCTCCCCCTCAACACACAAGGTGCTACAGATGACTGCCACGCAGTGAGGTCTACAGTAGCGAATATAAGATACGTTTGATTCCACTGACTTAGGAACACATGCATACAGTGCAACATAAACATGTGCATATGTATAAAAGCTTCACTGTACTGACACTGAATTTGTAAAATTCCTCTTGTGTTATATAAACTATGATAAAACATGCACACCTCCTTTTGAAAATAAATACAATAATAACACGCATATACGCTGCTTGTAAGGACTGCCAAGAGCTGAGATATTTGAAATATTCAAGTGGGTTAAATATTGAACAAATGTTATTTTCCCGAAATTCCATTCAATAAAACGTATGGTGTTGGTGAGTGAGCATTGTTTTACGTCGCTTTTTGCAAGACTTCGGCAATATCACGGTGGGGTGTACGAAAAATAAACTTGGCACATTGAACCAATGTGGAGAATCGAACAGGTGTGTTTGGCGTGAGGAGCGAACACTTTGACCACTAGGCTACCCTTACGCCCTTGTTGGGCGGTGAAGATATCGACTCTGGTGTAAAGCAATTCGGCATGGAGAGTGTAGAATATTTCCGACGGTTTTCAGTGATAACAATCATGGCTGTATTCCAGCTTCCCTTAACTTCGTCATATTGATCTTACTATGTTTGCAGGCAGCGTGACATTTTTATTTCTGTATAAGTGTGTTTGTTTATGAAGTACAAAAGATAAGTCAAGGATCTGTGACTATTTGTGTACATATTTGGAGTATGAAAACAGGCTCATGCGTGTATTCATTTTATGCCTGATGACAGTGGGACGCTTGTAAGAAATTTCAAAGTCCAGGTTTGCATATTTGCCAATTTCCTGTCAGTCTCATTACTGTCAAAGGGGAGAGAAAATTCAACGAAATAAATAATTTCATTCTTTTTATTCAGGTCAGGAGTGTTGGCTTTGAAACGTGTGAGGCTGTAAATGGGCCTATTCCCATGAATAGACGTCCTCTACAAATCCCAATTATACCATGGATGAACCTCGGAGTTGAAACCACGCGCATGGAGAAGACTGTAATAAGGAAACCGAACAACGCTGTCATGTCTCCTACGATACTGTTTGTGCACGACTAACAACTAGTGCCTAAAACGATGTTTAACAGAAAAAAAGTCCATAGTAAAAAAAATATAATGGAAAGGACCCCTGAGACATTCTTCATTTAGTTGTGGAATTCTGTACTTGCCACATTTTCTAGACTTGCGTGGGTTTTCTTGTATAACTAAGAGAAACAAATAAAGGATCACAGGAAAATTCAAGTGTTCCTCTCTTGTTTTCCAGTTTTCATCACTACAACTGCTATTCGTGGATCAAAGCTAGTGCTGAAAACTGGTAAATATTAAAGGAACGCTTGAATTTTTCAGTGATCCTGTATTTTTTTGTCTCAGCATATTTGCTGCATGACAGACTATGCTTGTGCCAAAGCTGGGCAATTGTTGGATAGTCTCATTAAATTCATCACACAATCGACATTTCCTTTTAACATTTCGACGGAAAATCACACATTCACGGTACTTCACGGGAAGTAACGGAGCAGCAAACTCAAAGCCTTATGTTTCACTTTTCAGAGCAGCTGGCTTCATCCAAGCGAAGGACTCGGTAGTGAGTTTGGTTTTAATCCGCTTTTAGCAATATTCCAGCAATATCACGTCGTGAGACACCAGACATGGGCTGTCCACAGTGTACCCAAGTGAGGAATCGAAACGGGGTCTTTGGCGTCACAAGCGAACGCTTTAACCACTAGGCTACCCCACCGCCCATCAGTATCATTATCATTAAAATTATTAGTTATAGTTGTGTGTTCAGTTCTTAAAACATCGAATGCGTAAACACAACACTTCCCGGAAACACTTAGTCATGTGACGGTTTAAAACATTTTGTTAAACTGTCGGTAGAGAATGATAATGCGTAGCAGCAACAAAACCCTTCACACATTCATAAGAGATCTCTGCTAAAAGCCGAGTCGACTATACAAATGTGACTATATCATCAGCGTGTATTTGCTTCAGCAGTGTGTACAGCTGTACGACCTTGTTTGAAAACTAATCCAGTCCATTAAAATGAAACCTTCAATTCGAACGATAAGAGATTTTATACCAGATTCCCGAGTCTGGGTGGTCATCATGTTTATCTACATGTGGAGTTTTTGTTAACTTGTCTTTCAACATACATAAGAGAGAAAAAAGCCTAGGAGTCACGTCTCTATCAAGAGAAAGATAAGTCTTCTGTGTTTGGTTTTTTGCAAGTGATATTGATCAAACTCCAAAAAACATGTCGCTTCTTTGAGGCAGACTAAAATGTTATTTCATTCCAGAGTGGGCAATGAGCTAAAAGCCCCGTGTATCTGTTTCATCGCCTGTGTCTCACTGACATAGTTAATGACTGAACAATGGTTTACGTTTTCGGTAAATAAATGCACCAGGTCCCTGTTCCACAAAGTGATCGTAGCGCTAAGATACTTCACTTTAACCCACACTTTAACATAGACTTATATAGACTTGTCGTAGCGCTGAGTTAATCCTAACTCCCAACTTACCACTGTCTTTGAGCTACGATCGCTTTGGGGAAAGGGGTCCAATTACATAACGGCTCTGAGTCGATTTTTGTTAAGCAAGTGTGTCGAAGAGGAACATTCACGATCTTAGTGCTCGGTGTGTCCTGTATCTGCGAGTTACTACAACCGCCATTCTTGCGACAAGCATGGTGCGCCAAGTGCCTACTCTGGCCCAGTTCCTGATCGGGGTCACCAGAGCAAAAATATCCATGACACCGTATCGGTGAGGTCACTCATTGTAATTACATGCACCAGATCTTCATTGGTCAGCATACAAGCTGGGAGCATTAACTACTGTTACCTAACATTCCAGACATAGACAAAGGATCAGCTCTGCAGTGAGTAAGATTTTACCCCGCTTTTAGCAATGTTCGAGCAACGGGACACAAGAAATCGAACCCAGACTGCTAAGCTACTCCACTGCTCCAAGCAGCTAAACAAAGCGCGTATACTTATCTGATTGAATGTCACAGTCACAATATGCAGTATCCATGACATATCATGACAGCGTGTACATAAATGAGCCTTTAATGACATTTAGACCAAGAAATAGTTAATTAATATATAAACATACTAAAAACAACATTCATCACCCAAACAAATCCGAATGGAGCCCAAAGAATCCTTATTTTTTGGACGCGAGCTGTGGCAATCCAGAATTGCGAAAAACATTCTAGGCTTTAGCAAGGCTCCAATTAAATATTCTTCTGTGTTCTGGGTGATGGAATAAAATCGAGATCTGGCGATTGGTTGATAGGACAATCGTTCTCATTTTCTTCAGTCTTGTCCGATCAGAAATACTAAAAAGCACAGTCCTCTCTTGTCTATCTTCAACAAGTTCCTGTCTTGGCTCCGATAGTTTCCTTACACTTGTGAATATTCCACAAGAACCACTGTAGTCGGCTCTGTCAAGAAGGATATTTCCCCAGAGACATTGTGTAGTTGCGTCCCTTTCATTACATAACAATATCTGTCAGGGGAGCAAGAGTTGCGCCCCTTATCAACTGCTAAAACTGATTATAAGAGGTCAAAAGGTCAGTACAGTGGTTAGTAATGATCAGTTTGGGATTTTCATATTAAGCGCAATCCACCAAAATATTGTATTGCAAATACCATATTTGGCCGAATATTTAAGAAATTGCTGTTCATCGGCTTGCATTTGTAAAATGGTTTATTTTGATGAAACAAGACCAAGACCTTTTCCTTCCATTTCTGACTGGTAGTTTTATCGTGTTTTATTTTACTAGAGGCAAAAAATACATGGAAACGGCTAGAAATGTATAAAATAATTAAAAAGAATTGGTTCTGTATTACAAAGTTACTACTTTTTTTATTTTTGCTTTCTTATAGTTCAGTTGTGGGTTTTAGGGTGTCAGGAGTACAGCTACCCTTATACATAAAAGTCGGGGTTCACACGTGATTTTTCCTATGAAAGCTGGACAAGTCAGATTTATATCTAATTATAATGCCTTGCAATATATCTGGCGTATACGTAAAACTGGCTTGCTACCCGCCTGAGTGTCGTGGGGAACGGATTCAGAATGGTTCCAGGTCTTGGATGACCATCGGCCAGTAGTCATCGTAGCTTGACGGCCGTCAGTGGACTGCCTGTACCTGGAATTCGACTGGATAAGGTTGGAATAAAAACAGTTATATATAGTAGCCCTCGAACATCGACGTCAGTTTATCATAATCACGCAACGTAATCTACGAGACGGCTGCGACCCTTTGCGTGACATGTTCGTTATGTTCACAACATTTCTTGCATGTTTACCTGTAGACGTTTACCAATTTGGTGAGTCAATGGTGACACCCACAAGCACGGATACACCGGGGTGACAGGACAAGGAGACCGTCTGTATAACAACCTGAATTTACTGAAAACGTCTCGCTTTGAAAAAACAAAACAACAAGGGGCATTGATTCACAATGATTTAGTTTAATCTGTACTTGAAGGTTCGTAAGGAGGTGACTGAAGAAAGAGAATTATAAGAAGAGTTTCTCTTCATAGGTTATCAAAAATTCCCCGAAACTCTGAAGGGGAAGTATATAAAGACGTATTTATTCCAATATCTAAAAAGAACCTAAACATTCAAAATGTCAAAAATATGAAGTTCCAAAAGTCTGCAAGATGTCACTCTAAGCGTCCATCTTGACACGGAACACACTCCTCAGGAATCCAGACACACGTGACAGGAAGACTCGAACTGGGGACTGGGTCGGGATGTCGTTATCATCAAGGTCGACGAAATGAGCGGCATCACGGAGTTCGGGGTCAGAGAGAGGGGTTGGGTCGAGGGTTGAGGTGGGAAGGAGGGGCAGTTCGGACAGGGGTTCAGGGATGGTCATGTACCTCCCAGTAGGACGCTGCCACGGAGGGAGAGAAGGACATGAAGAGAATGACAGAAGAGTGCATAAAGAGAAGAGTAGCTGTCAAGTATATTAAAGAGGTGAAATGGATAATCCGATTAGTAGTTGTGAAATGTTAGAAAGAGGTACATGCTGAAGACATAAAGTAAACACAATCGGTTTTACAGTATTTACTGCACATGTATGTCACTCTTTCCCTAGGACACCCACTTGCCGAGGAGGAGCCCAGATGTCAAAGTTCAAGGGGAACCTGATCACGAGGTCAAGAGCTGTGAGGGAAAAGGGTGGGAGTGTTAAATACGAAAAAAAATGCAACAGGTTCTGTCTACATACTACAAAAATTATTTTCAGATCTGATCCTTATCCTTTCCTTGTCAACCTAGTGAGCACAGTCATTCATTCCATGTAAATGAATCACTGACATAAACGTTACATTATGTCATTCACCATACTCATGACAAAAACAATACCTGACAGATAAAACATAAAGGCTGTACAAATGGGCAAATAGACAAGCCGTATAGGGGCGCCTTATCTGGGAGTGGTTGTCCTCCAAAGTGTCCAATTCATGTCTGAATTTTGGTGCATTTTACATCCATTTTGGGGCAAGTTTTGTAAACATTGGAATCTCGCTACTTCTACAATGCAGTCGTACCTCGTTATTCAATTTATTTAACTGGATTTTCCCGAACACCTGATCTCATCACTGATCCATTCACAGTATGTTCACAGCTGTCCTACCATTTACATTTTTTTTTGAGGATTGTTGAGACCGCCCATTCATTTGCACTGAAGTTCTACTATAATACAGTTAACTGATTATTGAGCTTATATGTTTGAATGTTCGGGTTAATCATCTAGGAACATATTTCGATTTTTCTATATCAAGAGGTCATAAGTGAACAATCGCACAATAATACTGATAAGTCCTTAAAACACTACACGATTTGTTTCGAGTTCAGAAATTTGATGCTTAACCTTTGTGCTTAAAATTATGTTTACAGGGCTCGATTTAGTGGTTTGTTACATGCACTGGCGCAACCCAATATTACAACATGCAAGCTAGTTATGGGACAAACTTGCACAAGATGCATGTCAATTATTGAGTGTGTAAACTTGCACCACGTAGAGGTAGGTTAGCATCTCTTAAATTGAACCCTGCTGTTTCATTTGACTTCAAGTGTTTAAGTGCTGCCTAATGTCTCATTTACTGTAAATGGCTGCACATCTAAATTACAATAGCCAGTGAATATTCACTGAAGTCAAGTTTATGAATGCCTGTATCAGATCTTTGAATCAGAATTATCACGGAGTCTGTCAAATAAAATTTCTCTGCTTGGGATCCATTTTTTGACTTTGCACATAGAGAAAATGTTTTGTCAGTCTAAACCTCTAGATCAGAAGCGACAAGTACATGCATATTTTTTACTGATCCAATGGAAAGACATCAAATAAAACGCTTCAAAATGAAACTAATATTTATTTTCAGACTAGAAACACTGAAATGGCCTCGAATAACATAACAAAGATCCTTACAAACAACAAGCTGATATTTGAACATTTTCTTAATATACAATCTTTGAATGTAAGGATGGTTGTGTTCGAAAATATGTTTTAATGGCAAAATATAAATCTGATACATGACAAACTGAAATGTCTGCTAGACTATTGCTACCAACAAGAGAAACGGTTGTAGTCTTACATAAATGTTCGATGGGAGGAGAGTTTAGTCAAGCAGTCTTCTTTTCGACTGATTTAGATGTCGACTTATTTCAAAGTTTGTCAAGAAATAATATCAGAATGCAAAGAAATGGACCAATATGACTGGATTAGATGCAAAGAAATACCTTGGGTGTAAGCACTCATGGTGTTCGAAAGGCGTGATGAACAAAATACGAGGCAAACAACTCGATGTAAGTCGAAATATCACAGCAATTTGACAGTCACAACAATGGCGGCATCAACTGTGAAACTGTCGTCAAGGCGACGTCATAAATCTCGCGCGACAGTCATCACGTTAACAATTTGACTGGTTTTCCTCCTGCTCTACGCGGAAGACGTAAGGCAAATGTAGGACCCCAGTCATGTTTGTTTATTTTACCTGGCGCCTTGTTCAAATGAACGCGACATGCCTACGAGGGAATGGTGTGGGCCGTTTTATTAATTTAATTACTACGCAACTGAAAGAATGCAATGAACTGTATGGGGCATATCTGAAAAGCCTTTTCCATGTTCAATAGATGTCCATTATACTTCCTCTACAACTGACACTGTAATATATGATCCCTAAAAAACAACAAAACAATACACAATCTTCAACTCCAACAGTTTTGAAATGCTTTGAACGCATTGTAGTTCAGATATTCTTGACTCCTTACAATTTGCATAAAAACTGAACATAAGTGTCGAGGACGCACGACAAACAACGGTAAATAGTATACAAGAATATTGTTCATCCACTTTCAATATAAAAACAGCTAAAATCTAAAACTGAACTGTCAGTTCACCTGATGAATGGGGTCTGAAATTACCCCAAAACGTTGTGTTTCAAACAATCAAAAAGTACATTTATCCATGAAAGATCTTAGTCATAAAACAGCTTCGCCAGTTAAAATATTCCCATGTGAGTCAACAGACCATGCCATCCACTTATCGCACTCGCTTGTTATATTTATTATGTACAATAATGGCTGCATGATAAGTTTCGCTAATTGTTTAAAGTAACATTTGAAAAAAACGATACACTTGGGTCATATCGAGGAGTGGAAATGCTACATTGGTAAAATTGTGAAGTGATCGGTAATAGCGTTATAAATATATTTCAGAAGCCTCGGATGGTACCATATAATGAGCAGTTGCCTTTTATTATTATTCATTGCGGTGGGGGTAATCTGTTGGTTAAAGCGTTCGCTCGTCACAAAGGCCCCGGTACAATGTGTGAAGCCTATTTTGTGTGGCTGAAATATTGCTAAAAGTGGCGTAAAACTATACTCAATCACTTGTCAATGAATTTTCTCTTAGCTTTGTAAAAGACTTGCGTCCAAGAGGATCGAGCCTCCGCTCTGACACTGACCAGCCCTACTTTGAAGTATATTAAAGATAAACATTGTCGTTACCCTGCCACGCATTCCCATTCTGGTAATAGAGAGAATGGGTGATTTTAGTTTTACGCCGCTGGTAGAAATATTCCAGTAATATCTCAGCAGGGAACACACATTGTACCCATGTGGGAAATCAAACTCGAGTTTCGATATGACGACAGAACGCTTTAAAGATCGAATAAACTCATTTTTGTACTCTTTTAACCATTGCATATGAAAGACTCGTGGTTAGTCATAAGCAGAACACCAAACTTATTCTTTAAAAACTTGTGGTTAATTCATACCAAACTACTCCACCGTCCCTTTCAGTGATAGAACAAGCATTTGTTACTTGTTTACCCAAAGTTAGGATAATGTGTCGGACTTTCTGCAAACTTGTAAACACACACAGACACGTACGAGCGTATACACGTTTGGTTGGTTGGTTGGTTGGTTGGTTGGTTGGAGCCGCACTCAGCAACATTGTGACAGATAATATTGGGGTCTTGTGTTGTAAGGGAAAATATGGTGATATCAGAATAATACTGGGATGATATCCGGGGTGATATTACAGTCTAGTATCGTCGGGGAGATATCAGGGAGGTATTGGTTGGATGTTGTCTTGTCGAACGCCGCACTCGGCATTATTCCAGCTATATGGCGGCAGTCTGAAAATAATCGAGTCTGGACAACATAATGAGGTGATCAATAAGCACTGACCTGCGCAACTGTGATACGATAATATGAGTCAAGCAAGTCAGCAAACCTGACCGCGCCTGACCACCCACTTCCATTAGTCGTCTCTTGCGACAAAACATGGATCGTCGGGCGATCAAAAATTCCTACCGGGTTCTTCTCGGGTAGAAGCACACACGTCTAGCACGCACGCACACTCACTCTCACGCACCTCGATATATAAACTACAAATCTTTGGCCCGTCGTGACATCTTTCCTATGTCGTCAAGAGTTACTCCCCTTTTTGTTTATTCAGGAAGTCGCGATTACGCATGTCAATGCGGAAGTTTTGGATGATAGTTCCCGATTTTGCAATTTCTTTAATAGTACCATGACATTATTGTAAAGGTGTTGATTATTCCTCGATAAACAGCAATGGGTTTGTTTGGAAAAGGTCACGAAAAGCCCCCCAAAGAGTTGGTAAGTACACGATTTCACAACCAATCGACTGTTATTAGGATAACAAGACATACTTTCCTGATGTCCAAATGTGATCTGTCTGTGTATTATTTCGAAAGGAGTACGATGTGATTTGAGTCATCCTTCAGTTTGCGACAGGTGTCTCAGATTGATTTTACAGGTAGCGCAAATGTTTCCGCTTTTAACCCATTTGGTGTCTCTTTATCTACTGGCTTGTTGGTCAATACGCAGGAGTAAATTTCAGAAAATATCAAAGTAAAATGTTCATAAAAATAGATCTAACTCCGAAATCTCGTGACTGAGTGAGGTATGGGATGAGAATGTCCTCTGTATGTATAGTGACAGTCACCACTTTATGTTACGAGTTCAAATTATCGACTGTAAGAAACGAGTTGAGATTAGCTGTCTCACCGTTTTGTTAATTTGAAGCACATCCACACAATTTGTATTAAGTTTTGAGTATTGCCAGGAAGGCTGTCAAAGCTCAGTGGTCCATCTCTCTGCGAAAAGCCATATTGTTCATCATAACACTAGTAGTAATTCTTCAGATTACCTCAGGTTAAGCTGGCAATGAGAGTTTGATATTCCCAGGAGTGCTAACTTCCGGAAATCCTAAATCCTGTGTGAACATGGTACATTCCAGTACACAACTAACAGTTCAGTTCTGTTGGTTTGATAAGACAAATGATGCACAGAAAAAAAATATTTTTGATCTCTTGATAACACATTCTGGTAAAGAAGTGAAATTAACTTCAACGGTCATAAGAATCAGTCTGTCAACCTTCATGAATACCATGTGATTATTATCCACCTTCGAAGACCACAGTTTAATGCACTATGAACAATTGTTTATGGATAACAACTTTTTTATTTCATGAGTGCGGTGTTATCCATAAAATATTGTTCTATACTGTACATCTCAACTTCTAAAATGCCACTCAAGCAAGTTTAATTCATGTTTGGAATTTGATTGTTTAGGATAATCAGCACTCCCATGGATTCAGTCTATTTTAATCCAAATGAGTGTCTTATATTAGTATAATTCTCCTTAAACTGCCGTAAAGTGTTGCATCAAATGCTAGCATTTATTTATTTATTTGTTTGTTTGTTTGTTTGTTTGCTGTCTCAGCTACCCTTGTTACCACTATTTGTTATTTTATTGGTATTGTTGTTCATTACCTTAAACAAAGCAGCAACAGGTATTATGTTGAAAGCACACAAGGAATTTACACAAATCATCATCATCATGGCAATCATCATCTTAGAGGAGAATTCATATTCATGTTGACATCCACAGATTCATCGTCACTGCTAAGTTCTTTGCCCCAGGGTGTATTTCTGATCATGCTAATATTACCAGCTAGCAACAGGAATCATGAGGATTGGCAGAATTAGATAAACATGCACAGGAAAGGTATAATGAAAAGATAATACCTTCTTTTTCTGAACAAATTGTATGTCAGTAGAGACAGCTTTAGTAAACATGGTTAATGCAAAAACATTTTCCTTTCAATGTGGATATCATATCTGCAACACTGGATGTGTTTTCCTTCTTTCATCACCCCAGCTTAAAGATACTGCTGTCTTCATCTAATGATCTGAGGCCTTATCAGTGTATGGTCCAGATTTGAGAGATGTGCAGTTTGATCACCCTTACTAAAGCCTCATAGCTTGTATGTAGTTAATGCAGCAAGTGAATGCAACTTAATGTCTTTCATATTCAGTTACCTGTGACAGTGTCCATGGTCTTAATCGTAATGTTTTGCATTCCTAGGTCAATGAGTGGTCACACAAAATGCGAAAGGAAGGCTACAACCTTGAGAGACAGATAAAAGGTATGTCCTTTGTCAAATCTTTTGATATTTGTGATGGTCTTCTGAAACCCCAAACATCACAGTGTTTGAAACTTTGATATTAGGGATGTGACAGTACGGCATGCAGGATTTTGGTACTTATCACGGTACACAGCTCTCGGTTTGTTACAATTCGGTCCAGTTCATTAACAATAAAATTTGAAAAGGTGAACGTTTTAGTGGAAAGGCATCTAAGTATTCTTAGCCCCGGTATTATGCATTACACTCCTAGTCTAACAAACCCTTGTAGGAGGTCATGTCAGATGACCTTTGAGCAACCTGTGACTGTCCAATCAAACGTGAGACGGACAAACAGATTAAGCCAATCAGACAAAGGCTACTGTTTAGGGTTTGGTGGGACTTACAAAATTCCCCAGTTACTGACACTGATCCCTTAACAAATGAAAATCTCAGATATTTAACCTGCAGCATATATGCTGCGGGCCTTGTAATGATATCATTTGTTAATATTTCCGGAAGCTGAAATATTATGACAATAACGACAAAAATGAATAATGACAATAATGCTCTTGACAGTGTTGTATAGCGTACTCCATGTGCATCACTCAGAAGCGATAGTACGGAAAATAGCATTTGGAATCATAAGGGTACAAACCTTTTCAAGGTAAAAGTTCAAAAGGTATGTGCAAATGTCCACTTTCACGAATTGGTAAGCTCTGTTCAGACTGGTCAGTGTCAAAAGTTACCTGACGTGACCTCCTACTAGGGTTTGTTAGACTCGGCAGAGGAGTGTAAGAAAAATACTGAGTAAGTTTGCTTAGACTGAGTGAAAAGGCACCTTTTGGTTAGTTAAAGAAGAAATCTTCTTGGAATTTGAACTTAAACTAAGGTCTAAAGTGCCTTTTCACGATTTCATTCATCCAGTCAAATTAGCATGAGTCGTTGACAATAGCTGCAGTAAAATATCAGAAACTGTAGATACATAAAGATTTCATCTAGAATTAAATTACACTGAATATTTTTTATGACATTCCGGAAATAATATGCATAAGGTGTGTAAGATGATGTTTTTGTTTTCATTACAAAAGTCGAACATACCATGTTTTCAAAGTCATTTTCGGTGAACCAAAAACAAAATACCGCAGTATAACATTTCAGCACTAATTGATATGGCAGATATGCACCATATCATTTCTTCCACTGAATGATTTTAGTCCACAAAAGAATCTAATTCACAGATTCTGTAGATCTTTCACCCTTGAAGGTCTAGGGCACAATAGGCCTTCTTGTTTGCCATAAAAGGCGACTATGCTTGTTGTAAGAGGTGACTAATGGGATCGGGTGGTCAGGCTCACTGACGTGGTTGACACATGTCATCGGTTCCCGCTTGTGCAGATCGATGCTCATGCTGGTGATCACATGATTGTCTAGTCCAGACTCGATTATTTACAGACTGCCACCATATAGCTGGAATATTGCTGAGTGAAGCATAAATTTAAACTCATTCAGTCACTCCATAGATCTTGCACTTGTCATAATTTTACATATCTTGAAGGAGCAGACATGTTGTTGATTGTGAAAAATGCATATTGTCTGGTATGGTACCCATGCAATTTGATTAGCTGTGTTCAAGGGCCAACCATTAATCTGTGTGTTGTTATTGTCACCATATGTCTGAAATATTGCCAAAGCGACTTTAAATTTTAACTCAATCAGTCATTCACTCAAGGACCAACCTTAGATCTTGCAGACAAGCATTGTATTTGAGTCATTAGACTGGACTCTGGTGTCTCACCAAAGAACAGCTCGTCACTTGGACCCATAAACACGGGAAGTTCTTTGGGTGCAAAAATAGAGAGACATGTAAATCCACATACAGTGTACTCTGCCTAATTTGGACTGACTTGGGAGCAACTAAAAAGTCTGAATTAGACAGCAGTCCGAGTTACACAGAAATTTCCTATGAAGAAGGATTACATCAGACCGCAATTTCAGTTTCGTTATATACAGCAATCTGAGAAATTCAGAGTCCGAGTTGGACAGGGTGCACTGTAATAATTACACACCGTTGTTGTTTTAGGTCTGAACTGTGCTTTAACTATTCCGTATTGTGATATATTGTGATATGTGCAACACATGGTTTAAGGTAGCAAAAATTACCATTTCCCACCTTTTGCAACAATGGCAATGACCAGGACTTAGATGTGAACCTAAAAGAGATCAGTTGAAAATGTATCCAAATTGAAAACTTTGCTCTAAAGTTTGGAAAAAGCTTCTTCAGCTGTGCCTGCCATTTTGGTTTCTTTCATACTGACACTCATTGTCCTTTTATTTATATGGTTTAATAGTCACACAAATGCAATTACAGGACCAATAAACATTCTCAAAACTATTAATGCATCATGACATAAAGGAAATACAAATGTTATTGTCATGCATATTACCAATCATGTTCATGAAAATTGCCAATCATATCAGGTGAAACGGTTCAAGAAAAATGTACCGCAATATATCTTAATAATTCTGTGAAGTTTGAATTGCAGTATACCCATTACCCGGTATTAATACTATTATTGCCCACCCCTAGCATTATCTGTTGCTGCCTCCTTGGTTTCAGCTATACAGAGGGAGGAGGAAAAGACGAAGAAGCTGCTGAAGGCATCGGCTAAACGAGGGGAAACAGAATCTTGCAGAATTCTCGCAAAGGAGATCATGAAGGCACGAAAGGTTGTCAACAAACTATATACGTCCAAAGCTCACATCAACTCTGTCCAGATGAGCATGAAGAACCAGCTAGGTGAGGACAGAGAACTAGAAGTGAGTGAGTGAGTTTAGTTCCATGCCGCAGCACTCAGCAGTATTCCAGCTATATATGGCGGTGGTTTGTAAATAATCGAGCCTGGACCAGACAATTCAGTGATCAACAACATGAGCATCGATCTGTTGGGAATCTATGAAATGTGTCAACCAAGCCAATGAGCTTGACCACCCGATCCCGTTGGTCACTTTTTATGACAAGCATGGTTCATGGAAGGCCAATTCTAACCCACATCTTCACCTACCTACCGACCGACCCACCGACCGACCGACCCACCCACCCACCCACCGAACTGCCTACCTACCTACCTACCTACCTACCCACCCACCGATGCATACCCACCTACCTACCTACCTACCTATCCACCCATGCATACCCACCTGCCCACCTGCCCACCTACCAACATGGTTGACAATATGTTGACAACTTGGTTGATCGGTTGCTTTTGTCACCAGCATCACTACGACTGGCAGGAGCTCTGGAGAAGAGCACACAGGTGATGACCTCCATGCAGGCGCTGGTGAAGGTGCCAGAGATCCAGGCAACCATGAGGGAACTATCCAAGGAAATGATGAAGGTAAGGATGCTACAATAATATTTCATACCATGGGAGAAGACCAACCCAGAACTAGAATGCAAGGTTTACAATAGTGTGCGATCCCTGCATATCTGACTGAACAATTTCGTAAACTACTCCCAAATAGTTTCTATTTTTTGCGAGTCATAGCAGATAGAATATTTTTTAAATAAGTATCCCCAAAATCCAAATTAATCCAATAAACAGACAGCCATGCACTTCATCAGATTACTTTCAACCAGTGTGCTAAATAGCCATTGGCCCGCGAGCCCACGGCTAGTAAAAATCGAGTCAGGACAGTAAATCTTCAGTTACGAACCCAACTGGCCAGTAAGTTTTCACAGGTTTATTTGGTAAATATCAATCTCTCCGACTTGATTAGTTATGATAAACTTTTAAATCTTTGCAGGGTTATGGTCTGATAAAAATGTTATTCATAAAAGCAGCTGAATGATGAAACCTGTGTTCTATCGACAATATGTTATTGTTATTTTTTGGTAATCTTTACCTAAGTAAAATTCAAATTATACATTCAAACTTCGGGTAATGAATCATTTTGTGGGCTAGTAACTTTCAAGCATAGCCAGCTCGACTGGCTAACAAAATGTGGGAAGTTTGTGGAACACTGCTTTCAACAGAGGACAATATGACAGAGTAGGCTGTACCCTGTTGTAGGCTGGGATCATGGAAGAAATGATGGAGGATACAATGGAGATGGCCGATGATGAGGAGCTTGATGATGAGGCTGATGAGGAGGTTGATAAGGTCCTGTTCGAGCTCACTGCAGGTAAGCTGAGATCTGAGAAATAATCGATTCAGGAATTTATTTTACAGTACAAAGCAGTACAAAGATCCATGTGATCCTGAAATGAGCAAAGTGTAGATTTTTGAAGCTCTGTTTGAGCGACGATAGTTGTATGTGCCATACCTTAATTTTACTGACAACTATCTTAGCAGTAAGAGAGCTTTGAAAATCTAGGCCCAGGTTCTTGGTTCACTAAAAATGGCTACATGGATATAAGGTGTCCCCAATGGATACTGAGTATGGATTTTAAACTGAGACCAAGGGTTGGCTCAGCTTTGGCCGATTTTTTCAGCTCACCAACAACCTTCAGCACATCTTCAACTCACCATTAACTCAGCACTCTATTCTTTCCTAGGTGTTATCGGGAAGGCGCCAGCAGCAGTCAATGACTCTCTGCCAACAGGAGAGTTGGAGGGGGCTACAGGTGTGACACCATCTGCATCACATGACGATGATGAGGACGAAGAGGAAATGGATGAAATGAAAGCGAGACTGGAGGCACTTCGGAGTTAGAACTTACAGAATTATGATCCATTGTGTAATAAGACTGCAATGACTCACTGAAGTGTCCATTAATTGTTACAGGATGTCATACAGTATCAAGTGCTCAGATAACCTATTTATGTCATAACGGCAAAATGGAATGATTGACAGACAACTAAGACTATAGAGAGGAATGTTTTGAGGAGGAAAATCTGGAATTATTTTGAAATATCAATATCATTATAATATAAATACTTGCTGATGCCTTTTAGAAATATTATTTCAGTTTAGTTTAAGTGACAATAGGGAATTCTGGAAATGTTCAGTCATACAAGATCAGTGAACAACTTGCATTTTTTAATGAAATGAGAAACAAACATCACTTTAAAATCTTCCATGTAAATTGTTTTTATTTTCGAAGATTTCATGGGGTTGTACACACCACATACAGGTCAATACCAGTGTAATATTGGTATATGTCAGGTCGGGTGAAGTGAGTCCGAATGTAAAATAGTGCTGGTATTGGCATACAACCTGCGATATGATACATCATGATACTAAAATGTTATTCACAACGATATTTTGCCAAAGTATAGTGCACTGAAGCTTCGATCTGATACAAATCCCAATACAAGAGTGGTGGTACAATACACATCACAATACTAAAATCTTTAATTGTAGCACCAACTATAAAACACCTCAGGGTCAGAACAAAATCGTTTAAAAGTATTCCGGGAAATTTCATAAGGGTTTTTTCAATGTTTAGAGGCAGTTTTTGTGAATGGTATTAAAATACAAGCATTAATAACATAGTGAAGGGTAAATAAGTATGCATTTGTTTGAATCATCAAACAAAAGTAAGTCTTTCTTGACAGATATCGCAAATAGAAAGTATTCAAAGTCAAACATTGATGTATCAGTGTCCTCCCATTTGTGAGAACTCCCAGTTGTGAGACACATTAATTAATGGTTCAGTGCACACAGGTGGTGCTTCCTCATCCCTACAATGAAAGTGGGGACAGCTCATTACTGAGTTATTTAAGACAGTAAATCTAAGCATGTAAATTAATTTTTATGTTACGGAGAATTAGGTTGATAACCCATCAGTGTCAGATTTATATCAAACTTGGCTGAAATGTTATGATGTAATGGCAAGTTAAATACAATGTTTTAGAATGTTTTGCAAACTTTATGTTCTTCAAGTGCTGATTTGATTAAACGGAGTCGTAGATGCATTCAGGGTATAGTGGAGATTTATGGAAACGTATCCTGGAGATATCGGGGATGATCCATTCTATCAGATAGGGGAGTATGTTTTGTTTTCTTTGTTAATAGCCCACTCTACTGTCTCACAACTGGAAGTCTCACAATTGGGAGTTCTCACAAATTAGAGTAGACTGACATATCACTGCCCAGTGTTGAAGTATTGTATTGGCATATACGACAGTGTAAAACTTTTTGTATCACATCGTGTCAGCGGCCCATGGATCAATGTACTGATGCAGCACAGCTGTAAGGTAGGTCTTCTGTGCCTAAACTGAATGCAATTCCTACCATTTTTGTCTGATGTTGACGGGGTAGGAAGAGGCTGTAAGGCTCTGGCACAAGCTGCCACAGTCAAACAACTGTGTTGAACTCTGACGTACAGGTCACTGTTGTCTCCAAGGAAGAACTTCAGGTCTCTGCATATTCTGTAGTCAGTCATCATTTGAAGTTGTGTAGAATCATCAAATAACACAAAGTATTTATTTATATATCATAAACTTCCACACAAGATGTTCTGGCTTTATTGCAAATACAATCTGAAACCTCACTGGACAATGCATTCACAGGGATGGAAATAACCCTTTCCCCAACATGCAAGTCCAGGCCAGTTTTTTCGATCAGTCAAGCGAATATGTATATCACACTGTACCGGTGTCCAACTGACTTTCCAGTGTTAATTATGTTGCTTAATATTTAAAATCTGAACAAGAAAATCATCCGGAATACTGACAAAGTTATGAGGACAAGTGTGCACTAGCAATTTTAAAGCTATTTCCACCCCAGATTCAGTGTTGTTGCTGTTGCAGGAACCTGGATGGATTGGTTGGTTTTGCAAATACACTGCAAAAGAGCCAAATCTATCACCGAATGTATACAAATCCATGAAACAGGACATTTTGTCTTTAAACATCCCTCAGAGATAAGTATTACACCATGATAGAGTGTGTCATTGAACAACTGTACGGGTCTGTGCTGTATGGCCAGATAAGACCTTGTACAATTTTCGTGTTGTTGCATGAAGTTGAATTTTATGTTGTAAAATTTGACTCCATCTTTTTCCCTGTACATACAATGTTGTGTGCACAACCTTGAAATATATCGTAACAACCCAGTTTGTTAGCTTTTGTATCCTTCAGGAGCATGTTTGTTTAAAGAATCTCTGATATTCAATTCAAATGAGATATCGTTTCATTTTGAGGCCAAATGAACATGTGGTGTTCATGACAATTTTGTGGTATGGTTTTAAGAAGAGTCTCTGTTTGGTATGGTCCTGTTACAAGATGATGTATTACATTAGTATCACATGAGAAGAAAGATCAACAACCCTCAGAGTTTATTATATTCTTATAAAGTTATCATTATGAACCAAATGAAGGAAACGGTCAACATGTCGATGTTGTACAGAATACTACTGGCAAACAAGGATAAGTTGAGCACCGACTTTACAGTTGACAAATATTAGCATAAGTGCTGCCCATGTCATTGTGAGCAAAGGGGACCCAGCTTGTCCTGTTCAAGTGTGACCGCATGAAAGTCAAGTGTAGCCGCACATGCAGCTACAAGTGGAATCAGTTTCATAGTCATGCTCTAGTCTACATCTGCTCTCCCTTTCACAAATAAAATGGGTTTGTTCATTGCTGTGCACCGCTCTTCTTATAAACATGTTCTGTGCGCCGGTCAAACTTATCCTTGTTTGTCAGTAGATTAAGCTCATATTATCATACTATCCATTTAATTGTTATCAAAATACAAGCAGTTGTTAGTGAAACATTACCTCCAAGTTATTATGCCCAGTATTCATGTTAGGATTAGATATATACAATGATTTGTCATGTCAAGTGTGACTATGAAAATTTAATTCAGCCACACATAACACCAGAAAATATTATGACGGACAAATTACCAATATGTACATGTCTGGGTCACATGTTACACTAGTTGGGGATCAGAGAATCTTTCACATTTCAAAAAAGACAGATAATGAAGCATAATATTTAATTTTCATCCATCAATATTTATCTCAACATCTTTTCCAATAGATTGTTACTTGCGGCTCCCACTTTGGATGACCTAAGCTAAGTACTATACACCTTTGTCATGAACAGAATGGTAGTGTTTGCCTCATATATTAACAGCAAGCATAGACTGCTTACCATAGGTTAGCAATATTAGCTGGTGGCATTCGTTACTATAGGCATTGGTGGGTAGCCATGAAAATTAAATGGGGCCACTGACCAAGGGGAGGTAACTTTTCGGTGACAATTATCTCCCTTACATATCTTGGTGAACTGTCCTGAAAATTACGAGGGTTTAATGGTGAAATAAGATAATGATATTAAGGATATTATTGGCACGTCATGAAGGTATGCTGGAACTAGTCGAAGCACATGGCCTCAAACAATAGTAACAGTGGTATCAGAGTTCTTCACAATGGCATGAGTTCAAGGGGTTTCTTTTTAGGTATAATGGTTGATAAGGTGGGTTTTAAGACTGGATTTAAAAGTGGATGAGAGATGGTCAATGCATTAAGATGTTAAAAAAAATGGAATCAAGAATTCTAATGCTTGTATAGTATTCTCTAAATTGTGGATATCCAGTTTATTTGTATTTAATTTGTACAGTTTTCTACATGAGATATTTCACCATACTTAATTGTACAGATATGTCTGTTGTCTTTCATCAGTTTCATTGTCTGTGATTCTGGTTATTAATTTTTGTGCCATCATTTGTTGGAATTAAGGGTTAAATATAGAACTCGGTCCATACCAGGTGGTCTTATATTCACATGGAATTGATTTGAAACGTTCATTTTCCGATTTATACCAGGCACTACACAAATTTCAGTTCATATTATTCATAACTATAATTATATTGCATATGGGTGACACGTTACACTCTTGTCACAGTACAGTATGTTTTGCGGGTTCGTTTTGGTTTGGTTCTGTCCGTTTTGCAGAAAATTGACAAGAACCAAACTTTACGTTGTTTAATACACAGAGAAAAAAATAACCAAAATCTTTCTAATTTTTTTACTAGATGAAAGAACAGGACAAAAGACGAAAATACCGAATTTTTGGATTGCATTACCGTATACTGACCCGAAGACCAAATATAGGGATCTGCTAATACGGCAGTAAACCGATTCTCCTCTAATATTTCACACTTTCCATGTATCTAGATGCACCAATTAGTGATTGTAGAAACATGCATTGTGTAAGTGAAAACAGAAACAAGACACTTGGGGCCTCAGATTGTTCTGTTGCAGAAAAAAAAATATTTAATTTTTTGGGTTTGATCATGTTTGACACTCTATATTCCAGTGTAAAATACTTCAATTCTGTTACCTTTGACATGTACTCTAACAAAGCTTTGTTTGCAAGTAATGCAGCTCTAAACAGCATCGTCAGTATAATGTCTCCCTCATGCAAGTGGAATTTTGATTTAGTAACTGGTTTTTACTTAAATTTTTAGCTTTGTTCTTTTATTATTTAGACTTTAAGTAAATTGTAAAAAATATGGCCAGGGTATTTAATGTAGTGAAATAGAGATCAGATTTCTGTATAACTGATCATAATGAATGAGGGTTTCTTGTTTAAATTTTTGCTTGTTAATAAGTAATAATCTGATTAGTAATAATAATAATAATGAAACACACTTGTCTTGCTTGGTTTTCTTCTTGCTTTTGGAGTCAAGACAAATATGCAGTGGCACTTTAAAGTTGGTGAATACTTTTGTGTCATATTCTTAAACTCTTCAACAGAGAAATGGCCTTATTTAGGATTCTTTTTTGTACGTATCATACTACTTTATAAATATATTTTGGAAAGTTGCCTGAGTCCTAAAATGAAGGTGTTTCTGAACCAACCTGAAAACTGACCTGCCTACCTTGCTTATGTTGATTTCTTGTCATTAAATGCAAATATACGCCACATAGCAGATTGTACACCATTCGTGTTATGTTCATCAAAAAATAGTTTCATTCCACAATGTAGTTCAAGTTTTAGCATTAACCAACATTGAGAACTTCCTTGTCTGTTCTTCCCATATTGTTTATCAGTGCCATTAACACACATACCTGAATCCTGCGGATATATTCCAGTTGCTTATGAATGGTAACAGCATGACTGACCAAGTCATTGACAACCCCCTGGATTGAAAGATCCAAAAATTATCTTTCGATCAGAAGTTTACACAGAAACACACTTCCATCCCCAGAAAAAAAAAAAATCAACTAAAGGAGCCAAGTATGTGTATTGTGCATTTTATTCTGTAGACATGAATATTATGCATTTGGAAGACTTGCTGGGAGGGGCCAGATTATTTTGCATATGAGATTGTACACTTTTACACCACAAAATACACTTTCAGTTCCATGAATACACTTTGAAGGCAAGTTAGGTAGGCAGGTCTGTGGACAAAATATTGACATGCTAGCTTTGGGAAGATGAAAGGCCGAGGACCTTTTCCCAAGCTTGATAAAGTAATTTCAATGCCCAGTTTGACAGCTACAAAATTTACAATGCACATCAGTTATGTGGTTACTGATACCTTAATTACAAAGTGACTCTGTCCGTTTCACAAGGCACAAGCCACGAGATTGGGAATTTGCACCAGACTTTTGGAGAGTCTGGAGTCCCCCAATCATCAAAATAGTAGCTGAATATAGTTTTCACTAAGAAATATATACACTGGGAAAGGTGAACTCTGGGAAAGGTGAACACTGCTTACTGTTTTCCATACAAAATTATCAATGTTCATATTTCATGTCATTTGTTTATGTAGATGACATAAAAAATACAAATATTTATTTGCACTGGGAAATACTTGCATTGAAATGCAGAGATAATTATCCAAGCCTTTTTTTTTAATTGCGCTATAACAATAATTGTTTCCTACCTTTCAACTGAGTCATTTGTATCACAACAACCCTCTTACACTTTCTGGAAGAACATGGTGTTCATATACCATGTATAGGAACATCATGTTTTTGTTCCCTCTAGAGCTACATAGTTTCTTGTACCATCTGGAGGAACACCAATTTGTACCATCTAGAGAACACAGTGTCCTCATATCCTCATACCCTCTAGAGCTACATACTGTTCTTCTACCATCTAGAGGAATATGTTCTTGTACCATCTGGAGAACACAATGTTCTCATACTTCTAAAGCTACATACTGTTCTTGTACCATCTAGAGGAACATGTTCTTGTACATCTAGAGGAACACCATGTTCTTTTACCATATGGAGGAACATGGTTTTGTGCCATATACAGGAACTTTATGTTCTTGCACCTCTACAGCTACTTAGTGTTCAAGCACCATCTGGAGGAACATCATGTCCTTGTACTATCTAGAGGAACATGCTCTTGTACTTGCTAGGGGAACATCATGTTCTTATGCCCTCTGGAGGAACATGTTCTTGAACCATCCAGAGGAACATGCTCTTATGCTTTCTACACTATCATCATGTTCTTGTACCCTTTTGATAGAGCTACTTTGTGTTCTTGTTCCATCTGGAGAAACATAGTGTTAACACAGTGATCCTCAACCATCTGGAGAGGAGGATTTGGTCTTATGACAGATAATTATCAGATGTTCAGTGTCATATGTTGATATTTCCAAAATTTTGTGAAAGTTTAGAATATATGAAAGGCGTTATACGGACATTGTTCCCAGGTGTAGTTGCTCTCTGTGGAAAAATTATTCATTGCTGCCAATATTTAAGGCCAGTCCATTTTTCCATTAGAATGCATCGGTTTCTCAATCCATGATGTTGATGTTGCAGGATGTTACATGGTCCTGTCATGATTTTAAATCATCATTTACGCTTGTGAGGTGTTGTTTCATGTATGCAAGGTAGATATTAACAGGTGTTACTTCAGTGTTTGTTTTTGATTTTCATTGTTGTCTTTTCTCTTTTTGTTATTTTTTTAGAACAAGTATGTTAATCATGACTCTTAAGTTCATCAATATCCGTTTTTTGCCCTCATCATACATAAACCACATGGTTAACACTTTTTGGCTATTTAATTTCTGATGCTCTGTATGAGCTGTAGTAGTGTTGAGCACATACGTTACAAATAGCACGTCGTTAACCTGTTTTGTGTATTTATTATGGCATCATTGATTATATATAATGTTTCCTGAAAACTAAAATAAACTTGTATGGTATCATTGCGAAGACTTGGCTTGTTTTTCTTTCGTTCCATCCTCGGTGCTTCTGTTGTCTCTGAAATCTTACAGGACATTACTTTTTGAACATGGTTGCCACAGCATCAACATTGGCATATTAATATCAGTTACTGGTCAGTCTTATCCACTGAAGTATTGTATAATATTACATTATTGAATATTGAGTGCAGCAAAAATACTCTTTACTGCATATTTGTTAAAGACCAACCCATGAAGATCAAGGTAAGAATTGATCTTCAGCAACCTATTCTTGTCATGAGTGGCAAATAGTGGGATCGGGTGGTCAGGTTTGTTGACATGGTTGACACGTCATCAGTTCCCAGTGGTGCAGGTCAATGCTTACGTTGTTCATCACTGGACTGTCTGGGCCACACTCAATTATTTACAGACAGCCACAATACAGCTAGGTTATTGCTGAGTGGGCATAAATATAAAACTGAAATTGAATGTAGATGACTTTGACTGTGACAGGGTCCGTTATCATGGCGTATCTCCCAAACGCAACATCCAATGACAATGGAATTTCGCATAATGCATGCCCAGCACGTGCTACACGTGCATACAGAAGTTAACTCCTGTAAATGTACTGGAGAAGTCGCAAACACTAATGCAATACAGATTGACACTTACTGACAGAAATGCCTCCGAGGCAGTATCTTGGTGAAGCAACAAAATGGAGAATTGTGGGGATGATAGATGGGGGGACATCATTATGTGAAGTTGCCCGGCAGATGGGTAAATCAAAAAGTGTAATTTCACACCTGTGGGATAAGTACCGTCAAACGGGTGGGGTTGCAACGAGACCTGGGCGTGGTAGACCAAAATCAACGACACCACGACAGGATCGTCTCATTACGTTAATTGCTCTACGCGATAGGTTTAAATTGGCCCCTGCCATCAATAGAGAATTCCGCACACCCACTGGAAGACGCATTTCAACCTCAACTGTTAAAAACCGACTCTATCAAGCTCGTCTGAAAGCAAGACGGCCTTTTAAGGGTGTCACCCTTTCAGCTCACCATAAGCGCCAAAGATTGGCATGGGCTAGGCAGCATCAGGGACGGGCTATGCGCCACTGGCGTTACACTATGTTCTCTGATGAGTCAAGGTTTTGCCTACGATTCACAGATGGCAGAAAACATTGTTGGCGTCGGAGCGGGGAGCAATATGCCAGAGCAGCAATTCTTGACCATGATCGATATGGAGGTGTTAGTGTCATGGTGTGGGGTGGGATTACACATGACAGACGATCAGATTTGGTCATCATTAACGGAGCCATGACTGGTCAGCGATACGTTGACCAAATATTGCATCCTGTTGTGGCTCCATTGGCTAGAGTTATCGGCCGAAATTTTGTATTCCAAGATGATAATGCCAGACCACATCGGGCCCGAATTGTCTCCGCTTATCTCTGACAAGAAGGTATCCAGACATTGGACTGGCCGTCTAAGTCCCCAGACCTGTCCCCAATTGAACATCTCTGGGACGTTCTTGGTCGAAGGGTGTAGGCCAGAGACCCAGGACCCGCCAACCTGGCCCAGCTTGGTGCAGGTCTCCAAGAGGAATGGCGGGCAATACCACGGGCAACCATCCGGAAATTGATTAACAGCATGCCATCAAGGTGCCGTGAATGTGTTGCCCAACATGGTGGACACACCAGATATTGAACTTGACGCCTAAAATTGATTTAGTGGATATTTAAAGCAGTTTCAAATTCGCTATTATTTCATTAGTTCCCTTATTTCTTGTCGGTAGTATACCTTGAATTATTCTGTTGTAGGTTGCAAACACAACAAAACTGACATATTTCTTCAGCATTTAATGATTACAGCATTACATCTGCTCTGTATGACACAACAAATACAGAATATACCATGTAGATAATGATAATGTTTAATATGTACATTTTACTACAATACTCTAATGTACACTGAAGACCTATTTACAAGACAATGGTGACACAACTCAGAATATACTCTGACAGAATGAACTTAGTACTGCAAGATAGGTCCCTTTGGGCAAAATGTCTAACATTTTTCTGCAGAAATGAGTGTCTCTTGCATGATAGCAAATCATTTATCAAAAGAGGATTCTTTAGCAATGGTGCCAAAGCACAGTAGTTCATTTGAACATGATGCCAGTTTAAGATGTCAGAGAGTGTTATTATAAGAGTTGGCACTGCTATTGAATAGTTTATCTTGTTGAGTGCCATTACTGGGGTATAAAAACATGTAGATTAAGCTTCATGATCCATTTTCCTCTGAGAACATTTAGTCCAGATATCGGACCTATAGGCAGACATAAACAATTCTCAGTCAAATGAGCAATACTTAAACAGGCAGACAAGTAACTTAGTGTCCATTGGTAAAGAATTAGCATATTCTGCGATTGCCGCACAAAATGAACAAAAAAGAGAATCCTTTTAGATTTAGAGACTATTCAATATTTTCAAAGCACTAATTAATGGGGGAAAAACATTCTCAGTAAGTTTCAAATGTTTCAAATTATGTTTCAAAGCCACAGATTGCAATCTGTAAATAAAAACATAATATATTGTTGCAGCTGTTAATCATCATCGTCATCGTCATCGTCATCGTCATCATCATCATCACACTTTGTCAGAAAAGATTTAGTTACCAGTGTGTGATGTAACAAGACTTGCAACCTTCATGTTGCCTGCTCTATGCAATATGATCCCACAGGTGTATAGCAGATCTTAAAACTCTATGAAATACATTTGATTGATTATTTACTTTCCATCGTTACATCCCATCATTCTTCAAATAGATGATATCATTTTAGTAGCTCAACTGACAACCTAGACATAGTAAGGAGTACACACATGTAAGAAGTTGATAATATGGTATCAACAGTATGGAACAAGCTATTTACACAGAAGGGTCATATATTCCTCATTGGTACATAAGCAAAGACCAGAAGAATTGTCATCAGGACCCGATTTCTTGAAAAAAAAATGAAGTTTTTACTCAAACTGAGTTACACAATTTGAAACAGCTGAATTTTTAACTCAACTGTATTTCTAAATATAAAAACCCAAACACCTTAAGTAATCTATCCATGAAACTCAATTATTTAATATAGTTGGAGTTTTGTGCAGGTTTCAGTTGATTCTGTGAAAATTTGAGAAAAGTCTCAGCCTTAAGTCAAAACTCACATTTAAGTTTGTTTCGAGAAATCGGGGCCAGAACTGACAGATTGTGAATCTATCAGTCTAAGACACAGTTTACTGGGGCCAATTCTGAGATCAATGCTCTTACTGATTTTCCTACCATCCCTATCATCCACAGCCAATACTTCAGCCCCAACACTGCAGAAGCTCAATAAAGCAATCATTACACACCATGAATACTAAAAACCTAGGTATGACAACTAATGGCAAGATATCATGTCACAATACTTCTGTCTAAATACTGTAATGTTTACATCGTGATGTTTGATGAAGATGTGTAAAATTATAACCATAAACATACTACAGCACCTGCCTCCATCCCGCTACTATTTCCCAGGAGACCAAGACTAGAGACATCAAGACAACTAAATGATAGGACACAGTCACAGAGTCAGAAACATTTCAGAGATCGAGACTTTAATAATATATCAATCAGGAGTGCATGAAACTGGAGGCACTGGTCCGATGTCACAATGAACTTGTAAACGTGTTCAAAAAAGGAATGTGGCACATCCCCATCACTTCCCTTTAGTATCTGCCTTGGCAGATGATTCATCCATGTTGTAAAAATCCGATTCTAATGACACTGGTTATGTGACTCTCTTACAATCCATTAATATATGATTTGCTGAGATTTCACATTCAGTGTAGTCTATGCCACATTCATTCAGGAGCATGGTTATGCAAATCAATCTTCTATGAATAAATATGAGCATTTACATAGTATGAATATACATGACCACTAGGATAATAGAGTCCCTGAGTTTTAAATAGAAAGCCTTTGATTTAGATGATCAGCCAATCAGAAGACTTCAGGGATTGTTGAGGTTACATGTAAGCCAATCAAATGATGTGCATAAAATAATGGAACAAGCAGTGATTGGATAGTTACTTTTGCAGCACATAAACAACTAGCTGATGTACAACTGCTTCATAATGAATATTGCATTTCACATGAATATACTCATGGAAATAAATAAGGGAACAGATATTAAGCCACAGACTAGCATGGTATAACAAGGGGAGGGGCAAGTCATTCACTTTAAACAATTACTAATTTCAATATTGTTGTTCCCTTACTTCTTCCCATGAGTATAAGTTATCTGAGATTCAAATCACTATGTACAAACAATGTCTAGAAAGTGATATAAAATATGTACAGTGTAATAATGTACAATATGAACATCCTCCAAATAACTATGGAAGATCTACAGAAGCTTCAGTTTATTGAAGCAAATGTTATTTTGGTACATTTTCATGTTATAAATGTGTAAATCCATTGCCTTTTTCGGATCTATTTCAACCACTCTTTAGCCAGAATAACCATACTACCCAAACTCTAGTTGAGCACATTGCAAAATGAGACATCTTTTGTCTAAAACATCTTTTGTCTGAGAATTTAGCAGGGGATCTTGAGAGTCTTTTATAGTAGATGTACATAAATTTAAAAAATGAAACAAAACTCTCGGAAATCCGCGACAAATTCTCGTGTCCGAGATTCTCCCTGTCTGACTGTTTTCTGCCGAGATAGTACAGGAATACTGCCATGATGTAAATTACTCACAGGCTTCATGTACACTATGATCCTCAATTATCTGTGAACACCTATGGCAGGGTATGAAACTCCCCAAATATTTCAGCCAGACCACAGGGTTGGTTTAATGTAAAATTTACCAGCTCTGCCCACAAATAGATTTGACAAGCTATGTACTTTGTCAGCCAATTGGAATTCATCATTTATTTTTACAAGTGAAATTAATGATATATTACCCCGAAGTTTGATCAATATTTTCATCAACATCTACCCAACCGCCGGACAGATTTAAGAATCTGGTAGTCCATGCTGAAAATAATCTATCCCAGGGCAGGCAGGCTTTTTGAACACTGCCTGTGGCCTACAAGACATTTTAACCAAAGGATCAATGACAGTCCTGGTGTTAGTGAGTAGGGGCAATGGGGTAGCCAAGCGGTTAAAGCATTCGCTTGTCACACCTGGGACCTGGGTTCAATTCCCCACATGATTACAATGTGTGAAGCTCACTTCTGGTGTCCCCACTGTGATATTGCTGGAATGTTTCTGGTAAAGTGCCATAAAATTGAACTCATATAGTTTTATGTGACTTTTTGCAATATTCCTGCAAAAATAGATGCTTCAGATGTTGTAATCATGTGGGGAATCAAACCTGGGACTTCAGAGAGATGAGTGAACATTTTACCACAAGGTTACCTCACCATCCCAGTTCAGTGAGACAGAAGCCAACAAATGGTGATGTTTCTAGGACGAAGAGTATAACGCAGACCAAAGCATGTTCTTTCATGTCAGACAATCATGGCAGTGGTAGAGTACATTATAAACAACCTCAGTACATCAGTACTAAAAGTACACTTGAGACTGTCATATTATCACATTGAAAAAATGATTACTCAATTCTCAATGAATGCTCCCTTATTGGCCATGCTCAGAGCAATGCAGAGCAGAGCAGACGCCACTGCAGATGAATTTGTATGCCATGCTCGCTTACCGAAATCAGTTATAAATCCCCAATATCAAGATCATGAGTTCCCCAAATCTATGACAGTAATATTGACAAACATGGTGTAAACAAAATCCAGAAACAATGAGAAAGTAATATGTTCATTTATAACAAATCCGTAACAATGTTGCAGTCAGAACCAGGTACTCCATTACTAGATGAAACTGATCATTTGTGTTGATGACAAGTCCTGGTAGTTCACAAATTTGTCATTTTTCATGAAACAAATATTTTTTTAAAGATCAACCTATAAAATGACTGTGACACTAACAAAATCAACACTAAGCTGTAACAACTACATGATCAAAGCAACAATATATAATCAATAATGATAATGATAGCAAGGTCAAATCATACACCATGGACGTCCAGCTCATTATCATTAATAAACATGAACAGTTCAAAATACATGAAGATATTGAAACATATTGGGCAAATTTATCTTCATAATTATGATCTAAATACTAGGAAAGACTCTGCTTCATCTTAAAGATATTCCTTGTGACATGGAATATATTAAATATTCAAAAAAAAAACCCATATCACTATTACATGCACATTATATAAAGATATTCACAATTTTTATGCTATACTGATGCTTAGAATATAAAATACTATATGTTTTATATGACTTTTACCAATATTCCTGCAATATAACATTAGGGGACACCATACATGGGCTTCACCAGAAATGAGCTTCAAAGTGGGTCAGTAGAAGTCAACATTGCTTTGAATGGTATCAATATGTTCTATATATTTTACCGATGGGCTCAAACTGAGGAAAATCAACCCAAATCTACTTTCAAACACAGGCTCACTACCAAATGAAGCCACATGTAGAACACAACATCACAGAAGAAATGTGATGTGAGAGCATTGTTCTTGACATCATGTCACCAACACGAAGTGATATTTTGCCCCTGAGTATCGTATGAAAAATATGAACCCCAATATTTTCGCCTCAGGTAATAATATGAGGGTTCATCAAAGTGATGCAATTTGATGAAGCCCAAAAACACAGTTACTTACAAAACAAGGAGGGGTTGGTTTTCCCACATTAAGATCTCGACAGGGCACTGCTATATACTGACACTCGATACACAACAACCTAGGATCTTCTAAAACAGAGTTCTGATAAACTTTTAAGATATACATAACCAAGCAACTCCAATCTTTCCATCAATAATTACAATAAATAAACAGTACTACAGCACTATTAACACAAAGTGGAGGGTCTGAGTTATGAAGTACGTACATAACCAAACAGAAAATGCTCATGTCAATAAGAAAAAATAAAACAATATTGTTGAGACAAAACCTATTGTCCATGTCATGATAGAAAAATATAACATGGACTTTTAACAATTATGCAGAGACAAAACTGATCTTAACCTTTTCATGACAAAATGCACACCTTTATGAAATACCCTAAGAAAAGTACATGGTTTACCACTGTTTTGAATACTATCTTAATAATACCAAGGTTTCTAGCTGATGAAATCTGATGATATTTACTGCATTGGTGTCTCCAACAACAGCACCTAAGATGCTTCGGGGCCGTATTATGATCAGGCTCCACTAACACATAAGGGAGATAACTCTCATGGACTGATCTGGGGGGCCAACCTTTTAGCATATTTTCGAGTCAACATGCACTTGAACTCTTATAATATGAATTCATCAACACTGATGTAACACTTCTGCAACAATGAGCACTAACAAAACAACTTTCTCATGATCAAAATGTTTACCTAGTTTCAGCACTACCTCAAGTTTTCAAACATTTTTGTGTCACTTTCTGGAAAGCAATTCAGGTTTTGTATGGAGACCAATCTTACAAAAGAACATTCACTAGCACAGAGTACGGTATTTTCACATTTACACAGGAAAAAGTTCACTGTTTCTCCCATAACAAGAATATATAAAATTTTTTTAAAGCTGTTAGTACTAAAATAGCAGTGATCCAATTGTGAAAATTAACTTCAAAAATATTTAGTTTTATCACATCACAACCTTCTCCAAGACTATTATTACATAATCATATTGTCAAAAACCTATTAATGCACAATTCCAGCCAATAACAGAGGTCTTCACTCACTGACAAAACCTCTATCACAAAATCATTACCAATAACTTATCGGAGCATCCCCTTCAACAAACTATTCTTGACAAACTTGGCAGAAAATATAGAATCCACTTACTGACTACAAATAGAAACTAAAATTCAGACTACTTGCAGAATTATTACTAAATGACAAATATGAGAAACTACAATAATTTGTATTAAACCACGCCTTCAGTAAATACAGGACTGTGATTGGTAAATCAAAGTCATTCAGACGTATATGATCACCTCTGATTCTTCAATGCAGTATGACTTTTTTCAATCTTAAGGCCAGAACAATTTTATTTCTTGTTATAGAACACCTGCCTTATTTTTTCAAGAATAAGGGAAAAAAATATAAATTAATTTTCCCCGTCAAAAATAAAATCCTTATGTTTTTACTGGCTAAAAATGTAAACTCACAAGAAAATACTTTTTAGGTTGTTTTTTGACCAATATTCACTTCATAAATCGCCAAAAGTAAAATACTTTGAGCATTTAGAAGGAATATTACTTTGATTGGAAAGTTTATTTATATTTTTTTTTCCTGCCTGCCTTTTGGTTTTCAGAGAACAAAAATCTGCAAAACAAGAAAAGAACTTGGTCTGGCATAATACCACAGTTACGGTAGAATAGAGATAACATACTGTGTTGGAAAATCAGAGCTATATAACAAAATTATAACAGCTCTAACTTTTTATCTAAAACCTCATGCAGTATGTTCGGTTTTAAATCAAACTTAGAGCTATTTTAATTCTGTTATTTACCTCTGATTTTCTAACACAGTATGTTTATCTCCAAATTACAATTAGTTCTAATTATTGCTTACAATTTGTAGATTGATAATTAAAGGTCAATAATCAATCCATTATCAGCTATAATCATAACCACACCACAGAATTCTTGTGGGCAATAATGGACCAGACAATCCAGTGATGGACAGCATGAGCATTGATCTACACAGACGGGATATGATGAAATGTGTCAACCAAGTCAGCGAGCCTGGTACTGGTACTTCCTGTTGAGACCCTCATGTGAGTTATAATGCTACGAGTCGGGAAACAGTATCAATTGTTTATGCCTTGATCTAACAAACATAACAATACAAATTATACTTGAATGTTTCCTTTGATGGTTCAGTTTTTAGGGACACTGATTACTCTCCTGATAATCACTGACACAAGATCAACTGACTGACAGATTATTCGATCAATCGCTCCAGCACTAAGACAATACATGTTAACAATGTGAACACAGAAGCTTCATTTATTTTCCAGAGTGAGTATGGTTAGCAATATTCCAGCAACATCATTCCCGGGCTGGACTTCAAACATTCTACCCTTGTGGGGAATCAAACCTGGGTCTTCAGCGCTTTAACTACTTGGCTATCCCATCACCCCTACTGTCTAGAGTGTTCCTAAACATTTGGTTTGATGAATGAAACACAGATGCTACAAGTGATTTTATGAATTTTTGGTAAAAATATGCCACAAGGCACCATATTTTCCAGGAACTCCCAAGAACAGGAACAAAGCTCTCACAAGCCTAAGGTCTCATAATCTTTCTCACAGTATTTGTAATCCAGGTTACAGTATAGGAGATATGATATGCTACGAGATGTTACAAGATCTTTGGCTTACGAGAGCTTTGTGAAATGAGGCCCCGGTATTGCAAACCTGTAGGATTAGAGACTTACAGTCTGTCTCCTTGTACATGTGGTAGATCCCTATCAACCAGGGGCTCCTTCACAAAGCAACCTTTACAAAGATTAACCTTAACCCCAATTCTTTAAAGAAAGACTATTCAGCTATGTAAACAAGACTGATACCACACCCAGTAGTGAACAGTTACTTCTATACCTGAGACACACAAGAGTTTCTCGATATGATTTGCTCCTGTTAGTAAAATGTCTGAGTAAATGAACAAGAGAACAGTTTTACAGTTAACCCTCAAGGTGCTGTAATTTCAATGGTAAGAAAAATTTATAAGTACACCAGATCAAAATATTTTCAAAATCATTATTACCCTGTGTTAGAAACCTTTCAAAATTTCCCAGCATTTCAACACCAGTGAGTGGAAAATAATTAGTAGTCCTGTCTGTACTTCATTGGTCCAAAATAATTTTCATAGATTGACTTATCTATCAATACTATTATATTCATTTGAACTTTTAACTTCTTTTAAATTTACAGTTTACTTTTTACAGTCATCCTTAGTAATTGCGATCACTTGTGAGTATTATTTCATTTGAATCCGTGCTAAAATATACAATCTCAGATTTTAATTTAAAGACAATTTTACTTATTTAGATAAGGAAAAATTAACAGGCCACCAGGACCACTTCAAATTTATAATTTGAATTGTTATTAGTCAGGGACCACAGGTCCAGCATAAATGTTGCACACTGATTATTTTGTTAAAAAACTCAGTAAAAAAATCTCAGCATCACTAACACCAGAATAATGATGTATTGCACTTGCCATCATGGAATAGTTTTCCTGTACACAAAATACTTGTGTGACACTTCCATTGTCTATATTTTGCCACGGTTTTGGGAGGCATTTGCCTGTTTACTGTTCAGTCACATTAATTTATTCGGGGAATCCAAAATCCCAAAATTCTATGGCCCTCAATTACACTGGCCTCGGTAGTTTGTACACTATTCCTTCTGATCAAATTATACCTGCAAAGAAGTAAAGGTAGTTTGTGTTCAAAAGCTATTTCTTTTATCAAGAATGTAAGCTAAATAACTTTAGAAAGAGGAAATATGATTTGCTCAAGAACCACGCTTTGACTATGATACGAAGACAAGCCTTCAGTCTGATGCATCACAAAATGGACTGGGTATTTGTCTGATCCTAAATGGTAAGCCTGTTGCATACACACCTTGATCTTTAACCAACACTGAGAAACGATATGCTCAGATAGAGAAAGAAATGTTGGCTATTGTCTTTGGCATGGAACGATTTGAACAGTATGCGTATTGACGGAAGGTCGCCAAGGAATCAGACCACAAGCCATTGTAGTCAATACTGTGCAAAAGTCTATTGTGTGCTCCGAAGCGTCTCCAAAGCATGATGTTATGACTTCAGAAGTAGGATCTGAAGTCATCTACAAGACGAGTGTATCTTCCACATGTTTCACATATTGAGACTGACAACTGAGATGTGTTTGCTGTTGACATTCCATGTCAGACAGTACTTGATGCAAAATCCATCAACATGGTTGAGTATATCAATATCTGAGGAACAAATTGATTAGTTATTCAGTGACGTTTTGATACAGATTTTTGCATCAACAATACATGAATCTGTATCAAAACATCGCTGTACCTGAATAAAGAAGTTGTTCATCCATAAAGTTTGTCCTTATTTGATTCACCAACTTCTAAACATGCCGCAAGTTATCAGTAACAAAAAGCAAATGTGGAAGACAAATCAATGATGATATCAAAGGATCTGATTCAGGTCAGCTTGCCGGCAGCGTCAGATGATGTGCCATGGTGTGCCAGTGTCTTTTCCCCCTTTCACTATGAGGTCCCTGCTCAAAATGGCATTGTGTTCAAAGATGAACATGTTGTTGTGCCAGTCAGTGTCTGCCCTGACATCATGGAAAGAATTTACTACAGTCACTTGGGAATACAAGGTTGTATCAGAATAGCCAGAGAGTCTTGTTTATTGGCCCAATATGGACACTGACCGTACAGATTTCATCAGCAAATGTGATACAATATGCTGCAACATGATCAAAGACGAGAGCCATTGGTCAGTCATGAAATACCTAGTCGTCCATGGGGAAAACTTGGTGTTATATTTTTGAGTTTGATAAAAAGGACTTTTTGATCACTGTTGACTACTACTCAGACTATTTCGAGGTGAACAGACTACATGATAAAGGGCACCTTAAATAGTTAAAAAGTTAAAACCCAATTTGGCAAGGCATGGACTTTCCAATCAGATTGTATCAGATAATGGACCTCCCTTTAATTTGTGAAGCTTTCCACACAACAAAGTATGAGTTTGAAAGTATCACTTCATCTCCCAGGTACTCACAGTGGAATGGGGGAGGGGAGAGTGCTATGAAGATCATCAAAAGACTTATGAGTAAGTCTCAGCATGCACAGAGTCAGACCCCTTTCTGGCCCTATTGGATTTTAAAAAATGTGCCAACTGAAGGTATAGGCAGCTCGCCAGTTCAAACGTTGTTTGGGCGCAAAACAAGCACTATGCTACCGATTGTCGTTTGCTGCAGCCAAAAACAATTGAAAACGTCCCTGCCACACTCTCCAGCAAGAGGTCTAAACAAGCTTACTACTATGATCATGATGCAGCTGAACTTTCAGAACTGAGAGGAGGAGATGTAGTTCTGGTGAAGCCATTCAGTCATGATGAAAAGAAATGGAAGAAAGCTGCTGTAGAACAGCAAGTGCATGTACAATCGTATGACATACGTACAGAAGATGGAAGATCACTTCAGAGAAATAGATGTCATCTACAAAAATCTCAAGAGACTACCCCTGAGATTAAAGATGTGAAACCTTATTTGGAACAGCAGAGAAAGGATGAAAGATCAATGAAAAAGGTTCAGTCAACTGTGAACTCTCCTGATAACACTCCTGTGAACACCCCGTGAAAACTTTTAAGTGAACACTCCTGACATAACTAGGACTATGGGCAGTTCTGTTCATGGCACAGCACCTGGTCATGAGATCAGTGTCAGACCACCTGGGACTTAGTGTTGTAGAAACAATGACAAAGATATGATGGGTTTATCAGACCAACAAAAAGACTTTTAATTTCTCAGAATGAGAAATAGAACTAATTTTGTTCATTCTAACTTGCTTAAATTGGGTTAGTGTGTCAATTGCCATCTTTACTCTACTAAAGAAAGGCAGGTGCTGCATAATGATTACTCCCTCAGAGTCTGTGCACAAGGACTGGTCCATGCACAGGGCATCTGTTGTAGGCAAAACCCTACATGGAAGTGAAGTGATTATCTCTCAACATAGATGTATGTTATTGAGTCTTTTTAGGATATCATCTGACATGATACATAACTTAACAGCAGATATTGACTTAATTTTTGTTTTTAATCAGTGTGCTTAAAGGATTTCATGCCAGATAAAATGTGTTAAATTAATAACAAGTTAATAATAAATATTATTACAATCAGAACCTGATTGATACATGCAGTGTTCACATTAACACAAAAACCTGTGTGTTTCTACTTAAATCTACATATCATGCAAGAAATCTCAGTCAAGATCTAATTCCATAATTTCTGATCATAATAATATTGGTGTTTCATTATGTACACCATATAACACATCGCAGTGGCAATCGTTTTCTTTTTCAAAAAAGTTTTGATGACAAGTATGAATCTTACTGGAACTTACAATTAAGATTACAGATATATATTGATTTATTTGACTCTTTTCACATTGTCAGTGTCACTGAAAACACTAAACTGGATCATCATACTGGGATGACATGACAACCCTGAATAAAATGAAAGTGGAGTCATGCCTTGTTAACAGCAATTCCCGAGCCCTTAATGTACAACTTGGGGGTAAGTGTGAGAAGGGCTCAGGCCTCCCACATGGAAATCTTTAGATTTAGCCTTGAAAAATGCAATTACTGAGCATAATTAACCAGCTAATAATTAACTAAAATAAACATATCTAAATGGCTATTTCAAACGTTCTAAATTCATGAACATATTTGTACAAATATATTTGTACTTTGTATATCATCAGAGTTTTTATAGACAAATCAGAGAGTGGATTTCATTTTGGAGTAACTCTTCCAACATCGGATTGGTTGACATCTCTGACCGGGTCATATACCATCCTTTATTTGATGATCTAGTCTAACAGACAGTTCTTTGGTGCACTAATATGCCAGTCCACAAAACTGTCTTAGCTCAGAGCCCAAGCTCAGGAATGGCAGCTACAACAGATGACACGCTAAGATCACTTTGAGGAATAAAGCCATGGATTTTTGTATCTGTACAATATGTACATCATGAAACTTTCCAAACAATCAATGTCTGGTATCTCATTTCTAAACAGGGTAGGGCTACCTGCACTTCAACATTATCATCAATCCTATCATCAACATACTAATATAGGAATATCTTAACTTCATGATCTGCTGTATCAGTAACCTTGGTCATCCGATACTGATAATATACAGGGCAGTATCAAGACTGCAATGGTCCCATGGTCCCCATTGCAATGCATCATGGTCCATCCTCAATCATGATTGGTCTAAGATCATATCTGACTGTGCAAAGGCTGAACGAAAAAACTGTTTTTCAGTCACCAAATTGGAAATTATTCTTGAATTCACATTCGTCTCAAAGTTTTCTCCATCAACCTTCTGGTGATTCACACACCTTCATGAGAAGGTCTCAACATCCAGCAAGAGGTACTCTTTCAGCGTGGTCGGTAAAGGCAGTGTTGGGACTTTCCGTAACCTCTGACCTCCAAGCGTTTGTCGTATTACATACCGACAACAGTGTTGAAGTGTTCTCGGATCACGACAAAAAGAACGGTACCATTCGTATTTCGACACTCCTGAAGGGGATGCATTTTCATTCCTGTTATATCCCTGCTGGGATGGGTTGCTGGCACACATTGTCGGACACAGAAGTTCAAGACTTGGCAATTTCAAGGAACAGTTCACTATGGACTCCAGAATTGCTCGCTCTGCCTTCTGGTTTCTGAGTTCCTGCTGTAGGAGGCTGTCACCAGCTTTGTTCTTGATGTGGAAATCTGCACCGTAGGCGATGAGGAATGCCGCAGCATCTGGTCGCCGTTCCTGATTAGAGTGGTCATTGAAACACACATAATGGAGGGGACTGCTTCCTGCAACAAACATTACTATATCAGCATATTGCTATCAGACAATACAGTTATAACGATTCAGTTCGATTCATTGAAACTTGAATCTGACACCTTTGGTTCGATCTTCTACAACCATTATCACTATTTCATTTCAATATTTCCACTGAGCCAGAACATAATTTTGACTGAAATAAGGTGAAACATGTGTTAGTAGATATTCCCAAACCGATGATGGATTTCACACTAAGAAAGCCAACTCACTTAAACTCTGGGAGTTAAATGAAGTGATGTTTTACTTGTATGAAGAATCAAATTGCAAATGATCAAATCAAGGGTTCAAATTTTGTTCGGCTTCGTAATTACGAGTGCATAATTAGACAGTGGAGTAGTCAAAATGAACTCAGCCTGAGGTCTATTCAACAAACAACCCCCTCCCTTCTGAACTGTAGATACTGAAAGTCTCCATCAGAGCACAGCGTAAGGATCACACTGTTACAGGCCTTTTCCTATAAATACTACAGTTGATAACTTGTACTGACCTTGCTTGTCTGCGAGATTCACGTCTGTGTTATATCCCTTTGTCGTCAAATCTCGAAGAATTCTTTTTGAGTATTTTTCCCCTGAGACAACTGCAAGGTGGAGGGCGCTCATTCCGGCATCGTTGCGATGGTTGACATCTGAGCCATGTTCCAGGAGCGAGGCGACACATGAAGACAAACCATGACGCACACACTCATGGAGGGGTGTTTCATCTGAGATGCAAGGAAACAGATCTCAGTTGTGTAACAAACTAGGAAAATCATTCCCAAAAGATATGTTCCATTCCTGACTAAAATCCCTGACCATAAATGCAAACTTGGATGTATCCTACAGAGCACAGAACAGATATATAATCAATATTCCACCAGATATCTGGCAAGTTTAGCAACATAATCATGTTAACACTTGCATAGCAGTTTTTTGAAGGCACTTTGTGTTCTATCTCAATCATTGGATGTCAATCCCAATGGCATATCGTATTTTCTAATTCAGCTATGGGGAACATAAAATATCAAGCTGGATAACATAACCATAGGATACTATAGATGTAGTGGTTCCCAGTGAATACACAGGCGTTTCCATCCCCATTGATGGAGCTCAAGAAAAACGACATAAACATAAAAAGGCGTATGTAGTAAGTTGACCATTTGATTGTCAAGCGGCTTGCAAATAATCAAGTCTGGACCAGACAATCCAGTGATCAAAAGCATGAGCACTGACCCTCTCACTGGGATACCATGACATGTCAACCAAGTCAGCAAGCCTGACCATCCATCTTACGACAAGCATGGTTGGTGAAGACCTATCAAACACGGATATTCATGTGTGAGGACTTCACTGTCACCATGGTAACACTGACATTGCTGACGCTTCCTCTTACTTGTGTCCTTGACTGGTATTGACAGGATGTCCATGCGTATTGCATTGTTCAGATGTTGATGAACACACTCTGTGAAGCCGTTCTGTGCAGCGATGTACAAACTGGTGCGGCCGTACTCGTCTACAGCATTGTAGTCTGCACCGTACCAGATGAGTTCCACTGTACACTTGACGTGGTTGTTCGTGGCGGCGAGGTGGAGCGCCGTCGTCCCACCAGGATGAGGAGTGGCTGAAGCACCGGATGAACATGGTAAGATACACAGTGAAACTATTCAACTTTAAAAACTCTCAGTTTATAATGTTACCATGGATTCTTGGGCACAATGCAAATTGTTCACCATTGCACATGGTGATAAATGGAAATCTATGATTGTACTGTGATGGTAAATATATACATAGAAGTGAAAATACTGGTGTTGTTAAAGCATTCTTCCTGTTCATAATCGCTGTGAACAGTGACATTACTTGAACTGAACATGGAAACCAATCAGTATGGCAGCTACATAAGCCTGTATCTATATTTGTGACACTCACCAGTGTAGGATCCATATTTCGAGTATTTTGTGCTGACATTGCAATCTGCTCCACCTTCCAGTAAATGTTGAAGACACTCCAGGTGACCCTTCTCAGCAGCCATATGCACAGCCGTCACATCAAAGCGATCTTTGGCATTGACATCCGCTGCAATAATCATTTTTTGCTTGCTAACAAGAATAGCAGTACTTGTACTCATCAAAACATGACACATTTTATGGATAATAAATTGATATTCTTTACATGATGTTTCTAGGCTAATTCTTGCTCCATCATCGTACTCATTACTTACTAATGATTGAATATAACCCCTGATCATGCAAGAAGAGGATGTCTAGTCCTATATATCCCAAAGCGAGCTGAATTTGATGTTCTGGTGATTTCGATGATTACATTGCTAGCACAATATAGGGGAAGTATGTGCACGATCGGAGTGCTCAAACAGTTTCATCGGTAGGGCGGATGCCCAGTTTCTGATGAGAGACATTTTTTTGACAATTGAAATATGGCAGTTAAAGTGATGGAAAGAGCAGTTACACAATAATATCATTTAACCCTAGATTGTTAATACCACTTCTGATGCAAAAACAGCTGCCTGTGTAACACAAACCAGCGACTGAAATTCAGCAAGATCAGTCATCTTGCTTGTGACAAGTTATGTGTAAAACACCCTCTCACAGTGCAGAGGGAAAAGTAGGGCTCATCGTTGAATTGAAAACACATACGGTACAAAATATCTGTATGTGACAACAGAGACCATATATTATATGGTCTCTGGTGACAAGCTGACACAGTTTCACCGATACATCATCAACATATTTTAGTAGGAAACACATGATATATTTGTGTGAAATAGATGAATATATTGTTATCACTAAAGGTTAGCAAAATCAAAGCTTAAATGATCATAAAGATAAAAATTATGTTTTTGTCTTAATTGTCGGAAACTCTTAACACCGGGATATCATTTATTCATTATCAGTCCGAAATACCATGGTCAAATCCATTATAAGAATGCTTAGAAACTGAAACGTTTCTGCCATTACTCGTGATGTCAAGTGCTCCTAGTTATATGTGTCGTCCTTTTCATTATGCTATGAGCCTCTGAGCGCAAGAACATTGAGTAAATCAAGAGTAGATTAACCCGGTAGTCAACCAAAGAGAAAATAGACAACTTTACATGTCATGCGATTCAAATCAGATGTTAGCCTATTTCTACACCATATATACACGACATTATAGTTCTCAGCAATCTAACGACAAATCGCAGCATACACCATACCACAGTGATCAATTAAAGTTGCAACAACTTTCGGGAAGTTCAATTTTACAGCCAACTGAAGAGGGGTTAGGTAATTCTTTGATGCATAGAACAAACTCCTGTTGTATTCCGTGGCATCCGGTGATGCACCCTCATTCAGCAGATCTGTTACAGATTTTTCATCGCCGGCTTTAACTGAATCGATCAGCTTTTTGTCCTGTTCGATCTCTTTTTCCAAGGCTTCCGCACTCTTTTTCCACCTGAAATTCGCCATGTTGACTGTAGGTGCTTGTTAAAAATTGTGGAACTGATATTGCGGAAACGGATTGCTAAATTTTTAAAAAAAATCAGAAATTCGAAATATGTTTTTGAACACAGAAACGACAATAGGCGATATTTGGCAGGTTTGATTTGTCTGTTTTAAGGTAATCACAGGTCACAGGTACTCCACAATGCCATATAGGCGATATTTTAACGAAATATTTTAACTAAAATGATGAATATTATTTGAAGTAGCGGTATATGCTGCCTATAAAAATAATTGCAAGAGATTATTAATTAAACAACTGGATTTGGACCAGACAATCCAATGACTTACGTCATGAGCCACGATCTATGCACCTGAGCAGCCGGGGCGGTTTAAAAGACATACATAGCGTATAACACATAATTTAGTTTGTAAGTCTCAGATCGTGGCAACATTATTTCATGAGGGATAATCAATTTGTTCATTCATTTTATTATTCCAGATGTGGAGTCTTTACTCTGAAGGAGCTGAAAAATGTGTTTTACAGTGCAATAGAGTCAGCTAAATAAATCTATTCTTAAACCAGTGCATTCTCTCCAGGGCATACGTTCCGATAAGTCTCCACTATACCCTGGATGCATCTACGGCTCAGGAGGATACTTTTATTACCTCCCTTGGCTGGATTTTTATCCAATCAGGTGTATACGCTGGAAAGTTGAGCGAACCAATCACAACTCACTTTCGCTTTTAAATTATTTAACCGATTAAACTTGGCAAACAAACCATGCAGAGGTTCTCTGAAAGACGTAGATGGATATCTTGCATATGTTTTTAAAAAGTTTTGGGCCAATAAATTTGTCTGTATGATTTCCCCAAATTGTGAGTTGCACGGCGAGCAAACCTTCTCAGTTGCAACTGCTACCTTTGTTGACACTGGCAAGTTCGGTTATAACGGCGGCCTTGCTGATCAGCTACTGTGAGAAAGCGATAACAGCACCGTGAATTAATGCTTTAATGTTACCATGGTTATTAAAGGCGGGTTTGCCTATTACCATTCAATTATTGTTGTGTTTTAATGACATGTATGAAAAAAAATGAAAAAAATAACATTTGTAAACTTTTTTGTTACATGTCTTTAAGAACTAAGAATAGAGCCCATTTGACATTTTGTCACTGCTCATTTGACTTTCACCACAGCACATTTGACTTTTTCCATAGGCCCATTTGACTTGGCTCATAACGGCCCTTTTTGTCCTTCGGGCCATTTGACTAGATCCCTAGTCTGTCGCATAGGCCCTGAAGCAAATATATCCAAGAAAGCCCACGCAAGTCTAGAAAGTGTGGCATGTCTAGATTTCCTTAGCTTCTGAATATGAATGAAGTTTGAGGGCTCCATTTCATTATATTATTTTTCTTACTACGAACCCTTTTCAGTAAAATATGTTCATGTCAGAGACTAGTTGTCTACTAGAATCCGTAAGCACTGTGGACTAACTTGCGAAAAAAAACTGGACAAATGCTACATTTGCAGTGAACTATACTATCAACATAATGCATTAATTATACTACTCATCGAGAACTACTGGAAAGATAGGTATTTGATATCCTTACTGAAAAAAAACTTGAAGATGGATGACGCCTTTCTGGCATGATACAAACCTTATAACTTTCTCTCTTCATCACTTTATTTTTTAAATGATAGAAATGCATTCTTTCTTAAATTTACCACGTTCATCGTGAATCAAAATCCGCTGAAAACGGAGAAATAAATAAAAACAAGTCAGTGGATTCTTTTGGAGCAGAATTCGTCGGGAGTCTCCCGTGGAGGTAGTTGAGATACCAGAGCAACGGATGCATTCGCTGCGCACAAATCAGAAAATTGTTACATATGACCAATACTGTTTCTGAGAGAAGTGAACCTGTGTCATCTCCAAGGAAATCTTCTCACAAAAAAATCTGGATTTTCTTCAGTTTTTGAAATTAACCATCTCTTTAACTCTATTCTTTCCAGTCATAAACATTTAACATGACCAGAAATAGTTTGATTTAATGAAATTTGACATTGTTTTGTTTATATGTTTTTTTCCATTTTGTCCACATTAAAACAAACATTTGTTCATGGGTATGGCTTGAACCAAAGTTTGACTGGATAGTGATTTGAAATTACGCGATAACGTACTTACGATGTTTTATGAAATTGATCAGAATTCAAAAGTCACACGATTTCCTGAACCCGAACACTACGAAATATTTTGCGTAACTGCTTAGTGTACCCCGACACCATTCTAGGCCAAATGTATTTACCAGAGAAAATAGAGCTTCAAACGTAAATCATTATCCGACTTATTTTGATATGTTCTTTTATAGTTTACTGACAGGGAGTGCTCCATTATGCACTGCATCAATTCTCAATATTAACACAAAACAATTTCATTAACCGCTGCACTATCATATAATACATTTATTGTCATAAAATATATTGATTTTTATTTCCATTTGAAATATGAATAGGTTTAAAATGACATGGAGTTTTACAGATACATGATGAACGATATGCTCCCGGTGCCTTTTCAAAATGGCGGGGAAACGAAAATATCGTGATTTGGTAAGTGTCAAACGAGGTTATTTTCAACTAGAACTGATGTGTCTTGCAAAAGCTAAATATGCGTTTGTACATATACATTATATAGGTTTGTGCTGCATCATTTTACGCTGCCAGTTTAGTTATTACTCTTAAAAGTGTCGAAAATAACCTTAAGTGGTGTCGCGTCAAGTTATTGTTTACTTACATATTAAATGTTCAGCTCACACATACAGAATCATGCAAAAAGTGTTCGGACACTTGACGTAATTTCCATGGACTTACATGTTATACCAGCATAAATAATTTCCATGAAGGGAGTTTAGGGCGGATCTTTGTAAAATATGACTGGCAAATTGGAAAGGGTTCAGGCTAAAACGTCACCTGGTGGAAACGGCACCATTTGGACATAACGGCACCTCGCTTTGGCGAAAACGGTACAAATCTTATGGCGAAAACGGCACCAAATAAAATTTCTTAATTTTACTTTTGTGAAATATGAAACAAATCTTAGGTAAGTATGAAATTCAAACCTTACCTCAGGTACGTATGATCGACTAAGCAGACACGTAGAAGGGGAGAAGAAAGATAAGGTGGGTCACCAACAAAGTAATTAGCAAAACACTCACCATCCGCTGACAAAGATAATCTATACAAACAATTATGGAAAGTTTGTCCTGATAATTGGATTGCAGTATGGTTAGATGCGTCTACTCTGCCGACAGTGATTGAAACCATTTACTCAACTGGAATCACTCAAACTCAGTGTCAAAATCAGTGAAATCATCTCTACTCTGCTCTCATAATTTGAATGACATCATATTTATCAACTTACGTATGGTTCCACAATGCACAATCCCATAGGCCTCCATGTTAAAGGAGTTCACAGCACTGTACACATGTTGATTGAAATTTCACTATTCGATTAATAAGCCACGGAAAATTAAACAGAAATAAGGTGATTGTAGGTAGGATGAATCATGCAAGATGCTTACCCACAAATATGCAAAATTTGGCTTGGGTCTTACGAAAATTAGATTCATATAAATTATTCATGCTACACTAAATTAAAATGTAAGTGTATGGAAATTACATCAAGTGTCCGAATACTTTTTGCATGGATCTGTATTTCCGAAGATAATCCCTAATTAGGGATAACACTTAACACGCAGGTGGCTATCTGGTTCGTGGGTCAGCATCAGCATGGCAAAACTAGTGGGTCGTTTGCAATTACTGGCAGCTTTAGTTTGCAGACTTTGTTTGAAAGAAAAACAATCGCTGACTGTGACAAGCATGACCAATTTTGGGTAAGGCTTCCACCCGTATCCCCCTCGATTTTAAAGATAAGGCAATATATCTTTGAGTGGCATTTTTAGAAGTTGGATATGTCTTTCAGTATGTTCTGATACACTGAAAGAAACATGTTAAAACTCATCTTTATCATATGAGGTAAATATATTCAGGTGGTATGATTTGACTAGAATAAAATTTAAGGGGGTTACAGGTGGAAGTCTTTCCCAAATTCCACCACACATTACATTTTTTTATCTATTTCTGTAAGCCCAGTATGTCTTTTGTGCATATCAAGACTGCGTAAAACAACATGACTATCTGGTTCTTGGTCTCAATTAGCATATGTTCCCCAGATATACAGAACCTCAGATATGCATGACCAAAGTCTGTTGTAATTTTCTGTTAACATTGTTACAGAGATATCTCTTTATGAGAGGTTTGATACAGCGTGAGAGGTGGCAAAGAACCAGACAGTATTTGAAGTCAGCTGCTGAATGTACATCAAGAGCTATTGTCTCACTTGAACTGGCAGACAGTCCCATCAAGTCAGTGTCTCAAGCCAAGACCTTAGAAGGGGTAAGAAAACATGATTCTTTCCGTGTAATGATACACATTATCTCCTCTATGATGATGAACAATGATTAAGAAAAGTATAAAGTAAAGGGGCATTATTACTTTATGTAATTGATTGTTTCCTGATTGTACAGAGTAAGGGTTGTGGTATAGTTTCCTGATTGTACAGAGTAAGGGTTGTGGTATAGTTTCCTGATTGTACAGAGTAAGGGTTGTGGTATAGTTTCCTGATTGTACAGAGTAAGGGTTGTGGTATAGTTTCCTGATTGTACAGTGTAAGGGTTGTGGTATAGTTTCCTGATTGTACAGAGTAAGGGTTGTGGTATAGTTTCCTGATTGTACAGAGTAAGGGTTGTGGTATAGTTTCCTGATTGTACAGAGTAAGGGTTGTGGTATAGTTTCCTGATTGTACAGAGTAAGGGTTGTGGTATAGTTTCCTGATTGTACAGTGTAAGGGTTGTGGTATAGTTTCCTGATTGTACAGTGTAAGGGTTGTGGTATAGTTTCCTGATTGTACAGAGTAAGGGTTGTGGTATAGTTTCCTGATTGTACAGTGTAAGGGTTGTGGTATAGTTTCCTGATTGTACAGTGTAAGGGTTGTGGTATAGTTTCCTGATTGTACAGTGTAAGGGTTGTGGTATAGTTTCCTGATTGTACAGAGTAAGGGTTGTGGTATAGTTTCCTGATTGTACAGTGTAAGGGTTGTGGTATAGTTTCCTGATTGTACAGTGTAAGGGTTGTGGTATAGTTTCCTGATTGTACAGAGTAAGGGTTGTGGTATAGTTTCCTGATTGTACAGAGTAAGGGTTGTGGTATAGTTTCCTGATTGTACAGTGTAAGGGTTGTGGTATAGTTTCCTGATTGTACAGTGTAAGGGTTGTGGTATAGTTTCCTGATTGTACAGTGTAAGTGTTGTGGTATAGTTTCCTGATTGTACAGAGTAAGGGTTGTGGTATAGTTTCCTGATTGTACAGAGTAAGGGTTGTGGTATAGTTTCCTGATTGTACAGTGTAAGGGTTGTGGTATAGTTTCCTGATTGTACAGAGTAAGGGTTGTGGTATAGTTTCCTGATTGTACAGAGTAAGGGTTGTGGTATAGTTTCCTGATTGTACAGTGTAAGGGTTGTGGTATAGTTTCCTGATTGTACAGTGTAAGGGTTGTGGTATAGTTTCCTGATTGTACAGAGTAAGGGTTGTGGTATAGTTTCCTGATTGTACAGTGTAAGGGTTGTGGTATAGTTTCCTGATTGTACAGTGTAAGGGTTGTGGTATAGTTTCCTGATTGTACAGTGTAAGGGTTGTGGTATAGTTTCCTGATTGTACAGTGTAAGTGTTGTGGTATAGTTTCCTGATTGTACAGAGTAAGGGTTGTGGTATAGTTTCCTGATTGTACAGAGTAAGGGTTGTGGTATAGTTTCCTGATTGTACAGTGTAAGGGTTGTGGTATAGTTTCCTGATTGTACAGAGTAAGGGTTGTGGTATAGTTTCCTGATTGTACAGTGTAAGGGTTGTGGTATAGTTTCCTGATTGTACAGTGTAAGGGTTGTGGTATAGTTTCCTGATTGTACAGTGTAAGGGTTGTGGTATAGTTTCCTGATTGTACAGAGTAAGGGTTGTGGTATAGTTTCCTGATTGTGCAATACAAGGGTTGTGGTATTGTTTCCTAATCGTGCAATGTAAGGGTTGTGGCATAGTTTCCTAATCGTGCAATGTAAGGGTTGTGGCATAGTTTCCTGATCGTGCAATGTAAGGGTTGTGGTATAGTTTCCTGATTGTACAGAGTAAGGGTTGTGGTATAGTTTCCTGATTGTACAGAGTAAGGGTTGTGGTATAGTTTCCTCATTGTGCAATACAAGGGTTGTGGTATAGTTTCCTCATCGTGCAATGTAAGGGTTGTGGTATAGTTTCCTGATTGTACAGAGTAAGGGTTGTGGTATAGTTTCCTGATTGTGCAATACAAGGGTTGTGGTATAGTTTCCTAATCGTGCAATGTAAGGGTTGTGGTATAGTTTCCTGATTGTACAGAGTAAGGGTTGTGGTATAGTTTCCTGATTGTACAGAGTAAGGGTTGTGGTATAGTTTCCTGATTGTACAGTGTAAGGGTTGTGGTATAGTTTCCTGATTGTACAGTGTAAGGGTTGTGGTATAGTTTCCTGATTGTACAGAGTAAGGGTTGTGGTATAGTTTCCTGATTGTACAGTGTAAGGGTTGTGGTATAGTTTCCTGATTGTACAGTGTAAGGGTTGTGGTATAGTTTCCTGATTGTACAGAGTAAGGGTTGTGGTATAGTTTCCTGATTGTACAGAGTAAGGGTTGTGGTATAGTTTCCTGATTGTACAGAGTAAGGGTTGTGGTATAGTTTCCTGATTGTACAGTGTAAGGGTTGTGGTATAGTTTCCTGATTGTACAGTGTAAGGGTTGTGGTATAGTTTCCTGATTGTACAGTGTAAGGGTTGTGGTATAGTTTCCTGATCGTGCGATGGGAGGGTTGTGGTATAGTTTCCTGATTGTACAATGTAAGGGTTGTGGTATAGTTTCCTGATTGTACAATGTTAGGGTTGTGGTATAGTTTCCCGATTGTGCATTGGAAGGGTTGTGATTGTGCATTGGAAGGGTTGTGGTATAGTTTCCTGATTGGACAATGTAAGGGTTGTGGTATAGTTTCCTGACTGTGCAATGGAAGGGTTGTGGTATAGTTTCCTGATTGTGCAATGGAAATTGGAACGGTTGTGGTATAGTTTCCTGATTGTGCAATAGTTGATAGTTTAAACCGTGTACATTTACCACACCATTAATGTTTAAGTAACTATTGCAGAGACAATCAAAAATTGAAATAGGTATCCCTTACCATGATGTAGATCTTGGAGTCCATTGATCACAGACTGCATTATGTTACTGCTAAATTTAACCAGTCAGTGATATCAGAGTAGAAAATGTTCCGATTACCTCACCCTGGTCATGAGAGATGACAAAAGATACATATAGTGTGTTATAAGAGATTCCTATAATAAGAAACCATATAATAATTATATGGTCTCTGCTATAATACAGAGTCAACTGATTTCAGATTGGAGGTGAGACATTGCAGCGTTTGAAGGAGATTCAGGAGAAGAAGGAGAAGTCCATGGACCGTCCTAATGATGGGAAGTTTGTCAGTTCCGCTGGTGCCATCCTTGTATCCCTGCTGGATCTCACTGAGCAGGTGGAGAGGTCAGGGTGAGTGGACTGTGAAGTAACATAACAGTCTATTGTAAAATTTTTGATTGCTTTGTTTGACGTTTCAAATCCATATAATCATTACTAGAGGTATCAAGTGGTTTAGAACAGGTATTGAGCCAGAATACATTTGGTCTTCAGCTACCCATGCTTGTCGAAAGGCAACTAACAGGATCAGGCAGTCAGGCTCACTGGTTTAGTGAATGAATGAATTTATTTCAGTAAAGGGACCACAGGCCCATTATACAGTGCATCATACAAAAGGTTACAAATACTGTTGGAGCAGGTGATATATTGATAATCATGGTCAAGTTGGCGACAGAAACAATCAACATTTCTTCATTGCAAGAAATATATGCTTCCCTAAACTTTCAATGATTCATGCATTGGCTGATGTTAAAAGTAGATACAGCTTATGTCCTGATGGATGTTTCCAATGATATCTTGGTAATAATGATTGCGTTAATTCGTCATAAAATATTCACTATAGAATAAAATGTAATTCTGTTTCTACAGCAGGTGCAACACATAATGGACATCGGCGTTCCTCTCTCTTTAACCCCAGTTTCCAGGCTCACTGGTTTAGTTGACACATGTCATTGTATCCCATTTATGTAGATCGATGCTCATTTTGTTGATGACTCGAATGTCTAGTGCAGACCTATATATAGACCATTGTCAATGCTGAAATATTACTGAGAGTGGCATTACACAACATATAAACAAACTAGAGGCAGCAAATCCTCTCTATCATTAATAGAGTTATCAAATCCATTCAGTATTTATTAGAGATATCAAGCGGTTTACATGAGGTATATCGAATCCACTAAATCATTACCTCCACATCATTATGAAAGAAACCATTTCTTTTTAAGCTTTTCTTTCTCACACCTGACCTGTAGGTCTTTTTAGGCACAGTCAGATAGTTCAGATGTTTATCACATGAGTGCATTGCGGGCCAGTTGTCTTAGACTCAAGGCAAGTGATCCAGCGAACTTGAGGTGTCGGGATCGAGCTCACCTGTAAGCGGGTCTAAAAAGCCTTGGTGTACAGTACACAACCCTGTGCACTTAAAGGAACCCACAAGTCCGATGATATATGACCAGATGGTGGCCACATGAATACATGTAAACATCTAGTTGCGGGTACAGCAACATGCAGTAAACTTGGACAAAGTGTTGTGATTATGGGTGTGGGTACCTCTTAGGGAGAGAAAGCCATAGTCACCTAGTGGATGCAAGAGTTGTATGATCTCATGGGAATTGAGATTTATATTATAATAAGATGTGCCACTGAGAGGGGAATAAATATCAGTGCCTTCAGCCTGTACTAATGGTATGGGTATGTGCGCTATATAAATATCCTATAATAAATCTGAGAAAATATGTTTTTGACAGAAAACCTATGTCTGAAACCTTTAGATTTGCAAGTCGGTAGCTTTATCTTCCAACATCTTCCAATGTGAAGTGTAATACATGTAGGAAAGAAATTGGGTTTTGTCCAGCACATCCACCAGGCACTAATAAGATATATTAGGTGTGCATTTGTATTCAACCATCCCATCAGTAACACTTCTTTAAACATGGTATAACATATATTATTGTAGATAAGCTGACCTCATAGGTAAACCAACCCCGAACTTAACCCTTAATATCAATATCAAAATGGTATGTTTCGTACACTTGCAAACCCCGTGCCATTGAGTGTCTTAATTATGGGTAACTCAGATCTCAGACAACTGGCAGTTACCGATGACTATAACTTATGTCAGCACAGATCGATGCTCATGCTGTTGATCACTGGATTGTCAGTTCCAGACTCGATTATTTACAGACCACTGCCATAAAGCTGGAAGAGAATGCGGCGTAAAACTAAACTCACTCACTCACTCTTTTTCATTCTGTTTCTATCCCTGGAACAATACATATATACACACTATACATGATCTTGGCAGTGCGGTCTTTCACAGGGACTGAGTTCATGACATATGTAGTCTTGTTTTTGCCAACCCCAGCTGATGGAATTCACTGAAGGTGTAAGAAAAGCGTACCAACAGACTTTTCTCTTTTATGAAGCTGACATACAGCGATTAAACTGTTCAAAGTCAAATGACTAAATCAATTTGTGTTTCCAACAGGGATGATGTGGCACTGATTCCCGAAGAAGTCCTTAAGTGTGAGGCCAAGTCCATTTGTGAGGAGATTTTCCTGGGAGATGACACAGGTTTGACTCAGCTCAAGACATGTATAGCAGTTTGTTTTATGTATGCTCGATGAATGTATTGCTTGCTCTGATGTGGCAGCTACTTTTGAGGAACTCTGATCTAGTTTTGGGCAATGGTTGAAATCTCACATTACCGACAACAATCATTTAAAAACAATTGGTTAGCATCATTTTTCAGGTTTTCCTATTCAGGTTGTTTTTGCCGATAAGTATAACACGATGCAACTTGTAACTTTAAAGTGATGACTCACATATCATGGAGATAAAGCTCCCTGAGCCTTCAAGAAATATTCAGTCATGACTTTACAGTTAGTGAAGTAGGTATTCTAAGAAAGTAAACACATTTTCAGGCCCTGATAACTTCGAAGATATGCCCCATTGACTAAAACAGTAGTTCCCAAATTGTTTGTGTTCAATATTGAGACAATGCGATTGATTGCTTAGTCATTTGGTCACTTTGAGCCAATCTTCAAATATTTCCATTAATCGGAACACCACTACTCTGATCCAAAAAGATCAATTAGGTTTGATTTCCACTTTTTGAGAGACAGAATGTCTGGGCAAATATTGTAATAAGACAGAAGATAACATAATTTCTAAAACAAAACGATGATGATGAAAGAGTATGGGCAATGTGTATTTCAGGATTTTGTCAAGCTTGGTGGCGTATTGAGGTTCTGATAAAAAGAGGCTTGATCACACGAAGACAGCGCCAAAGAGAACCTGTGTATCAGCTGATGGAACTGGGACGACATTCTGCCAACAGGTTACGAAGTATGTTCATAAGGCTGTCAAAGAAAAGTGAATCAAACAAAAAATACAGCGTTATGGTTGTTGTAAATGACACCATGAAGTATGTGTTTTACATATAAACATGTGTCTTCTATGGTAAACCATGATTACCTGTCTTTGATTTCCATTTGCCAGTTTGATTGGCTTCAATGCCAAGTCTAACAAAGCAATCAGAATGTCTGTTACAAACCAGTTTGGGAGGCCATATGAACAACAAGACTCACTGATTGTCCTGAAGTTCAGAAATTCAGTATTGAGAAACCGACTGACACCCTAACGAGAGGGGTTCTTGAGAGTGGCTCATTTAGAAGTTGGATTTCAAGTAAAAGGCAAATAGGATGGATGACAAGTTCTTCTTTATTGCATGTCACAATGTGTCCTCCTTTGTCAGGTGAATTCACAATCCTTCGGAAGAACAGGCAAGGAATAGCCTAGAAACGTTGTGACATACAATAAAGAAGAACTTGTCATCCATTGTACTTGCCTTTTACCCAAAAGAAAGCCCTAAGTATCCTGATGGAAAGGATGTCCTCATATCCTGTTGGTTTGGTTTTTAGGTAATGCGAATTACCCTCCTTTCTACACTGAATTAATAACCCGCAATGATGAGATGAATTTCACTGAGATTTGTTGCTGTGATGTATTTACAGGTGACAGGAATGCAGTTTTCCCTAAGTCCAAGTTGTTGAAGTCACCACGTTCATTTCCACCCCAGCAGAAGTCAGCAGAAGCCAAGCTACCATCTCAGTCACAAGAAAGCTTCCTCTACACTAATGACACTGGTTCTGATGGGTATGATCTCTTACTTAAAGACAACTCAGTAGTAATCCCAAGTTGTCCATATTCTGTGCCCCGTTCCACAAAACATTCACTTCACTATGATGATCTAAAGTCTGAGACATAACCATTAGTTTACTAGGGCAGCAATGAATCACCTAGACCTCGATTCGATTAGACTTTCAATATTGGACATCGACTTGATCATTTTCGATTCGATTCGATTCTTCATACAAGTTAAAAACATCCAATTTCAGAACTTTAGCATGAAAGCAATCATCAACTTGGCGATGTCTACCAACTATACTTATTGGATAATTAGCCCATCATCAACCACACGTTTTGCGTTTTTAGTCAGCTCTCAAAACTGCTCGAGTTGGAGTCAAAATTATGTTTAGCTATGTGGAAAGAATTTAAACAGGTATTCAAGTATCAAATTAAAATAGTGATTATGTTTTTTGAAATTCAAAACAAAGGTGTCACATTCGATTTTCAATGAATCGAAGCGAATTGTTGCAGCCATACAGCTAATAACAGCCAGCTTTGATCACTTTGTGAAATAGATCCTCGGTTCACAAGATCTTCTGGAACTGTTACCATTGCTAATATTACAATGCAGGACACTCTAGCATAGCGACCTGACTGTCTGCCCAATGCTTGACTTCCGGTCTCCGTCACTCAGTGAGTTTGACTGTGGTCACCTTGTTCTTCAGCTTGTTCTTCTTCATCTGGTTGGAATGATGATGAAGATCACTTTTGTTACCAGCTGATTGATATGGGGAGAAAAACTCACTTTGGAGTGTAAATAATTTTAGGCTTGGTAATCATCGATCACACAAAGACTGGAATTGAGGAGAGGCGACATTCAGAAAGGCCACCTTGGGATGTTTTCATATTTCAGCTCATGTAGTGTTCTCAAACATAATCCATCATGGCATTGGGAGAACTATATTACCAATAAAGCTGAGAATTAATCTATGTCATTGTCAGAAATATACAGTTGTAAATCCTTGTAGTGTATAAGTGTACCTATGCTGATGGATTGTTCGTTTTCTAAGATAGCTGAAGATCATTTCCTGTTACATGCTTGAGAGAGTTCTTTTTGTTTCAACTTCAGTATAATCCTGGAGGTTGACACACAAGAAATGGGTGGTGACAGAGTTGGTCTGGGTGAGGTAAGTGGTGAACCCAGGTTATAATCTCACCATGGTGAAGTATTGAGAGTATTTAACTTTGTCTGAAACAGACAGTTTTAAGGTTTTTTATCCCCCTGGTATCCCGTTTTATATCCCGTCTGTCTGTCCGTACGTCCATCTGTAATCATTTTGTTTCCGGAGCATAACTCGTTCAATATTTATAGACCAAACTTAACAGATATAATAATGTCAACCTATAAGTGTGCCTTTTACAGAGTTTTTGCATTTTTATTTTTTTTGTTTTCCCATGGGACGTTTTGGTGTTAATCTAATGGTGGGGTGGGCTTCGTTTCCAGAGCCGAACTCAAAAACCATTCAATATTTTTCTGCAAAACTTAATAGATATATCAATCAGAAACTAAAGTGGTGCTTTTTGCTACTTTCAGGTTTTTGTGATTTATCATTTCCTCGGTTTCCATGGAAATGTATCGGACTTAGTCTCCAAATGGAGGGATGGGCTTCGTTTCCGGAGCAGAACTCAAAAACCCTTCAATATTTTTCTGCAAAACTTGTTACATACTTCAGTCAGAACCTAAAGTGGTGCATTTTGGTATTTACAGGTGTTAGTGATTTATTATTTTCTCGGTTTTCATGGAAACGTTTCTGACTTAGTCTCAAGATGGAGGGATGGGCTTTGTTTCTGGAGCAGAATTTAAAATTCGTTCTTTATTTTTCAGCAAAACTTGGTAGATATACCAATCAGAAGCTAAAATGGTGCCTTTTGCTATTTACAGATTTTTGTGATTTATCATTTTCCCACGATTCGATTCTGACTTAGTCTCAAAGTGGTGGAGTGGGCTTCGTTTCTGGAGCAGAACTCAAAAACCGTTCAATATTTTTCATGAAAAACTTGGTAGATATGTGCGGCAGACCCCAAAGTGGTGCCTTTTTTTATTTACAGGTTTTTGTGATATATTATTTCTCAGTTTCCATGGAAACATTTCAGACTTAGTCTCAAAAGTGAGAAGTGTCTTCCACTACCGGAGCAGAACTCAAAAGCTTCTTAATATCTGTCACTAAAGCTTGGTAGATATGTGTGACAGACCCCAAAGTGGTACCTTTTGTTATTTACAGGTTTTTGTGATTTATTATGTTTGTTGCTTTCCATGGAAATGTTTTGGACTTAGTCTCAAAATGGAGGGATAGGCTTCGTTTCAAAAACTTCTCAATATCTGTCAGTGCAACTTGGTAGATATGTGTAGCAGACCCCAAAGTGGTACCTTTTGGTATTTACAGGTTTTTGTGATTTATTATTTTCTTGGTTTCCATGGAAACGTTCCGAACTTAGTCACAAAAGTGAGAGGTGTCTTCCGTTTCCGGAGTACAACCCCAAAACTTCTTAATATCTGTCAGTGTAACTTGGCAGATATGTGTGACAGACCCCAAAGTGGTGGCTTTTGTTATTAACAGGTTGTTGTGATTTATTATTTTCTTGGTTTCCATGGAAACGTTTCGAACTTAGTCACAAAAGTGAGTTTCCGGAGCAGAACTCAAAAAACGTTCCATTTTTTTCTGCAAAACTTGGTAGATATATCAAATGGAACCTAAAGTGGTACTTTCTGCTACTTACAGGTTTTTATGAGTTAATATTTTCTTGCTTTCCATGGAAACGTTTCGGACTTAGACTCAAAATGGAGGGATGGGCCTCATTTCCAGAGCACAACTCAAAAACTATTTAATATCTTTCAGCAAAACTTGAAAGATATTTGAGGTGGGGGTGCGAGCAGCAATGTTGTGCATAAAAATGTTAAAAAGTTATGCTAAAGAAATATGGGAATTGGTGGAGGGAGATGGTGGAAATTGAATTTGTACGTTGTCCTTCTTCTCCTTAGAAATCATCGTCATCCCCCTAGTCATAAATCATGAATGGTCCCTTACTGTGATGTCAAGTTCCTAGTGCATAGACAATAACATACACAAAATTTGTCGCATTAAATGTAGTTGTATAGATAGATTATGAGTGTTTGCCACCAAGAACAAACCTTGGGTTAGCACTAGTCGCTGGAGAAGTAAGTACAGTTTGCTAAATAACTGTCCCTTCTCTGCTATGTTTCATCATAGTATTCTCACCAACAGCATTGTAAACGCTTGGAGGATGCAGGTGTGCGGTATCGAAGTTGTCGGCTGCCGTGTGGTGACTACCGGTGGGTGTGGCGTTGTGATGGTGGCGAGATGATGATACCGCTGTTGATGGAGAGGAAACGAGCTGGTAGGATGTCTCTCCAGTATCCTGTTGGAATTGCTGTAACTGTCCTAACTACCCAGTATTTTGGCATAGTTCTATAGTAAATACAGTATACTTGCAAAAAGTTTATCATTGATGCACAGTTAGTCACCAAGTTATTGTGTGTCACCATGTAATTGTGCGTCACTTTGTGACCTGATTGTGTGTCACCATGTGACTGTGTGTCACCATGTAATTGTGTGTCACTTTGTGACCTGATTGTGTGTCACCATGTGACTGTGTGTCACCAAGTGATTGTGCGTCACTTTGTGACCTGATTGTGTGTCACCATGTGACTGTTAGTCACCAAGTGATTGTGTGTCACCATGTAATTGTGCGTCACTTTGTGACCTGATTGTGTGTCACCATGTGACTGTGTGTTACCAAGTGATTGTGTGTCACCATGTAATTGTGTGTCACTTTGTGACCTGATTGTGTGTCACCATGTGACTGTTAGTCACCAAGTGATTGTGTCACCATGTAATTGTGTGTCACTTTGTGACCTGATTGTGTGTCATCATGAGATTGTGTCACCATGTGGCCTGATTGTGTGTTACTTTGTGACCTGACTGTGTGTAACCATGTGACCTGATTGTGTGTCACTTTGTGACCTGACTCTGTGTCACTATGTGACCTGATTGTGAGTCACAATATAATTGTGTGTTAGAATGCAACCTGATTGTGTGCTGATTTCTTTGTCTCTGTAACTGAGTATCATATTATACATTCATGGATAGTACCAATACAGTCGAACCCCGTTTATCCGGACATTTTGGTTTCACTCGAAAATCATCCAGATTGCGAGATGTCCGGTTAACTGGATCAAACAAGCAAAACGTGAAAATTAAGTGAAAGCAAAAAAGGGAAATTTTTTTCATGCACATATATCAGTAAATCAACAGTCAAGAGTAATGAAAGTGAATCATCATAACATAAGTGTACTGATAATACATAGAAGGCGGAACGCATGTTACAAGTTGTCAGGTTCAGGTAATCATGTAGAGTGTGAAGCTTCAGGTGGTAAGTTAGATATAAAAAGAACGTATATCGATGACAAAAAGTCTCTATTTTGCCAGTTGCATACGCTGTTTTATGTTCGAATACCCTGAAAACATATGACATCGCATCAAACTTATGCTGCCTGCAGAAAGTAAGCTTCCGGATGGGATCACATGACTTAGATCATGTCGCAGGTTATTTTTAACTTGCATTGCGACAGATGGAAGGGGCTGATTTGTAAGTGTTATATACAGTACAATTACAGTGTAGTTAACCGTAATCCTACTTAACATGTGTTTTCGTTATTGATGAGATGTTCTCACACCCGCCAAATCCTAATGAACAACCAGAGTGACAGTTTTGGATATGTGGGGTCCGAGTGAATGGGGTTGGACTCTATAGACAATAACAGATATGTTTGATAGTGCGACAGATTTGTCATACCCATTCCCCAGATGACATTGCCAACAGTCTGAAGGATGGTCGCTTCTGGCGCCAGGTGACCAAAATGGTAGAATGGAAAGAGGACTTCAAACAGAAAGACATATCAGCTCGCCTTGTGTATGTCATAGAGGGGGACCCAGGGAACTACGTCGTCAAGTGCAGAGACGGTTGTCGAGGGGTCGGCAGGTGTGGGAACCCCAATCTGGCTCAAGTACAGGTAAGTCTGTTGCTGCAATAAACATTAGGGCAGAGTTGGTCCATCATCTTACACCGCGTAACTGGAGTGCAGTGTTGTGTCCTTTAGGCATGCTTGAAACCTGACAATGCGGGTTCAAATCCCATTTCACTTGGATTGTTTTTCATGTCAGCATCAGACTGTAACACTTTTTGTTTTACTTGTGGTAAATGCTGCATTAAAACAGTGTATGAAATAAGGCCTGTCCGACAACATGAGACTGGCTAGATTTCTAATGAACTTTTTAAATTTACAGCTAGCCGGCCCCATGGTCTGGTCAAAATTTTAGGTAACATGTTCCGGTAATATTCTTTGGATTGTCTCGTCTGGTTAAATCCATTTTGGGCTGGTAACATTTTGAAGTTACCAGCCCTGATGTCTGACTGGGCTTTTAGCTCGTTTCATACACTGGTTAAAAGATATTTGCCAATTCTGACACAAAATAGTAATATTTCTTTCACTAATGCCAGGCAGAAAACAACAGCATACAGTGAAGTTTTATGTGCTATGAGAAGATGTCTGTTATATTCTTAACATCATTTATTGATATTTGTAAGTATAGAATAAGTTCCACAAACTTCACGTTATGATACAGCGGTAAAACCTTTTTAACTCTGAGATGGCTTCATGGAGCATTAAGCATGGACAGTGAAAAAGTTCAAAGTTCCTACTAGAAATAATAAGATCATTTATCATGTTGATGTTAGCCCTGTTTGTGTTTTCACTCTCTCGATCCTCCTAGCTCGCCATGAAGGACCTGGAGGAGCACCCTGAGCTGGAGGTCCGACACACAAGCTGTGTGGAGGCCACGGTACAGTACCTTGCTGTCGTCTCCCAGGAAATACAGAAGAGGTTAGTTTACTAAACATTGGTCTTGTTTAGCTCAACCTTGCTGTCATTAACAGCCTGAACTCCGGTACTGTGTCAGTACTATAATCCTTATGATCATGGGATATTTAGCACATATCCAACTCAAGGCGCTGGAGTGTTCCCTCGATCAACAGATGTCTCTTTTTTTCTGGCATTGTGTTAACCAACTCATCTCCCTGGGGAGTATTTTGTCAGTTCACTGCCAAAAACTTACTACAATAGACTAAAAGAGGTGGTACATTACTGCAAAGTGTAAGAGAGGTGGTGGGGTAGCCCAGTGGTGAAGAGGACCAGGGTTCAATTCCTTACATGGTCATATGGTGTGAAACCCATTTCTGATGTCCCAACCCTGATGTAACTGGAATATTGCTAAATGCTGTGTAAAACCCAGCTCACTCACCCATTAGACATTGACTTGATCAGAATGAACAAATCTCGGTGGTTGTCATGAGAAGTTATTGGAATCTGTACTCTACCTCAGCCCAGTTAGTTGGTTTGTTAATAAACCCCACACTCAGCAATATTCCAGCTATATGGTGGTCTGTAAGTAATCAATCTTGACCATACAGTCTTGTGATCAACAGCATGAGCATCGATCTATGCAATTTTGATACACTGACGTGTCCACTAAGTCAGCAGGCGTTGACCTATTCCCATTAATGGGTTACTGAAGACCAGTTTGAACCCAATCTTCAGGGGTCATTAAGTATAGCAGTATATTTACCAAACTGTCACTATACTTATGTATAATCCCAAGCAATCCAAGTGTTGAGTGCAGTAAGCCACGTGACAATAATCCTCATCCTGTTGCAGTTTGGATGTTTGATGTCTCTAAAATGTAGATGAAATCAGTATTACTGCACAAAATTACTGGTAAACCACATACTGCATGATCCCCAAGGAGTTTAGATTGACATTGAGTGATCAAGGAATAAACAGTTTTGTTGGATTTTGGCGCTATGCAAATATCTTATAATAATGACAACAACAATAGTGCAATATGCATCTGAAAACTGGCATATCTGGTAAATAAGACATGACTGTGTTGTGGTTATCTCTATTAAATCTGTTTATGCTTAAGTCAAATCTACACAGACTTTCACTGACAACGAATGTTTCCCTTTGTTAGTAATGCTGGTTTTGGCATACCCTTTACGATACGATACATCTCCACATTAAAATTTTAGTCACAATGATATGTTACCAAAGTGTTGTGCATTTAAATAAGAAATACAGTTCATTATACCATCATGGATAGTGTAATGAAGCACACTTTCGCCCTAAACTATTGTACTTAGAGGAAGAGGACGCTATTACAGTATACTTGGGGGCAGAGCGAACTGTATTGCATTTTTAAGATGCCTAATTTAATACTTTCTAAGGATAATTTGATTAACCTAAGGCAGAAAACAAATGAAGGTGTTGGTGACCTAAATTAAGAATCTTCATACAGAGCTAACTGATGCGCTGTTCCTTTGATATGTCTGCTGCCCTACTGTAAGATGTACTGTACATAAACGTAATGTTTCCACCAGTGATGTTAGCTGAGTGACGCAACTACAATCCAAGAAACGGGATGCAATGGAGTAGTTTACAGTAGGAGACTGCACAAGGCAATGACAACTGACATACGTTGTGACGTAATGTAAAAGTGTTTGATTACGAGGGGGCAGATTAGATGGCACAGTGACACATTGTGACATAAAGCACAAAGTGCACATTATTGTTTGATAATGCCTTTGATCTTTCACCAAAGCATACTAGAAGGTGTGATATGATATTAATCCCAATATGAGGGTGGCGATACAATACATATCATGTTACTGATACCTTTCATTCTAACACCAACTGTAAAACACCATAGGATACAACAAAAGCAATGATTAAGTGAAAGAAAGTTTTATTTGAAAAAAGTGTCGCATTGGGCACTTTTTGTAAAACAAGTACAAAATAAACAAATCATAATATTGTTTTAAACAGAAAACAGATAAAAAATGTCTTTAATATCTGTATGCTGTAGGATGCTGGGACTGCAGTGATGTAATAGAATATATAATTACAGATATTGCACCTCGGCAGTATTCAGAATTAAACATCAGTGTATTGTGGCCTTTTTAAAGTATCGCATGGATCAATGCATCAGTGTGTACCAATGAATTGTCATGACACTATTTGTTAGTAACTGACAAGATGACATACTGTACTGCTATAAATCGTCTATACAGAAAATAGAATCCCTAACTATCCCATCTAATTTTGATATTCCTCTTTTCAGAACCATAAAAAAATTTTTAGTTTGTAGAAAACTGGCTCAGCATGTACAGTCAGTGTTACTCACTTTCAGTGTTACTTTCAAACATTATAGCATTATGTGCCAGTACATTTTATTTGCCAATACACGACCCTTGCAATATTCCTGTCAAAAGAAGTTGGATGTTTGAATGTACACCTAGATATGTAGCCATGTTCCTAATGCTGTATTTATATTTCAGAGCTAGCAAGGGAGAATATGATATGCTGATAGTGAACAGATTCCGAGAACTCAACGCTCCATCCACCAAACACAACTCTACTGAGACAGAAGAAATTGTGACCAAGGAAGACAATAACTCTATCAAACATAAACCTCAAACAGAATGTGCAGACTTAGTTTTGGAAATAGAAGACGATTCTCTGGAAATCAATGCAAGAAATAGTCCCAAAAATAATGTTTCTTGTGGCAATCAAGACAGCGAAGAGTTACCTCCCCTTGACCATAATCCCAAGACCCTATGCTCCCAGAGCCAAATCAGTTTTACAGATTCCAACCCCAGGAATGGTGTATGTGAAAGTACTCCCATTGACTCAAAGTCTGTATTTGTTTCTGCAGAAAAGATCAAAGAAACAAACAAGACAATTCAGTCCAGGATTCCTGTCGAAGATGAAGCAAATGCTGGGTTTGATATTAATACAGAGCTGGCAATATTCTCATCATTTTCTGAACATGCAAAGACAAAAAGGACGTTTACAGACCATGAACAGGAGACAGATTGTAGTGCAACTAAGAAATTTCTTTCCTCGCCATTGAAGAAGTTAAAGTTTAACAGCAGTGCTGATTGTATTGAGATTCCGCAGCAAATAAACCGTGTGTCGCTATGCCATGGGAAAGTGTACCTCATGAAGAGATATGGAAAAACTCACCAAGTCAGTAGAAAATTGTCTGGATGTGACGGAAGCAAGGTTGATCCAGTTGAGACTGACAGTGCTGCTTCAAGAACATGTGTTGAACTGTCTCCTAGAAGAGTGGATGTATCCTCTAGTCCTGGTTGTTCTGGGGTGGAAGCAAATCCTCATTCTTGTGGCAGAGAGGAATCTGAAAGCAGGACAGAAGATAATGCTGGTGCAAAATTAACTGTAAAGATGACTTTTGGCAGTAAAATCAGTAACTGTGATCAACAGAGGAATTTTACAGAACGACCTGTCACACCTGACGTTCTGGGCACTTCGAACATTGCAGACAAAGAGGAATACTCGGGAAAGAGTATTCTGGAGAAAGACATTTTCGAACAACATTCTGACTCAGATGACAGTCTTCCAGAGATAAACATTGATGAGAGGAAAGAGTTGCCTGAACTTCCAGAACTGAAGCCTCATCCCATTCCGTCAACTTCAGCTGCAGCAGCTGTGACAGCAAGACCTGATTCTAAGCACTATGGTACTCATGAACAGGACATTGCAGTTCACTCTACCTCTAAAATTTCCAACAAACGAGGCAGAAAATCACCTCGTGATCACAGAAAACAGTTAACTGATGACGATGATCATCCTCATCATGATGAAGCTGTTCAGTCTGTCTCTAGACCTTCAAATAAATGGTTAAGGAAATCTACTCAAAGTCGTAAAAAACAGTTAATGAATGAAGATGTTGATGATGTTGATGATGATGACCATGTTGTCATTGATTTGGATGCTGAGGATGACACAGAATTTTATGGCCAAGGTCAGAGGAAGCGGAGATCAGGTGGGCGAGGAAGAACGGGAAAACGAGTGGATGAGACCCTTGTGTTAAAGGTCACTAATATCTTACCTCAGTATGATGCACAACAAATCAGGGCAGCTCTCATCAAATGTCAGATGAATGTGGAACAGACAGTGATGGAACTGCTGGATGCAATGCCAAAGGATGGGGATGTGGTTGATCTCACCTAATTTTTCATGGACCTGATTGGTCCCAGGTGATCAGTCAGAGATGTGGTGGATTTCAAGTGATTGGTCAAGGATGTGGTCGAAATCATGTGATCGGTCAGGGACGTGGTTAATCTCACGTGTTTTAAGTAGATATGTTATTGTTACTATTATCACAGGGTGTTTATATAGCGCATATCCACCCAAATAGTACATGCTCAAGACGTTGGGGTGTATATGTGTATATATATATATATATATTTTTTACTTGATCATTGCATGTCAATCTCAGCGGTACATCATATTATCAATCTCAACTCCCTGGGATGTATACAACTCTTGCTGCCACAATGCACACCTAGCTATTGCAACTTTCTCATCCTTGAGCGGTACCCATTCACAACCATGCTTTAGCACGTATTCATGTGGCCACCAACTCTTAATATACCAGAATCTAGGGAATTTTTAAGTGCACAGGGTTGTGTACTGTACACTAGGGGTTGTGACACAAATGAATGAGACGAAACTTGAATATGAAACCAAGCTGTTCAGTAGCATCTCACTGGGGCTCCTTTCCAAATGAAAATAAATTATTGGTTTCTGTCATATTATAATTATTCAGAGACTAAACATTAGTCTGTGACAGCATGTGTATGTGTCATGTTGTGTACAGAAATCTCCATGGATACCATAATGTGATGAGAAGTTACCAGTCTAGTCAATGATGAGCATATTCTTTCATGAGTAAGGCTCACTCCTGTAACAAACGTCATGCAGGTAGTTATGTTAACCTGTGCTTTCATTCCAAGTGAATGTATAACTTGGTGGGCTATCCATCTCCCTCCGCCTTCTCTCAAACCTCAAATTTGTATGGTCTGCACAATAGCATATATTTTTGTTTTAACGGTTTTCATTTTTATCCTGCTACAATCTTTTGTCATCACATGGCTTTCAGGTGGTAATAAATTTTCAGTTAGCCCGGCTACTTCTTGCTTTTTAAGCTTTTGTGTTGTGGACCCCATTGTAATGGCGTCTGCATACATTGTACATTTCCAATCGTTCACACGCTCACCACATCAGCTTCTGAAAATGTCAGATTACCGTTTCTGCTTGTCATGAAATATTCATGTTGTTTACTTGCTCACTCTGTTGTTATCTACCGTACAATCAAATGGAAATATACTAAAAAATTCAGACAAACTAAAACACATGAAGACACTTTCTGCTCTAATCAAAAATTTGATCAATTTTTCTTAAATGGTAATAGATTTTAGTATCAAGGTGGCAGCATAAAGGATGTGTGAGATACAGCACTGAAACTGTATCAAGTGCAAGTTGTTTTGAACACTGAATCGCTCTACCATTGCATGTTAACACTTGACACTGTATTGAATTATGGAACAATTGATGCTGACACACATGACTAGCAGAGCTTTGTGTTTGTTTCATGTATTGTGTCACATGGAAGTGAATTAAGTATACCTTGTTTAAGAAGCTGTTTAAAAATGTATTGATCGTACATGGAAGGATAGTACTTGGAAATTTTATTTGAAGGGTGCGTTTTTTCTTTCCTGGACAAGTTGAAATTTTAACTTAATGCCTTTGATAGTTATTGCAGTCTAAGAGAATTATGTCAGTTGATCTTAAGAAAGGGTCCTTGATAGTGAGAGAAATATACAGAATAGAGCGCTTTTCTGTGGACTAACTGCTTGAGGAGTGCTCAGTTTTTGTTTTGTTTTTTATTGTTTTGTTGTTTCTTATTCTTTTCTTTGCTCTTTGCTCTCTACATGTGTGTGTCTCTGTGTGTGTCATTGCTGCAACATGGAGTTGACATGTGTGTCACCACTGTAACATGGAGTTGACATGTGTGTCACCACTGTAACATGGAGTTGACAGGTGTGTCACCTCTGTAACATGGAGTTGACATGTGTGTCATCACTGTAACATGGAGTTGACATGTGTGTCATCACTGTAACAAGGAGTTGACATGTGTGTCACCACTGTAACATGGAGTTGACAGGTGTGTCACCACTGTAACATGGAGTTGACATGTGTGTCACCACTGTAACATGGAGTTGACAGGTGTGTCACCTCTGTAACATGGAGTTGACATGTGTGTCATCACTGTAACATGGAGTTGACATGTGTGTCACCACTGTAACATGGAGTTGACAGGTGTGTCACCTCTGTAACATGGAGTTGACATGTGTGTCACCACTGTAACAAGGAGTTGACATGTATATGTCATAGCTCTTACATGGAGTTAGCATGTGTGCGTCATCGCTGTACAGGTTGTTTGTTTTTATCCTGAAAGTTAATGCAGTAGTGAAAAATGTCATCACTCCTAATAAACATTGATTGTAGTATTGATGATATGCTGTGCTTCTGGCTCACAGCTGAGTGCAGCAATGCTAGAATGAACACATGGCTGTGTTAAGAGTAAAACTTCCACTTTCATTTTGTCTATGGTGCTGAAGGTTAGATCTTATCTAATCAAAAGATTTGTTGCTGAATGATTGCTTTCAGTTTAAATCTGGTGTGAATATGTTGAATGTATTTTTATTGTTTTGAATCTATTCAGACTTATCTATTTTCGAATTTGTGAAAATTGTTTAATAATGAGTCTCCTGTGGGTTCGATTCCCAGTTAACCCTAGTTATGTTTCTAGGTGTGTCAGCAATGTACCTGAGCTTAATGGAGCATACAACTAGATGGATGACAACTACTTGTACATCCACAAAATGACAAAACAGTGTAGACGTACACCATTATCAGCTTTTAAGATGAAAGCTTCATTACAGACTCACCAACTTCTAGAATGCTGATCAAACAGGTATCAGTAAAATGTGGCGTAAAACCATACCCACTTCCTCGCTATTCTGTCGAGGCAGAGTGGTAGCTGTGTGGTTAAGGTGTTTGCTTGTCACGCCAAAGACCAGGGTTTGATTACCCACATGGGTACAATGTGTGAAGCACATTTCTGGTTGTTTCTTTTCCTAGGCAAGGTAACAACTGAATTCATTAATATGACATGTTTCATCCCCTGGAGCGGAGGAAGAGTAGCCTAATGGTTCAAGCATTCTTGCATCACACTGATGACCTGAGTTTGATTTCCCACATTGGTACAGTGGAGCCCATTCTTGATGCCCCCTGTCGTAATGTTGCCAGAATATTGCTAAAAGTGTCATGGAACTAAACTCACTCACTCACACGTCCCCTTGATCTGAGGATACACCATAACAGATCCTGCTGAAGATACAGGGGAGAGTGAGTTTAGTTTTACGTCGCACTCAGCAATATTCCATCTATATGGTGGCGGCCAGTCAATAATCGAGTTTGGACCAGACAATCCAGTGATTACCATCATGAGCATCAACCTGCACGTTTGGAAACCGATGACATGTCAGCTGGCCTGACCACCCGTCAGTTTGCCTCTTTCATCAAGAATGTTTTATTGAAGATTTAAGTATCCTGTGTATTTGTCTCCAACACCCTGTACAGACCTAGCACCAGTGCTTGCAGTGTTCATATGTTTTGTTGATACATTGTTTTTGTTGATGTTACATTGTTTTGTTGAACATGTTGTTATGTAATATATTGCCTGAGTTTGATTGTAATGTTCCCGGTAATGCTTTGATGGTTCTAGTCATTTACGTTGTCAAGGCATTTAATGGTTAACTTTACAGTGATTCAGTAGTGCATCAAAGGCAACTGGCTGTCTATTCTCGAAACGTTCCTTGCCCTAGGAAACTTCTTTAGCTCATTTTAACACTCATTTTAATGATTATCAACGTTAGAATTCTTACGGCTATGAATGTTTCAAGAATAAGGGCCCTGGTACTGACATATCAATAGTGGTTCAGGAAACCAGTGAACAACTTATATTGTTGTCCATGTAATCAGGACATCAGCTTTATGTGTCTTAGTCAAGTCATGTGTCATTTACTTTCAATTGTCAGTGTCTTTAATGGTCTGTTGCGTCCGTGAAGCAGGCATCAACAAATTTGAAATACAATCTGTTGATCATTTGGGAAATCCATATTGTTCATGAAAGACTAAACATTGGGGAAAGTGGGATAGTGGATGAGGTGACTGTCTGCATGGAGGTGTGTGGTCCTGTGCATAGAGTTCAGGTCACAACTGATGTTAAGCAGTCCTTGGATGGGCAGCTATGTTTGTCAGCATGACTACTGAGAGTTTCTAGAACTTCAGTCCTGCCCTGCAATGAAGTACATGTGATACATGTGGTCTCAGACCCGTGAAGGTCCCGGGGTAGAATAGGCCTTCAGCAACCCATGTTTGCCATAAAAGGTGACTATGCTTGTCGTAAGAGGCGACTATCGGGATCGGGTGGTCAGACTCGCTGACTTGGTTGACACATGTCATCTGTTCCCCATTGCGCAGATCGATGCTCATGTTGTTGATCACTGGATTGTCTGGTCCAGACTCGATTATTTACAGACCGTCGCCATATAGCTGGAATATTGCTAAGTGCGACGTAAAACTAAACGCACTCACTCACTCATGTGGTCTCACCTTAGGCAAGTGAGTGTGTTCAAAATTGCCTCTGTTCACCAAGCATGAAATGGGTACCCAGTGAAATAAGTTGTGGGACTATTAACATAACAGCTTGGGTTATCAGGGTAATAATGATCAGATTGTGCACTTTGAGCAGGATATAAACATTCACATTATCATCATAGAGAACTGAATCACATTGGTTCAGTGCGTGGTCTGAATGCACCAAATATGATGCTTGTGACTAAAACACAACACCCTGCCTGGAACTTGGAAATTAAGTGGAAAAACAGATACAAACACCTGGTGCAACCACATGCATTCATGCACAAACATGCACACATCGCTTTATAAGTGTGATGATCTTGAGTGCAGTATTAATCACCATTTCTCATTCCATCTAATTGCAGATTATTCCTTACCAGGCTGTTGAAATGTGTATTCTAGGGTCACAATGGTTGTATGGTTCTCACCTGCATTAGCACTTGGTTGTCATCATTCCCAGATTGATACTATCGACCATTGGTTTGTGCCAGCTTCATCCAGTGTGTGCCAAACTATTTTTGATAAAAACAATTGACATAGTTTGTTAAAACGGTTGTATGTGATACATATATTTTCATATAACTGAATAAAATATTTGAAAAGAATATTATTTTTGTTATTGTGTACAAAAGGACATTTCATTTGTTCATGTCAAATATTTACAATTATGTTCTTTCTTCATTTACATCAGCGAGTGTGGTGCCAGTTTAAGTTATTCATAATATCGAGTCCAGGAATATTATTGTGTTTATTATTGTGTTTATTATTGTGTTTATTATTGTGTTTACCTGAACTTTTTTGCTGTCTGATTTAGGCCATCACACAACTGGAATTACACCTGCCACCTCCATGGTAATCTGTCACTTCAGCCATTATATTTACTACAAATTCAAACTTGTGCCTAAAAGGCCTTACTGAGGATACATTCTAACCCGGACCTTCACTGGTCTTGGTAAGGGAAGTGTTTATTGAACAGTGTACAACTAGGGATTCTGTACATTCAGGAGTTCAAGCCTGTATTTAATGCAATGAATGTGCTGGTCATTGCTCTGATGATGATGATGCATGAGGTGCTTCTGGAATATCACGTCAAATCATACTGATGACAATGAATGTGGTGTTCTGGAGTGTCAAATCGTACTGATGACAATGGATGTGGTGTTCCGGATTGTCAAATCATACTGATGACAATGAATGTGGTGTTCTGGATTGTCAAATCGTACTGATGACAATGGATGTGGTGTTCCAGATTGTCAAATCGTACTGATGACAATGAATGTGGTGTTCTGGATTGTCAAATCGTACTGATGACAATGGATGTGGTGTTCTAGAATGTCAAATCGTACTGATGGCAATGAACATGGTGTTCTAGATTGCAAAAATGTACTGATGACAATGAATTTGGTGTTCTGGATTGTCAAATCATACTGATGACAATGGATGTGGTTTCTGGATTGTTATAACGCACTGATGACAATGAATGTGGTGTTCTGGATTGTCAAATCATACTAATGACAATGGGTGTGGTTTCTGGATTGTCAGATCATACTGATGACCATGAATGTGGTGTTCCAGATTGTCAAATCGTACTGATGACAATGAATTTGGTGTTCTAGAATGTCAAATCATACTGATGACAATGAATGTGGTTTCTGGATTGTCATATCGTACTGATGACAATGAATGTGGTGATCCAGATTGTCAAATCGTACTGATGACAAGAAATGTGGCGTTCTAGAATGTCAAATCGTACTGATGACAATGGATGTGGTGTTCCAGATTGTCAAATCGTACTGATGACAATGGATGTGGTTTCTGGATTGTCAAAACGTACTGATGACAATGAATGTGGTGTTCCAGATTGTCAAATCGTACTGATGACTATGGATGTGGTGTTCTAGAATGTCAAAACGTACTGATGACAATGGATGTGGTGTTCCCGATTGTCAAATCGTACTGATGACAATGGATGTGGTGTTCTAGAATGTCAAATCGTACTGATGACAATGGATGTGGTGTTCCAGATTGTCAAATCATACTGATGACCATGAATTTGGTGTTCTGGATTGTCATATCGTACTGACTGTAACTGTTCAGGAGTAAGGTTAAGCCAAAACATGGCCTATAGTTCTCCACAAATGAAAACAGAAGACTCTTTCATTTGTGTTGCCAAGGAGTTTCTCAAGACTTTGGCACTGGTACCAACGGCGTAATACTCACTTATGAAATCCCTATTGCGTAGATCGCTGTTCATGATTTTGATCACCGGATTGTCTGGTCCAGATGCGATTGTTTACAGACCGCCGTCATACCGTCGCAATATTGCTGAGGACGGCGTGTCAGCTCTAGTCACTCAATTGAGTACTCTTCCCAAATCAAACCACCGCACCCTTTAAATGTTTCCCTAAATTTATTTAAGTTAATACTAGGTTAATACTGAAATACTGTTAAAAATACACTCGAAGCGGAAGGGTAGCCCGGTGGTTAAAGCGTTCACTCGTCATGCCAAAGGCCCAGCTTCGATTCACCACATGGGTACAATGTGTCAGTCCCATTTCTGGTGTGTCCCGTCGTAATATTGCTATAACAATGCAAAAAGCGGCGAAAAACACCACTCACTCACTCAAAATACTCTCATCTCCTTTCAGGATCATTGTGACCTCGTAGGTGTGCACTCGCTTCCAGGTCAACAAAGGGCACTGCTATTTGTTTTCAGGTCTACAAGGATCGACGTACTTCGGGGGTCAACGAGGCCGTGGCCATCGACATTGTCGACACCTCATCACAGGATCTGTACACTTAGGGAAGATTCCTGAGCAAGAATGACATTCCAGTTTCAAAATAGATCCGATATACAAGTCTATAGAGCTGCAGGCGTGGATGATAAACTAAAGTACGTACGAGTAATGTAGAGACAAAAGCATCTTCTCGGGAAAGATTCCAGTCATGCTCGCTTCTGTGAGGAGTAATTCATACCATGAATATATACCAACAAAGCTGCAAGACTTCCTCCAGAGCCAAACAGTCTTGTTAATGCATTACGCCCTTCCCTGGTCCTAATATTTACATTGAAAGGAATTTGCACTTACTGAATCGATAAAATCAGAGTTGTTGATTACGGTAATGGCATTTTATGTGTTTTTAAGTTGAAACACTCCATTTTGGGTGTACAGTTTCTCTTATCAGAAATCTGGATCTCTGGATAGTATTAACAATGAAAAATATGCGTGCGCTCCTGTTCCAGCGATCAGCTCTTACGACTGTCGTTAGTCCATGTACGGCAAGGGAGTTACGACCAACTTAGCACCACGAAAAAAACACCCTCGACACCGCTCCCAGCCTACCCTGCAACAAGTTTCCAAACAGTGCTCACAAAATGTTAAGTAAACAAATTTGTAGTCTTTTCATTTGCATTTGCTGAAATTTCAAATCCTGGAATGATGCAATAGAAATGTGAAACATAGTGAGTGAGTTTAGTTTTACGCCACACTTGGCAATACTCCAGCTACATGGCGGCGGTCTGTAAATAATCGTGTCTCGACCTGTGGTCAACAGCATGAGCATCAATTTGCGCAATTGGAAACCGATGACGTGTCAATCACGTGAGCGAGCCTGACCACCTAGTCCCGTTAGTTGCCTCTTATGGCAAGCAGAGTCGCTTTTTTATGGCAAGGAAGATTGCTGAAGGCCTATTCTACCCCTGACCTTCACGGGTCAGGTGAAACATACGTACTCACGGTTAACAAAAAGATGTGGTATTGAGGAATAATGGACTAACAAATCACCAAAAGCATGTGCTAGTGAAACAGTCGTGCTGCTTTGATGGAGTAAAGTGTTTACATTAAAGTTCAAGAAAGTTTTGGACAGTGAAGCAGTGTTCAGCGCATGACCACCATGAACACAAATGCAATACACATCTTTGCATTGACCATATGAGCCTTTAAAGTTGCTGTTGTTGAATGTTCTGCCATTCTCTCTGTAACGCATGCTCAAGGTCATCTCGAGTCTGAGGGTGAACATGCATGGAGACCGCAAACACGAGTTCTTATATAATGTCCCAAGCATGGTCAGTGGGATCAGGTGACCTTGCATGTCAGTCCATATGTGTGATGTTGTTGATCTAAACAACATCGTCAACAGCTCTTTCTCAGGCATTGTGCAAAAAGGACGGACATTATCATCCACAAAGACGACCCTTGTTGTACCAGAGGAATGATGACGGGTAGTTTTAACAGACTGCATGTGTGCATGAAATGTGGCCCACATTTATATCACACATTTTGCATGTTGTTTCTGAGGGCGGCTGTGTTCAGTGCGAAGAACTCTTCAGCTTTAACAGACCAGACCCTTATCACGAATCCGACATACTTTTTAACTTCATCCCCCAGATCCGTCGCTCAAACGAGTTCTGCTCATAATAGGTGAATTATGGTCAACGCACACGTAAGCCGCACCTTCAACAAGCACAGCGTTAACGACTCTCTTGAGTGATGATGACGAGTAAACACAATTGTGATAATCGTCAACGTTCCCAAAATATCCACCATGATGAAGGTAAACAAAGCTGTTAGTTAAATCACACCTCTCCCGCAGACAGAGCTAAATTAGTTCTCCCAAAACGCCCATCAGAAAACTATAGGGTAGATATTCAAAGATGTCTTGCAGGCAATATGTATGAATTATGTTTGTATTCCCTGCGACACGAAGTCTAGAGAAAAGTCATTTATTTTCTGAAAATTGATATAGGCACTACGTTCATATTAACAAATGTGCAATATTGATTATACTTCTTAAACGAATTAGAGGTATATTTAGAATATTTCATTTGACGTTCATGTTCCATGGACAGCTGTACGTCAGTGAATTAGTCTTGTAAGAATCACCAGACTTGATTTGTAAACTTATATTTAAACTACAATTATACATATATCCTTTCATATATAAATATTTTTTAAATCTGCATAATTTTTTACTCACGCTTGGTACTGTTGCTTAAATCTCCTTGTTTGGCCTGTCGATTATACGCGTGTAGTGTGTGTGTGTGTGTGTGTGTGTGTGTGTGTGTGTGTGTGTGTGTGTGTGTGTGAGAGAGAGAGAGAGAGAGAGAGAAAGAAAGGGAAAGAGAGAGATCGAATCGACGCTCAACCTGCATCTGTGGTGATGCTATTTGTTGTACGCCGCACTCGGTCAAATAAGGGCTGAAAACAGGTGGTTGATAGCATGAACATCCCGCCATGCCGTCGGCGTTAGATGCTACATAGTCAGCATACTTATCCATGCTGCTTACAGATTTGGCATCGCCACCTCATACCAAAGGTACGGATTGTCAACCACTGAGGCTAACATATTTATTTTGTTTATCAGGTATCGTAAGTTTTGACACGGCTTTCTGTGAAAGGTTGTCTGAGATTCTTCGCTTATTGACAAAACATAATATACTAAACAATGAAACAACGCAAATTACTTAAATAGTACACAATATGTTACACCGACTTGTCGATACATGTCCATCGACTTAATCGCGTGATGCAATTGTCTGCACTTGTTTTGCATCACGCGAGTTTCAGGTGGACATTAGAAGCTATCCTTATTGCTGGAATGTCGTTTCTGATTGCATGATATTCTGGAGAGACAAATGATGAATGACCACAGATATATCTTTTCCTTCATTGGAAACCATCCGTCTACAGTCAAGATAATTGATTTTCGTCAATGCGTCTGCATTTATTTTGGGACCACTAAGTCTTGTTTCCCAGTCGTCAATTGGCACAGGTTTCGCATTAATTTCCAATAACATCGACAACCAAGTTACGTGGAAATGAAGCTCTGCAACTATCCTCGTCTTCCGTTTATGTTTTTCCCTCTTTTCGGAATTCTTGGGCTCTTACACAAAGCTACTTGTGTGTAACTATTTTATTTATTTATCGTTATACCGATTGCTACTTTCATTTAATTCTATGGTTTTATTCAAAATGGTTAAAGCGAATAAGCTCTAACCACACCGTTAGCATGAACGGGCAGAACAAGCAAACTGATCTTCACAAACTGTTGGCAGCAGAACCCAGGCCTTCGGTGTCACGACTGAACTCTTAAAGAACCATAATCCCCCAAAACCCACCCACTCACCCGTCACCCAAATCTGGTCAAAGTTGAGTTCAAATCCCACCAGACAGTATTACAGTAATAAATATTTTTATATAGCACTAGTTCCCAGCTACAGATTATTGCTCAAAAGCGCTATGAGTTATGGACACATATTCGATTTTCAATTGTTGATAAATTATCCCACAGATGTATCCCAGATGTCTGAACGTCCCGATCTCCATATCATTTTGAACAGAATATGGATGTTTGAGGAAAGTTATGATACCCTGTGTGTAAAGGTCGATAAGCCGGTACTGCAGAACGGGGCATCGCCACAGTCCAAAACAGAAACCACAGGGGCTTGAACTAAGGTTACGTTTGAATTCCTAGTCTTTCTCTCAAACGACCTGAACCACATTATTTTCCTTACTGCCTAGCCCTCCCTGCAATGAAACAGCTCTAAATATAGTCTGTCTCACAGTCCCTGAACCACATTATTTTGCCTAATGCCATGCCTTCTCTGCCTGGTTTTCAGTTTTAAAGGGTTTATTTGTTACTAATAAAATTATATATATGTTAAGCTGCTGTTGCGTTGACGGTAATATGCGAGCCGGCAGAACGAGTTGACATATGCTCACGAAGAATTCAAGAGTAGTGTGTGAGTGAGGTTATTTTTACGACGATTTTTAGCAATATTCCAGGAAAATCAGGGTTAGGGACACCAGAATTGGGCATCACACATTATGTCCATGCAGGGAACCGTCTTCGGCCTTAAAATCTCTAATCGGTGTCGGTGTTTTTAGAACGTCAGCAAACATCCCCAATATTGCTTGCTTATCTAACGAGAGCACAAGGCTGGAATAAGGGAGGGTGTGTTTTAGCTGACTGCAACAGAGGGTTGTTCGTCACTCCTGCGATCGATCACAAGTTTGTCTGTGTTCCATACCGTAGCCTCTACTACATTGTCAATAACACATGTTCCATACTGCAGTCTACACTACATTGTCTGTAAATGTGTTCTATACTGCAGCATACAGTACATTGTCAATAACACATGTGTTCTATACTGCAGCCTACACTACATTGTCAATAACACATGTGTTCTATACTGCAGCCTACACTACCTTTTCAATAACACATGTTCCATACTGCAGCCTACACTACATTGTCAATAACACATGTGTTCTATACTGCAGCCTACACTACATTGTCAATAACACATGTGTTCTATACTGCAGCATACAGTACATTGTCAATAACACATGTGTTCTATACTGCAGCCTACACTACCTTTTCAATAACACATGTTCCATACTGCAGCCTACACTACATTGTCAATAACACATGTGTTCTATACTGCAGCCTACACTACATTGTCAATAACACATGTGTTCTATACTGCAGCCTACACTACATTGTCAATAACACATGTGTTCTATACTGCAGCCTACACTACCTTGTCAATACCACACACGCACAGATTCTACAAAATACACCAACCTTCCATTAACCCATATACTGGAATCCATAGCGTACAGCAATATATTCCTTGATGTATAACATGATTGATAGAGGCGACCACGTGTGGTCACGATCAATGCTGGACAACAGCAGTCGCCATACCATAGATCCCAATCATAGATTTACAGTAATAGGGCACACGCAAATCAATAGTCTTCATTTCCGACCAAGCTAGACCCGTTACACCAACATCTAATGCACTTTGATCGTTCTGGCACAAAACACGATGTACTGGTGCGGAAACAAGTTTGGACGTTTGATGATCGGTTGACGGACAAGTGTGTTGGGGCCGGATTGAATCTCAGGGGCTCTAATTAGTCTGTCAAATTTAAACACACACGTCCACCAACCGAGGGTGAATTAAGAATTCTCGATTTCTGTAACGTGCTGGGTATGTTTACCCAAGGCCAAGAGTTTCAGTTGTACACAGCTGAGGTATATCCGCCGTGCGGGTTGAAGTGAAGGTGTTGATTTTGCATCTAGGAGAAATGTTGATTCGTATGTCAACTGGAAATAAAATATCTTCAGGCGAGACTGAGTTTATAATGTGTTAAGTCTATATTACAGCATGGCCTTTGAGTCAAATCAGTATTGAAGACTGTCAAATAAGCTCGGCAATGTGTCAGTCAAATCAGTGTTACAGTGTGTATATTCGTCACATCATCGACACAGTGTTTCACGTCTATGAAATCGTTGTGACTGTGTCAAATAAGAGCTACAATATGTCAAATAATTGTTACAGTTTTTCGCTTCTAAATAATTGTCACAATGTGTCCAGCTGGTGTTAGCGTGTCCACTGAGTGCCACAGTGTGTCAAATCAGTGCTGCAATATGTCACATCATTGTCACAGCGTGTCAGATCTATGTTACGTTGTGTCAGATCAGTAGTACAGTGGTCAAATCAGTGTTACGTTGTGTCAGATCAGTAGTACAGTGTGTCAAATCAGTGTTACGTTGAGTGAGATCAGTGCTACAGTGTGTCAGATCAGTGTTACGTTGAGTGAGATCAGTGTTATAGTGTGTCAGATCAGTGCTGTCTGTCTGGGGACGTTGCGCATGTAACCCCAATCTAGCCCTTTTAATCCTCTAGGGCAAGTGGTCTTACATTTATATAGATCTACTGAATAGAATTTCTGAGTGCGTCAATGACAGGGTCTTCTGTCTCTATAGATGACCACTGAGACCACGGCCACAAATGAAGCTGTGATGCTCTGTTATAGCAATAAAGTCAGACTGACCCATGTCAAAATTTTATGCTTCTGTGAGTTCGACATGCTTGTCTCAAGGACATACTCGATGCGATATTGTCTGTTTACCATAAACATGAATATGCCATTACAACCTGACATGAAAATGTCAAGACCATGTACCAAAGCAATCACAGCGGGCTGATTTCTTGAACCATTAAACTAATGAGAAACGTGCCTGGACATGTGGTCTTTGCGTTATTTATAATATCAAACAGTTCACTTAAGATTCTAAATCTTGTCATAGCTTTTGACAGTTTGTGTATTGATGACGGAATTGATGAGGCTTTGTTAAAGATGCAGACAGCGGCTCTAACACTGAAGGTGTATATGGTTCCTGGGGCAAAATGAGTTAATATTCTTGCATAGACCTAGCTTTTGTTGCTTGGTTACCCTGTACTATTGATTCCTGGATGCTTCCATGCAGGACTTAAATTCGATCTGATTAACATTTGCAATAATAAAGGAATAGATTGACCTTTTCACAATGTCTATGACATGTACTGTTCTGTAAATGCAAGCCGACCCAGTCAACATGCAATCTGAAACATGGTGACATGTCACTGCAGCCCATCTGTAACATGTAGTCTGTAACATGGTAACATGCCACTGCACCCACACTATAACTTGCAGTCTGTAACATGTCACTCCATCCCCCTGTAGCATGCAGTCTGTAACATGGTGAAGTCACTGCACCCTCACTGTAACATGCAGTCTGCAACATGGTGACACGTCTTTGATCCGCACTATAACATGCAGTCTGTAACATGGCAAGTCACTGCATCCCCATTATAACATGCAGTCTGGAAGATGGTGACTTATAATGGCATAACTAATAATAACATGCAGTCTTTCACATGGTGAATTATCATTGCAGCAGCATTATAACATGCACTCTGTAAGATGGTTACTGGTCACTGCATCCCCACTATAATATGCAGTCTGCAAAATTGTGACATGTCACTGCGCCCCCACTATCACATGCAGTAAGGAAGATGGTGAATTCATTGCAGCCCCACTGTAACATGGGGACTTGTCACTGCATCCGTAACTATAACATGCAGTCCGTTATATGGTGACTTATCATTGCATCCTGATTAAAACATGTAGTCTGTAACATAACTTATCACTACATCCTAACTACTTGATGCAGTCTATGAGATGGCGACTTGTCAGTACACCCCTATTACAACATGTAGTTTGTCAGATCGTGACTTGTCACTGCATCTCTATAACATGCAGTCTGTCACAAAGTGACTTGTCACTGCATCCCTATAACATGCAGTCTGTAACAAGATGACTTGTCACTGCATCCCTATAACAATATGCAGTCTGTAACAAGGTGACTTGCCACAGCATCTCCACAATAACGTTCACATGAACAACTTTGAGAAAGTGATTTTATGCCACTTTTAACAAGGTTAAACAATCAACAATCAATTTGATACCCTGCCACATTGACCTCTACAACAAGAAGCATGATGCGCCATGTTTGTGTAAGAAACACATTATCGCATTTCCACTTCTGCTTAGGCCGATTTCAAGTGGTTGTAAATCTGTCCTGTCCTTGTAAGTTAATGTCAATAGGAACGGGAATCAAAATAATGTGGATATTTAAGTATAAGGAAGTAAAAACCTTGCATCATGCGTTTCAAAACATCAGAAGCCATTTTAGCCTGTCACATAGACCCTGAAGCAAGTTTATCCATGAAAACCCACGTACAGTATGGTTCAAAATTATTGAGAATAGCTAAAGCATTTCATATTATTAAACGAGAACAAATCAGATAAAATTGAATGTATTGTGAAAGTGAACTGACCTTTTCATGTTGTGTAGGTAACAATTTAATATTTTATCAAGTCTCCTTGAGCTTCACGGCACAGTCTAAGACGGGTAGGCATACTTCCTATCAGAGAGGTTAGTGTCTCGTGAGTTATGCTGTCCCAGTATCGGACCACTTCTCTCTTCATGTCTTCAATTTTTGTCAACCCCTTTTGATTCACACATTCCTTCATCATCCCCCAAATGTTCTCAATGGGATTTAAGTCAGGACTATATGCAGGAAATGGTAATGCAGTCACATTTTTCTCCTGAAACCACTGCTTGGCATGTTTTGCGGTGTGTTTAGGATCATTATCTTGCTGTAAAATCCAGTCATTTCCATAAAACACATGTGCACTTGGAAGCAGAAAATTATCTAATATGTTAGTGTAGCGTTGACTTGTCAGATTTCCCTCAAACACACACAGCGGGGTCGTTCCTGATAAGGATATCCCTCCCCATACATGAACCTTTGGGCTGTATTTAGGTCGTCGATACAACGGTGCTGATGCAGACTTTGTCAATATTTTCACATAATTGGGATATACCCATATTGAGCTTTCATCAGTAAAAATCACATTTTCCCAGTCAAAGTTTTCATGTGCCAAACACCACTCAACACGCCTGTCTTTATGTTCTTGTTTCATGAGAGGAGAAAGAATTCCAGTCTTTTTCTCCCATCCAAGATCAATCAAATTTCTTCTAACTGTAGATTTTGATACAACTGTTGATCCCCTTTCTATCATTTCATACCTGATGTTGGAGATGCTTGCCCTTTGCTTTTTAGACGCTAAAATTCCCAGCCGGACGCGATCTGAGAAGTCCAATTTTCTGGGTCTCCCTGCTCCTTTCTGATGCCCCAAATCCTTTCCCTCTTTAAAATTCTTCCTAATCCTATACACAGTAGAAAGAGGAGTTCCTGTTCTCTCTGCCAATGTATTTACATCATCAATTTCTTGATTACACAACTCAAAAATCAACCTTCTTTTATCTTCAGCAGACATTGTTGACAGTGCTGAGGAAAATGACGTCTGCTACAAATTCAGGGGAGGTAACTCTAATTGTACTATACTCAGTAGGCCAAGATGAGTTACCTCCCTTATACCATTACTTAGTTTTAAGTATCAGTGAATCAGTTGAGGTGTTAGGATAGCTCAAAGTAAGAAGAAAAATTCTCAATAATTATGAACCAGACTATAAGTCTAGAAAATGTGGCAAGTCTAGATTTCCATAGCCTCTGAAAATGAAATAAGTCTCAGGTCTCCTTTTCATCAGATCTGATTTTTCTGTAAAATATGTTCACTTCAGCAATTAGATTTTAATTTAAAACAATTTGTGCGCTTCTGAGGATAATTGCATTCTTGCATTGTAGGCAATTTTATGACAAAATGAAACCTTAAATTAGGAGTAAAATTAATGTTACAACTGAGATATCAATAAAATTTTTGCCAAATTCTTGTTGTGTCACCATAGAAAACTTCCTATTCTCTCATTTTCCACAGGTGAATTTCAACATTGTGACAGGTTTGTTATCAAAATTTTGATATATACACATATGGGATATTACTGGGGAGCAAGGTGTAAGCTTGGTGGCACTGCAGATTCTGCAATATAGAGCAAAAAGGATATACTAGACTGCATACATTGGTTGAATAGTTTTTCAATTTTTCACATCAATATAAACCTAATGGAATGAATAGTAAGTATTGGGAAAAACTTCATTATGTGTACCTGATTATAGGACAGTCTTGAAGACAATTGTAATTATGGTGTAGCTCTTTATGATATAAATCCATTAAAGTCATCAAAGCTGGCACCAATGCTTTAGAAATGTGGTTCTAAATGAAATCTCTCTGGGGCTGCACAATGTTACTCAGACTATGATTAAGAACAATGTTTCAAGAACTGACAGCCACAGTGGGCATTGATCAATGTAAACATTTGCCCAGACCTGGCCACCAGTCTAATAAAAATCAGATATGGTACTCCCATCTGATACCTCTCCCCATAGATGTGTACCATATTAAATTATAGCTTCTGATATTTTGATGTGCAGGCTGACTAACAACATCCATAGACAACAGAACTCACATATTATCAGGGGGAAATAATCTTTTTTATTAAGAATGATAGGACAATACTAAAAGTCTCTAGCTGTTATGCGTAACACGTCAATGTTGCCTGAAAGGAACAATAAACATTTTGCTCCACATTTCTTTATAAAAATAATCTATCATGGTCTGTACACGGCTAGTATGTAATATGTAGTCATTAACAAGATGGATGTAAGTATGGTTGTCAATTGGTTGACATGACTGACGTTTCCTACGCCCCTATCTCACCAACAGCAGTCCATCTCTCGAGCCACTGCAGCGTCCTTAGCCACACTTTAGCTAGTGGTACGAATTTCTAACACTATAGTCGTCAGAACTATGAACACCTTCAAGATTGCAATATTTTGCATGCTTATTCACAAAGCTTCTTAAATAGAAATGCAAAAATGTGAAAACAAATGATAACGTATGGCCAATCCACAATGTTCTGTGAACGGGAAATGTAAATAATATAATGAAATGTAAAAATGAAAGCCAACGATGAAATAACAGGGATTATGAATGTGAAATGTGTAATACGGAGGTATGGCCCCATAGAAACAATCTGATGATACAGCAATGTGATAACGATACTCTGTGTATATATACAACATAATGCAGTAGGTCTATACAACACTGTGGGGGCAATGTTGCCCTTAGTCTTTTGACAAACATAAACACCGTCAACTCAAGAGTTGAGACATATGACACTGTATACAGTAAGCCTATAGAGGCATACAACCATAGTGAACTCCATGTCTATACTACAGACGACCTTCATATAGTCTCAGGTAATTTAAATTATACAATTCTCATATTAATAAGTCTATCACGTACTATAGGCTTGGCAAACGCAAAATCCCTGACCATTGAAATCACATGGCTTTATGCCTCGGAGATTTAAGAGAGAAAAAAAAAAAGATTTAAAAAAATACAACAATAACAAGCCAAGTTGTCTTGTAGCCAAAGCTACATTGTGTCTTTCACACTGAACATCAAAGTATTTATTACGTAGTCCATAAGTCCATATTAAACTCTTTAAGTTTAACTCGGCAAATGTTAAAAATAACTGGAAAAGATCAGCAAAGATGTAGAGAAGTGATTATTTCGCAAAGTCTCTTTCTCCACGCTGATAATCACAAATGACACCTTGTACAATTCTACACAGCCAGTGTTGAAATCAAATTGAGCACTTTTTTGTACAGTAAACTCCTTCAAGCAAGATCCTTCTCAAGCCGAAACACACACATCTAGAACATTTCCACAATATATATGGTCCATACTATGCACCAACACAAACAATTCACAGTTCTTGTAAATCCAAAAACAAAGGAGAGAAAGAAAGTTATAAAGCAAAGCCCAAATGAGCTGTCCAGTTCTCTCCTTTCGCCCTTGTTCCTGGGAATCTTGTAGGATCTCATCACCTATTAGGGCATGTGGCACAACACTAGCAGGCAGGCAGGCAGGAAGAGTTGTTTTAAAAGTAACATGGCAGTGGTGCTTTCTTCCTGATGCCTTTACTGTCAGTCTACCTGTTCATCCACATGGCCTACAGCACATGTAACTGAGGCAACAATAGTAGTCTTCCTCTGTTTTTGAGCACTTTTGAAAATCTGCAGCACGAGAAATTGTCAGTCCTGGTAAGTCAAGCATCACTTGATAGGTGTCAAGTAATGGCACTTGACTGGTGTCAAGTTTTGTGGTGTTTGATTCTAATTACATCCGATCTGAAACCATCTTCAAGTATCAGCCTTGCACACAGCACTGCTGTCTTCTGTGGTTGTGATGGAATCCTTCCGTCTGCGATCATCTCTTATTGAGAGAGTGCAGTTGTAGGGGTTCTGCTAGCCTCAGCGTTGATGGGATGGATCAGTCATCCTCGTCAGGGTCTGTGTCCCGCAGAACAGCTATTGCGTCTTTCACAGCATGGTAGATGATGTTCTTCACCTGAAATGTCATAACAAAATCATAAGTCATGGCACAAAAACTTGTTCTTCACTTTTAGACACAGATAAACCTGAAACGTTGACATGTCTCAGAATATCATAGCTATGCAGCAAGGAGATATGACTATAAGAGTCAACAGTTCTTACCTGTAGTTTATCCTCATGGTTGGAGTGAGTGTCGGAGAGCTGGCGGAACTCCTGCGTGAGACGGAAGCAGTGGTTGAGATGTTCTGGTGATACAAAGTCCTCTGCTACTTTGATGCAGCTGTGCAGATTCCTCACTTGATGTGGGGCACCCGCAGGAATGAAGATAGCATCGCCCATACACTGCACAATAGTGTAGCCCTGTACACCATACTCCTTATACACACGTTCCCGGAGCTCCTCATCAAGGTACCAGCTCTGGTCGTGAATTGGGTCATGGTCTGGTTCAATAGTCTCACCACGCTCTTTCGCAACCTACACAAAACGTAAAACATAGACTTCATGACTTTTTCACCCACAGTCAAAAGTAAACATGAAATAACATTTCTAACCAATTCTGACCTGCAGATCCACCATTCAGAGAATAGCAGAACTGTATGTTTATCTTTAATCTAGAAAGGTATTTTTCCAAAAGTAAAGCCAGACAAGTCTACTACAAAGCATGCTGAAAGAGTACTTATTATACCTTGTAATAATTCAGTTTCCCCATATGATTTGTATTCTTGACATGTTATATTAACTGTACATGCCTTCATTTGATGAATATGTGAAGCGTATATACCTTGTTGAGGAAATCTCTAATCTTGTCAGCATCATGAGCATCATAGATCTGCCAGAGAGCACCAGGCACCTCATTCACCTCTCTCACACGGCGCTTGGTAATGGAATCACATCCAGCATCGTCTATAGCCTTCACAGCAGCTGCAAACACATTGGTCAAATATAAGAATATGGAATAGCTTTGTACTTATTAACCCAATCATGTAATTATACTTGCCCTTTTTTGTTTAACATACATGATGAGTGAGTATCTTCTTTTAGCAATATTCCAGCAATATGACGGTGGGGGGACACATGAAATGGCCTTCACACATTCTACCCATGTGGGGAATCGAACCCTGGTCTTTGGTGTGATGAACAAACAGTTTAACCACTAGGCTACTCCACCACCCTAAAGTATCTTAGACATATCAGCACAGTATATAATCAGTATCCACTATGTGTCACTAAACATTGCAACATCTGTGGAGACGTACTTCAGAAATCAATAATTTGTCCTGTACAAGCCCTGTAGCAAGTGGTCCCAGCTCATTCCAATCAGCATCAGCAGACCCCACAGTACATTATGCATCAATCACCCTTCCGCCATCAACAACAGGGGCAGTCAGTGCATTTATCAAAAGCCAGAGCATCTAACACTATATTCAGGTTTGTGAATACACCAACAGTCTACTGAACTGATACCATGTGTGATTTCAATACAAATTCACAACATATTTGCTGGACAGGAATATCCTACCTGCTTCGTGCACCTCCTTGCCCCCTTCTGCACCACTTGGGATGCCTACATACACCATCACATTGACAGCGTCAGAGATATCCAAGTGGAGATTTGTTGTACCCTCAGAAGGGAAACTGGCAGAGCCTGCAAATCCAACAAAAAATCATACAACTGTCTGAATAAACCATGATCAGTATTAAATGAGAAAGCTTAGGCTATGCATTTGTACAGAGGCTTTCATTTTTCACAAAGTTTTGCTAGAGACTTACCATAGGCATTGTACATCTTGGGTCCCAAATCTGGCCTGACCAGGAAGTCTGGTAGACGAGAGGCAAGGTTCAGTTTGCCCTGTCTGTCCGTGTATTCAGGTAGTGGAAGGCCCTGCATCAGGTCCTGGTAATGACGTGGCAAAAGCTCGCTGAAATCATCACCAGGGGGCCAATCCTTCAGCTTCAATAACATTGGGTCATCATTCTCATCTTGTGGACGACCTGCAGAAGAAAAATAGTTCAGTAATTGTCAGGGGACAGTAGTTAGCATTCAGCTAAACCCATTATCAAGAAAACACTATGACCATGGCTTCAGAGGTTAAGAAGATGATTGCACTGTGTTTTAAGCATGTTAAAACCAATGCATGCTCATAGAGACAAAATGATTTCCAGTGAGCGGTATCATTAGGTTGGACAGTTTGCAGATTTGAACAGGTTAACCAATCTTGATAGAATAAACTTCAATATTAAGTACAATGATCAAGAACAAATCAGATCAGACTTTAAGTACTGATTTCCATATCAATCAATTCTAAACACAAATCTCAAAAAGGTTCACTAAATCATACAGTAATAAAATAGGCTTACATGAAATCTTCTCAAAGCCATCCCAGAACTCTCCCATCTGATGTCCAATGATCACATTCCCAGTGCGGCAGTTAACCAGGTCGTTTTCCTGATGACCAAAGTCATTTCCAAATGATTTAGGATGCCACAAGGTAGAGTCTAGATTCTTGGAGACCCCTGACACCAGCACAGGCTGACCTCTCTTCCACTGTTCCTGGAAGATCTTGAAGTTGCCCTTGTGCCGCGGGTCATGCAGGCGAAGCAGTCGGCCATCACACAGCCAGGAATGTGGAACATCAGGATACAGAACACTAGTTTCAGTCAGGTTGTGTACCATGATCGGCAAGTCCCGAGTCCAGCCCCCAAGACGTGGCGTATAATGCATGAACTTGAATGGCTGGGTGTTGTCAATGTCACGACAGCTTTTCTCCACAACCGACTGAATGATATCATCGAGGGTGTTCCCAGATGACTTTGCCTTGGATTTGGTCTTGTTGCCATCATTCTGCACCTTGACCTTGCCCGCCGTCTTGGTGAGCAGCTCACGTAGGGTGGAACAGCTTGCTGGCATCTTCTTGTCATTCGGGTCATTGGATTCAACAGCAGGCTCGCTCACAGCTTTCTTCTCCTGTTGGTCCGACTTCCTCTTGCTGAATGGTGAATCGCTACGATCACGACTGCCCTCAGAATCCATGGAGGCAACATCAGCAAGGAGGCTGAGGGGTGACGAGGCTATGTCAGGATTGTATGTGCCCTTGCCATTGACGCTGACCTCATTGGAGGAATGGTGAGACTGTTTCTTAGATTTCTTCCCATGGTGTGGTTCTTCACCCAAACCGTTTACCAGGGCCTTCTTACTAGACAAATTGTTCAAGATTTGCTGAAATAAAGAGAATTTCCATTTAAAATAGATGCTGGTTTACAGCATATAAGGACAACCATCACTTCCATATTGAAAGATATGCTTTAACTACTAAGGTACCTTTTGGTGACTTCAGTTTTAAATTAACACTGCACAATATAATTTTCATGAACATGGGTAGACGTCATTGTGATAAAGAACATGAATGCCTGTATTTACCTGGTTCAGCCCATTCTTCCCCGAGATCTTAGCATCTGTAACCTGACCACATGGACACTTGGCTGGAATGGACCACTTTGCTCTGATCTCATGGATCAGCTTCCCAAGTTCCCATAATGCTGAAAGAAATAGGAAAATGATTTTCCAGGATTAAGTTTCTCTGTCCCATACAAACACAAAACAGAAACCATTGTCAATGAATTCATCTTAGATATTTTAAATATATTTTTACACATCAAAAATGTGTTTTTACAACTTTCAGTAAATATCCATTTCTTACCATCACTAGGAATGATCTGAGTAAGCATGAGTTTCTCTGCATCATGAGGTTGCCTATTGGCGCTACAGGTCAGCCATCGATGATCCTCAAGTGCCTCTGTTGTACAAAATCAGCCTGTTAGTTTACACATCAAAATGGCATGTCTAGTACTCGAATATGATACAATTAATTCTTGCTTTTAAAAACTTGATGCATAGAAATAATTCATGAAGGATCATAAATAAACTGAAAGAGACAGCTAATCTAAAATTAAAGCTACATGAATCTATAACCAACTTATAAATATTTCCTGGATATTATTCCAACTTTGTACCGTACAACAAAACAATGCCTACAGAATGAAACATTTAATAACACAAGGATGTGTATTGAATTCATTTCAGCGTACACTGCTTCAAGAGACTCAACAACTAACTTCCTTCCGAGTATGAACAGGACTCACTTTTGCCATCGTCCTTGGTGCCCCTGACCTTCACCTTGTAACAGTCAAGGCAGACGACAAAGCCACATTTATGACACACCCAGTGCATGTTGAACAACGTAGTATCACAGACATCACACATCTCACGAACTCCTGTCACAGCTCGCTTCCATGCTATTTTAGCTGAAAAGATAGTATATAATTTATTCCATGTTGGAACACAGAAATACTATATCAGATTTTACACTGAAATTTAAACAAATTTTTACTAGAGCTTATAATTTACTAGGATCAAATAGAAAACAACTTTTTCAGTTATGTTCATTACAACATTCTCTTCACATGGCAATCCTCATTCGTCAACATTAAATCAGACAAGAGTGATTCCCAAATGTTCAGTTACAATATTTTCTGATCAATCAATAAAAAGACTGACTTGTTTCATGTATCTGATAGTTAATGAGTGAGTGAGTGAGTTTAGTTTTACGCCGCTTTTTAGAAATATCACGGCAGGGGACACCAGAAAATGGGCTTCACACATTGTACCTATGTGAGGAATCGAAACCGGGTCTTCGGCGTGACGAGCGAATGATTTAACCACTTGGCTATCCCATCGCCCCGGATAGTTAACGGTCATAATGGTGAAGAATGAGGTGATATAAGAAAGAAGGAAAAGGGAAAAATGATCCTACATTTTCCCTTACCGTTGGTCCCGGCCAGGGCTTTCGTTTCACGCTCCTGCTCCACCAGTTCACAGAACTTGTCTCCCACACGAGTGATGATAAACTTTGATGTCTCAATATCCAAAGAAGGCTCTTGAACTGAAATCATAGTGATAACATTTTCCTTACAACAAAGCAGAAAGATTTCCTACAATACCAATTGGAGGTCTAAGAGATGAAATGGTTAATACTTTGTGTTTAATTAAACCTGACTTCATCTAAGTAGTGCATTTTCTCATCACTCCTCATAATATAATTCTTGTCATTGCGCTATTATTGTTCTGATATTATGAAATGCAACATGTTGGGTAATTCTGACAACAGATGATATATGTATTGCTTGTTTACCTGGAGTTCTGGATAACCAGGGTTCAATATCATCCATTTCTGCATCAGACAACTCGGAGAAGCCAGATATCGTCACCACACCTTTTGAACTGTAGCGCAGTCTGTTGAAATATAGTCATGACATACAGTAAACATGTACAAATGGAATAATTCAATCAATTTATCATCATTTCATTCAATGTTTATTAGATCAGACAAAAGCTTTATTTCTCTGTATCTCCATAAGAAACATTAAAGCTATTACACACATTTATCAAAGAGAAAAGACCTGAAAGACAGATTACCTTCTGAATGCATAAAATCTACAGAAGATGTTGGGTAGTTTCTTGCTGCGTTGGGTGGGTGTCATTTTGCACTCTCGACATTTCATCAGCTTTGGTGTAATTTCAGCACAAGAGGCATCCTGGACAAAAGGCTGACAAGTTCGTTTCAGCGTTGCAACAGAGTGCTTTACAAGCGGTTTGTTGAAAGAGGAGCCTGAAATTTAGCAGAAAAATATTTAACATTAATCATTCGAATACTATGTATACAAAAGAACAAAGATAAATTGACATTACAAACAAACATGAACTCTTAAAAATGCAAAATCAAGGTAGCACCGACATTTCTGGATCTAGGTCAAATTGAATTATCTCCCCTTGACAGCAAGATAGTTTAAACCTACCATTTTTACCATCTTGAGAATCCTTTGAAGGTTCTTTGGACCTCCGGTTTTTCTTCTTTTCTTTGACTGGTTGCTCTGTAGACTCAGTCTGTTTTGGTTGCTGAGATGGATTTTCTTCTTGTTTCTGTTGTTGTTGTTGTTGTTGCTGCTGCTGCTTTTGTTGCTGTTGTTGCTGCTGTTTGGTATTGGACGGAGGTGGTGGACTGACACTATCTCTCTCCCTAGATGGTTTAGTTGATGGTATCTTGGGCTTCTCTTCAGCCTTTTTTGTTACGACTTCTTCTTCCTTCTGCAACAATAATTGGCTTTGATTGGAGTAACTAAGCCTTCGAACATTTTCAAACTGAAAACCCAAAACAATTAAAACAAAGTAAATCTTGTACAAAAAGTCTCCATACTCACGATCAACATGAGTATCTATTTGAAATAGTCAACTGTACTCAACATAGTTGAAAGCAAAGTGCATCATTTATGGAACTGCTTCATCACACCTTTCTATCAAAAAACCCAACCAAAAATGTAAACAAGCTACATTAAAACGAACTACAAATAACTGAAACTGAGACAAGCAAAGCAATAAACATTGCCAGAGTGTGATGACACACACATCAATTATCAGTCCAGTCACACATAATTACCACCTAATCCTAATTAGCTGCTTCCTTAACAAAGCATGCATACTTGAGACCTACTCTGTGTCAGAAATCCCACTAAGTGACCACTCTCCCAATAAATATGGCGCCAATGCCATGAGAGTGTAAAGCATCAGACTGGTCGCGAGTGCTTGAATCAATATAGTTGCAGCAGAGTACTCCATTGCACCATGTCCTTTGCATGTGTACTCAGCAATTACAGATATGCACTCTCTCAACCGACTTTAAAGCAGCTGGTGATCTAACCTTGATTTCCTTTGTTTTAGATTCTTTTGTCTCCCTCTCTTTACGCTTATTGGCGGTCTTTTTCCGGGAATTGTTTGCAGGTTCTTCTGTTTTTAATTTTTTAGCGCCGATGTTGGTCTTCTTGGTTTTTACTCTCTTCTTTGGCTGTGTGCTCTCAGTGCACTGAAGGGACAAAGATAGCCAATTACATTGAGTTGTGATGACAATGTGCAAATGACTCTAATTATACTGTATTTATGCACCAATGACTGATGACACAAAAAGATATCACATTACTATATCAATGCAAGTGTGTGGCTAAGAAAAAAAAAATCAACTTCATTAAACATAGACCAGTTTAATGAATACAACATACAACTATGATAAATATAATATTCCTGTTCGATATATGTAATCCTCAAATCGATATATTAGGCAATCATACTTCCTTAATTTCTCTCCTAAATTTGAAAAACCTAAAATCAACCACAAAAATGTAACTAGACACTTGACAATTATGTCAGCAGTCCAAATAAAAATACATATTGTCAGTGTTGTGTTTTAAAAACTCTAATACTCATATGAATGTTCTAAAAACAAAACACTGAATGCAAGATTCACCCTAGCTACATAACCAGACCAACCATGACGTCTATACAACCAACGAACTGGTTTCAACATTTTTGAAGAAAACTGACATCTTTTTTCCAAACTGCCAACAGAGGAATTTGTGAAAGGAGCCCAGATGCATTTTTGTATCGGATGTACTGTGCCTTGCTGTGCAATATAGTAACCTCTTTATGTAAGCTGTTTAGGGAGAACAGTACTTCTTTGTGTAATCATCAAGGAGGACGAAGGAAATGTGACAAGGCTGATGTACTTACCAACACAGACTATTTACAAAAAGGTACACCCTAACTAAATACTAAATAAACAGATATGAAATAAATTCATCTTTCAGTACCATACAAAGAATTTCTAACTCTAGGTCACAGCAACATCTTTTGTTAAGCAGAAGATACGAGAGAAAGATTTATTTGCAACATGCGCAGATTTTTATCCTTGTTTGACATGTGCTTGAAAGCTTGACATGTTTGTTTTGTATGCAGGTGTTGCCATCGAGTGATGTAAGCATGGGGTCAGTGAGCAATGGAGTTCCCACGTTCACTGTACTTCAATACAGTATCCAAACTTTATCAAATTGGGTGTGTAAGCATTGGCACTGAAAGCTGTGCAGGCAAGGCTTTCAACTCACACAGCCCATTATTTACTATTTCAAAAGCCACCATTGAAATTATGACAGTCATAAATGCATCCGTCTGGCCTGAATTTCTTTTCTGTGTATTCAAAGTCAAATTTTGTGTAACTGGTTGATGACTGAGGTCACCTATGAATAAGTGTTGATGCTTCGGTGATGATATGTGAATATGGATGGTATTTCTATGGCATATGGATGGTATGATTTGCACCAACTTCTGGCTGTGTATAAAAGCTAACAGGAAATTGTCCACAGCCCTTGGGTAAACTACAACATATTCATTTCTGTAACATCATCTGCTAGGACAGGCATTCTGTCCAACCAATTAATATCACATATTTTGAGTTGAACTCCACAACACATATTTTCAAAGTCTCAAAACTCATTTATTCCAGGGGTGGAAATAACAATAAAATTGCTAGTGTACTCTGGTACAGTGGCAATGTACAATCTTCTGCCCTGATAATGTTTTATCTACACCGGCTGATTTTCTTTTTTTTTTTAAGCAACATAATTAAATTTGGAAAGCAACTGGTATATGATATATAAATTTGTTTGCCAAACAGAAAAAAATGAATCCCAAACACTCGACTGTAATGCTGGGTAAAGGGTTACTCAACCTTGCATTCGATGAAACTGATGAACCACTGAGAGTCAATGTTTACATAAAAGAATGAGAGTTTCATGTTCTTAACACCACTGACTTCACAACTGAATGGACGTAACTTCTATAAACTGACAAATATATAGAGATATATTTCTGAATAACAAGCCCCAGTTGTGTTAACAATATGTTGCAATGACTTTAACCACAACTTTGAGACAAATGCTTCACATTGTCAGAGATGAAACAAACCATTACAAAAAAAAATAAAAAAACAATCATACTTCCTTTGAAAGGGTCAGCAAAAAGGACAAATAATCTAGCCTGAAAGCCTAAGATCTAATTACAAAACTTAATGTTGATTTACTGTCAGCCAACAGTCACTTGGAACAGCAGATGATCTACTTCTATACAATGACCCACATGGCACACTATCCAACTCTTACATCACACACGTATGGAAAGAATTGACACCAGATGCAGCGTGAACATCTATCATTGTGAACATATACCTTGTTCTACAGGAAATGCCACATGACATCAGATACAAAACTGTCTGGAAAGCAACACCATGACATCAGACCTATGTTGGGCAATGAATCATTCTCCTACTACACAGCATGGTACACACTTGTCACAAGGCATCGATGATACACTGTACATTAATAGCCAATAGGCAGTATTTACAATTCAAAACCAGTTTCATGAATAATTCAACAAGGAATTGATAGCCATGTGTTACAATTTCAGCAAAATACACTGTTAATAACCATAACATAAGAGCACCCACAACTTCATGACCAAACACGTGTGCACAGTAAAATATCCTGAAAGCAAAAACAGCTCCATGTGATAGCTCCACTGGCTGTGATGGTGAAATGTGAGATTACAAGAATGGCAGAGTAAATGGCAACATATGTTGTGTTGGGATGTAGGTCACTGTACATACTGCTGATGATGGCAGAGCGTATGAACCCTCCTGGCAGGGGCTTCCACACAAATGGCAAACGACTACCATTGCCAATACATTTCTGAACCATTTCAACAGTAACACCATCTGGTACAGATTATTCGAAACTGCGTAGTTGTACGAACTTCAAGTCAAAACAAACAGTGTTTCATAAATTAGGGACAAGTTGGAAATTGTTTGGACATTTTAGAGAAATCTAAAGCAGTTTCCGAGAGAAGCCAAGGAATTTGCTGAACATGTGTTGAATATGCAGCGTGTCATGATGTTTCTGAAGCCCTGTTCTCAGGTTATTGTATACATAAACATCACATAGTCTAGAAGGTTAAGTTTTTTCCAAAAGCTAGTGTTCTGGTTATCATCAAAAATAAGTACAATGCTCTCCCTGTTCGGAATATCGAGGTCACTGCCAGACTGTAATTACAATCACATCAACCTCATTGCACCAAAAGGGCTACAATATTTCAACATATTTACAGCTACAGTGTCTGCCTATATACAGAGAACTTTAAAACAGGATGCAATTTTTGCATTGCTATTTCCAACAAGCAATAGGTAGGAAACTTTACTAGACCTAGCAGTGGATTATATTTTCACATCCGTGAATGTGATCCATTCCAACTAACTTCATAAAGTAGAGACAATTATAAAAAATATTTGGTGAAAATATCATCAAATTAACTAAACACGTCCCATTACCATCAGTAATGCCTAGGTACAAAATATCAACACATCAGTGAAAGAAAGCAAGTCCTTGAAGAGGGAATCATCCCTTATCTGTACAGATGAAACATACAAATTCATCAAATCATACCAATCATCTAAAACAATCCATAGAATGTGTAACTTACCACTGTTTCTGTTTCTGAGGCTGATGAGGTAGATTCATCGTCCTGTTTACCGAGATCAGTGATGTTACCATTGGGCAGACCAGCTGATGGGGAGCCAGCACAACTTTCACTATTGGAGGAATCCATTGATTCTTTCAGTACATTGTTTTTAACATCTTTCGATGGATTCCCCTCACCTACAACTGGAACACTTTTCATTTCCTTGTCCTCATCAGAATGCCTCTGTAACCAAGCCTTTTTAAGATTTTTTGGATGGCTTCCAGATTTATTTAATGGACTTGCATCTGATTTTGATTGAGGAGGAGGGCTAGGAGCACTTAATGTATCACTATCAGTGTCCATCTGTCCATTGGCTACCCTGTTGATGGTGTCCATGTAACTGGAAGCAATGTTGCTACTGACGTTGCTACAAGTGGTCACCACAGATGATGATGTATCCTCATTCACAGTGCTAGGTGGGGGAGGTAGACTGGGTGGAGCCGCTGGAGGAGGAGTGGTTGTTACCTCCATTTTCTCAACCTTGACCTCAGCTGGAACAGACACTTTCTCACTTTCTGCTGCCGTTTTGTGACTGTTCATGGTTCTATTATTGTCCCCCACAGGGTTCTTCTTCTCTTCCTGTTGAAACACACTTGTCACAGTGCTTTCTACAAAAGAGCGAAAACTGTCCATGAAACCTGAATTCTTTGGGAAAGGATTTGAGAGCAGAGCATTTACTGCTGCTGCGGAGGATGAAGATGAGGAGGAGGTGGTGGACCCTGTTGTAGCAGGTGTTGTCACTGAAGGTATTCCAGATTTGGGGGTTGTAGTGGTAGTTGTTGTGGTGTAGGGTGAAGGATTTGTTAGAATTTGAGGGGTGGTTACAGGTACAGTCACCATTGGAGATGATGAGTTTGGGGAAAGCGAGCTTTCCAACCCTTTAGTGCGCTTCCTTCCACTAGTATCACGATTACCCTTTCTCTTTTGCCCTGTGGGAGGGTTGGACTGAGAAGATGGTGGCGACACAGACATCATTGGAGAAGGAACAGAACTCTGTGTATGCACTATAGCTGATGGAGTTGGAGTCCTTGTTATCTGCACAGTAGCAGGTTTGGCAGCACTTTGTGATGGCCCATGACTGTAAATGGGGTTTGGCACTAGTCCTTGCTGAATTAAGCTATATGTAAATGAAAGCGTGGAGGGTGGTAACGAGACTGGAGGTTGTGCAATAGCAGGATAAGCTGCTGTGGATTGTCCAGGATGGTGCCCTGCCGTTGTGCTGCTTGGGGCAGGGTGGTTGTTTGAGGGGCTGGGTATGTGAGCTGGAGAAGCTCCAGCAGATTTGAGCTTTGCACTGGATGAAGAGGACTTGCAATAATCCACAGGTTGTGACAGGGGGGAACTCTGGTGATGCTGCTGCTGCTGCTGCTGCTGTTGTTGGTGAGACTGCTGACTAGTTGACTTGTATGGACTTTGAGATCGAGAACTTTCTGGGGGCCTAAACGCAGTTGGGTGTGTTTGGTGAAACATGGAGCCCCCTGTTGTACTGACTGCATGAGGAAACATATGTGGAATACCTGCTGGACTAGCTGATGATGAAACAGGTCGGTCCGGCCGATGTTCTGGGGTGTGTGCAGGGCGTGGCTGAGGGCGAGGAGATGATGACATGGGTGCTGGACTGCCATAATGAGGACTTTCAGATTTCACACTGGACTTATTCTCAACTATCACTGAGCTGTGCTTTTCCTTCGGATGCTGGTGTGCCATCTGAATTTCTTTTGACCTTGGTGACTGTGAAAGCGCATGACCTGAATGGGCTGGAGCTGGGAAGGTCTTAGGGTCTTGCTTTTCATCTTTGATATGCTTACCAGTAGGAGCTAATCCATGCTGCTGCAGTTGCTCTGGTGTTATTATTGAAGGATGTGGCTGAGATGGATAGCCATACAAGTTAAAAATAGTCCTGTGTTTGTCAGGAGGAAAAGATCCTCCTGGATAGGGGTATGGATAACCATACATATTTTTCCCATCATTCGGTGATCTAGAGGTATCCACTTTAGAGTCTTTATTCTCACTTTTCTGATGAGCATCAGCAATCATTTGCTTATATGCATCATGTTGTGATTGAATGTATCTCTTCTCATCCATCTGCTGTCTTGCTGCCATCTCTTGATGATGATGCCTCTCCCTTTCCCTCTCACTTTCCTGAAACAAAAATTCATTCAATCAATATTTTAAGAAGTAAAAGTTTAAATGCTGGTGCTCAGATATTAAGTTAACGCCAGTTCATACAAGCCCTGAAGTAACAAATCCTACGATCCAGACAAATTCTGTTGAGAACCTCTTCATTTCCGAGAACAACCTTACTCTGCACTCATGACACTGGTAATGTTTACAAAGGTGGTTGGCTAAAATTGGTGCTATCAAGTCTAACAGGCTTACATTTATTTGCATGGCCATCCTGTCTGTTAACACTCATTAACAATGCATTTCTACAGAATTCATGGAATCAGTGGTGGCTTGAAGACATGTATACAAGTTGTACTCTGATGACTTTCTGCTCCTGCACAGCATTAATTTTCAATTCACAAAACCATCTGCATAATAAATGAAGCAAATTCCCTCAGATGACCACCTTATGATTCACTGAAAGCAGCCATGATGGCAGTGCTGCATAAAGTGACTATATCCTGGTGCCTGATGCAACGTCTGTGAGGGTTACACCAGCTAGTATTATAACAGATCAATGCCCCCCATGTGACTCACACTCACATCAGGCCACATAATGGTGGGATTTCACTTGCTTGATGCAATGTCAGATACTGCAGTCAATCTGAAGCCAGACTTAGAATCCCCAATAGCCATTAGCATGACTAACATCATGGAGCTCTGATCCTAACAGACTGAACCTAGTAAATGGAGGTTCCTTGCTTGTACAAATAAAATAGTTTCCACTTTATCTCCAAATGAAAACCTTAATTAACTGTGAAGCCATAAAGAAGGTTTGATTTTCAAAGAGGGTGCTGACAAATAATTTCACTGTATGTGAATGATAACATTCATAAGATAGTTCACTTCAAGCAGTCTTGAATCAAAAGATGTATTCAGACACATCAGGCACATCTAAACACGGATGTATTTGTCAGCCGATTTTAACTACTTAATGCTACAGATACACATGGAAAAAGTCATGATTTAAAAGCCTTTCTTTAATTCACTTGTAATTTAGTCCATAACTATCCTTTAGATTTGATAAGCAAACTTTGACAGATGATAAAACAGTGTCAGTACTAGGACAAATTGCAAGACAAGATGTCTGATACATACAGGCTAACAACATCTCCAGCAACTACACGATCATGTAACAACAACATATTAGCTTGAGACACCTACTCGTTTGGTTACAATATCTTCTTCTTTCCTTGTATCGTGAGATTTGTCTGCTACAAGGTGAAGCGGATGAAGTCCTGAGCGGGTCTGTGGTTCTGGCTTAGGTATGCCAGTTCCCCTTGTTATTGAAGGAAGAGGCCAAGCTGAGCCAGGGGCCTGAAAATGTTTTCAAAATTATTTTCCAAACATGACTATCAGTGGCTCCTCAAACGATTTGTTGAAAGTACTTTCACACACAACAAAATCCTACACGGGGAAAAATCTCAGGAGACTAAAATCAAATTTGCCTGACCTTACTTACCATGGTTTAACCATCAATGAGAAAGATCAATATTACGATCTACAACATAGGCAATACAGAAATAAATACCTCATAAATACCCAGTGGTGGTAGACGTAGTAATGACACGAAACTATTTCCCTTTGAAGGGTCTACTGTAATCAATAATACTGCAATCCTTGAACCCCTGTATTGACAATATCGAACATTAGTCATCTAATATATCCCCATACAATTTATCAAACTGTCAGAACATCTGTCAAGCGTGTCCACAACACCAGCATCACGCAACTCACGTGCATATCAAGTTAATATGATGTGAATAACACTCTTCACCATCCACTGATTGCTGACATCTTAAAAACATGCCTGTCTAGCTTACATGTTGACATTGTGTAAAAACCAATTAGCTATTTTATTTCGGCACCAAAACTCTCTCCCAACTTCCTTAACCAAATCTCAATGCAGTCACAGTTCAAACAGTCTTAAGTAGGTCAATGCTATAAGGAAAATATTAATTACAGACACCACCTGAAAGGATTGCTTTAACTTCCTTCAAAGATTACATCAGAATAACCAGAAATATCAGGTATAGTAAACTAGTCACTTTTACTTACCCTTTGACTTGCTAGTCTCAGAGACTCTGTAAAGTGTTTATCTACAGCAGCAAGAGCATCAGAGGACTCATGTAAGATCCTTTCCCTCTCCTGTCTCTGTTCCTGCTCTCGGAGCAGACGCGAATGTTCCCGCCTTTCCCTCTCAAGTCTATCTTGTCGTTCCTTCTCCAACCTTTCCAATTCGTGTTGTTTCTCTCGTTCTTGTCTTTCTCTTTCTGCTTTCTCTCTTTCAGCTTTCTCTAACCTGTCTCTGAAATCCACAAGCATGGATGTATGATTCAAGCTGTACATGTTTGGTGGGTTCTAGTGGAATACTTGAAACTAGGACAGCAAGGGCAAAAGAGGGTCACACCTGACTTCACAGCTTTAGCAATGTATCGACAATCATACCCCGGGGAGCTATTCACCTAGTCTTTCCCCATTGAAAATTAGTCAACCATACTACACAGAAACTTTTGTCAAGTCCTGCCTCAGCGATAAATTATAGTCTGTTTCAGAACAGCTCCAGATAACTGCTTTGTATGCACAAAGCAATGAAATTCTGTAACGATTTCCTTTAAATGATTTGGTATTCCAAGTGCAAGAAAATGTTTTATGTATATTCTACATGAATCTTAACCCTCTCACCCACACACAACAAGAAAAGATAGTTTCATTATAGATGTTTTAACATTAGAGCGTAAAGGTGTACTGATACCATCTGTCAATACAACTTTGACCCTTAGCCAATCCTGGTGTTTGTGCAAAATGGAAAAGTTATAAAACAGAATGAATACCAAGAAATGCCAAGTGTTAGCTAAGACCTATTCTTGTTTGCTTCAGTACAATCCAAATCAACCAGTCTGAATGTCAGGTGATTATAGTCTGCACCTAGACAAGCTAGCTTGTATTCAACAATAAGCCAAGCTTGATCGAGTTACATAAACATGAGTCCAATTACACCTGAGGAGCAGATTATACACTGACCTCTCCCCAAGGTCATCTCCCCAAACCTATCTTGAACCTCCTAGTATTGTGGTTAACAATAGGCTGTGGGATTGGATTACTAATTGACTGCTTGCCTGAGTGCTTGGTTCACAATTAACATTTTAGTTGTTTCAAAATTTCGATTTTCAAATAAAAATAATGTTTCATCCAAGAATCACTGTTGTTTTTACAAGCTGATTTTCAAATGTTTGTTATTTTTTCCTTTTAAACAAAAACCTAAACAAGTCCAAAACCTAACCTGACAATATCAAAATAATACACACCACTTATTCATCTTAAAAAACCCAAAACTTTCAGAACTTGTTTTCACAATGTTTTCATGAAAGACAAAGTTAATTCCACAGGATACAGCAAATATTTTCTCCCAACTTGAAAAAAATCCTCATTAAACGTAAGGAACCAGTGCGCAATGTCTAAGCCCCGTTTAATATTGACCTGCAGCTGATGTCATGTATATTAAATGTAAGAGCAGCATAAATCATTCAGCTGCCTGAACCAGAGGTGATCAATGCAATCCCAGCCACTACTACGCAGACAGGCAGTACTGACGTCATTTACTCATCTTACTCTGCAGATGTCAGCAAAATTGATTGATGGCTTTTCCCCATACAGGCTTGCTTATCAGTCATCTGTGTGCAGGAGGCTCATCAATAATGTATATGATCAGAGTAAACCTTTCTACATTGGGCTACACCATAAAACTCAACCTTGCCATAAAGAGTACACATGTCCTTATAGAAATCTCCCATTTTGTGTTATTTGGAAGCAAATGATTTTTATCTGTCTTTTTTTGTTTTGGTTGTTTTTGGGGGGAGGGGGTAAATATATATCTGTGTTAAGCAGTAAATATATATCTGTGTTAATATGGTACCATCTAAAATCTGTTTAGCCCTTACAATAAGAGACATCTTTAAAGACCCAATCAATTGTATCCTGTTAATCACCAACCTTAAATCCTCCTGAAAAAGGAAAGCCTCAATCCTATCCTCCAATAATTGAACTCATTACAAGCAAAAACACACTGCAAAATAGTACAAAAATTGTTTCAACACAAACATAGTTTCATAAAAAATATCCACTATCATGTTCAAAATGGCGTGTGCACATGGTGCACAAGTGAAGTAGGAGGATATTCAAAGCAATATCCAACCAAGACAGTACAGTGATAACGTGGAGCTACTTAACTAGGCAGCAGGCGTCCTAACACCTGCCATCCGTCACGAGCCTGTTTTATTACCTGGGGCCAGAACTGGATGTCTGAGTCATAACCTAATCTCATTTATCTACTACAGTCCTCCTAAGTCTACATTAACACTGACATGCTCATGTCAACGCTGCCTGTACTTTAGGTCCTGCCCTTGTAACAATCACACACATATTCATCCCCTCACCAGACATTCAGAAGTTCTCTCCAGGGCAATTATGACAACCAAGTCAGTTATTTGGGGGATTTTCATTCTAAAATCCAGACACATTGACTTATTTCACTAGATGTTCAATAATTCTCAAACTGCTTGACATAAATAATCAATATATTTCCAAAGGCTAATTTATGAATCGGAGTGCTTGTGGTATTAGGACCTTGAAAGGAAATATCAACAAAACTGATAAGGAAGGTAAACAGTATTGTTCTAAAGCATATGATTTGAACTTGTGGATAAGAAAGAAGGCCATATCTGTTATCTACAGGAGACATAGTGTTGAACCCAATCACGAAAGGGCTGTGTGAGAAATATGGCGGGCTAAACCCACAGACCAACATGGTGGACTCTGTACCTTGCTCCAACAAGCTACAACGACCTTCACCTTCACTCCTGGGCTCACTTGCTAGAATATGCCAAGCGTAAATGTTAACTGCCAGCAGCATTTATACAAGTCATCCAAACTGTTGAAAATGAGGTCAGGAGTAAGATTTATGATGGTATAAACCCCTCGCACCTCTGATACAAAGTCTACACAAGGCTATCAGGCAACAAAATGCTTTACCTCCAGGCACAATTTCACTACATCTAACCGATTGCTTCTTTGTTAATTATTTCCCAGGGCAAGAGCGATGTCAGAAGAGATAATCCACAGCATACATTACTGACAAGGCTGATGTTTACACTATATACAAGAGACAATATCTAGCCCTTTCTAAAACATACAATCTCATTATAATAAATCAATTAAAAACAATTCACAATGCAACAGTACTAGTACAGCAAAGAAAATGACAGCAGGAAGGCAAAATAGTTAAGAGGGTTGTTGTGATGTTTAAGATTGCTGAGAGGAAAACTCGAAAATCCCTGGGTGAAGCAAAGGTTTAGCGTGCTCCTCTCTACAAACAAACAAGGCATTCAACGGGTCTGTGGAAGCACATGTTCGAACTGCTGTTGTATCAGCTGCACCCAGCCTCTGTCAAGGTCATTCGAAAACCACATACACAATACCCACGTTGTGTTTATCTACAACTAAACAGTACCTACTTATATCCAGCCCCAATCCAAAAGGAAGCTTCCAGAGACTAGAAAATAGTTCCGGCTCTCCTCCATTAGTTAGATTCACTATTTCACAAGCTGGTGCCCGCCATCCCGACCTCAATCAATATGGCTGCCTGCCTGCTCGTCTGCTCAGCATTAGAGAAGCTGTTGGCTGAACACAAAGCCATTCTGACCCCAAAGTTGTACAAGCCGCCATTCTTGCATTGTTAACTCACCTAAGCATCTACAGATCGCCAAACACTACAGCAATGTTCACTGATGGAGACAGGGACAAACACAACTGCCATGCCATGTCCACCATATCACTAAGGTGCTGTGAGCTGGCGCTAGCTATTCTCATTGAATATTAATGTGGCGTTGTCTGGCTGTAGTCACGGCTATAGCTCATTCTCAAAATCTTATCTTGATGGTTTCATTGTGTATTGATTTCTGAGACACAGCAACTGCTGTGCTGTCGTGTGGGTTTAACACTAGATATATTTATCGAGTAATGAACTCTAGACATGGGTACTTATTCAGCCGAAACTGGTTTAGGGAGAAGGAAACAAAAGCTCCACAATTCTTAGCAAAGTGTAGCTCTATTCATCAAGTTAAAAATGGCACATTATGTAAACATCTCTCACATTACTACTATCATTAATTATTTATCATAATTAAAAAAAAAAATTAGCACGATTTTGCAGCATCAGCAAAATGACAAGCACCTGAGCATATCAAGTTGTCATGGGGCCTACATTTTAAAATTCAACACACTCAGTATTTACATAACGGCCAAAGGTAAACCACCAGAAATGACAAATACATGCTAGTACAAACTGTCATAATATCTTTTTAACCTGAAAATATCTGTTTGACATGCTGAACCAGGTTTAACTACCCCAGTAACACGTGATTGCTCGATAAACAGAGCTAGTAATATCACAAGATCTTATCATGCATGTGACAGGAAATACTGGTGGTTGGCCCACTGGACTAGCAAGCAGACCTGCTCAATCAGCCCTAACCTTTACACAACAGGGAGTTACACAATACCCAGCAGTCCCAAGCTCCCCCACCCATTAATGCAGACCTGGGGAGGCCTGGCCCAGAATAAATCACTCACTAATCCTGTCAACTCAAGAATGTTTACACTTGTGAGTCATTTTCTCCAAGGTGTCCAACTTGGCAGTCAGAGCTTCAACTGGCTCCAGTATTGTTTGAGTTGTTATGTCACAGGTCAGAGTACAATCAGCCACCATCCCTTCAGCATGATCGCTGAATCTAACCATGCTTAATTTACCATAATTAAGTCTGTAGTCAGAACTTCTTTGTGGAGTAATGTTATCAAACATTTACAAGGTTCAATAGCTCATGCTGTAATTGGTTTAAAATGGGCCTGACAATGGATGTGAATGCAAGCTTTTGTTTGTCTGTTGAGAAGTGATTATCTTGGGATTCATATAAGAATGTTTAGTTCAGGGATAAGATGTTATGAGTGGAACATTGCCAGTTACTGAGCTAAATATTTGAGGCTTCAGAAGAAGCACAACATCAGCTACACCAGCAAATACTTGCCGCTGGAAGCAAGATGAATTCTTATTCACATGATTACATTCACAATTAACTCCACAAAAGAAATCACCCTGACCAATAATACAAAATTAAGGGACTCCGAGGTGTGTTTGCAGTATCTTAATAAGGAGACCTCCAAACTTTAATATGAACATTCAGGCAAGGAAAAGGACTACCCTACCAGCTTTTAACACTGCTGATGACATATTAGGTCACCGTTCAATGATTCTGTAAAATTGTACAAATGATGAAAAGTTAAGACACTTACCGCTGTTCTTTGCGTTCCCTGTCCCGCCGATCCCGTTCCACCCTTTCAATCCTTTCTCGTTCTATCCGTTCTAGTTCCACCCGTTCTCGTTCCATGCGTTCCCGTTCCATTTCCCTAGTTGCTTCTCCAATAAGCTCCTCCTGGTGTTTAGCAAGAGCCCAGGGAGGAGGAATGGGCACTGAAGGGAATTTCTGCTGCCATAACAGTTCCAACTGACTCACTCTACGATGAGAATAAGGTAGTTGCATTAAATGCGCATTTTGTAATTGGTGCATTGCTGCAAGCTGCTGTTGCTGCTGCTGTGCCACAATTCCCCTTGCAGTGAATGCATCCAACTCTCTAGGGTATGAATGAGGTAGAGGGAGTGGGTGTGAGATGGGATTCAGGGAACTGAGTTGGTGGTGGTATGGTAGGGAAGTGAGCAGTGTGTGCGAGATGGGATGGGAGGAGAGGGATGAGGAAGAGACGGGTATGCCAGGTATAGGAGCTGGCACTGGGTTGTGCACACTTTGATATGTAGGCTGAGTCATTGTCTTTGGATGCGCTAATACATTACTTTGCACAGGATTTTTCCGCATCAACTCAGGGTCTCTATATGGATGTACAGGTTCATTACCAAGCACTATTAATGGACTAGATGCTGGACTGTTTTTTAAACTTCTGAGATCGTCTAGTCGAGAACTAGGCCTTTTTTCTTCATGATATCCTGAATAATAGCGCTCATCACTCGCACGAGAGTCTGACCTTTCTCTGGAGTCTGACCTGTCTTCTGTGGCAGGTGTAGTAGTATTGCTACGTGGTGCAATGGCATTAAAGTGCGACTGCACACTACTCGTAAAACTATCCCGAGACCTATCTGGACTCAAAGCCTGAGGTTTTGTTTCCATTTTGTCACTCTTTTCTGATGAGATTTCAGCCATGGAAGTAGCTGCCTCTGAGTTGCGGTTGATCTCAGATGAAGATTTTCCATCACCATTCAATGATATATTCTCAGCCTTGGCAAGTTTGGTCACTTGGTCAGTCAATGGTCTTTGCAAGTCAATATTAGCAAGAGATGGTTGATGATTTTGCCCTGAACTAATGAGTAATTGTTTCTTGAAGTGCATATTATCGTCCACCACTGCTTCCTGCTGCCTTGGCTTCCCGTCAGATGAGAGCAGATGGTTTATTTTCACAGTATCAGTTGATTTTGACTCATTTTCCCCTGCTTTCACTACGGGGTTATCAGACACAGTTTCCTTTCTGACCTCATTGCTTTCACTAGAGTCACTGACTGCTGCCAATCTGATCTTCTCGCTCTTTAACTTCCTGTTTTCAGAATTCTTAGGCTTACTCACAACGTCCTTGACCTTCACAGGAAGGTCAGTTTTTGTAGAGTTTTTATGCTGATTATTATCTTTTGGTATACTGTTTGTAGATTTGGTAACACAAGTAATCCCAACACTATCTTTAGAGCGTCTGGGTTTTAACTTTAAAACCCGACTCTCTTTCACACAGTCTTCCTCTGAAGGAACTTTCACTTTGTCTTTAATACTCTCTGTACACTCTGGTACAGGAGACTCAGGTTTATCAGCTTCATTCGTGTTTTTCTGGCGTTTCCCTGGGGATGCAGAACGTTTTATCTCCTCCGCCTGATCCTCACTCTTTCTCTTCCTTTCCTTTGACACAGGCTGTTTAGTTTTTACTGGAGCTTTTTCTAGAACTGAAACAGATGCATTAGCAAAATTAAATTCCCTTCATCAACAAACAAGAAAAATTTAATCCAATTTATACTCAAACAATATCCAAAAACCCACCATAATACCATATAAATATGTAGCAGGCTGGTTCAATCTGACCGGCTGTTGAAGGTTATGACCTTTCAGCCTTCAGCTGTGTCCAAGAAGTGAGTTTTGGGCAGACAGGTTTGTGTGTAATGGGATGAGTTATGTGAAAGGCTGTCTGTGTACGCTCCTGGGTTAACAGTTCCGCTTCAGTGGCTGTAACACCTGCTGGCTGGCAACTAGTTATCTGCTTTGACTTACAGCCAATCATACAGGAAAGGGGGAATCAAGATATTTTTAGATCCAAACATGACTACACAAGCATGTTACTGTAAACGCTTTTTTACACAAGAGAAGGCTTCAAAATTGCTGAAGTGAGAATATCGTGTCATCAAAAGTCGGGGCTGAATCAAGCATCAAGGGATCTTTTGTGAGGCCCGATCCATGTGTAACCATAATAAGATGGCCTACACACACAAGTAAATAGTACACACATCTACTCCTTGCTTTTGATATCCCAGGGATAAATGAGTTCCATGCTCTTATCAAGACAGACACGATGTCTGGAAAATCTCAAACCCTTCAGAGAAGCACATTAACTCGCCTGGTCAATTACAATCTTCAGGGGCTGGTATCAAGTGAGGAAATGGCAAAATTTGCTTATGTTCTGCCTCCACATAAACCATCTGGCCAGGCTGCAGAATATTGCAGCTATTTGCTTCTGTGAGTTAGAAACACTGCTATTAGGTCCACATGCATGAGTTAATGGTTGCAGTGGATGGAGAAAACACTCACATGTATACCACTCCATTACCAGTTTTTAGGTGGGAATGCATGTTATTCACAGCAGGTTGAGTTAAATTAACACACCACCATCTGTCTGTGAAGGTGTGAGAACAGCATGGTGTTACTAAGGATACACATGATTACTACAACTCTGTTATTACTAGCTAATAGATAGTATCTATACACATCATCATCTATTTTGTACTTTCACAACGTTGCAGTATGGCGCTATGCATCATTAAATTGCAACAACTTCACATATGGACTTAAATATACCCAATAGCTATGAATTTCCATAAGCTTCAATTAAAGATACATTTCAATAACATTTTTATCAGGGAACAATGGGGGTTAAAAGATTAGGTCATATAGCGCAACACAGAGGGCCCTACCTCTGCAACCTGAGTAGCTCTGACCTAAACAACACAGACTAAGGGAGTGTGGTCTGTGATAAAGCTGTGACAATGGACAGCCAACCATTTATCAATGTGGGAATGTGAGCCCTGCCGCCACCAGCCACTATTTAGTTTCGTGACCTCCAACTTCATTCATTTACAAACATGACAGCTTGCAAGCAAACTGATGGCTGTCCCTTAAACAATAGGGATTTGTCTGCACCAGTCCCCATATAGAATATCATGTTCGAGTATGTGCATATTACATCTATTAACACAATATATATTGATTTCCACTCAAGAAATATTGCACCATACACAGTACTGTAACAGCTGGTTTTTATCAAAAAGTTTCAAAGTTAGTTATATTGTACATTTAAAAATCAGTTTCAAAGAAACTCATTTTCAAAGCAGATTTTCTCAAATTAGACAAATATTTCACTTTACCTTGCCAAAAGTATTACATTATTTGGCACAGAGTTGAAATTCCCAAGTATGTGGTCTGCATATTTCTACAAATACACAGGAAGCTTGTAAACAGAACCAAATGTGGGCAGCTGAGCTTGCTATCCTAGCAGGCATAAGCAGCTGAGTAAATCCTTTCCATCCATGTTATTGATTCATAACAGTGAGATGTCTCCATCTAACAGCATGTCACAGCCATTATTCCATACGGCATGAATCACGAAATAAAGCACCTTACTGATCAACACGCCAGCATACAATCTACAAAAATGTGCGAGTGTGTATGGGTAGGAGATTACAGCTCGGTAGACAAGCCAACTGGTACAAGCTGGTGATGATAACACTTAAACCAGACACCTTTGAACTTTGAAATTGTATCAAACCAAGATTAGAGCACTCACCTTTCTCCTGCTCTCCTGGTGTACTGCTTCCCGAGGTATGTCTCTGTCGTGTTTTACTATTTCGGCCTCCACTGATGACAGGTCGAATCACTGGCGTATTAGTTGGAGTGGCCGGATTGCTAGGGGGTTGGCGGCGAGTGAAGTGAGCCTACAATGGCAGTGAAATAATCATTACACCCCGCTTCAGCACAATCTATACACAACAAGTGTTATTCCATGTAATCTGTAGCCTACATTATCCTGTGGCGAGAGAGAGCTGTGACTGGTAGACTCCACTAGCATGCTGCCCCGCCAACTCAGACAATAGACCGAGTCTGGCGAACTCTCAACAACATGTGACCTTCAGGCCTGTTTGGCGGGCTAGCTCACAGGAATGTCAAACAGGGGTAAATGGATCCTTCAGCGCTTATCCAAACTTGTCAGTGTCTTGGCCCACAGCCAATGTACATCACTACCTAACAGGCCTCGGACCACTCACAAACTTTTTAACAGCATAACATGTGAGACCTAGACTTGCACTGTTCCCCTCTCCCTGGGCACTGCTGTCAGAACAGACATGATCACAGCCTAGTCCTATTCACCATCCAAATGGAGTGAGACCTAATGAGCAACACTTGAATATGAGCACCCTGGGGCTATGTTACCTTTGGTTACATAACGGCACACACTACTGTGGCAAATGGGATCGCATTGAGTAATGCCTCTAGGTTTTCCCCAAAATAACAACAAGGGCTGTAAAGCAGTGAGATATATAAAAGCTCCCTGCCTTCCCTGCCAAGCATGGACCAGCTGTAAATCATACAGCAAGGATAGTCTAAGCAGGCTAAGCCTCACGCACCTGACCTGCTTTCCTCGGCTCACACACACACACACAGCCATTTCTCTAACCTCAGCCGGCTTCTTGCGTGGCTATTCATTGCCATAACAGTGTGAAACTAATCTCAAGCCTTCTGCTCTTTGAAAAGGCTTTATTATGCTAATACTGTGCCTGGGGTAGTATTGAGAGCTAGTGTAGGAGATAGCTACCTCTGCGTACACTACAATACAAACTAAGGGGTCATCTCAGGGATGTTAAATATATATGATGTGCCCGTGTGAACAGTTGTAGTAGGAAAATCAATAAGATGAGGTGATTGATGCAGTGCACATTTCACTAATCAAAGCTTACAAAAGCTCGTACATTAGAAAGAAGGTCTCTAGATACAGCAGCTCATAAATCATTTAATGTTTGTATCAGATGCATATTCTTGGAATGTACTCCCCTGCCAAGATTTAATCAGATTTGTTTCAATATTGTTACCATAATAACAACTTTCTCCATAGCTCAAGGTTAATCGCTCAAATCATTTTATAAACAATAATCTGGATAAGACAGCTTGGGCAGTGGTGAGCAGTTTGCCTGCTAAACCGATTGTAATGATGCTAACACTGCTATTCATTCATCCTTAAAATTACATGCACAGCTGTGTTTCAAACAAAACCTTGAACAGATTCTATTACATTTGTCATTACAGATAATTACAGTGGGAATCAAGTTGGTGCCGAACACTACTGAGTGCAAGTCTACAAAATGAAACTGGATGAATGACTTGTTTGGTGCAACCGACTCAATTGACTAATGGAAGTTAGGCAGAAGGATCAAAGGTCATGTTAACTCAGAAAAGCAAACAGGCACATTTCACATCCTGAGTGATAGTGTATCTTTGCCTAGGATGCAGTCTTATTTAGTCGGGGAATGGCTGCCTGTCAGGTTGAGTAAAGGCAATCCGTTATCAGTAAGATAGAATACCACACACCTTCTCCCCAGTTAGTCATGCTGTTAGAAAACAACATCAGCTGACACCAATCTCAGTGTTACAGGATAGGGAGATGCAGTTGGTATTCAAGTCGGCCAACAGCGCAATAAATCGGCTCTTTACTGGGCAATAACCATACACCTGTCTTGCTTGGATTGAAATACATAACAGCCGGAGGAAAAACATAGGTGAGCGTTACAGCTGCTGCTCTTAAAACATGAATGGAAAATTGTCTCAGGGAAACAAAACCATTCTATTTTGAGTTAGAACATCGCGTCATATATTCCAAACAACATTTACCACATCTTTGATCTCGCCTTGAATCTGTTACAGAAATAAAGGAATTTCAGTTTTTTAAGAAACCTTAAACACGTAAAGTCACTGCCACACAACACTAATTTTTCAAAGCTAAACATGGAAAACGACTCCCAAAAAACATTTCACCCAATTCAAGTGTAAATTAAACAACCATCTGAGCCAACAAACTGGAGCTATATACAGACAAGATGGAATTACCCTTGGTAAGATAGAAGCTTGTGTGGTGTTTAATGATAGCTGAAAGTCATTATGACTGTGTCCAGGTAATGCTGTCAGCGTAATGGATTATTCATGTTGCCATTTCTCTAAACTAAACTAATTGATTGGGGCCTTGATCAATACCACAGCCTCCACCTCCCCAGTGCCCGACAAAGACTGGAGCACCTGCATATCAATACTCTGGAAGGACACTTCCTGCACTGCTTCCAGACATCATCTCACAACAAGCCCACAGGAGTCCAAGCACCTTGCTAATGAACCTGGCCTTATTACATGCTGTGACAGATGGCCAGCCTATGATACTGATCCCATCAATACTACACATACTTAAAGATCACAATGTGGACATCCAGTGTGCTGGGAAATTGATTATGACCGTACACCATTTCTGAATCATTTCACAAAATTACTTAGTCTAGAATCAATGAGTCAATTTCCGGGAATATCCTTTCAAATATTTATCTTGTAAATATCACAGTTCACAGCATTACTGTGAAGATCATGAACACTCAGTAAATATGAATGATGAAGCTTTCATGAGACACTTTTTTAAACATATATAGATTATACACAAGATTATCAGCACAAATATTGAACTATTTTATCGATATCACAGGCATAAGAATACAACCAGACAATAATTAAGACGAATGCATACACACCTAAGCCACAAGTCTCACCTGACACTGAAAAGGATATTTGTGGACCATTGGACTAAAATAAACACATAATCCTACTTTACCTGTTGTGGAATAATCAGTGGGATATCGCAAAAGGATAACACAATAGCTATTCAACTCAATACATTCAACTAATCAGACAGAAAACCTTGTCTCCTCTTACTGAAAGGTAGACCAAAACTGACAAGATAACATAGATCATCACTGATTCAAACGGTTCCAGTTCGCGGCCAGTCAGCCCACCCTACATTCATGTATGTCTTTCAATAACTGTTAAACCCAGCCAAGCAATGCTTTAATTGTGTATAAGGGCTTTTTATTTACTTATGTGAATGGACAAAGGTGATATACAGCTTTTGACCCGAGAACAACAGACTTGTAGGGTGACCCACTTTGAAAGGCTCAGTAAATAGAGAAGGCTCAAGGGCCTTGTGTATTCAGTAGATGACCTTTTGCCCCTCAAAGCTTGTCGCTAGGCAACACGATCACACAGACAGCCAAGCTAAACTTAGTAAGAAGGCTTAGATTACTATTGAGCTATTCAGCCTACATGGATAGGGGAGCTCCTTGAGGGATCTTACATGAGGTAGGTACGCAGGCAAGACTGGATATTTTAAATCGGAGGACAGTTAATAAGCGTAACAACCACATCCTGCAGCCAAGTACCTGCGTGCTGTTACTGCGTGACAACTTGACCTGCATGTTAAACAAGTACAGATATGGGCTCAAAGGCACCTTCAACCGTTAACAAAGCAAACCACACAAGGCCTGATAACTTTTTAGATAGCAAGTCTGAGTTGTCAGTGATAGCTCACTGATACAATATGCCACCACTATCTGTATGAATAGAACATCGGCCTCAATTCAATATGATCCAAATAATGCAAACCTTGCTATTTATAGATTTCCATTAAGATTACAGCTTGATTTTAAGATGCACCCTGTCATCAAATGTAAACAAGTGATGCTAACAAAGCAATATGTAACAATATTGAAATAACTCAACATGTCATAACTTTTCATGACCATGTTCAGTTTGGTACATCGACACATACTTCTAGTGTCAGAATTGTTGACATACATACAGATGTCAAATTCGAAACAATGGCTCTTGTTTTCCTCCTTTGCCTTAGGGAGTTAAAATCTAACCTTGTCTGCTTAAAGTTCAACATGACATTCACACACAATTTTGTACCAGCAAATATAAGCTCTTACTTCAACCATATTCCCTTACACCTATACCCTCAAGAAATAAAGTCTTGTCTTAAAAGGTTACAGTACATTGATCCTAATATTTCGAATATATTTCTAAAACCTGCTGTTCTTACCAAGAATACCCATCCAGATTAGAAGAAACAGTGACAAAAGGAAGTGCTTCATCCACGTAAAAGATCAAGCAGCTGCTTACCTTTGGTAGCCACAAAAAAGAAAGAACTTTCTCTCTTTACATGACAGCACAATAAAACAAACCATTTCAGACTCATTTTGCAGCACATAACTGAAAGATGAAAACCACCATTGGGCCAAGCTAGTATTGAAGGTGGTGAAACAAAGGGGCCTCAATGAAATGCTTAATAATTGATATCCATTGTCTCAGCCACTGCCAGGCTTTGTTTCTTGTGAAAGATTGCTCGACACGGAAAAACTCAGTAGACAGTCATTGCATGAGGTTACTGGATTCTATATTTCATGTAGCTTAATGACCATGTCAACTGTCATTTCTGAAATTTCAACGCCTGCATTTAATTAACTATGTAAGGACTTCTACCATGTGGGAATAGACATGAGAAACCAAAATGTCTTTTGAACTGTCTGGCGACTAACTACTTCATGGATCTAGAACACAACATAAATCATGATGTCTTTACATTAGAACATAATGATAAATAACGTGTCAAGAAACCACCACCAAAATACTAATGTTGAAACTGAAAGGGGCACTATTTATTGATGACGCAGACAAGAAACACTGAAGGTCTCAAATACCATTCACAAGAGTTAACACTTAAAGATCATGCAGACCACAAACAAACTAAATACACTTGTCTTCAGTCACATAAAAACCAGACAGTAAAAAATGACTATACACTTTAGTAAACAAACTAGTCAGAGAGAGAAGAAACATTCTTTTGTTGATCTAAGCAGTAACGGAACACCTGCACAAGATGTTTGAAGTGCAACTATGCTGACATGGGTCAAAAGGTAGGTGTTAAATTATTCCCCAGCCTGCAGTATTTACATGAGGGACAGCACATAATCGGATTCAACCAGTTCTGCATCTTCCGTTTCTACAAATGTCACACATAGTTGGTGGCTGTACCTCACTCTGCAAATGTCAGTTTGCAACCAGAATATCACAAGGGCTAAATGGATATCATCTGGCGGGTGATAATGAGGGTCGAGTAAGGAGAGCCCACAACAAGTCTCCAGGCAGCAAGAGAGAGTCAGGGACTAAAGGAATATAGGGTAATTGGACTCCTCATTGATCATGTTAAGCCACAAGATGCAAGCCAATCTTCACCGAATTGTAGTGAATCTGCTTCAAAATGCCTCCCATAAGGCTTTATAATGCTCTACACGAACAGGAACTTACATTATTCAAATGCATTTGTCACTACATGAAAAATTACAACCTTTTCCAAAGTTTGAATCTTGTTTTCAGAACTCAAAATAATTAATAAAATTTCCCTTGGAAATTCAAAGTATTTTACAATATGAAAACTGACTAGACTGAAACCTCTCCTAAAGTGGAACTACCAGCAGCTATAGAAATACCAGGGGAGCAGTTACAACTTGGATGTGTTGTTAACAGAATCATTGTGAAAGTGCTTACTAGCACTGAAATGTCAATGGAACAATGCAAGTGATAATGTTACTGTGCACTACATAATTGATACATGTTTGTTAGGCCCTGCTCACCACCCATCCACTCCCATTGGGTCAGCAACATAGCAGTGTTTCCAAGCATGAATGAGGATAGACAACATGACTCACATGGTGTCATTTTCCCTCAAGACAGCAGGTGGCGTTCTTTACAAAGGAGAAGGAAATATTTCCTGTGGTAACCTCAATGCCCTGTTTTTGAGGAGTGGCTTGTATTGGCATGCAGGATACTATGACCAAGACGATTGTACACTCTACAACCTTATCCAACATTAATGCATCTTTCCTAAACATAATTAGTAACATTGCCATAGTAGATTAGCTCACTTATTTGCAGTTATGTATCAGGTATCTTACAGGGTTTCACAAGATTGATAGAAACATCACTTGCTATCGTTGTATGGAAAAATCAAAGGTAACTGTTTGGATTTCAGTTCAGTTTGGTAAATGTCAACTGTATATCAGATCATCTAACTTTTCCATTACACGTGGAGGCATAGGTTTACAGTTTTTAAAGTTTCAAAACAGTACTGAAAATAATACACTGACATTTACAAGGAAAACTTTGTGAACAACTTTGTTGAAGCAAATGTTCTTGTGAGAAGAACATTAACTACAAGAACAAAAGATTGCTTACCAAGTAATGTATCTGTTTACCTGAATTCCTCAAAGAGATTTCTCCAGATGGGATTGTCAAAGGAGAACGGCTTAAAAACTTGTTTACACAAGTAGTATTAGTCACTTCAAAATCAATTAATCAACCTGTGCTAGACGAACACAGCAAATAATTTCCTTGATCAAAAGCTATCAGATTGTCCTCCTTTTATTGATTTCTGGTTGTGGAAACTAGACTAGCCATGATAAATCCATACACACAACATTAATTTCAGCTTCAAACATCCATTAGCATCCTGCCTATATCCTCAGATAGAGACAACTAGCACTTGCTTCACCTCACAGAATACTCAAGTTGTGCTAAAAACATAAACTATCTTGGTTAATGTGGCCTGTGAATATGATGTGAGCAGAGGTTGCATGGATGATCTGTAATAATGGTTGTGTTGAAGAGGGGCTGGAGACGAAGGCAACTCAGTGTAGCCCCCTACGGCTGCTGTTGCTGCTGCTTCTAAAAGGCCGATACAGGAAACTGTAGGGTATCTGGTCCAGGTGATGTAGTACATTCAGCCAGATCACTGTGGAGCTTATTACCATTACTTAAGGTCATCAAAAACTATTGACTGAACTATTAGAAAACTTATCATATTCGTGAGAAGTTTGAAAAGTTCAGTTAACGTCAGTTCAAAGGAAATATTATAGGTCATCTGCACTTACTTTGTGAAAAATAACTGGGATCATAGATTGGGGGGCATTTGGCAAGTGTAGAACTTGCAGTTGTTGAAATTAGGCATGAAAGTCTCATTGCATTAATGTCTGGAACTAACCTAAGAATTTACAGATTTACAGATTCAAATACAGTGGCAGAAAATATAAACACAACAAGATATAAAGACATTAAAGAAAATGTATTTCGGGGTTAGCCTTTGACAGAACACCCCTCAATACTATTTCCACACCTAATATTAATCAAAAGTAATTATAATAAAGAAAACAGGCCAGTTACACCAATCCAACATTAATTTGAAATTTCAGCTGAAAGTGTTCACTTAAACATTCTGATTCCCCCTCCAGGTAAATGAAAGATTTATTTTGATTGTATACATTCTACGTAAACTATGGACCCTGGCAGGGAGTGCTGATGAGTGACAAGTACACTAAGAAAGTTGAATGAGGTTAACAGTTGTTCAACATACACGAACACTGAAATAAACATATACCCTCCCCCAGTGGTGCGGATGTGTATGAGATGGTGCACTAAGAAGCCATGAGGGACACTCCTGCCTACTCCACATGCATGGTCTTCATTACGTATCAAAAACGTCTGGCATATGAAGCCGGCTAAGATGATGATGATGATGGGGGGGGAGGCGTGGAGATGTGGGGTGGTGGTGGGGACCTGGTGTTATGGAAGGTTAATGGTAAGAGAATGAGTGTGGGTGAGGTTTCTATCAGTGGGTGGAAAGAGGATCAAAAGATAAAGCTTGATTTGTCTCTCTACAGCTTCAATACCAGTCAGGAGATTTGTCTTAGAAGAAAAGGTGTGGCTGGGTGATATTTGAGGGTTTAGCCACTTGGAACAAACATATTGTAGTACAAACAACTATGCCACACGTGATGTATTGGGTGACAGCATGCCCACCAGGTCAAAGCACTCAAGAGATCATTATCTTTCCTCAACAAACACAGGAAGGGGATTGAAGAACAATCCTTCAGGCTTCATACATGAATAAGCAAGATAATAATCTCAAAACGGAATCCTAAACCACAGGTTCAGGCAATCAATAATCTGTACCAGAAATTCAAGTCCCATTAGATTCTACTTATGACCATGTCACGTTATCTATCATCAAGTACAAGTCTCGGCACAAGCAAGTACACATATATAATCACAGTTAGCTGTCATAAATATAACAGTATCCAAAATACAAAGTAATAATGCTGATCAATGTCTGAATGAACTGTTCAGAATTAGTTCAAAGAGTAACAACATCCCTCTCACCCTCCAACCCCTCCCAATGTTTTGTCCAAACATTACTGAGTCATGGCATTTGGCATCAGTGTAGAATTTGGTATCAATAAGTGATTCATAAATAGTTGAGTCTACTTGATGAAACAGATTTAACTAAATTCAGACTTTGAGTTCTGAAACAGAGGTTGCAATTGGCGATGTATCATATAAAAGTTAGTGCTCTCTCCACACTTATAGTTTATCTGTACTAAGCGCACAATATGCCTTTTAATTTTCTTCAGTCTTGTCAACAAACAATAAACAATCGGTTCTGTAAACTAGATGTGAACGAATGAACTACTTTGTGTAAATCTAGTACCAAAAGATGACTCACTTATCACAAGTTGACCGCGTTATACCCATGCTGTACAATTCCTGATGTGAGAAATACTGCCACTCACCTGTTGATGCTCCTTGTTATTATTATGGGTATGTCTGGGTCTGCGACGAGGTGTAATTCCAATTTCAACGCCTCGAAGTATGGAGTCCACAACTGGATAAAAGAAAGAGAAATCAGATTCAGCTCTCTTACCCCTGAAATCCATAAGGGCAAAACAAACCACGCTGCATCTAACATCAACTCCACATCCGTCAGTTTGTAATAGTGACTGAAACCAACAAAGAAAGCCAGTCTGTAGGCCAGCATATGACTCACAGTGTGACTGCCATGTTCTCTGACATCTTGAGCGGCTCACGTCATCAACCCACAAAGGTCACGGAACACACCTTTCTTTATTCAACCAGGGCTTAGCACAGGTTATTTTCATATTCCCTATCCGGTCCGTCTTGGGTCTCTGCGGTGTGCTGATAACGCCACCTCAAATGAGCAGAGCACAACTGATACTGGGCTGTAAGTGGGAAATTGCCTGACTGCTGTGTTTGTGCCGTGTCTGATCAGGTGCTTGAATGCAGCATACACCAGACAGCCTGCTTGGTTAACAATGGGCCTACACAAATTTGTTACACACAGTGTTAGGACCTGGCTTTGGCTTATCACATTGGTGTAAGGTTCAAGAACAGAAAATCAATTCTAAGCTAGGGGACATGGATCTCCACTGGAGGTTATCTTCCACAGGAGGCCGGCCTGCTGACCAGATAACTACCAACAGCCTAACCATCAACTAAATAATGTGTGGTATTTGCCAAAACAAGATTACAGACTCGTTCTACTGTCTGGGACCCAGTCCAGATTAGTGTTTACTTCAATTGATTGTACTGAATAATTGATTCTTCTCATCACTGCTTTGGCAATTCAAAACTGGCATCAATATGGGATTACAAGCCCAGTTCCCTTTCAATTTTGGTGGAATTAATCCTAATTTCTCTTGAGGTGATCAGAGAAAGTGTGCTGCCATTGAATATGTTATTGTCAGACAGCTGAAACCTACACAGGATTAAGCTCATGGGCTATTGCACAGTGTCCATTTTTGGCACTTACACAGTGTCAAGTACTTTTGAGTGTGAATAAGACAGCTCTGGTTACATACCAAGCTGCAACATCCTATCCTTAACATATAAGATTCTGTATATATTTCCTAAACAGCATTCAGATACCACTACTGTCCAAGTTGCTTCAAATCCATATCCTGTAAAAGTGATTCTGGAAATATTTCACTCTAAAAAAATCAATACCTAGTCGCTATTGTGATTGTGAAGCAGATTAAAGGTGTTACACCCTAAGGGGTTGCACTTATAACATTAACAACAGATTACCCATGCACATTACCCAGGTGCAGGCACCTCCCAATTCTTAACCAGGCAAATTATCAACAGGCTAAGTTTTCATCCGTTGTGTGGAAATTAATGTTGCCATCAACCACATCATAAATATCCATGTCACAGCCTTGTGACTTAAAAGGTCTCCACATTTTTTCCTAAGCAATCTCGAAGGCCATTTCACCACATTCTCTACAAGCTAAGACTACCCGCTCAGCAGTGGCGCATGTCTAAATCAAGGTATCGATTTTTCAAACTTGCCCAAGTTGATGCGTTCTTTTCTGAGAGTAATAAATTCTGGATTCATTTTCTGTGAGAGTCTGCCAATGATTAATTTGCTCTGAGAAATCTGCGTCATTGGTCCAAACCAGTCTTGTCAGGCAATTTCCCACCGTTGTTAATAGCACCCTTACAGATTGTCTATATAGGTGATTGGGTCTTGCTTAGTCAATTATTACAGAGAATCAAATTAACTTTTCTTGACCAAAGGAACAGTCACAGTCAATTCTTCAGACAGCATCTTAAATATTTTGTCACTACTGATTAAAAAATTCAGAAGCTATTCCAGTATGTTCATATATCTTTAAAAATACACCAGTTTTAGTCTGGGGGTCAAGGTTTGAAAAATGGTTCATTTTAAATAAAGAAAATCCATTACACCTCTAACAGGAAATTCTTCATAAGTACCTCACCAGTATAAATTTCGCTTGTGCAGGTTCACTAAGAAATAATTGCTATGCTATTTTCTTCCAACTGACTAAAAATACAATTTTCACTCTGCTTGTTTTGGCTGATAAACAACCTAATCCAAAATGATAAACAAGATGAGTCAACTTTTTTTTATCAGATACATCTTTACATGCTCATATCATTACCAGAGCTGAGATCTTGAAAGTAATATGCTGTTTGGCAGATCTCCCAAAAATATTTTGGGATTGGAATTCACATTTGTAGTTGATTAAGAGGCCAGCTGGCAGTGACAGGGAAACTGGCAAGCATGTAGCAAAAGACTACAGCAATTGCACATCTCTTGAGGAAGACACACAAATATATGTTGTGGTATGCTGAGAAGAAGCCTGTGCCGCTGTCAGGAATGAGGTGAGAATTGGCCTGATGGAAACAAGACCTCTTCTCATTTTGTGTAATGTGATGACTTACGATGATCTATATCAGTGGAACACTGGTGGTACTCACAACAACACTGCTGTTGACATGTTTCACAACATATGGAGAACATTGCTAGGCGTGTCTGATTTGCAGATGGTGGGACTTGATGTTATGCGAGCAAGTTATTCATATTATGAGAGACTTGCCATCTTTTGTTTTGATCTTACTGTACCTAGTAAATCAGTCAATGAATACAGGGAGTTTTCATTTGGATTTTGCATCATAAGAGATTGTGATGTTTGTGATGTGTTGGTCTATGATATGGAAAAGGACTCATAGACTAGGATTGGGTAGACTGGTCCAAAGCATATTTTCTTAACACAGGTCAGAATTATTTGTCTTGACAAATAATAAATTTACCCATGACCATAAAAAAAAAAGAAAAGAAACAAACAAAAAGTGAGAACCTTTACCGTAGAAGCACAGAAAATGACCCAAGCTCAGAACATTCTCTGAATTCACTTGACAAATACCTGAAGCAGTTCTGACCGTTTGACTTAATGAATTCTACATGCCATGGGCACCAGGCAATTCAACTTGTCACCAACCTCTTTGGGGTTGACTTTGGGGTGGAGTTGTGTTTATGTGGTAGCTGAGGTTACATGGGGTTTTGTTTGTGTGAAAAGTCAACTGTATCTGGCAAATAGGGGAAGACTTTGGGCAGTACAATGTGAATGAACTTAAATGGCAACTCCACACTTTCAAAGTGATGAAGATGTACAGCCCTCACGATATCTCAGGGAAAACAGCTTTCCCAAAATAAATATGTGTATAATGGAACTAGAAGGTGTTGTGTTTTTGCCTGGCATGATGTCTATTTGGAACAAGAGTAAACAGTATCTGTTGTGAGTTTTCTGAAATGGCCTGGCACATAACCAAACTATGCTCGTGTAATCTACCAGACATTATCATATTAAGTTTCTTTCCTGAACTCAGTAACATTCTGTGTGAAAATATTTACAGGTAAACATCTGCAGCAGCTAAATAGTTGAGGCAAAAGGGCACTTTATCACATCATGTCATCATGGGTAGGTTCAGATTTGTTGCAGAGGAGGTGGGGGGAGAGAGTCAATAGCTTTCTACTTGGTGGATCACTGACCTAAGATTGGGTTTCAAAAGGGGAAGAATACAAATTGCAACAGAGATATATACCACAACACATTTGTCTATAGTCATAGTAATGCATTAGCTGTAACTAAAGATAAAATGAGGAAAGAAATGGTTGAATCCACTGACACCGACAACAGTGTTTTGTGTCAAGTTTACAGGTCAGTAATGACAACAGCTGATCAGTATTTGCATTGTGTTTACAACCCAGGTCTCGTTTTACACCACTGTCAGCAATCCTTCAACAGTCAGTGGTAACACAGCAGCCAATTTAGGACAAAGCTTGTGAATTATCCTTAGCAACCAATCTAATCTTGTTGCAGGGGTTCAAAAATATGTTGAAAAGCCACTTGGCACAGGGCAAGTGACTTCACGAAAGTAACTTGTCCTGACTAATTTTCCACTTGCCCTGATTTTATGACACAATGTGTGATGTTAATGTTTACTGGCCTATTTATCGAAGAGTGATAATTTCACTCTCTACTACCTTTACTTCATAATTACAGCGAACTTTAATAACTTCATTATGAGCAGATATGAAATTAAATCCAAGATTATTTGCAGTTTGAAACCATAAGTGGAAATTATCTGGTAGTCCACGGACAAGCAAGATACCATTATCTGATTGCCCGAAACGAAAACTGACTTGTCCCGGGCGTCGGGCGATGTGATTTTTGAACCCCTGTGTTGTCATTTTGGATCAATTAAATAATTCTAATATAACTCTAATTGTGATCCATTTCGGGAACTTTATTAATCATAAGACACATATAAAAGATTTTCCCTTTGAGCACTGTGAGAAAATATTTTCTTTTAAAGAAACATTAAAAAAGTGGATAAAACGCTGTAATGTAAAACAAGCAAAGACAAGTTCAAATGATTTTGCACACAAATTCATAGCATCTGATAGTTTGGTTACAGTTTCATTACTTGATATCACAGCACAATACCTGTGTGACAATATCTTTTCAGTACATGATAGTGTTTGCGATAGGACTAAGGAGACTGAATGAATTTGGAAGTCATGAGTGATTGTGTATCAGCCAATTGTTATTCATGATACTAATCACTGAACTGTCTGGCCTTGACTCAGTTATTAACTGCCACCTTCAAATGGCTGGTGTTACGCAATACAAGCACAAACACAACAGTATATGCATTTGCTCACAGGAGTTACTTACCCCCATCATCTATGAGGTGCATCTGAGTATATGCAGGATCTTCATTATGCTCTTCCAAGACAGTGTCATCAGTAACAGCTAAAGTCTGAAACAGACAGAAAAGACGTCACATAACAAACTGGCTGACGCCACAATCATGCATTTTAGTCACCAGTATGGCTGCTGAGGTCCTGACACATGACATTCTGACACGTTATCTTATGCAAGTCACCTTGTCTCGAATCTGATAACGAACTTATGTTAGCATAAGGAAATCTCTATTGATTTGGTCTAAGGACTGCATAATCAAAAGCTATGTATTGTATAATGATCAAGAACTCAAACATGTCAATGTGACATTACAACAGAACACTGACCTTTCAGAATGTTACGATGTCATCAATTTTCAGGTCAACACTAAAAGCAAAATTTAAATCCTCATCAGCAGCAGTCATATCTTCCTCAAGTCTAAATTATCTTTTTGAATTGAGTTCTCACAAAGAACAATCCAAATCACTAAACAATCCCATTACCTGAGAAGAATGAAACTTGTAAATCCCCTAGAAGGAAATTAAAGGCTCATATTTCAAACCAGTCCTTGGCAAACACATATTCAGAGTGCAAATAAATCAATTCAGCTTTCTGGTACATGCACTCCGCCTGTGGTAAGCTAAGCCAAGGTTAATGGAAAACAGTTGTGAGTAGACACTCGAGTATCTGTTCTATCCATCAAGGTATGCTTGTTTTCTCAGCCTCGGCAGTCTACTCCTGACATTTGAATACCTCCTACCTGCCCATATTAAACCTGATACCTTTTGTAGATTGCCTGACCTTTTTCAATATTTTCTCGTTTCTTGCCTGCATAAATCTTTCATGGGCTGTTGGTCAGAATGTAAAGCTTTAATCATGTCTAGAGCCTTGTATGGTTGAAACAGCAAGCACAGAGGGATCTAACAGTAAAATGACGTTGCATTGTGCGGAGTAGAAGTCATAGAGCTCAAACAGGCTACCTAGGTCAAAGTTAGCAGACTGTTTATTTGTGAGGCCACTTGCTGGTCAAGCTGCCCACACTGACTGGAGGAATGCGACTGATCTCACAACAGCCTGGCCAAACTCTCCTTCCTGTTTGGCCATGTGGTTGTTCAGTTTTGTAAGACAATGCACTGGTCTTGTTACAGCGTCTGTCTCAGCTTGATTTGATAGTGTCATTTAATCGCAAGTTGATGGATTCATACAAATCTCCATTATATTCACATTCAACATTACTTTCTATACAGCCTATCTCTCATCTACAAATATTCTGGAGATATCACAAACCATCACATGAAACATTATCACTGTTAAGTTAAATGTTTCAAACACATAATAACTGACATTTTGAAGGTTCTTTACTGACACTGAAATACTAAAGTACAAGAAAATCCCAGATACGGTGCATTGAGCACGAGAGATGATTTTAAGGTAACTGTCGGCTACTTCAAATTCATAACAGTCTCATTCTTAAATATTCACATCTGTATTTTTCTCTCCAACAGTAACAGAAGCTTATACAGTTAACTTTGTTATGGAAAGCTGACATTGTTTACATGAAGATTTCATCTGGCACAGGATAGGGTCAGGAGACAGCACACAGCGGTGAAGAAGAAGAAGACAATAGGTCATAAGTCAGGACCTGTTTCCTGCTCAGCATCCGATATTGACTCACATGACATGTTTCATATCAAGTTTCTAGCACAGGCAGGAATTACTCCACAAAATTATCTTGGGCGGATGGGCTGATAAGAAGTATTTGATTTGGGGACAAACAACATTAACTTTAATATTATTTGAAAGCTTTGTAAATATAGTCTCTAACATCAAGCAGGCATTTAAACATTCTTGAACAAATTATGAAATATTAATCAGTCATTCCCGAAAAGTGATATTGATAGAAATACCAAGGTCAAAACAACCATTAACAGATCAAAAGGAATGCCAGAATCATTACCATACAAAATTCAATGATCGATGTGGAATTACATTATTTCTTCAGTGAAACCTTTAAAAATGATTAATGATTGTAACATTAACCTGTTTTGTCTTAGATTTGTCAACTATTATTTCATTCTAAATATTAACCACTTTGAATATGTAGTTTCATAGTTAATCTTAAGAATATTACCAGTGGCCTTGTATTACTTCTATTAATAAAAATTACTTAATTTAATATATCTGATGCTTCTAAATATGTTTATAAAATAAACACTCAAACATTCATAAATGCCACAGAAATGTCCGAAATGACATTTTAATATTGTCACCACTTGATTCAATGGAGTGTGGTTTTAATGCTGCTGGGAACAGCAAGACAGGATCATGACAGGATCATGAGGTGTTAGTACAATGTGGGAGGACATCCCAATGTGCCACAAATCCTGCAAGACCAATATACAGGGGGTAAGCTACAGACAGACCATAATCTAACTCCTAAATCCTCTTAAGCTTAACACAAGAACCTTAACAGCAAGTTCTGAAATCATTCAACCAACCCCTAGTAATTCTACCGACAAAAATTAAATCCTGTGTATAAAAATACCAGTCTAATCTAATGTTGAAAAGACACCTGTTATTCTGTAAAGAGCACAGACATACTCACAAAGAAGTGAAAAGAATGTATATGCGTGGGTCAGAAGAAATGCAGTTTCATTATAATCTCTGTAGGTCAAGATGTTATCAGCAGCGAGCCATACAGCTGCTAAGCCTAGATTTCCACACTAACCACAGGTAATGTTATATGTCACGTAGGCACTATGATGCATATTTACCTGAATGTATTTCAAGGATAAGGTTACACTATAGCAGTACAATGGTGAGTGAGTGAGTGAGTGTGAGTGAGTGAGTGTGAGAGTGAGTGAGTGAGAGTGTAGTTTTATGCCGCACTCAGCAATATTACAGCTATATGGCGGCGGTCTGTAAATAATCGAGTCTGGACCAGACAATCCAGTGATCAACAACATGAGCATCGATCTGCGCAATTGGGAACCGATGACATGTATCAACCAAGTCAGCGAGTCTGTTTGACTGGACATCACTGGCCTTGAATTTCCACTAATACCAGATTACAGATTCTTTTGCAGAATCCTAAACATAAGTAACCATACATATCGATTCACAAGAAAACATTAAAAATAATATCATATCATAATGTACAACTAAATGTATCAGTGCATTGGAGAACCTTTTAAGGTAAACCAAGGCTGTATTTAAGAAACACTGATGATACTTGCAAAACAGACACATTTTAAGGTATGGTGTGTTTCTTAAAGTTTTTAAAGGACAAGATGAACGTTAACCGTGACAAAACATTAAACGTGACCTTTCTCATTGAAATAGGCAAGAACAAAAAGATTTCAACCAACTGTACATTCCTCAGCTATCAATCTTGTTGCAGATCATCCCATTTTCTGTTATCTAGTCTAGCCAGTTTATTGGGCGTATTTTTTTGAGAGAAAGACAGGTAATCATGCACAACAGTTTGCTTGGAAGTTGAATACTTTGCAGAACAATATTGATGTTGCTTCAGATATCACATATAAACTGTCATGTGTTGTTTTACATTGCAGTTGTCAATATCCATGGTCGTATGTTAATGAAGCATGAGGATTATTGTCATGGATCTGCAACTTCTTGTGTACAAGTCGCTGATACACAATGAATGAAGTTGTACATCCATAAAAAATATTCTCATTCTTTATCTACCCAACTTGACAAAAGTGGAATGCCAATCAAAGAAGTAATAATTACGAAGTGTCTGCCAGAAACCCAAGTGGTTCGTCCATACTGTCATAATTATGCAAGCATATCAGAAATTGTAAGCAACTGTTCCTTTCACAGATACACTCTAACTGGGGACATAAGGTACATAAGGCAGTGTCAACACTTCATCTTTCTTGTCTCAGCTGTACAGTCATCGAGGGGTTCACTGTTGAGGTGTAGAAGCCATGTTATAAACTTGACACTTGAAAATGCTAGGTTCCTATATTGAAGTACTGGCTTTCCCTAACCTGCATGCATCAACTTTATGACAGCTTACATCGAGGTACAGGCATGAATATCTGGTGTATAAGACATAGTACATCAGGGTGCCACTGTACAAAACAACCTCAAATTGGACAAATGTCTTCAAATTATGTTAAGATAGGTTGCGATCACCTTTAAGCTGAGATCGTTTTCGACCCGGGCTTAATATCAAGGTAGGCATCAAGTTAACCTGTATGCATAACTGAAAAAAAAAAAAAAAAAAAAAAAAAAAAAATCCCATAGTGAGGACAAGACATGAAGATCTCCACCCTGTATGTATAAACTCAAGAACACCTGGGTCCATATACTGAGATTCTATGCAGTGGTGATGTAAGCAGGCCCAACTCATGAGGGATGATGACCACATGTTTGTCAGCAAGTCCTGCTCAAGGCCAACACTTCCTCTCTGCAATAGCCCAAGTTCGCAGTGCAGTGTTTACACGCACACTCCCTCCATTGTTTACACACAGTCCACAAGGAATGGAGCACGGTTTTCACAAATGCAAGCTTCACAGACTGATTCAATATTTGTGGCCACGTGAGCACCTTGAACGCAGCACTAGGATCAATCGGCAAATCTACAGGTCAAAAACTTACTCCACCGCAATTCAAAGTAAAAAATACCCTCATCACTTTCCTGTCCTACATTTGAAAAAGCACGAACTTCCATCCTAGAATTTGAAGATCAGCGAAGCAATCTATAAGCTGTGTCTCCTCCTTTAAGTCTAGAATTAGCATACCACTCGCTATCTGCCAAGCCAAGATGCAAAACAATTTCACTTATAAATAGACAAAATCTGATAAATGGGCAAAGCTGTTTATCTGACATACATTTCAAACACTAAGTGTATTTTACCTCCTCATCTCTTTAGAATACAAAGCTGTATCAACATCAGCAAGTGCCTTTATCCAGTCAATGTCTCCAACTCCTTATGTACAATCCTAAATGTCCTCCCACCCATGACTGGGAAACATGCAATGCCCGTATTCAAGTTGTCCACAAAAGAAAATAACTCTCCAAAGTGAATCAGAGCATAACTGTATAAAGTGAAAAAACATACCTATTATGATTTCTGAAGAGTTTGTTTCCATCTTGCTTCCCTGAACATGAACATGCATTAGGTCTGTTACTGTATGTATAATAGGGAGTTATAATCCACCTTATCTGGCTTCCATTGCACAGGCCATGCCACTTGTCTGGCAAAATTGCATACATCAAGGCAAAAAATTGATAGAACACAGTTCCTGTTCAGCCAGTTACAAAAGGGTTTTTGTATGAATCATATCTGTGCATTGTACCTGGTATAAAGAAGCTCCTGTAACTTGTGATAAAGGATAAATCACTGTACCAAAGTGCCTGAGAAAAAGGTTAGGACATTATCAAATACACAGTTCATGATGCATAATGTAGCATGATGTGGCAGACAGCATATGAGATTTGGGATATCTGAAGGTATAGCATTATGTGAACTTGCCTAAAATCCTTTGCCCTTAACACTGAACTAATACACATTGAATCCTTCCAATCTCAAAGGAAATTCTGTCCATGCAACCTAGACTGTGTTGTACCAGCCATATCATGTTCACATCACCTTGTCTTAATTGCTAAGGATATACAACTTACTTTATTCTGTGAAAGGGGATGTTTCGACACTGAATCCATGTTTAAAATCCATGTCAAAAAGGCTCCTTTCACAGAATAAATGAAGCTGACTTTCCATAAAAATTGTCAGTATTCCTCATCACCTCAACTTCTAAAATGCCTATCGAAAAAATCAATCATAAATTTGATAATCATGTCCTTCCCCAGCTAGAGACAACCAGGTGAGTCAACCTCTCTGTTGTACATCTTATTTCAGTATCATCAAAAAGATCAATCAGCAAAACTCATCCTATCCTAGTAAACCTGCTTGTGTAGTCAGGCAATGTTGAATCATCAGCCAGACTAAGACTCCCTTAATTGTCGGTGGTCCTGTACCCTTCTGTAAGTCCACCGTGGAACAGATAATCAAGGCCCCCTCCTTGTGCGTTACCCCAAAAGTCCCACTTGACCACAATCTTGAAGGGTGTATGGCTGGGTGTATAGCTGTGAACCACTCATAGGTTATCTCCTGCTTTAATGTTGCCTAACTCCACCCTTCCTGCCCTGCTTGTGACAAGTTCAACACCATTAAATGGCCAAACAAAGGGCCATGAAGCCACACAGATAATAGCTGACAAGCAGGCGAGATGTATCAGCAGATAACAAGGTAGTGGACATTGATCACCTAAGCGCAAATAGATACAAAGAGCAGTGTATGTGTTGCCTAGATTGGATTGTCAAGTGGACACCCTTTACACCAGCCACAAAATACCATCCCTGCCACCAGGTTATTACAGCGTCAAACTGTAAAAAAAAAAGGTCAAGGTCACAGTCTGGTGACAAGTTGATTGTTTCCTTTAAATCACTGCGAACTGTAATGGAACAACTGAATGTTTAAATTGTCCTCCTAACTGCCTCAAATTTTGTACACTGTTAACCATTAAATGTAATATAATATATGACAATTTCAAAAGCAAATATAATCATCAAATGTATCACACCACAAACTATGAAACTGATAAATATGATGCTCCTTTTTAACAATTATTTATTCCTTGGTCTATCAACCAGTATGATAAACATCAATTTAACCAATGCCTTTCTATGCACCATACTTGGGGCAGCACCACCAGCTACAATCAAGATGGCTGTAATCCTGTTGCACAATAGGGCAATGAGTTCCCTTCCCTGTTTTCAAGTGGAGTCAACTATGTCCCCCAGTGGTGTAAACGGATATAGATAAGCTTTCTCGGAAGTTTTGTACTAGCATTTATATAGGTCATGACACACAACAACTGAGTCATTTTGCATCAGATCAAACCCAACCTGAAATTTTATTTTTCAAAATACATAGATTTCTTTTGGACGTATACCCCACACAAGATAACTTTATAAGAATTGCATTTTGCTCTTTCACGCAATATCCCTTCATGCTGTTAAATCACCACAGTTTCTGAATTACTCTTGCTATTCCTACAGTGTCCATCTGGTTGCCATAAACTTCTTATTTGTACCATGCTTCATACATATTCAGACATTTTTCAGAAATAACTCACAAGCACCTGTGGCAGTATATCAGGAAATTAATGACAGAAGATACTTCACAGATATGAAATCCCACTTACAGATAGTGAAACGTTCACAGATGCAACATAATTAGCTGGCCCTGTCAGTAAATTTCAGAGTGTAGAGACCATGGATGAGGTGGTGCCTTGAATCATGTATTATTTTGGCTTGCACATGTGTGGTTTGTGTTTGCAAGAGAAAGCCTGTGTGTTCAGTCTCTCCCAGTGCTAGTCTCAACCATATTTGTCTTTCTGTAACAGTTGAGTGACAATATCTGGTTTCTTGGCTAACAAACTCAGATCCTGCCAAAAACATCAATCGACTCCAGATTTCTGCCCCTTTTTCCTCCTCTTGTTCTGACATTTCTTTCTTGTACTGAATCATGTAATGTCATGATGCACTTTCAAAAAATCCCCATTTCCATGCATTTGTTCTCTTGAGATTTGACAGGGTCTTGTTTAAATTTTTCACCACTTCTGTTTCCTGTTGGTGCAAATAACTTAATATTGAAATGGAAATTGGACATTTTAATAGGATTTCTAATCTCCTTCACACAAAATATATAATTGGATATTTGCCACGTAAAAGCCTGTCACCTGCAAATGCTCCTGTTGTCCAAAAGGCAATACACACATTAAAGTCAAACCATCTGCAAGCATGATCAACTTCAGACAATACCATCAGGTGGCACAAATTTGTAAGCAATTTGTCTTTGTAACATATGCAAACCCTATGGAGGATTCAACGCGTCTGGAAAGGTCAGCTGTAGAGTGTAAGTTAGATCATTCATCTTCCCTAGTATTTCAAATGTCAGGGCAAAAGGTGGCAAGTAAGCTAGCAATGTGGGCAAATAATCTCCCCCAAACACATGAATATCAATGACCCTTGTTATCTTTGAACATCTACTTCATGTGCAAGGCAGATGACACTGTCTGTGCGTGCACTGCAAGGAAAATACAACTGCAGGTGCATCATCATTGATAGGTACTCCTGTATGCATGTATGCCAAGAAAACACTGGCACAAAGGCTAAAGTCTAAAAATACAAGTTCCTGAAGCTGCACTCATTGCACATGCAGCAGCATGCTGGCTGTACTATGTGTGACCTTGAGTTGGTATGAAGTAGCTGCATGTCACCTGCAGTAACACTACATGTGAAGATAATCATCAAGCAGAAACATTACTCCAGTGATGCTGGGGTGAGTGTGTGTGTACTCAATGCTTGTGTGCTTGTAAAATGCACTATTAACACATCAGCGTGAATGCGTGTGCATGCATGCACAACACGAATACACAGTATTCCTCGATAGAACCAAATGTGTAATTCTCTGCGCATACTTGCATACTCCCTAGCATGAGCCTAACATAAGATACTTACAGCGTAATAATGTTGTCAGGGAAGATTTACATTAAACACTGGGTGTTGCCCACACGCTTTCACTTAAACATGAAGTGAGAAAAACCACATGAGTCACACTATGAAAGGTGTCTCTACAATGTACAGAACGAACAATATGACATTTCATTTGCATTCTACTTCTGTATATTTGTTCACTTAAAACGGGTGGCGCTTAACACTGTTCAGCAATACAACCAGAGCCATTAACAAAGTGGCTGTTGATGTAGTAAGTGGTTATTAGTGAAAGTCATGCATTTTGGGTATGATGACAAATCGACAAACAGACCTGGTATTTTGCAGCACAAGTTATAAACCAAACACAAAGTCAATCCAGAAGCCACACAAGCCACCACATTCCCACAGTCACAACTTGCAAAAAGCATGAGTAACCTAATAAGTTATCAGTGCAGGAAACATTATGCCTTCCATCAAAAGAAACCAGAGAAAATTTTGACACAACTGACGCCAACAATGGAGTGACTATGCTGAAAGAGATTTACGTTCTACCTTCCCAATCCTAATGTGTTGACAAATCACCAACAAGACAAACCATACATAAAATGTTTAGTGATGAACATGATTTCCACCTCATTAAACTGATTGATGACTTGCACTGGTATTCTTATCCTCATGTCATAAGTCTGAGGGCACAGGGGCTGGAATGTACATTCCGAAACCTTCTTCCTATCAGTGTCTCAGGGTACAAATAAAACTCTTGAGAACAACCATCCGCTTATGAATATACACAACACAGCAATTGACTCAGAACGTTTAGGCAAAAACAATAATCTCTGTAAATGGTTCATACCTTATAACATGCCAATTTCCATCTGAATCAAGAGATAACCCATTCTGCTATGAAAACTCATGAGATGAATAATACACTTTCTGTGCAAGCATAAAACTGTGAGTGAGTGAGTGAGTTTAGTTTGACACCACTTTTAGCAATATTCCAGTGATAACATGGTGAGAAACACCTCAAATGAGCTTCATGCATTGTGCCCATATGGGAAATTGAACCTGGGTATTTTGATGTGACAAGTCTTTAACCACTAGGCTACCCCACCTCCCCTATAAAACTGTGAATATAGAATCAACAGGCATTGACTCAGCCAATCCATAACAAGTAGTCTTCATTCTTTGTCATCAGAAAGAAGGAAGTTGTTATCCTAGTTATTGTTCTCACATCGACTAGTTAGTTTAAATGGTGCTTTGAATAGTATCGTGGTCTGTGACATGGCAGAAAAGACAGAAAGCTGGTATGAGTCTTTATCCCAGAAACACATTTTCGAGAGAAGCGTCAAAATGCCCTATCAGTGAATTCTATCACTTTTGCACAAAGGCTACACCTTGTAACTGACAATGAAAGTCATCAACATAGAATAGCAAATAAAACTGATTAATGAATGTACCTTAGTAGTATGGTTGTATGACTGTATGACTGCTGTGTACCACTGGGTGGTACCTTCAGCTCGATACACTTCCACTCGGTAGCCAACAAGAACAGTGGGTGTGGTCAACAGAATGCGCTGCCCATCCTGATAGTCCACCCAACTCTTGACAGCCTTCTGTACATCACCATCACCATACTGTAGTGCAAGTTCTTTTTTAGTTTCCTCTCCCTCCTGAAAATAAACAAAAGTAGAGTACAGTGAAATGCTTTCATAAATTTACCCAACATCAACACTTGAAAGAATCTATGAACAGCAAAGAAGCTGCATGTTTAAATAATGTTAATACACTGTGTGCAAACACCTGTTTTCTAGTTTAATTTCAATGCCAAATTTATTTTAACTCCAGGCCTTATCAAGATCTACCAAATGCTCAAAAATGGTGCCTGTGAAGGTCCGAGGTAGAATAGGCCTTCAGCAACCCATGCTTGCCATAAAAAGCAACTATGCTTTTCATAAAAGGCAACTAACAGGATCGGGTGGTCAGGCTCACTGACTCGGTTGACACATGTCATCAGTTCCCTAATGCGCACATCGATGCTCATGCTGTTGATCACTTGACTGGCTGGTGCAGACTTGATTATTTACAGACTGTCACTACATAGCTGGCATAAAACTAAACTCACATTCACTAAAAATGGCTTGAGGTAAAGCTTTCCTGAAACTGTTTTTCACTTTCAAAGTGAAAATGCTTGTCAAAACAACTTAACTGTGTTTAGAAATAAAATGAGGCTGTGAAGCTGTCAATAACTGTCAGTACATTTCACTCTAACATACAAACTTGTAACAAGCAAAGTCCCAAACTTGTATTAGCAGTTTTGTATCCATAATACAGAAACTCCTGGATGGCTTTCAACCATACACATCATCCTTCCATTGGAAGTGTACAATAGTCAGTAAGCTGGAAGGTCAGTAATTACAAGCCCCTAGTGCTAGAGCATAAACCAGTGTCAACTGCAACAGACAGGCTTTAGTACAGGAGTCCTTGACACAAATATGGCACTGTTTCAAATGGAGGAGGACAAAAAAAACCGATATATATTAGGCTTACTGTAGATGTGCCTGTTATTCTGATACAATATCAGCAATGCAAGGCATTACCTAATCGGAACACAGCACATGGAAGACCTGATAAAGGCTACTTCATGACAGGACTAGAGTGAACAAAGTGGAACAATGACTAGTCATGTTACCACGCAATTGAGAGCTCCAAGGAAAAATGCATGTAATCAAATTCTCATTTCTCACTTTTCCCCCTGGTTGTTATTGTGCAAAATTAATATTTTCTACATTGGATTCAAGACATGCGGGAATTCAATTATGTCACGACTTAACAGAGCACCATGAACATGCAAAATGCTCTATTCATCCAATGATCTAATCGGAGAATTCTGAGTGCTAATCGTGAATGAATCACTATTGGAGACACACATCTGAATCATTCCATATTCAAACAGGGGCTCATCCTTGCGATGTAATTGACACAACGTGATAAATCACATTTACTCACATTCAAACTGATGACACAAAAGACAGATGACACAAAGAATTGTCTCCAAACGTTTTGAAGAAATGTGGCACCACATTACACATTCATCGTCCTTGTTATGCTGGAAACCCTTTGAACAATGTCGTTTTAAAAACATGGTAGTAACATAAAATGAAATAGTTTAATACATCAAGTCATGATGTTGCCCTTAAGCCATCATTAAACAAATGTTTCAAGAATTATTAACCAAATATTACAAAAACAACCAAACCTACAATAATCCTTAAAAGTATTTCTCAAATTATGCCATTTAAACTTACATGCCAAATAAGCCCAAACAAGTTTAGCTTAAAAAATAAATAATTTTTCTTAAGCACTCTCAAAAATACAAAGTCTGTAAATCATTCAATTTTTAATGTTATATCTATGCCATGCATCTACAGTAAAGTCTAGTTCCTTTAACACTATATGTATCAAGTTCCAGAAGTACTTGTGCAACAGAAATTCCTGCATTCAGATTTCCCAACAAATCAGTGCCTACTCATCTCAAAGGTGACAATCTTGTCCAATAATGAATCACTGTAAACACTGTCACTGAAGTACTTACTTCTAGTCCAGAATTATCAACATCTGATCAAAAGTTACATCACAATGAGGACCTGCTTACAATCCACAGAGCAGACACCGCTTCCTCTACAACTGAACTGGCAGTAGCTACTGTGTGGTCTTGCTAGCCCTTACTTGACCCTGGTGTGAGAGACTGGCCTGAGAGCATCAGCAGCAGGACCCAATGGACACTAGCCACAGCTAACCCAATCAGGTGTTAAGGGCATACCAACACTGATGGCTGTTGTTACACATACACTGCCAGAACAAACACAGGCCTCTGGCAGGGTGGGAGGGGGCAACTTTGTGAGCACATGGTGTACACTTCTATCAGACCTGACTCATTTAGACCATTTTATATTGAAATTGTAACAGAATTATTCCATACAAATATTATCTCTGGATTATTTCATTATGCTTACTAACATTATCCACTGATTAATGGGAGAAATCAGAGCTGTTCAGTGCTCACATGCTGATGTTGTCCGAATGGGTTTACCAATGTTTTGAATGATAATTTAGTGACATTACGGCTAGAGTAACGGTGAAAAAAGGTCCAAAGTAGGTACTAAGCATTCAACTCTAGAAGAAACCAAGGGCTGCAACAACATCAAGCTGGTCATTATGTGGTGTGACTTGCTATTTCCCAGCCTGTCAGGAATATGCATTCATAGCCATCAGTCCAAAACAACTCCACAAGTTAAACTTGTCAGTCATGTCTGTGCAATACATCATCTGCAAGAGTCAGACTTCCTCAACATTTCTTTCTAAAGGTGAACATAAAATGTTTTATTAGTTTTCTGTTACTGGAACAGTAAATCTATAAATAGCAATGATCCCAATTTATGAACACACCATAGGTCACTGACTCCTGTAAGTTTTTATTTAGAATAGATATAACCACTGGTCACTTAGTCAGCGACCAGCAAAAACCTAGAGGGACAAGAGTATTTTTTTTCTCCAAGTGAAATATATTTCACAGAAACCATTTGTTTGAAATGAATGTAAGAGTAAGCACGTCCCATGGTTCCTATACTAAAGTACATCAGTGTCATCTCAAAGACACCCTGCCTTCATTTTCACATCCAATAAGATCACGTGTCCTTAGGACTCCCACTTGCAAAATATCTTCCAACTCTTTCATCAAACACCATATGGATTGCCTGAGATTATCTGTGTCTAATGATAGCCATAGTCTGTTCTGTTATTGTTCCCCAACCTTGCTTCTAGGACATACAACACTGGTGGACTTTGTTATTGTAACACCACACCATAAACATGTGAGGAACAGCTCCATGGTTCACTGATAAGGCCATCAATCAAGGCTGATTCTAGGTGGCTGTTGAACTGACAGGGAGGGTGTCAAGACAACAATATTTGGTATTCTTGTTCATTTGCATATCCAATCTCCACCAATAACAACATTTTATCTTCACACATCTCCTCAGACAATTTTCAACAACTTTATTCTCTTTCCACACTACTGTTTATCATTTGCAACCATTTCCAATGTCATATCTTATTACTATTAATATTTTTGTCAATAGATTTAATGACATGACATGATCTGTCCTTTAATATCAGCAACATGTATAGGAATACACAGCATTCTTATTACTGACTGACCGACTTTTACGCAGCTTTCAGCAGCATTCCAACAAAATCATGGCAGGGGACACCAGAAATGAGCTTCACACATTGTACCCATGTGGGGATTCAAACCTGGGTCTTCGGCATGACGAGCCAACACTTCAACCACTTGGCTACCCCACCACCCCACATTCTAATTACATATGGTCTGAAACAACAATATATGTTTCTGAAACAAAACCTTTTTGGACCATGGACACAGAACGGTAATAAATGCAAACTTGATCTCGTCGCTTCATGGCTGGAATAATGCACATGTGATGTAAAGCCCAACTCAACTGAAACAACAATACCAGCATCCAAAATTAATCCTGAAGTAAACGAACAGATCATGAATGCCTAGTGACCTAATGAATAATTTTGCAATGCTACTTGGCAACAACTTTGGTACAATTCTCAAAACTTCTACCTTCCTGAGTAATCAATGGTGGTTAATCTACTGAATCATGATTAATCTTCATGTCCAAGTTCAAACTTCAACAGTCCATAGCTCAAGGTCACATTTACCAGCTGACAAAATCCATAACATTTAATGACTTACGTATACAACATCGAATCACTGCACAATATAATATAATCCAGTACAAAATCCTAGATTACTAAAACCGTTACAATACTGAGATATTCACAGCACTCTCATTTTGATTCAGTGAATATCAATGTGTAATTAGCTACAAACTTCTGTATTCAATGGGCCTATTGCTGCTGTGACATGAATAGATTTATTTGAGAATTCCATGCCAGAAGCTAATTTCCATAGCACACTACTAATCACACACAACTGTATATTAGGAGAAACTGAAACTGCTAGTACCTGTGTGAGGACGTCAGCAATGCTATGAGGACCAGAGTTTTATCTACACATGGTGTAGTACTTAGAAGGCTAGTCATACCAGAGACCCAACATATCTTATCATACATGTCCAATATCTTTACATCTCTAGACTAGAGTTCAAGAATATTCTTAAGTGATTACTCGAACAGGAGGGCGAACAATATATAATTTTTTTTTCTGCTCCCTTTCAAAAAAAGAAAAGAAAGTTAAGTCTTGTTAATCCGACATCGTTCATATCACATCTAGTTGTTGGATTAACAAGGATGTTGGATTGAATAAATGAGACTAAGTTATGTTTATTCAATTTGTTACAAACAAAAGCGTGGGATAAAGCAGATTGTCGGATAAAAGCAGGTCTAATTAACCATACTTGAGTGAACGCGTGCATGCACACACACACCTTTTTGCCTTGGATAAAACATCACTGTGGACATTTGAAACCAAATTCAGAAATGTTCCAAAGTACCTATGCTCCTGAAAGACCATCATCACATAATGGTTTTGTTAAATTTTCCTGTGAATGTAAAATGTTACCCCCAATTCCATTGTTATAGGAAATTATTCCTTGATATATGAATTCTTGATTCCCTCATACTGAATGTGTGAACTGAGCTGCTGTTCCATCCCAAAGGATTACCCATGGCAGTAATTTTTCTCAAATCTGAGTGAAGGTCCCGGGGTAGAAAAGGCCTTCAGCAACCCATGCTTGTTGTAAGAGGTTACTAACGGGATCGGGTGGTCAGGCTCGCTGACATGGTTGGCACGTCATCGGTTCCTAATTGCGCAGATCGATGCTCATGTTGTTGATCACTGGATTGTCTGGTCCAGACTTGATTATTTACAGACAGCCACCATATTGCTGAAATATTGCTGAGTACGGTTTAAAACTAAACTCACTCACTCACTCAAATCTGAAGTTCGGTTTTGACATCCTGTTGTGCTGCAGGTCAAGTACTGCAAAAATCCTCAATCATTCAGATGTAGACAGGTCATTTGAGACGAGCACTTATTATAGCTTAACAAGAACAAAAGCATCTGGTATGTATTTGAAGTTCAGCATAAAGACACATACAGATCCACACAGGTTTTGGACTTTTCTGCATCAAAATACACAACATTTTCCTCATAGTCTCCTGGGAATGTGACAAACAGTGAGTAAAATCAGTTGTGAAAGTAGCAGCGTTGAAATGAACAGACTCTCCTTAGAGACTGCATGACCTTGGAATGAACTTCATTTGTCATTTGTTGTGGAAGCATAGAGTTGTGATTACCAAGTCTGTCCAGCTCACAACCTAAGACCTGCCATATAAATCACCCTAGCTGGCCAGACATAATGTTGTGTTCAGACAGGGCATTATGCATAAGGTACTACGGATGTCATTAATCTGACCCCCACTGGGATATATCACAGCAAATGGAATTTTTACTTCAGGGAATATCTTTCAGTGGATATTCTTCATTTCAAAATTCCATGGCATTGTTGGTGTGCCACTACATGTCTGCCCTGATGTTCATTAGCATTCATGGGAATGCGGCATGGGATTCAAGAATCGGCACCAACAGACACATTATGGCTGGATACAAATGAGTGTCTGCTTCATCCTTTTTCCACCCAAGTCTCCGTAATGAAACAGCATTAACAAAAACTGTCAACATCAAAATCTTGCTGATAATTATAGGTTTTAAGTCTTTTTATTCATTTTTCTGCAAGATATTACACACATTCTCCACAAGGGCAGGAAGACTGATACTTCACACAAGATCATGACATGAAGCATGAAGAGTCAAGGGTCCTTGTCAAAGCAGTAAATATTCTTTTTATGGAAAGTGGTGTTTCCATTGATTAAAACATGACAACAGCGAGACTAAATGACTCTCATGAAACACATCCATCCGTACGACTCCAATCAATATACTTACATTACAGTCAAACTCTGAAGGCTGAAGGGTAATTCAAAAACAGGCGTCCATCCATAGATCAGTCAATAAAAACATCAGCATACAAAACACTGGAGATGGTTATCTAACACAACACACAAACTGGATGGAAAGACAATTTTAGGCAAGTAGACTAAAAGATTTTGGAAATGACCAATTCTTTTCAAGCCTACAATCTAACAGATAGACACATGCTTGAGGCAGTAAGGTACTGATGGCAACTGTTCACTCTAGCATCTGTCAGTACCCTGTGAAAAGACAGAAAACATAATTCTAGATGTTCACTTTAAAAAAAGCTCAGAACATCTGACTGAGAACCAGGCAGGTAGGTCTATGACAAATCCTCTAGGCAGAGAGCAGCTGACACCATCAGTTATGTGGAGCAGGCAGCCATGCAACATGTGTTACTATTTCTACACTGATTACTCGCCTCCAGCAACTTCTAGTGTTAGGCAAGAGGACATGAGTGTCTGGCAGACTGCCAACTGGAACTGCCGGGTGACGTCAATGCAATTACTTGAGTTACATCACGATTCCTCAATTCCATCTTTCATGTAACCTTAAACAGTATCTTGTAACACATACATCATTCACAGTCTCACCATCAGTAGTACCTAGTGAGTACTACTGGGATGTGTGTAAACAATACTGCCCAATGTTCAACTGAATTCCCACAAAGTTTTTGACTTTGGGCGTGCTACCACAAATGAATTATGCATGGCACATTAAGTTTGGCACTAAGAACGCCTTCAAAATTTTTTCACGCAGTTGTCTTAACATATAAAATGTGAATTATTACTACCACATATCAATGACAAACCATCTGTCCATGAATTATTTGGTGCTTGATAGTACACGACATTGTCATGTCAAAAGGTGACACAAGATTTCATTTTAGTTTTAGCCCTGCCTCTATCAGTCTCCACCTCTTCAAACATGTACAACCGCACAATGAATAGAATCTGCTTGTCATGTTTCATGCTACAAGGTCACAGGTGATGTTGATCATGCTTGTTCTCACAATGAACACTGCAGGTATTGTTCAAACTCATATCCACCCTGAACATTAGTGCAATCATGTGTTGCCAGTCTACCTACATGTAAATCACAACAAAAGTAGGACGCTAGGTGAACAAAGTTCAACATTAATTCAAAAAATAATTACAGCTAAATGTCAGAGAATTACAGTAATACCCATAATTGTTTTATCAAAACCATCTTTCTTTGCATGATTATTTCCCTCCCAAAAGGCCAGTCATCTAATATTACTCCCTTGAAGTCTGAGACAGGTTTTACACATTGTGGCTCATTGTCACCAAAAGTTAATTTGCAATGGATATTGCTACTACATTACAGCACGTTTTCCTACTCATTCTCCTGAGAATTATCTCATCCTTTCAAGCAAGCTAATTAAATTTGGTGAAAATGCTGCTTCATCAAAAATCCCTTTTTTGTATGACAAGTTGATGAACGACAGGACACAAGAAAGTGAAAACACAAAGCAATGCCTTGCTTGAGAAGTTAATGTGAGAAAAATTCAATGAGTTGTATGACCCAATGAAACTCTTGGAGCAAATTGTCAGATGAGTCACAGTAGAGAATGTCGAGGGCTGCCAACAACTTCAGACAATGAGGTCCCAGGTTTCTATGAAATATGGTGGCAAGCTCATGACACTTCTAGCATGACAGTAGGCGACAGTATTATGACTGGGCAACACCACAATTTACTGCCCATCATGTACATAATTCCAAACCAAAAGTGGTTTGTGAAAGGCAACATTTCAACAGCACCACTGCCGTTGAGGTTAACATAACATAAATCATTTCCAATACCCTAAACATTCAAAAGTACATAACCAAAACTCACTTAAATGATCGATCTGACCTGGTTTTGGATGACAATGAATGAGGCAAATACATGCAGAAATAACCATTATCATTTGTTCACAACAGCAAACATTGTTTTATAAACAAAACCACAACCAATACAATTCTCTTGATCTATGTTCATAGGATTTATATAATGTCCTACAGCAAATATATAGGCACCAGACACATATCTATCATCTTCAAAGACAAAATGCATCCAATAACACCTCAAGGCCCTATTGATCTAACATAAAGCAAAGCAAGTGGGTTTGTTTTTTCCTTTCAGCCTCTGAAAATAGATGCTACATTGAGGTTGAACCAGCTGGAGCTGACAGATACTGCAAGCTTGTTGGGGCTGGTTGGATTAAAAACTGGCAAAGCTATTCCCTGGTAAAATATTGATCTAGCCTGCGAGTTGATCCGTGCTGCCAGTGCAAGTCAATGGTGACCTGAGTACACAAGGTATTTCAAACAAGCCATATTGATCTCAGTTGGGGGGCTCCACCTCTTCACAACACACCAATGTCACAAGAAATTTGTTTACGTAAAATTTGTGAAATGATACATGCTGGCTTTTCCAATAATAATATGGAGTTGGTGAATTGATGTCCTCAGTAATATCACATTTAATTTATAGTATTAGTGAGCCATCTTCTACTCAAGGTGTTTCTGATATTAAACTGGATAAAACAATATTGACTTCAAAGTGACCTTCCACAATTTGTAACTTCAATATCATGAAACGTAATGTATTTAATATACAGACAGGCTTTGGCAACACTTTTAAGATGTCTTAAAAGAATTTCCCATCAACATTAGATCCTAAGCCAAGAAATGAAAACATGTTGTTTCCAGTTTCAAACAACACAGGGATTAGCCAAACAAAACTATTTTCATGATTGGCATCTTTGAAGCAGGACTGAACAATTCTGAATACTATCTGATTCAGACAGATTGCCTTAAACACAGAACATAATTTCCCACACATTCCACACAGGTGAAACAGCCACCATTCATTAAGAAAAAATGCAACCTTTACGGTCTATCAAAATGAATTTACATTAAATCATAAAAAGAACAAAAAGTGTGCTGTCTTCCTTTCCACATACCATCAACAAAGGACGATGGATGCCAGCCTTAGACAAATGTTAGGTTTTAAAGAATGCTGGATGAGGATATTACACAGTATTGGGCCAGCTATCTAATAAAGAAACATCTGACATTAGGGCACCTGCTGAGATGAGTACAACACTGCCCAGTGTCTGAAAATGGCCTGTGGTTGACCTGTCATTGTGGTCAGATGAATGACCCACACATGACCTTGGGTCAACGGTCAATGTGTGAAATGAAGGAATGCAGGTACATCCCTTTCCTCACAACACATTATTGTCCGGCCACAGGTCAAAACAGAAGGCCACCACTGTGGCAAACAGAAGGGCACAATGACATTTAGATCCTGATGTCTCTATTAAACGATATCACCTTATTAATATTTTTCTGTTAATGTACCACATATAAGAAATATGATTATTTCATATTGTGCCAGAAGAATAGGTTCCGCAATGGTGTAATTTATGTAATAGTTTTACTATTATCAGTATCAGTAGAAATCAATAAATGATATGACTTATCATATTTAATGCATGTATCAGCTGTTCATACCCAGACATTCGTGCGGGTATTTCTGCACTATGTAGGCATCTTGCAACCACACTTCTAGGTTCCAACTTGATTTTTGCAGTATGAAATTATAATGAATGTTGTCATGTGATATTTCATGCCTCTACCCAAGGAGTCTCTGCCATCAAACTGGATGAAACATTATTGACTTCAAACCATACCATTGTGAATACCACTATGAATATACTCGTACAAAAATCATCTTTTTCATTGTAAATTATTTTAGCTTAACTGTCTAACCTGATTTGATGACAATGAAATGTGAACGTCATTTCGCACATACCAATGCCTTATCATAAAGTTCTTTCAGTATATTACATGACCGTCCTACCGCCAGTATGTGACAAAGGGAAATAGCCCTCCACACAATATTCTCTGACATATATACAATACATAAAGTGTTTATAACTGATCATGTTTCATGTTGACTCACTAGTAGGAGACGTGTTTATGGTTTATGTAGATTGGAGATTCAGCCCTGACCTTCAGCATGGTGACGCAGTAAAACTGGTGTAACATACCAGTAGTCATCTTTAATTACATCTTTCATTTCTCATATCCGAGTAGCATTATTTGTTCAACCACACAATTCTTTAGCCTAGTGCTTGTAATAACAACTCATCCACATTGAAATTAATCTCAGCTGAAAGTGGAACTATGCCGTTCTGACAGCACATGTTGTACACAAAATAAACACTTATATGAGTGTGGAAGATGGCCCAAATCCACATAATGCATTCCGGGAAATCTATTCAAACAGAGAATTACTAAAATATTTCAACCAAGTTTCATGTACTCACTACAACTAGTGCAAGGAGCAGAGAGATCTTAAAAGTAATTTTGCAGAACAGTGACCAATCATCATCCAAAATGTTCTAAAGATTACCTGTCTATAATCAGACAATAATTTATGAAGTCTCGTGAATTTTTTTGTCGGACTGACTCTGAAAAATCCCTATTTGTGTGTCACAGAATCCCATAAATTTTGTGGGTAGTCAAAAGTCTTCACTGTGAAGAACAGCAACATGGAGGATAGAAAACATACAATGCCTCGAAGCATAATGTATTAACACAGGTGTATCCATTTGATCAATGATCGTGAAAACATTACTTACCTGGTAAAATGAATATTCCTTCTCTTCCACAAAGCCCACTGATCTATCAAGGAGATACTCAACAGGTTTCTTTCTCCCTGACGTCAGTCCAACTTTGTCTACGTATGATTTGTAACACTGTAAACAGAGAAAACATTTTATTATGGATCAACTCAAGACTGTGATGTGATGTAGCAGATCAAATTATCAGGAACAGGCATCGATACTAACCAGTCTGTTAAACTCACCATAAAAAATGCAAATTTGGTTAAATCATAAAATCAAACCCTCCATGCACTAAAGTCTTCCTCGCTACCAACAAACCTACCAAACAATGACGGGCTGACATGAAATAACAACCATTCACTTTCAAATTTCTTATCACCGTACTATTTAGAGAGGGCAACACTTGAACATATTTCCAACTATCCATTTTCGTGCCACATTATTTGGAAACCATGTATTGAAAGATTACTTCAATAGTTCTCAGTCATAGAGGATGTTTACATTTTCATAAATAGTTGACAGAGACCTCCCAAACAACAATGCCAGCGAGATAAGAAGTGTCTCCAATGAGCTCGGACAGATTGAACTGAACGTTTGCCAACTCCACCCAACCTATAACCACCTGAAATCGTGTGGTGGTTGGAAGTATTGAGCTAGCAGGCAGGTCACGACAACAATAGCAACTCAGTCCTCTAAATCGTGCTCGGAGCTTGCACAGTGGCGAGTATATCAACTTCTCTAATAGGTAGAGAGGTAGCCTTGCATGCCTGATAACGTTCGTTTCTGTGCAAGAACACTCTGCAATGGCCCAAATAACCTGTTGGCCCTTCTGTCTCCAAATGGAGAACTGACATTCTGTTCCCTCTTTGTGAAATGCACACAAAATCCTAACAAATATTTACTATGGGCATTATTTGCTTCCAGCTTGCTCTGTCCTACACCAATAGAATTTAGCTAAATAGGACTGATTGTAATGGGAGGAAGCCAGAAAGCTTCATACATGAGGGTAGACAATATGGAGGTGAAAGAAAAGAACATATTGTGAGGTGGTACAATGAGAACGTATAAGCCTGTCCCCACCTGATGAAATGTTAAACCTATCAAAAATTTAACATCAGCTGAGTTTACTACTATTTTAGGATATCATGTCTTAATGAAGGACATCACAAAGATCATTCTGACCTTTAATGGCTGATGCAATGTTAACTCATTCAGGAAGAAAAATCCATTAATGTATGAATTCATATGTATTATTCTTGCACATTTCAGTCACAAAAAGAGTAAGTTCATTTTGTCTATTGTAGGAGGATACGATATGAAGTCCACAGTTACTAGAGAAACCAGTGCCCATGGGAGAAATGACACAAACTCAAGGCTTAGAGACAATAAACCTGTCTCCTACACAGCAATGTTTTTCACATAGCCTCAAGTGGGCCCAACCATGAAAGAATATTTGACATTTGACCATACAAAATACCTCACAAATTTTTACACAATAAATCAGCCAAATACAAACACGAAACTCAATACCACAATTTCTATGCCTTATACAAATGGATAACAGTCAGAATGTTTGGATTTATATTAACAGGTTCAACTTACACTAATTCCATCAGGCAGCCTAGCTTTCATATTATTACATTTTGAAATCAATCATCTTTCATGGACATATTTTGCACTTAACACCTTTTCTCGGTCAGTAATGAACAGGCAGTTTGTATCAGTAGCACTTGATAAGATAACCCTGACAATTTTGTTCAAAGTCCAGAAGCCCACATGCCACCTGAATTTGATTTCCCATAGCCTGTCCAGGTAGCCGCAGCTTGGAATTGATTAACCAAGTTTGTTAGCTACGAATATTGACAGAAAACTTGTATATCTCTGCAACGTACAGCACAAAAGGGGGTTGACAGAATAATCCATAACTGTTTGGAACAGGGAAGCCAAATGACACTACACATTGATGACATGTGCGGCCCCATTCCAAATAAACCCTAGAAATAACAGACTTTCTGTTATCAGGCTTCAATCCATTCCTGCTCTATGGTCCGTCACTGTGTGCCCATGGGCTTCCATTAGCTTGTGGCATTATGTACACATACACAATGAAGGCTATAATTATATATTGATCTTGAGTTGCCTAGGCTGTCCCTTCTGACATACAGCTTGCATGTGACCGCTCCATTAGGCAAGCAAGTCTGCTTTAGAAAAGCATTGTGCTGGTCAGGACACAAGCTTTAAAAGCATACATTTTCATCAGAGCTGAAAGCATGATTGTTGATAACACATTCCTCTACAACCGTTACTGCACAAAAACTCCATTACAGGATAAATTCACAACAGTAAATGAAATTGTATGAGGATAAATTCCTTTGATTGGATCCTTTTAGGAATCACTTAAAATGAGGCAATCATTTATGATTACTACATACGACCTATGCATCAACAATTAGAACAGTTTTTTACATCTAAACCATGTATTCTGCAGCAATTAATTTCCCTGTATTAAATAGATTAGTGAAAATAAACACAATCTTAAACCTCCACTCTGCACTAAAACTGTACCTTGAAAACAACTAAAATCATCAAAATCACAAGCATAAAGAATTACAATTACTCTGGAAATTTTAAGCTTCCACATCCCAAGACTAACTACTGGTTTTTGGTGCACTTTCATGTTTGTACAATTCATAGTGAATGAAAATAATAATTTGGTGTGTCTCAACACACTGTATATCCTGTAACTAGCACAAATTGATATTAATAAAAAAATTCACTTAACCAGGTTGATTCAAACCTAACCTCTTCTAACATTTCAAATAAGGCCAGACCAATTTTATTTCTTGTTTTATGGATCCACCTGCCGTATTTTTTCAAGAATGAGAAAAAAAATAAAAATTAATTTCCCATGCTCAAACAATAAAATCCTTATGTTTTTATCAGCTAAAATTTTAAACTCACAAGAAAATATTTTTTAGGGTTTTTTTTCACCCATATTCATTTCATAAACTGCCAAAAAGTAAAATATTTTGAGTATTTAGAGGGAATATTACATTGATTGGAAATTTTATTTTTATTTTTTTTTCCAGCCTGCCTTTAGGTTTTCAGAGGACAAAAATCCGTAAAATAAGAAGTAGAATTGGTCTGGCCTAATCAGTTTTCTTTTAAATGCAACCACATTGTAATTTTTTAAAGAAACATATCAACTGTGAAAAATTTGATTTCAAAGGTGCTTGCAACAGAGGACAAAATCAATTTCCATGTGATCATCTAAATTATGCAGCATACATAGTGGGCCACACAGAATCATCATCACCTGCCTGAACAGGTTTACCAAAACCAAACAGCCTTCCATTACTGACAGCCTCCATGAATGATGCAAGCTTTTCCATAACCAGAAACCAGCATAAAATTAACAAAATTTATGAATACTTCTTGGACACAAAAGATATGTGAATGTGCAACAGAATTTCAACTATGATGCTGATCAGTAATTAAAAAAACCCCCAAATGCTGTTTTGAATAGAATCATATCTCAGGGATATATGAATACTAAAACACAGCAACCATCTGTTCAGATGACACACACATATATAAGCATACAATGAGCCCACGTTGCATGAATATTTTCAGCTACCAGGTAGACAGCAATAGTAGTGGCAACTTGCTGGCTGCTACTCACTGGCCAAGCCACATATAGAACACAGAAAACAGCTGGGTCTGACAGACAGAACTACTTTCAGTGAAAAACAAGCAAAGCTGCTTTGAGACGGCCCCTTGAAAGCTGATAATGCCAAGGTTCAGAACACAGCTATCCATCAGGACTGGCGCTTGAAAGGTTCAATCTCAGGGGCCAACCAACCCCTGGCCTAGTTTACCATCTTGATGCATGCTAAGTAACACAAACAGTAAGCTGAGGGACAGCAGTTACTCAAAGCAATTTCACCCAACTTGTTTATAACAACTGGTCACAGCAGTCTGGGCCTGACAAGTCTCGCTATTCTATTCCAGCCAATGAAGTTCTAGGTGTGTCCGAGAAGACACAATTAGATAATGCTCCTTGAACGCATGTATTTTTTATATCTTTGCGAGCAGTGTTTATTATTGATTCCTACCCAATTAGACATAGAAGCTCTCCCCAAATAATTCATGTAGTCCCTTGTCACTCAAGCAGAAGAATTGACATTGTGAAAAAAGAATCATCCAAATAATTGGAATAAAAATTCAGCAGGAAATATTTTCATATCACTCTTCTTGAAAACTTTTTCAATAAAAAGAAATGGATCTTTCAGATGGTCTTTTTTCCTGGTAATTTTGTTATTCTAAAATACTACCTTGAACTATAAAGTGCTCCCAATGCATTAATGTCACTAAAATTACACATACATTAGCCAAATTCTGTAATTACATCTTATCAAAAGAAATTATTTTTAATGGTTAACACTTCCACTGAATGAAATAGTATCTGAAAAAAAATTATGTAGAAACATTCTGCATATCCTGCACACTGAGATGAATTCAAGTTCAAAATCTTATCTTTGAGGAGATAAAAATCACTTCTGTTTATCACACAGTGTTAATACATAATAAAATCCATGAAAAATAATTTACATGTGACAAAAAACTGTCACAAAAATGTCCTGTTTACCAGTACTGAAAATCATGTCACCGATGCGACATTTTCAGATAAATATAGCCTCATTAATATCACCAAGGCAATGAGGTCACAGCTATGGTGATAAAATGACATTCGCTTCCTCTGCCATCTCAAATGGTCATGACCAGGTATGATAATGAAATATTGAATTAACAGATGTAACACAAGTAGCCCTGTCTGTTTGGGCATCAATAACCACCGGCACTGTGAACACTAGCCTCACTGCTCCTCTTCCTTCTGCCCTTCCAAACAAATCAGTACAAGAATAAAGGGGCCTCAGGAGAGAGTTATTAGCAGTGAATCAATATCCCAAGTTCTATGGTGAGATGCAGAAAGGTTACAATCAATACAGCTTGAATGGGCTGGGCTCCACTCCAATGAGATGTCTCGATCACAGGAAATAGAAGACTGCCCAGCCTTGATTAGCTAATGCGGTTTTTACACCAGTTCACCATACATTACTTTTTTAATGATTTGGAGCGAAAGTTTCCATTAAAAAAAAAAGAAACAATACAAAGACACTTGCAATTTGTCAGAAAACAACTTTGTTAATGATGCTGTTTTGTTGGGTTTTTTTTGCTTTTGATACATTGCTCACAATCTAGACAGATTACCTTTGTCTTAAAACTGATGTTACAGCAATGCCACTATCACACCTGCGTAATGATAGATACTCAAGGGATCAAAAGGTTTAAGATGAAATAAAAAGCTAAAAATATAGTTACAACACACTCTCTATAACAGTTAATCACTACTGGTAATTAACATGAAATAACTACATTGATATCAAACATATAGTCAGGTAATTACTAAAAAAGACTTCAAACACATACTGCATTTCATATAGAAAAATTCCCTAAATTCTTTCTTCAGTTTATTAATGAGTTCTTCCATATTTAGGAAAAACATATAGTCAGGTGAGTACTAAAAAAGACTTCACACACATACTGCATTTCATACAGAAAAATTCCCTAAATTCTTTCTTCAGTTTATTAATGGGTTCTTCCATATTTAGGAAAAACATATAGTCAGGTAATTACTTAAAAAGACTTCACACACATACTGCACAAAGAAAATTTCCCTAAATTCTTCCTCCAGTTTATTACTTGAAAGCAAATAATGCAGGAACTGCAACAACCAAAACCAAAACTTCAGTCACATTTTTGTTCAAACATTTGTTTACACATAAGCATAAAACTTAATGTAAATGAGATGATAAACTGATAATTTCAGCAAGAAGAAATTTCATTTAAAGTCAGTTTAGGTTTGTCCTAACATCACAGATTTCATCAATCTTGCCACAGAAAACCAATCTGCTACATCACAAACTCTACTTCATTACCACCTGAAACGTCAAGCTTTATGAGCAATTAGGTAACACTGACAAACCAACGATTTCACTCAATGTACAATCTCCCAAAAAGTTTTCACCAGTGCGCGCTTGTGGAAATAAACTAGTAATGGCTTTCCTACCTGGACGGTTGAAAGTGTCTGTCATCAGATACAACATGCTGATAGAATACGAGCATATCTAAAACTTACCAAAGCTGGCCAGGTGACTTGATTACGAGGCTTTCCTGGATCCTGTCGCTCTGCCCAAACAAGAGTATGCTCAACCAAAAACACTTGAAAAACCTCGTGTACTTTAATCCACTCTCGCTTTTGCCAGTCACGGTCATCAAATTCCACCAGAACCTGCAAAAGTTATAAGGGTCAATTGACAAAAGTGTTGAGAGTAACAGAAAGCAGGCTATGAAATTCCAGGATCGATCTATCGGCAAAAAGAGTTGATGCAAAGTTGTTTGTTCACCGACACTAGATAATGTTCCAGACTGTAGCCATCAGCGAACTGCAGTCAGCCAGCTAGCAAGCCTCAACGGTGGAGCAAGGTGAAGGTCATACTAATAATAGCTTCCCACAGGAAGAAAGTGCCTGCTAGGCAACTGGAAGAGTGAGAGAGGGATGGGATGACTGCCTGGGAACATGACACCACTACATTAGTGCAAAACCTGTGGTAGACATGATAACCCATAGCCTGTTATTACCTAGGCTACTCTTTCAACATTATCAATCAACATCAAGCTTAGACAGAATATTAACACAACAATGCTTTGGAGGTGTTTAACATACTAATTGTATTATACAAGCTAAATGGGTTACCTAAACATTTATTATAATAGATCTGAAGAGGAATCTTATTCAAACTTTAAGCATCAAAGGCAGTTGTTAAATTAGGTCATGATTTCTTGTAAGCTCTGTAGAACTATTAATATCCCGTAATGCATGAAAGGGTAGCAAGCAAATTGCTTGAAATTGTGTCTAATGTATTCACACGTTATGAATCTCCAAGATCAATCAAATAAATAGACAGACAGCATGAACTGAGTTACAGCTAACAAAATAGATCTGCTTTCTTTGTTTTTAAGGGCATAAATTATATAAACTTCTGCCGTGTTTCATTTCTTAACAGCTATTAGCAGAATCATCAGATTCAAATGGCTAATAAAAGTACCTGAAAACCATGTGAAGAGAGATACCATGAAAATAGGAAATTAACAAAATTATATGGCTCTCTCTGTGCCTGTTTTCTGATTATCAGTGGCCAGTGGACTTGGAGAACAGGTCTTGTCTGGCTCAAGGGAGGTAACTCTTGTCAACTATTGACCCCGATTCAAATCTTGTTTATCAACATCTATATAGTTCTGTTAATTAAGTTCATATAACTAAACAGATAGTTTCATACAAAAGATGATTTTAAAATACATGCCACTTACAATTTTGGGCAAAAGTCACGCTTATTCAGATAGGAATCACTAATACAATGGTTTGAGTCACTACAAATATTTATCTCAAGTAAAAATTGTCATGGTACAAAATGTAAGACACTCACCAAAAACTGTGATGTGTACATGGAAATAGTTAATTTCTTGTTTTGTACTAGAAATACTTCAGAAATGCCATTCACTATCAAGAACTTTATCTTCATTGTGAAATTAAGGGACATAGTAACCTGCCTGCTAATATGTACATTGAATGACACATCATCTCCTTTCCAACATAACAGAATACAACACACACAAACACAGGAAACAAAATCAATGTAAACATAGTTCATAAGGCCAATGCTGAAAGATTTTCATGCAAAAATGACATTTCTCCAAATGAGTTCCTTTTGTTGATACAGTCACAGGACTTTTCTAGGTCTAGTCATTTATCAATATACTTCTACCTCATTTCAAGGAGCGGATCAATAAGTCTGAGCAGAACTAGTTTTCATCCATTTATTGATTAAGATGGATCAGACAGAGCTACACAACCACTGCTTATTTAGGAAGCAAGGAAAGTGGAGAGTTACTGAACCAGCAGGCTGATGCATGGAAGTTAATACTGTAAGGAAATTGCTGCGACTATTTCTAAACAAAACCATATCGGTGATCAGTGTTGGAAGTCAGGTATGAAAGTAAAATGGCTTTCCTTATGACCTTAGTGCTGAAGACCAAAAAAGTTAGCATGAACTACCTCAATCATATCAAAGTGGTTTTCGTCTCGTTGACTAAAGTCAAGACTTCAAAGGCGGTTTCAATATCACGAAAACACTTCTCCCTTTCTCTTCTCCATGAAAACAAACCTGTGAAGGTACGGGTTAGAATATTGGCCTTCAGTAACCCATACTTGTCATAAGAGGTGACTAATGGGATCAGGTGGTCAGGCTTACTGTCTTGATTGACACATCATAAGTTCCCAGTCGTACAGATGTGTTCATGTTGTTTATCACTGGATTGTTTGGTCCAGACATGATTATTTACAGACCTTAGTCATATAGTTGGGATATTGATTAGTGCAGCATAAAACTAAACTTACTCAATGAAAACTACAATAGAAGCTGTTGCTTTGTAATATATCAAATTGTATCAATGATGTCTTATTTGACTGTCTTCTTTCCACAAACAACCCACCTGTGACCAGGTGTAAAAACCTTGGAGTCAACTTTGTGTGCAGACTCTTTCAGTGTTGTCACAACCCCTAGTGTACAGTACACAACCCTGTGCACTTAAAAGAACCCAAGAATCCGTTGGTATATGATCAGATGGTGGCCATATGAACACGTGCATACACCTAGTTGCCGGGTACAGCAACATGTAGTAAACTTGGACAAAGTGCTGTGACCATGTGTCTCAGTCCACCCAGCTGTCAACTGGGTACCTCATTAGGATGAGAGAGCCGTAATAAACTCGGTGTGCCTAGTGGCAGCAAGAGTTATATACTCCCCAGGGAGTTGAGATTACAATACGATGTGTTGTTGAGATTGACATCCAGTGATCGAAGGCCTTGAGCATGCACTTGTAAGTGGGTATGTGCACTATATAAATATCCTATATTTATATCTATCTATTTATTTTGAGTGATCAGTGTTTACAGTAAGGGTGATATGGGGCTTGTGGTTATCATCTGTATCAAATCCATGAACACCGAAATCAGTCATTTTTAAATGACTTCTTGACTCTCAAACAGAATATTGAACCCTGCTTAATATGTGTGTTCATGCCAGCAGTATCCAATATTTTTGATACAGACAATAATGAAATCTGGCTCAGATACATCATTGGTTAACAACAACCTAGGACTCAGCTGCTCAGGTTATGGTGACATGCCCGGGTCATTTATTGTAATCACCTGACATTATCCAAGTTGTTGAGGACTTCTCAACTGTATGTAGTGTTCAGCTCCAGAATACATAAAACTCTTATGATGGAAAAGATTACAGGTCACACAAGGCACACCTACTTTTAAGAAATCTCATGCATTAGACTTTAGGACATTCTGACTCAGCACTTTCGCCACTTTCATTCACATTGTTAATATAGACTTATCTGTATCCTGTATGTATTTTAGTCATGAAATAGTAAATGAATAAACAGGCTTTCGAACCACATGAGTCAGACATCTATTTCCTAACCAGACCATGCCTTTAATCTGTAGTAGTGACAGACCAATTCTATTAGTCCACAGTTATGTTCAAATTATGCCTAAAAGTGACCAATCACTTGGAACGATTGAGTATGGTTTTACGGTGCTTTAAGCCATATTCCAGCAATATCAGGGTATGTAACACCAGAAATGTAACATGCGTGTAACAGGCTAACACTTTAACCTCGTGGCTACCCCACTGCCCCAATTACATAGAAATCACTATTTTGACAATGTTTGTGAGAACATCTAACCCTGCATCGTGGTATGTACAAATTATGTGTTTCACTGTTTAAAAGCAAGGAATAGTCAAGCCATTTTATCACAAGGACAGTGAATGAGTGAGTGACTTTAGTTTTACGCCGCACTCAGCAATATTACAGCTATATGGCGGCGGTCTGTAAATAATCGAGTCTGGACCAGACAATCCAGTGATCAACAACATGAGCATCGATCTGCGCAATTGGGAACCTATGACATGTGTCAACCAAGTCAGCGAGCCTGACCACCCGATCCTGTTAGTCGCCTTTTATGGCAAGCATGGGTTGCTGAAGGCCTATTCTACCCCGGGACCTTCACCGGTCCAAGGACAGTGAGAATAGGTTTCACACCGTGTAGTACCCAAGATGGGAATGTGATCTGTACTTTGAATGTGATGAACCAACGCTTAGGTAATAGAAAGAACCCAAATATGGCAATTGACTGAACCAACCATGAATAAATATACACATCTAACCAGTGTCCCTCACCTCCATCATACAAACAACCAAATCAAATTTCATTTCACAAACGATGGCAGCGCTACAAATATCTTATGTTATAGTAAAAGGAGTTATGTTATTTGCAATGCTACACCTGCTTTGTGAAAAGGGTCTGAAAGAAGTCTGTCCATCTGAGAATTGTTCAACTCAATGTTTTGGTACTCACTTTCAGAAAAAAAACCCCCAAAACATGTGCCATCTTATTTTCCTCTGATTACATCTAATGAGGTTATTTGCCAAAGAAACCACCATGAACCCCATTACAACTGTTTCTAAATCCAAAAATACCCCACACCATAACCATATCAGAATGCATCACCGCTTTCAGTCAGTGTTGAAAGTTGATATCATAAATGATATAGATGACAGAGATAAGGAAATGAGCAGGTTTGAGAAGACTATTATATAAACATTAGAGAATCTGCTCACACTAGTTTTGTTGAACCTCATTTTTTTACTGTGAAGTATGACTTGGCAGAAGAAGGGGCCATGTGCAGACTATCTCTGCTGGAAAATTAGAGGAAAAGAGCATCTCTCATCACAGAAGCGTGGGAAAGCAAGAGTTGTCTGTAAAATCTGTTGCTAGGGGCCCAAAATAGTACCTCTCAAATATGAAACGCTGCTGTGCATCGAGGAAGATAAACACATGTTGAGCAAGATAGGTTCTTGATGATAGTAACTTTGGATAAAGTCGAATTCTCAAAACATTCGGTTTACAGATATTCTTCAATGTTATTTTCACATGGTATTGTTAAACAAATGTTACACAAACTGCAATACACTTTTCATACACAGCACTACTGTTTGTTTGTATGTCCAATTTGCCTGTATTTGAAATTTGAAAGAGAGTTGTTAAATGGTGCATTTAGTAATATTCAGGCAATATTATGTTGCAGGTACATCATGATTTCGCATTACATGTTTTACCCATGTGGTGAACATGTTTTAAAATGACAAGTAAAGACTTCCAAACCATCCTCCACCCAGGAACAAGTCAGTTTTCATTTTGGGCAATCAAATTATGGGCTACTGCTGCTTACAGATTCAAACTGCAAATAAACCTGGTTATCGTTTCATGTCTGCTCAAAATGTAGCCATTAAATCTCACAGCGATAACAAAGTTGAGCTATTTCTTTGTCATTTATCACTTCTGAATAAATAGTTCACTCAACATTAACAGCAAGTGGCATGTAAATTTATTTTTTCACAAGTACATTATCATGGTTACGTCATAAACATCAGGCCAAGTGGAAAATTAGGACAAGTTACTTTGTTAAAGTCACTTGCCCAGTGGCAAGTGACTTACAAAAATAGATTTAAACCCCCGAAGTGACTAAAAACCTTAATGGAGTAAATCTTTAAGTTCAAATCTGAGAAGAAATAGTGCCCAATGCCATCAGGTCAAGGCCTAGATTTTCTAGGCTCTTTCAGCACTAAGACAGTTGTAAGTTAATGTTAATGTAAGGCTCTTTTTTTTTTACAACATTCTTAGGGCCTTCTTAGAGACCTTCTAAAATCTACATCAAATATATTGCTAGTATTCATTACATACAATTCCAAATGAAGTCTTCAAGTCAAAGGAAAGGTCCCTGTCAGATCAAGAGGATTCACTAGATACCATATCTGAAATACTCTCTACGACTTCAACTAAATGAATAAGATAGGTCACCAAAAATGTCTAAAAGGAAAAATTCTTATTTACAATATTTTTCAGTAAAAACTGTATGCAAACAGGCGGTCTCATGGAAGGTTGAAGAATGGGTTGTTATGTTTGATTTTCTAAATGCATGACAGTGGCTCAGACATGTTGATGACTGACATAAGGACAACGATTAATACCTTAAGGGTAGGAGAAGTAGTAATCAGCAAAGTCAGTGACCATGGTTATCTGATCCCTCAAGTCTAGCTCGTGTTGCTGATGATCACATCAGACCTTCAACCCCAACAAGACTAATATCATCATATTAATCCAGACACATTAATTTATAAAACATAATTTGCAATCCTTATACTAAATGTCAATGACTGCTGAAGTATACAACAGCCGGATAAGAGTCAGGAAGATATTATCATTATAAACATGCTCAAATGAAACAACTTTGATGGACAAATCAAAATAAAAATAATAATGGGGACAATAACCTCAATTTTGACAGTTAGAAAGTTTAGTTTACTCTATATTCAGCAAAATTCCAGCTATAGAGCAGTCTGTAAATAATCAAATAAGGGGCAGACAAGCCGGTGACCAACAATATGAACATCAATTTACACAAATGGGATATGATGATGTGTCAACCTAGCGAGAGAGTCTGACCACCTGATCCCATTAGACACCTCTTATGACAAGCATGGATTACTGAAGATCAATTCTAACCCAGACCTTCACAGGCAACCTCAATTTGAACCCGAATTCATTTTTTGAATCTACCCATTGTTGAACAAGGAGCAGGCTTACTCACAACTCTTAAGTAACATGAAGATTGCAATGTCATCATATACGTAACATTGCTAAGATGATGTTTGAAAGAAAATCTCCATAACCAAGGTACCTGAATTACTATCATTCAAACTCACTTGTGTGTGACCATCCTTAGCCAAAGCAGTTGTGTACACACGTTTGTGCAGTGGTGCTACAATATAGGGCTGGATTTATCATGCTTTTAGGAACATATTTATGTTCTGTTCTTGATACACAGACCATAACAGAGACTAGTCAATCTGAATGTTAGATTTATCCAAGTTACTTCTCAAAATAACTATCCCAAAAGCATTTAACATGAAAAATGAATTCTTGGGTTTTGAGCTTCTTAAAATCTATCTCAATGTACTTAACAATTTACCATATACACACTGAACATGTTGACAATCAAAGGAAGATATAATATTTTAAACACAGACATTAGGAAATTAAAATTTATGCCTGTAAATAAATAATATATCGTCCATTTATCTGACAAGCATCTCTATGGGTGGGACTTACTGTTGTAAGTTATGACAAAAAAGTCAATAATGCCAAACATTACTTACAGAAAATTTACAGTAGTTCTCAAACAGATGGACTGGATCCATCTTGTTATTACCAACCTTATTAACAGTTATCAATTTTACCTCACCTGATTATGAGATAGTGATCGGCACTATTTAGTCAAATATGAGCTGTTTCAACAGCTTTCATGCAACTCCCTGGGGTTCCATCTGATTTCAATGTCATCAGAATCCCTAGCTTTTCAAGGTAGTGATGCTACTGGGGCAAAAAGCTTCCAAAATCTACAGCACTCAAATGAGAAACATGCAACTGATATTGGCACGCCACTGCATCCTCATTCAGGATTTCCCTGATAGCCAGACATGCTGACTGAAAAGTTCATCAAATATTCAGGATGTATGACTTTATTCTAAAGAATCATACCTAATTGCATGACCATATTAAATTATCATAAATCACAGACTTACCTAGCTTATTTACAAGATACTGACTAGACATCTGATTGATGATGCAAATTAATACCATTAACCCACTCAAGGTCAACATGTAATTATTTCTACAAGGTCGTAAAACATGAGTAGGCTGATTTGCAGTCAGTGTTCCTGTATTAATCAGAGTGTCAAAACAAACACAAATGGCGACATCAAACTAGTTCATGGATTATTCAAGGCCAGTGGTCTATAGGAAAAATAACTGCAGTTTGGCAGTTCCTCCAAATCATGACCCAAATGGTGCATACATGGTATAGCCTCCTTGTAAGACAATTCTGCATTACAGTCTTCACAAAAGCTTTATTGCAAATGCAAAAATGTAATTCCTAACTCTGATGTGTGTGAACGAACCATTCCTATTTGAGCATGTCTGTAAAGAGTACTATTGATACACTGTGTATTCAAACGTATATTAACAGTTCCAGTAAGCACACATCTTTTCAAGGGTCCTGAACTCTTTCATGGCGCATGAAAGCAAATTATGCATATTTTGTCACAAAGATAGCAAAACTGACCCTCTCTTTCAACATGGAATCCCTAACTGTTGATGCTGGACTAACATAGCACAACCTTACAGGAAATAACAGATTGACACCACTCTGTACTTTGTCAGGGTTTAGAAGACTGAAGGTCAAGGTCAGTTCATTTTTCTTCTGGCTGAATACACCAACATCGAGGACATTTGGTTCCCTGAGGCAGTAAGGAACAACGTAAGTTCCATATGAGCAGAAGTATCAGTCTGATTTTTGTAAACCAGGAATTAGGGAGGGACACAAAGAACAGGATTTGGTGTGATTATTTGCTCTGACACTGACAGTCAGGAGACACATTATGATAGCTGGTGGTGTTCTGATTACATGAAGTAATACAAGGGTAATTGACAAAGCAGCCAAATAGTTTTGCTCCTGTCTAACAAATTCTTAGCGTTTACAACATACTACTACTTAGTGAGAGAGAAAGGAGAGTGAATGTCAAAGTATGCATTTATGTTTGTGTTTCTGAGGTATGTTATGCCTGATCTTCTTGTATGAACCTTAACATCAAAAACCTGAATTTAGTCTTCTTCTCTTTTTTAGTGATATATCAGTTAAGCCGATTCATTGCAGTTCATGCTTCAACAACCCAGTTGCCAACACTAATGCTAACCTAGATATATTCAGTCACCTCTGAATACAAATTGGAAAGACATGTCTCTCATGCATACAGGCATGGTGAAAAAAGGACAAGAAGACAGAGAGCTCTGTACACATGCATGGTGGGGAGAGGGGTTCCTCAAATACACACATATGAATAGAAGAGATACTACATGATATTATCAAAGGATGGTAGTCTGTCGTACAGACCCTGAATTATATATATCCAAGAAAGTCCATGCAAGTCTAGAGAATGTGGCAAGTCTAGATTTCCATAGCTTCAGGAAAATGAAGAAAGTCTCAGGGCTCCATTTCATTACATTATTTTTTTTCCTCTATGAACGTTTTTTCAGTAAAATATGTTCATTTCAGAGACTAGCTGTTAGTCTCTAAGGATGGGTACCTTACATGTACATGTCTAGAACTAAAAGAGGTACCTCTGTATACAAGTACAGAAGGGAAACAGATCTTTGTATGCATGGGTGGTGGGGAGACGGTTATCCTACATACACAGGTACGGAAAGGAGAGAAATATTTTTGTATGCAGTGATGGTAGGGAGACAGGTACCTTACATATACAAGTATGGAAAAAACAGAGATATCTTTGTATGGAGGGATGGTTGCAAGACAGTTGCCTAGCATATACAGGCATGGAAAGGAGAGCGATATTTTTGCATTGCAGGGATAGTGGGGAGACAGAAACTGTACATATACTTGCACGGAAAGGAGGGAGATATCTTTGAATGCAGGGATGGTGGTGTGGTGGTGAGACAGGTACCTCTTGTATACAAACATGGAAAGAAGAGAGATATCTTTGTATGCAGGGATGGTGGGAAGACACACTGTTTTACATACGGGTACGGAAAGGAGGAAGGAATATCTTTGAATACAGGTATGGTGGGTTGACAGTTGTTTTACATATACAGGTACGGAAAGGAAGGAGGAACATCTTTGTATTGGTGGGGGGACACATTATTTTACATATACACGTACGGAAAGGAGGAATATCTTTGTATACTGGGATGGTGGGGTGACAGTTGTTTTACATATACAGGTACGGAAAGGAAGGAGGAACATCTTTGTATTGGTGGGGGGACACATTATTTTACAAATACATGTACGGAAAGGAGGAAGGAATATCTTTGTATACAGGGATGGTGGGTTCACGGTTGTTTTACATATACACGTACGGAAAGGAGGAAGGAATATCTTTGTATACTGGGATGGTGGGGTGACAGTTGTTTTACATATACAGGTACGGAAAGGAAGGAGGAACATCTTTGTATTGGTGGGGGGACACATTATTTTACATATACATGTACGGAAAGGAGGAAGGAATATCTTTGAATACAGGTATGGTGGGTTGACAGTTGTTTTACATATACAGGTACGGAAAGGAAGCAGGAACATCTTTGTATTGGTGGGGGGACACATTATTTTACATATACACGTACGGAAAGGAGGAATATCTTTGTATACTGGGATGGTGGGGTGACAGTTGTTTTACATATACAGGTACGGAAAGGAAGGAGGAACATCTTTGTATTGGTGGGGGGACACATTATTTTACAAATACATGTACGGAAAGGAGGAAGGAATATCTTTGTATACAGGGATGGTGGGTTCACGGTTGTTTTACATATACACGTACGGAAAGGAGGAAGGAATATCTTTGTATACTGGGATGGTGGGGTGACAGTTGTTTTACATATACAGGTACGGAAAGGAAGGAGGAACATCTTTGTATTGGTGGGGGGACACATTATTTTACATATACATGTACGGAAAGGAGGAAGGAATATCTTTGTATACAGGGATGGTGGGTTCACGGTTGTTTTACATATACAGGTACGGAAAGGAGGAAGGAATATCGTTGTATACAGGGATGGTGGGGTGACAGTTGTTTTACATAAATAGGTAAGGAAAAGAGTAACGTTCAGGAGGCAAGGTACTTAATCTTATATAGTTTTGGATGGAGAGGAGAGATAAACCTCTGTATACAGAGTCCCTTTGTATATACAAGTATGTATGAATGAATGATACCTCTGTAGACAGATAAAGTAGCAGGTTAGCTACTTCTAATATACATCTACAGTGGTGGAGAAAGGTACATGTCTGGAAATGGCATACAGAGAGAGGGCAGATGGAGGTGAGAAACTTAAGTCTGTGATATTGAGCTCTTCAACATTGCTGAGGTCCATAACAGGCCCAGGAATGTGCATTTAAATACCAAGCTTTCTTCACAAGCCTCTGGCAGTTTCTCAAACTATTCCTGGCCAGTTTATTAGCAGTGGCAGGTACTAGAAGCTAGGTACTCAATGTGAACCCATTATTCAAATGGACTATGAAAATTACAACTTGTTCTATGAGAAATTGTAGAACTTTAACTTCTCACAAATCATATTAACGCTTTCTTTCTGAAAGGTTATGTGGAAAGAGAATGCATTAACGTATACTTTACTGAAAATGGACTGACAACATATTTCAAAACAGTTTTTGCAGGTTTGGAGCATTTCAACAAACAATGCTGTCACCAAAAGAAAAATACTGGTATCTCTCAAACAAGTGACAGACAATGTCTCCAATAACTGGCCAAAAACATCCAAGTTTTCTCAATTATACAAGGACTACAAGCACATTAAAATTTGCCATTACCAATGTTATTGTCGGATATCTAGTATCTGTCATGCATTTCACAAGGGCATAGAATGTTGGATTTGGTGCATGTTGTGGTTTGCCAGAAGTCAATATCAATACAAAACTGATTACAAAAGATAAAAAATGGATATCCTAAAAAATCTGTGTGGTGAAAGACAACATCTGTCGCCTCTGCATTAAATTATTTCATTTCTCTTGATTTGGTTACTGTGGTGGAAACAGGCAACCTGACTGCTTCTGACCTATTACATACATTTGACTGTTATTAAACATTCATTATTTCAGATTGTCATTTGCAAGTCTACTTGGGGGCAAGAGAAAGTGAATTTGGTTTGTTGCTGAACAGGGAACCAGTTCCATATCTGTGTCTGCCCCGAGCGTGGTGAAAATTGTTTTTCAATCGTCAAGTTCAAGGTCAGGACTAGTAATTTGTTTAAATCATGTGAGCTTCATTAATATAATCACTAGACTGAACCAGGCAGAGATGATGACATCTAACACAGTCAGATGGGTAGACATGCTAGGACATGGACTTAAAGGTGTTTCAGGTTCTGGGAAATGTAAAGCATGTACCCACAGGACAATCAAAATCTGGGCAAATATGAGATTTAAACATATAACAAGTGGATCCTGGTAGGACTAAGGGCCATGACCTTACACAATGAATGTAGGCCCCTTGACCTACGATAGCAACTGAAACAAAACTTTCCCCATCAAGGTATGAAGTACCTGTCTCCCCACCCAGAAATACACTTCATATACAAAATATCCTCAAGGGGCAAGATTGAAAGGCAACTTATAAACTTTGAAATCTAGAAAAATATTGCTTTTCAGTGAAGACATGCATTAAGTCTTTACATGAACAAGTTGTAAATGAAATTCATCTTGGATTCATTGCTTGTAGACACAGACATATTTAGGAATACTGTTTGCAATTCTAAACGTGAACAAATTCATTTGCTCTTAAAGACCAGTTTTGTATTTCAGTCAAATGTATAAGGTGTTGAGTACTCCAAATCTCCAAAGTATAATGTTGCTAGTGCTTCATACAGCCTTTAGGACCAAGCAATGAAAGGTGGGTAATTACAAGGATAATTAATAATATGATTTCAGAGTGAAACATATAACAATTTAACATGAAGAAATGAACACAAGAAGTGAGTTCAATACACTCTTGGTATAATCATATCTTGCAACTTGGAGTTGGAGGGGAAGTCAATACAGGTGCCACTTTAGTGAAACCAATGAGCTGGCACAAACCAAACATCATACATCATTCGAGACAATTGATGATTCTAACCTTCAGCTACTGATTCCTGTCAGCAATAAAGCAACACATCACATTGTTAAAAAGACAAAGACAAAGTTAATTCATTTCCTCATGATATGCACATAACGTAAAATAATTGTTTGCAATCTTAATTCTCTTACAAATGTTTAAAGGGATTAACTTAATTCATTTACTCATGATTGACTAAGTCACTAAGCAAACATTCTCTTTAACATCATCATGGTTTGTTGACCACGTTATGTCTACACTCCAGGTTTTTACTCTGTCCACGATTAGCAACATCACAATTTTCATTTGTCAACAGATCAGGCTGACACCTTATGAAGTCACCTTTCGGGTTTGTAAATATACAGACTCATCAGATTTTAGATTCAGTTTCAGTAATTAACAAATCAAGAAATGGACAAATACTCTACAACGACATTCACCTACAAAAGATTTCAGCATGATAATGTGACAGTAGACACCCCTAGTCACATAGAATTTGTTCCTATCATTTTGGACAAGTTGTTCATGCAAAATTTAGAAGAAAACAATTTGTCAATTTAGACTTTCAAAATTTATTGGATTATTATATTAAATCGGCAAAAGAGTTCATTTCTTGAAAGGATCGATCTGTACTGCTAATGCTAGTCTTGTTGTTAGCCTGTGAATCAGTCATTCCTCCCTGAGCTGTTCCGTATTTTGGTCCTGAAGGCGGTCCAATGATTATGTGAACACAAGAAACCTCTGACCACATAACATGACACTCTTTTCGTATGCTGTAGACTAACTTTCTAGCAAGACATTAATCTTTTCTGCAATATGTTTTAACAACAATATACTGTATTCATAACTATACACGACTGTTGACTAACTACCATAACATGATCCACGACAAATGGAATGTAAATCTCAACTACAACATTCATCTGAGGCATCTGCAGATTCAATATCATCTGCATTATTCAAACACTGTATGAGACTCTTTGTCAGTTTCTAATCTAAGATATTGAATCAAATCAGAGATGTTACAGATGAGTCTAAAATATATATAAGAGAAGAAGCTTGAACACTTCTTCAAGTCCTCTGTGTTCATTTGTGTGTTCAAGCTGATTGTGTCTTCCATCATCACCTGATTTAGACAGGCAAGGCAGCTTGTCCTGTGTATGCAAAGCTGAACGTGACCTCCTTCTAAAGATATTCAAAGGGAATGTTTACAGCTGCTGTTAGCTGATAACAGACCAGGGACCATCTCACAATCAATGGAGTATTTTTTCTCTGTCAGGCTCACTGGATGAAGGATAGGCATGCTTTATCCATTTTCCATGCCAATTGCTAATTGCTTTTAACATTTCGGGGCAAAACATCACACTGTTAAATTTCAGGATAACCTCAGCTCCTCTCTAGCTTTTCCTTGTGTTTAAATTCCTATGATGCATCAGTAAATTGTCAATTTGTTCCAGAAAGAATATTATGAAAGCTAATGTTTACCAGCAGAATGAAATGCTAAAACATATTCATGATGAAATCTAATGCTGTTACTAAATTTACATTTCCAGATCAAGCATCATGTTTGATCAGACCAGTCCTTATCTCACAAAATCATGCATGTGCATGTCTTTTGTCTACTTGCCTTGAAAAACAGCAAATGGCTACATCCTGTGATGAAAGACATTAGCCCACCCTCCTAGAGGATACATACAACTGGCTGATGTTTTACATACAAGTACATTTGGATTGTGAATATGCTCTTCCGAATCTGGTATCGGGTTATCCAAATGAGTCCAGTGTGAAACGGGTTATCATGAATGATTGCTGACATAATCATTATTTTAACATCAAACCTAAAAACTCATAGAGCTGAAGTCCTTATTGGGAACAGAGCCAAGTTCTTTTCAACAACCCATGTAAGTTAACCCATATGAATGAACTCTTGGTCAATTCACCCATCCTAAGTAAAATAATGCAATATTACAATGCATCAAAATTGTCATTAAAAGGGGTACCTTTCAAAGCCCCTTCAACACAGAAACTGCCCATTACAAGATTCTGAACCACAATTACACTATGGCAGCATAAACCACATGAAACAAGTGATTAATATTATTATGGTGGCCAATAATATACCAAGTCATTAGAGATGACACTAAATGATTAATGACTGTCATCAGTAAGCTACCATAACCCCAGATTAACACGATGCATCATACAATAATTCTCACTGCAGCTATAATTTAAGTCTGCAAGGGAGAGGTGTTAGCGTATTGGATATTGGGTACACACACATAAACGTGTTAGTGGCATGGCATGAGTCAGTCAGCATGGCCACAGGCATGTCAGAGACATGACACCAATTACAAGATGCACACTCCCATCAGTGGGAGACAGTTTTACTTCTGGGGGCAGGGCCAAAGCCACCATTATGCAACTTGGAACAAAAGAACGGTGCTGCACAAATCATTATAATTTCATGACAAGAGACCCATGAGAAAAATCTGTCAAAGTCCCACTGAGCTGAAGTTGAGAAATGAGTACAGATTCATACCAAGTGCCAAAATGAAGAAAAGGTTTCAAATAAAAAGAGTGCATAATTGCATATCAAAGTAAAGATACTGAAATTTGGCTTTCATCTTTGAATGGCATAAAAACAAAAGTAAATTGCAAGTTTTCAATCACCCAACCAGGAGGTCAGTTTCTCTTATCAATTACACATCACATGATTGATCATGGCTTCTCTTTGACTAACCCAATGAGGATTTGATAGTATGATACATTGCCCCATCCTTAATAAAATTGTTTGAATTTGTATAAAATATTCTCATCACAATTTGATATCTTCATTGTGCAGACTGAATTTCAGAAGATAACTGAAAGAAACATGACTGTCTGCTGCAGACACAAGAAAGTCGTTTCATCTAAAATCATCTTACCCTACATTTCTAAATGTCAAAACAATCTAATTAATGACAGTTAAATGAATGACAACTATTAATAATGAGAGATACAGGTGGCACTGTACACACAAACATTTTCTGAGCATAGTTTGAACAAAAACACAAAACAAGGTCTCCTAGTCTTGTTTGTCATACCGAAATGTCAAAAAAGGAAGTAAATAGATGAAAAAATACACAAAAATCAAATCCAGGTCAGTTTGCCTTATGTTAAAGTTATCTTGAAAGGAAATAAAATTTCAAGCTTGTTAAAGGGAATCCTTGTACATTATCACTTATCACTATTGAACCAGTGAATGTTTTAGGTCAAGTCATATCCTTAAGCGAACAATAAGATTCTCAAATGTATTGGTATTGCTTCTCAACAAACATGCAAATGCCCATTTATTTTAATATCTAAAAATAATAACATTTTGTAACAATATTGCATTAATTTGGTTCACAAACAACACAAAAACTATCAGGTGGAAGGTGGAGGTTGACATATCCAAGTAGTATACAGGGTTTTACACAACTCTTCTAAACTGGCAATCCTAGGGGATCTGGCATATTTTTGGGGTGTCTGTTTCCAAAATTGAGTGTCCATCAATGTGCATGAAATCAATGATAATGGATGCCTCCTGCATGATAATCATTATGTTATAATATGTATTACTAATTTCAATGTCATTATAATAATGATTGTCAACGGATAGTTAATATTTTAATATGAGATATTACAAACTAAGAAATTTCTTTCCGTGAGATTTTTTCCATTTATGACGGCGCACAGGATTTTAGTTGGTGTTACTCCATAAAATTTCTACGTCCAATATGCAAGCACCCTAAAACCCTTAGTATACCTCCCCTGCACCTGTAAATGACATGCCTGAGTAATCACATTGCCTCAAAACTTGATGGGGTGTTAATTGCACTCCAATGAATGTAGTACATTACACAAGACCCAATACTCCACCAAAGAGAATAAATAGGATTACAGTATCAATTACACATAAGATAAGGACCAGTAAATGGCTTATCAGGTTTTTACCCGAACCTGCTATAATATGTCAATACATGCATCAGCTGATAACATATCAGGCCACATTGATACAGGAATCAGCTGATATCAGAGTTGATGTGAAGATACTGACACTACAAAAGAACACAACACAGGTTTGGTTTGATGTGCCACAGATAAAGGTCTGATATTATAAACCAAACATGATACAAGTTATTTATTAAAGTTTAATGATACTGCCAGTGACATGGAAACAAGCCCTTGCAATGTTAGAGTACAACAGGGGATTTGGCTACAGCAGAAAGAATGGTTAGTACACATCAGAGGATAAACTGCCTCTCAGGAGAATATAGCAAATATGAACATGAAAAACCACTATTAATTATACAGAAGCTGGCATAGTAATTTCAGGAATTCAGGACTACATTTGTACTCACATTATTTCAGAAGATGCATTTGTCCAATCTTGTGTATTGAATCAATGTGTCCAATGCATTACAGTCAGTCATATATGCAAAATGACATCTGCACTACCCATTAATTCTTATGTTCTCACCCAACACCCTACAAACAGTTGACTATATACATTATTCATAGGAGTACAACCGAGCATATGCATGCATGTAGGCAGGCCTTTAATAGGTAATGGAAAAATAAACTGTTCTTTGCAAGTGTGGTGCATTGTGAACTGAACTGTCATTACCTATTTGAGAGTGAATCATGTCTGCGCATATAACAACTTACAGTGTACAACATGAACATTAGAAACAAGTGAAGCATGCACTATAGAACCAAAAGAATATGGTGTTCTTGGATTCAAATTAAGTTGTGGACAGAATTAGTGAGAGACAGACAAATAAATGTAGTCTAGTGTTATGTTTAAAATGCTAATAGAACTTTAGGATTATTAAATAGGTGACCATATAGATTTTCACTATTCAACAGATCCATCTCTGAGGATCTACAACAATCTTATGTATTATGAACTAAACAACAAAGGCTTGCTTCTCAATAGATGCAAAACACAACAGATACTCTGTTTCATTCAACACAATGGCCACAAGCTGGGTACAAGGTTCTCTCCAAGGTAAGACTGCTTTTTGATCATGCAGAGCTTATCAATAATGTCTCCGACTTTAGCATGAATCAAGTAATTGCTTTCAGTCTTGCAAGTTTGCTAAATATAGTCAATTTATTAACACTAAAATCTACAATGATTTGAAGTGATAGCTTTTGACTACTAGACTCTGAAGGTTTTAGACACAGACCATCAAAACAGGCTGTCAGTGATAAATAAATGTCTTGCTTGCACAGAAGCAGGATACTGAACTAGAAACAAGCATGGATTCGCTTTCATACTTATCCACGTATCCAACATCATGAGACTTATCCTAAAGTAAAATGTCACTAGCAGAGCAGAAGGACTGAAAACATTCTTTTACATGAGCGCATTAATCATGCATTTATACAGTGTTTAAATTATGAAAACTTCCTGAACAATGGGACTGATAGACTCGAACAACTGGGCATCCCTGATATAACACAAAATGTGATCTTGTAGGATAATCTTCCCAATTAGTTTATTATGGTGTTACCTTTTGCAGAAGGCTTATACAATATGCTCTAAGACTCTACTTGTAATTGAAATGTACCAAATTGGACAGATCATGGTTTCACTTACCCTTATCAACTAGCAGGGATGGGACAAAACCAACTGTTCTACCCTTGCACCTAAACCTTCGTACGGGTCCATTCCTGGGTACCCTATGTTGGTCTGAAGAGTTAGGAACAGTTATACTTGGCCATGGCAAATACTACTTCAATACCAGTACACAAAAATCCAATCATGCATAGTCTGAAGTTATGATTACTCAATTATATGTACAAGGAATGCAAGCAATTTGAAAGAAATTTGAAAATCAGCAACCTAAATTAACATGAGTGATATGACAAAAGCCTGTATATTTTCATCATTTCTTAATATTGATCATTGCTAAGGTAGTACAACACTGCATGAATTCAAAATGGTTTGATGTTAAAGACACTGATTCAGATTCAAAATCCTTAAAATATTCTCTTCAAAACTCAAAATTTGCTTATGTCAGGAAATGGAATAAGAGACAACGTCCTAAAGACATTTGTTTCATTTGAATCACTGCAGATATTGTTTATGAAACTTGTAGTTAATCAGGCACAACTGTGAGATATATGTCACAAGACAGATAAAGCCTATTGATCTTATTATGATACCTGTCTTCACTCAATGAAATGGAACCCATCCTGTCAACTAGTCTGAGTCTAGTCCATCACAGTTGACTAGGCACCAATCCCTGGTAACAGGTGTTGCCAAAGGATACCACTGCATATTCCAGTAAACCTCCAGGACAATACATCAGCTTATTATCTCAAAGTGAATCAGTTCTAAAATATGCATAATCCACCTCAGCCAAGGGAATACTCTCAACAATGAACAGAAAATGTTTAAATATTTACCTACCCAGGCTATCAATTTGTTTACCTACTTTGACACAGGAGTCTTATCAGACATGCACACTGTGCTTTACAGACATAAAAGGCACATCATACTAATAGATTTTATGATAAATAAATTTGTCCTAATCATTTATCTCTATTTTTCTTGGGGAAAACTAGGTCATATCAGAAAAAACAAACACTAGTTAGTGTTCTTAGATCCTCCTTAAATACAGAAATCTATTAAAACCAGGTCAATGAGAATAGTGTGTGTATCCCTGTATAAAGCTGTTTTGTTGGGAGTGTTGGTGGTATTGGAATGTATCTAAAGGGTAATAATTACTGTTTTCAAATGTTGTAAACTCTGGAGTTAAACCTCTAAAATGATGCTGACAAGTCAAGGTTAGGTCTGAAAAAATGTAGAAGTAACCTAGCATTTCTTTTCTTTTTCTCCAAAAGGACCATCAATTTCCAGTCTCCAACCTCTAGGATGAAACTTTTTGAATCTGTATCTGACCAAATTCTAAGCTTGGGCCCTCATGATCAATCATGTAAAAAGTTGCCCTGTAGCTACCACCTGCCAATAGATTCTAGATGAGAATGAACATCAAACACCATCCAGATTTTCAACCCAAAGAGGTTTTCTGACGTTTGGCTTGTATCTGACACAATGGTACATGTAAACTAGGTAAGGTTGCCCTTTCATTTGTATAGCCTGAAATTTTTTTTGTTTCTGAAATAATGCTCTAGCTTCAAGAAAACTTAAGAGCAAACCAGCAATCTAGATTACAGTGGTAAATAGAACTGTGAAACCCATAACAACATACACAGTTCCACATGTGCAGATGCAAATGATGTTGATAGGATTATTTGCTCATTCCTATATGCATGGGGCTGGTATACAGCTCTTGGTGGGAAATGACAACATGCAGTGGAGAGCTTGAGGTATATACACGTTTGATCATACAGCTAAATGTTCACAAGAAGCACTATGTGCCAGGTAAACAGATGGCGATAGCTCTGATGGCGTTGGTGCCCTAAAGCACCTGGGTTAGCCCAATACTGATATATCCAGAACACTTGACAACATTAATTAATGACAAAGTAGCATGTCTGATACATGGTGGCTGACAATGTACAAAACAATGAGGATTAACAGTCTGGATTAGCACATCACAAGTGATGGCAATAAAAATGATTCTAGATATATCCTTTTTAAGACTTCACGATAAATAACCCCTGGAATGTTCATTCAGACAAACGCTGGCCCAAATCAGTGACGAAGAAACCTACATTGCACATAGCATATTTTCCATTATATGTAATTTGTATCCAACAAATGTGATATATATTCATTGCAACAACTGAGGTATTCCTTTGATCTATATCAGATCCCCACACCAACATACCAGCTGTTGTTTTCTCAGATGTTACATGCATCAATTGTAAGTTATTCAGGCTCCTTTCAATATTCTTTGAATGCAATCAATTTGTTTTGGCTTTGCAAAATGCACATCAACGTTACCCTATTTATCGTATAGTCCAATATTGATGATGGAATACAAAGGGACTGTTACTTGTTGCTTTGGAGACAACTGAAAAGATATCTAATACCATCTTTGCAGAGCAAACAAAATGAGATCGTCAGCTAAAATCTAAGGCACTGAAAATCTAACTACGCGAATCTGTCTGTAAAGACATGCACATGAAAGATCATATTTATATATATCATAAACTTTCTGCAGCTCACTTCACAACACAAAAGCCTCGCTTCCCATTCATTCATACAGCCTACTGTAGATCTGATAACTATGTATAGCAATGATTAGGACAGTCAAGCTAGAGCATGTTTCTCCTTGGCTGTGACAAACACAACAAACTTTATGTCTCAGCAGTTTATCAAGATTCATGGCCCAAATGCAAAAGTTTAAATTATCTTTGAAGACAGATGTCTTGCTTACAGGTAATTGTCCAACTTAATGCTGAACTGTAATCGAAAGCAAATGTAATCATTTGACCAGTCATGTGATCCACTAGCGACAGACGTCGCTAGCATCAGTCTCGCTCTGTGTATTCCCGACAAGGAGACGAAATGTCGAAGACCAAAAAGCACAGTTTCGTTAGATGAAATTGCTGACTAACTAAATACAGTTCTTCTCTGGCAAAAGGACCTAGAGCAGCGTTTTGAGAAACAACCTCAAATGTTTTCCAGTCAACCGTCGTTAACCATCGGTTCCACTGAAATCCAAAGCAAGATGTATTTACATGCAATTTACATGTCAGTTTTGCTCATTCAGCCTTCGAAAGATTATGGTCAGTATTCTCCATGTTATTAAACAATGTAAGGTTTAGTCCCTATTGTCAATTTTCTGCATTATGATCGTATCTGTAATACCCCACTGAAACAGGAGAAAGGCCTGAAATCCAAAGCAAGATGTATTTACATACAATATTATGTCACAAAACAGGACAGGTCTGTTAAACACTGGTGCACTCATTTTTGGCGTAGGTGACACACAATCAAACACTACCTGAGCCTGAGTGACCGATTTCTTAAGGAACATCTAAAGCTGCCATATAGCTGGAATATTGCTGAATGTGATGTGAAACTACACTCACTCTAAAGACAGAACATGCTGACATCAACTGTTACTCCCTTTTCTATTTCAGACAGGCAAACATTTGTGGAGGCCACTAGTAGGGTTAAAAACGTATACCACAATACTTTGCCTTCAGTCTGGAATAGCATAATGCAATCCAAACATTCAGTATTTTCAGTATGCAGTATTTTCATTTCCTATCTGGTCATACCATGTCAGTTTTGCTCATTCAAAAATAAGAAGATCCTGGTTAGTATTCTCCATGTTATTAAACAATGTAAGGTTTGGTCCTTGTTGTCAATTTTCTGCATTATGATCATATCTCATATACCCCACCGAAACAGACGAAACCACAGGCCTTGTACTGACATAATGTATGTATCATACTGTTAAGAGCCACTGTTTCAACCCTAGCCTTTAGATAACCTTCATATTACTTATTCACTTGTGTGTAAGAGCCATATTAAAGAAAAACACTGACAAGCTTTATGACCTGTAGTTATATACAACACTAGACAGTAAATAAATGGGAAATGTGTAACACCACATTACATTAACACCTGAAGCCATGTTGGTGATCTGCAGATGTTAAAAATATGTGTCACTGGAATGCCAAATTTCAGCACTTCATTCCTAAAATGTACATGAATCTATTACTCAAAATGAAGTCAAATGTTCCACATGATTTTACTCGATGTTACAAAGCATGGCACAGGTGTTCCTGAATTTCTTTTCAAGAGCATAGAAAAAAAACAAAAAAACACAATAAGGCCACCATGTGTCAATGCATTTGACACTTGAGTCACAATATGTAATACATTATGACATTTAACATGCATCACTTCTGTGTGAAATTCCATTCCCCAACCATTTTACAGGCATGACTGGTTTGATAAAGGCTTGCACTAATAGCATCTTTATGACTTTGCGATCAGATATATAGCATAATGTTCAATGAAAGGTGGCAAAGTAACACTCAATCAACAAGTGATGCCTGACTTTTGCTGATTTAACAAATATTCATTTTGCAAATAGATAAAGAATGAAAACATTAATCAACAAATATGATGGCAAATTGTTTTGGAATTTTTTAAATTGTTTTGTGATATTAGTGAATCATTGATCTCCTGTAAACAAAGTATTTGATGACTTCTCTAATGCGACATTGAAGACTCTGGAAGCAGAATGATGCAAATAATGAAGGCCAAAACTTACAAGCCTTTCACAATATTAGTCGGACTCTATTATGAAGCAATTTGTCCAACAGCTGCATACCTATGTCTGATGGCCATTTGCTGGGAAGTGAAAAGGTCAGGCCAAGTTCAGCAGCCATCAGGTGTTTGGAACGAAAAGCAGGTCTAAATAAGAACATGGGTTAGCGTAGCTATAGGCTCTAGACTTACACATCATGTTTATTATCACCACCTACCTTTTAGCAAAAAGATTCTTTCAGTTTCATATGGGTAAGAATCACAGCATGTAAGAACATCAGTACAACAGAAAAAAAAGATGAAACTAGTAGAATGACAGCATTTTGTAGGATACAAACAGACTTGTTAATGAATGAAAATGAGAATGTGATTTACCATGAAGTTTCAGCTTGCACATTATAAATTTGTATGTTATATTTCAAACTGCACACATAATGCTGCCTTGTTGACAAAACATAAAAACATTAAGCTGTTGTACTAAGAACTCCCTAGAAAACTGATGCATCATACCAGCAGCTGTTTATCATGATTATACACACTGTCTGTTGCTCAAGGCAAAAATGCAATGTGACAAACATTTCAATTGTTTTAGTAAACGAGTCTCAGTGCTCTGATCGATATCATCAAGTGGAACAAATCCTATGAATAATAAACTAGTTAAATCTAGGAGCTAAGAAATATGTAGCCTTAGCCATCAACAAAGAAAGGTTCTTGAAATGTTTGCTCCAGACAAAAGCATCAGATCTAAAATTGGAACTGATTCAGGCTTCTCGGCTGTATATCAAAGACCATACATCATTTCTCCAATAAGCTCTGAAGCCTGATTTGTTGTGTAGTGTTTGGGTAAAGTAGGTCATTCTTTTAGGAGGCTGTGAAGTTCTCACTTGAAGTATGACTCCCACAAGGAAATGATCATTGGCATTACAAGTACACATCCTAACAGGTCCAAAGATCTCAAATTACTCTTTCATAATTCGGTCAGTACTGGAATATTGATGAATGCGCCACATGTAAACTGTATATTCTTATATTTCTATCAGATGAACAGAAAAGAAAAGCAATGACACCATGAAATCACTGTTGTTTAAGAGCTTACAAATAGAACATATCTAAAGAAGTTGCCATGCGAATGACGGTATTAAAAAAATATATAGATTTAGCGACTTGGACTACATACAGTTTTTGACAACATTCCAGCACCAGCATGATCGGTCAGCTAGAATTGGCTACAGAGAATTAAACTTAGGTCTGTAGTATGATGAGCAAATACTTGAACCACTAGGCTACTCCATGCACAAAAGTGCACAATATAGTGACTGACAGCATGAGCATTGATCCTCACAATAGGGACCTGATGACATGTGTCAACCAAGTCAGTAAGCCTGGCCATCCTATCATGTAAGTCACCTTTAACGACAAGTACAGGTTACTGAATCTATGAAGGTCAATGTCCTAACCCAGATCTTCACAGGTGGCAAGTGCAAGAATTACACAAGTTAACATTCAAATGGGACATAACCAAGAAAGTTGACAAACCTAAACAGTATACCACTAAATTTTTTTGTTTTGATATTCCTACAAAATAACTGAAACTTCAATCAAACAGTCCTCACTCTGACATATGGTTACGACAATACAGATGCACAGCGTAACATCAAATGATAATCTGTAATTACTGTCATAAGTCATAATATCCATGTTCAAACAGGGCCCTCCAACCCAACCTTTCATGCATGTCATAACATGCATCTCCTACATGAAACGCAATAGTTTCACTTATCTTCTCAAACTTTTGATGCTTTATGTTTTCTTAGTAATTTATTTTCATTCACATTAATTATCACGTGAGAGGATGTTTATGACAGAAAGTATGAAGCAATTTGAAGTCATAGCTATCAATAATAAACATCTGACACCTCTGAAATACATACTTGCCCAGTAGCATGGGCATGTAATTACTTCTCTGTTGAACAGCATATGCTGCCACTTATCAATACAAGCCAACAATTTGATTTTTCGTGTCCTGGATCAAATCTCATCTAGGTCATACAACCATTTGATATTAGATCAAACTGACAACATCAGTATTCTACAATTTATCACACCATAGATTCCAATCACCATCTTGAATTTCTTCATGGTTGCATCAGGACCCTAATTTTTAAGTTTTAGGGGTCTAATGTGCGATTGCCAAATGACAATACCTCATAAAAACCCTTTAATTTCCACAGAGTCCATGTTTATAGCTGTGCATTGTTTCAATCTGCTGATTGGTTCCATGGATTCCAGTACAGACAGTAATTTCAAACATTAATTCCTAGGAATTTGGAAATGGAGTATGTTTCTGCAAACATATACATGTTATATACATTTTGATATTATTCATCATTATTTGTGATAACCAAACAATAACTTTCATTTCAAGAAGAACTATTCAGGAACATCTACCTGGTCACTTAGTGACAACATGCAGAAATAGTACCAAAATATTTCAAATTACGCTTGCCTTAACGCTAACAACAAAGCATAAATGAGAATTCTAAAATGGTTAATAATTTCAGTCATTTTCTGGTACATTTATCTCAATCACAAGAAAATTTAGGACATTTTGTACAATACTCTGTTAAAGTTCCAAAACGTGAATGAAATTTGAATACATGTTTGACTAAAGAAAGGTATCTGATTAAAGACGTCCCTTGCAACCTTCAGAAGTATGAATCCTGATGACTTCAGTTGTTCTAATGATCAGGACAGATTGAATTATATGATTACAGTTTGACTTAACCCACAAGATTTACCAGCAAGATTTGGGATAAAATATAACAAGACTGCATAAAATGCTTGAACTCTGCCAAGAAACAAAAGAACTAGTACATAAGTGCCAAACTACTTTCTTTTATGATGTATTGTAACAATGTTTGACGGATCTGCATGTCAGGAACACAAAGAACATTCTACATTACATTGACAACAAAGCATTGATGTCTATGATTATCTTTGAACGGAGCACTGCATAATAATTTGCAAACAGTAATAACAATAATTGTTGACAGGAACTTTAGATAACTCAAACTCATGATAAGGACTTCTTGCAAAAGAAGTTTGGTATTGTCTGTTAAAACAGAAACTTAACTTCTGGTGTATGAAGAAAGAGAGAGGCAAATGAAATGAAACAAAATAAGAAACAAAACAAGAAATGGGTCTACAACTTTGTTTTGTGAGTGAGTTTAGTTTGACACTGCTTTTAGCAAAATATTACAGCAATATCACAGCATGGACACCAGAAATGGTTCGACACCTTGAAACCATGTGGCACAACCTGGGTCTTTGGGATTATGAGCTAACACTTTAACCACTAGGCTACCGACCAGTTATGTTTTGTGATACAATCCTATTGTTTTATAATACAAACTACCAAAAGATATCAACTGTTCTGTTGTTCTCTACCAACCTGTCTTGTAAGAACAATAATTCTGAATCAGAAACTGTTGTGAAAACAAACTGTGACAATGATGGACCAGATGTTACAGGTGACCCACATTTCAAAACAATTAACTTTAAAGGGTCTTGTTAACTCTAAAGGGTCAATGACCAGGATGCCAATGAGCAATGAGGTACTGGGTATGGAAAATACACACGCATTCTTGAGACTTTGCTTTACAAATATCATTTATTGTATAGCCTTTTCATTGGCCTGGGATTTGGGCAACAAACTAACTCCATTAAAGCAATGGAGTTTTATATCAAACCCTATTTTGTGGCAGTATAAAGTATGTAGAACATACCACCAAATTCAGCTCAACATGTCTTTCTCTTCTAGCAGTGAATATGATACAAATTATGCATATGGATCTATTTTGAAATAAAACAAATTCATGGATAGGTTTAAGGACATTACTTTCCATGTACACTTGGTTAGAGAGAGCCGCATATTACAGATACACAACTGGTTTCTAGAATTTTTTTTTCAAATAAAGCATTTTTAACAAAAAAAAAAAAGACTGAAAATACCACTATCTGGTAGTGAAGAATTACGTCTGGTTTTATGCAATTAAAGAACTCTACATCCAGCTTTCTGCTAAGAGGAATAAGCAAGTTATAATAATGAAGTTACAATGTATGTCAAATATTTTACAGTGTTCACAATCAAACCAGAATCAATGCACCCCTTACAACCAATGTTTATGTTATCATAAGTAACGGGTGCTACAAATCAGAATTTAACAAGTCTGGGACATCAGGCTAGTCAAGGACTGCTCTACGACAGCTTGGAACAAGTCAATTCCTACGTTTACAAAACACTGTGAATATGTCTTTCAGTGTCTTAGTATACGAATATTGAATTGTGCCTTATGAAAACCAATCACAATAAGAAATCAACAAAACTTTTACAACCACCCCCCCCCCCCCAACCACCACCCCATCCCAACATTATAGTAGATCAGACTATTCTACACCATGCTATCTTTTTCATGTATACGAAACACCAGCTGAAATGGGATTAATGTCAACAAGTTAACTACTTCAATGTGATTACAGAACAGGTGGCTTGGGCTCAAGGAGTCCAAAATTCAAATGAATTCATTGCACTAGAAATGTCACCACACAATATTGATCTGAAATATATATTCATATGTGCCTCAATCTGCAGGAAGGAAATTGCTTTTTTCTGCATGACAAGCTGGTATTCACACTGTTATAATTATACTCTATACATGCCCATGGTGAAAAAGCCAACACATTCAGGGGCAAACAGTTCAAAAGTCTTCCACACCAACATGCACAAATGTGCAAGTGAGAAGAAGTTGATATATCAAGAAACTAATTGTGATAAACTTGAAATGTGTATGACTGAAATCACGATCTTGCAGATGACTCTGTACATGTTACAGTCAGATTGTGAAATCAGGTAAAATACTTCAGTCACTTCATGAAATTTCACTTGGCAACTTATTGTAATAATGTGGATCATAATTTCAACATCACTAATTGTCACTAACAGTTAAAACTATTGTGGCTGCGTCTAATGCACTTTAACTTGGTTTTGAAGCAGTTACACCTGTTTGGCATTTGCTGAGTCCACACGTAACAAACCCCTGTCCACCACATATAGATGAAATGAAATGACTGATGTATATTGATAGTTGTTACACAAAATGACATAACTTTTTAGTCATTTCATGAAATGACTGACGTCACAATCTGACTGTAACATATACATACTAATGTAAAAATGTTTATCTTCACCTCCTTGTATATACATTAGGGATGCACAATGGTACTCACTGACAAGAAACATGTATGTAATTAAAAAAAGTTATATCATGTTTCAGTAAATCACAGCAAATCATAAATTACAGGACTCTCACATTTCATGCATGGATCTTTAAAATAAAATAACTAACTACAGGTTCTCTAGGACACTTTGCTTGGTCAATGATGGTTAAACTCCCAATCCTCCTACCAGCACAACAAACTACAGGTTACCTGAAATGGACACTTTTAGAATAAAACTTCAGGGTAAAATACAGTTTGGTACCCTAAAGCTTTTAGGATAGAACTTCAGGGTGAAATACAGTTCGGGACCCTAAAGCATGCTAACTGAAATAGATGATCCTTTCAGGCTGAAATACTGTAATACTGTTCACTTTCATGTCCATCAAATTCTAGCTGACATGAAGGATCTTTGTGGTGCCCCACTTTCATGTACAATATTGGTGTATTCTGCTATTCAGCACAAACTGTCAGCTCGCTGAAATAACAAATCCTTGTCGTGAACCACTCCATGATGCAATACTGTTTGTTCCCTCTTTCAAATACAAAATACAACAGACTAACTGAATTGAACAAAGCATGTGATGTCCCAATTGTGCATGTAATGTTGATATTTTGCCCTGCTTAGCACACAACACATAATTACTTCATATGACCTGCATGTTCCCTGTAAGAATCTCTGAACTGGGTCACTGAAGAAGACTTGTAGATCAAGGTTACACTCTGAATATAACTGTATTCCTTATACACATAGTATAATAATGGCTAAATAAAATGAAGGATACTGTGATATAACTTGAGAGCGAAATGTTTTGAAAAGTGTTTTTTAAATTGTTTTTTTCTATACTTTTCCCACAGCAAAATACTACAAGAAGGTGTAAATGAGAGATACTTGTGATATTGAATCTCAGGGTGCAATATTGCTTATAACGCTATCCAACTGAATTTAAGAATACCTGTAGAGTAACACTTTAGCGTGATTTTTTTTCTATATTTCCTCAATCCAGCACAAGAACAACATACCAAATGAAATGGAGAACACTTGTGGTACATAACATCAGGTTACAGAATTGTTCATTCCTATCCCTCACAAGATATATGCTATGCAATGAAAAATCCTTGTGGTGTTCTACTTTCATGAGCAATATTGCTTTACTTGAAACCATGTATATTCTGAACACACTCATGGGTTACTGACAGGGTTTCTGTCAAAATATGTACAACTGTCAATTGTTAAAATCCATTACAAGATACTACTGAAATGGACTGTGCTTGTGGGTGCAATCGAGTCTGCCAAATAGATGATGAAGCAAATATATCCACAGGGATTCACTTTGCCCTGCACCATGTGAAAATTATGCAGTATTTTATCAAATATTATAATTAGCTTTTAAATTCAAATATATTTTTGCTAGGGATTGTATTATACGCAGGGTTTATGATTACTGTATGCATTTGTCCCGTATGGAGAGCCAGAAACAGCAATCAGCTGTGCACACGTTTCTCGGCGATCTTGTTAAAACACACCCAACAATACAACGGCATGAATTCTGACTGAGGTGATCAGGAAAATACAACATCAAAAAGTATTATTTTACTAAAAAGAAATATGAAATAGCACTGTGTAATGTTACTTAGAGGTTTTGCTCTATGAATGTAAAATATGTAACATCAACACTTCGGTTATATGAACCTTTGTGAAGATGGTAAGCGGGAGTTGTATGCACATGGAATGAGGTGGAATAAACATGCCATTTGACACAGGTTTTGTAAACCAATGTTAATTTAAACTAGATCCAAAACTATGGATGACGATACGATAATCATGATTGTTGAGAATAATGTGAAACTGACTTTATCGTGAATTGAGAGAAAAACGTACCCTAATGAACATGGTAAGCGGTAGTTGTACATGCATGGAATGAGGTGAAATAACACATGACAGTTTGTTGTGATCACCAGCTGCAGTAAATATGACATTCAGCAACACAAAATATGTAAATACATATCAATTTTCTGTCAACTTACACTTAGCAAACTTACTTACACAGCAAACTATACTGACGCACTTTGATCAAATTTGACTCTGTGTTTCTAGTTGTAATGAGTCATTTTGACTCATGGTCATGAACAGCAAAATGAAAATCTGTATGCAAAATAACATATGCAAGAATAAAATATATATCAAACAGATTTCCAGTTTCTAAAAATGAAGTCCCTGGGCTCCTTTTTACTGGATTTTAGGATTATGCCTTAAGAACTGTTTTTTTCAGTAAAATATGTTCATTTCAGAGACTAGATGATAGTCAAGACACAATACTATATACTACCATGATATTAAACACAAGAAACAAAATCTAACCAAAATGAAACACTTTCTTTGGTGAACCACTTGAGAACACAATATTTCTATATCCCCTACCAAGCACAAGATGCTACCTGTTAAGAGAATGATGGATGCTTGTGACATACTACTTGGGGATGTAATTCTGTTTATTTCCCTATCTAACACAAAACATGTGCTAACTGAAATGAAGGATATTTGTAATATTCAACTTCTAGGGGAAATACTCTTTATTACCACAGTCCACTATTTGAAATGGAAATACTCTTGGAGTACCACTTTGGGGTGTTATGTTATCATATTCCCATTTGCAGACGATACATGCTAAGGATTCTTACGATGTGCAACTGCAAGGAGTCATCTACAATAAGTTACTGCGGAGGCAGCATAAAATACTGAGAAGATATTGTGGATGCAGTCAAACAAACTTTGGAAGAGTGAGTTGAGCGTCATGCTGCTTCTAGCAATATCTCGACAGGGAAACCAGAAATGGGCTTCACACATTGTACCAATGAGGGGACTTAAACCCAGGTCTTCAGCATGACGAATGAATGCTTTAACCACTATGCTACTCCATCACTCCTAACACCAACCTTTAAAAATGTAATGCAACCTGATGAAGATACTAATAAAAGCCACTTGCAAACATCATAAATATCACTTTATACAAGAAACTGGACACATATTGTTTACAAAGAAGCAAATGAACATTGCCAATCTCTTCATATTGGTGGACAAAAATATTGATCAAAACAACTTCACATCCACATTTCAAACACAATCAAAACAACAAATTCACAGAAAATGAACACAAAAGACAACTGGATTAACCAAATTCCTTGAGTACTGTAAAAACATGTTGTGGTAAGGTATCAAAATGCTATAGGTTTCCACGACTTCAGTTTTGGTTTTTGACTTTAGTTGTAGAATGGATAAAAGATGCTCAGAGGGAACAGAAAGACAAGTTTCATTCTAGGTCAAGTATAAATAGAAATAGACAGTAATTCATACATGAAAACAAAATAGTTAAGTATAAGCAATGAATCAGCAGCCATTAACAGCCTAATCCAATAATTCCTACTCAATGTTCAATTTTCAGAGAGGTCCTCAGCCCTGTTCCTCAAAGTGATTGTAGTGGGGGTCGTAACTCCCATACTTCAACATGGACTTACGATAATCACAGCACTACGATAACTTTGTGAAACATGGCTGTGGGTTCCTTAGGGTCTTCTCCAGTGGCATTTAAATCCAAAAGCCCCTAAATCTTTTTCTATTGACAAGACCCCTTGAAATAAAGGCCTAATTGCATTTACTGATACTGAGACAGCAAACCAATCTACATGTAGAACCCTGCTTTAGTCAATCCCTTCAATAAACACGTTACATAATTTGTTACCTTGTTTGATTGGGTTAAAGTCAGCGAACTGTGACAACTACACAGACAGCATCCTTCCCACCTAACCATAAACTAATCATAGCTTTAGGGGTTGGGTCACATTATAACATTGCGTAAGAAACATGCATGTATCACCAAGTGTAGCCCAGTTACAGTAATTAGCCTCCGTATTGGAGGGTCAATGGGACTGAGGGCAAGAACCATCCACTTGAACACTGATAAAATCTATGCATCAACACATAGCCATCAAGTTTCACAAATATACATCATAAATCAAAACCAGGAGATATGCAGCATTTAAATGTCAGATAGATTGAGAAAAATGTTGTGATATTGTCTGAGAGTGGATTTTCCTTAATGTTCATTTTTAGTAACCTGGAGAAATAGGGAATTTCTTTATTCAAATCCTGCATGTTTACAGCCATTTGTTGCAGACTTGGGGTCAAATTCCCTGTCTGAGCAGACAGATAAATCTAGAACATGACTTACTTTCAGACAGAACATCCACAAGTGAGCGAATGAATTTAGTTTTACGCTGCACTCTGCAATATTCCTGTTATATTGTCGTGGCGTGTAAATAATTGAGCCAGCATCAGACAATCCACAGATCAACAACATGAGCATCTATCTGCACAACTGGAAACCAACGAAAAATGTCAACCAAATCAGATCCCCTTGTCTGACCACCCCAATCATCTCTTACGATAAGCATAGACTCCTTTCATGGCAAGCATGGGTTGCGAATGTCTATTCTACCTCAGACCTTCAAAGGTCTGCAGAGTTCAAACAACAGATAGTTACAAAATGGGTGAGTTTGGTTTATTTGGTCTGTCCAGATCTACTGTGAAATTATGACACCTACCGGTATTCATCATTTAGCCATCAATCTTAGAGCTCAGATTCCCCCAAAATAGGTCATTTCAATAATTATGACTGCTCTTAAGCATTCACGAATGACATACCAATCCTTCAGGTCATAAGTGTATGAGGACAACAAACATGTAACCACATTTTCATGCCTAGAAAGCAATTGCCAACACAAACCAGTGGTTGAAAGCACAAAACAATTTGTTTCTTTGCTGTACAGTCACGATATGATGTACCAGTGGTCTGTCCTTTAATATGAGCCACATGTACCGGAACACATAGCATTCCAATAAATGACTTACAGAGTGAGTTTGGTTTTACGCCGCTTTAGGCAATACTCCAACAACACAACTGTGGACACAAGAAATAAGTTTCAAACATAGTGCCCACAAGGGGAATCAAAGCCGATTTAACCATAAGGCTACCCTACCACCCAAGGTATGACCTTAGTCATGTCTTACGGGCACATGTTACTGAATGTGTGGATCTTATTGGGTCATAAAACTGTTTGAGTCATATTTAAATTCCATAATTGCCGAGACAAAGTCATTAAAAACAGATACTCTAGATACCTAAATGAACTAAATAAATGTCTCAACTGATGGTAAAAACTGCATGCTTGACTTTCATAGGTTCTACCATCACACAAATTTGAGATTGCAATGGGTGTACAGGAGGAAGATGCAGATGTATCTGCTCATAGTGAACAATGATGATGTATTGTTTCCCACATGTAGAGGATATGTTAAACATATTCTGGATGTTCCTCTCTTTGATGTAGCTTTATCGTTGAAGAAATAGGAACCACTTCTGGGCTTCAATGTTTTCTTTGTTAGCAAAGGAAAGTTCCAGCATATACTGACAAACATTTTGCACCAAAAAAGCATAACAATGAGACATAAATCTTATCAGTATGCTACAAACTACTACAGTCAATTTCAACAATAGTGACTGTCAGTAGGACTGAAATAAATATACATACATGTAAGCTATAAATAACCTTTGCATATTCTGGGTCTTTGGAATCAGTTTGAGTACATTTTACTGTTAACAACATAGGGACTATCACCACGCAAAACAAAATTTAAGAATTTCATAGTTTTTGACATGTGTCTTGGGTTGCTGACCAATAGATGGGTATTTTGCATTGGATGAATATAACAAAAAGGTTTCAGACAAGTTCATACCATCGACACTGACTCTTTCAAAAGTTGCTAATAACATATTTTAATGATATGATCCAAATCAGAGCATAACTGGCCATTCTGTATTTGCTTGACTGTTGTTGAGTACCCAAACATTACAGTGCTAGAATGAGAAACTACACCACCTCACTGAATATTACGATATACTGAAGAACACTTGTTTACGAAAAACACATCAATAAGAAATTTGACATCCGTTGTTTCATATCTTATGATCATGATTTTAATCATTAACTGGCTCCTTAACAAAAAAGTAGTGTTTTTATTATAACACTGCTAAAAACATGATCCCTTTGATGAAATTCAACATGGATGCTTCATTCCTGTACACTTACTTGTTTAAAGCATCCAAAATAATGAAATGTCCTGATCACAAAGTTAGTTACAAAGCTAAACACAATACAAAAAGTTTGATACACCACTGTACTCAACCATGAATACTGCAAGTCATTCATAAAGTGACACATGGCGGATTGCATTTCACTTCTGTTATTTTTCTGATTAGTACATTATAGAATCTGAATACATGAGAGAGAGCATTCTAAGGAGTATCTGGTCACATTTAATATCTAGGCTAATGTTCTCTCTTTCCCTAGCTTATCCTACTTAGTAAAAACAATAAAGAAAATGAAATGAAAGAACACATACACTCCTTCCTGAAAATGTAACGTATATCAACAAAACAATTAAATAGAATCACTAAATATTACAGAAAGAACTTTGAGTTTCAACGTGGCATTCATGAAAGACTTGAAATGACACTAACACATTCCAATGTACTCCGATACACATGTGGTTGTTGTTTACAAATTAACTAAGCATAAATGAACTTAATTAACAATACGAGTGAACGAAAGCACACCTACAACCCTCATAATCAATTTGACAAACGTGATTTATAAAGGACTAAAATGGAAAGGGAGGGATATCCCTTGAATAATCTAAGTTGGCCCGATACCAAGCTTCAGAATCGGCATGTTTTGCAGGCTACTGCCCATAACAGTACTGAACATAACGGCTCACACGGAACGTGTTTTTGCACATAGCGACATACTTTCAACACATAACGATGCCCTAATGCATCGTGTTTATGTCAGAAGAATGAATTCTAATTTCAAGTGACATTCGTGGAACTTACCGTCAATTCCGTGCTTGTAGTGTCTCTGCACGTCGGTGAAACAGCTCGTATAACTCCTGACCGCCATTCCCAGTCACCTATTTTGCTAACTTTTAGCTTTGTGAGGCTTCTGACTGACAAAAACCGTTTCCCAACTAGTTCTTCCCTGCATTTAAGCGCCATATCTTCCTTCAAGTATCCATTTTTATCGTTTTGAAACCGAAATTTGGCTAGAAACCTCGGACAAATTTCCGTGGAATGTCTGCACTCTGATTACGCTGAGGAGGAATACATAACATTAATTTGACATCTGGTGGGTCAAAAGGTCAAATCTAGATCTTCTTCCGCAAGCAAACATAGTCCCTATAGTTTTCCTCCCTAACTTAATTCACGTATGGCGCATGGGTGTGTATTTGATCAAATTAGTTAAACAACCTCGTCTGACAACTTCCTTTAGTAATTTGTCTTCAGTTGCTTCAATACAGTTGATAAATAATTTCCAAAGCTTTCAGGTGGAGAAAGAGTCACGTGCGCTCATGAGCATTTACAGCAGAATGTTTAGGTCCTAATGTATTCTGTTTTGTTAAGTGAAAGATGTTCAGCCTGTATTGGACTCGCATACCAGGTGTTTCTATTGTATTGTTTTTAATGAAAAAGTGTAAATTTAATAAACTATTCGTTTGATTAGAGCGGGAATATTATTTTTAGACCCGACAGTCGTGCATGTAAGAATTGTAATTAAATATTGAAAGCTGTCTTTATTGTAAAGATACATATTTGTAAAGACACCATATTAAAAAGGTTCACTGTCTGGAAGTATCGATATCAATTTCGACAAGCGACATACTGCCTGAACATGTGCGCGCACATGTCTTCTGTGTTTTGATCACGTGACACGCAATATTGGTGACGTCAGCAGTATGGCCGCCATGTTGTAACTTATGAGCTTGGACAGTAAACAAGGGCGAAAAATGCTATTATTGCTCGTCCCTTGGGAGTGTCTGTGGATTTTAAATAGTGTAATTCATTAGAAAAATGGTGTCTGTTATCATATCTCGTCTAGTCATGTAAGTATATGCAGTTTTTGAACTTTACGAGACATTCTAAGATTGGTTGAAGCTCAGTGGTCAACCCGAGGAGCTTCCGGAAATGGATTCATTATTTTGAATATTTGAATGGTAGAAAGCGCCGTGTGTGAACAAATTTACCATCACATAGACTACTATCGATGTGTTTCTTAAATGTACCCTTGAAATAATTCGTACACTGTGTTTCGTATTCGAAGTTGTGTAATCTATTAACATGACTCACGATCATTGATCGTCCAGCTCAGTGCTATGTTAACCTAAACAAAACACATCTTTCTCGCGTGCAAAATTAATAGGAAATGAACAGTTTTCACGAAGGATATCCCCATATGTTTTGAGAACATGTCGTTAATAGGTCATTTTTACAAAATGGTAGGAAGAAAGCCAATGCCACTTGCACTTAGAAACCACCTTGTATTACAAGTTGTAATTTGATCCCTAAGTTGCGCTAAGCTAATCTAGGTTTTGGTCATAAATGATGTAACAGTTTCTTGCCAAATAAGAATAGATTATCCTTTAATTCCTTTTACTTCTGATTGCTGTTAGGGAAGTAAACCATTTGCTGAAGCAAAGGCTCAATAGTTTCAATTCAGTTGCTATCATGATCTTATCACATGGAAACAAGCCAAAGCATTTACAATTGTTACATTATTGAATGCGATTATTTGAAAATCAGTGATCAGGGGTCTGTTCCATTTCATACATCATTACATCTTGTTATGTTACAACCACTTCTGAAAAAGAACCATGGTAATGTTCCATGAGAAGGCGAATGCATGACTATTGTCACTTCGTGTCATGTTCATGTCAAGTTGGGACAATTGTGCTTAGTGATCTTCACAGAAATCTTTAGCACCATGCAAAGTCTCATTGACCTTACCAAAATGGTTTGTCTTAAACAAACATCATGCTTTCTTCTAAGTCAACACCAAGCTTTCACAATGTTGTGTAACGTTTTAGGAGGTGTAATGAAAACCCACCTCACAGTGTCATCTTTCCCAAACATCAAGAATTATTTATTATATTGATCACACTACCAACAGATGGATAGTCTGATCCATACTTTCACTATTTGCACCAAGGCTTTTAAAGTAATATTTGTTGTGATTCAACACTTGTTCACACAATGCCATAGTTCACACAATGTAAGAAATCAACGGGGTTCTTAACCCTTTTAGGTTTACTGTAGTTGTTTATAACCAGTGGACCCAGTCACTTGAACACAAGAGATTTGATAAGGACCACTTGATTTTCATGCTCAGTTCTGAGTACTGAAATGTTGTGGCCTCTGAGAACTCAGTCTTAAACATACAGTTGAAAATCAACCATGTTTAATCATATTTAACATGAAGTTGGTTTGTTGCTTGTCTAGAGTTCTTTATCTTCGAACACACAGACATAGTAATTTTATCTTGAACAGATATATCATAATACTTTTGAGTCAGTATATCAGTACTTAACTTGCCAGTTGATGACAATTGACATCATCACCCCACTCAAATTTCATGTTTCATGGCCAGACTGACAACCCCCTTGGAAATTAATTGACAACCTGTAACAAAACAGAAATATGGTTCTTCTATGCATGAAACAGATTTCAAATCTCTGAGCTTTTCTGTCAGGAACTGATTTGTCTTGAACCAACTGTCTTGTTTTAGTTACATAGTTTAAACTATTGATTTTTGTTATTGTCACAGTATTCTATTAGTTAGTGACCTTTGAAACTATTTACATAGTATCACTAAAGTTCTCGACTGTTCTCTGGGTAAGGGTTTCCTTCTGGCATTAGGTTTTTTGTGTGGAAGGTAAATAGTCAAATGTTCTTTTTCAAAACTTTGATCAGTGAGTCATCAGATTCTGACACTAGTGAGCTTTAGAACATTTTTCACTAGTTGTGGCAGAAGTTAATTAGGCAGTTTCAGTCTGCCTATCTTACTGTGAGAGTTCTGATCAAGTTCCATTTAGTAATAAGGATTAGTGTTCTGATCATGTTGATTATACTTGAATTATGACGACCTCTGTGATGATGTGCAATTTACCTACTTACGCTGAAAATGAAATAAGTGAAAGTGCCTAATGGCATGATCAACTGGTCGCTGTGAACCAGATCCTCCAACACTCCTCTGATGACCTATTCTGACCTTGAAAACCCTCAAGATCAATCAAATTCATCACTCATCTTCAGTAAACAAGGAATAGTAAATTTCAGTTAACAAAATATGTTGAAAGTCGAGGGATCATTTTCATATCTGTAATGCTCTGCAGGAAGATCCCTCAAAGACCATTGTATCACCTCTGTTGGTTCTATATTTAAAGTTGCTTGTGGTTTAATATTGGTCTATCTGTGTCTAGTTTCTGAACCACATTATTTCCCTTCTTTGCCCCTGACCTGCAGCGTGAAAGTCCTGATTGAACCAAGACTACATTTCCCCAGGTTAAGGACCTCCCATCGGTCGTATTCTGACCAATGCAAATCCAGATTACAAGGCAAGGTTTTCAATGTGAAGGCCATTGCCAAGGGGCTGTGATGTTCTATGAATCTTGCTAATTGGAAGTAATCCAAGGTTTCTCAATGTGTATCTGCATTTTGTTATGAGGATGCTACTGTCAAAAAGATCTTCGGGGTAGAAATAAATGATCATTCTCACATCTGGTAGAATGATCTGCTGCATTTACGACCTACCTAATGGAAAACTGTGGTAGTGATCAGATGTCTGCAAAGTATTATTGGTATACTAACCTTTTGTGAGTATTAGATGATTTCATCATCAGCCCAAACCTGTGTTCAAAGTATACATGGGTAGAAAGTGTGAAGACCTTTTCTGGCATTCACCACATGATGATATTCCTGGAATGTTGTAAAAAGTGACGTAAAACAAAACACTAACTGCAAGGGCATATGATTTTTGAGTGTTTGTTACTTGTTAACTCAGCATTTTCCAACTTTTTGACCGCTGTATGTATTATTTAATCTGAGTGTGGGCCTTAAGGTCTATTCATTGATGAACAATAGTGCATGCAGAAATGGTAGGTGTCATGTCATCAACAAAGCCACATATACTTACCATCTCATTCTTTACATAGCCTTATCCAAACAATGCCAAATTGTTTCTAGTCGGTCAGTTCTTACAAATGGCAATGTAATGTTAGGGACTCAGTCTACCACACGTCCCGTTAGGTAATAGATCAATGGAACCTTGATGGCATTCAGACAACATATATGTGCATATATATAAATGTAAAGCAGCAGAGAAGATCTCATTTGTGAGCTTCCAAGCAACAAGTAGTCCAAATGACTCCTCTGTGTGTTCAACAGTTATCTACAATGATATTCAAATATGTGTTCTTGATTTATGCCTCAGTTCTTGTTGATTTGATTTACAAATTTGTGAGATCTTGTTGACTTGATTCACAATTTGTGAGTTCTTGTTGACTTGATTCACAAATTTGTGAGTTCTTGTTGACATTCCAAATTGTGAGTCATTTATTTGATCAGAAAACCTTTATGTGTAGATACTTTGCATCATAAGTGAAAAGACAGATAGGGAAATTATGCAGTAGGACTCTCGTGGTAATATTTTAGACTTCATGCAATATGGCAATTCATCTCATTGTGATGGTGATGAGGCCATGTTTTGAAAAGGCTAAAGGAAGCCTAATTTTAGCTGAGTCATAGTTGTTATGACAAATGGGTTCAGGGTATGTAACCAGATGGGATTGACCTACAATGCTCAGGGTAATCATGGGCTGGAACCATTGGCAGAAGATTTTCTTCAGGAATAAATGAAGGACTAGAAGTGATAAATCCAACAAATTTGCTATGTATCAACAAGAAATTAATTTTTCATGACAACCTGTCTCACTACCATGCTCCCAGCTGTACATCATCATGCTGCCTGAAACACCTTTACGTACAGAGTAGCCAGAGTGACTATATGGCTTGACTTGCAGAAATCGTTAAAATAATATCAGTCATGACAGCAGCCAGTAATGCCTGAAGGTTATAACAAATTAATGATTGAAGAAATTCTGGACCTGTTGTTGATCAGTGTGTGTCACTCATTCAAGTCTATTGTTCATATACACATCCAACTGGAAGCCATTTTTGTAACAGTATGAAATATAAAAATCTTCAATAGACATTTGGAAATTACAAATGAAGGTTTTGATTTTATTATAGCCTAACACACAGCCACAAGCATGATGCTTATCCAGTATTGTGGATCAACAACTCAGTGCTTTGTGATAAAACATGCTCTGGAAAATGTAAATACTGTGATTGTAAACATTTTTGACTGGCAGTGTGGAGAATTGTTATATGTTACATGCTGCTCGTCGGCCTGTCTCAGACAAAAATATGTGCAATTCCCAAAGAGGAAATATGTCATTGGGCTTGTTTTGAAGTTGTGTCAGAGATGAATCTGGTGAATCTGGTGAGTGTGAAGGTCATCCAACAGAACTCCCTAGTGTCTGCTGTGACTCATTGAAAACATTTCCTGTCTCAAAATTCTGTCTTTTGAAAAGATTTTGTAATTTATTTTAGTGTTACTTATGTTGTTTTTTGCATAAAATTCTCCTTTACCATCCTCTGAAAATAGATCTTGATTAGGAAATGATGACTCCGAAGAATTTAATGCACCTTTCATTGTTTCATTTGGTCAAAATCTTGTCTGCTTTGCAAGGCAGAAGACAGGGTGTATTCGGGATGCCAGAAGTAAAGCGCTTTCATTATTTATTTCATTAGTGGATCAAATGGCTCATTGGCATGGCAGCATGGCAGGGTTATTAATCAATTGAGTATGGAGTTGGTAGCCATCATGAAAAGTGGCATGTGACTAGAAAGTCACCCAGTAGAAATAATGGATTCTTTTACAGTTGGCCTGGCCAAGAGACTTCCCCATTTAGAACTGACCCTTGCAGACCTGCATTTTATGATGGCCAGTTATTTCATGAATAACTAAAAGCTCAAGGGGAAAGCTAATACTGATACATGTTAAAGTCTTGTAAGGTGTCCCTTCACGCGATGTTGCAGGCCAGGCCTTCAGTGATGGTAGGGTAAATGCTGAGTAATTCCTTCGGATCAGACTTGCTAACTAGCCCTACAAATTGCAGCCTCTATAATGAGTCTGAATAAGAAATAATTGGACTTATTTCTTTGGTCTCTCGTTTTTCTTCCCAAGAGGGGGGATTCTGGGACTGAAAATTAGCTTGTCATGTCCATGTCCGAACTGAAGTCATTTCTTTTGTTAGGAAGAGACCTTGATGTTGAGTCTTTTTGGGTTGGTTATGTCATAAATATTTTGATGAAGAGTTCATGTCATCTTTTCTTTGATAGGTTGATGGCAATGTTATGATATGATAAGTGTATAAACCTTCTGACACTGTGGCATTTGTAGTCTGAAGGTCAAAGTTATTGCATCAGTTGTCTTTCACGGTTTTGGAATTGTTATTCATGTCTCGAGGGAAAAGAGTAATTTGTTTTTCTTTTGGTTTCAACTAGTTGGAGAGAAAATTTATTCTTGAAGTTAGCAGCCTTTTTAATTTTCAGTTGGTATTTCATTCTTGAAGAGTGAAAATGATTCTTCCCTTCACATCTATATTTTAGGCATTTACATACAAGGTTTCATGATGCACTTGAACCTAAGCACAAGCTGATCATTAGAAATATTATCTAGAAATGCTCTGTGTTTGTAGGTAACACCTGCCAAAAGCATGAGGATTAAGGAAAATAATGTTTAATAATTTTTGGTGGGACAAATGAAAAAGCAGTGTAAAAGTAAAACTAAAGTGACTCAATTTAGCAAAACCATATCCATAAATTGTGATGTATTTGTTGGTACATGAATCACCAAAGCCACCATGATAAGCTTTTCAATATTATGTGCTGCTTCTGCGGTGTTAACAGATGGTGTTTCATAGTAACAGGACATTCGGTCCTGTTAGCTTCAGATGTCCGTCTGACCCACTGAGAATTCACAGGACCCACAGAATAAAATTAAACACACATTCTTCAGATTTAACATTTCTCATTATTGGCATTGAAATTATTAACATTATATAATGACAAACATTATAAACATAAATTTATAAACAGTGAACAAGTGTGGCATGCCACATATAACAACTTCAGACAAAGTTATTGTGATATATTCAGTCAGACACTGGGGCCAGCAGGTTGGGGACTTCTGTCTGACCGTTGGCAAATCTGCTGGATCTGTCAGAGGGTCAGACACTATTCGTGAACACTGCTTCTTGGTTTGACATATGCATTGCTGTGGGTTTTCCTCCCAGGTTAAGCTGACCTGCCTTGATGTAACTATGTATTTTAAGTGTTATTGGTCAAACTAACACCTTCAATTTCCAGAAAAGGAGAATGAATGAAGTAACCATCATCTGTTCTTATTTAGTTTCACTGTCTCCTATTATGTCAAATATTTGAATTTAACATAGGAACTTCATGAAAAGTTGAAGGTTATTCAGTTCTTCCATATTACTATAGTTGTCTGTTGTGGCAATAATAGATAAATGTTTAATCCTTTTTAGGTGGGGTGTAACTGTGTTTTGCTTTATCATTATGTCTCATGCATTTTGCCTATGTGTTTGCAGATTATGGTGTTTAGACTTACCAATTTTGGATCAATTTTTTAAGGTTTTCATGCACAGTTCATGTCATACCGCATTAGACTGACATGCAGTTGTTGGCTGAAATACAGTTTGAATCAGTGCAAAACACATCACTGACTGGACTAATTAATAAGTCTTGCATCTGATTGTTTCATTTCATTTTCTTTGACAAATGAAACTTGTGTCTGGGTTTCGAGGATGAGGCTAGCGAGGTGATTGATCTGGAGGTGTGTTTGTTGGTTTAGAGACTGATCAGACAGAATTAAGATGCATGAGTATTGACAAACCTGAAAACCTTGCTGTCTGAAAAAATTGTTCAAGAAAGGTAAAGGGTGAATGTATGGAGCCCGAGTGAAATCCATTGTTAGCTGGCATTCAGTCTGTGCTGTTGGTGTTGCCATAAAAGACCTCATCTGACTGTGCAAAAACAGTTCAGCCCTACAAATTTGGTGTTTATTTTTCAGTCGTAACCTTCACAAGTCCAAGAGTTTATAATATAGTCGTGCTTTAATAGGGTACAGATGTTTACCATGTTTCCATCTTGTGTCGGTTTTGTTCAGTTCCATGTTGCAGCAAGAGCGAAGCATTAATGAATGATTTGTAAGTAGGGCCCTTGCAGTCAACCTATCAGTGATGACTACCATCACTGGTTTTATATATATGTCCTCATGACTGCTCAAGTCTAGCTTCATCATGAGATTACTCTGTATTTCAAAGGCTGCTGTTGATGTATGTCATAACGATTCACTCAGTGAAAGGATCAACATTTCATTTAATATACATTTGGATCCCTGAGGTGACTTTAGTTCACAATTCCACAACTATGTGTTATTTTCAGTTCTTATGTCAAAGTAAGTGTTAGCGTCTAGAATGTTGAGGTTCATTATACACAGTGTATATAATTGTAGTTTGAAAGGAGTTTGAACACCTAGCTTATGTATACTAATATCAAACAAATGTTTATTCACTGCACTGAGAAGAATACAGACTCGTTCATTTGAATGTATTTGAAGTAGTTTACTGGGTCCTTAGACAAACAACTAGTCTTTGAAATGAACTGACTAAACAAAGTTCATAGTGAAAATAAAATAAAATGAAATGAAAAGGGGCCCTCAGACTTTCTAAAGCTGTGGAAATCTAGACTTGCCTCATCTTATAGAATTGCAGGGGCTTTATGGTTATGTTTGTTTCAGGATCTGTATGAGAGACTTCTGGGTCCAGGAATCTTTGAGGTTTGCTTTTTGAAATTCAAGGACCCTGCAAATTTTTAGTTTGTAGCATCTTGAGTTACGACAATGACCTCTCACTTTTGTTACTTAATTTGCAAACTCTCTTTCATTTTGGATGTATAAGCCTGGGATTAATTGGTTATTTGTGTATCAGGGATGCAAAGACTCAAAGCCATTAATTGAAGGGTTACATATTCGATGTACAAAATGAGAGAAAATTAAATATTGAATACAGTACTTTGTCACAAGTATAAAATATTGTTTATGCTCTGCATCATGGTGTATTTTATTGACTAGGCTCTTTTGGTGATGCCCTACAGAAAAGTAGTGTTACCAAGGACCAAATAGAATTCAGTCCTAAACTTAAGTCCTGATTGACCTTTCCAGCTTAAGTCAGTTTTGGGTTGCTTTGTGAGAGGCTGTGTTCTATTGATTGTTTAGTCTGTTGAGTGTCATGTGGTAGAATTGCACAGTAAGCAGGTTATGTCGACCACCAAGACATCTGTTGGTTGCATCTGTGCCAGCTTGAGCATGGTTGTATCAGCATGAACAAGATTAGGGACATTTCCACATTCACGTAATACATGAACACGTTACAATAAGATATTACTGTTGCTCGTACTCATCTATGTGCAATAAAGTGGTGCTCAGTTGCTTTCTATTGTATGTGAAGTTAGGGAACTGTCATTACATTTATGTTTAGGGCTTAATACAAGCATCCTTGATTTGATTCCTAAATTTCAACAGTATGTGAAGATATAGATTTTGCTATTGCTTTCTTTGTAAATACATTTTTGTCACATATCTTTTCAATCATAAACGTATTCAGGGTTTTTATTTATTCATACATATTTAGTCATTTGTATTTCAGTGGTTTGTTTTGTTCCCCAGTGTTTTACCTTTAGGCATTATACCTAGATAAACTGGTAAATACCATTCCAAATTTTGAGTTCCTGTTGAAAATGAAAGATTGTGGAATCCCTTTTCAAATGGTATGAGCTAATCTCAATCACCACAGCACCATGTCCATATAACAATCATTACACTATGACTGTCATAAGTACTTGCTGAAGTGAGGGAGTTACGATCACCTGAGTTCTAAGATCACTTAGAGGAATTGGTCCTGGGACGTAAATTTGACCCATGGTGTATAAAAAGGCTTGTAAGGCTATAAGTGCAAAACTACATTAGCTAATTTGGAGTCCTTTGTCACCTGGTACCAATTTGGTTCGAGACACAATCACTGTAATATTGATGTGCTTGTAGGGTGTAGAGTGGGAGTAGGATGAGTGTATGTTACAGCATTAGCAGATGATTAGCTCACTGCTAGATGAACTCCTGCACCAAATATTGTAACAGAAGACGTGGATGCAGAGATGTTGCAGATCTGGCAACAGTTGGGAAAAGATGTACTTGAACTGCTGCCAACCTGCATGCTGTCTGTCCAGTCCCACTCTACTCTGCTGCACTTTATCTTCCTGACATTTCTTCCTTCCTATAAATGTCCTGTAATGTCGATCACAGCTGAACTATGAGTGAGACTGGAGCTGCTGTGTTAGCCTGACATTTGTCCTCGATGGCAAATAGGCCCTTGGGTTGAATTTTATGAACATGTGAAACACAGGTTCAACAACATTTCAAAATAATTCCCATTTTTAACAAAGATAATGAATTGTTTTGTGATTGTTTCATGTTGGAGTTAGATTTGTGAATGACATAGTGTAGGTGTGTGATGTGTTTGTACATTATTCCAGTTAAATCACAATTGTTAATGTGGGAGGAAAGCATGAAGTGACACACATCAGACGTGGGACGTGGATGAAGTCAGCAAACATATGGGGCAGAATGCTGACTCTGGAACATTGTCCTGGTTAATGTAGGATTCAAACCTGAAGCCAGTGCATCCTAGTAGATGGTGAATGAAACTGTTTAACACACATGAGCTAATACTTCTCAGGTTTAAGGTGGGAAGCTGTTTATGATGTCCACTGTCATGATATTATAGGAATATTGCACAAAAAAGCAGTGTAAAAGTAAAACTAAAGTGACTCAATTTAGCAAAACCATATCCATAAATTGTGATGTAATTGTTGGTACATGAATCACCAAAGCCACCATGATAAGCTTTTCAATATTATGTGCTGCTTCTGCGGTGTTAACAGATGGTGTTTCATAGTAACAGGACATTCGGTCCTGTTAGCTTCAGATGTCCGTCTGACCCACTGAGAATTCACAGGACCCACAGAATAAAATTAAACACACATTCTTCAGATTTAACATTTCTCATTATTGGCATTGAAATTATTAACATTATATAATGACAAACATTATAAACATAAATTTATAAACAGTGAACAAGTGTGGCATGCCACATATAACAACTTCAGACAAAGTTATTGTGATATATTCAGTCAGACACTGGGGCCAGCAGGTTGGGGACTTCTGTCTGACCGTTGGCAAATCTGCTGGATCTGTCAGAGGGTCAGACACTATTCGTGAACACTGCTTCTTGGTTTGACATATGCATTGCTGTGGGTTTTCCTCCCAGGTTAAGCTGACCTGCCTTGATGTAACTATGTATTTTAAGTGTTATTGGTCAAACTAACACCTTCAATTTCCAGAAAAGGAGAATGAATGAAGTAACCATCATCTGTTCTTATTTAGTTTCACTGTCTCCTATTATGTCAAATATTTGAATTTAACATAGGAACTTCATGAAAAGTTGAAGGTTATTCAGTTCTTCCATATTACTATAGTTGTCTGTTGTGGCAATAATAGATAAACTGCGATAGTAATATGAAGCAATGCTGTAGTCCTTAACTTATTTGAATTCTATATGTTAGAGTATTGTTGATTGTGGCTGAATTAACAAACAGTTGATCCATGTGTAATCTCTACATCAACATGTATATTTTCCTGATTGCGATCAGTCTTCACATTTTTAGGTGATTTCCAAGATCCCGACATTCCACTTTGTGGTGACGGCATGTAGTTTCACACAGAGGATATGTGTGGTTTGTGACTGAACAGGAACAGTTGGGATTATAGTGAAAGGTTTTCACTGGTTTTCCTTGTGACAGGATTGTAAGATCTCCTTCCTCATTTCCAGCTATCAACAATGATGACTCCATTGTATGAGCAAACACAAAAACGTCGGGAGATGAAAGCCCATTTTTCAGAGAATATATGAGTCATTGTAAATAACCTGCAATAGACATGCTCTGCCTAAAGATGTATATATGGAACACTTCACTGATTTTTTAACTGCAGCACATCATGTCTAGCTTTGGGAGCGGTGTTCCCCCCTTGGGGAAGTACAGCCCAGTATTTATTTGTTTAAAGTTGTTGAACGCCAGGGTGAGGTGGAACTGTGTTGAGGATTGTGTACCTGTGCAGAGTTTGAAATGTGAGAGTTTATCAAGTTTTGGTGCATCTGTTAAGGCGAGTTGCTGGCTGTTGTTCAAGACAGCTTGTGCTGGATTCTCACTTGCCTTCTTGTTCCCTTGCCAAAAATGCCAGGCTGCCAGCCATGCTATATGATATGGCAGGGAGGGGAAGAATCTGTCCCTGTTGCTCAATGGTTGCCATGGTAAACAGCAAAGCAGTGGGGTGCCCTCGGCTCTTTAGCTCCTACAGGACTGTAGCTCCTCTGCACTGTAGATCATCCTAACCTGTAATTTTAGTGGCACAGCACATATTTTGACCTGCACTTGGTGTATTGACCAACCACAATGGCTGGTTTGCTTCTGAAGACTTTACCAGCCTCTGATTGCTTCTAGATTCTTCTGTCTGTTTTTCCTGAAACCAGGATTAGATCTACAGTGACGTCTGCTTCTTATAGCCTTTGACCTTTTCGAGATACATGTGCTCCATTCCTACATGTTGTGACCCTGAGAGTTCATCCATGTGAAATGCATCTATCATTCTGTGATAAGGAACCAAGTCAACTTACTCAAGATGGAGGGCTGAAAAAAACAATACCCTTGATTCTGAAATTTTTCGGTTAGTGTGCAAGGGAGAGTGTGGTAATGTTGTGGTACAGGTGTTGTGTTTTTGTGGCAGTGGAATGTCCAGTGGCTTCATCTGAGGTCCAGCACATGTTCAAAGGGCAGTGATAGATGGCTTGGACATCTTCTATAGAACACTCAAACATCAGCTGCCTCTGGTGCCTGTCTGCGAGATCTGGAGATGAATTAAGCTACTGACTCTCATTATTTTATATCCAGATGCCATACACAAGCCTCAGGGGATTGAATGCAGCTTCCATCATGTGCCATAGTTTTTTGCGTGGAAATAACAAGAGAATTTCCTGAGGGAATTTCCACTTCTCTGATCCTCACTAAGTCTCAGACCAGCTTCCCCACCTGAGCTCATCAGTAGAAAAGGCTGTTGAAAAAAAGGAGACTGCTGAGGTTTTGAAGAATGCACTGACATTTTATTTCACATCCTAGTGTATAAGAAATAATACTGGTTTAAAGAAATTGCATCTTTCATCTTCTTGTGTATTGGAATTCTGAGTTTTTGATTTTTTGCCAGGGTTACATGTTTGCATTCGCGTCTTGAATATTTAACAATGGCAGACTTGTATGGGCATTTAGATCAATCTTTTTGTTTTGCGTGAAATTGACCCCAGGTTAGATTGAGGAAAAATCAATACCCATGTGAAGAAATCAAGTCTGAAGTGCCTGTTTTGTGGTGCAAACATGTAATCAAGATTCCTGTCTGATTCCTGATCGAATTATTCTGGTGACTGACAAATGTTGAAGTCTTCAGATTTTCTTGACCAGACACCAATACCAATTCTGACATCAGTCCTTCCCCAATTTGATCCAATCTTGAAAAGATAATTAACCCAGTTGATGAGGGAAAATAGGTCATATATTTACATCTGACTCGACAGATCCAGACTCTCACCTTTCAGATAATTGAAACTGGAAAGGCTTCTCACCTGTGACTAAGCTTAGACCATCCTAAAAGCCACCCAACAAAGACTGTTTTCTTCAAGGCAATAAAGGACTGTCGACCTCATATGGCGAGTCATGTGCATTGTCATCTATTCGGTTGGAAACATTGAAAGTAGACTTAGTTTGAATGTGAGTCTTGTGATCCTTTGGCTGTTCTCCCGGCTCTGATCTGGGACAAAAGGAAGACTAAATACAGCAGATTCTCCAAAAAAGATCACCATTACATACCCAGTGTCAACTTGTCAACTTGTTGCAATAAACTCCCTTAAATTATCCAAACCTTTTCAGAATGTAGAAATGGTGTACTTGAAAAACATCATCATATGATATGAGACATAAATACATGGATCTTGCATAGTCAGTGACGAGTACATGTCTAAGAGAAATCATGAAAGACTGACAATAGATCTTGAACAGTGTTTTTTTTAATTATATAATGTACTAAATGAATTGTAAAAAGTACACCTCCAGCCACTATCACACCTGTACCACAACAGTGAACTGTATACAACAGAAACTTTAACACAAAATAAATATTGTCGATCCTCTGAGATTAGTAACAATTCTCAGAAATGTTATGGCCATGATGAGACAACAATATTTTGAATATGAAGGATATCAACGATGAAGACTAAGGATTGATGCCGCTTTGTGTTTCTGATTGTCAGTTATATCATTTGCATCAAGATGATAGTTTTGAGAGACACCTTCTTGATGATTGAGGTTTTCATGGCCCCTTATCTCTATGCTGTTTGCAGACTGGTGTTTGGAACACTTTACCCAGCGTATGCTTCATACAAAGCAGTGAGGACCAAAAATGTGAAAGAATATGTAAGTATCTGAATGTTTACCTTTCTTCATTATTCACCAACCACTGCTAGGGAACCGGTATTATGTTTGATGAAATGTTTAGCTTACTGGCCCAAAGGGCCATTAAGTTCATTAAAAACTGTGGACAGAAATGACAAAGTTTCTTATGGTGAATACATATAGCCATTTAGAAAGCAGTCAAATGTAATTCTTTGGGATTATACTTTCTTAGTAAAGTACAGATTCTAATTTCTAGTACTTTTGCTGAGTTGAGACCCATCTGGGATTCGAATCCACATAAGGCATCTAATCACCTGCACACATTGTCAGCCACCTAACCTGCTTGGCCACCGTGACTTCCACAGTGACATTCCACTCTAGTTTTATTTCAAATTGTGATAATCTAGTTGTTTTACTGGTCTTTGTTGACAGATTTTTATAATATACATATAGTCCTGTTCATTGTTAACTGTTCACGTCACGATATGGCTGCAGTATTGCTGAGGTAACGTTAAATATTAACTCACTCACTAAGTCACTCCACAGTGACAGTCTTGTGGAAGCTGCAGTCACTGAGGAGGTTGTGCATTTGACACTGTGTGCTTGTGATTAGGTACCTAACTCTGAGGATGCCGGTTTGAATCCCAACAAAAGTATGGGAATCTGTACTTGACTAATAAAATGTAATCCCAAATATGACATTTGTTAAATATTTTACATCGAAGGGTTCTTCAGAACTTCAAGATGGATGGAGATGTAAACTTATCAGGTACTATTAAAAACAAAGTCAGAAAATCTGTATGTCTGTCAGACAGACATCTAAAGATTTCCTTTAGCATCCTCTGAAGAAGTAAAAGTTCAGTGGAGATGTACTTGTCTTACTTGCAGGTGATTTGGATAGTATAACAGTTGTGACCTCTTTCTTTTAGATGTTGCAAAAAATGTTACATTGCCATTACATGTTACTGTGTGTTCAAGAAGGATGTATTTATTAGAAAGTATTTAGTGAACAAGCTAACTATGTTCATGTGTGGCTATTTTTAACTTGCCTTGACTTTGCTATGTATGTATGTCATTGTTATTTAGCACACTAGACACTGAAGTGGCACTTCTTGTTAGTGGCATATCTGGTTAGTTCCATATTACTGTTTCATTTACTTGTGTCAGCTACAATTTACAGTGTACAAATGACTGTTGATGTCACTTTGTGGCAAACTGGTGGGATATAGCCAATCAAGAAGTAGTAGCTGGATGTGAATAGTCCTTCAGTGGTGAGGTCAAGAAGCATACTTAGCTCCTCTAACCAGGGACTAATGCTTAGTCTCTGAAGATATGTTATTTTCATAGTTTTGATAAAAACATTTAAATTGAAAGGAGCCCCTGTTAGATTGTAAGTTCAGGACCTGAAGGCATCTAGACTTGTTTCATTTAGTTCTTTAGCATTGAATGGAATGCTAGGCAGCAAGGAAAATACTGTGGTTCAGGGACTCTGAGACAGACAGCTTTAAATACAACAGTGGTTGATGGTGGCTTTTTTCATTCATGAATCTTTAGCAGAAGCTTCAAAATTGAAATAATCTTACCAGAATTTTGAAATGTTTATTGTCTGTGGGCATGGAAATTAGTTGGAAACATATATGCAGCATTAGGTAAGGTTTCAATTAGGTCACTACAGGATGGTACTATAATCCTTGTCAATACCAGAGGAGCCTTTGCTTGCCCCCAGGGAAGGCTCACAAATCCCTCATAAAGCCAGTGTTTGTAATCTGGTATTGAATCTTGCACTAGTTGAGATTTATTTATGTAACACATTGATCCCTGAATCACAGTGGTGTATTAGAAATAATTCTGTGCCAATGAGACAGTTATTGCATTGCGGTTTGTTAAACAGTATTCACTGGCCTATCTTGCAGTGAGACATTGAACATTTTATGATTATATATATTTAAAAAAATATTGTAGTGTTGTTTTTTTTCAGGTAGCCTTTTGACACTATCCCAGATGCTACTGAATATTAGCTTAAAATATTGTTCATTATCGGTTTGCAAATACCTGAACAGCTAATATAGATGTATGAAACGATCTGCTTTGAACTTTCATGTTTTCAGCTCCAATTAAGATGTACTTTTGTTGTTTATTTATTTGCTAAAAAACTCGTGAGTAAATATATTGATAAGTAATACGAGACGAATGCATCTTGTTACTGTGATTGTATTGCCATGCATTCATTCTTGCTTAATATCCCGATTATTATGGTGGAATTGTATCATTTGTGCATCTTTTCGTTTTGTTCAGGGAGTGGTGAGGTAGCCTTGTGGTTAAAGCACTTGCTTGTGATACAAAAGTCCTGGGTTCGATTTCCTATCTGGGTACAATGTGTGAAGCCAATTTCTGATGCCCCTCTGCTGCAGTATAGCAGGAATGTTGTTAAAACCTACGTGAAACCATACTGACTCGTTTTGTTCAGCTGCAACTGAAACATGTATTTCAGATGTCCTCTGTGTTGCAATAGCTGGGGAGTAAATTATGAATACCACAGAGGTTATTACAGTATTTCAAATTCTGTCATCACTGACATGTCATTCAATTAATGGCTTCATAGTGTGTATTACAGGTGGCATTTCAAAGAGAATAATACATGCCAGGTTTGTAAATGAGATTTCTATTTTGTTTACATCCATATTTATCGTACTGACAAGATATAAAAATGTATGATGATAGTCAGCAAATACATTCAGGGAGTGATAAAATTGAAGATAATTTCAATATTGTATGTCGTGTTATGTCACACATTGTCACCCCAATCAGAATTTTTATAGATTGTCCCAGATGGATAGAAATGTTTAATTGAGTGATCTATATTTATTACTTTTGCCTTTTCTGGGTGGAATTCTGCTATGAAACCCTTTCTGACAGTTAAGTGATTTATTTCAACTTTTCATTTTGTCTCATCTACTTTCAAGTACAGTTGGCTGAATTTCTGTTTACAGATTCTAATGCTGATGATATTAATCTAAAGCCATAGTATAAATCATGAGAATATTTTGAAATTTGTTTTGAAGAAAAAAATTTCCACAAGCAGTCAAGTAAGTCGAAAAGAAAATTAGTTAATATTCAGAGGAACGAATTTATGCGTGCTTCCCAGCCTTTATTAAATATTAATTTCATGTGCACAAAACATCAGGGAAACACATCCAAAATCTCTTCAGTAAGCCTGAATTTTCACCTCACCTCAAAGTTGCTGAACCTTAGTTTTGTCGATGTTAGTGGTTAAAGCATTTGCTTTTCATGCTGAAAGTATGGGTTCTCTGTTGCACATGGCTTCAGATTGTAAAGCCAATACATTTTGTCCCCAGACAGAACATTGCTGAAAGCAGCACTAATCTACACCCTCACTCACTCTCCCAGTGTTTAATGCTGGAAATTAGTCTTAAGAGTCTTGCAATTTAGTATGCTGAAAATTTAGGAATAAAAAGCAAGTTTCATTTTCGTTTATCCGTATGAGCAGAAAATTGTTTGTAATGTAAGCTGTAATAAACAAAAATTCCAGCACACATTGGAGCTTCGAATCTGACATTTGAATGGCAAAGTTTGTGATCAGACATTGGAGTTAATTGAATTACAATCAATACTTTTGTATGGCAGTCACATTAGCATCTGTTTCCAGGAGTACAATAGCACTGTATTGCTTCTTGGGAAATTCTTCTCGTCAGTACAGGACACATGGTCCCAAGATCAATACCAACTCTTTTTCATATGATTTTCCTATTGAAATTTCAGCCATATCAGCATTGCGAATTCAAATTTCAATTTTCAAATTCTATCGATTTTGTGATGGAATGTCAGAGCAAGTTGCGTCCAGAAATGTCATATCAGCTTCTAGCAAGGCAATCATATCTGGCCTGAATGGCACGTCTCGGATTATGCTCATAGTCTGATAACATCAGTCATTTGAAAATGTTAATTCCAAATTAAGCAAGGGATTATTTGTTCTGGAATTTGAATCCATGTGGATGTGATGATATTCAGGACTGTCGTTTCAAAAAGCTGTCTTTTGGCATTGTGTCCATGTTTGAAATACTTCACATGATTTCAATAGCATTTTTTCCAATAAGCTTGAATTGATGGAAATGTATTGCTGGAAATAACACACACAAAAGACTTTTCAATATGTGGCATACAAATATATAAAGTACATTGCAGCTGAATGCATACTAACAGGTGTTGCATTTTGCATATATTTGCAAACAAAGTAAACTACTCATTGTGTTGTTGTGAAAGGTTCGAGAAAACAATACTGGACATATTTCACAAAATACAATGTGTCTATTCATGTGAACATATCTGTATAGCAACTGACAATTCTACACTATATATGAAGACCGACATTTGTATTGCTTTGACAGCATGCTTCTGACTGTAAGGACAATATTATGTTTTAGACCAGTTCTAATCTTTACACTTGACTCAATGTAGGTTGCTATTTTATCTAAAAAAAACTTAGATTTACTATCAAGTATATTATCATTTGTCCACATAAAATTTTTGAAAGTGTGGAATTTGCAAAGTAATATGTGTATGTTCTGTTTGAGTACATAGTATATAATGATGCTAAAATCAGTGTTTGGCTGCTGGACTGTTTTAGCTCTTGAACTTCTATCAATGTGAAAATCAAAGACATATTCTGAATATGACCAGTTAATATGTGATTATTTGTGAGGAGATTGTGAAGAGGATTGGCGCAGTGAGTGGAGGGATTGGTTTTGAGTTGGGGGTAGAGGATGTGACCTTACATTTATCATTCATGTTCTCTAAGTGGGATAACAAGTGTGAAAGGGGACTATCAGGAGTAGGTTGCTAAGCTGACCTTTGTAGGAATCTGGGTCACAGTACACTGATATTGTATAATATTAATCATTTTGTGTTTATGCATTTCAGGGATTAGGTTGAGGTCCAGATTTCAATTGTGACCTGATTTAACAAATTAAAAATACAATACACTGAAACTAACTTTTAATTTATGTTTTATGTATGATAAATTATTTGTGGCATGTTGAAAAGAAATGTCATCCTGTTTTGCTTTTTAGATATTTATATATGGAAATTGAAATTAGAAACTGCCAAACCTTTCAGGTTCATTCAGAACTTACAAATAGTCAAAGAGTGCTCCTGTTGTTGATCTCAGCTTTGGAAGATATTTGCAATATAAGGCTGTTTGAATATGATAATAATGTAGGTAAACTCTGTTGACCTGTTTCTTATTCATCTGAAGTAGCTTTTGATAGAATATACAGGTTACTTGCCAGTACTACTCTGAAACGAATAGTCTGAACTAGTTTCTTGTTCTCATCCTGAGTAGGTATTCTGAACACAATATCCACCTAAATCAGACCTGTTTTGGGTAGGTGGGTTTTATTAAACCTTTGAAAATATGGAGAATATTTTTGAGTATATATCCTAATGAATGATTTTCTCAAATGGAAATATGTATTCCAAGAAAGTACTCAAATAATGTTTAGTTTTGTGGAATATTTTGATATTTCTATGCATGTTTTAGTCATCTTTGGTGTGATTATGTTGTCAGAATGTCTTTCTTCTTAAGATACTGTTTCAGTTGAAAAAAATCATGTGTCATTGTAGATTTATAAAAATTATTTAGTATTAACTTTATTTTGTTTGTGATACACAATTTTGCAAGACCTTTCCGCTGGGAAGGGAAATTGACACTATAGATTTTGAGACGGCCCCTGCAATGTCTATGTCAGTCATGGAAGGCTTGTGACCTGATCTTCTTTGTGCTCTCAGCTTTCCAGAAACTACAACAATGCATGACACACTTTTTACACATTGATAATTTTAACAGTTGTGTCTGAATCTGAACGTTGTACTTTGGGATGGACTGCACAACTAGTTTGACTGGTGGAGGGATGAAGTTTTTAGAATATAGACAGGCTATCCATATTAGGTTACTGATGTTTTTTTGTAGTTTTGTAGTTGTCTGAATTAATTGTGAAATTTCAAGAATTCTCAGGCATAATGTATTGAAGGTGAACACTGAATTTTTTAAAATTGAATGGAAAGTTTATCACATTTATGGTAATGAATAATTTACATGACATGAAATGCTATCATTGTAACCTTGAGAATAACATACTATGCTGAATAATAATTTAAGAAAACTCTGCATATACATGTCAAAAGTGGTTGCAGTGTACTTTGTATGTTTGTATTGCTTCAATAAAATCAGGTCAGGTGTTGTGTAATTTGCCAAGAGCAGTCGAGTAGCGTGTTTCAAGTTTAAATTATGTTGAGATGTGACAACCATAATTTCTCTGATACGATTCAAGTCAATTCTCGGGTGTATGTTTCTATCAGGCTGTCTGTTGTACTTCTGCAGAGATGTGATAAAATAAATGCAGTTCCAAATGTGGAGAATTTAGGAGCATGTGCTGGAGATCGACCTCAAGCTTTGTGGACAGGATAATGAGACGCTTGCACTGTCTTTCACTTCACACTTTTTGTTCATGACTACCAAGATGATGTTGATGATAGTGTGGGCTTTCATGAGATTTTCTGACCAACATCAACACAACTGGATGTTGATTGATTGAAAGTTTGAATATGTCAAAATATATCAGAGCAAGTTCATAATAACTTGCACCTGGTGTATAAGTGTCAGTGGTAGAGTAATTACTCATAACATATTCTGATGTAACTGTGCAACACTGTCATTATGAGATGTAGGTACAGCTGGGATGAAGGTAGATGTGCAGTGTTTGGGAAAATGGTAAAACTAACCTAACTGGCAGACAGCCAACAGCAGCATAGACTCTGATGTAGATAAATGTGTGTGGTAAATATTTGATTGAGGCGGACCGCGTTTGACTCTTGGGGTAAAATTTGAATACAGAATCCATCAATTAACCATTGTAAATAAGTTGAGAATCTGGTCTAATGGGTGGCAGGTACGAAAGAGGCATCTCTGCAGGGACAGTGAAAACAATGCTGTTTGTCCTTTGGGAACAGATACCTATATTCAGGCATGCTGTTCAGCAATACTCTGCCAGTGTTCATTATTCATAAATGCGTTACTTGTCTAGTCAATATTAATACCGAACAGCTGGTACCACCTCTTGGTAGTGGGTGATTGTTGGTTAGAATGGGGAATTGTATGTAGAAAGTTTGGAAATAATATTTCAGAATATTCAATAATGTCTGTTTAGATTAATGTTTAAATGACATGTATGTTGAGTGTTTACATACACTTTGGTATTTCGCATCTGAAAATGTTCAGGTGTACTTATAGCTTTTGAAAGGCAAGCAATTTATGAGGATTTTGTTAATTACAGTTTGATATACTGGTACAGAAGATATTTCAATATATGGTAAATAGTTCATGTTGAGACTTTGATATAGTATGTTTGGATTCTTTACATTTAGTTATCATTTTTGAACAATGGAAACATCCTGCTATCTATTTTAGTCATTAGTAGCACAAATACTGCATAGACGGTATTTCAGCTAAGTACAAATGTCAAATGAAAAATAGCAATGAAATTACATGGGATGACGTGATCTTTATAGGTGAGCTTAAATGTTTTATCTGAATTATTAAACCTTTATCATAGCAAGCCACTGACATTGTTATTTCATGATATTTCTGTCTACATTTAAATGATCTAAAAATACTGAATTATTACATTGCCCTTTGGAGTCTGGTCTCTCTCCAGACTGGTTGAGATATTTTGGGGAATGTATAATAGATACATTGTGAAAAAAAACAAAAACGCATGCATAAACACACATTTGATGCACTAATATATGATTCAGCTTTTCCATGCCTTCCGTATTTTTTATCTTAATGTCAGAGAACCTAAAAAAATCGTAGCATTTGTGAAAAATAATTAACAATTTAGTCATTGTTTAATTTGCTACAGATTAGAAGGCTGAAGACCTAAATGAATGCTGCTGACTGATTGGAGAACTGTTTGTAGGATTACTGTTGTCAACATTATAAGCCCTCCCAATGTAGAAATACCACTGTGCTGAAATAGTATGGAAGCAGTTTGCCATGACTGTAAAGTCATGAAGGGTCATGGGCATGACCTATTGATATGGTTACAAGCAGTTAAAGACCAAGGAAAAATATTTTCATCTGTTAATTCAATTATCCATTGCTATATCCATCAGAAAATGTGTGACCACTCCATCAGAAGAACAAAAGGTTTGTTAAAACGAAGCATGTATTTTTAGGTATAATGACATGCATTTTTGGTAGTCTTTTGCCACTTTGTGTAGTCTTGAAGAAAACAGCATTTTCCCCATCACTGAAAGAACTGACCCACATGTACTTCAGGCACAATTGAAACAAAGGGCTTAGACTCAACAAATCCCATGCGCATATGTACAGTTACAATGGTATGGTATTATTAAATGTTTATTTGTTGAGCATCACATTCTGCTATATAGCAGCTATCTGTAGACTGTAGAGTCTGGACATGAAAGCATTGATCTCTCAGTTGGTTTATATATTGAGTAGTATTGCTGTTTTGGAATAAGTTAGTTTGAAATATTAATTTGAAAAATGGAAAGTCCCAAGGTTCACTGATTATTCTTGAAACTTGTTATTGATTCGAACATGAGTAATAAGAGTTCTGATTGACTGATTTCCTCTTTTTGATATTCTCTTTCAACACTCTTGATGAATCCAGCATAATATTTTCATTTGATTGCATATTTCCGTTTGTCAGTTAGCTCCTTGGCAATTCAGCTTTTTAGTCCTACACGCGTCATACTGGCTGAAGATAACAGAATATTTAGAAGATCTTCCAATCAGTTCAGCACTTTTTACATCCAAGCTGAGAATTCTTTTAAGACTCCCGGACTAATCTGAAATCATTAATCACACTTGAGTGTGTGGTAGTGGCTGGAATTTTGATATGTTCATGGGTTTTTCTTGCAATATTTGTGAGTGTCGGGATGTGTTAAGAAGACAGAAACATGACGCCATCTATATCATGCAGCATCCTGTTGTGGAGTATTTGCACAAGTCCCAAATTTCTGAATGATTGATAAAATGGTTGTAATTCTCAGCAACCAGAGAATTGAAAGGCTTCCCCTCACCATCCAAGCAAGTTCAGATCATTTGCATGCATTTCTATAACAGAGACTGAATTACTGTACATAATTCAGTTTTTGAATATCTGCTTTATTGGGTCAGAGGGAGTCTTTTGATAAAACCACCCCAAGTGGTGAAACTGTAACATAATGAATTTAATTGATTTGTTTATAACTTCTTTACACATTCTAGTACCATTATCAACCAAGTGATGTTCTATTTTCACTTGTGTGTTGTGTAAAGTGACAATGAGTAATATTCCAGCTATATGATGAAGGTCGGTAAGAAATCTAATCCGGTTGGATCCGGCACTCCAGTGGTTAACATCACGAGCATCAGTATACAAAACTGGCATACAATGACATGCACCTACCATGGCAACAAGCCTGACCACCCAATCCTGTTAGTCACCTCTTATTACAAGCTTTTGTTGCTGAGACAGATCTTCACAGAACCGGTTCTTTTGTGTGGGACTAGCGTGATAGCTTGTTACATATTTGTAAGGAAGTTAAAATCTCTAGTTAATGCTACCTTCATCAATGCGGCTATTGAAACACCACTTTTGTTGAATGCTCATTAACCCACCTCACCTTAAAACTGGGGTGGTGTGGTAGCCAGGTGGTTAAGCATTAGCTCAGCACACCAAGGACCTAGGTTTGATTCCCCACATTGGCACAGTGTGTGAAGCCCATTTCTTGTGTATTGGAATATTGCTAAAAATGGTGTATGACGGTACTCACTGAACTTATATTTCATTTCATGATTAGCAAGAAGAATTGTTTTGGGGATTTTTTGTCTCATTGTCTTACAGAAGACGTGTTGATCATTTGATGAGTTTGCAGGGGTAGAACTTTAGTTGAAACTATGCCTGTGTAAATTGTATCTTAGCTATGGTAATGGCATACTCCTATATCATTTTCCATATGTTTACATTTTTGTTGATCAAATCCTACATCAGAAACATCTTGGTCTTTTTGAGGAGTTGTCAAGTTACTATGTAAGCAAACATGAAGGTGTTATGTGTGGTGTGGATCCACCGTGATCGCTGTTGTTTTGATAGCAGTATCAGGTTTGGATGAATGGTGCTTGTTCCTCAGGGCTGTTTACCATTTGTGGAATATTCAGGCAGTCATATACCAGCCTGGATGAACTTTTCACCCAGCCCTATTATCAGGTAGCTGGTGGGCCACCTTGTTCATTCTTGCCTCCTACCTGTACTGTACTCCTGACTTGGCCATGTTCCAGTTCCAGGTGAACGCCAGGTGGGAAACGCTTCCTCTTCGCGTTCCACTTCACAATGGTAGCTAGTATAGTTGTGGTCGCACTATTTTTTTCCATTATTGCCACATATTGTGTAGATTTGTCTATAAATTTGGGGTTCAGAAGATCTGGTAGGTACTAGGTATATATGTTTAGATTCTGTTATGATGCATTTGTTTGGAGGAGTAATTGAATATTATTTAGATTGCATTCGGCGGGATTCCTGCTACTTTCTAGCAGGCTTTTAACAGCCAAACTAGACAAAGCACTTTAGTTGTTTATAAAATGATCTACAATCTATGGTACTGGCATACTGTGAGAGAGGGAAGTAGTTTCATACTACAGATACTTTACTACAAATATAAACATAAAAGATACAAAGATATAGAAATATACATAGGTGATCTTTATCATAACAAATTCATACATCAAGAGAATACAATTCTAGGTACTACATGAATAAGATACAATTAATCACAGTAGCAAAACATATAATATAATGTGTATAATAATGGCCTAGGACAACTCATCTCTGAAATGAACATATTTTACTGAAAAACTTCATAGCAAAAAATAATTAAATAATGAAATGGAACCCTGAGACTTTATTTTCAGAAGCTAAGGAAATTGAGATTTGCCACATTTTCTGGACTTGCATGGGCTTTTATGGATATATTTGCTTTAGGGTCTGTATGAAAGACTAAATCACCCATACTGATGTAATAATTTTGCTGGGTTTAGGTCTAGGTCAACGAATATCACACATTACTATCACTAATTATAAACTGCGACTGAGATATACTGAAATAATTCCAAAATACATTTTCTCTTCGATTCAAAAGGTTTGGGCAAAAACTGATTTGTATGTCTTTATGACAAACTTGATTTTTGCTGCTTGCAGGGATGGTATTTATGAGCCACATGTAGGATGGGTAGGGTAGGTCTTGGACCATACACCATTATCAACCATAGTGGAAACTCACTTAGGCAAATCTGCTATAGAATTTACTGGATCTTCCTGTAATGAAGTTGTAAATATTTATAATCAAAGTATGATCACATTTATTTTCTCGTGCCAATAGGATACTTAGTGATTGTGATCTGCCATTTATATTTGAATACAGAATTTTTAAGGTATAAGGACAAGAGGGGAACAAGGTTGATGTAATATTCATGTTGAACCTACTTGTTTCCTTGTGGAGATGACTATTTTTTCTGACAGGTATGTAGTCATATATCGTCATTACAGCCCTGTTACTAAAGGTTGTATTTAACTATTTATGGCTCCAGTAATCTCCATTTTTGAACATCTATATGATACAGAAGTGGTGGTATCGCCCTCTCGTTACATTTGACCCAGTTACGGTTTAAATATTAAGGGACTGTCTCTGAAATATCTGGAACAATTTCTTTTGGTAATCTGAGAGTTTTGATTTTCAGACTTACAGCAAATCTACATAATGTATAAAATTGCCTCAGGATGTTGTTTTCTGTGATCAAAGAGATCCCAGTCTCTTTGAAGACAGTTTTGTTATTGCTGTGGAAACAAGCTGTTTGGCTTATGGGTAAGCTGAGGGCTTGTTCCACTGAGGCAGGGTGGGATATAGGTGATGGACTCCTAAATATGGAGGGAAATTTGAGCCATCAGTCAGTCAGTCAGCTGAACTGGGGCAGGCAGGGAGGGAGAGAGACTGGCTGACTGGCTGGGAGATAGCAAGCTGAGAGGTGTGAGTGATCCAAGGCAAGGAAGCTTGCCGCTATATGTATTTGTTATGTCAACACTGTGTGTGTAACCATGATCCCCTCAAAGTCTGCAACCACACGTTCTTACACTTACCTTGGCTCAGATAGTTCTGAGTTAAAATCAAGTTTAGAGATATATGAAGGACTGGTACATTGTTGTTCGTGACTGTTTGTGTTGTCTTATGCCTAGGGAGAATTTTCACAGCACTCTATTTTAATGTGTTGTCTTTGTAAATATGTTATGGTCTTTTTGGAACAGTAATGGTCAAAATGTTTTTATGAATTACAGAAAAATATACAACATCATGAAACAGCATTCGATGAAAGAAATCTGACAGTCTTGAGTTTCCAAAATCACGTTTAAAATCAGTCAAATGGTTTGATGAGGTGTTCATTCATCCAAAATGATAGGTTCATCTGTGGTTATCTCAATGACCATGTCAAATGAAGATTTTCAGAGGTGTCAGTTTGCAATCAAATGTTTTGAGATGGCCCCCAGAAACATTATAGCTGGAGGTCAGTAGAGGTCATCACAGCTGATCAGTGGCAGCCAGATGAGTCAGCACTCATTTTCCCTGACAGTTATTGGAAAACGGAAAGCCTTTTATCCCACTCTCCAGGGGTTCACAGGGCTGTGTGTTGAGTCTCAATCTAACCCCAAGCCAGGTCCTACTATTGAAGAGTCTTCCAAACTCTGCTGGTGGAAAACCTCTCTTTACAAAATTTGCGTCCAATTTGTAAGCGTGACTTCAGCTCTAAATTTACTAGCTCGCTTTCCGAAAGACACGGGAATGTTTACTGTTCGGGACTGTCACAGTGGATGCTTGTCGTGATGAACGTTCTTCTCCGCGCTGTTTACTCAAAATGTTGGAATAATTTTCGTCATCCTTTCATATTATTCGGTTCAAGGCTTCTCTCCCATACAGGAACTCAAACTCTGATCAAATGCGTTTCAAAGGTGACATGTTCTGCTTGAAGAGGAAATTAGAGAAAATTCAATATCCTCAGTATTGAATAGTTTGTTTTCATATTTGTATTGATAAGGACACTGCGTGATTATATGATCTAAAGCTTTTTCGTTTTCTTTGATATTAAAGCATATCATTTTTGAGTCTTGGATATTCAGACATATTAATATCAAGAAACAGTTTATTCCATAAAACTATTCGGATTTTATAACTTGATTAATATTTGTTCACGAAGACATTTCTAGAATTAACGTTGTATTTGTTACATTATTACTGTCTACAAGAACAGAAATCTTTTGAAATAATATTAACTTGCATTAAGAAATAAGGTTTCCTAATTATTTTTTAAATTACTCAAAATGCTGAAAGCATCCATTATTGCTGATTAAAAACATTTCAGTATATTTTCTTGTTTGTCAAGGAAAATAATATGTCTGATTTGTTAATATAAGGACATGTTTAATCAAAACTTTATTTCACTTTACAAAATGACGAACCAGTGGTATCAGAAGTGGACAACCATGATGATCTCCACTGGAATATTTTCTGCTTGTTTGGTCATCCTGGTGCTAATGTTTTTGATTACAATTTTCTTTCACAGATTAAATAACATTTAACCTGAAAGTCAAAATACCTGAGCAATCAAACAATATTTTCATTTTGCTTTCAATTTTGTTTTCTGAAAGGTTGATTCACTTTATATTTAGAGCCAATACTGTCATTTTTGAGTGAAAATATAAATTACTCAAGTAAGTTTTGGTGGTTGTTAATATAGTTTGTTGAATAAACATTGAAAACCTCAGACAGATGCAGAGAGATAAATTGTCTGAAACCCAATCATTTTCAGGAGTTTATGATCTATTAACACTATGTACAATTTAATTCTTGTGAACAATTTTATGCCTGTATGGTACACCGACAAGTTAGACTTGTCAGCAGTGATAAATAAGTTGAAAATGTCTTCAATTCATCAAAAATATGAAGGTTGAAATTACCCTTCTGGTTTTGTTTCTGTGCCTCTAGTTCCAAAGGTACTATGCAAAGTAGGCTGCATAAATGTTTTACATAAAGACATAAAGTCATGCATAAATTCTTTGCAAGGCTATTTAGACGGATGTAACGAAATCATGCAGTGAAAAGAACAGAACAACAATGAAAAAAATGACCCAGTAATCAACTAGTTATAATTGTCTGAATAACACAGTAGGCAATTTTATGTAATTGTCTTAATGCCAGAGTTCATTCTCAATAACTGCTTTTGTTAGCTTGTGATTGTTCGGATTACGCATGTCAAAAGAGTTATCAACTTCGCAAGCGCCTGACACCGAGTTAGTATTTATAATGTCAAGGGCAGGTAACTTCCGTTGAGGGAGGTGACATGAGCTGACTATCAGGTTTAGGACGGCAGTGACAGACATTTTTTCTTTATTTTCCCAAAGGAGGCTAATATCCTTTCATGTCTATTTGACATACATCATGTACTTTCAGAGAGTAATAGGTTCTTTTGCAAGATTTATTGAAAAAGAGTTTAACTTTCTTAAATTATCTTTTTTCATGTAAAATGTATTTTCAACAAGAGATAAAATGAAAAATAGTGCTGTACCTAATTTGTCATCCTTGAAATAGCAAAGCAAAAAGATAGAATATGTTAAAAGAAATAGTTTTGAAAACTTTGAGTTTTAAAAATGAAAACTTAAAATATTTACATACTAATATTTGTACCGGCAATGTGTTAGGTTTTATAATGAACTGTGGCTGATCAGTCAAACGTAATGCTTTATTCATAAAGTAATTCAAAATGCTTTCAGGATTCCATTCAGAAAAACAGACCCTCCCTTACAATACTACAGACATTGTCTTGTGTATAGAACATGTGAAAAGACGCGCCACGGACACATCTCGGGTGTGGCTACACTCCCATAAATCCGGGTGGCTGTGGGCGGGGTAGCAGGCCACAGAAAAGAAGGTGATTACCTCAATGAATATTCCTGTAACCATGTCGTTCTCTGTCATGGCGGCTGAGCTAACACAAATGGCCCACCAGGGTGGTTATACCCTCGGTGATCTCGACAGGTGTGAGAGTTTAGAAAGTGATGTAGGAGAGAAGACACTTGGGGGTGGGACCAACAGGCAAGGGTTGGGGAGGGGAGAGATGACAGGGGGGTCATCAGCCGTGTTACTGCATGCATAATACCATGCTTTGTCCCTTGAGTGGGACTGGGGACTGAAAATCAATGCAGCTATTTGATGGCTTTCCTCCACATACAAGCTTCTTGCCTGCCTTGCCAGATGGAATAATGCAACTCTAGGTCATGTAAGGGACCGTTTCAAAAGTTTCAAGTCTATTTATGTACATGATTACTTGCCAGCTGTATTGAATTATTCAGTGGATGTCAGGTTTGGAATAAATATAATTTATTTCTCACTTGCAGCATATGGTTTTGACTAATAACTTGGATAGTTGGATTTTTAATGTCCATTATTTTGACTATTATTTCAGATTTTAATGAAAAATTAATTGAAGGCTCACATGTGCAGTGAAGTATTATTTTGTTGAATCCTGTTTGGTGGCATTATCGTTGGTGAATACTCATGACATTTTTATCCAATTGTTAATTTCTACGGTAAACACGAATCCCATTTGAGGACATATTTTGTACATGGCGAAACTACCTTACACAGACTAACGGCAGACGTGATATGTAATTTGCCTTTCATGAATTTATTTTGAAGTTCTCCAAACCTCTGAGCAGGGTTGTTATCAACTTATCAAAACATTTCTCCCTTAATAAGAGGAAACCATCCGTGTTAAGCCTTTGCAATCCTCCGTGTGAAATCAATTAAATAAAATCATATCTGTATCGACCGCATGGTTTAGAGGCAGGGACAGCATCATGATGAATAGTTGAAAAAGAGGCTATTCTGACTCGTTGTTCATGTCTGACAGGAGAAAATCAATAACGCTGAGCCAGAGGTACCGTAAAACATGCACTGTATGATGCATTCATATTTCTGGTACAGTTCATTGATCTCATTGATACATTTCCAGAGTAAAGGTACATGGTTTTTGCCATCTGTGGTATTATAAAGGGCAGGTTGTTCGTGAATTGAACATTTTTCAAAATAGTAATGAGTGAAGGACATGAATTTTGTTCCTGTTAGGTGCATTCTGGGGGCTCAGTGCACGAAGTCAGTCATTCATCTTGGGATTAAAATTTGACATTGGTACAGTATAGTTAAAGAAGCATCACACATGTCTATCTCTCCTTTCTCTCTTTCACCGCTTATTCCTC